>NC_139003.1:95798789-96998789 GCF_964374135.1 Grampus griseus | reverse complement strand
GATTATAGTTGAAAACTTCCCTAATATGGGAAAGGAAATAGTCAATCAAGTCCAGGGTGTGCAGAGAGTCCCATACAGGATATATCCAAGGAGAAACACATCAAGACATACATTAAACAAACTATCAAAAATTAAATACAAAGAAAAAATATTAAAAGGTGCAAGGGAAAAATAACATACAAGGGAATCCCCATAAGGTTAACAGCTGATCTTTCAGCAGAATATCTGCAAGCCAGAAGGGACTGGCAAGACATATTTAAAGTGATTAAAAGGAAAAAGCTACAACCAAGATTACTCTACCCAGCAAGGATCTCATTCAGATTCGACGGAGAAATTAAAACCTTTACGGACAAGCAAAAGCTAAGAGAATTCAACACCACCAAACCAGCTTTACAACAAATGTGAAAGGAAGTTCTCTAGGCAGGAAGCACAACAGAAGGAAAAGACCTACAATAACAAACCCAAAACAATTTTTAAAATGGTAATAGAACATACATATCAATAATTACCTTAAATGTAAATGGATTAAATGCTCCAACCAAAAGATATAGACTGGCTGAATGGATACAAAAACAAGACCCGTATATGTGCTGTCTACAGGAGAACCACTTCAGACCTAGGGACACATACAGACTGAGAGTGATGGGATGGAAAAAGATATTCCATGCAAATGGAACTCAGAAGAAAGCTGGAGTAGCAATTCTCACATCAGAAAAAAACAGACTTTAAAATAAAGACTATTACAAAAGACAAGGACACTATGTAATGATCAAGGGATCAATGCAAGAAGAAGATAATAGCAATTGTAAATATTTGTGCACCCAATATAGGAGCACCTCAATACATAAGGCAAATGCTAACAGCTATAAAAGGGGAAATCAACAGTAACACAATCATAGTAGGGGACTTTAACACCCAACTTTCACCAATGGACAGATCATCCTAAATGAAAATAAATAAGGAAACACAAGCTTTAAATGATACATTAAACAAGATGGACTTAATTGATATTTATAGGACATTCCATCCAGAAACAACAGAATACACTTTCTTCTCAAATGCTAATGCAATATTCTCCAGGATAGACCATATCTTGGGTCACAAATCAAGCCTTGGTAAATTTAAGAAAATTGAAATCATATCAAGTATGTTTTCCAACCATAACACTTTGAGACTAGATATCAATTACAGGAAAAAAACTGTAAAAAAATACAAACACATGGAGGCTAAACAATACACTACTTAAAAACCAAGAGATCAGTGAATAAATCAAAGAGAAAATCAAAAAATACCTAGAAACAAATGACAATGAAAACACGATGACCCAAAACCTATGGGATGCAGCAAAAGCAGTTCTAAGAGGGAAGTTTATAGCAATACAATCCTACCTCAAGAAACAAGAAAAATCACAAATAATCAACCTAACCTTACACCTAAAGCAATTAGAAAAGAAGAACAAAAAAACCCCCAAATTTAGCAGAAAGAAAGAAATTGTAAAGATCGGATCAGAAACAAATGAAAAATAAATGAAGGAAACAATAGCAAAGATCAATAAAACTACAAGCTGGTTCATTGAGAAGATAAGCAAAATTGATAAACCATTAACCAGATTCATCAAGAAAAAAAAGGGAGAAGACTCAAATCAATAGAATTAGAAATGAAAAAGGAGAAGTAACAACTGACTCTGCAGAAATACAAAGGATCGTGAGAGATTACTGCAAGCAACTCTATGCCAATAAAATGAACACCCTGGAAGAAATGGACAAATTCTTAGAAAAGCACAACCTTCTGGGACTGAACCAGGAAGAAATAGAAAATAGAAACAGACCAATCACAAGCACTGAAATTGAGACTGTGGTTAAAAATCTTCCAACAAATAAAAGCCCAGGACCAGATGGTTTCACAGGCGAATTCTATCAAACATTTAGAGAAGAGCTAACACCTTTCCTTCTCAAACTCTTCCAAAATATAGCAGAGGGAGAAACACTCCCAAACTCATTCTACGAGGCCACCATCACCCTGATACCAAAACCAGACAAAGATGTCACAAAGAAAGACAACTATGTCACAAAGAAAGAAAGAAGTCACAAAGAAAGAAAACTATAGGCCAATATCACTGATGAACATAGGTGCAAAAATCTACAACAAAATACTAGCAAACAGAATCCAACAGCACATTAAAAGGATCATACACCATGATCAAGTGGGGTTTATCACAGGAATGCAAGGATTCTTCACTATATGCAAATCAATCAATGTGAAAAACCATATCAACAAACTGAAGGAGAAAAACCATATGATCATCTGAATAGATGCAGAAAAAGCTTTCAACAAAATTCAACACCCATTTATGATAAAAACCCTCCAGAAAGTAGGCATAGAGGGAACCTACGTCAACATAATAAAGGCCATATATGAAACACCCACAGCCAATATCGTTCTCAATGGTGAAAAACTGAAATCATTTCCACTAAGATTAGTCATGTTCTTGTTAAGGAATGATTGTCATCCATTACCCCTCCTTTCTGCAGTATTCTCTAGACTGGTCCTTCCCCTGCACTGCTTGGTAGTTTTAGCACCTGGATCACCGTGATCTCTCCAATCTCTTTTTAATACTCACAATCTCTTTTTAATCCTTTTGGTGCCTGACTTCCCCTTCCTTTACTTCCTCTTCTCCAAAGAGTTGATCCTCTGCGCAGCCTCGCCACCCCCATAGCCACCCCCATACCTTGACATTAGTGATGACCGCTATGAGGCTTTGAGAGAAGATATCATGGAAATAATAAGGGTGGAAGAGTGAAAAGATAGAAATAATCTGGGCTTTTATGACATTGTTGGGTTGCTGAACCAACCCTTGAACTTTTTCATATGTAAGACAAACTCCTTTTGTTAAACCAAAAGATAAACTCCTTTTGTTAAACCAAAAAAAAAAAAACAACAACAACAACAGGAGAAGCATAGGGCTGGATAAACATGGTTTTATGTGATTCATTCTTCCAAATTCCTTCTATATACAAACTCCAAGTAGAGCCCAAGACTTAAAAGCTAGGATGTTTTACAACATCATGGAGCTGGAAGCTCACAAAGGGCTACAACACAGCCCAACCCAGTAAGCCTGGTGCTCAAGAAGGTGCCTCCAAGGCCAGGTGGGATGGGGCCAGGCAGCACCCAGGCTCTGCAGGCACTGGTGTAACAAGGGTCTGCACCCAGAAGGCAGGGAATGGGGTTCAAAAGCTTCCTGTGGACATTGGTGGCATTTAGCTTTTATAATCTATTTTCATCTTTTTAGTTTTAAAATGAAACACAGGCCAGGGAATGCTTTTTCCCCAAAAAGTTGTATTATAATGAAAAAGCTGTTCTCCTGGTTGGTTAAAAAAAAATTTCCATGAACCCCTTGGAAATCATAAATAACAAGAGTGTGTGATGTCATCCTTGCTTTCTGAAAACATGATGGGCATGAAAAACAGAATGTATCTCTCCTCGCCTCAGTTCAAATAAATCTCCCCTAAAGATGGATCTGTTTATCTTTGACTGAAGTCATAGTCATGTCAAGGATACGAAGTGAACTAGACCATCAAGGCGATTACTAGTTGATTCAGATCAAAAGGCCAGGGCAGCACCCCCGCCATGGCTGTGTCTGACTCAAATAGACTATTGTGCTTTCTGTGATAATTATTGATTCCATTTCCCCCTTGGTTTGCCGCTGCGACACGTGTGTTCCCGCACTGCACACAAGTCCACTGATCACTTTCTATACCCCAGACACCACACTGGGCACTGAAGGCACAGAGACAACTGGACACCCAAGGAATCTGGTCCAGGAGGAGTCTGGACCATGATGTGGGGAGCCCTGGGGAGGGTCGCCAGGGAGCTGGGGGCTCCCTGGGGGATAGACTAGCTGGGTGTTGTAGAGAAGCTTCCTGAACCTCTCAGAATGCCTGAGCGAAGTCCTGGAAGATGAGTAGGAGTTGTCCCCGTAGAGATCAGGGAAAGGCCATCCTGGGAAGATGTACAGGTGAAGGTCCAGAGAGACAACGGCCAGCACTGTCTTCTGGGGCCACTGTGACAGAACTCCACAGATGGGGCAGCTTAAACAGCAGATATTTATTGTCTCACAATCCTGGAGGCTGGAAGTCTGAGATCAAGGTGTCCGGCAGGGCTGGTTTCCCCTGAGGCCTGTCTCCCTGGCTTGTAGACAGCTGTCTTCTCCCTGTGTCCTCACATCATCTTCCCTCTGAGTGTGACTGTGCCCTGATGTCCTCTTCTTATAAGGACACCAGTCCTATTGGATTAGGGTCCAGCCATATGACCTTAATCATATCTTTAAAGGCTCTATCTCTAAATATGGTCATGTTATGAGACCCTGGAGATTAGGACATCAATATACGAATTTGGGGGGGGGTCTCAATTCAGCCCATTTCACAGCCTTATAAGTGTTTATAGCATGTAGGCTAAGGAGCATGAGAGGAAAGTTGGACTATGGCATGATGTGGTTCTCAAGGCTCCTGGCCATGGGGAGGAGAGCAGCCACATCCATGCTTGGGCTGCTGTCTGAACACTGGGACAGCTGGTGGTGATGGATACCAAGATGGGAAAGACACATGGGACAAGGAGCAGATGTGGTGTGAGGTGGGCTTTCTGCCCCTGATGGGGCTGTCACAGGGGCAGTTCTTGACCACAAACCACAGAGCAAGGTAGATGATTAAGTGCAGGTGAGCCCAAGTCTCTCCAGTCCCAGAGCCTGTGTGCCAGTCTCCCTGGCTCAGGTGCTGAGGAGGGGTATGTCTTCATCAGCTCTGGCTACTGTAACAAAGTACCACAGGTTGAAGGCTTAAACAAGACATTTATTTTATCACAGTTCTGGAGGCTGGAAGTCCAAGATCAGGATATCAATTCTGTTCCAGGTGAGAGCTCTCTTCCTGGCACATAGACACCATCCCACATGGAAGAGTGAGAGGGAGAAAAAATTCTAGTGTCTCTTCCAATGGGGACACTAATCCCATAATGGGGGTCCCATCCTCTCATGAAATCATTAACCCCAATCCCCTCCCAAAGGCCCCACCTCCTAAACCATCACATTGGATTAGGGTTTCAATATATAAATGTTAGGCGGGTACAAACATTCAGTCCATAAAAGGGTGTACAGAGGCTAGGATGGGCAGCCTGAACATTCAGGTGAAAACTGAGACACCTGCCTTTCATCAAAAATACTTGACCTCTTGTTCAATGTCCTTATTCATGGGTGTGTTCCAACTAACCCTGGACTCGTTCTGCTGCCCCTGCACCCTTCATAGCAGTTTGCTATTTTCTCCACAGCCCCCAACTCAGTGGGCCTGGAGGTAGGGTAGGAATCTTCCTTGTTCACTGAATTTTCCAGATCATTCTACAGCCCTCGTCCCTACAACCTCCTGTCAGAACCTATAACTAAATCCCTGGCACATGACACATTCAGTCATGTTCTTGTTAATGAATGATTGTCATCCATTACCCCTCCTTTCTGCAGTATTCTCTAGACTGGTCCTTCCCCTGCACTGCTTGGTAGTTTCAGCACCTGGATCACCGTGATCTCTCCAATCTCATTTTAATACCCACAAGAGACATCCTTTTGGTGCCTGAATTTCCCTTCCTTTACTTCCTCTTCTCCAAAGAGTTGATCCTCTGCACAGCCTCACCACCCTCATAGCCACCCCCCCTACCTTGACACTGTTGATGACCACAACTCCTCAGTCTACTCAGTTTCAAACAAGACATCCTTCCATCCCCTTCTACCATTGGAGGACACTCCCTCTAGTACTGCTTTTCCAACAAGACCTTGAGACCCATTATGAATTCCAATCCATGTATCTGGGCAGCATTTCACTCCATGTCCTCATTTTCTCCTGACCCAGCTTAGATGGCAGGATTCATCATTATGATAAGTTCCTTGCGATCATCCCCACTCCTTTGTCCACTCTGTCTCTATCACATTACCCTAGAAAAATTCCAAGTCTGATGAAATGTGGCTCTGCCAACTCCAGGCCGCCCGATGGCCCTAGCTGGAGAAAAGCATACAACTATGCTGACGATCTCAATTTATGTTATGCTAATGACCTAGTCCAACACCTCCCAGAGATACACCTTCTCTTTTCCCTTCAAACGCACCCCAACCCCTTCACCTTCATTCTTGACCTATGATAGAGCTTCCTCGTGCAAGCAGAAGCAAGGCCAACAGAACTGCCACTTGTTCTCCTCACAGCATTTAGCCAACCTACTAAATCTGGTCCATAACATCTGGCTTCACTTCTTTCACTCAACAAACATTTATTGAAGACTATTCTAAGTCCTGAATCTTCTGTAGAGAAGGGAGAAAAAAGAGAGACAAAAACCTCTGCTTTCACTGAGATTATGTATTGGGTTCCAATTGCTGCTGTAAAAAAATTATCACAAATTTAGTGACTTAAGTCATCACAAATTTATTCTCTTACGGTTCTAAAGGGCAAGAGTCCAAAATGTGTCCTTAGGGGCTAAAATCATGGTGTCAGCATGGCTAGTTTCTTCAAGAGCCTCCAGGAGAGAATGTGTCCTTAATTCCTTCACTTCTAGAGGTGGCAGCATTCCTTGGCAACTGTTCACATCACTCCTCTCTGCTTCCATCATCACATGCCCTTCTCCCCTTCATTTTACCTTTTGGTTAGCATTTGCATGGAATGTCTTAGCCATCCTTTTATTTTCAGCATTTTTGTGTTTTTGTACCTAAAGTGAGTCTCTTGTAGACAGCATATAGTTGGATCATGTTTTTTTTCAATACGGGCTTCAAATCTCTGCCTTTTAATTGGGTATTTTAATCCATTTACATTTAAAGTAATTATTATTAAAAGCTTGCTTCTGCCATTTTGTTATTTATATTCTATGTTTTATATCTTTTTTGTTTCTCAGTTCTTCCATTACTACCTTGTTTTGTCTTTAATTGATTTTTTTCTAGTGTACCATTTTTATTCCACTCTCATTTTCCTTTCTTAATAGTTTTTTATTATTTCCTTAGCTAAATCTTTCTTTAGTTACTTCCTAATTCATAATCTGGAGATTACAATTAACATCTTAAATATTAACAACATAGATTGAATAATACCAACTTAGCTTCAATTGCTTAAAAAATAAAACTCTACTACTTTACAGTCCCATCCATCCCTTAATGTTGTTATTGTCACACACACACACACATATATATATCTTTATTCATTGAGTGTCCATTAACATAAATTTAGATTGTCTTATGCATCTGAATTTTAAATTGTATAAAAAAAAGAGAGAGGAATTACAAACCAGAAATACAGTCATACTAGGTTTCATATTTACCTCTGTAGATACTTTTACTGGTATTCTTTATTTTTTCTTATGGCTTTGAGTTACTGTCTAGTGTCCCTTTATTTCAGTCTGAAGGAATCCTTTTAGCATTTCTTGTAGGACAGGCCCACTTGCAATGAATGTCCTCAGCGTTTGTTTACATGGGAATGTCTGAATTTCCTTTTTATTATTGAAGGAGAGTTTTGCCGGACATAGAATTCTTGATTAACAGTTATTTCTTTCAGTACTTTAAATATGTTATCCCAACTCCTTCCGATCTCCACTCTTACTGAGGAAAACTTGGCTGTTATTCTTATTTGAGATCCCTAGTACATGAACATGACAATTTGCTTCTCACTTGCTGTTTTCATTCTCTCTTTTCCTTGTCTTTTGAAAGTCTGACTATAATGTGCCATGGTGTAGATCTCTTTGTATTTATCCTGATGGGAGTCCATCTAAATTCTTGGAGGGGTAAATTCATGCATTTCATCAAATTTGGGAAGTTTGGGGCCATATTTCTTAAAAAAATTTTTTTTGCCTCTTTTTCTTCTTCCTCTTCTTCTAGGACTCCCATTATGCATATGTTAGTACAGTTGATGGTGTTTCACAGGTCTGTTAGGGTCTGTTCATTTTTCTTCATTCTTTTTCCTTTCTGCTCTTCAGACTGGATAATCTAAATTGAGCTATCTTCAAGTTGGTTGATACTTTCTTCTTTCTGCTTAAATCTGCTGTTGAACCCCTCTAGTGAATTTTTCATTTCCAGTATTGTACTTTTCCACTCCAGAATTTCTATTTGGTTTATTTTTATATTTTTTGTCTCTTTGGCAATATTCTCTATTTGTTTAGATATCATTTTCCTGGTTTTCTTTAGTTCTTGGTCTATGGTTCCCTTTAGCTCACTGAGCAGATTTAAGATCATTGATCTAAAGTCTTTTAAGAGTAAATCCAATACCTGGGCTTCCTCAGGGAAAATTTCTCTTCTTTTTGCTTTTTCCTGTGAGTGGGTTATACATTCTTGTTTCTTTGCATAGATTGCAACTTTTTGTTAATAACTGGGCATTTAAAATATTATAATGTGGTAACTCTGGAAATCATAATCCCCTTCTCCTCAGAGTTTGTTCTTTGCTGATTTTTGTGGGTTGTAGTTTTTTATTTAGTGACTCTTCTAAACTCTTTCTGTAAAGACTGTTCTTTGTCACGGTGGTCCCTAAAGCCTCACTTCTGTTCATTTAGTGGTCAGCTAGTGATTTAACAGAGATTTCCTCAAGTGACTGAAAGCCAACATAATAAAATACTCTCCCAGTCTTTGTAGATGGCTATGTGTTTGGGCAGTGCTTCCATGCTTTTGTCATTTACAACTCTGCCTTAGCCTTCATTTCCTGCTTGAGAAGAGTGTAAAGATCAGCCAGAGATGAAATTTAGGGCCTTATCCAATCTTTTCTGAGCATACATCCAGCCCTGAGCATATGTGTGGCCTCCTATATTCTCTAATATATGTGCAAGTTTTTCAAAGCCTTATTCCCTCATTTATATCCTTTATCCAACCTCTTCCTAAGCCTTCCAGTCTGTCTGCTGTTTGTCCATCTGCTATCCTTTGCCTCAGGCAGCTGCTGCTTGTATATTTGCCTTTAAATGCTTTTCATAAATGCCATCCAAGAGGCCGCTTCAGTCCTGAGAATTCCAAGGCAAGTGAAACAAAGCTCCTGACCAATCCCTCAGGGAGAAACCTGACAGACACACAACCATACGTATTTGAGACCAAGGTCTATATTGCCTCCTCTGGAACCAGCAAGTCACACTAAGAACACACACCAACATCCCCGTAGCCACCCTGAGGCTGGGAAGTAGAAGGTTGTAGGCAGGTAAGTTAAAATGCCATAGTGCTCTCATACTGAAATTCAGGATCTTCTTTCTTTGTAAAACACTCCCCTGGCTCTTGTAAAGTTTTTATTAGATTACAGAATTTGAAAAAGTTAATTCCTATAGTTTTTTCCAGCTTAATTGTTGCTTTAGTGGAGGAACAGAGTTTTGAAATTACCTAATCTGCCATTTTTAATGACATCACTCCCCTGACTTACATTTTAAAGGATCCGCTGATTACCGTGTCAATGGGAGACTATCAGGAGGAGTAAGGCCAGGAAGCCAATTGCAGTAATGAGATCAGACATGAGAGTACCTTGGACCAGGAGCAGAGGAGGTGATGAGAGGCAGACAGATTTCAGGACTATTTAGAAGGTGGAGCCAGTTGTTTGTAATAGACTTGAATTTAGGCCATGAAAACTGTGGAGCTGAGAGGCCTGATGAACTGGAAGGATGGATATGCCATTACTGACCTGGATTCCTGCAGGAACCTCCTGACTGGTCTCTCTGCTTCTATGCTCAGTCTTCTATTATGTGTTCTCAACAGAGCAGCTAGAGTGAGTCTTTCAAAAGCCAAGTGAGTCTGTGTTACTCCTCTGCTCCTGTGTCCCTGTCCCAAACCCGTACTATGGCCTGCAGAGCCCTGCATAATCTGGCTCACTGAGACCCCTCTGTTCACATCTCCTTACTCACTCTGTTTCAGTGCTATTCCGTGCTGGCCTCATTGCGGTTCCTCTAATTCACCTTACAGGCTTCTGCCTCAGGGCCGTTGCACCTAAGTTCCCTGACATGCATGGCTCCTCCCTCACTTCTTTATAGATCTATGTAATGTTACTTTATTAGAAATGCCTTCTCAAACTGCAAATTTAGCCACTCCAGCTGCCCCGGCACTGCCTCTACTCCTCCCTCTGCTGCATTTTCTCCACAGCACTTATCTTCACGTGTCACATAGCTGTTTCCTATTTAACTATTATGCTTCCGCACACCCTTGCCCCGTAGAATGTTAGCTCCATGAGCATAAGACAACTGTTTTTCTCAGGGCTGTATCTCTAGCACCTTGAAAAGTACCTGGCAGGTAGGAGAGCTAAGTTAGTCTTTCCTGAGGTCATAAATTGAGACAAACAGTTTCATGAGAGATAGAATCATTCTGTCCAGAGATTCCACAGTTGAGAAGGAAAGAGGAACAAGCAAACCAGGGATCATATTGAGGGCACAGGCCCTGTGCTCCAGATGGGCACAGGGGAGCGATGAATGTTCACAGGATGTTCTCAGGACTCACTAAGTCAAATTGGCACAACTGCACCAGGGGAGCCAGACAGCCCCCAGGCCCCATCAGAACTATTCTGCCCTAATCATTTCTTACTGTTGGTCCACATAAGCCTTTATTTGACAAAACGTTCCTTAGCCTTAAAATAATGTTTGAAAATGAGTGGTCTACCCCACAGTCCTAGTTGGCACCTAATTCCTACTGGTTTGAACTAATAGATTATGGCTCCCTGCTTTGGGTGAGCCCTGCCACTAACCTGCTGGAGGTCCCAGGGTACCACTATCTAGTTCTTCATTCTGAAATGGACATGTTGGAAGAGGTTTCCATTGTGGTGTCCTCCAGCTCCAACGTGTGTAGTCTGGGTCCCTACACACTTGGCCAAAATTAAGACAGAGCATCCTCATGGCATACAACAGTTAAAACCAAGAATTTATCAACTACTTTATTTCTCCCAAGAGACTTTTCAACATCTCTTTGCTTTTGTTATTATTCCTTGGAATTAAGTTTAATGAGCAGATGTGATTTATGCCATGTATTTATAATAATCTGAACTTTGATATTACATTTTTCTATCATTGGCTTCCTTGAATCTGAGATAGTTGCACCAGTTTTAGAAAAGCTCTTTTCTCTGTTTTGTTTACAACAGATGCTAGAGAAATATAGCCAAAGAAGAAAAAAGCAATCATCACTTATCTCCATAGCCTCCCACCAGTTTCTCAAGTAGATATGAAAAATACTTCAACAGACATATAAATAGCACAAAAATGCAAAGGGGTCATCCTTTCTTAAAGATGCACAATCCTTGGGTCATATTCTTTAAAATCCTTTCTGTTTAAAAGTATGGCTCATTCATACAAAAGCTATTTTGGAATAATTCTGATAGGCTTGTAACACAAAAACAAATACCATGGGGTTCTTTATCATTAAAGGGCTTACAGACAGACTTAAAAAATAGGAATAATCAATATTTAGAAGCACCACACTGAAGAATGGAGACTGTCTGGTAATGGGTCCTGGTTTTTTGAGGGGGTGACAAAAATGTTCTAAAATTACACTGTCATGATGGTTGCATAACTCTGTGACTGTACTAAAAAAAAACATTGAATGTCCAATTTGAATGTGTAACTACAAGGTACATGGGCACAGGAATTACATCTCAATAAAAGTGCTACACTAGGGTGTCTGCCCAGAGCCTAATGGGTCACTGAAGATCTGAGTCTGTTTTGATGAAATAAAAAGTCATATTTTAAGGCAGGACAAGAAAATGTAAACATAAAGTTTTTCTCTGCCCATTGAGGCCGCCTCCTTCTCCTCTAGTGTTCATTGTTCTTCTGTATGATGCATTGACCCAACCTCCCCATGGCAGAGATATCTGCTCAACCATAAAGATCAAATTTTCTTCATTTTCTTCAATTTTCTCATAGCCTTGTAACTCCTTAGGAGACAACATTCCTTTCTCAATCCTGTAAAGGGTCACAATGACCCACCACTCATCTTGTACGTGCAGACATCTTTGATGAACTCTATGTGCAATGCCCATGTACCATTTCCCTTAAAGATAGCAAGTGGTGCAGAACAGACTGGTTAGATGACCTGGGGAGATACTGGGCAGTACGTAATGGAAGTTCTTAGCTTAAATACTTATGACATATTAATGTTACTAGCTATATTACCTGTATTGTGCTATTTTATAAGATTAGAGTTTCTTGCATTACCAAATGTGTGACTGAGTCTCAGATAAAGTCAAAGATGATTAGGTGACTTGAAACAATTGATCAAGTATGTAGTTCTATAAGATCAACGACTGTAATAATGTAACAAGTCCAGATATGGGGAGAAGCAACAAGAGAGGACCGTTTCCTGGACCACAGGAGACGAGTAAGACAGGCGGTCAAGAGACTTTCGGTTACTGTTAACAGGGCTAGTCCAGTAGTAGCACATTGAGTGGCCGATCGATGAAATCCGCGCCGGACCTGGGAATGAGCATTCCTAGCACCATGGGACAACTCGGTCACAAAATGCCTCCCAAACCTTGATCCTAACTAAGATCGAAAGGGAAGGGATCTTAAAACAAAGAATAGTGCCCACCATCCAGTTCTACAAGAATCAAGTCGTTAGCCACTGAAGTCGCTGACCTACAATACACCCTGCAAGGAATCTGGGGCAAAGATCAGGATGAGGCACTTCATACACTAAGAAAACTGGCAGAGGGCTTCCCTGGTGGCACAGTGGTTGAGAGTCCGCCTGCCGATGCAGGGGACACGGGTTCGTGCCCCGGTCCGGGAAGATCCCACATGTCGCGGAGCAGCTAGGCCCGTGAGCCATGGCCGCTGAGCCTGCGCGTCCGGAGCCTGTGCTCCGCAGCGGGAGAGGCCACAACAGTGAGAGGCCCGCGTACCACAAAAAAAAAAAAAAAAAAAAAAAAACTGGCAGAACCAGTCATCAGATAGTCAGATATTTTAAGGAGAAATTTTTATCAACCCAGTTTGTTGCATCTTCCCATACTTACAAAAGCACCGAAACCATTATCTAAGATACGTTTTTCTCGAGAATAGCAGTAGCCTTCTACCAAGATGTGTGCTTGGTTACATGTACCCCTTCTTCAAAATCACATGTATACTGGCCTCCCCCTTTACCTCTTTGGAACAGTCCTCAAAGCTCTCTGAGAGATCTTCTCCCAGGTTATAATCCTCAGGTTGGCTCAAATAAAATTTTCCGTTTCTTTCTTAGGTTGACTATTGATTAATGTTTTCATCGACAGTTCTTTGCGGGGGAGAGACAGGGAAGGCAGGAGAGAGTTGGCTCCACACAGAGGTCAGACTCATGTATTCCCTTGCAGCGCCCCCATCCACGTATGTGTCTAATCTACAACTCAAACTCCACGTGCCCACACCCCACGCTCGGTCTCTCCTCTAGAGCCCTCGACGGGCAGTGTTGCACCTCAGATGACCATGATGCCGTCTCTGGGCGCCTCTCTGTAATTCCTCACCATCACCTCCACCCTCGCCCCATGCTGTGATGACTGTGGCAGCCTTCTCACTCATCTCCCTCAGTCCGACCTTATCCTCCAATGTCCATTCTCAACGCAGCAGTCCAAATGATACTTTCAGGTGGACAGTCATCAGAGGAAGGTATTCCTCAGGACGCTAACAAGTTCCCACCTGCCGCAGGTCAAGGGCCTGCTGGCCCGGTGTGCCCAGGGCTGTGTTAGCATGTGTCTGCTCAGAGCTGAGCCTCCAGGTGTCTGCTCTCCCCTCCACTTCTGCTTCTTTCTGCTAGGAATGCCCTTACACATCGCAATCACTTGGCTGACGGGGCCTCATTTACACATGAACTGAGTTAAGAAAGAGAAACTTCAAACAGAAATGGACACACAGACATAGAAAACCCACTTACGGTTACCAAAGGGGGAAGTGGGGGGAGGGATAAATTAGGAGTTTGGGATTAACATACACACACTACTATATATAAAATAGATAACCAACAAGGACCTACTGTACAGCACAGGGAACTTGACTCAATATCTTATAATAAAACATAAGGGACAAACGTAAAATAGATAGCTAGTGGGAAGCAGCCGCATAGCACAGGGAGATCAGCTCGGTGCTTTGTGACCACCTAGAGGCGTGGGATAGGGAGGGTGGGAGGGAGAGAGACGCAAGAGGGAGGAGATATGGGGATATATGTAAACGTATAGCTGATTCACTTTGTTATACAGCAGAAACTAACACAACATTGTAAAGTAATTATACTCCAATAAAGATGTTAAATAAAATTAATAAATAAATAAAACATAATGGAAAAGAATCTGAAAAAGGATAGATGATAGATAGATAGATAGACAGGTGTATAACTGAATCACTCTGCTGTATACCTGAAACTAACACAACATTGTAAATCAACTATACTCCAATAAATTTTTAAAAGAGAGAGAAACTTTGCAAGATGTGACACCATTTCTCAAAGCAGAGGCTGGAAGCAGAGTTTGCAGGGAGCTGGAGAAGCCTGGGTCTGGAAATGAATGAAAGACGAGCCTCTGGGTTGCTGCCTGTGAGGCCCAGAGTCAGGAAGCTCTTAGAGGCTGGCTGCGGGGCTGACTGCCCCTCCTCGCGCTGCATTGTTTTGCCCTATCTCTTGTTCCCTTCTGCTCCTGTCCCCGAGCTCAATCCCCTCCTCTCCCACTGGCCCTCTCGCCCCCGATTACCTCTCTCATGGACGTCCACTGGCGTGTTCAACCTTAGCTCTTTACCAATCAAACACATTTTATGAATTTTTTCCTAAGTATGAAATCAGAAACTGGTGGCAACTTGCTATACACTTGCTGTACAGGCCGCTATACTTAAAATGGATAAGGAACAAGGACCTACTGTATAGCACGGCGGAACTCTGCTCAATGTTCTGTAACAACTCACAGATACATGTATAACTGAATCACTTGGCTGTACACATGAAACTAACACAACATTATTAATAAACTATAGTACAATATAAAAGTTTTTTTAAAAAAAGATTACACTGGTTACGTTATTTGGGAACTTAAACTGCAATGAGAAGCATTTGTTGCAGGGTCTGAAAACCTCTGTTTTCAGGTCCATAAACCTGGCTTTCCTCAGGCTACACAAGGGGATAAGCCCTTCTAGGCTCCCACCAACCAAGCTCCCCAAAAGCTGACAGATCCGCATGCCCGCAGACGGTGACCCCGGGTCAGTGACCAAGGCACGTGCTCCGGAGGAGAACACACCCAAGAGCGTGGATCTGTCAGGTTTCAAGGTTAAAAGGAACACTCTCCTGTTTATTCTGTCTGGTAAGGTCTCCATCCTCTTCATCCCCAAATTAGCCAAGGCATGGCTCAGAAAGTCACTGTTAGGATTAGAGTAAGTGGCCTGCACATTCTCAAAGATTTTCCACGTTGATCTGGGACGTGTTAAAGGGCCCCTTGTGGGGAGCTTCCTGCCATCAGGGGCAGGGGGACCACCTGGAATCAGAGCTTCCTCTCCTGGCAGCGCCGCAGTGGCTGATAGAGGCTGGTGCCCTGTCTCTTTCCCCTGGGCCTCTGGGGGACGACCCCCCTTCTGCTGTGATGACAGAACGGCGACTTTAGTTGTGATGCAAACCCACGGATAAAAGCTGGTATTCCTTGCCTTCAAGGGCCTTTATGAGCCTGGCTAGTTGTGGCATTTGGTCTTTTCCTAAGGATACACCCTGTTCACCTTGATTGGACTCCAGAAAACACTGCCTTCTCCATTCCCCTTTCACAAACTGTCCCCCAGTGTGGGCCCCTGGGGAGGGATGCACCCACCATTCTGTGATGTTTCTCAGGAGTAGTTAGCTTCTTCAGGACCCTTTTAGCTCCAAGTAGCACAAATTCAACTCAACCCGGCTTATACAAAATGACAAACAAGTGTTACTGCTTCACACTGAGGTGTGGACTTCAGGAACTGCTGGATCCAGGGAACCAAACTCAACCAGGCTTTGGTCTTTCTCTCTCCAACCTTCGTTTTGCCAACTTCTTCTCTGGTTTCAACCCAGACTCCAAGCTCCAGCAGCTCAAAGTTTCTAAACCAGAAAGGACCCCAAGGGGCCTACGTGCCTTCTGGGTTTGAAGAGACTCAAGAGGCCTGCATGCCCCCAAAATCAAAAGTAAACACACCTGCTCTCGCCTGGCCCAGGGGGCCTCAGTGATACCTACCAACCAAGGACTCACTGTCAAAAACTTCTGACCTCAGCAAAGTTGAGAGCCTTACACATGCCCTGTTTCAACCTGCAGGATTCTGCAAGAGTAAAAGCAGTCCGAGAGCTCCCGAGACCCTGTTTGGACCCCATTTGGACAGGGCACTTGAGGACAAGGCCTGTCAGGGCTGCTGTTCCAGGTTCGGGCCCAGCCATGGAGTGGGGAGAGGGGAAGAGTGGGTTTTTACACCAAGAACAGCTCCACTCAGGGGCGTGCGAGTGTGGCCACTCCTGCTTTTAACTTGCTCCTTTGGGAGGGTCGTTTCTGAAATGCCTGGGAAGGGTTCAGGGTTTACACCTCCTGACCAGTGAGGGCTGATGCATGTATCCCAAGCCCCCCTACGCCCAACCCGCCTCTGCAGCCCCAGCCCTTCCCTCACACCCCCACCCAGGGTCGGGAGGACGCACGTGCACACGGCCAAGGGGAGGTCACCGCAGGGCCCGCCAAGCGCTCAGGCTCCACGTCCCCTGGGACTGAGGGGGACGTGCCACTCTTTGGGGCTATCTCACCTCCACAGGTGCACCTCCTGCCCTCAGCCACCCCTGAGCAGCCTCTCCCTGACCCTGGCTCTGCCTAGCCGGTCCCTCTGCCCTGAGGGTCACCCCAGTGTTTTCCAGAACCCGGGCCATGTGATGGGAAACCAGAGGTCCTTGTTTAAGGCGTCAGGGTATGCAGGCCCACCCTCCAGCTCTGTGATGGCTCAGGGACCCTTCTGGCCTTTCAGCTGTGCAGCTGGCTTCATGCCACCCTCTGGCTGGTGCCAGAGTAGCTTATTATGTGCAGGGATGGGGGAGGAAGAGAAGCAAAAGGGGCCACAGCTCCCCAGGTCCTTGTGCAAGGTGGTGCTGAGACGAGGGGGCCAGAGGACAGAGAAGGCCGTGAGTGATGGGATACCTTGGCACGCAACAGGGAAGCAGTTCTGTCTTCTAAAGGGAGGTGAGGAGGAGGCCTCACACATCCTCAAAATCCAGGAGGCAAACGAGAAAACACTTGTGATGGCCTCCTTGATCCAGTGAAGCGACTGAGAGATGGCAGCCCCTCACAATCGATCCCGGGGTCTGGGAGGACCACAAGACGTTCTGAAAAGACTTGTGTCCAGCCATAGCTCCAGCCTTGCCCCATGGCCTGTGTGGACCCCTGAGATCACCAGGGTCCCATGGAGGAGATAGTCGTCTTTCAGGGGAGAAAGTTCTGTGTGGAGGCGGGTGGACAGGGTGGCAAAAGGCAAGACTGAATGGTGAGAGCTTTGTTCAGCCCTGGGATTTCTTCCAAAGGGCATCGGGAGCCCTCGGGACTTGAAGCAAAATAATCACCTAATCAAGACGGCACTGTTTGTTATTTTTCCTGAAAGCAGAAAACTCTTTGAATATGCAAATCATCCTTAATAGGGAGGGCAGATTTTTTGGTTAAAGAATATGAAATAGCAACAGATATTAAACTCGGCTCTCTGTAAAGTCTAAACTCCATTACTCAAGAAACTAAGAAAAACATTTTTTAAGATTTTCTTACTGGATTATGACTTTTCCCAGACTGCATTGGACTTCCTAAGTTCTTCAGAGTTTATTTTATGAGATACCAGCTTTTTAGCAAGTATTCCAAAGAAGGGGCTTCCTGCAGGTCAAAGGTTTGGGATTCTATTAACATCGATTTTAGAAAAGGTTGACGTTTTAGCAGGAAAGAGAGCATCAGCTTTGTTAATATTTATTTAGTATTGCAAAGTCAGGTGTGACTTTGGAAGTAACAGTCCTGGAAAGGTTGCTATTTTTAGAACTTCTCCCGGGACCTCTGCCCCTGAGGCCAGGAGCCCAGGAGCCCTGAGGTACCCAGAAGGCCAGTCCTGCGTGGGGCCAGTGGCTGTCCGTTTATTACGTGCAAGGATGGGGGAGGAAGGTCACCTGCCCTGCGGCGGAGGACACTCAGCTGGAGGCCCACTGTGAGAGTTACTAGGTGGGGACCAGGGTTGCCTCTAACCGCGCTGCCCCAGGGCCTGGCCGGAGCAGAGGCAGGTGTAGCTGAAATAAATGAAGAAGCAGCTTCTATAATCCATCCCTTTTTCCGATGAGAAAACGAGGCTCAAAGAAGTAGGCTGTCCCGTGTGGACAGGCCGTGATGCTCTGGTCTGATCCCCCAGCGCATGGCCAGCAGCCTGTGAACAGGGCAGCTGCTCTGAAGCCCCACCTCGTCACCACAGCCCCATTTGGTCCCTGACCTGCTTCCCCATCACAGGCGGGTTCCACCAGGTCTGGCTCAGCTGGGCCCCGGCGTTGGACCCCCTGAGCCACACTGGACAGCTGCAGGCTGCCGGTCAAGGACTTACACTGCAGCGCGAGTCATTCTTTTGTAAATAAAATCTCCCTGGAGCCATTTCTGGTAAACGACACCTGGACAGCTGGAGTCTGTGTGGTTTCCTTTTCAGAGATTTCCTGATGCTGGTGGTGGACAGCCAAGGCCAAATCCAAATTCCCATAATTTAGACACATGAGCCTTGGGTCTGTGTGAAACTGATGGGACTGAATCCCTGAGTTCCTATCCAAGGGTGTGACTGGGCTTATCTTTGTCCATCAATCAAGAACAACTCACACGTGAAACAGCGGGCTTGCGGGTCACAGCTCAGAGACGCACACCCCCAGCCCGGGGAGGGGAGGCTTCCTCATTGCCTGCACTTTCCATGGTCACGGGCACTAGTTGTTTTCAAAAAATATACTTCATAGACTCCTTTCTTGTAAAATGGTTAGCAAAGAGGTAGGGGGATTCTTTTTTTTTGGGGGGGGGGGCAATGGCTAATGACAACAGCGTTTCAGCCGGCACAGTTCTGTTTTCCTGATGAATCTTCTTGGTTTCATGAAATCGAGATTCATAACGTCTGGAAGGAACATGTAAAAGCTGTGAAGTCCATGCACTGAAAATGGACCCAGCTGAATGCCTGCATTTTGGGGTGGTTCTTTCACAGACCATTTGTGAGGATCAACTGCTCAGATCCTCCGATGAGCCCCTGTGGATCAGGTATGTGTGTGTGTCCCGGCTTCTCTCTAGGAACACCTGCAGAGCTTGACAGCCCCAGGCCAGTGACTCAGGGGGCCCTAGAGGATGTGAGGGGCCCACCCAGGCTCCTCCATCCTCCCTGGGTGCATCTCCTTCCAAGTGAACTCACCTCAGCTCTGTATTTGAACCTGCTGAGTTGTTTCCTGCCTCAGGGCCTTTGCACGAGCTCTTGTCCCTCCTTCAGTGCCTTCCTTTGTTCTTTCCACGGCTGACCCCTCACATCGTTCAGTCTTAAATCGAGTGCCATTCTTCCCACAGGCCCTCCCATCCTCTCTATCACTCTGCCTTCATTTAGCACAACCTAAAGTCACCTTGGCCATTTTGGTTTGGTCATTGCGTCTCTCCACTCCACCCACATTAGAAAGCAAATTGGTTGAGGATGCAGGGCCTTCTCCTTCTTCCTGCCTCCTTCCTGCAGTCATTCAGCAAACAAGCACTGAGTGCTTCCTCTGTGCTGGTCCACGTCCCAGAACTGAGTGAGCCGGACAGTGCCCTGCTCCCTGGCGCCCGTGTTCCGGGTGCTGTGGAGACCGGGGCGGGGTGGGCGGCAGCTTCAGAGGGGGTGGGAGAGGCTGCTTTAGCCGGTGGTCAGGAAAGTTCTCTCTGGGAGCCCAGGTGTTGAGAAGGAGTCACAAGACCTGAGGGAACTATCAAGGGGCAGAGAGAAGCCCTCAGGTCTTGAACCCCGGTACCTCCACCCCCCCGCACCCCCCCCCAGTGGAGCCCGGCACGCGCCTGCATCCCTGGCCAGGGTCCTGAGCCAGACTGTCCAGTGGTGCCAGGTCAGCTGGGCAAAGGTGGGGGCTGAGGTGGACGCAGAAAGAGTAGCGGCTTCAGGGGCTTAGATTGAGGCTTCGATCCCAGCTAGTTCATAGCCGTGAGCCTGGGTAGTCCTGAATCCTTATAAAATGGGGCTAACAGACCTACCTGGAAGGTTGCCCTGAGGCTACAGTAAGGCGTGGACACAAAGTACATGAGGTACAGCTGCAGAGTCCTGCTCGTTATCACTGTCAGGGAAGAGCTGACTGTGGAGGCAGGAGGGAAGGTGAACACCAGCACAGCACCCAGCATTCTGCAGTCAGAAGGGCTGTGTGGGGTTATCCGGCTGCCTACCCACCTGAGGCTTGAGTCCTACCATGGGCAAGAGCCACCCATCTCTCCCAGACGGCACGGGAGTGTGGGAGATGCTGCCATTAGGGCAGAACAGCACTTATTTGGGGTGGAATGTTTTCTTTAGATGAGCCAGTCTCTCTCCTCGCAACTTCTCCGTCCTGGTCTTAATTCTACGTGCCCGTGACCACAGAAAAGCAGACGATGCCCTTTCTCAGGGTGTCTTCAGAGAATGTCCAGGCAGCTCCCATTGTCCCATGACCCGGAGAGGGATGGGTGCATATCACCGCCCCCTCCAGCCCCGAGGAGGGAGCCCAGGGACACTGGGCCGCCCCAGGGGTCACGGGAAGCACTGAGCGTTTGGGGGTGAGTGGTGTTGGCAGGACAGGGAGGCAGCTGGAGACGAGGCACTCAGGCTTAGAGCTGCTTCCAGGTCACTGAGAATGATTCCCACGCCCCGTGTATGTCCATGACATCAGCTCCTCACTTGCCCTCCCGGGACCTTAATTCTCATCAGTTAAATGTGGCCACATTAGCCCTCCTGAAACCCCATCCACCTGGGAGCCCAATGACATCATGCTCCTACGGGGCCTCCCCTACCCTGCCAGCATCTGCTGCACCTGCCCCTGGGCTGAATTACCCTGTGTTATTAAGCTCCTCACACAATGGAATGAGGAACAGCTGGCGCTGCCGTCCAGACCCCGGGGCATTGAGTTTCTGCTAACCCTGCCCCCAGCCCCAGTGCCCCCAGCCTGTCTCCAGCCTCCGCCTGGGAACAGGAAGCCCCCATTGGGAATATGCTGCTCTCTGCGAACCCACCCCCAAGGCCCAGACTCAGACATGCTGAAAATTTAGGCTCAGAACCTGGACACAGCCACGGGTGCCCACCAGATCCCCAGCCCGAGCCTCCCACGGGAGATGGTGGGGTCATGGCCAACGGGCCTGCCTAGTCGGAACACTTTCCTGGGGCACCCATGGAGCCTGGTGCTCTGAGGCTGGGCATCCCTCACAGAGCACTCTGGGCATCCCCAGTGCCCGGTCCTGCTGGGCTCTGGTGGATGCTTCACTCCACACTGGTGGTCCGGGAGAAGAGAGAGAAGGGGCGAGTGGGGAGCCCCAGAGGCGTCTCGAGATGAACCTCAGGTTTCAGATTCCTCGCCGGTAATCTCACTTTACACTTCTTCCAATATTCACAAACCCTGACGAGGGCCTGAATGCTGCCCCCTCACCACCAAAGGGCTCACACTTCCCTCCCCCACGGGCCTCATCCAAACCCATCCTCTGAGGACGTCTGGTAGCAGAAAGCGAGGCAGTGAGAGGGGAGACCCAGGGCAGGGAGGAGACGGCCTAGCCCCGGAAGGCCTGGGGCACAGCCCAGCACTTCTGTGCCCCTCTGTGAGCTGTGGGCCTCTTGGCCGGGCCCTCGGGGTCTCAGCACCTGCGGGAAGCCAGGTGGCAATGGCACTGCCTCTCTGCCTTATTGGGGGTCTAGAGGCAAGGCCCATGCATCCCACTGGCCCTTGGAAGCTCAGTGCCCCGGCGGGGGTGTGGGCCCTCCTGTAACAGGGCAGAGCCAGATCTGACTGCATGTTGGATCTGTTCCTTTTACTTTAACCTTTGCTTTCCGCCGCTTTTGTTCACTAAAAAGATCCTGTCTCTACACAATGGCCTGCCTTTGGGGAACCCCGCCCCTCTGCCTGAATGTTAAACCAAAGTGCCTTTGTTCAGGCAAACATCGGGCCCTGTCCACCTGTGGACGGCTGCAAGAAAGAAGAAATTAACACCTCCCCTCGCGAGGCTGGCCAATCCTAGGGGATATTTGCAAAACTTATGGCCTTTTTACTTTACTTCCTCATCTCCTCCCCCTCTCTGTGCTATAAGAGAAACTGGCATCCAAACCCCGACAAGATGGTTATTTTGAGTAACCTGCCATCTCGGTCTGCCTGCTTTCGGAATAAAGTCACATTCCCTGCCTCAACACCTCGTCTCCGATCTATTGGCCTGTCGTGTGGCGAGCTTGGACTCGGTAACCCTCCTGCAGGGTGGGGACCCTTTGGCGCTGTGGTCCCTGCGTGTCACAGAGCACACACGATTTGGGACAGAGTTTTCACACCAACGTTCTATGGTGGCCGACCGTCACCACCACCACCCCCCCCCCCGACTAAAACGTCAGTCCCTGGGGAGAAGGACCCCTACTGCGAAAGGGGAGTCAGGCACCGAGGAGAAAGGCAGGTCCTGGGGGCCCCAACAGCTCTGAACCCCAGCTCTGCCATCCACTCACTTAGCTGTGTGTCTGCAGAAATGGAACTGAATCTCTCCGAGCGTCAGCCTCTTTGTCTCTAAAAATGAGACAATGCCCCCTTCAAAGGATGACTTTGAGAATGAGAATGCAGAAGGCAGGCTTGGAGCCCGTGGACGATGTCTGAAGGTGGTGAATCTGGATCCCACGCACCACATTGTTTCTGGGAGAGATCAATACCCTCGGCTCTGACAGCCGTAGCTCTGTGACCCGGATCCCCGTCTCTAGAGTAGCCGTGAATCTCTGGGATCTCCAGCCTCCGCACAAGGCGCGCAGAGAGCCAGCACTTTCCCCCCGGGCAGTGGCACCTAGTGGTCAGCCTGAGGCCCCATGTGACCTACAACTCACACCGTGCCCTCCCCACACACAGGTCCTCAGGGCTCCACAGGGATAGCTGAGGCTCCCTCCTGTCAGCACAGAGGAGGCCCTGGAAATCTGCAGAAATTCACCATCCTTTCCTGAAGGAAGATGACAGGCTCTGCCCAGGCACACTGGGTTCCAGATTGAATTTCTGGCTCCTGGCTCCCCAGGCAGAACTGATGCCCCATCAGAACTCAGGGAGAAGGGACTTGTCCAAAGGTCACCTCCAGGTTGCCCCCAGCCCCTTGGGGCCCCCCCACACACATTGATCACAACTGACAGTGCAGGCCAGGTGGTG
The DNA here is from genome assembly GCF_964374135.1 of Grampus griseus. NCBI lineage: Eukaryota > Metazoa > Chordata > Mammalia > Artiodactyla > Delphinidae > Grampus > Grampus griseus. The sequence goes on along the minus strand of NC_139003.1, from coordinate 96,975,499 downwards.
ACAGAAGGGTTCTGCACACGTGCAGGCAGAGAACCAAGGTGTCTTAGAGAGCTTGGGCCCCAGAACTAAGTCCCGCAGGGTAGGCGGCCTAAGCATTGATTGCTCAGGGTTCTGAAGGTGGGAAGTCTGAGATCAGGGTGCTAGTATGGTTGGGTTCTGGTTAGAACCCCCTTCTTGCTTTGCAGACAGCCATCTTCACACTCTGCCCTCACGTGGCAGAGGGGAGAGCGGGAAAGTGAGAGAGAGAGGAGCAAGCTTTCTGGTGTCTCTTCTTAGAAGGACACTAATCTGATCATGGGGGCCCCAACCTCACGATATCATCTGACCCTCATCACCTCCCAAAGGCCCCACATCCAAATACCATCCCATTGGGGTTAGGGCTTCAACACATGGATTTGGGGGATAGGAATATTCAGCCCACAACACAGGGTTTTAGGACACCATCTGTTAAGGGAACCCAGGACGGAGGTGCCTGTTGATACTAGGCATGGGGTGCAGTCCCCATGTGTTTCGCAATTCCCCTTTCAGGACACAGGGCACCATGGCACGGGCACCGCAGGCCCTGGCCCTCAGGAACTGCTGGCTGCTTTTATTCCCATCTGGTTGAGACCTGAGGTTTGTTTCTGGGATGTATAGTGTGACGATAGGCTCCTAACTCCTCCAGGTCTCCCTGATAATAATAACAGAACCCACCTCGAGACGCTGCAGTCCAGGTTAAACGAGGCTCTGCAGCATTACGTTTCCTTCATAGTAAATAATCGAAAGCATGACATTTACCTTACATAAAAAGACCTATTACTAGGTAGAATAAAAAGCATGCTCACGCTTTTAAGGTGGACTGTGGGCATTTGAGCTCTGTGCCCACTTCCCCAGGGTGTGCAGGGGGAGGGGCATTCGAGAACATTCTGTGCACAGCTCAGGCCTCTGTGAGGTTAGTGAGCTGCTGGGTCAGGTGCTGCAGCTGTGTCTCAGCTGCCTGGAGCTCTTGCTCACCCCTCCTCATGTCCTCATCCTGGGTCCCTCCTCTGAATCAGCTCTGGGTCCCCTCCTCGGGGAATGACCTTGGCCTGGGTGTCCCCCCCACCCAGTTCTCTTGCAGACGTTGATGGAGGCCCCAGCAGCACCCCAGTCTCCTCCTCCACAAGTCTCACCCCACACCCGGGGACCTTGTGACCAAACTCAAAGTGTCCACACCCTCACCTGCCCCCACGGCTCCTTGGGGCCCCACAATCCAATGACTACCACCCACGTTGGTCTGCTGAAGCCCACACTCCCTGCATCAAGGACTTGTACTGTCCTAGGCGGGTGCTGTGACCTCCCGCCCCACAGCCCAGCTGCAGAGCCCTCTACTCTGCTCACTGGGTGTCCCCAGCTGCATGCTGTCACCGTCCTTCCACTGAGGTCCTGCACATCCAGGGCTGATCCAAGGGGATGCACTTTCTCCTGCTCTCGGTGTCCAGCCTACTGGTCCAACTGCACAGGAAGAGACAAAGGTGATATCCTCCACTGGGAAGGTTACTGACGAGGCTGAAGTTGATAAATCAGAGAGCAGGTGTGTCGGGGGCAGGAGGGACACCAATCAGGCGTCCAGAGGGCTTTTCCTAAAACTGGGCCTTTGGCCTGGGACCTGTGGAAGACTCAGCTTCGAGGTCTCAGGCCCAACCCAGCTCTGAACACCTACTGGGCCCAGATGCCGTGTTTCCCTCGGTTCCTAGTTCCAGGTCAGTGCTCCCAATTTTACTACATTTAACCTGGCCTTTGGGGCAGTGAAATGTGGGTATGATGAAAAAGAGACAGCTTCTGGAGGTCTAGGGGCACACACGAGAAGGCACTGGGAGGGTCAGAGCCAAGTCACTTCAGGGACAGCAGGATCCAGGGGGACCCACCCATCCCACACTCATCTGTGCTCATTTGGCAGCTTCTGTGCCCACCCTGGGGGACCAGCAGCCAGTGGGTCCCGGACAGGTGGGCTCTCACAGCACTGACTTCCTCGTAGGGCAGAGAGCAAATCAAAAGGCAAGTACGGAACGGGGTGAGTGCTGTAAAGGAATCACAGGGATTTCATGATTCAGAGTGAGGAGGGGGCCTCCCTAGGGCAGCCGGTCTCTCTGAAGAGAGCTGGGAAGGGCCGAGATGCTGCCTCAGATGCTGGGAGAGGGCCTGGGGTGTCCGGAAGCGAGGGCGGTGCCGTGGTCCCAGTATGCCGTGCCCCACTGACCATGAGAGTCCAGATGCCACATCACTTTCCACAGAAATCCCCTGAAGGGCACAGCAGCACAGAGGATCCACAAGTCAGAGGGAGCAGGGGAGGGGCAGGTGAGGACAGAGGAAGGGACCAGGAGGAAGGGAATGGGCCTCAGGCGTAAATGTGGTCATTGGGCCTCTATTTCTGTTTCTTTCTCTCCTTGTTTGTGATGGATCATTCCCTCAGGGAAGTGTTACCAAACTCAGGTTCAGCTGCTCGCTGCTCAAAAGCCAATACTGAGAGACAAGTGTTGGGTCAAAAGAAAGATAGCTTTATTGAGGAAGCCAGCAATCCTGGGGAGAAGGTGGACTCATGTCCCAAAGAACCAACTCCTCACTGTTGATCAGGGGCAAGAACTTTTAAAGGGGAGTTTCAGGGATGCAGAGGCTGGGGAGTGGCCATGTACAGAACAACTCCAAAAATCACCTTGATATTAGTCATGCAATGGTCTGATCGATGTCATATTGATGGTTTTAAGTACATTTAACCTTCAATTCCAGGGTCCGTTTGTTCCCATTTCCCTGAGGCCGGTTCTTGGCATTGTGCAAGGTGGAGTAGCTTATGTCATGGCTACAGTCTGGTGATCATGTAGTTAACTTTTTCCACCTGATAGGGGCTTCCGTATCTGCAAAATATCTCAAAGGATATAGCTCAGAATATTAACCATAGCCCTTGAGGAGGAATTAAAGGTCCTTGACTTTGTTTAATGGCTAGACTATTATTATTTTGTCTTGTTTGACTATTTTCCTTTGTGTCTGCACTTCTTCACTTCTCTGATTAAATTTATTCCCTGATAAAGTTTTTCTACAGACGAGAAGCAGGTGGAAGATATGGGAGGTGTCTGTCCTGAGACGGCCGCATAGGGTTCTGCTCCATTACAGAGGGAGTCTTTCACCCTCTTCCACAAGGCTGGAAGCCTCTCCAGGTCTACAACCTGCGGCTTTAAGACCAGAGGACAGCTGTCTTCCCTGCCAGCTCCACATAGAAAAATCCCCCGGGAAGCGCTCCTGCTAGCCGCAGTGGGTCACACATCCATTCCTGGAAGGACCCATTTGCCTGTGACATCTGACTGAGGGATGTAAGTGCAGCTCCCAGCAAAAACCATGGTTCTAGACATGGGGAGACGCAACCCCTCAAAATAAAAGGGCTGCTTTTCTGTGAGAGGACACTGTGGAACCCCCAGAAGTCCTAAGGAAACTGAGAGCAGGGGACAGGAGCCCAGGTACCCAGGAAGATGACTTTAACAGTAGTTCAGGCTCCGTGGGTACACAGCTGTCAGTGAATTTAAATGAAAGGTGACCCAGTATATTTTCTCAGAAATGAGAGAAACAGACAGGATGAGGGAAATGAAATAAAAAGCAAAGCAAACAGAATAGAGGAAGGGAGGAGAGCTTCGAGCCTAGAAGGCAAAGGAGAGGCACGTGGCAGACTCCAGGGTCACCGCTTTTGTCATTGGGCACTCCTGGCTACTTCTATCTAATGTCAGCTCCCAAATCATCAGAGGGTCTCAGCTAGTTCCCTGCCCGAGACCAGAGTGTTTCACACCCACAGAGGTCTTGTGGTCCACACCCAACGTTTCCCCTCCTGAGCGGGATGAGAAATGCACACAGCCGCCCAAACCCGTTAGCCCTTCTGGTACATTCCGAGGTGGCAGACTTGAATGCCATCCTGACTTATGAAGCTTCTGCAGAGGGTCAGCAGCTCTGGAAACAGGAACAGAACTGGCCCCGAGGAAGAAGCCTGCGAGGACAGCAGCAGTCAGGCCCTCAGGCTTTTACCACAAAGGGCTAGAATAACAGTCCTGTCCATTTTTAGAAGTCCATCAACACGTCCTGCCAAAATGAAACAAAAGACAATAATATAAAAATTCATGGCAGCAGGGTATGAAAATGAGGGTCACATGCAGTGCAGGCCACACGGGGGACCACCCACCGTCTGGTCCCAAAGTGCCCCCAGACTTCCCTCCTCGACCTCACAGAATTCTCCCCCGTCCCAAACATGGGGCCTCTCGGGGCTTCCTGCACCTCTGCTCTCTCCACCTCTCCTCCTTGCAAACTCCTAGTTACCGTCGAAGCCACGTCCAAACATCGCCTGGTCTGGGCAGCCTGCCCCAAGCCCCAGGCAGCAGCCACAGAGGCCTCCCCTGTACTTCTCACCTCCCAGCCCTGAAATCAGGTCCCCAAAGCCTGACTCTTCAGGAGGTGGGCCCCTCTCCACCACTCTGTGCTCAGCCTCTGTCTTGGCACCTGGCACCCTTCACACTCAATAAATGTCAGGTACCTGTTTGATGATTGATACAAGGCCTCTGGCTTAAAGGGAACTGCCCGCAGGTCATTTTCCTTTCCAAAAACAACTCCAAAAGGCCAGGGGCTCCAACCCACACCTTCTGCTGCTGTGAAAACCGATCTGAAAATGAACACAGCACCTGGAAATCGACTCACACTGTATGGTTTCTAAACAGCAGTGCTGGGCTCTGAGAATGCCTTTCCGGCGGGGGCTGGTGGCCTCACTGTCAATCCCTGGAACAGTACGAGGCCACGTCAACTTCAGAAACAAAGCAGTAAGCAATGGACAATACACTGCTGCCACAAAAAGAGCAGGGTTTTAGGAGAGGAAGTTTCCTCCGTGGATTGGGACACTTCAGACATTTGCGGGAAGATGCCCAAGGAAACTGTCACGTGAGAAAACTTCCACCCATCTGGCTTATTTAATAAGGTGCCTCCTTGCCCCTTGGTGGGGCATCTGATGTCTCTCCTTCAATGGCCCAGGAAGGCAGCACAAGACCGCTAGGTCGCAGGAGGTGGCAAACACCTGCACAGACAAGTCACCTGCAGTGACTGGAGGTTATAACCACTCAGTCACGGCGATCCTTCTGGTCAATGTGGGTGAAGCTTCAGAAACCTTCTGCATCTGAGCCGTGGAAGCGCCAAGTCCTCAATGAAATAAAATATTTTGTGTCATGCATCGGATGAGGACAGGCAGATAAAGCCAGAGTGTTAACCACTGATACAGCTTTGCACTATTTATGATCCTGTCGGATTTAACAGCCTGGCCTGCTGTGTCACACAGCACACATGCTCAGAGTCGAAAGACTCTGTACTGACTTGAGAACCTCCTCCAAGATGCCCGGGGTCCCTTCCTGCAAAGCCTTCGGGAAAGTGAGGAGAGCTCCATGCATGGGGGAAAGGTACACGAAGAGATGAGAAAAGCGAAACATAGAACACGATACAGCCTCATCTTCCTGCAACTAAATTTTCAGAATGGTCACCCGGACACTGCTCAGTTAATGAGATTCTTCCTCTAAAGAGCATTGAGTTTTCCTCACAATTGGACTTTTCTCAGAAAAAGGTGAGTCATTTCTGTAATAACCTATATGGGAAAAGAATCTGAAAAAGAATGAATATATGTATATGTATAACTGAATCACTTTGCTGCACACCTGAAATTAACACAATGTTATAAATCAACTATACACCAATATAAAATAAAAATTAAATTTAAAGAAAAAGTTTAGTCAGAAGGGAAGGAAAGGTTCACTTGGGAAGCTCAGCACACAACAGATACCTTCGTTGATTTCCAGCACCAGTCACATTGATTGTTAGCTGATTAAAAGCTTCACAGCCTCAATCCACTGCACACGGTTTACTCATGGAACACTTACCTTCCTGAATAAAGGGGGAAAGCTCAATATGTCAAGTCAACCTCGCAGCCATGAAAAGGATGAAATAGAGGTATGTGTGCTGGCGTAGAAAGAGCTGAGGACCTGCTGTAGGGAACAGGTTGCTGCACACCCCCAGGTGCATCATAATCCTGGTTAAATCCCGGTGAAATTCTACACGTCACAGAAGTGCATGGGGAGGTCCTGTGCGACACTCACCAATCGATAGCCACATCCACCTCTGGGAGGAGAAAGAGGGAGCCAGTGAGGGCTGGTGAGGACATGTGAGAACAGGTGAGGGCAGATAGGGACGGGTGGGAACAGGTGAAGGCAGGTAAGGGCAGGTGGGGACAGGAGGGGGCAGGGCAGGGCAAGTCTGGCAAACTGGCACATCCCACTCTACACTTCCACGTTGTCGGAGTCTTTCTCTGAAAAATGGAAAGGGAAGGGAGAGAGACCGTGAGCTCCCCTTAATCAGTGCCCCTCGATCCAAGGAGCAGGCCTTGCCCATTGCCCCGATGTGCACCCTGCCAGAGGACGACAACGACCAATCTGGAGGAACAGCAGGTGCGGGGGGGTGAGAGGCAGGTTGGGCCCAGCACCCTTGGGAGAAGGGGCAGGAGGCTGCCTGACACCCTCTGTGGGTCGAGGGGGACAGGGGTTCCTGGTGGGATCTCCCTTGTGTGAACTTGACAGGCCAGACAGCCAGGTGCCTGGGGGTGAGGTGGAGCCTCACCAGGGACGAAATCAGGCTGAACCCCCAGCCTCTGGGAAGGGGCGTGTGTTCAGAGGTGCCCTCTCCTCTCTCCTAATGTTAAGTTTTCAATACCGAACAAGGGGACGTGGGGAGAAGCTGGTCCCGGCTAGAGCATCCAGCGCTGCCCTGCACATTCCCCGCTACGGCAGCCGAACGTAAGCTCACAGGTGAGTCACGCGGGCCACCTGAGTCACGTAAAACCTCTCACCTGTACCGAGAATGAGACTTGGGTGCAAGACCACCTGGTCACGTTCAAGTCAGAGCGATGGGCCCGTGAGTCCACTTTGGAGGCGGCAAGCTGTTGGTGGGTTGCCAGGGCAGCTGGGTTTTCCTGGAGCAAAACTTCACTCATGAGGGGACGGCTGCAGCTCAGCCAGCTATTCTGAGGGAGGGATGCCTTTGCTCTGGCCTTCGGGAAGCTGGAGAGTTCAGTGTTCTATTAGGAACAGTAAAACTATAGTCCTGCAGGCTAAGGGCTCCTTTTCCCAACAAGTATGAATTTGGCATCCCCCATGTCAGAGAATGAGGTTCTGTTCTCTTGGTCCAAGTCCTCTCTCACTGAGGAATCCAGACAAGACACTTTGGGAGATGCGCCAGGCCGCTCCCTCCACCCTTGGCTTTAGGGGAGGCTGGAGGGAGCGCTGGAAAGAGACTACCTGTTGGAGGGGACATGACGCGTAAGAAAGACTGAATTTGAAATGTGAACTCGTGTTTTTATGATGATCTTTTTTCTCAAGTGGAGGAAGGAACTTGGCAAATTCCTTCTCTCAACAGGCTCAGTGGATCCTTGTGTAGTAAGGAACTATATCCCAGCTTAAAAAAAAAAAAAAAAAAAAGATGCAGGCAGAAGGAAGCCCAAAGGTGTGGCTTCTTTGTGGAAAACCGCAGTGTACCCTCTTTGGGGTCATGGGAACCCTGAGCTTGGACATTCCCTAGGCCCTTGGGCTGCCTGGCATGACCGCAGCCTCCATTCTTGCCAACAGGTGTGCACAGAAGTAATTCATGCAGAAGTGGGGCTGTGGCCTGGGAGCAATTCCAACGTCACTGAAAAGAACAACCCTAAATGCTGCCTAAACCACAAACCACAGGACCTGCGCTGGCTCACCCTGGACCACCAGCTGTATTTGCCCGCTGACTCAGCCACTGTACTGAGTCTCTTCCTCCGCCTTCAATCTAACTAAAAGCACATTCATCCTTCTAAAAGCTTCTGTAATAAGAAGAGTAGCTGTAAAAGCAATAAGACGTGCCCTTTTGGACTTAGAAGACAGCGCTAACAAAACTGACTTATGCAGCGATGGGCTTCCATTCCACCAAGGCAAGATATTTAGCAGATATTCTAGTGAGTCCTAATCTGTTAATACCTGGGGAAATCTCTGATCACAGGAGCAAATAACCTTCTGGAAAGGTACTACTTTGATATAAAATGATGATATATAATTGCACTTATTACCTTTTCCTAAATTTTCTTAAAGGTAAATCAGCGTTTTCATTTCTTTGAGGTGAACCTACGTGATTACATAGTACTTGGTATTTCCAAATAACTGAGTTTCCACATCCCGTAGGATCACAGGAAGGGACTCATTTTTTAAAAGAGTAGAAAAATTATTGCTCTGTTATTTCTGCTCAGTGTTTAAGCCTGTCACCTCATCTGTACAGTCCTTCAGAAGCTTCTTTCTTCATTTGAAACTGACAGCCATCAATGAAGATGTACCAAGAACTCCATTCATTCATTCAAAGTTTTTAGACCCTCAAATCACAACCAAACATTTAACCAGCTTAGCTGGTCAGGCTGCACCAGGCAGGCTCTACTTTGGATATTACTGTGGCTTCCTGCTTCTAGTGAAGCTGAAAATCCCTCACAGCGGATTTGCTGGTGGGTTTCCACCCAGCGCTAATAGCACTCCTTGGAAACAGTTGCTGCAGAAAACGAAGTTGTAGCCGCTCACCGGGAATTTAGCAGTGTTTGGTCTGGGAGCAGAATTGCCTATTTTCCAAGAGACACGTTCAAGACCCCTGTAGGGATCTTACAAAGGAGTCAGGGGCCAAAAAGTGTGTCTCCAACCACTCCCTGGGGGCAGAGAGAATATGTCAGGTTCACAACATGTTCTAAAACTGGTTTTATAACCAGCTTTTTGGTGGATTTGATTAATAATTAACGTATTGTGCTATTGGATTTTATTATAAAATATATATATTTGGTCTTTATCCCCTTTCTGGCACAGATCAACTAAAACCCTTGTAATTTCCTGTGATGTTACCGAGTCCAAGCTCGCTGTGCACCGAACGACAGGCCAATAAATCAGAGACGAGGTGTTGAGGCAGGGAATACGACTTTATTCGGAAAGCCTGCAGACCGAGAAGCTGGCAGGCTAAAGTCTCAAAATAACCATCTTATCGGGGTTTGGATGCCAGTTTCTTTTATAGCACAGAGGGGGAGGAGATGAGGAAGTAAAGCAAAAAGGCCATACGTTTTGCAGATATCACCTGGAATGACCAGCCTTGGGGAGGGGAGGTGTTAATTTCTTCTTTCTTGCAGCCATCCACAGGTGGACAGGGTCCGGATGTTTGCCTGAACAAAGCCACTTTGGTTTAACATTCAGGCAGAGGGGCGGGGTTCCCGAGGCAGGCCATTCTGTAGAGACAGTATCCTTTTAGTGAACAAAAGCGGCGGAAAGCAAAGGTTAAAGTAAAAGGAACAGATCCAACATGCAGTCAGATCTGGCTCTGCCCTTTACAATGTGAGCTATAATGGTACAATATCTCTTATTATGTTAATGAGGTGAGTTTGAAAAGCCCCTATGGATGGGGGCTGGTTGCCAGGAGAACAAACCACGTGATTAGAGGGTTGGAACTTTTAGTTCCTGACCTCCAGGAAGGAAGAGGGGCTGGAGGTGGAATGGATCACCAATGGCCAATGACTTAATCAAATGTTCCTGTGTAATGAAGCCTACATAAAAACCCAAAGGACAGGGTTCAGAGGCTTCCTGTTGGTGAACACATGGAGATCTGGGGAGAACGGTGCTCCTGGAGAGGGCCTGGAAGCTCCACACCTTTTCCACATACCTTGCCTTATGCATCTCTTCCATCTGGCTATGAAATAAAATTCATATTTTATGGCAAGCCAAGAAAAATTTTAACATAAAATTTTTCTCTGCTCTCTGGCCTCCTCTCTCCCACCATGGTTTATGTGCAGTGCGTATGGACCTAACCTTCCCATCAGAAGGAATCCCTGCTCAACCATAAAGAGAACTTTCTCCTGGCCTCAATAAGACAACTCCTGAAAATATAACCTTCCTTCTTGATCTTGTAAGGGGTCACAAGGTTATGGAACCAGACTTGGGTCTGCTTGCCCACACACAGTAAAGCCAAAACCCCAACCTTCCTGAAGGGTTTCAGCAAAGCATCTTTAAAGGCCATGTTTTGGCGGGTTGGGGGGTCGCAGGGTATGTGATCGGCCTGTGCACAGTTCTCTGATCGGTGGATGGTGAGGTAACAGGCTGGTGTCACAGGGGTCAGCCTTAACAATCTTTAGTCTCCAGTAAGCCTGGGGGCTACATGCTCAAGGTCATCAAGTAGTTAACATCTTCCATTTGCAGGGGCGGGCGGGGGCGGGGGGGTTAGCATCTGTAAAGCAACTCGGGAAATGTCCATCACATGCTGTTATCTAGGTACCTCAGAGAGGAGCTACAGCAGAGGATATGGGGGAGGGGTCTGTCCCGGGAAGCCCCCATAGGGTCCTGCTGGGTTACAAGGGTGACCCACCACTTTGTACTTACAGATCTGGATTGTGGAAACTGTCCATAATGTGTCATTTAACGTACAGCCCTCTGTCTCAGAAGGCTTATATAACTGTGCTTTGACTTCTAATGGGCTGCACAGTTCTCGGAGCTTTCTGAGATGCTCTCTCAGGGCTATAATCCTCAATTTGGCTTGAATAAACTTTTCCATTTCTTTCTTAGATCAACTGATTAATTTTACATCAACAATGCCCTTTCCCCGTACCTTGTCATACGAATCTCTTTCATTCGGCTATTCCTGAGTTTTTTATGCCTTTATAATCAGGTGACCTAGTGAGTCAAATGCTTCTCTGAGTTCTGAGAGTCACTCTAGCAAATGAATTGAACCCACAGAGGGGGTCGTTGGAACTTCCCACCTATAGCCAGTTGATCAGAAGCACAGGTGACAACCTGGAACTTGTGACTGCCATCTGAAGTTGGGGGGAAGGGGTACCGTCTCGTGGGATCTGATGTTACCTGAGAGTAGACAGTCAGAATTGAGCTGAACTGCAGAACACCCAGCTGGTGTCAGAGAGCTGCCTTGGTGTGGGAAAAACTCCCAACATGGGAGTTGGTGATCAGAAGTGTAGCTGGTGTCAGAATAGTACATTAACATGAATTCGCATTCATATATTAATTAACATACTAATGACGTTTTTGACTAAAAAAAATTCGACAACATAAGTTACTAATTATAGGATTACTTTTCCTTAGAGTATTACTTTCTTCAAACTGGTTAGCTGGATAAGTAACCGGTAGGGTGACCAGAGCATCTTATACAACGTGATGACAGAAGTCTGAACAGGTGGAAATCCCAAGGTTGTGAACACCTGGCTGACGAGGGCTCCCACCATCAGGACAGATCAGGAGATGAGGTCTGTTCTAAGGATCGGCCTGTAAAACTAAACCCTCCTTTACAGGCTGTACGGACCCTGATAAGAAGGGGAGTCAGTCCCAGACCTGTAGGGAAACAATCTCTCCAGGACTAATGTCCTAGAGGCTGGTGCCTGTTCATAGCTCCAGGGAAAAGTCTTTCTCAGGAAAGAAGCCACACCAGGTCTTTCAGCATGAAAATGTCAACTGAAAAAAATGCACAACCTGGAAGTTGAGAAGTATGTTTTATTCTAGGACCTTACTGAGGACTATAGCCCAGGAGACAGGCTCTCAGCTAGCGCTGAGAAATTGTTCCTAAGAGGTAAGGGAAGAGCCAGGATATATAGGAATTTTTGCTGGGAAAAAAAAAAAAGTAGCCAAAACATCAAAAGATTACTGCTGGGGCTTCCCTGGTGGCGCAGTGGTTGAGAATCCACCTGCCAATGCAGGGGACACGGGTTTGAGCCCTGGTCCGGGAAGATCCCACATGCCACGGAGCAACTAAGCCCGTGCGCCACAACTACTGAGCCTGCACTCTAGAGCCCGTGAGCCACAACTACTGAAGCACGTGCCTAGAGCCCATGCTCCACAACAAGAGAGGCCACCGCAATGAGAAGTCTGCGCACCGCAACGAAGAGTAGCCCCCGCTCGCCGCAACTAGAGAAAGCCCGCGCGCAGCAACGAAGACTCAATGCAGCCAAAAATAAATTAATTAATTTTTTAAAAAAAGATTACTGCTAATCACAAAAAACCAGACATCTCAAGTTAATGATTTTAGTGCCTTTCTATGTATGGGGAGATGCAAGAGTCTGGGCTCATTGAAATTATTCCTTTGATATATATCTCAACTCTCTAGGGCCAGTATCCTGTTTTTCTCCATCCTGAATCACCTCAGGGTGCACCTTTGGGGGGAGGGGGAGGGCGGGCCTCAGCTGCAGTGGCTGATGGCTGCCAACGTTTGCTGTTTACTGAAATAGCAGGAAACATTTTTTGTTCACCAAAACAAACATGTGGGTGGTGTGACCTCACTTTGGTGAGCTCTGTATGTCCGTAACTCAGCCAAGTGGAGAAGGCCGTCATACCTGAGGATTACACAGAGGCTGTGTGAGCTCAGCCACCCCAGAGGTGGGATCCCACCCCAGAGATGGGATCCCACTGGCCCCCACACAGGGCCTCCCATGGGGGCCAGAACCCAGGTCCAGCACACACAGGCCAGGCGCAAAGTCCTGATAAGACTGGCTTCTGCATTGAGGGAGGGAAGGGGGAGGGCAGTAGCACCCTGAAGTCCCAGTGGTGCAGGGCAGAGTCGGGGAGGAGAGGAGAGGAGAGATCAGGACCCCAAGCCCATCCCATCCCACCCACACACCACATGGATGGCCTGCTCCAAGCCCCTACCTTCACTTCTCCTACCTGGGCCAGACCCCAACCTGTGACCCTGCACCCACCCAGCCTCACCCTGCAAGGCAAGCTGCTCCCACCAGGAAGCCCCCAAAGACTCCTACAGAGCTCTCTTGGCACAAGGAGCCCCCGTTCAAATGGTCACACCCTATCCACACTTTGCCACACTTATCTGAGGGTTATTCTTATTTTGAATACCCTTTGGCTAGGTAGAGTGATTAGGACCCTAAACCCATTAATGTGTCTGGGTTGGGAGACTGCATCACACCAGCCAGAGCCCTGGGCCCCCAGCAGGGAAGTTCAGTAAGGGGCCATCCGCCCCCCGACCCCTGGTCCCCTCCCAGGAGAGGCCATATTCAGGGTCTAGCACAGCCATTCGGTAGTTTTTGTTTTACTAATTTATATATTTTTAATTTTTATTTTTGGCTGTGTTGGGTCTTCGTTGCGGTGCGCGGTCTTCTCACTGCGGTGGCTTCTCTTGTTGCGGAGCATGGGCTCTAGGCGCAAAGCCTTCAGTAGTTGCAGCACGTGGGCTCAGTAGTTGTAGCACACGAGCGCAGGCTCGGTAGTTGTGGCGCACGGGCTTAGTTGCTCCGCGGCATGTGGGATCTTCCCGGGCCAGGGCTCGAACCCGTGTCCCCTGCCTTGGCAGGTGGATTCTTAACCACTGCGCCACCAGGGAAGGTCCAGCCATTCGTTTGAAAGTACAGCTTTGGTGTTCAGAGCAGTGGGGATTTAGATTTGCTTGACTACCTTGCCCTGGTAACACAAAGTACCAGCCAAAGGGCTCTCAAGTTTGGGATTTAGGCAAGGTTTGGCGGCTTCTCCAAAGCCCTGTCACTTTACTCAGGTCAAGCAACATGCTGTATATTTCACACAGGAAATAGTCTGCACTATTTGGGGTTCACTTTTATATGGCCTGCCTCTGTGGGGCTGGGAATTTGCTTATTTGTTTGCAGGTTTTTAGAGAAGTTACTCACTCTCGTTCTTAACTTATTTTATATGTTTCAACGCGTTTCTTTGAGTGCTTCGAAGCTGATGAATTTGTGAAGCTTACAGTGACCACGTTCTAAATAAATTTCATATTATGCCAGGACTTTAGCAAAAATTTGGGGCAGGGGGTGGGGCTCATCAGAAGTCTTTACACAGGTTTTATTTTTTTTAACTCCCTCAACCTAAAATTAATGAAAATTATTTACTGCATTTCAACAAAATACAACCTATTTTGGCCATTAAAATTGTTTTTAACTTGATGCTTGCACTTTTGCCAATCTTGATAATTATTGCTTCATTATGGCTTCAGCTAATACTTCGTTAAACTAAAAACAAGTGATAAAATCGGCAAATGTGGATTTGTGTCTGCATCACACAGGCACATTCTCACACAAAACACACATGCAAACTCACGATCACATACACTTGCACACTCATACGTGTGTACACACGTACATACGCACACGCTCACACACACATATACAGTCCCCAGGAAGGCTGTTTTACATGGAAATGAGGAAAGTATGGGAGGTCAGAAATCTTTCCCGTTGCCTCACTGAGAAATGGAATCTTGTCCAACAATAAATATTCCACCAACTCTTTAAAAGCAGCTGATGTGCCCACGCAACAGAGGACGTTTTTATTTTTTTTGTAAGTCTCTGGAATATTTGACCAGGACAGCCTCCTCCTATTCTCCCAGGCTTTCTCTAAACTCCAGGTTCTGGGTTCAGCCCAGACTTCACATGCAGGAGATAGTCTCCCCAGAACCCAGGATGCCTAGACTCTCCCAACCACATATGGCTGCAACCCCCAATGCATTTGCCATGGGGCGTGTTGCTCCGGAGAGCCCCTCTCACGGTTCTGCATGTGTGCTTAGCTAAAAGACGTTCCAGATTAATACAAATTATTGAAATAATATTCAAAGTAAAACAAATGCATGACTTGCCACCTTGTCGGGTACTTGTACTTTTGTTCTCACGGTACTGCTGGCCCCGGGTACCCACGGAGTCTAGGCCGGTGGCTGCACGGTCTGGAACTGCTGCATCTCAGCTCTCCCTGTGCCCAGGCCGCAAGCAGGGACCATAGGCAACTCCCACACAGGAAGCGCAGGCAGGGAAAGGCCCTGCAGGGTGGCACACCATGGACTCAGGGCAGAACTCCATCTCCCACTCTGTGTCAGTCTGGCCGCACAGGAGCCCCTCTGTCTGCCCTGACAGGGACAGGCTGTGCAATTAAGAAATACATCATTTTTTTAAAAGAAGGTGCAAAAAGCAGAACATGTATCTTCCTAAATAACCCACAGTGGGTAAAATCCCACCTGTGCAGCTGTAGTGGTGGCATCCCACTTGCCTTCCAACACACTGCCAGGTTTCCCCCTGTAAATAGCCGGAGGCTTTTATCCTATGTCCGCAAACTCAAGAAGTAAGAGCACGGTTCATCTATTTGGTGAATAGCAGTGGCCTCTGCGTTGAGAAGTCCTACTAGAAATTGCATTGGAAGACAATCTTAAATGAAGGCACGATCCTATGGTTGAGAATGGCACGCACTTCAAGCTAGGAGAACAGAGGATGCACCCTCAGGGTCACCACCACCCACTTTAATGGCCTCTTCGGAGGGGCTCCCTGAGTCTGATTCCCGGTCTGAAATAATTGCTGCAGGGACTGAGTATTATAAACTGAGGTGCCTAGCACAGAGAATGCCACACAATCAGTGTCCAAGGAGTGACCGATGGTGCTTTTATTTCCCATATCTGCCCCCTCCCCCGGCGATTCAGCTGCTAGATGACCACAGCAGCAGTCCATCCTGACCCTGACGCCACATCAAGGCCCCTGCCTTTCCTGTAGTGACCTCTGACTTCTAAATACCCCTACCCCTGCTTCTGGTCACTGAGATACTGGGCCCACCATCATGGGTTAAAACCCCTGACATCCCGATTGCCCAGCAGACACAGCCAAATCATATGTCTTTCTCCACCTTTAAAATATTCACTGAGTACCCGGGTTCAGGACCTGGGATTTGATTCAGGATTTGAGTAAGATATGGTCCCTGCCCTGAAGAGGAGAAACAGGCATGTAATCAATTTTCTTAAAAGCAGCATAAGCTCTATGATGGGAGCACGGGAAAATCACAGAGGACAGTAGTAAAAAGTCTGGAGGTGTCAGGGAAGGCCTGGCACAGGTGGTAACCACTCAGCCTTGTTTTGAAGTTGCCAGAGGAAGGGAAAGGCACTGAGCACCTAAACAAAAGGCAAGAAGTAGTACAGTGTCTTTAAGACATAACTCAGTGTGGCCAAACCACTAAAGGGGATTATTAGAAAACTGAGATGTGTCAAAGAAAGCTTTCTGAGATCCTGCAGCAAATCTACGTTATAAGTGAAAAATATCTGACGAGTCCAATTGTGTCTGAAGTGACTACTGAGGCCTTCAAGAATTAGACTTCCAGATGGATCGTCAAAAGTCTGTGCAAAACATTAAAACGACAGAAAAAAATTAAAATGTAAAATATTTGCAACCGGGGCTTCCCTGGTGGCACAGTGGTTGGGAGTCCGCCTGCCGATGCAGGGGACACGGGTTCATGCCCCAGTCCGGGAAGATCCCACATGACGCAGAGCAGCTGGGCCCGTGAGCCATGGCCGCTGAGCCTGCGCGTCCGGAGCCTGTGCTCCGCAACGGGAGAGGCCACAACAGTGAGAGGCCCGCGTACCGCAAAGAAAAAAAAATCTGCAACCTACATCACAAATGATTAATAGCCTTAAAATACGAAGTTTCTTACTATAGAGAAGAAAGAAGAAAAAGAACAAGAAGTTTACAGAGCAGTTCACAAAAAAAAAAAAAAGAATTGAAAATGACCTTTAAACATATGAAAAGATGCTTGACTCACTGAGAACAAGAGGAAAGCAAATTCCAAGTATACTGAGTTACCACTTCTCACCTATCAGATTGGCAAAAATTCAAAAGGTTGACCACATATAATGAGGCAAGACTAAAGAAAACACTGTCTCCCATAAACCCAGGGGGAATGCAAAATGTCACAGTCCCTGTGGAGGGCAATTTAGCTAAATCATGCAGGCATTTACCCTTCAACCCAGCAACGTCTCTTCTAGGAATTTACTGGCAAGAATTTTAAAAAGACATATGCACAGGGTTACTCACTGCAGCAGTATTTTACAAAAATACAAAAAGATGAAAGGAAAAGGAAAAAAAACAGAAAAGAGAAAGCTGGAAACATTCCAAATCAATAGGATCTAGTTGGGAAAGTGACCGCACGTCACCTGAGGAAATACCATGCATCTGTAAAGATGATTGAGACGTCTGCTTCAAGGCAGAATACAGAAACGGTAAAAAGACCACCCCTTTGTTTTCTCACCAAAACGCCCCATTGTTTTCTCACCAAAACAATGAGAAAAGAAGATACACTTAGAACAAAATAAAATGGGACTTAAACCTATCAGAAATATGCAGATATAAAGAAGTCCAAATTTACTGAATTCTGGAAGAGTTCTAATCCCTCCCCAGGTAAGAAAAGATCAATGGCCGCTTTCCTCCTTGAGATCACTGCAGAGCAGATGAGCAACTTGGCCAAGATGAAGAGATTTAATGGGTTGGAATCTGGAGGATCCCCCAAAAAAGAGCTAGCTCACACATGTGCCGATTCTCCCACTTGAGAAGATGGAGGTTAGTCTACAAAGAGAGACAGGGATATCTCCATAGTTTGGAGGCATTTAGATCCAAAGCCTTTACTCCAGAGAGGAATCTGGTGTCACCCTCAAGATGTTTGAAACCAGAAATGAATTGCAACTACTAACAGCACAAACCAGCCATGGCCCAGCTTAACTCCTGATTGGATCAAAGGGATGAGCTCCTGACTCTGGTCACCCTCTCCACTGTTCTTTATAGTCAAAGTCAAGGGTAAAACCAAAATTATCAGATGTTCATGGAAACAAGGAAATGAAAGCCACAATAAAGGGAATAACAGGTAACAGAGGCACACTGAGAGATGACACGGATTTTGGAATTAGCAGAAAAGGATTTAAAATAACTTATAAGTATACTAAAGTCATCAAAGAAGAATAGGAAAATGAATTAAAAGATGGATACTTTAAGCAAAGAAATGAAAAACTAGGCAAAAGATCCCAATGGAAATGCTAGAATTCAAAAACCTTATAACTGAAATTAAGAACCTATTCAGTTGGTTTAACAGGGGGCTGAACAGAACAAAAAGAATCAGTGAACTCAAGATAAGTCGATAGAAAGGACTCACATTGAAGCATAGAAAGAAATAAAACAGATACTGCATCACATCATAGATATGTAGACAATATCAAACAGTCTAATAAGGATGTAACTGAGTTCATAGGAGGGTGATAAAGGAGCAAAAGAAACATTTGAACAGATGATAAGTGAGAATTTCCCCACCTTGTCAGAGTCATCAAACCAACAATTCAAAAGCTCAACAAATCCAACGAAGGATAAACACAAACATCTATACCAGGGCATGCCCTAGTCAAACTTCTGAAAACCAAAGAAAAGAGAAGCTGGGTAAAAGCATGCAGAGAAAAGAAACAACTTATGTTCAGGGTAACAACAAAAAGAAAGGCAGGTGACTTTTCCTAAAGCACAAAGGAAGCCAGAGTGATGAAAATGAAATCTTCTGTTTAAATGCTGAAAGAGGGCTTCCCTGGTGGCGCAGTGCTTAAGAATCTACCTGCCAATGCAGGGGACACGGGTTTGAGCCCTGGTCCAGGAAGATCCCACATGCCACAGAGCAACTAAGCCTGTGCGCCACAACTACTGAGCCTGTGCTCTAGAGCCTGCAAGCCACAACTACTGAAGCCCACACGCCTAGAGCCCGTGCTCCACAATAAGAGAAGCCACCGCAATGAGAAGCCCGTGCACTGCAACGAAGAGTAGCCCCCGCTCACCGCAACTAGAGAAAGACTGCGTGCAGCAACAAAGACCCAACTCAGCCCAAAACTAATTAATTAATTAATTTTTTTAAAATGCTGAAAGAAAAAGATTTCCAACCCTAAATTCTAGAGTTGGCAAATACAGACTTTAAAAATGAAGATGAAATAAATCATTCCCAGAAAAAAAAAGAAAGCTGAGAGAAGGTTTCAGCACCCTGCCACTGAAAGAAATACTAAAGGAAGATCTTCAGGCTGAAGGGGATGATCTGAGATGAAACACGTGTCTGCAGAGAGAGAGGGAGTCACCCACGTGAGTCGACACGTGGCCAAAGACAAAAATATTTTTAATATATGTAAGACTCTTTTTAAAGCAA
This sequence comes from Grampus griseus, assembly GCF_964374135.1. Taxonomy (NCBI): domain Eukaryota; kingdom Metazoa; phylum Chordata; class Mammalia; order Artiodactyla; family Delphinidae; genus Grampus; species Grampus griseus. The sequence continues at coordinate 96,956,519 of NC_139003.1, read as the reverse complement.
AAATAATAGCATGTGTTGTGTGTTTCATAGCATGTGTGTAAGTAAAACACATACCACAACAGCACAACAGTGCAGATCCTGGTAACAGAGTTACGTTGTTCTGAAGTTCTCACATTGAGAAGTGGTCTGATAGGAACTCCTGGTTTCCTGAGAAACGGTTAGTGGGGTCACTGTAATCTTAAAGTTAAGGATAAAAACAACACACACACACACAAAAAATCTTAAAGTTAACAATGAAAACAATACAAAAAGCCAACAGAGGAAAGAAAGTGGAAAACCAAAAGATATTTAATGAATCCAAAGGAAGGCAGGAAAAGAGAAGGGGGATGAAGATTCAGTGGAACAAATAAGTAAAAAGAAAAGAGGAAAATCAGTACCATTTACAAATAAAGTAAACAGGAAAATGGTGAACTCGACCCAATCAAAGGAATAATTAGATTAAACATTAATTAACAAAAACACTCCACTTAAAAGACAAGGATAATCGGACTACGTTTAAAAATCAAAGAAAGACCCAACTACTGCTATTTATAAATGATGCACTTTAAATATAAACAAACCATTAGGCTTAGAGCAGAAGAATGGAATATATATACCAAGCAGACACTAATTATAAGAAAGTTTCAGTGGCTAAATCAATATCAGATGAAGCAGACTTCAAGAAAAACAGTACCTCCAAAGATAAAGAAAGAACTCGTTTTTGTTTTTTGGGTTTTTTTTTGGCAGTAGGGGGGCCTTTTACTGTTGCGGCCTCTCCCGTTGCGGAGCACAGGCTCCGGACGCGCAGGCTCAGCGGCCATGGCTCATAGGCCCAGCCGCTCCGCGGCATGTGGGATCTTCCCGGACCGGGGCACGAACCCGTGTGCCCTGCATCGGCAGGCGGACTCTCAACCACTGCGCCACGAGGGAAGCCCAAGAACTCGTTTTTTAAAGGAGAATCAATTCATCAAGAAGACAAACAATGTTAAATGTGTATAGTCACTTAGTAACAAAGCTTGAAAATACATGATGCAAAAACTTACAGAAATAAAAGATGAAACAGATAAGTCCACAGATGTAATTGGAAAGTTCATATTCTTCCCTCAATAATTAATTGATTGGTATTCCCTCTTTAGGAGACGGAGCCTGATTCCCCTCCCCTGAGTATGGGCTGGTCTTGGTGACTTGCTTCTAATGAATAAAGAAGTGACAGTTTGTGACTTGAGGAGCAGGTCATTAAAGGGGATTGTGGCTCCTGTCCCGGCTGCCTTCTGCCTCAGATGACATGATCTGGGGAAGCCAACTGCATGTCATGAACGAGCAGCTTGATGACCCACGTGGAGAGGAACTGAACCCTCTTGCCAACAGCCATGTCACTAAGCCATCCTGGAAGTGGGTCCTCCATCCCCAAGGGGCACGTGAATGGGAGGTACCCAAAGCAGCATCCCAAATGCTCTGAGAACTGAACTGAGATTTAGACCAGAGCCCACATCACAGAATAACCCCTGTATAATTCAGGCCTGAGGCAGACCCAAAGCAGCATCACAAATCTTTAAAGCAGAACTGAGATTAGAACCACTGGCCACAGAGAGTGAAACAGAACTTGTGGTTGGACCTAACCAAGGTGATATACTGCTAAAAAATAAATAAACAAACAAACAACAGCATCAACATTCCCCATAAGATTATAAGAGGACCCTGCACCTAGGGTCTAAAGGACATACATTTCTTGCATGGAACACACAGCAGAGAAGCTGGGAGAGTATGAATAATTCTCCAGAGAAAAGACAGTCGACAAAGGCCAACCTCCAGACAACCCAGACGTAGAAATGATCAAAAACGTAAAGTAGCCACTAAAACCATGCTCCATGAGGCCAAAGAAAACAACCTCCAAGTGAAAGAAAAGTGCTCAACAGAAAAAGGAAATGTAAAAAATAACTCAATGAAAATTTTAGAAGAAAAAAATGTAATATGTGAAATAAAAATTCACTGGATCAGCTCAGTAACAAAAAGGAGATCATGAAGAAAAAAGTTAATGAACTTTAAAATAGATTAATAGAAATTATCCAGTCTAAACAACAGAGAGAAAAAAAGATCCAAAACAAATGTGTTATGACCAGAGCACCAGAGAGGTACACAACAATCTCAAAGTAACATGGAAGATGATAAAAGATCAGCAGAGAAAACAGAATTTGAAAAACAATAGCTGAAAACTTCCCCAAATTGATGAATAATGCAAATTTACAGATTCAAAAAGTGAGAAAACTTAAAGAGGATAAACTCCAGTGAAATCATAGGCGAACACTTCATAATCAAACTGTGGAAAACAAAAGATAAAGAAAAGAAATTAAAAGCCAGAGAATGTAACACATTGCACAAAAGAGAACAGAAATGTTCTCTAAGGATTTTCCTTCACAAGGAAGAAGCCATAAACAGGTCAGGAAGACAACCACGGGAGGTTTGTCAAGTAGCCGGGTGGTCGTCCAGATGTTTGCACACAGACTTTGAGACCTGTGGCCGGTCACTGATGGGGGAAAGTGGGATGTCAAGGTTCATCCTGCCCCAGATCTGAGCCCATGGACTTCTGATGGCCTCCGAAGTCTCCATCAGAGCCCGGAAACCAGTGTCTATACGATGTTTGGAGAAGTTGCCATCTCCACCTGCTGACTCTAGATCGCCAGGGTGGGGATCCGCAGCCTAACTGCGGCTCAAGGTTAAAAGCCACAGATAACCACGCTTGTTCCTTTTTATGGGGCAGTCATCCCAGCAGATCTTGTGCTGACGTCACTTTGTACCTGCTTTCAAGAAAACCTGTTGATTCTGTGGACAGCCCCAGTGGAGACAGTGAACTCTGTCTATAGTATAAATGTTTATACTGTGTTTCTAAGACATTCTTTGAGGCAAATTACCTGTATATACATAGGTGAACTTTTATAAAACTCTTCACAAATTGCATCTTATAAAATGGACACAAATACTAGTGATAGTTTACCCTTCGTACAGCATTGACAACTCTTTCGCTGAACACTGTAACTATTTTAAAAGTTTGATTGCTGAGGATAGAAAACTACTTGAATGAATTAAGTATCTGGGATTAGTCCTTAAAAAACAGATGTACCCACGCTTTTTAAAAAAGAACAACTTCATTGTCTAATTCTCAACTTCTTCTAAAAGAAGAACTGTCTAATTCTTAAGTGGGCCAATTAAAAAAATAAAAGAATAGGAAAAGGTATAGCATGCAGCCAATAATCAAAAGAAACTGGAGTGTCTAGCATCAAATAAGCAGACTTCAGAGGAAAGAATGTTAACAAGGTGAGGAGGAACATTGCGTGACGATAAAGCGTCAATTCACAGGATTCCAAAATATATATGCCGGACTCAGAGCCTCAAAATACACGAAGCAAAAGCTGATCAAACTGAAAGGAGGACTGATTTTTGAACTTAAAGTCTGTGGCCACTCATAGCCCGCCTGTCTCAATTCCTGGTCCATCTCCCCTCAGCTCACCCTCTTGGGGAAACCTCTCCCTGTTAAGTCCAACTGTCTGACAGCTCTTTGCACCTGTTGCTGAATAGAGCTGGAGAACAGGACACGGTCATGCTAATTAGTCTTATTTTAAATTCATGACATTCCAGTGGGTCCTTAATGCTACCATTTTCCCAAGCCATTCACCTTCCCATGCTTGTGATCTCTATTTCCCCCTTTCTCCTCCCACCTGTGTTGGTTTTTCTCCTTTCCTCGCTGATAACTCAGGCTTTTTTTTTTCCTTTTTAGTTTCTCATGACCTCACTCACTGCTTTGGTAATTTCATCCAATCTCATTGTTTCAAGTGCAAAATATATTCCTTTCTTTAGGCTGCCTAACAAATTACCACAAATGGGGTGGCTTAAAATGACAGAAGTTTATTACCTCTGTGTTCTGGAGGCCAGAAGTCTGAAAGGAAGGTGCCAGCAGGGCCAGGCTTCCTCTAAGACATTAGGTGGAATCATTCCTCACCTCCCCTAGCGTATGGTGGTGCAGGCAATCTTAGGCGTTCCTTGGCTTATAGCTAGATCTCCCCAATTTCTGCCTCTCTTCACAAGGCGTTCTCCCCTCTGTCTGTGCCTGTGTCGAGATCCTCTTACATGGACACCTAACACTGGATTTAGGACCTACTCTCATCCTATATGAGCTCATCTTAACTAATTACATCTGCAAAGATGTTTAAAAATAAGTTCATATTCCATGTGTACATGAATTTCAAGGTAACACTATTTAATTCAGTATATTTTGCCCTCTGCCCTCCAAAAATTGACATCTGTCCTGCATACAAAATACATTCACCTCATCTTAAAATCTTCCATTCCAGAATTATCCCAAAATGTCATCTAAATATGATCAACTCAAAAAGTTCCACATCCCATAATCTACTTGCCTAAAGGGCCCAGATGGGTGATACTGAGGGTATGACCCAACCTGGGGCAAAATTCCTCTCCATGTGTAGACCTTTTAAACTAGAAAACATGTTATCTGCTTCCAAAATGCAGTGGTGGGGCAGGCATAGGATAGGCATTCCCATTTCAAAAGGGAGAAATTGGAAGGAATAAAAGGGTCATGGGTCCCAAGTCCAAAACCCAGCAGGGCAAATTCCACTAGGTTTGAGGACCTGAGAATAATCCTCTGTTGTTTGATGCTCCACCCTCGGGGCCTGCAGAGAGAAAATCAAAACAAAACAAATCAAAAACTTCCTATAAAGAGAACGTCAGGACCAGATGGTTTCACTGATCAATTCTACCAACTATATAAAGAAGAAGTAATATCAAAGACTCTATACAAACTCCCCCAGAAATAAGATATTACAAGGAAAAAGAACTACAGATTAATATCTCCCATGAACAGATTCAAAAATTCTGAAAAAATATTTTAGCAAACCAAGTTCAGCAATATATAAAAGAATAAGACCAAGGGGCTAAGGGAAGAGATTGGGGTGGTGTGTGCTATCCCAAGAATGCAAGGCTGGTTTAACATTTGAAAATAATTCTATGTAACTCACCACATTAATAACCTAAGAAAGAAAAGCTATATGATCATTTCCATAGATGCAGTAAAGGCATTGAACAAAAGTCAACATCCATTCCTAATAAAATGCTCTCTATGCAAAATAGGAAAAGAGAGGAACTTTGTCATCCTGATAATTGTCACACATGCAAAACCGACAGCTTATATCATACTTGATTATAAAAGTCCGAATGCTTTTCCCCCAAGATCAGAAACATAACAAGGATGTCCTCTTTTACCATTCCAAGCATCATACTAGAAGTTCCAGTCAGTGTCACAAGGCAAGAGAAAGAAAGAAAAGGCATCCAGGTTGGAAAACAACGTAAAACCTCTTTATTCACAGATGATGTAATACATAATAGAACTACTAGAACTGAAAGAAAAAAAAAAGAACTACTAGAACTAATAAATGAGTTTTGCACATTTGCAGGATACAAAATCAATATACCCAAATCAATTGTATACTAGTGATAAAAACTTAGAAATTTAAATCTTAAAAATATACCATTTATGGGCTTCCCTGGTGGCGCAGTGGTTGAGAGTCCACCTGCCGATGCAGGGGACACGGGTTCGTGCCCCGGTCTGGGAAGATCCCACATGCCGTGGAGCGGCTGGGCCCGTGAGACATGGCCACTGAGCCTGCACGTCCGGAGCCTGTGCTCTGCAATGGGAGAGGCCACAACAGTGAGAAGCCTGCGTACCGGAAAAAAAAAATATATATATATATATATATATACCATTTACAATTGCATCCAAAAATATGAAATACTTAGAAATATGTATGACAAAACACATGCACGACTTATACGCTGAAAAATAAATGGATAGATATACTGTGTTAATGAGTCTGAAGACCCAATATTATTGAGGTCAATTCTTCCCAAATTGATCTCTAGAATCAGAGAAATCCTAGCCAAAATGCTGGTAGATATATCTAGGTATAGATATAGATATCTAGATATATATAGATAGATCTATCGATATTGAAAATTTGGTTCTAAAATTCATGTGAAAATTCTAAGACTTAAAAGAGCCAAAACAATTTTTTTTTAAAAAAAAGAATAAATTTGGAGGACTATAGCACTATCTGATTTTAAGATTATTATAGAACCACAGTAATGGAAACAGTGTGATACTGGCAGAAAGATGAATAAATAGAGATGGCATAATAAATAGATCAATGGAAGAGCATAGAGAACCCAAAATTATACCCACACATATATAGACAACTGATTTTCAACAAAGGCATAAAAGCAGTTCGGTGGAGGATAGTCTTCAGAAAATGATGCTGGAAATAGGATATCCATATAACTTCAATCCATACCTCACACCAAATTTGAAAATTAACTCAAAATGGACCATAGGCCTAAATGTAAGAGGTAAAATTATAAAACTTTTAGAAGAAAACAAGATAAACCCTTGGTGTGTGACCTTGGGTTGGGCAAAGATTTCTTAAACATAACACTAAAAGCATAATTTATAAAAGAAAAAAGGATAAACTGAACTTCATCAAAATTTAAATTTTCACTCTTCATAATATCTTGTTAAAAATTTAAATGACCAGCCATAGATTGGGAGATAATATATCCAGCAAATATCATATCCAGTAAAGAAGGACTTGTATCCAAAATGTATAAAGAAATCTCAAAACTCAATAAGAAAACAAACAGCCCAATTTTTTAAATGGGCAAAAACTTGAACAGACACTTCAGAAGAGAGAAGATACACAGATGACAGATTAGCACAAGACAAATGCTCAGCTTCTGTAGTCATTAAGGCAATGCAAATTAAAACCAAAATGAGATACCACTACTTAAATAATAGAATGGCTAAAATTAAAAAGACTGCCCATCCCAAGTGTTGGCAACTGGAACTGTCATATACTGCTGGTGGGAATGTAAAATGATACAAACGTTCTGGAAAACAGTTTGACAATTTGTCAATTTCATAAAACATCAAGTATATCTATATATAAATATATATATGTACACACACATATATGTGTATACATATTCTATATATGAATATACATAAATGTCTGGGCATATATGATATTTTATATGTATTATATATATATGATTATATATCATATAATCCAGATATTCCACTACTAGTATTTATCCAGGAGAACTGAAAACTTGCACCCATACAAATATTTGTACATGAATGTTCACAGAAGTTTTATGTTTAATGGCCAAAAAATGAAAACAACTCAAATATACAAGTTAATATATTTTAAAAACCAGGGTTGTATGTATACAATGGGATTCAACTCAACAACAAAAGAAGTGAACTCTATTCTTCCCTGCATCAACAGGGATAAATCTCAAAATAATTATGCTGAGTAACAGAAACCAGATGAAAAAGAGTCCATACTGTATGATTCCATTCATATAAAATTCTAGAAAATGCAAACTAGAGTAACAGAAAGGAGATCACTGGTTGGGAAGTGACAGGATTGGTGTCAGTGCCAGAGGCAAACCAGCTGAATGGAAAATGCCCCCCAAATCTTCCTTGCTCCCTATTGGCCAGGGAAAGACCATATTATGCCCATGGCCAGTTTGACCACTGCATACCATCGCCAAGAAACATGTTAACATTTGAACTAATGAGTCAGGAATCTGGAGCGGGTGGTGGGGGGCGGGGGGGGCGCTGGGGGGGCTTTGGTTTGGAATCCATTTGAGAATAAATCCTCTAATTTAAGGTTTGTTCAGGTGGCTCTGTAAATACAGGAATAAATTTTGACTTCCCATGTACTGGTATTACTGTGTCCAAGAGCTAATCCTTCCATGGATGCCATGAGATACACAGCAGTGCTCTTTCCTGGTCTTGGAATCAAGGTTCAGAACCTGCTCCGGTCAGAAGCTAGCAAGGGTGGGCAAACACTCAGGTCTCCTGTGATCAAGGTCCCAATCTCCCTCTTAGTTCCCGAAGTTCCAGCCTTGAACAAAAGCTGGATCTGAGACAGACTCAGGAATTGCCCCCCTGTGAACGACCAGAACAGAGGAACAGCCCTCGCCCTGTAAATGACTACACAGGCATGGGTGCCAGGGCCCATGGGGACAGCAATGCTATTGTGAGAGCAAAGGCTGTGGACAGGGAATCATTGTGCTGAACAGAAACCTGCCTTTCACCGGGTGGGAGCCCAGAAGGCTTGTCTTCTGCTTACAACGTGCCCAAGCCCTTTCTCTGGAAGCCCTTCATCCATCTCCAAATTGTCAGACCAAGCAGGATGGCACTAACTCTGAAGTCCCCGGCTCTAACGCCACTGGTGCCACTTTCCCAATCCACTTTATCAAGCTTCCCTCTCAGAATTCCACCTCCTCTGAAAGACACATGCCAACACCCATGCTGTCCATTCCAAGGCCTCCCTCATCCCTCCAGGCACACAGAGCTGCGGTCCTTGCAAGCTCATATCCCTCCTTAAGACTCAACTCACCTCTCTGAAGCTCCTTTCGACCACATAGGAGAGTCTGTGCCCCCTCCCCTGGGTCACAAACACACTTGGTCAACTCTTCTGTGTTTCTCATGGTCACACTGCACACCACTGTCTGGCCCCCATCAGTCTCTCCAGACAGCCTGTGGGACCCTGTGGCCAGCACATGGAAGTGCTCCGTTTGCGGACAGATAAACTCTTAACGGTGTCATTTGTAGGTTAGGGTCATTTCTAGTGTTCTTCTCAGCAGTAATGTCCTAATGCATCCCCAAACTCAGGAGACTTACCTAGCAGGCCATCTGATGGAGGGGAAATTAGGTTCCCTTTCCCCACCCACACCTCCTCTAGCGGGAAATGGCAAAGCTTTAGGCAGAGTGGCACCGATCCCTGAAACTAGGTCCATAACATCACTCCCCTCTAGGAGTTAGGACATTTCTGTTTCAGAGTCTACTGTGGTAGGTAAACCTGACAGCCACACCTCTGGGACATAGAAGAGAGGGCTTGCTGCTAGGGGCAGGGAGAGAGACCATAGGGTGGTGTGTCCAGCTAGGGCAGAAGAGAAGCAAGGGAGGTGGACGTCATATGGAGACAAGGTGCCTGTGAGCTGCTCTAAGAAATGAGTGGCTTCTGTCATGAGGTGAAGATAGGCAGGCTGACCCAGCAATCACCCCTCATAATCAGGCCAACTGAATTTTGTTAGTGAAAAGGGATATATCCCATCCTGTCTCCTGTCTGTTATGCCAACGGTTGTCTGCTACTTCACAATTATTCAGCAATTTATGCCAAGTACCTTCACCAGGGGAAAAGCCATCTTTCCTACCAACCACTTTATGTTAATAACCACAAACGCCAGATGAATTGGTAGTTTGACAAAATTAACTAGAATGCCACAAAATTAAGTTTTATCCCGTCCAAGTCCCCAAGTCTTCCCTGCAACAACTACATTCTATGGTGAGGGGAGGAGGGGATTGTGGTTCCCTGCAGTTTTGTGAAATAAAAATGATTAAAAATTGAAACACAATTCTCCCCACATCACTGCCCCAGATTTACTTTGCAAGATTTCACGAGAAAGGTCATGAGAGTCTATGAAACGCTGTTGTGGAACGTTATTGCAAGTTACAGTGTAACCTTTAGTTTTCTTGGTCTCTGGCTTGTTCAGGGACATCCCGACGCTTAGGCGCCCCCTAGGGACTCCGCGCAGAACACTCACCTTTTCTCCAACTGCACGGCGAGGTCTGTGACTTTAGACATTCTCCCTGGGCTTCCCTTGTCCGCTACTTAGATGATGATGCTGGTAAGGGCTTCCCCGGGGCTTCCCCGGTGGCGCAGTGGTTAAGAATCTCCGCCTGCCAATGGAGGAGACACGGGTTCGAGCCCTGGTCCGGGAAGATGCCACATGCCGCGGAGCAACTAAGCCCGTCCGCCACGACTACTGAGCCTGCACTCTAGAGCCCGTGAGCCACAACTGCTGAGTCCGTGTGCCACAACTACTGAAGCCCGCCCACCTAGAGCCCGTGCTCCCAAAAAGAGAAGCCACCACAATGAGAAGCCTGCGCACCGCAACGAAGAGTAGCCCCCACTACTCGCCGCAACCAGAGAAAAGCCCGTGTGCAGCCAGAAAGACCCAAGGCAGCCAAAAATAAAATAAAATAGACAATGCTGATAAAAAATGTCACACTGACCAAAGACCAGCTCAGCCCCGGGTATAACACTGTGCTAAACAGAGGCGGACCTGCCACCCCAAGAATCTTCTGATACAGAAACCGGCCGGAATATCAGAGTCAAGTTCTCCATGGTTAGCTATTAAGGAGGAACACATGTTTTGTTTCAATTTTCCAATGAAATTGGAGACCCTGTTCTTGGCTGTCAAAGCAGATAACATACAGGTACAAGGAGTGGTACAGGAGAAAGAGAATAGACAGCGATGGTTATGGCACAGTTCACAGTAAACAGGGCAATCTAGCCTGAGTGATGGGGAAGGAGGTGGGGCACGACGGGGACATGAGGGGCTGTGCCTTTGCGGGCCGGGGGAGACAAGACCCTCTCTGCCTTTTATCTGTTCTCCTTTGTAAAGCCTCAGTTAGTACTATTATTTTATTATTTATTTGCTATGAGTAAATTGGCCTTCCCAATTTACTAAAAGGAGGCGATGTATGGTGATATATACATATATATATATATATACACACATACACACACAGAGTAGGGACCATGTTAACTTCACCCACGGCTGCGTAGAGCTCTGCCCGGGGTGGAGGAGGGAATGCAAGGAGGTCCTCATTTGCTGTTTCTACTGCAAACTGCAAAAGGGTCTTCCTAGACACCGATCCTCCTCCTAGGACAAGTATCCGTTTTCTACAGCGTCCAGGAAAGTCCGCTCACGCGGTGGTCTCGCCACTTCCCACTGCTGATCCACACGCCCTTTGTAAGAGCCTTGCAAGTGTAATTCCAAATTCAATCCTGGACCACTGGCGTCCTCTGTTGGTCACCTAGGGAAGGGGCGCGCAGACACAGTTGAAAAGATCCGCACGGAGCCGGCCCACCAGATTCACCGAGACCTCCCGGCGCAATTGTGCTCTCGGACTTCCCCCCCTAGTGCAAAGTGTTTACATTGCACAGATGAGCGAGAATTCCAAAGTCTCCACTTCAACGCACCGCAGGAAACTTAGTACAGGAATACAAAGTGACCTGAAAAAATGATAGTGGAAATCACCAATTTTAAGGACTTAGGTTATTAATCACGCTTCAGCAGTGCTGGCTTTATTGGTTTTTATATTCTTTTGTTGTGAATGTAAGCTCTATTTGAAAACAATGCCTAAAACGAGAACAGGCGTCATGTCAAATCTCTGACAAGCCTTGCTAAGGACCCATTCGCCGCCGGCCCACTTTGCTAACCAAGTACTTGCGTACAGACGGCAAGTGCGAGCCCTCACCTCTTTGAGAAGTTACGTGGAAAGGACGAAAACCACGTGCGCACCTGCAGACGCGCATTTGTGGGGGGAAGGTAGGTGCTAATGATAAAACCCCGAGTCCTTGGCTCCCCGAGACCCCGATGCGAATCGGGTATCCTCATTCAGAAATTCATCCCCCGACCCAAGGTATTAAATGTTGCAAAGCTTTGCCAAGTACACACGGTGAAGAGCTGTGCTCACCAGTTTCCCTGACACCATCTCGCCACGGAGCGACCTCAACCTGGGGCACAGAGGGAGAAGGGCGGCTGCAACGGGGTAGCCAAGGTGGGGGGCGCTGGGGTGGCCTGGGGCGCCGGAGATGCCGGGGTGGCCGAAGCGCTTGGGTGGCCGGAGGCACCTGGGACGGCGGGGTGGTGGTGCTGCCGAGTTCCCGGGGACCGAGGGGTTCCGGGGGGGTGGGGCGGGGGCGCCGGGCATGAGCGAGCGAAGCAGGTGCGCGGACGGCCGCGCGCTACGCGCCCCCGCACTCGGCCAGGCCGCACAGGGCGAGGCGCGGGCCCGGGGATCCGGGTCCGCGCCGGCCCGCCCCCGCCCCCCTCCCCGCAGACGGCGCGCCGTTCCGGGGCGTGTCCTCGGCCACTCGGCTTCTATATAGTGGCTGGCGCACCCAGGCTGCCCAGATGCTAGCGCGGCGGCTCCGCACTGAGGATTGGACCCTTCCTGCCACGCTCCCACATCCTCGCGCCGCTCGCTGTCGCCCCGTCCCCGCGTCCCCCGGCCAGCCCAGCATCGAATCTCCGCGGCGGAGAGGAGGATCCCCGCTCCCTGCCATGCTGAGGGCGCGCTCCGCGCTCTGGACTGCGGCTCTGACCGCGCTGGCATTTCTCCACGGGCCGCCAGCGGCACGGGCCGGCGCGGGCGCTGCGGGCACCGGCCCAGTGGTGCGCTGCGAGCCGTGCGACGCGCGTGCCCTGGCCCAGTGCGCGCCACCTCCCCCTGCGCCCCCGTGCGCCGAGCTTGTGCGCGAGCCGGGCTGTGGCTGCTGCCTGACGTGCGCGCTGCGCGAGGGTCAGCCTTGCGGCGTCTACACCGAGCGCTGCGGCTCCGGCCTCCGCTGCCAGCCGCCGCCCGGCGAGCCACGCCCGCTACAAGCGCTGCTGGACGGCCGCGGGATCTGCGCCAACGCCAGCGCCGCCGGCCGCCTGCGCGCCTACCTGCTGCCCGCAACGCCCGCGCCAGGTGAGCTACCCACGCCAGGTGCGCCGCCGAAGCGCGCCCCTCGGCCAAGGCCAAAGGTGGTACCTCTGTGGAGACTTCGCTGCTGTTCCCACCCCAAGGGTTGTAAGTGGGGAAGCTGAAGCCCCGCGAGGCGAGGGCGCTCGCCTGAGGGACCCTCCGCAACCGGCCCTCTACTCGCTCCGTTCTTTGAGTGCAGAGTTCTTGTAAATTGTAAAGCGCTTTCGGCGAAAATGGGTTATAGATTTCCTGGGCAGGGAGGGAGCGGATGCAGAGGTTAACGGTCAATGGAGAGATCCTGGACGGAGGAGATTCTCAAGCCATTCATGCAGGCGCCGCGCCGAAACGTGGGCGTGTACTGTGCGGCCCAATTCCGTACCGCGACTTCTGTTTCCCACGAACGAAGAGCGAGCGTGTCCATGCCGAGGATGCTTGCGGGGCCGGGGGCGCAGGGAATGGGCCAGGGCGGATTTGGACGGGGAAGGTGGGCAGGCACGTTGAGGGAAATGGTAGCTGGCTTTAAAAATACTGAATTACACAGACTTACGGTTTGCAAAGCAGTTTCAGGCCCGGGGGTGTCCCAGAAGCAGCGAGGTGGGAACCGGGTTGGACAACCTGACGTTCAGAAAGAAATGACTCTGGAGTTGGCAGGTGTTCCTCTAAATTTCAAGCACGCTTAGCCAGCCTCACTCAGGTATGTGAATGCACTTACCGCGTCGCTGAAGGCTAGGAGATAAAGCCCTCACCTCCAGCCACCAGCTGGACAGGCCACCGTGGGCTAGCCCCCATCTGGGGCTAGAAGGATGGAAATCCCCTTATAATTTCCTTACCTGCAGATTTCCACTCCCAGGTGAGGCTATTTCCTTTCAGGACTCGTGGAAAGGTAAAATTACAACTGCCTGAAACATATACTGGCTCCGGTAGACTGGTTAGAATTGCTGGATGTATTTGTCTCTCAGGGCAGTTGGGGCGTTTGCTGTGTGTGTACTTCATTGTTACCGTTCATTTTTGGATATTCAGAAAGTGATCTTAGAAGTTTTTATAGATGTTGTAACTTTTGGCTAGACTATAATGGGAAGTAAGATTACTGTCTTAGTAGCTCCACAGTATAGGTTGATGGGGTTTATTATAAAATTACGGAAAGATCTAAGTGACTTCTAAAATCCACCTGGGGGGGTACATTTAAATAACAGTCAAAAGTTTAAGAAAATTATCTGTGGCTTAAATGGAACGGTTTTCTTTTCCTCTCTCAGCAGGCATTAGAAAGAAACCAAGGAAGTTTAAGAAATTACTCAGAGTTCTTGGAAAAGAAATGCAAATATATTCATTTGCATATTCTTAGCATCCCCTTTGCCCCAGTACTTCCGTGGAAAAAATAAACAAATAAAACTAAGATGAAAGGAAATTGAAACCAAATTCTACCAATTAAAAACTTACTCTGTCGGTTGCTGGGCTGGATAAATTTGTGCTTCCCCAAACACCAGACCCCTTGGGAACTTTGCAACTTCTCCTCATGGAACTGTTTCTTTTCCTGGGTGATCGAAACCCAGAGAGAACGAGGACTTCCCCCAAACACCCCTGTGAGCGCACCTGCCCGAGATGCCTCCAGGAGAGAGCAGGGCTTCTGCAACAGAAGCAGAGTATCTTTCAGCCCTTCTCAACCCTCCAGAAGCACTCTCCAAGCCAGAGCTAGACATTTGCTCCTCGGAGCCTAGAGCCAGAGGCCTTGGCAGGCTTCCAGGCAGGTGAGCAGGCTTGCCACCTTGATGGGCCAGTTCTCGGGAGGGTAGAGAACAGGTCAGCTGGAGCAGTGCGCTTGGCACCCCAGGGGTAGTAGATGTGGGATCAGATAGCGAACTGAGCCCCACCTAGGAGGGGGAGGCATCAGGACTCTGCTCATCAGTGAGGTCATCCTATGACAGTTACCTGGCTGCACAGAACCAGGCAAGAGGAAGGGGCTCCCCACTGGCCCTTCTCCCTTAGCCGGCCCAAGTTCATCCTGGAAAGGAACAGAGAGCGTTCTCCTTCCATATCAGCTGCAATTTAGCCAGTATACTTCAAATCCCAGTGACGCTGTGGACATTCCAATATCAATAGCAAGTGTGTCTTCATTAGTTTGATTACAATCAGAGATGTGCAGAAGCGGCTTCCTTTTCAGAGTGAAGCTCTTTGGCACAAAGGATTGTTAAGCCTTGTTTGGTGGTGTCCTCATCCCATTTGCTCCTATGCAGACAAGGAAGGAAGGACTCACCCAGGACAGTGCCCCAGGATCCGCAGGGTCTGTGCAGCTCCTGTGGGTGTTCCAGACCCTGCGCGGACAGTGAGAGATGTGACGGCGAGACCTGTGAAACACTACCCGACATGCCTCATGAGTCCAGGGGCCTGAGGCAAAGGCGCTTTGTGGAGAATTCAGTTTCCCCGTCTGAGCCCTTTGCCTGGCGGCACTTAGGACGAGCTGGAATCAGAATCCCTGGGGCTTGCTGACTCCCAGGTTTCTGCCATCGCCCCAGCGCTTCTGATTCAGCAGCGCCGGGTGGGGCAGAGGATGTGCTTGTCCACAAGTCCACACGGGGGAGGCCCGCACTGGGGCATCCCTGAGGGATTTCTGAGTGGGCCTCGGAGCCTTCCCTGGCTCGGCTCTGCCCCCTCCTGGTGGAGGATGGGAGGTACTTGAAAGCTGAGAGCACGAAAAGCATTTTTCTTCAGCAGCACCCGCTTTGTAATAGCACGTGTCAGATTTCATTTTTAAGAGATGCCTTCTTGAGACCAAGGGGGTACCATTCACCACTAGTATTATGGAATAATACTTTATCGAGGTGTTTTTCTAAACTTGGAATTATTGAATCACATTTCCGTTCGGTTCGGACTTGGTCAAAATGGTAAGATCCCGTCGTTAAATGTCAATGACCCTCAAGTCTGTGTCTCCCTTGTGTCTTTCAAGGAAATGGCAGTGAGTCAGAGGAAGGCCACAGCGTGGGGAGCACAGAGAACCAGGCCCTGACCAGCACGCACAGGGTGCCTGACTCCAAATTCCACCCCGTCCACACCAAGATGGACGTCATCAAGAAAGGACACGCCAAGGACAGCCAGCGCTACAAGGTCGACTATGAGTCTCAGAGCACAGACACGCAGAACTTCTCGTCCGAGTCCAAGCGTGAGACGGAATACGTGAGCACTTTTCCTTTTGCTGTTGAGGGTGGGGCTGCCCGGCCTGGGCATCTGGAGATCACGGGGTTGCTCTTTACTCAAGAGCCCCGGCAGTTATTCCGGTGGTCCTGCTGCTTGAGTGGGCAACCAAGAGCCCATCCTTACAGAAGGGCTATTGACCCTCCCCTATGGCAGAGATCTCCTGAGAATCAGTGCACTGCTCTCCAGGCCCCTGCAGGGCAGAGAGGTGTTCTCACAAGAGCTGTTCACGTGGCCCCCGAGTGTCCTGGCCTGTGGGTCCCTGTCCCAGTTCTGTGCCTCGCTCTGCAGAGTCAGAAGAGAGACAGGGAGCCCTGGTTGGCAGCTGCGTGGGCACGGTGACAGCTAAGTCGGGCAGAGACGCTCAGGGGCACGTGGCCGGTTCCCCGGGCGTTGCAGGGTTTTGTCAGACGGGGAGTTCCCAGGTAACCTGAGTTTTCTCCCCAGGGGCCCTGCCGCCGGGAAATGGAGGACACGCTGAACCATCTCAAGTTCCTGAACATGCTTAGCCCCAGGGGCATCCACATCCCCAACTGCGACAAGAAGGGCTTCTACAAGAAAAAGCAGGTGAGCACGGTCCGCGAGCTCCTTTCTCTCCCACCGTCCGCTTACGCGGAGGAGACACCAGCCCTCCACCCAAATGCTCTGGCTGCCGCCGTTGCTTGCGGTTCCTGCCACATCCAAGACCTCCGAGGGGCGTCCCCTAAATCCCTAAATCCTGGTATCTTCCCGCTGTCCGCTTCTGCCTCCCGACCCACAGAGCAACGCGAGGCCTCCCTGGAGCCTCTTACTAGCCATAGAGGGACCCAGACACGTTCGCACTGCACCGTGGAGGGATGTTTTTATTAACTGTTGTAGAGAATTTCCAAGAAGCCTGACGTGAGCTGCTGTGGCAGGAGGCTTACCCTGAGGTCCCACGTTGGTCCCTTCCACACCCGTGCCTTCCTGGTGGTGACCAGCTGTAAAGGGTCAGATACATTGTTACTTTAAGGCGTGCTGAGTGTACCTCTGTAGATTTCAGATCACTCTACGGGAGCATCTCAATGGACTCTCTAATTGGATGCCTCCTACCTCAGCATCTACGGAATTAGTCACAGAACACAGGGCCGTGTTCAGAGTGTTGGTGGGAGTGGCCTGGATTAGAGGGCGCCATCCTGTTCAGTGGCCACTGGTCTCTTTGCCTTTTCGTATATTTCTATCAGTCCTTATTCAGCAAACTCACCCTGAGAAGGTACCATATACACAGCTTGGGGTGTGGTCTGAAACACCCAAATGTGACAAGCACAGGGCAGATGGGACGTTATCATTCCCCCCATTCAGCAGATAGACCTGTAGGACCAACAAGGGCCAATGTCCACCCCAGCGAGACCCTGAGGGACACAAAACCACCAGGACCCCTGCTTTCTTGGGGCACTCATACCTGCCCAGCATGCCCCCAGACACACGCTGTGCACACAAGGCCTTGATCAGTCGCGCTTCCACAGCATAGCAGAGGCCGTGCTGGGAAACCATCCTGGGTGCTGAGCACCTGCCCCCGTCGTCAGGACCCCCTTGGCGGGGCCTCTCCGGGACTCACTGTATCATTTGTGCTTTGCCCACAGTGCCGCCCTTCCAAAGGCAGGAAGCGGGGCTTCTGCTGGTGCGTGGATAAGTACGGGCAGCCCCTCCCGGGCTTCGACGTGAAGGGGAAAGGGGACGTGCACTGCTACAGCATGGAGAGCAAGTAGACGACTGCGGCCACGTAAGCCCTGGGCACTGGTGGGATCCGAGGGGGCGCAGGACCCAGCCTGGTGGGAGGGGCATCTATAGATCCCAGGGGCTGGCGACCCAGAAGCGGCACTGGCCTGGAGGACAGACCCACACGAGACAGAGCCCTCAACCCGCCCAAACCAGAGCAGGAAAGAGGGTCTGTGGCCAGCTTGTCTTAGAGATACTTAGCCTCATTTTTTTTGAACTTTTTATTTTACATTAGTGTATAGTTGATTAACAATGTTGTGTTAGTTTCAGGTGTACAACAGAGTGATTCAGTTAAACATATACATGTATCTGCTCTTTTTCAAATTCTTTTCCCAGTTAGGTTGTTACATAATATTGAGCAGAGTTCCCCGTGCTATACAGTAGGTCCTTGTTGGTTATCCATTTTAAATATAGCATTGCCTCATTTTTAAAGAACTTAGAACACTTAAACATTCATACACAACGTAAGATTTCCAAAGTTAAGCTTTTCCCCCGTGAGCCTGATGGTTCATTTATCTTCACATGTAAACTGTTTTCATCCAAAAGAACTTGTTAAAGGAATGTGTTTCTAAAAGACGTGGCTTTTTCTTCCCAGTAAAATACATTATGGCTATTCTGGGAGTCTATGATTAATAGCATGTTAATAAAGTTTATTTAAATCTAACGTGAAAATGAAATTTCAGACCATCACGTGGAAGAATGAAATCATATTTAAAAATCTTTTTTCATAAATGAGAGAGCTATTGGGGGGAAAAAGATAAATATATTTCATCATCTCAAGACAAATTTAAGTAAACAGAAGAAACTGTCATTTTTAGTGATAAGTTCTGTTGCCTTGCAAGTTGGAAAAAATAATGATAATTTTAGGGTGATTATGTTAGTGAACACCGTGGGCGTCTCGTGGTGTTCTCTGCTTTGTTAAAAAGTGTGGAATGAGCCTCCACCCTGCCAATTGCCTGGCTATCATGCCTGTGATCCCAGCGTGGGCACCGCGCCCTTTTGATTTGGGGGGAGTCATTTCAATACATTCCTTTTTCTTTCTGTTTTAGTTCATGTGGAGCTCAAATATGCCTTATTTTGCACAAAAGACTGCCAAGGACATGATCAGCAGCTGGCTACAGCCTCGATTTCAATTTCTTCTTGTGGTGAATTGATTTTTTTTTTTTTTTAAACCAAAGTTTAGAAAGAGATGTTTGAAATGCCTAGTTTTCTTCCAAATGGTGAACTTGGCATCTTTCCACTTTCCAGTAGTCAGTGAAACGCAGTTTGATTCTTCTTGTTGCTTCCTGTAAGCTCAAGCACGGCGTGGCCGTAGCTCACACCACCCTGGAACCCTCCCCACGTGTTTGCCAACGCAGCCAACCCTCCACTTCATGCCTTAGCGACAGTGTTGCTTATGTAGACGCGCGCTTCGTCCCCACGTGTAAGATGAGACAAGGCCTCATCGAGAAGAGGAACGCCCTGCCCTCTGATGCCTGCACATCACGACGCACCCACCTGAAGCTACGTCTTGGAAGCAAGGGCCGGGGTCCCTGGACCAAGAAGATATTTTGTATCTTCAAGGGACCTGCACTGCTTGGAAACTAGTGGAGAGAATAAGGTGGAATCTTGCACAAAAAAATAATAATAATAATGACCAAGAATGTTCTAGGGAACTCTGGGAACCTACAAAGGTGGGGATTTCTGACCCTTCTTTGTCAGGCAGCTTCCTGAAGACACAGCCTTTGCTGAGGCCCCGTGGGGCAGGGGGGCAGGGTGACAGCCAGGGGCATCACAGATAATAGCCTTGTTCTCCAATGACTGCAGAAAATAGCGTTTTCCCACTCAACAATTCAAGAGCAAGTGTATTCTTGAGGATAAGCTCCTTAAAGACAAAAGAGGTTTATTTTCATCTCTCCCCTTTTGTCCTCCTTGGCACAATGTAAAAAATAATGATTCTATCTAACCTGGAAGACGAATGGCTTGCTGGGGAGCCGGTCGAGGACACTGGGAGAACACAGAGAATCCCCCTTGCTTTGCTGCACTTGGACTTCCTTCTTTTCTTTCTAAGTCACACGTACACACAGAGAGAATACCCTCTTCATGACTGTTCACAGTGTATACGTCATCGTCCAGATATGATAGCACCTATACTAGATAATCCTAGACGAATTGTAAGCAATGCTAGAGAATATAAACACGGCCACGACGGAGGGAGGGGGCTCGTGCACAGGGCGCAGCCGCTCTCCTGGAGGCCACCCTCCAGGTCTGGCAGGAGAGTGGGGAGGGGCCCTCGGCCGCCCCACTGTAGCCTCTGGTTGTATGCACGCTGCACACAGCCCTCCTGGAGAACACAAAGGGATCTCAAGATGTTCTGCCTACCTATTAGCTTTCCTTTATTTTTTTAATTAAGTTTTTGAGAAAAAAAAAGGTATTTTTGAAAAGTTCGTCTTGCAATGTATTTATAAATAGTAAATAAAGTTTTTACCATAAAGAAATCCCCTTCCCCTTGATAGTGACCGGTTCCGGGTTTTGTGTTACGAAATAACCCAGAGGGCAGTGATGTTCCGACCATAGTCGGAACTTTCCCTGCTTCCATCTCTGGCAAGAGAACCCAAGGAGCCAGCCTGTGGCCTTGCTGGCATCCGTCACGTCTGCAGTAAGCCTCCAGTTCTGGGCAGTCCTCCCAGGTTCACCAACCCCCCCACCAGGATCGCCAGCCCCAAGTACCATGAGTCCTCAGCCACCATCCCCCAAGGGCACAAAGAAATGAGTGATCTGGGCTCCCCACTCACCAGGGCCAAGGCCATGCTGTTGCTATGGCAACCCCTTACCAGGGTTCAGCTAGCAAATAAATGCACTGGAAAATTACCAATCGTGGGTACTGAAACGGGGCTTACGTGGGTGTCATGAAACGGGGCTTCAGTGTTAAGGCAACCTGTCCAAGGCCATTTTCTTATGTGTTCAAAAGTCCTTGAACCAACCATTCCTCTCCAGAAACGTATCCTAAAGGCATAAAGGGGATGTGCCCAGAGAGCATGAGGATATTAAACTGAAATACATCCATAGAAAGGAATATTATGCCACCACTAAAATGTGTTTGATGGTAATAATACAGAAAGATGCTCATGGTGGGATAAAGGAAGAGCAAAATGCAATTATATTGCGTACACACACATATACATACACACACATACACACACACACACATACACACACATACATACACATACACACACACACACATACACACACACACACATAAAACCGAACGGAAAGGCACCAAAACGGTAACCTGGTTACACTGTGAATGTAGATAACGTCCTTATTTTATGTCTAAATAGTTACAGTTTCAACAACTTCCGTAGTGAACATGAATGGATTCCTTTTTATTTAGAAAAGTGTGCTGCTTCCGTGTGGCAGAGCGGTGGCCCACTGCCCGGGGAGGCATCTGCTTCCAAAGTTGGAGGGTGGGGTCTGATCCCGTGAGCATCTCAGGCTCCCATTCCCACAGCTCGTCTCCACGGCCCAGCCGTACCCCAAACCTCGGGGGTGGCCTGGCCTCCTCTCCTGGCCCCGCGTTCCACCAGCAATACGGTCTACGGCTTTGGTCCTGGCATGGTCTGCACACAGTGAACAGAACACGCAGGATCGCTGCTCTTGTAGAGAAACACAGTAAACGAGGCGAGCCAGTGGGACTCGCGGCCCGTGGGAGATGAGTGTGTGGGAAAACAGAGGGGGGCGCGGAACGTCCAGCGGCGTCCTTGCTTCTGTTTTCCCTGCCCTTTGTTACCGACGTGGGTCCTTGGACTCTTTTAAGTAATAGAAATTGATAGGAGGCCAGATGATGAGAAATTCAGGCTGGGGCCCCTGCGGCAGGACAGCGAGTGAGAACAAGTAACCGGTGCCCTTGCTCGCTCCCCAAGGCACGGGGGAGCTGGTCCCTTCAATGGGGTGAGGGTGGGGGCCGATGGCGGGGTGGGGCCGGAGGGGTGTCTTCGGTGATCTGCACACCTCCTTGCTGGTGCTGTGTGCTGGGATCGTGTGCAGCACCCTGCTTTTGCTCCCAGCACCTCAGAAAGGGCGGTTGGTTTGTGGCCTTTTTGTATGTTATTGTTCATACTTGCCCCCCAACTGCGCATGCGTGCAGTTATTTTTAGTCCCTTACAGTTTCTTCGTATTCTATTGCTCGAGGAGACGTTTGTGTAGGTGTAAGCACTGCAGCAAAGTGTCCCCGGCCCCAGGTCCCAGCCTGTCTCACTTTCTTCTTTTTTAGTGTACCTCAGCGTCTTTTTAATGGACCCACAACGTCTGCCTCAGGGTAAAACTTATAACCTCTTTACCATTCTCAGCATCGGACGTGAGAACCTGTATGTCCCCTTCTTAATATTAAAAAGCCTGCAGTGAATGTTCTTTTGTTGTTGTTGTTGTTGGCGGGCGGAGGCATATTTTTGGGGTTTTGTTTAATTTGGAAAAGCTAGTGAAGGAAGGCCTAGCTGAGAGGGAACTGGGGGCAGTGAGGGAGCGGGCCCCCGGAGCCTGAGCGGGGAGCCACCCAGTGTCCCTGTCCGAGGCAGGAGGAGGGGGGTGGATGGGGGGAGATGGAGTTGCAGCCGGAGAGCGGGCAGGTCGGGACCCCAGTGCCCTGACATTTGTGCTGAGTGAATGGGGGGCTGGGAGGCTGCAGAGGGGGGTGACCTTGTTGAGCTGTGACAGGCTGGTCCAGCGGCCCCACAGAAGCCAAGGCCTGGGAGGCCTCAACCTGGAGACTACGGATCGGACCAGCGCTGCCCTGGGGGGCTGAGGTGCGGCCCGGTCAGCGCATATTTTGCAGATATAAGGCATGGACTGGATGTGAGGGTGAGAAGGTGGACGTAGAATGTCAGGAATGACAGCAAGTCTGAGCAACTAAAGCAGCATTTCCCCTGAAGAAGCAAACAGGAGAAGACAGTT
Organism: Grampus griseus; assembly: GCF_964374135.1. Lineage (NCBI taxonomy): Eukaryota > Metazoa > Chordata > Mammalia > Artiodactyla > Delphinidae > Grampus > Grampus griseus. The sequence goes on along the minus strand of NC_139003.1, from coordinate 96,934,066 downwards.
TAGGGGGGACTCGGGACCTCTGTACAAGTTCAGGTTGAGAGACACATCAGACTGAGCCCCGGAAACACCTCAGGCACCTCCAGTAAGGTGGCTGTGGATTCCTGAAGGAGAATTTCAAGGTCATTGGAAACAGCGAAGCCCCTGGGAAGACAGATGGCAGCCAAAGGTGATTTTAAGGGGGTGAGGCAGGAGGCAGTGCTGCAGCATTAAACTAAAGGGACAGGCTGCTGTGGCCCTGTCCCCACTAGTGCCCTTAGTACCTGCCCTACCCCTACACAGACACCTGGTCCAGGTGTCCTGAGGAGTGAAATCCAGGCAGGGCAGACACTGACAGACGCCAGTGATAACGTACGAAGTTCAGATTATCCCTTCCAGGTCTCCCTCTCTGCACTGGGAAGTGTCCACCAGGAATATCCTCCCCCAGAGCTCCTCCCTGGCCAGGGGAGGGTAAGAATGACCAGACGCAGACTTCCGGTGCTGGACGCTGTCCATTTGGCCCATCCTTCACCTGCACCTGTGTTCTTGAACTTCAGATGTAGACACAGACCGTCACACATCATCTGAGAGAGTGGCCAGTACCCTGGGACATTATGAATTCACAGTTGTAACAAAAAGTAAACAAAAAAGTAGATTAGTTTCCTTTGGAAACAAAAATATAACAAGTAGGTTTGAAGAGAAGAGGAAAGGTATTGTATTACTTCAATAAAAACACTGGCCATTCTGTGACCCTTGCAATGCCTATGAATTTTAAAATCAGCTTGTCAGTTTCTACAAAGAAGTCACTGAGGTTCTGAAAAGGGTTGTGCTTAACCTGTAGGTCAGTTTAGGGTGTATGGCCATGTTGACAATGTCAAGTCTTCTGATACATGAACATGGCGTGTTTTCCAGTTATTTAGATCTTCTTTAATTTCTTGCAAAAAGATTTTGTAGTTTTCAGAATATACATTTTGTATTTCTTTTGTTAAATATACTACTAAGTATTTTATTCTTGACACTATTGTGAGTGAAATTTTCTTAATTTCATTTTTTGATTGTTTATTGCAAGCATATAGAAATACAATTAATCTTTATATATTGAGCTTGTATACTGCAATGTTGTTGTACTCATTTATTAGTTCTAATAATCTTTTAGTGGATTATTAGAATTTTTTATGTATAAGATCATGTCATCTTCAAACAGATGTAGTTCTACTTCTTCCTATATCTGAATGCCTTTTATTTCTTTTTCTTGCCTAATTTTCCTGGCTACAGTGTTGAAGAGAAGTCATGAGAGCAGACATACTTGTCTTGTTTCTGATCTTAGGGGGAAAGCGTATAGACTTTCACCATTAACTATGACATTAGCTGTGGTGTTTTCCTAGATACCTTCTGTCAGTCTGAGGAGATTTCCTTCTATTCGTAGTCTGTTGAATGTTTTTATCATGAAAGGGTGTTGGATATTATCAAATGCTTTTTCTGAGTCTATTGAGATGATCATGGGATTTTTGGTTTTTTTATTTTAGTAGTATGGTTTATTGCATTCATTGATTTTAGGGTGTTAAAACAACCTTGCATTCCTGAGATAAGTCCCACTTGGGCATGGTGAATGATTATTTTAATATGTTGCTGGACTTAGTTTACTAGTAATTTGTTGAGGATTTTTGTGTCCATATTCATAGGAGATTTTGCTCTGTAGTTGTCTTTTCTTGTGATGTCTTTGTCTGGTGTGGAATCAGGGTGAAACTTTTTATGAATGTAGGCTCATAAAATGAATTGAGAAGTGTTTTCTCATCTTCTAAATTTTAGAAGAGTTTTAAAGAATTAAAAGTATTCTTTAAATGTTAGGTAGAATTCATCAGTGAAGCCATCTCGGCTTTTATTAGTGGGTAGTTTTTTCTTTACTAATTCAATCATTTCACTTGTTATAGGTCTAATCAGATTGTCTAATTCCTCTTGTGTCAGTTTTGGTAGTTCATGTGTTTCTCGAAATGTTTCCATTTCGTCTCAATAATCCAATTTGTTAGTGTACAGTTGTCCATAATATTCCTTTATAATCCTTTTTATTTCTGTAAAATCGGTGGTAATGTCCCCTCTTTCATTTCTGATTTTAGTTATTTGAGTCTTTTCTCTTTTCTTGGTCAATATAGCTAAAGGTTTGTCAATTATGTTGATCTTTTCAAAGAACAAGCTTTTGGTTTCCTTGATTTTTCTCTGTTGATTTTCTGTTCTCTATTTCATTTATTTCCACTCTCATTTTTATTATTTCCTTCCTTCTGCTTGACGTAGGTTTGGTTTGGCCTTCCTTTTTCAGCGTCATAAAGTTTTTATGAGATTTTTAATGCCCCTATTAATAAATAATAGGGGCATTTAATAGCTGTAAATTTCCTTCTAAGCACTGCTCTACCTGTCTCAGACTTGAGAGTTTCCCAAGCTTGGAAGTAGGGAAGTGCTGTCCCAATTTAGACCCACAGAGGCAAAAGCATGGACAAGCAGGATGATTTTCATGGGAGGGGCTCCGTTTGGACCTTCTGCCTCTGCTTGCTGTCATGACTAAGTGCAGCAATGCTCTGGGCCTGACCCGGCCACAGAAACCATCCTATTAATAACGCTTATGGCCCGGATCAGACGTGGAATAGATTCCAAACATGGCTGGAGCAGAGATCCTTCTGTCCCCCCAGGAGCTGTCCCCAGAGCCCATTTACCCCCAGACCTGTGTGAACCCATGGGACTTGCTGTTGTGACTACATAACTCAACATGTGGGTGCATGACTTTTACGTGTGAGCAGAGAGAGCTGTCCTGTCTATGAATAGGATTGACCCAAGGGAGCTGCTGAGTAGTTGCTGGAGAATCAGGTGGACCCAACAACAATAAAAGATGGGGGCACTAGAATCGTGAAGGACTCTTAGATTGCCTCCCAAATGCCCATCAACTCCTGATTCGTTTGAAAGGAACCGGAACTGGAAATATGAGACACTGTTGCTGGTCACGACTGCTGCATGAGAGCATGTCCAGAAGCCCTGGGACTAGACAGAGCTGCCCGCCCTGCCCCTCGCGCCCCACCCCCCGCCCAGTCTAAGTTAACTGATACTTTTGACTAACCACCCAAACATGCCATGGTCAAGGTGGATGAATACCCCCAGCTTCAGTTGAGACTGAGAACCCCCTGTAGGCGCTGCTGTGCCAGTGCCTTCAAGTTTAGAGTTGTGTCGCTTTAATTTTGCCCAGAAGTCACCTCCTGCGCATCGTGGGGAGGGAAGTCCACCTTCCCCAGCTCTGCTCCTGAGCCCACACCTGAGGGGTAGGTGCAGTCCAGACCCTCAGGCTGGGTCCTACAGGGCCCTCGTGGGGGTTGAAGCGCTGAGAAAAGCTCCCGTTGCCATCACAGGATAATGGCGAGCACGACGATAACCACGCGGTTCTTTTTAGCAGGGTGGGATGGGGCCGTGGCTGACACACGTCGGGCTGATATATTTTGAATGATGCATCTGAGGGCTGAGCTCACAGTGAGTCCTGCGGGCTCGGCACAGGGAGGATGGCAGCTGTGGGGGTCAGGGGGTGAAGGGGGAGACCCAAGATAGGGAGCTGGAGCCCAGAGCAGGGAGGGGCCGGTTGGGATCCGCTGGGATGGATGAGATGCCCATCCAGGGGGAGAAAAGGAAGGAGCAGTCAGCAGGGCAGGAAGGAAGGGGGGTCAGGAAGGAAGGAACCCACGTGGCAGAGGACCCATGTCTTGGGCTCAGGTCTTAGTCGTGCAAACAGAGGGGCAAGCAGGGTGCTGCCCTGGAGGGCGCCACTGAAGCCCTCCAGGGGCCATAGGCTGGGCAGAGTCAGAGAACAGACGGGTGAGGGAGAAGTTAAGGAAGTGATTCTGTCTTGCATTTAAGATAGGAGAAACCCTGGCCTATTTACAAGAGGAAGGGAAGGAGCTAGCGGAGAGGTGAGGGGCCGCAGAGGGAGGGAGGGGTGCCCCGGGCGTGGGAGCCCTCAGTGGGCAGGGCAGACCTGCCAGCACTGGGGACCAGGAACCTGCAGACTGGACTCGCCAGCGCTGCATGCAGAAGGGGAGGTGACGGACGGAGGGAATTCAGGAAGGAAGAAGACGTTATGTTCAACAAATGTCCGTGACGATAGCAATGATCCAGTGTGGGATATTTATTCCAGGGTGTTTACACTGTGTTCATGCGTTTGACAATATCTGCAATACATATGTTAACACGTGGCAACACCATCACATGTAGCTTTGACTACACGATCAACATTCAAGTTTGCCTGCAAATTTACGCGAAACACAGATCCATGGAATAAACAGAGTAAATCATTCTTAAGCACAGCCTAACCGTCCTCCATCAAACCACTTAAAGAAAATCACTGCTACACGTTTGATTTTGCATTTCCTCGGCAGCATTTTCCTATGCTCTTTAAGACGGAAGCAGGAACCTCTGAAGAGCTAAAATACAAATATTTACCTACAACGTGATGGGAAGTGTTTCATGATATATAAATTAATATAACACAAGTTACCGTGTAGAAAAAAATAAATTTATGGGGAATAAATAAACCACAGCTTTATATATCAAGTCATATGTGGAGTATAAAAAGTAATTCCTAGGTATATACATATACATCTATATATATATATAAGTGTGTGTGTATCCCAGAGTATAAATATCATATGTACTTAAATATTTCATGTGAAGGAATAGATCATACTGCATCTGTTTTCAGTTCTGTAAGTTAAAATACTGATGGCATTTGGGGTCCCCTCTGATTGCCACGGACCCCAGGATCTTCTTTCCGCTCCAAGGGTAGACACACCAGCAGAGCCCAGGCTCTCCTTCCAGGGATGTCTCGCACTGCAAAGAAAAGAAGCGAGGTCAGCAGCAGCCCCTGTGAAGCTGAGAGGGCGGCGGAGCTCCGTGCTGCCCAGTGCCGTGTGGAGGGCGTGGCAGCTGAGAGCCAGGCCATGGGCATCCCCAACCGGCCGTGACCATGACTGAGGGCAAATCCTACACCGTCTTGGTTCTCTTCGTAAAATAGAGACTAAGAGTAAGTGCCCAGTGCAATAAGGATGTCACGCGTGTGTTGAATGGTACAGCGTGCGGAGAACTGTCTGCTTCACGGCCCCTACGGCAGAGCGCCTGAGCCCGGAGGGAGCCTGCCCATGTGTGGCCAACCTTGCTGTCGTACCCCCTGCCAAATTGCTTGTTTGTTATAAAGCACTTCCTGGTCCCCAGTTTCCCCCAGAAATATCCACAGAACCTAGGCTTCACTGAGTCCTAAAGGGCTCCTCAAAATTAGGTCTTGGTCTGTTTCATCTCACTTATTATCTGGCAAGCCAAAAAAATGCTATTATATTTAATTATAAAGTTCATTTCCCTTTGTAGGGAGAAAAAATGTAAGAGATGTCCAAACAGATACTCACTTTCCTAAGCAGAATTGTCCTGTTCCTGTCTATTACAGGTGAGACACTGAGATCCAGAACGTGAGGGGCCTGTGAAGGTCCCCACCTGCTGAGATTTGCTAGCTGATGGAGCGACACTCAGCTCAGGGCCCCCGAGTGCACACAGGCTTTGAGCATGGGGCTGGTCTTCAGGCTACCGGGGGGCTAGTGCCTCCTACTCCCAGAGGGGTGGGTCTTGCGTAATATGATCTGTTATGTGGTTTTAGGTTGCTCACTTGGAGCTGGACACCCTGTTTGTTGAAAGGCTGGCACTTGGCTGGGGTGTGGGCATCAGGGGCTGTCGCGTGAGGATGCACATACCTGTTTGCTGTGATAGAATCCATTCTTGTTGCAGTTTGGCAGATAAAATTTGTAAAGTTTGTCTCCTGCCTTCTGCTGCTCCCTGGCTAATCTGTCCAGCACTTTGTAGAGTTCTCGCTGGCAGGGCTCCTGAAAGAAAAATTTGACGTTGGGATAAATGACAAGAAACAGTGTATTATTAGCCTAAAAGGGGAGTGGATGCAAGAGGTTTTGTGTAGGCTCTGAGGACAGGCCTGGACCCACTTTCTCTCGGCCTCACTCTCTCACCTATAGAAGGAGGGTGGTTAGTCTCTGTTCTGAGTTGTTAGGATAAAGGATGGGAACCCCATGCCCTCCCTCACTGAACATTCACTAAACACTTGCAGGAGATAAGAGCATCACCAATGCCATGAGCACTCCGACTCTCCTGCCCCCCGTGAGTAATTCTGGCATCAGTCATCTGGTTGAAAGGAGAATGGGCACAACTCTGTGAACGGAGAACTTAGTAGCAGAGCTTTCTAAATTTTGAACAACGTTCCTGTGTAATCTACAAGGTTAGTTCACATGAACCAAATTCGTTGAGGATTAAGGCGTTCATCTGGACAATCTGAGATAAGCATGAACTTTTCTCTATTTGTCATCATTTCAAGCTTAAACTCTGAAGTGTCCAGAAAATGGTTCAATCTCCACTTTTCTGGGTATGCATGTTTTTAGAAGTGAGTTTCTTTTTTTCACAAATGAACCCAAGTCACTCCAACTTTGATTCTTTGTCGCCCTCAAGTGGTAGGACTAAAAACATACATCAATTAAGATGCTACAAGGGAGTTAGCGCTTAACGGGGACAGAGCTTCAGTTTGGGAAGATGAAAAACTGCTCAAGATGGACGGTCATGATAGATAGTGGCAGAATAATGTGACTGTACTTAATGTAACTAAACTTTATACTTTAAAATGATTAAAATGCTAAATTTTATGTTATGAATATTTTACCACAATTTCTTAAAAAGTGGGGGGAAGATGGGATGGGGGAGGAGGATGTTAAGAATAGCTCAGTGCTCTTTAGACACTGCCAGTCTGATACCCTCATTTTAGAGATGAGCTCAGAGACGTGAAGTAATGTATCTAAGGTTGCACAGCACGAACTGCATTTTCTTTCCATCCAGAGGGCTCCTCTGCTGAAAGCCCTTGGGTTAAAAGTTCCCAAAGCTAAGCTGAGAAATGTCTGTTAGGCTTTGGGAAGGAACTTGTTTATATCCAGGGCTCAGGACCGGACCTGCAGGGCCAAGCAGATTCAAGCTAGAGGCTCCACCTACCCCGAGGCTCTCACCTTCCGATTGTTGATGTCTGTGATCTCCAGGGCCCTCATGCTCTCATAATTACTGATGGCGTTCCAGAGGATGGGCAGGTCCTCACTGGACGCAGCCATCAGGTGGAAATTGTCCAGAAGCTGCTCCTGGGTCATCTCTGAGCTCTCAGGGGACATGTTCTCCAGGGTGGCAGGGTCCTTTGCCTCTGAAAATGGAAAAACGAAAACCCATGAGCCTCTCTCCGAAGCATCTGCACCTGGGCCCCCCTCCCCCGAAGCTGCTTCCCTTCCCACAAAACCGGACGGGGACAGGATGGCCATGTAGTTTTGCCTACTCCCACTTTAAAGGAACTTCTGATGGCTTCCAGGTAGAGGGATGACCCAACAGCAATACCAATGGCAAGAGTGCCCCGTGTTTCTGCTTCTAAAGCAGGCACATGCACATGTGTCAAAGCCCGGGAGGAGCCCTGAGAAAGCCATGGATTGCAATTCAATTCCTGACCCCATCCTCAGCTTTCCTATCCATAAAATGGGCATGTTAGTAATTCCCTGTGAACAGGTGGTAGGGTTTGTTTAGAGGTGGGGTCTAGATTGCAGCTCTACTCTCTTCTTTTCCAGGGGCTCTGCCTTCCCACAGAGTGACTTCTTTGCAACCCTGGGAAGAGGGAGGGTCACCAGATTTCTTGCAGAGTCCTAGGGTTTGGATCTGGTGCATGGACAGAATGATAGAGAACTGGCTCTCCTGAGGGAACCCGGGGGGACACCCTCTCCTTTGAGGACCACAGAGATGACTCTGAAGGCAGAGAACCAGGAGGAAAACCGTCCCCACCTTGGAAGGGTGACGCGCTCCAGCAGATCCCTATCAGGGCATAGAGCCACAAGATCCCGCCAAGAATCACGGAATCACTGGACATACAGCTGCCCTGACAGGGAGGTAAGGAGAGCGGGTAGAGGTGGGTGTATTTCCTCTGCTTCCCACTACAAGTAAATCACTGCTAAATTCAGGAAAGTTCTGATTGTCAAGTTCTGAGGAGGCAGCACACACATCAACCACTGTTTTTCTATGACAATGAACGCAAGTGACGTTTTTAGCCTGAACTTTCACATTATGTTCTGTAAACATCTGGGAAGCACATACTGTCTGCACAGGACATATATTTCAAAGGACATTCCAAACACCTCCCAGGAGGCCAGCGGTACAGGCTCCCACTGCAGGTCTTCCCGGAAACTAATGCATTGGCAGGGAGGAGAGCCAGGGGCGGCTGGAGTGGCACCCCGCTGCCCGGGCACCCCATCGCCTCCCTCTTCTGGGTTTCTATAGATCAGTGGGCTGCCCAGGTGGTCTGGGCTCCCTCCCCCAGCTCTCCCACCAAGTTGCGTGTGTCCTGCCCTATCCTAAGCGCCTCCTGCAGGACCACACAACGATGGAGTTCATCTGGGTGACAAATCCTTTCCCCTTACAGGTTTTGGCTGCAAGCTCTGAGCTTGGCCGGGTTTGCTCCCCACTGGCTGTGAGCTTTGGTGGAGCCCCAGCCCTCTGCCCGCCCCAGTCCCCACCCCATCTGTCCCAGGGGAGGGACCCGGGCGGGGAGACGGTTGGTACCTGTGGCCTCGGCGCTGGGCGCGGGCATGCAGGCGCCCTGGCCGCGGGTGAGGGCGTACAGGGGCCGAGGCTCCCCGGGCAAGGCGCGGCAGCTGAGCCCATGGGCGCAGCGCGCAGTAGCCACGCCGCATGCGGCGTCCAGCGGCAGGGCGCACGTGGGGCAACAGCCGCAGCCGGCGGGCCGGGTGAGCTCCGGGCACGAGGCGGGCACGGGAGGGCAGAGCGCCAGCCTCTCGGCGGAGCAGGGCGCGCAGCGCCAGGGCTGGGGAGCGTCAGCGGCTGAGCCGAGCTGAACGGCCAGCGAGAGCAGAAGCGGCCAGGCGCGGACAGCCGGGACTTGGGGCATCGCCAGGCAGCGGTGGCGGTCAGGAGCCGGTGCTCGCTAGGCGGTGGCGGCGGCGCGCTGGCCGATGCTGTCTGAGCGGTGGCTGATGCTCGCTGGGCACCGGGTGCACCTTATGAAGGGCGCCGGCCGGGCCACCTGAACCAGCGGTTAATGATTGGCGGCGCCGCGTGCTCGCGGCCGGTGTTCAAAATAAGTTTGTTTTGGTTGTAGGAGCACTGCCCTGCGCAAACCGTGGGTAGAAGGAGGGCAAACGGTCCAGGTTTCAGACAGTGTTTGTCCTGTCGTTAGGGTTCAGACCTGGAGCCAAAGTGCAATTCCAGCCAGGAGCGCACAGCCAAGCGGAGGGTGGCGCTTGCTTGTTTCGTTCAAGGGGCATCTTCAGGCTGAGTCTGCCGGCGGTCCCCGGAAGACCCAGGGAAAGCAAGAGAGATAAGCTGGGCAAGGCCAGCGCATTGGCCAGTTTTCAAGTGGGGAAATCAAGGCCCAGGCAGAGGAAGGAAGGATGGGCTTAGATAGAAGCCAGGTGTTGGACAGCCCTGGCAGCTTCTCAGTGCCAAAGCCCAGAACTGTTTCTCCCTCTGCAGAAAGAAGACCAACGGGCCCCTTAACTGCTGTCCTGAGAGCTTTTCCCAGGAGGAAAGAAGGAAGGAAAGGGGCAGTTCCTCCCAGGGCTGATGGCGCCCTCGCTAATGTCACCACAGCCGCCAGAGACCCACCTTGTTAACTGAGCTTACAGAGAGAGAGGGACTCGGGGCCATTCAGAGACAGGGCGAGGGTGCAGAACGAAGCCCAGACCCCAGCTTCCTCTGACTTTCAGCCTCAGACCAGATTTTTATCAGGAGTTGATGACCAAGGCTTTCTCTCTAGTTAGAATTCCTGTTTCTGAATATCCTCTTGAGTGGAAAGAAAAATGTCACTGTACCTTCAAAGACAGTGAGATATGGCCCTGCCCTTGTCCAGGTACTGCAGGTGCCCTCACTGGCACCCGGTCCCTGGAAACCAGGCAGCTACTGACAAGAACAAGGCAGCTGTATATTTACTGATGGAGGAAAATCTCCAAGGTTTGTAATATTATGCAAGTTAAGTAAAATTTCCAAGTGAAGTAAAACTAACAAGGCACAGAATATGCCATTGTTTGTGTACAAAAAAGGAATAGGAATGTATATGTCACTGTGATCCTAAATGTATCGAACATTCTGAGAAGAATATGAAGAAACTGCTACCACTGCCTGCCTTGGAGGGGAGGTGTGAAATTAGGTGACTGGGGAAGAGACTGGTTTTCCCTTCACACTCTTTTTTATCCTTCTAGATTCACATTATCTAGTAAGTACTATGTTTTCTTTGTTTTCTTTGGTATTATCAGGTACTTACATTATCAGTTATATTATCTATCTCAAAAAGAAACAAATTGAAATTAATTTACTAGCTTTTTTTTCTAGTTACTTCATTGGCTCTGTGGCCTTGGGAAAGTTACTTGCCTTGTGTTCTGCCACTATTATATCAATAACTTGTCACCCCTGCCCCCCAGCATGTCCTCAGGAACAATCAAAATAAGGTTGGTGAAAACAGTTGCAGTTGGATGTTCACGGTCATGTTGGTCATTATTTTTACAAAGCAAAGGTCAGTGTCTGGTTCAGGAGCAGACCAATGGTTTTGACTTTTTTCACTTTATTTCTGAGGTGAGTTTCTAAAGGATTTCATTTCCCCAAAAGAACTTGTGCTCTGAATGTTCTCTCTGGACTTCCTCGATTTAGAATCGGCGTGCCCACTTGAAACGTTTTCTCAATGACACACATGAAAGAGATAATCATCTGGTAAATATCTGGGCCCCACCTACCGTGTGCCTGGCAATTTGCCAGCCCTGTACAGTTCACCCAGTTGTGCACTCGCCTGGTGAGGTCCCTCCCTCCCTCTCTGAGGTCTCCTTCATCCTGCACGTAGTGGAAATTCCTCTCCTGGTGAATCGATTTCCCAAATGTTTCCTAGGCTTGCCTCATAGCAGCAGCAAACCAGATGACCACCAACCCAGAGAGAGCTCTCCCTGCTTCCAACCCCGTCAACACAAACGGACAGGGCTCTTCCTCGAGGCCTGTGTGGGCCGTCTGTCCCTCTCTCCTGGAAGGTCAAGAGGTGGCTTCTGCTGTGCTCATTTCTGGGTGCATCCTGAATCCCAGGCCCCACCGCCCACTGGCTGGCATCCACAGCCTGGCCTGGCCTTCCGTGCCCCCCGTGGTCTGACCCCAAGGTCTGGTCCCTATTAGCATGAGGGGGCGCTCCTGCTGGGGGCACTGAGCTGCAGGGTGGTGGGGGAGGGAGCCCCTCCCTACGTGTCATAGACCTGGAGCCTCCCCCACCTCCCCTAATCCCAGCCCTGCAGACTCCGGCTCATTTTCCAGGCTTAATGTCCCTCCACCCCAACTCAAGAAGAAAAAAACCCACCGTCATACCTCCATGACTTTCTTCTTGCTGAGTGAATTTTCTCCATGAGTGAATTTTCCTCACCCTACCGTCCGCGTCCCCCTACCGTCCGCGTCCCCCTACCGTCCACGTCCTCCCTACCGTCCACGTCCCCCTACCGTCCGCGTCCCCCTACCGTCCACGTCCTCCCTACCGTCCATGTCCCCCATCATTCACGTCTCCCGACCATCCACGTCCCCCTACCATCCGCGTCTCCCTACCGTCCGCGTCCCCATACCGTCCACGTCCTCCCTACCGTCCGCGTCCCCCTACCATCCACGTCCCCCTACCATCCGCGTCTCCCTACCGTCCGCGTCCCCATACCGTCCACGTCCCCCTACTGTCCGCGTCCCCCTGCCGTCCGCGTCCCCCTATCATCCACATCTCTCTGTCATCCACATCTGCACGGTGTTGGTGAAGATGTTCTGCCCCTTTTCCGTCCCTCAGGATCCACCTGAAGTTCCTCTTCCCTGAGAAGCCTTCCCGGCAGCTCCCAGGTAGAATGAGGTGCCCCCTCTGCGCTCCCGAAGACTGTGACAATGGGTTAGGGGCACTGTAGCTGAAGAGCTACATAAACCTGCATTTACCTGTGTGTCTCCTGCCAGGCTGGGTGGGCAGGGGACAGGCTCACAGAGAACCCTGCCCCAGCCATGCCCAGGGCACTAATGGTGCCCCAGCCCATCTTCCTAAGGACTCTAGAGTCCAAGAACCAGGCACTCCTGGATGCAGAGCATGGGAGCAGGGCGTGGTGGGGGCATGGGGAGCCGTGGTCTCCTATAAGTGAACTGTAGGTACCCGGCGCCTGGCTGTGCTCGCCAGACTTGCCAGGGGTCCTCCCCAAGAGCTCAAGAGGTAGGGCTTATCACACCAGCTGGGGGTGAAGCCCCCCTTTGCCCAAACCGAAGCTGGTACCCTTGATGCTGAACCACATAGACGTAAGGATGATGTAAGGAAGGGCCAATATTATCTGTGTGTGCGAGGGCAATTGGGAGTATATTTGGGGGGACAGGGGTGAAAAGTAGCTTTGGGGGTACGTATGGGAAGTTTTCGGTGCCAGCTACAGAATCTGTATCTTACCAACTAGGCAAAACAAAGCATTACACTCGTGGAGCTCCAGTGACACAGAAGATGCCTGGCACTCTGCTTCTTCACCCCGCATTGTAAATTTTCTGCCTGCAGAGGAAAGGAGACCACTGTTGCCATCACAGAAAAGCAGAGGAGCTGCATGTAATCTGAGCAGTCTCTCTGTGTGGCCCCAGGAGAAGACATGACCTGAATGGGGTTGCACACAGCGTCTTTGCTGCTTATTTCATGACGCTTCACAGCACACCACCTCTGGTTGCAGCTCCAAGAACTCAGCTCCAAGAGTTTCATCAACCCCTAAAGGGCAGGCGTGGGAGCTCCCCAGCAAGACCTCCTGTGCTGGCACCTTGGATTCCACGTCCTGCATATTACGTAACCTCCCTGCGCCTCAGTTTCCATGTCTATAAAATGGGGATAAGGCAGAGGCTGGCACAGTCAGCCCTGCATAAATGTGAGCTGTCACCACCATCCGCAGCCACAGGGTGCGCTCACAGAGCAGAGGATGATGAAACTGCGTGGGGCCTTCCGTCACCTGCTGTTTCCAATTCTGCCTCCGTGTTACGAGCTGCTTACTCACCACCAGCTGGAAAATTGGGCAATCGCTGCTCTGAAAAACAATGCAAAGGTCAAGGGCAAAATCAGATTTTCAAAGGGAGAGATCGCTGCAATCCAGGGGAACCTCCAAGGGAAGTTGTTTTTAACCCGGGGGGAAAAACACAAAAAGATGTTCTGCCGTGTTCCGCGATCGATGGACACAGCGAATGATGCAAATCTTGCAAAGGCCTGGCCTGCTGCCCGGCTCCTGAGCAATGAAGGCCACCGCTCCGCAAACTGAGGGCAAGTCTACTCCCCCTGCTAATCAAAGTGGAAAAGCAAACCTCGCTTTTGTCACGTCAACACAGCCCAGATCCTAAACACAGGAGCTCAAACAGTGTGCCCGGGGTGGGGCCGGTGCCCGAGGGCCCCGTGGAAAGACCAGGGTTTAATCTCTACTTTGGCAGGTCACCCACCCTGCATTCCCATTTGGGGTGCCACTGGGGTTGGGATACAAGTGCCAGACACGTGGATGGCGCTCAAGGGTAATCACTCCCTTGCCCTCCTCCTGCACCGGGGGCCTCAGTCATGGTCTAGACCAGACTCACATCACCTGGGCCTGGATAGAAATGCATACTCCCAGGTCCCACCCAGACCCTTGACCCAGAAGCTTGGCGATGGGGGCTGGCCCTCTGTTTTCACAAGCTCCCCAGGGGACCTTGATGCTCGCTCAAGTTTGAAGGCATTTAGAAGACCCAGGCCATCCCACTGCCACTCAAAACCACACCGTAAGAAGCTGGCAGCGGAGAGTTCAGGGCAGGGTGATGGATAGAAGAGTCGTTGCCGTACTTGGGGGGGTGGGCAGCATGAGGCGATGGAAGAATCTTGGAAGGAGAGAAGAGACCTGAGCCGTCCCGTCTCAATTCTGCTGCTCACCCCAGATGAACCGTGTGAGTCATTTCCAGCCAGAATTCACTGCCCCGTGTAGCAGCGAAGAGTCTGCCCATGGGCTGCGGGAAATCCCTAGCCTCTCTGCTATGTTAGGCATAATGTTGTATGGTTAAGCGTTGATGATCATTTTTTGGTGATGAGTTCTGTGGTTTCATAGATGGTTAAAAGTGTCCATGACTTCAATGAGGAGAAAAGGCTGCTGCACCAGACTGGGCCCGTGATGTCCCCCAGGAAGTCCACACTCTCCAGCTCTCCGCACAAAGACCTTAATATGTCTATGGACACATCGGTCAACCTCAAACATCCGGGATCCCCCTCGCCAAGCCCCATCGAACCCACACAGGGGCCACAGGGTGTCTCCCACCCACAGAACTCAGCAACAATGTAGTACTTTATTCATGCCTTCCAGGCATGAGGTTACACAACTCTGCTAATTCTCTGACCTGGGCAAAGGGCAGGGACCCTGGGCCGACAAGTGGGGGATTGCCTCCTGCACTACAATTTCTAGTCCATCACATAGGGCGCTGTCACCTGCATCAAGTGTGCACATCATGGGGGCATCTCACCCGCATTACAGCATGAACATTGTGGGTGCTGTCACCAGGCAGAGTGAATAAGTGTTCTTTTGCTCCACAAACTTTTCATCGGTTGGTATTGTCAGTATCTGGGTTGGGGTCATTCTAATAGTTGTGTGCCTGTATCTGTGTTGTAATTTGCATTTCCCAGATGAAATTGAAGTGGAGGGTTTTTTATGTGCTTGGCTGCCATCTGTTTATCTTCTTTAGGGATGTGTCTCGTAAGGCCTTTGACCACTTATTAATCAAGTTGTTTGTTTTCTTATTTTTGGGTTTTAAATGTTCTTTTAGCATTTTAGCCAACAGCTCTTTATTAGATTTGTCCTTTGCAAATATTTTCTCCTGGTCTGTGGGTTTTCTTCTCATTCTCTTAACATGTTCTTTCACAGGTCAGAAGTTTTTCCTTTTATTGAAGTCCAGCTTATAAATTTTTGTTTTATTGTGTCCTGTGTTTGGTGTTGCATCTATAAAAGTCATCACCATACCCAAGATCATCTAGGTTTTCTCCTAGGTAATCGTCTAAGAATTTATAGTTTTGCATTTTACATTTAGTTCTGTGATCCATTTTGAGTGAATTTTTGTGAAGAGTGTAAGGTCTGTGTCTAGATTTTTTTTTTTTTTTTTTTTTGCTTGTAGATGTGTAGTTGTTCCAGCACCATTTGTTGAAAACACTTTTCACCATTTGTTGAAAAGAACAAACCATTTGTTTGTTCCAGCACCATTTGTTAGTCTGCACTGTATTACCTGCACTGTATTACTGCACTGTATTACCCTTGTTCCTTTGTACCAGACCAGTTGATGATATTAATGGGATTCTATCTGGGGACTCCCTAAACTGCTCCACTGCTCTATTTGTCTATTAATTCATCAATATCACACTCTAGGCTATAGAATTATACATTTATATGTCATAATCTATTTACTATAGATTTGTAATAAATCTTGAGGTCATGTAATGTCAGTCTTCCCACTTGGTTCTTCATCAACATCATGTTGGCTCTTCTGGGTATTTTACCTCCATATAAAATTTAGAATCAGTTTGTCAATATCTACAAAATAACTTAGTGATTTTCATTGGGATTGTCTTGAATCCATATTTAAGTTGGGAAGAACTGATATCTTGACAATACTGAGTCTTCCTAACCATGATTAAATTCCATTAAATTTATTAAATTATTTATTAAGTTCTTCTTTGATCTCATTCATCAGAGTATTGTTTTCCCCATATAGACTGTGTACATATTTTCTTATATTTATACACAAGTATTTCATTTTGGAGGGTGCTAATGTAAATGGTGTTGTGCTTTTAATTTCAAATTCCACTTATTTATTGCTGTATTCCAAAGGGATTGAATTTGGAGATTGGTTCAAGATGGTGGAGTAAAAGAATGTGCGCTCACTCCCTCTTGCGAGAGCACTGGAATCACAACTAACTGCTGAACAGTCATCGACAGGAAGACACTGGAACTCATCAAAAAAGACACCCCACATCCAAAGACAAAGGAGAAGCTGCAATGAGATGGTAGGAGGGGCGCAATCATAATAAAATCAAACCCCACAATCGCTGGGTGGGTGAGTCACAAACTGGAGAACACTTATACCACAGAAGTCCACCCACTGGAGTGAAGGTTCTGAGCCCCACGTCATGCTTCCCAACCTGGGGGTCTGGCAATGGGAGGACGAATTCCTAGAGAATAAGACTTTGAAGCCTAGGGGGGTTTGACTGCAGGACTTTGACAGGACTGGGGGAAACAGAGAGTCCACTCTTGGAGGGCACACACAAAGCAGTGTGCACTTCAGGACCCAGGGGAGGGAGCGGTGACCCCACAGGAGACTGAACCAGACCTACCTGCTAGTGTTGGAGGGTATCCTGCAGAGGCAGCGGGTGGTTGTGGCTCACTGTGGGGACAAGGACTCGGGCAGCAGAAGTTCTGGGAAGTGCTCCTTGGTGTGAGTTCTCCTAGAATCTGCCATTAGCCCCACCAAAGAGCTAGATAGGCTCCAGTGCTTGGTCACCTCAGGCCAAACAACCAACAGGGAGGGAGCCCAGCTCCACCCATCAGCAGACAAGCAGATTAAAGTTTTACTGAGCTCTGCCCACCAGAGCAACACCCAGCTTTACCCACCACCAGTCCCTTCCATCAGGAAGCTTGCACAAGCCTCTTAGATAGCCTCATCCACCAGAGAGAAGACAGCAGAAGCAAGAAGAACTACAATTCTGTAGCCTGTGGAATGAAAACCACATTCACAGAAAGACAGACAAAATGAAAAGGCAGAGGACTATGTACCAGATGAAGGAACAAGATAAAACTCCAGAAAAACAACTAAATGAAGTGGAGATAGGCAACCTTCCAGAAAGAGAATTCAGAGTAATGATAGTGAAGATGATCCAGGACCTCGGAAAAAGAATGGAGGCAATGATTGAAAAGATAAAGAAATGTTTAACAAAGACCTAGAAGAATTAAAGAACAAACAGAGATGAACAATACAATAACTGAAATGAAAAATACACTAGAAGGAATCAATAGCAGAATAACTGAGGCAGGAGAACGGATAACTGACCTGTAAGACAGAATGATGGAATTCACTGCTGCAGAACAGAATAAAGAAAAAAGAATGAAAAGAAATGAAGACAGCCTAAGAGACCTCTGGGACAACATTAAACACACCAACATTCTCATTTTAGGGGTCCCATAAGGAGAAAAGAGGGAGAAAGGACCCGATAAAATATCTGTAGAGACTGTAGTTGAAAATTTCCCTAACTGGGAAAAGAAATAGCCACCCAAGTCCAGGAAGTGCAGAGAGTCCCAGGCAGGATAAACCCAAGGAGAAACATGCTGAGACACATAGTAATCAAATTGACAAAAATTAAAGGCAAGGAAAACTTATTAAAACCACAAGGGAAAAATGACAAATAACATAAAAGGGAACTCCCATAAGGTTAACAGGTGATTTCTCAGCCAAAACTCTACAAGCCAGAAGGGAGTGGCACGATATATTTAAAGTGATGAAAGGGAAGAATCTACAACCAAGATGACTCTACCTGGCAAGGATCTCATTCAGATTTGACAGAGAAATCAAAAGTTTTACAGACAAGCAAAAGCTAAGAGAATTCAGCACCACCAAACCAGCTCTACAACAAATCCTAAAGGAACTTCTCTAAGTGGGAAACACAAGAGAAGAAAAGGACCTACAAAAACAAACACAGAACAATTAAGAAAATGGTATTAGAAATATAAATATCCATAATTACCTTAAATGTGAATGGATTAAATGCTCCAAACAAGAGACACAGGCTCGCTGAATGGATACAAAAACAAGACCCATATATATGCTGTCTACAAGAGACCCACTTCAGACCTAGGGACATATACAGACTGAAAGTGAGGGGATGGAAAAAGATGTTCCATGCAAAAGGAAATCAAAAGAAAGCTGGAGTAGCAATACTCATACCAGATAAAATAGACTTTAAAATAAAGAATGTTACAAGAGACAAGGAAGGACACTACATAATGATCAAGGGATCACTCCAAAAAGAAGATATAACAATTATAAATATATATGCATCCAACATAGGAGCACCTCAATACATAAGGCAAAGCTAACAGCTATAAAAGAGGAAATTGACAGTAACACAATAATTGTGGGGGATTTTAACACCTCACTTACACCAATGGACAGCTCATCCAGACAGAAAATTAATAAGGAAACAGAAGCTTTAAATGACACAATAGACCAGATAGATTTAATTGATATTTATAGAACATTCCATCCAAAAACAGCAGATTACACTTTCTTCTCAAGTGCACACAGAACATTCTCCACGATAGATCACATCTTGGGTCACAAATCAAGCCTCGGTAAATTTAAGAAAAATGAAATCATATCAAGCATCTTTTCTGACCACAACGCTATGAGATAAGAAATCATTTACAAGGAAAAAAACATTAAAAACACAAACACATGGAGACTAAACAATATGTTACTAAATAACCAAGAGGTTACTGAAGAAATCAAAGAGGTAATCAAAAAATACCTAGAGACAAATGACAATGAAAACACAATGATCCAAAACCTATGGGATGCAGCAAAAGCGGTTCTAAGAGGGAAGTTTATAGCAATACAAGCATACTTCAAGAAACGAGAAAAATCTCAAATAAACAATCTAACCTTACACCTAAAGGAACTAGAGAAAGAAGAACAAACAAAACCCAAAGTTAGTAGAGGAAAGAAATCATAAAGATCAGAGCAGAAATAAATGAAATAGAAACAAAGAAAACAATAGCAGAGATCAATAAAACTAAAGGCTGGTTCTTTGAAAAGATAAACAAAATTGACAAACCTTTAACCAGACTCATCAAAAAAAAGAGGGAGAGGACTCAAATCAATAAAATTAGAAATGAAAAAAGGAGAAGTTACAACAGACACCACAGAAATACAAAGCATCATAGGGGACTACTACAAGCAACTCTTGCCATTAAAATGGACAACCTGGAAGAAATGGACAAATTCTTAGAAAGGTATAACCTTCCAAGACTGAACCAGGAAGAAATAGAAAATATGAACAGACCAATCACAAGACCAATCATCCACATATATTGGATTCTTCAATATATGCAAATCAATGTAATGCACCAAATTAACAAATTGAAGAATAAAAACCGTATGATCATCTCAATAGATGCAGAAAAATCTCTTGACAAAATTCAACACCTATTTTACAAAAGAAAAACCTCTCCAGAAAGTGGGCATAGAGGGAACCTACCTCAATGTAATAAAGGCCATATATGACAAACCCACAGCAAACGTCATTCTCAATGGTGAAAAACTGAAAGCATTTCCTCTAAGATCAGGAGCAAGACAAGGATGTCCACTCTCGCCACTATTATTCAACATAGTTTTGGAAGTCCTAGCCACAGCAATCAGAGAAGAAAAAGAAATAAAAGAAATACAAATTGGAAAAGAAGAAGTATAACTGTCACTGTTTGCAGATGATATGATACTATACATAAAGAATACTAAAGATGCCACCAGAAAACTACTAGAGCTAATCAGTGAATTTGGTAAAGTTGCAGGATACAAAATTAATGCACAGAAATCTCTTGCATTCCTATACACTAACAATAAAAAATCAGAAAGAGAAATTAAGGAAATAATCCCATTCACCAGTGCAACAAAAAGAACAAAATACCTAGGAATAAACCTACCTAAGGAGGTAAAAGACCTGTACTCAGAAAACTATAAAACACTGATGAAATAAATCAAAGATGACACAAACAGAGGGAGAGATATACCATGGTCTTGGATTGGAAGAATCAATACTGTGAAAATGACTACTACCCAAAGCAATCTACAGATTCAATGCAATCCCTATCAAATTACCAATGGCAATTTTTACAGAACTATAACAAAAAAATCTTAAAATTTGTATGGAGACACAAAAGACCCTGAATAGCCAAAGCAATCTTGAAGGAAAATAACAGAGCTGGAGGAATCAGACTCCCTGACTTCAGAATATACTACAAAGCTACAGTCATCAAAACAATATGGTACTGGCACAAAAACACAAATATAGATCAATGGAACAGGTTAGAAAGCCCAGAGATAAACCCATGCACCTATGGTCAAGTAATCTATGACAAAGGAGGCAAGGATATACAATGGAGAAAAGACAGTCTCTTCAATAAGTGGTGCTGGGAAAATTGGACAGGTACATGTAAAAGAATGAAATTAGAACACTCTCTAACACCATACACAAAAATAAACTCAAAATCGATTAAAAACCTAAATGTAAGACTGGACACTATAAAACTCTTAGAGGAAAACATAGGAAGAACACTCTTTGACATAAGTCACAGCAAGAGCTTTTTTGACCCACCTCCTAGAGTAATGGAAATAAAAACAAAAATAAACAAATGGGACCAAATAAAACTTAAAAGCTTTTGCACCACAAAGGAAACTATAAACAACATGAAAAGACAACACTCAGAATGGGAGAAAATATTTGCAAATGAATCAACAAAGGATTAATCTCCAAAATATATAAACAGCTCATGCAGCTCAATATTTAAAAAAAACAAACAACCCAATCAAAAAAATGTGCAGAAGCCCTAAATAGACATCTCTCCAAAGAAGATATACAGATGGTCAAGAGGCACATGAAAAACTGCTCAACATCAGTAATTATTAGAGAAATGCAAATCAAAAGTACAATGAGGTATCACCTCACACCGGTTAGAATGAGCATCATCAGAAAATCTACAAACAACAAATGCTGCAGAGGATGTGGAGAAAAGGGAACCCTCTTGCACTGTTGGTGGGAATGTAAATTGATACAGCCACTAAGGAGAACAGTATGGAGGTTCCTTAAAAAGCTAAAAATAGAATTAACATATGACCCAGTAATCCCACTACTGGCCATATACCCAGAGAAAACCATAATTCAAAAAGACACATGCACGCCAATGTTCATTACAGCACTATTTACAATAGCCGGGTCATGGAAGCATCCTAAATACCCATCAACAGATGAATGGATAAAGAAGATGTGGTACATATATACAATGGAATATTACTCAGCCATAAAAATGAACAAAACTGGGTCATTTGTAGAGATGTGGATGGACCTAGAGACTGTCATACAGAGTAAAGTAAGTCAGAAAGTGAACAACAAATATCATATATTGACTCATATATGTGGAATCTAGAAAAGTGGTACAGATGAACCAATTCTCAAGGCAGAAATAGAGACACAGATGTAGAGAACAAACGGAGGTACACCAAGGGGGGAATATGTGGGGGGGGATGAATTGGGGGATTGGAATTGACTAATATACAGTAATATGTATAAAATAGGTGACTAATAAGAACAATAAAATAAAATTCAAAAAAAGAAAAAAAGGGATTGCCTTTTGTATATTAACCTGTATCTGCAAACTTGCTATAATAATTAATTAGTTCTAGGATTCTTTTTGTTGATTCTTCCAGATTTTTTTTAACATAGACTGCCATGTCATCTGCAAATAAACACAGTTTGAATTCTTCCTTCCTAATCTATATACTTTTATTTCCTTTTCTTGTCTTATTGCATTACCTAGGACTCTCAGTACAATGTTGAAAGGTAATGGTGAAAGAGGTCATCCTTGCCATGTTCCTGATCCTATTGGGAAAGCTTTGAGCTTCTCACCATTAAGTATGACTTGGTTGTAGGTTTCTTGTAGATATTCTTTACAGTTGAGGAAGTTCCCTTCTATTTTTAGTTTACTGAAAGTTTTTATCATGAATGGGTGTTGGATTTTGTCAAATGTTTTCTCTATATATGTTGTTATTATTGTATGGTATTTCCTTAGCCTATGATGTGTTAGATTACATTAATTTATTTTTTAGTGTTGATCCAGCCTGTATACCTGGGGTAAATCCCATTTTGTCAAGGCATATGATTCTTTTTATACACTGTTGGATTCGATTTGCTAATATTTTGTTGAGGATTTTTGTTTCTATGTTAGTGAGAGATATGGGTCTGTGGTTTTCTTTTCTTGTAATGTCTTCATCTGGTTTTGGTGTTATGGTAATGCTGGTCTCATAGAATGGGCTAGGAATTCTTTCCTCTGCTTCTATATTCTGGAATGTTATAGAGAATTAGTATAATTTCTTCCTTAAATGTTAAGTAGAAGTCTATGTGGACCTGGTGCTTTCTGTTTTGGAGAGTATCTTGGCATTTTCTCTTTGCAAATTTGAATAATTTTAAAGCAGTGCTTGTCCTATGATATTTTGCACTTATTTATTAATGAAGTTTACATGTTTCTTCTCCTCAGTTGTGCTTTACAAAGAGTACCAACTATTAGCCTCTTATTTATAACCTGGGGTCAAAGGCAACATTGAGCATATCAGTTATGTAGAAACTGTGCTAAGAATTTATGTCTTAGATATGGAATTGTAAAGTTGATGGGCCACAGGAGTAGATGTGAATAGAAATGTCTTAGAAATAAGACATGTATTTCACTTCCAGGTCCTGGATACAGGAGCCCCAGCACACCATGCAGGACCACAGGGGAAGCACCAGCGTGGTCAGGAGGTAGAAAATGGTAGCAAGGGGAGAGCCAAGGCCATGGCCTTTATTGGGGTCTCCTTGGGAAAGGCAGGGCAGGGCAAGGTGAAGCGCTTAGGACTGGCTCGTTTGAATAGTGTTGGTGGCTCTAAGCTATAGAGTTGGCCTCTGGTTGCCTGGTACCTGGCCCTGGGGTGCTTACGGCAGAAGAATTTTGCCTCCTGGGGAACACAGCCCAGATAGAATAGGCCTGACTCTGGATTGGTTTGTTCCCATATATCAAAAACATGCTCCTGGATGAGCCCTTTTCTATCTCCAAGAATTGGCTAGCCAGGGAGGGCCAGTCTCTCCCAGCCAGAAAGGTTTGTAAGGTGCCAAAACATCATACTATACAGAAAAGAAAAATATATACAATACAGAAACAATAAGTAATTCATTGTGCTGGAGTTCAGAAGAGGCCCCAGTGTACGGTGGAAATGGAAACCACTGGTGGAGCATGACAAGTCTTACATGGGCAGCAGGCGTGCTGACAAAAGATGCTGCCGGCTGCTGAGTATCTACCATGTGCCCAGCATCGTACTGAGGAATTCCTACACATGATCAGAACACACAGTGGGATGACTCTCATTGGCCTGGGCCCACACCTTCTCAATGACCAGAGCCAGGCTCTGAAGCAGCCCTTCTTACACCAGGAGCATTATTTGTATCCGTAATGCAGCGTTCAGTGTGGCAGACTAGCAGGCATGTGTGTGCCTGCAACTTGGACTTGAATCACACTTGAGTTCAGCCTCCCCAGGTCCTCACCTGCACGGTGAGGGGAATTCGGGCTTCTGGGAGTCAACACAAGGGATGTAGCGGGCTCTCGGCACAGATCAGGAGCTTGGAGGGTGTGGGTCAGTTTCTGCCATGGGCCAGGCCTGGAGTCCGTGCAGGGCCCCTGTGCATGCCCAGGCCCCCGCACATCTCCCCAGAGGGCTGCCCGATGTTGTAGTGAAGGGCACTGATGACAGGTAACACTGTGTGCTAGACTAATGCGACTCTGGACACACTGAAGATTTCACAATGTTTTCATTCACAAACACAAACAGAAGAGCCTTACGTTATACTCAAAGCGGCGTGCCCAGGTGCCATGAGGTCAGGGGGACACTGGGGGTGTACTGATGCAGCAGGAAAACATTGGGCCAGACCTCAGGGTGCTGGACAGTGTCCAGGCAGCTCCCACCTTATTCACTCCAGCACTTTGGGCAAACTCTTCCCCTCTGCAATCTTCAGTTTCCCCATCTGGAAAATGATGGACTGTACCAGGTGAGCTTCATTTTTTAATTATTATTTACTAATTACATGTTTTTTTTAGAAAAACGTAAAATGGATTTAAGTGATGTTAAAATTTCCCATCATGTTACCTCCTAGATATTACCGATGTTCCCATTTCCATGAATCTCTTTTTGGATGTGTGTGTGTGTGTGTGTGTGTGTGTGTGTGTGTGTGTGTGTATGATGTGTCTATGTGTGATTTTTAAAATGGGATCACACTATACCGTCTGTTCTACAGCATTTTTTCATTTAATACATTATGAACATTTTGTCTACAGTGTGTATTTACATATACAAGCATACATGTGTGTACATACATGCACGTGTACACATGTACACATGTGTATACACATGTTGACACACAGGTTACTGGCTGCAGAGCATTCCTGTCCTTAGATGTGTGTGCACTTCTATCAGGGCTCTTAAAGGTAACGCTCCACAGACGTAAGAGGAAATGAGTGACTACTTGGTCTCATTGTCTCCTGATGCTCCTATAAGTGGAACTGCCCCTTCAAAGGTCGTGCGTGCTCTCAAGGCTTGCACCCAACGCTGAAAGCTGACCTGCCCTCCGGGAGGGCTGTGGCCACCGAGAACCCAAGCAGCAGGGTGGCGAGGGCTCCCTTCCACCACCCACAGCACCTGAGCCTGGAGAGCTTCCCCAGTGTGATGGTCTGTGCCAACAGAAGGGGATGGGTCCCCAGTAGAACCCCTGTCTCTGACAATCTCCTTCAACACTCTTGGGCGCCTCCAGGATTCAGGAATCTCAAAGCATTAGGATATGACCTCAGATAGTGCCTCAATTTAAAGACAAAGGAGAGAACGGGGACAAAATCCAGCCACCCAAAATCACACAGCAACTTAGTGGCAAAGTTCAGATGGATAATACTTTTTAAAAATACCAGAAGAGTAGCAAGGGCAAAGCGTGCTGATTTTGGAGTCAGACAGTTTGGGGTTCTCGTCTTTTCTGTTGTTGTTGTTCATTTTGAAGTATTATTAGTCACACCTGAGAGTGAACGCGTTTATCAGATCTTTGCCGAGAAAGGTTTTTCAGAGGGTGAGGATTTAGTGGTTCTGCTAGGCGCCCATAAATGATCTTGGGAAGCTACCCCGCCCCCCTCGCGGCTCAGTCTCCTCCTCATTGAAATGGGGATAATAAACATGCTGCTCTGGGTTCCTCGGAGGCTGAGATCACGTCTCAGAACCAACATTCACAGGCTGCGGGTTCAGGGTGGCGGCTGTTGCTCTTCTCTGCTGCACCCTCCCTTCAGCCCCTCCCCACCCCCCAAGACGCTTAAGGCTAGGTGGGAGGTTAGTGTGTTAAGTGACCAGTATTCTGAAGTGGTGTTACCATTCGTTCACTCAGCGTCCCCTGGGATTCGTTAGAAATGCCAATTATGGGTCCTCGTGCGACCTACTTGCGGCTGGGCCCAGCTGGGGGCTCCAACAGGCCCTGGAGTAGTTCCAATCAGCTCAAGTTTGGGACTGCGGAGTCCGATTGCTGCCGTCACCCTCAGCTGTCCTACCATCTGACTCTGCACTCCAGTCACGACAGGGCATATCTCTGGTCTCAGATGCCTTGGGGACTGAGGTGGGGCGATGACCTCCACTCCTTTAGGATGTGGTGGCAATGTTGGTAAACCACTTGGCACGCTGTGAGGGCACCCACCTGTGGGCCCTGACTTCCTGAAGGCCGGGACACACAACCCAGTTGCACACAGAGGAACCTGCCAGGTGGAGCCGCTCAAGGCTCAGGGCTCCACCCCTGCGTGGCTCTTGCACCTGCAGGGTCATCAAGGGGAGACTGCATACAGGTGGGCTCCTGCACGCCTGCGTAGGCCTGCCGTGTGGACCCCGCGGGTACTTCAGGGCGCAGGGGCTCGCCGTGCACTGCAGCTCGCCAAGGCATCTGGTCCCCGCTGGGAAGCAGGATGGACCCCGGGGTGCAGGTAGCCCAGGGCAGGATGGGGGCGAGGCGGCAGGATGGGGGCGAGGAGGGGGGATGCGGGCACGCAGGCAGGGTCGAGGTGGGGCGGTGGAGAGGGAGGCTTCTGGGTGTGCCTGGGGTGCAGGTAAGCTGGGGCACGATGGGGCTGGAGGGTGGGGGTTTGGTGGGGTGCCGGGGACCAGGCAGGAGGGGAGGGGTGCTACAGGCAGCCGAGGTAGGGGGGCACCAGCTCCTGCCGCCGGCTGAGGCAGAAGCAGGATCCGCCTGAGCTCCCGGTAGGTCGGGCAGGTCCTGCGCTGGCATCAGGGGGCCTCCTGGTCCTTGGCCTGGGGATCCAGGCCCACTTTTCTCCCCAACGGGCAACCTGTGCTCGGAGGCCCCGCTTGCCCAGGCACGGCACCCAATGCACCATCCCAGAGACATCAGAGGGGATTCCCTTGTTCTGCTGCCCCCCGCCCCCCACACCCCTCATCCCCCAAACCCTCTGTCCTGGGTCTCGGCCTCTCTGGGGAAAGCCTGCAGGCCCCGGGAAGCAGTGGGCGGCAGAGGGGAACCCATGCAACGCCTTGCTCCAGAAGCGAAATGGAAAGTGGGGCTGCACAATTAGGTCGCAGGCCCCAGGGGAAGTTCAAATCCTGACCTTCATAACCCTGTATTTTGGCTCCAGTGGGACCAGCCGACCTGAGACCCCTCAACCACTTCCGTCCCAACCAGGGGATTCCTGGGGGATTTCTGAGTCTCGGTGTGCCTGTCTCTTCACCAGCCAAGTAGGGCTTTCTTTTCTTTTTCATTTGTAAAGAGGTAATACGTACCCATGGTTTCAAAATAAAAAAGCATAAACAGGTACACAGTGACTCCCGCCACCCTCTGTCCAGCCCGCAGCATAAGTAAACATCATGTTTTTAGCCTCTTCTGGAACTTTCTTTAGATTCTTTTTTTCCTTCCGTTTGTACAAAAGGATTCTACCTAAAACAAAGAGATCTTTCCTTATCTGTATATTTTTTAAAAAATTGTATATAAAACACTGTTAAGGGTCCTTGCACATTTATCCATTAGGCTGTTGGTTTTTTCCTAGATATTAGAAAATTAACACCTTATTTATCTTTGCTAGAACTTGTGTTTTATCTTTTTTCATTTAGTATATCATCTTTTTAAAAAATTATATTTAGTTTATTCTTTTATGGCTTCTGTATTATGAGTTATTAAAAAGCCTTATTTCTGACAAATTTACAGAGGAATTCACCACTGTTTCCTTCTAATTCTTATATAGCTTTGCTTTTATACATTTAAATATCCATTTGGAATTTATCATGGTGAATGATGTGAATAAGAATCCAACTTTGTTTTAGATTTTTTAAAATTATTCTGCTTTTTCCTAGTAATCTATGAATTTTTTAAGAATATAATATTCAGTGCCTTGTAATTTATTTTATATAAGGTATGAGGTAGGAACATGTTTTTACTATTGTTTTGGTTTTTTTCCAAATGACTGACCAGTCAGAACAACATGCAAAGAGGAAGAGAAAAAAAACCTCTCTTCCCTACTCCTTTGAAAGCCTACCTTTTCCCATATGATATTCCCATATGAATGTCGAGACCATCTTTTTTTTTTTTTTTTTTTTTTTTTTGCGATACGCTGATTTCTCACTGCTGTGGCCTCTCCCGTTGTGGAGCACAGGCTCCGGTCGCGCAGGCTCAGCGGCCGTGGCTCACGGGCCCAGCCGCTTCGCTGCATGTGGGATCCTCCCAGACCGGGACACGAACCCGCGCCCCCTGCATCGGCAGGCGGACTCTCAACCACTGCACCACCAGGAAAGCCCTCGAGACCATCTTTTTAAAACAATACTAATTTTTTATCTGTAAGCTTTGTATATATATTTGTAAGACAATACTAAATCATTTTTTCTGTAATACTAAAACATTTTTTCAATATGTTACAATATCGCTTTTTTAAAAACCATCAAACTTCCAAAATTGAATTATTGGCTCTTTATTCACTTTCATAAGTGGGTTAGTTAAAAGTAGCTCCTGTTAATAAGAATATCTTCGCTAGGGCTTCCCTGGTGGCGCAGTGGTTGAGAGTCCGCCTGCCGATGCAGGGGACACGGGTTTGTGCCCCGGTGTGGGAAGATCCCACATGCCGCGGAGCGGCTGGGCCCGTGAGCCATGGCCGCTGAGCCTGCGCATCCGGAGCCAGTGCTCCGCAACGGGAGAGGCCACAGCAGTGAGAGGCCCACGTACCGCAAAAAAAAAAAAAAGAATATCTTCGCTTGAAGTTTCTTTTTTGTAAAAGCCCAACCTTCCCCCTCAACCCACGTCTTTATTCTGAGATCTCAGTCCCTGTTTGAAGTAGGAAGACTTAGTCTCTTCGGATAAGTGTTGATTATAAGTGAATTATCCTTACTACTTTATTTCTGTTTCTCCTTATTTCTCCTTGCATTTTGCTCTATGAGTGTGGATGCTATACTGTCTGGTGCAAAGATAATTATAACAGAAAAGCATTTTGGCTTTTATTACACTGTACTTTTATGATCTTAATGTATTTTGCCCTGAATTCAGCCTTTTCCAATATAAATAGTGAAGTCGCTGAATTTTTTCACTTGTTCTTCTCTGATTGTCTTTGCCATCATTCTACTTCAGAACTTTCTGAACACCTCATCTTCAGTGCCTATTGCTGTATACAGTGTGGAGTTGGATTTTCTTTCTAATCCAATCTGAGAGTCTTTTAATAGGTGAGTTTTTTCTCTTTGCATTTGATGTGGCAGCTGTTTGAACTTCACTTCACGAAACAAGATAAGTAGATGATAAGTAAATGAAAAGATGTTCAATGTCACTGGACATTACAGAAATTCAAATGAAAACTACTATGCAAATGAGATACCACTACTCACCTATTAGAAAACTGAAATTTTAAAAAAATTTTAGAGGCTTCCCTGGTGGTGCAGTGGTTGAGAATCTGCCTGCCAATGCAGGGGACACAGGTTTGATCCCTGGTCTGGGAAGATCCCACGTGCCGCGGAGCCACTAAGCCCATGCG
Source organism: Grampus griseus (assembly GCF_964374135.1). NCBI lineage: Eukaryota > Metazoa > Chordata > Mammalia > Artiodactyla > Delphinidae > Grampus > Grampus griseus. The sequence goes on along the minus strand of NC_139003.1, from coordinate 96,905,150 downwards.
CCAAAACTACTGAGCCTGCGCTCTAGAGCCCGCGAGCCACAACTACCGAAGCCTGCGTGCCTAGAGCCCGTGCTCCGCAACAAGAGAAGCCACGACAATGAGAAGCTCGCACACCGCAACTAGAGGAAGCCCACACGCAGCAATGAAGACCCAACTCAGCCAAAAATAAATAAATAAAATAAATAAATTTATTATTTAAAAAAAAATTTAAACTGACAGTACCAAATGCTGGTGAAGGTGTGGAAGAAACAGAACTCTCCCTCGCTGCTGGTGGGATGGAAGGGATGGAAGAATGGCATAGCCACTTTGGAAGATATTTTGGTAGTTTCTGATACCAACTCATTCTCTGGAGTAAATCTTATCTTTCAGGTTTATTTAGAGTTACATTAATCCACTCTAAGCATTTTTGCTAAAGGAAACAATGTTCAAAAAGACCCCAAGGGCTACACAGAAGACGCCATGTAAATGATCGTGATCAGTTCATCCTCCCAGGAGGAAGGGGCACTTCCTCCCTGCTTTCTGGCGGAGCTCAAGGCATCCTGGTGCATGAAACCAGACCTCCACAGACGTGGGCGTCAACAGCTCTGATCCACAGCTCGTCTCTTCTGCTTACCTGCTTCTGGTCACTCACCCCACCCCGCCTTGATGTTCCCCTCAGTTCCTTGATGCAGATCACACCTACCTCATAAGAACACTGTGAGAAATCCAGGAGAACAGATTTTGAACGTTGCAGCACACTCCATGGAATAAATGTGTCCATGGGAAGCCCTCCCTAGACTGTATTTTCAGCACCTCTAATGGTTTAGTCAAGGATTTATTTTGGAAGAAGAAAAAAGGTGGCCACGATGGACTCGCTGCTGTCTGTCGTGGGGTTTGGCACTGGGATATTATCAAGCTTTTCAAAAGCATCACACCTCACCCCACTCTCAGCATCTGCACCTGCACAACACAATTCCACTTACGTACCCAAAACCGCAGTTTTGTTTTTTCATGTTGAGTTTCAATGTTGAGATGATTTCATTGACATTTCAAACTTTTTTTTTTCTGAAAAGTATTACCTGAAAGTCATCTGTTTTTTCAGTCCTATCCTTAAAAACCATCTTTCTGACAGATGCTTAAAATTTTCACCAAAAAAAGACAAAACTATTGAAAAGGCAGGCACAGCATGAGTGTGGTCTTGTCCTGTGATGGGTTTCATCTTGTGCTGGAAGCTTCCCTCGCTGGGGCAGACCTGGAGTGTCTGCCTCATGGTTGTACCTCAGGAATGTGCCCGGTGGGGCTTGGTGCCGGGCCCGAGGCTCCACTTGCTGTGACCTTCTGGGATGCTGACCTCTGTGCTTTGTTTTGGCAGCTTCCTGAGTTGAGCTCCTCTGAGGATGAGGGCTTTTCTTCCGTGACCAGACGGACGTCCCTGACAAGGGTCCTAAAGCACAGCACCCCAGAGGGAGCTGCCCCCAGCTGGCACTCAGAGGTACTGGGCTATGTCCCCTCACACCAGGAAGGGGGCTCTGCAGGCGGGTCCCCACTGCCTGTGCGCTCCCCCTGGGACCTCCCTTCGTCCCCGGGAGAGCTCAGCCCCAAGGCCCCCCTCAGAAAGAGGCGGCTTTCCACCATCCGGGCCTCTGAGGTGTCCAGTGGACAGCTAGGATCCAACTCGGACCCCTTTGCGCTGGAGGAAGACCCACCCGTGCCAGCCTCGGTCACCCGGCGGCGGCAGCAGCAGCAGCAGCAGCGCAAGTCCCCCCGAGCAAGGAGATCGTCACCAAACCCGGGATTGCCCGGGATCCCGAACACAGCCAGGAGGAGGCCACGGGACCTGAAGAGACTGGCTGCTGCGGTAGGACCTGACCCCGACCCATCCCCTGGAGCTCTGGGCCCCTGCCCAAGGCCCCCTGGGAAGCATCCTGGTGGCAACTGAGAGAGCAAACGCTGCCCTTTCCTCACTGATGGGCCCCTGGCCTGGGCATTGTGAGGTCACCAGGACTGGAGGAGATCGTCCAGCTCAGGGCCCTGCCTGTACCCCATCCTTCCCCCACTCTGAGGGGTTCCCGTGACCCCACGGGAAGGACCTTTGCTTGTGCCATGAAATATGTGCCTCCCACGGTTCCCATGTGCTCCCCAAACTCCTTAGCATAGCCTGCCTTCCCGTGCTGTAGGGATGAGATAGCACAGGGTGGGAGTCCCCAGAAAGCCCCTTGCTCTGTCCTCCTCTCAGCCACGAGCCCCTGCAGCCGCACCTGCTCCCCTGTTCTGGCCGACCTCGGGGTCCTGGTGGGTGGAGGGTCTCCTGGTCCCTTCCCGCTGTGAGCTCTGCTTCCCAGCCCCTCAGCTGGTCCTCTGGTGACCTCATGTTCTAGGAGCTTCTCGGGAAGGGGCACTGCTGTGGACACTGCTGCCTTGCCTTTCACACGAGATCCTCTGCCCGTTTTTAAGTTGGGTTTGCTTTGGGGCTATTGAGTTATATAAATTCTTTATCTATTTTGGATATTAACCCCTTATCAGATATGATACGATTTGCAAATATTTTCTCCCATTTCATAGGTTGCTTTTCATTTTGTTGATGGTTTCCTTTGCTGAGCAGACGCTTTTTAGTTTGTTTTTACTTTTATTGCCTTTGCTTTGGTGTCAAATAAAAAAACCATCACAAAGACCATTGTCAAGGAGCTCACCCCCATGTTTTCTTCTAGGACTTTTATGGGTTTAGGTCTGACATTCAAGTTTTTAAGCCGTTTTGAGTTGGTTTTTGTGTATGGTGTATGATAGTGTTCCAGTTTAATTGTTTCTGCATGTGGCTGTCTGGATTTTCCAACACAATTTATTGAAGAGACTGTCCTTTCCTTATTGTACATTCTTGGCTCTTTTGTCATAAATTGACCATATATACATGGGTTTATTTCTAGGCTCTCTATGCTGTTCCTTTGATCTATGTGTCTGTTTTTATGCCAATACCATACTGTTTTTATTACTATGGCTTTGTAATATAGTTTGAAATCAGGACGCATGATGCCCCCAGCTTTGTTCTTTCTCAAGATTGTTTTGGCTCTGTGGGGGCCTTTGTGGTTCCACATGAATTTTAAAATTGTTCATAAACATTTTTTTTGTAAAAAATGCCATTAGAATTTCGATAGAGATTGCACTGAATCTGTAGATGGCTTTGGGTAACATGGACACTTTAACAATATCAATTCTTCCAGTCCATGAGCACAGAATATCTTTTCATTTATTCGTGTCATCTTCATCGCCTAGTGGTCTCTTTTCTCTTTCCCGTCTTACTTTTTCACGCTACTTCTTCAGAGTGTCATTCGGTTCTACCTTCCAAGGTTACCTACTGCAGGACGACTTGACTTTCCAGGAGCTCCCTCGTTCCCGTAAGTTCCTCTCATTGGCCTTTTGCCCCCTCTGCTTGGCTTCACTTGCCTTTCTGGGGCCGCTGCTCATGGAGTGAGTTTTTCTGATGCCACCCTCCACACCCTGCTGAGTCTCAGGACCGTGCCTGGTTGTAGTCAGGAGCAGGTAATTACCAGCAGATCAGAAGCTCTGTGTGCATTTCTGGGTGGGACCTGTCGACCGGGGGCTGCCCGGGGGCCTCGGCTGCCTCTCCATTGCAGGACAGATGCTTCCTCTCACTGGTCAGTATCCCCACAAGCTAATGTCCTTCTGCTAGGAGAAGCATGAGCCTGGCTGGAATATTCTGGAGCTGAAGGAGAGAAGGGGCCTGCAGGTCTCACTGGTTTTGGTGGGGGGAGATTGCCACAAACCCTACCTACCCCCAGCTGAGCCTGGGTCCCCAGAAGCAGTGCAGCCCCTCCATGCAGGCAGAGACCCTCTTCCTCAATCACTGGGACAGACACTGGGTCCTCCACGGCACCAGGCTCTCCCATTCCTCATTTTGCCCCTAGGGCTTGCCTCTATTTTTATACTTTCAGGGTATTTGGGGGACCCTGACCCACAGCGGGCCTGCCATCGGTGGCCAGCAGACCCCAGCCTTCTTTCCTTTCGCCTCCACGATTGTCCTCTGAGATCCAGTCCCCACACCAAACGCCACGGGATCTGGCTAAGCCACCTGAGCCCTGCCCCCCTCCACTTTCTATGTGCCTCTGCCTTGTTCAGCAACCTAAGTCATCCTGCTTCCATCTTCCCCACGCTGTCCCGGGGACCCTCTCCCTCCCTCCCCTGCCCTGGGCAGCTCTGGAAGAGCCCCTTGAAAACACAGCAGGAAAATGGCCCGTCTAGACAGCCTCACACAGACACTCACTCATCTGCAGGTGCCAACCACCCCTCACGTTCCCCTAGGGACCATGCCTAGCTGGTCCCTCCTTGTTCCTGTCCCCTCCCCAGTGACCTCTCTGTGCCCTTGTCAGACCCAGATCCTGGGGTCCTAACCCCATCCACTCACATACCTGCCAGTCCCCACACTGGGATTCGGTCCTCTGGGAGGTTGCTAGCTCCGTCTTGGGGTCATGGTGCCCGGCATGCGGGGGCAGAGCCGTGGATGCTGGCGAGGCCAGCTCTCACTTGTGAGTCCTGGGTGGTGCCCGAAAGTCAACCCGTGTGAGGGTCTGCAGCCCTGGGTGCGCACCTGCTTTTCCAACACAGATTGTCTCTAGCAAAGGTCAGTGCTCCTACAAGGTAGACCTCAGAGATGCCTTTCTTTTAACAGACAGAGCGGCTGAGGCAGTGGGAGATCCATCAGCTTCAGAGCATCGAGGAGGCCACCCAGCACGAACTCACCATCGAAGACGACTGAGTGCTCAGCCCCGGGACCGGGACGCAGCTGTGCTCAGGAGCTCCTGCTGTGGCCTGACTTACTCATCTGTCCATCCGACTGTCTGTCTGTCAACCCCACACCTTCCTCAGGACTTGCTCTGGGTCCAACCTTGACCTCCGTTGCACCTCTGGGTGGGTTGGGAGGAACTGGCGTATGATCTTGTTACTCAGATTCCAAATGTGGCTTTCAGAGGCGCCAACTGAGATGAGGGGTTAGAGGAAGCAGGTACAGACAGGTGAGGTGGATGACCCAGGGCCACCCTGGAGGTACCCGGAGATGAGACGTAACCCATCTACCCTGTCTTCTTCCCCAGCACCGCCAGGTGAGCCTGAGATGCTGGGATGACACAATGTAGGGAATAGGACCAAGTTTCACAGGTAAATACCAAGGAGCTAGGCAGCCCACCCAGCTGGAGAGGACAGGGTCTTAGACTGCCACTCCAGGAAAGGCCAAAACAGTGGCTCTCAACTGGAGGGCATTCTGAGACTTTGTGGTTGCTGGTTTGTTTAGGGTATTGGGGGGCGGGGTGAGGAATTTAAACCCCTGCAGTTGTGCGGGGCTGTCTCCTGTCCCGTCCTTCTCTAGAACTGAGCTCTCTACCTCACTGCTTAGGATAAAGATCCCATGAAAGGGCTGGAGGTTTCTGTGACCCTCATACTGTAAGGAAAAAAAACAACGGGTGCCCAGGGCACTTCAGTCAGCATAGCCCGGCATCAGCGTCCCAGGTCCAGGCATTTCTGAGACACGTCTGTTAGTGGACCCGTTGTGGTTATGAATACAGAGCTAGATTTTATCCTTGTAAATGCTTTCACACCACCCCTCCACTTTAAAAGTGGTTTTTTTCTTCTAAAAACCAAAAGCGCTTACGTTTCCAGTGCCATCGTGTGCTGCCTCCGCAGCCCATCCTCCAGGCCAGTCATCCGTGACCTGGGTCTTCTCAGGGACGCAGATAAAGCCTATTGCTAGAGCAGAGTCTAACCGGGCACCCTAAACAGAGGCTCAGGCTGGCCTGAAATGACAGGAGGTGGCAGATTCCAAGGGACGGCAAGGTTGAGGATGGTCTAAGAGAGAGGGAAGAGTCTTACTCTGGAGCTGCTGGGTGGGTGGAGGGCATTCCAGATCAGAAAGGTGCTCCCTGGAAGAGGCTTCATTTGTGTGGAGGTTTTGAATAAAGAAGGAATGATCGGGATTCCTCACAGGGGATTAGATGCAGGCTGAGGGCTGCAATTATTGGGATAGTTGCTTCAAATTTCCTCTGTTGATGTTCTTACATATGTTGGCAAGAACTTATTTACTGTGTAGTGTGTTTAAACATTTAAGTTTTATGAGCTACTCTCTCCTTTACAAGCTGACTATTCGACTTGTCCACTTTTCCTTTTTTATAACAATTACCAGATCATAAAATAGTTCATACTTTTGTGTTACATTTGAAAAATTAAGAAGCAGAAAAGCTACCTATAATTGCAATAACATGGAGATTAAATACTTCAGTGTTAATTCCTTCCCATCTTTGTCATTAAAAATAAACAATTTTCACGAGAACTGTTCCCAAAGTCTGTGTCTGATGCAAAGTAAGTCAGACATGTAACCAAGTGAATTCTATCTGTTTTCATCCTTTAAAAGAAATCTGATTGAGAATGAGTCTAGGGAGGAAGAAAAATAATGTAGGGACTTTGGGGAAGCTTGTTTTGAAAGACTGGGAATTATAGGGACTCAGGAAAAAGGTTTACCCCTGAGATAATTTCCTAGATATTTATGTTGAGTCTTGTTGACTGAAAAAAACGCACAACCTAAAATCTGAGAATTTTTTTACTCAGTGGACTTACTGAGGACTTAAGCCTGGATACAGCCTCTTGGATCACTCAGAGGGATGGTTCTGAAGAGGTAAAGGAGGAGCCAGGATATATCACAGTTTTTGGAAAAAAAAAAAAGGTCGTTGAACATCAAAATATTATTGCTAATTAAAGAAGCAGACATCTCAAGTTAAAGCCTCTAGTGCTTTTCTATATGGGAAGACGCAAGAGGCTGGAGTCCTCGAAATCATTCCTTTGATGTGCACCTTAGCTATCCAGGGCCAGCATCCAGTTTTTCTCCATCCTGAATCCCCTCAGGGTGCACCGTTGGAGCAGCGACAGTGGCAGAGGACTGCAACATCCTTTGTTCACTGAAATGGCAGGGGACATCCTTTGTCCACACTCTCCTATGTGTTAACAAAAGAGATTCTTGACTTCCCGGGTGGTCCAGTGCTTAAGACTCCGCCCTCCCGATGCAGGGGGCGTGGGTTCGATCACCGGTTGGGGAATTAAGATCTTGCGTGCCACATGGCGTGGCCAAAAAAACAAAACAAAACAAACAACCCCCCAAAACGAACCGAAAAACCAGATTCTTACATTCATACAATTGGAGTATATGTAAGTATCGTAGGTCCGCTAGTTAAAGTGTTTAAAGTGCAATTCTCGTGAATATCTCCCAAGTTAAACACAGGTGTTTGTGCACAAGTTCCATCCACTGGAGGGCGGTGGCGGGAAGCAGAGGAACAAGGCTGTGCTGGCCAGTCTGCTGCCCGAGGGCCAGATCGCGCAAGTGGAGCGGAGTCCGTCTGACCCCCGGCACCCCACTGTATCCTCGGAGGAGGGCTGGCCTGGGAGAAGCTGGGAATGAACAGGAGGGGACATCCTCAGGTCGAGGCACTCAGGACAACGGGTACTGCCAGCTCAGGTGGGATGTACAATGAGAATCTGCAAGATTTCCAAATGAATGGTTGTCATTGGCAACATGACAAATCTCTTAACGGTAGCCCTTGGGAATCACACTAGTGATGTTCATTTAGAGCCCAGCGTGGGTGTGACTTACACCACTATTTGGAATGAAAGTGATTTCCTTAACTCTTGTTATGTATACAAACCTGTATGTTTTGCAGAAAATGCAGTTTTAAAACATACAAGGAAAGGAAGTGCCTCCTTCTTCCTGCTGCAGTTTCTATCTAACTTAAAATGAGAAGACATTTCTAAGCTTGATTTAAATAACACATTTTCCCCTAAAAGATCAAGCACAATTTGTGTAGTCCACACAGCATGTGCAGCCCCTTGTCACTAAGCGTGGTTCAGAAAACTGCTGTGTGGAGACTGCGTTTGTTGCATGGACACGCCAGCCTTACGTGTTCCAATTTCCCCATTGCCGGATGTTTGGTTTGTGTGTCAGTGTATCTTAGCTTCTGCTGTGTTTTAGTTTTCTACTGCTGCATGACAAGTGGCCACAAACGTAGCGGCTCAAAGCAATCCACCTCTTCTGCTTGGCTCTGGTGGCTCAGCTGGGCCTCTGCCTGGGATCTCTCCAGGTGAGATCAAGGTAGACTCTCCCCTGGGGCACCTGGGAGAGAATGGAAGAACCCAGTTCCCTGTGGTCGTAGGACTCAGGGCCCCTTTTCCTTGCTGGTTGTGGGCTGGGTGCTACTCTCAGATCCCAAAGGCCGCCCCCATTTACATGGCCTACTCCGTCTTCAGCTGTCAACCGTACAACGGAACCTGTTCATGTTTCAAATCCCTCTGCCTTTCTTTTCTGTCACCAGCCAGAGAAATTTCCTTGCTTTCAAGGGCTTTTATGAGGTCCAGTGTGCCAGGTAACATATCCAATCCCACAACTGTGATTGGGGGGTGATATCTCATCCCTTCACAGATTTAGAGATACGGGGGCATGGACTCTTTGGGGGTTCGTTTTAGCATTCTGTCCACCAGTATGTTCCCAATTTTTCATCATTATAAATAACACTGTGATAACAGCCTTAGTACAAAATGCTTTGTGCCCATGTCTACCAATCTTGTGATGTAGAATCCTGAAGTTATTTTACTGGATTTAAGGATGTAACTGAGACAACGTCTCATTTTAAGTTGAATAGAAACTACACCAGGAAAAAGAATATACTTTTTGTGGTCCCTGTTATGTGTTACCAAGTGAGGTACAAATTACCAAGAGCAGTGCCCAAATGGGAGCTCACTGTGGCTTTCCTAGGGTTAAAAAATCTTTTAACACATTTACCAAACTGGGGCTTCCCTGGTGGCGCAGTGGTTGAGAGTCCGCCTGCCGATGTAGGGGACACGGGTTCGTGCCCCGGTCTGGGAAGATCCCACATGCCACGGAGCGGCTGGGCCCGTGAGCCATGGCCGCTGAGCCTGCGCGTCCGGAGCCTGTGCTCCGCAACGAGAGAGGCCGCAACAGTGAGAGGGCCGCGTACCGCAAAAAAAAAAAAACCAAAACATTTACCAAACTGAAAGGTGATATGAAAATTTTTTTTAATTTACATTTCTTTCACTGAGAGTTCTGTTGAACATATGTCCATATGTTTTCTAGTTAGTTGTATCTCTTCTCTGAGAATCCTGTAAATGCCTTTTTTTTTCCTTTTGGGATATTGTGCTATTCATAATGATTTTTAAAATCTCTTTCCTAGGAGTTGATTTTATTTGAAATTAAAGACACTATCAGAGAAAAGCTATACATCACAGATGAAGGTTAATTTTATGTGTCAACTTTGCTGGGCTATGGTGCCCAGTTGTTTGGTCAAACCTCAATCTAAATGTCGCTGTGAAGGTTTTTTTTTTAGATGAAATTAACATTTAAATCAGCAGACTTTGAGTAAAGCAGATGACCCTCCATGACATGGGTGGGCCTCATCCAATCAGCTGAAGGCCTTAAGAGAAAAGACGGGGGTCCCATGAGGAAGAGGGAATTCTGCCTCCAGATGTCCTTCAGACTCAAGATGCAGTCTCAGCTCTTCCCTGGGTTTCTAGCCTGCTGCCCTGCCCTGCAGAATTTGGACTTGCCAGCCCCTACATTCGTGTGAACCAATTCCTTAAAATAAATCTCTCTCTCTCCATCTCTCCCTTTCTCCCTCTCTCCCCCTCCCTCTCTTTCTTTCCCCCTCCTTCTTCCCCACTCTCTCTCTCTCTGTCTGTCTGTCTGTCTTTCTCTCTCTCTCTCTCTCTCTCACACACACACACACACACACACACACACACACACACACCTATTAGTTCCATTTCTCTGGGAACCCTAAGACAACACACAAAGGAAAAACAACTTGATTGACACAAGATTTCTCAAAGCAGTGATGGAAGCCATCCCTCACACCATCAACTAAACTTGGATGGGATAATATTTCAAATTTTTCAGGGAAGAACAAACTGTCAACCGATAGTTGTGTACACAGTTTTGTTTTGTATCTTTTTTTTTTTTTTTTTTTTTTTTTTGGTACGCAGGCCTCTCCTGTTGCAGAGCACAGGCTCCGGACGCACAGGCTCAGCGGCCATGGCTCACGGGCCCAGCCGCTCCACGGCGTGTGGGATTTTCCCAGACCGGGGCACGAACCTGTGTCCCCTGCATTGGCAGGGGGACTCTCAGCCACTGCGCCACCAGGGAAGCCCTGTTTTTCATCTTTTAAGAAGGGAGATGAAGAGATTTACATATGAACATAAAGTTAATTTATTGCTGCAGCTTGAGCTAAAGGAGCTCCTACAAGATGGAACAAGAAATATTATCCCAGCAGGCTAGTCTGAGAGGCAAGAAAGACTGGTGAAAAATAAAATGGGGAGTATAAATTAAAATTTTAAACTATCAAAATAAAATACAGGCATACCTCATTTTATTACTCTTCACTTTATTGTGTTTCACAGATAATGTGTTTTTCACAAGTTGAAGATTTGTGGCAACCATGCATCGAAAGTCTATCAGTGGCATTTTTCCAACATTTGCTAATTTTATTTTGGTAATTCTCACACTATATCAAACCTTTTCATCATCACATTTGTTCTGGAGATCTGAGATCAGTGATCTTTGTTACCACTACAACTCACTGAAGACTCAGATGACGGTTAGCATTTTTTAGCAATAAAGTATTTTTTAATTAAGGTATATACATTGTTTTTTTTTAAATGATGTTAATTTTTTAACATCTTTATTGGGGTATAATTGCTTTACAATGGTGTGTTAGTTTCTGCTGTATAACAAAGTGAATCAGTTATACATATACACGTGTTCCCATATCTCTTCCCTCTTGCGTCTCCCTCCCTCCCACCCTCCCTATCCCACCCCTCCAGGTGGTCACAAAGCACCGAGCTGATCTCCCTGTGCTATGTGGCTGCTTCCCACTAGCTATCTACCTTACGTTTGGTAGTGTATATATGTCCATGCCTCTCTCTCGCTTTGTCACAGCTCACCCTTCCCCCTCCCCATATCCTCAAGTCCGTTCTCTAGTAGGTCTGTGTCTTTATTCCTGTCTAGGGGTAAGACAGGAATATACATTGTTTTTTAGACATGCCTCTGTACACTTAATAGACTGTAGTGTAAACATAACTCTTACATGCACTGGGAAACCAAAAAATTCATGGGACTTTACTACAGTATTGGCTCAACTGTGGTGGTCTCGAACCAAACCTGAATATCTCTAATGTATGCCTATATTAGTATCTTTCTGTGAGATTTTAAAAAGCACAGGACTAAAATAATAGGTAAGAATAGCATGTAATCAGGGTAGGGCAATGATAGTGGTTCAAGTGTTGTTTATTATGAGTGGGTATAATATAGTAATTAATACTGTGAATAATGAAATTTTCTTTTCCCTCTGTTTTAATATTCACAATAAAGTGAATCAATGAAAGTGCAAGAAAGTGAATTAATAAAAAGATAAAAACAGAAAAACAAGACAAAAAATTAAAAAGCAAGGTGGTTCAAGTTCAAATTTAGCATAACCAAAGTAAATGGGTTAAATTCCCTGGTTAGAAGAGAGATTCTCACATTGTACGCAGGCCTCTCACTGTTGTGGCCTCTCCCGTTGCGGAGCACAGGCTCCGGACGCGCAGGCTCAGCAGCCATGGCTCACGGGCCCAGCCGCTCCACGGCATGTGGGATCTTCCCGGACCGGGGCACGAACCTGTGTCCCCTGCATCGGCAGGCGGACTCCCAACCACTGCGCCACCAGGGAAGCGCCTCACATTGTACTTTTTAACCCAGTTATGTAATATTTTTTTAACATCTTTATTGGAGTATAATTGCTTTACAGTGTTGTGTTAGTTTCTGCTGTATAACAAAGTGAATCAGCTATACATATACATATATCCCCATATCTCCTCCTTCTTGTGTCTCCCTCCCACCCTCCCTATCCCTCCCCTCTAGGTCGTCACAAAGCACCGAGCTGATCTCCCTGTGCTATGCGGCTGCTTCCCACTAGCTATCTATTTTACGTTTGGTAGTCGTATATATGTCCATGCCACTCTCTCACTTTGTCCCAGCTTACCCTTCCCCCTCCCCGTGTCCTCAAGTCCATTCTCTACGTCTGCATCTTTATTCCTGTCCTACCTCTAGGTTCTTCAGAACCATTTTTTTTTTAGATTCCATGTATATGTGTTAACATATGGTATTTGTTTTTCTCTTTCTGACTTACTTCACTCTGTATGACAGTCTCTAAATCCATCCACCTCTCTACAAATAACTCAATTTTGTTTCTTTTTATGGCTGAGTAATATTCCATTGTATATGTGCCACATCTTCTTTATCTGTAATATTTTTAAGATTGTTATGACCCTTGAGGAGGGTGGGAATACTCATGGGGGGCATAGGAGGAGCTCTGAAGGGCTCGGATGCTCTAATTGTTGACAGGCATGGTGAGTACAGGGTGATTTATGTACTGGACACTGAGAGTCTAGGTGTCTCCCTACAGTTTATGGATGCAGCCAGGCCCACAGTCCCAGGAGGAGATGGGGCACCTCCCCAAAGAGAGATGTCGAGGCACCCCATTAACAGCTCAGCCTGTCCCACAGGAGACGAGCCCCATCCACAGATGCAGAGTTTTTAGATGACGGCAAATGTTCAATTCAAATAAGAAAGAGAGGGGACTCTCTTGGTGGCGCAGTGGTTAAGAATCTGCCTGCCAATGCAGGGGACACGGGTTCGAGCCCTGGTCCAGGAAGATCCCACATGCCACGGAGCAACAAAACCCGTGTGCCACAACTACTGAGCCTGCGCTCTAGAGCCACAACTACTGAAGCCCGCATGCCTACAGCCCATGCTCCGCAACAAGAGAAGCCACTGCAATGAGGAGCCTGCACACCGCAACTAGCGATAGCCCGTGTGCAGCAACAAAGACCCAACACAGCCAAAAATTTTTTTAAAAAGAATAAATAAAATAAATGTATAAATAAAAAATGAGAGAGACTGAAACACACAAAAATATAGGAAACAGGTTATGAAGGCAGAAGAAAACATCAGAGAACCTGAAGTATGTCTTAAGGGAATAGTGGTGAAATAATAGGATGCCATAGAGAGACATACCCAGCAAATAAAAGACGCCTCAGAAATTTAAAATCTAACAAATAATTCCATAGCAGCATTGGAAGATGAGGAACTCTCCCATACAGAGTTAGGATATGACCCTGTGTCTCTTAGGGGTATAAATACTTTGGTTTCATCCGTGGTGTTTTTCCAGAGTCTCCTTGGATCCTTTGCCCAACCCTCAGGTCCCCTCGTTCCTGCCCCTTGGTAACCCTCAGTGATATCCCTTCCTTTGCTTCCCACTTGTCCCCAAAGTCCTTCCCATTTCTCCCAGACCCTCCCCGCCTCAGCACTGCTTATCTGACAGTCACACCAGCAGGAACTAGCACCGGCTGGGAGAGGTTCACTGCTGGCATCTGTGAACACCTGCCTAGGACATTCCTCCACCCCGGGCCCTGGGGATGCTGGGCAGGGATATGTCAGCCCAGGGAAAACAGGAGCTGCTCAGGAAAAAAGAACAACTCACTTGTGTGTCCCTAAAGAGCACGGCCTGTTCAAAGGCATAAATGTAGGTTACAGTGTGGTGTGGGTGTGACGGGGGTAAATGGGTTAATGTACATGGGTGCTCAGAGCTCTCTTTCTCCTGCTGCGGCTGCTGGGGGTGCTTCTTCTCCACCACCTTCTCCTCCATCATCATCATCATCACCATCCATGGGCCACTCAAGTTTTCTCTGCTCTGATCCTCATTTAACCCTAATGACTTCCCTAAAGACCTCATTTCCAAGCACAGCCACACTGGGGGTTAGGCTTCAACATATGAATTTTGGGGAGACACAATTCAGTCCGTAGCAGACCTTATTTGGAATAAGGGTCTTTGCAGATATAATTAAGGTACGGATCTGGAGATGAGATTATCTGCACTAAGGTGGGCCCTCAATCCAGTGACAGACAGTAAAGAAGACACAGATACAGAGGGAGAAGACCATGTGAAGACCAGAGATTGGAGTGATGCGGCCACAAGCCCAGGACACCTGGGGCCACCAGAAGCTGGAAGAGGCATGGGACTGAGTCTCCCTCAAGCCCCAGAAGGAACCAACCCTGTGACACCTTGATCTCAAACTTCTAGCCTCCAGAACCGTAAGAGAAAAAATTTCTATTGTTATAAGTGCCCCCCAGTTTTTGGTAATTTGTGACAGGAGACTAACATGGCCACCTAAGTGGTCACCCTGTTTATTCATTGATTCATTTGATAAATTTCCATTGAGTAGATGAGTAAAAAGGACAGAATCCCTGCTCTCAGGAGTTTACCTTCCAGTGAGGGGTCAGGAAGCAGTACAGACAAAACCTGTACATCGTAGGCATATCTGGAGGTGATGACGGCCAGCGGAAAGCAAAGTGCAGCGAGCGGTGGGGAGGCTAGTTTTAACCACAGAAGAGAAGGGGCCCCTTGGGGAAGCTGACATTTGAGCAAAGACTTGGAGGAACGGGGAGTCCAGTGGGAGCCAGGGAGGCGTGTCCTACAGAGGGAGCCCTTGATCCCAGTGGGGGAGCATGTCTGGTGCATCACTGGGCAGCCAGGAGCTCTGCAGATGGAGTGGCCTCAACAGCAAAGAGTAAGGGCAGCCCAAGGAGAGCGTCTCGGCTCCTAGGCAGACCCCCATTCATTTACGTGAGCTGGGGGCCCCGCACAGTTTGAGTCAACGAGTCACGATCTGATCGGCATTTTAAGAGAACCCCTGCAGCTGGCCTTTGAATAGACATGGGGAGGAGATTCAGTGACCAGAATGCTTAGTGAGCTCTGCTGTAACTCAGGAAAGGGGGGACAGGCTGGACAGGATGGGGCCAGCAAGGAGGTGACGTGAAATGCGGACGATCAATCGGGAAGATAGAGCCGACAGAATTCCTAATGGACAGGATTCCAAAACCCGGGGCGTCTCCAGTTTTCGTCCAAACCACTCTGGTCAAGCTCCTCTTCTCTGTTAGGCCCTGACCTTGACCTAACTTTGGCCTGCCAAGAGCCCAGTTTTAGCAAGGAATCCTGCTAAGTGGCTTATGGGGGAGCCCCCCACCCCTGATGTCCAAGTCCGTGGCTTACCCTACAGCAAGCATCACCATCCTGGGCATCTGACCAAGCTCCTCTCAGTCACTCTGTATCCACTGAGCCCCTCACTCTGCCCGGTGGCCGAGAATCCTCAGCTGTCTTTGCTGTATCCAGAGTGGAGTCCAATCTCTCCCCACTTTTGTACTAGCCTTGAATAAACTCCTCCCTGCCATTTTAACAAGTGGCCAGTGAATAATTTCTCTTCACCAGCAGCAACTCGGAGCTCGCAGCGTGGCCATTGCAGCTCAAGCACATCCAGGCTCATAGCCTCCAATACTAGGTGCCCCCCACGCGCCCGCAGAGCACAGAACCCGTCAGACGTCTGGGCACTTCCAGAGCCCCAAGCCTGCGCACCCCACCTCTCCGCCTGTCCCTTCTCCTGCGCCCGCCTCTGCCCACGGCTTCCCGGTGGTCCAGGCTCTCACCCGCGGATCTCAGCTCTCCGTGGTGACCGTGTTCCTCTCCTGGCCACTCTTCACACCACTCACCGGCTCGTCCAGCAGGAAGCTTTGCTGGTCCAGGGCAGGGATACAGCTTAACCTGCTCTCAAGGAGGCCCAGGGTGTGGTCAGGGGCAGCCACTGACATTCTCTGAGGATGCCTGAGATTCAGAATCTGCCACAGTTAGGGACCACACTCCACTCAGGGCTGGCATGGATTTTTTTTCCTAAATCACAATGACAGACGTCACTCACTCCATGAAATTCTGTGCCCAGTAGCCCTGGGCTGTGCTGTTTCACTGTGGCCTCTGCCTGGAGGTGGCCATTCCCACCTGCTCAAGTGGCCCAGGACCCCAGAGCCCCTCCACTCCCTAGGTCTGCAGGGGTGCACAGCTGGTCAATAGTGAGACTGAACCCCAACTTTCGTATTTCATTTCAGGCAGGCAAGATTTTTCCCTGTTCTTTTATAAAAGATTAAAAGAGCCGGAGGACACTCGTCAGAGAGAGACTAGTCATGGGGAATTGCAAATAATACAAACTTATCTTTCCTGGATTCTCATGTTTAGGTGCGGAAATCAAAAAGAGCCTAGGGCTTCCCTGGTGGCGCAGGGGTTGAGAGTCCGCCTGCCGATGCAGGGGACACGGGTTCGTGCTCTGGTCCGGGAAGATCCCACATGCCGCAGAGCAACTGGGCCCGTGAGTCATGGCCACTGAGCCTGCGCGTCTGGAGCCTGTGCTCCGCAACGGGAGAGGCCACAACAGCGAGAGGCCCGCACACCACGATGAAGAGTGGCTTCCGCTCGCTGCAACTAGAGAAAGCCTTCGCACAGAAACAAAGACCCAACGCAGCCAAAAATAAATAAATAAAGAGCCGAAGCGTGTCCATCCACTGCGCCCACCTGTCACGTCGGAGGAGCAGGGCCCACACCAGGGCCCCGAGGAAGGACGGGGTGACAGCATTTTAGAAAATTACAGAACATGTCCCAGGGTCTTTAAAACATCCACACAACTGTTAGTTTTTCAATTAAAATGGCCACAGAGTTTAGTCAAGCAATTTTTTTCCCTTTATTTTTGTTAAATAAGATTCCAGAAAGTATAGTGCAAACACTCAGTAGAAAAGTTGCAATTAAGAAATGTACATTCACGTTTAACATTTCAGTCCATTTCACTGTTTTTTTTTCAAAATAAAAATAGGACAAATTATTCAATTACTTGTCTCAATTTAACAATCTTGGAAAAGACTGGTAGGTAGTCTACAGTGTTCAGTGGACGTAAAAATAGACCCGTATTGATTATACAAATCTATCATGAGAAGTTACCCAGTGATATTGAGTTGTTGTCCTTCTGGTACAGACATCTCGTTTCCACATCTAAAGAAGCATCCTCTGTGAGCTCTACTGGCAGGAGAACGTGTCACCCCGGCCCACTCTGTGCTCCCTGGAGGGACAGAGGAGGGCCGAGGGGTTCACACAACCCTTCTCAGTGAGTAAAGAAAATCCAAGAGTGGGCTTTGGGTTTACCTTAAACGAGAGTGGAATCTGCTGCTAAGAGAGGGTGGTAATCGGTACATAATCTCCGCTTGTGCAAGGTGGGGTGCAATCAGTGTGAATGAGAGGTTGGCGGGGGGAGCTCGGGCCGAGGGGAGACACTGCAGAAGGAGTGCAGGAGCTGCACGGGCTCAGGGTCCAGGATCTGCTGTGACGGGACGCTCTGCAGCCTGCCGGCAGACAACCCGTGGTGGCCTGGGCCTGCCCCTTTGCACATGCTGCGTGTTTCGGAATCCCAAAAGTAAGTTTCACACGATTAGGAATTTCACGGCATGCGATGCTGAGTGCAAATGGCTCGCGCGGCCACACTTTCAACAGGGATGAAGACAAAACCGCGTGCCTCTCTGGGGCTGATGCCTGGGGAGTGCCGGCACCCCCGGCCTGTGCAAGAGGCCCTGGTGGCTTCCCCGGGATTCCCAGAATGTGGGAACAGTCCCCTGAGACATGTGCTTCGTGTCCGGGCCTGAGATCGCGTGCGGGCTGCTGGTGGGAGTCAAGAAACAAGTTCTGGATGCTGGTGGGCCCACTGCCCACTGCTCGCACCGCAGGGAGTGAGAGCCCCAGACACAGCTCTCTGTTTGGCTGCCCTGCACGCGTTCACCAAGCCCAAGAGGTGGACAGATCTCTCAGGGTTAGTCTAGGAATTGCTCTCTGCTTAAACGTCTGTTCTCAAGATGCGACTGCCAGCTGTTCTGGAATCCAACCCATCTGAAGATGAGTTGCCAGGAACCACAGAAGCCAGAGCCTGGGAGAGGCGGAGACACCTGTGCAGGGTGGCTGCCAATCCTTCACCATCCGTGGTGGTCCCTGTCTCGCCTTCTGTGTATTCTCAGTGAAACCTGCTGTTGGGCGTCCTCTGATCCCCAGGAAGGAACACTGACCGCCTACACCACGCCATAGCGTGACAAGGACATTGGAGGACTCTGACCAGGAGCTGGGGACTGGGTTGGCTCCTTGTAAGTGGAGAAGCGTGTGCAGTTTGGGGGCACCAGGGGGCCCCGGTTCTCCCCCTGGCTGATGTCAGAGAGGCCTTACAGAAAGAGATAAGACAACTGTCCTCACTGAGGGAGAGTCTGTGTTTTCTAAGACACGATGGCAGGTGGTGCTACAGGACATAGTTTTAGGATAGAAAGGATGACAAGACAAGGCAGGGATTCTTCAGGCCCAACACTGTTAAGTCTCTGCCGGGGATCAGCTGTTAAAGCAGAGGCAGGGCTTAGCGGAGAGACAGGCACTGTTTTACCGTCCTGACGTGAGGCCCAGGTGAGGACAACTCTGTGCCTGGGCACATCCAAGGGATGGGCTGTGGGGCAAACCCGCTGCCTGGGGGCCTGCTTGGCTGCTCAGACCCAGCCGGCCAGGCACCACCACTACTTGTGTGTGCAAGAGCTAAAGGCTCCACCCAAACCAACACAACTTTGCCGATTTCAGTTAGTTAAGAGGTGCCGAAAAGAATGGGAAACCGGGGGCTTGGAATGGATGGGAACAGGATGAATCCTGGTCCTGCCACACAGTGCTGTGTGACTGTCCAAGTCTGTAACCTCTCTGAGCCTCAGAGTTCTCATCGACAACATGCGGAGCATAAGCACGCCTCCCTCTGCAGAATGTTTGGAGGCAAGGGGGCGGGAAAAGCACAGGAAAGGTGTACTTGCTGAGCAAGATACGGGTCTTAGTCATGATCATTCCCTTAGTTTGTAGTCACGTGAAGAGTCCACCAGAGACGTAGTTTAACTATATAGGAGAGCGACCCAGCCTTTCCCGGTGTTTATTAGTGTAGAACACACTGAATCAGGGGAAGTGCAGGAATTTCACAAAGGAATGAAGAATTATATCTACACGGATAGCCACCATCAAGGGCTGAAGAAACTGAGCTTACTGTAATCACGGGAGACCAGGGGGCTGCCACTGGGGTCAGTTGTCTGATTCCCAAGGTGTTTTTCCAGCCAGTTGCGACCCACACCCCTGAAGACCACCTGTCTATTGTTTTCTCTTCCCACAACACAGCCCAGAGACTGAAGCCGGGCCTGCAAGTGGCTGCCCGGGTAACTGGGAGGGAGGCGGGCGGAGGGGGGGGGGGCTGTCGGCTCCTCCCTCCAGAATTCCTGCGGCACTCCCCGCAGGCCTCAGTGTACACCGGAACCCCAAACACAACAGAAATAAAACGACCACACAAACAACAGAAAACGGGATCGGCTCAGTGCCCTGACATCCCTGGACTTTGTACTGATACTGTGGAGAGATTCCAGGAAGGAGGGGAGGGAGGAAGGAAGACTTTCTTATTCTCTAGTGGTTCTCTAGTACTTGTAGAGGGAGGCCCGGGCACCACGTGGACGCCGGCGGGGGTCAAGGCTGCCTCTGTGTCTGGCCGAGAAGCTGCTGCCCTTCCTCCTCCTTTTAAGGTCAGGATTTCTAGAGGAAATAGAGCTGGGTCGGGGCACTCAGGGGCAGTTTCCCCCGATGCCCTGGGGGGTAGCCATCTGTCTGTATCTCTAGTTCATTTGTTTCTTATATGAATCCATCCTAATCCTAGGAACAAATAATTGATTTTAATTTTGCTTACGCCATGCCATGCAAACACAACACACACACACACACAAACTTGGATTAAGCCTGGCCTCTGGCAGAAAAGTTATTTTTTATCTTAGTGAACAGATGTGTTATATTTTCAGGGAAATTAAGGAATACGAATGTCTGTTCCACTGCCGTAAAGTCAAGTTGTTTAGGGAGGTCTAGCCCCAAATGGGGCACCTGAAATTGGGTTTGTTAATTTTACGAAATGGACAATGGAGAAGACAGATTTCCTCATCCCACCACAGGACCTGTCTCCAGTACAGGTCTCCAGTTTGTACACAGACAGGAGACAAAGAAAAACTCCCCGAATCCTTTCCAAAGCCTCCTGTGGCTTCTTGGAGGTGAGGGGTCCCCAGGAGCTCCCCTGTGTGCCGGCTGTCTGGGGTGCACCCGCACGGCCCCTGACCCGAGACTGAAATCTAGGTCAGGTTCCAGCAGCTTGGTCCGTAGCTGGCTTAACTGGCCACCCTGCTGGCCACGCCTACCCCAGCCCTGGCCACTGGGGTGCCCACTGCATCCTACTCTCCCACCCACACTGTCTCCCAGGCACGGGGCCTGCCTGTGGCTCCTGGCTGTCAGTCCACACAGAATCAAGGATGTCTTCCTGCTTTGGGGGACCCGGGGCTGGGGGACAACTGCCTGTCAGCACTCCCGAGGTGGTCACCCACACAGGCCTCGGACACCAGCCCCAAGCTCCTGAGTCCATCCTGGGGAAACGCACAACGCCACTCCCCGCACGGCCCACCTGGCCAACCCCTGGGCACCCGGCCTGGCCTTTGCTCATGACACATGTCATGGGACAATGGGCCCTGTGTCAGCAGAGTCCCTCAGGTAAAGCCCATCTCCTTGTTGTCTCCCAAACTCAGTGTGGAGGCCCGAGCCACCACGACTGGCCTCCCATCACCCAGGCGTGGGCCCCCAGTCCCGCCTGCTGACCTCTGGGCCTGGCAGCGCAGGCCCCAGCAGACCTTGAATCTGATTGAGACCCACCCCCAGCCTAAGGTCCTGCGAAGGCAGATGCAAACCCAGGAGGCTGTATGAAGAAACGGCACGTCTTTCATCATCCACTACAAAACCGGCAGTATTGATTGAAAACGGGAAACGGCTAGCACAGACTTTCAAAGCAAACTGCAGCTGTGGAGGGGGGATGTCTGGGCCCAGGGATACGGTCGTGTCCTCCACCTGCCAGTCGGCCACAGCTCACCCCTCATTTACTTCACCAAAGCAAATATTTTGAAACCAATTGCCTCTGTGGAGTTTGGATTTGGGGGTCATTTTTGTTGTTGCTTTTCACTGAAGCCATTACAAAACCCAGGGCAAGCCAGTTTCCGGGGGTGGGGGGGGCTCGTCATACACAACCAATAGGTCTGCACACTCGAGAATGACACGTGTGACAGCAGGTCTGTGATACCCCGGTAAGAGAACTGCTGGATGCAGGGCACACGCGTGTGAACCTGCATTTCCCGCGCGGTGCACGCACACTTAGGCAGTGCTTGCCTGACGGGTCACGCATGGGTGTCCTGGGCAGGGCCTGTCATGTGGGGAGAGACCCGCAGGACCCCGAGACTCAGGGGATCACAGAACACACTTTGCAGAAGGGCGGGCACACCCTGGAAATGAGACACACCCTGGAAATGAGACGGGAAATGAGACAGGGAGGAAACCTAGACACGGCTGACAGGCCAACCCAGCCCTTCCTTCCCGCGTGGCAGGTTAAAGCGGGGATTCAAATATTATATCTAGGTCGCTACTGGGACGGTGGTGCAGGGTTCCTATGGGGGGAGACAAAGCAAGGTGTCCCCGAAGGCTGGCCAGATCCTGTCCGAGCCTGCACGTCAGCCCGGATTTGGGGGTGTCAGCCCCCCAACAGTGTGCTCTTCAGTTTGGGGAAACTTGTACACATGGCTTGTCTCTGAATCACCAATCTGCTTTGGACCAGACCTGTCTGTACAGTTTAGAGTTATTGCTTCTAGTGACAGAAGGTATCGGAAGCCCTGGTGGCTTTGGAGTCCGATAAACACGGCAGGCTCAGGGTGTCTGGGTCTGGGGGGCGTGGGGTCCACCCTGCAGGACACAGACCTTGGAGTGGACTGGCCCAGGGTCAGGGGCGTGGAAGCGTTTGGCAGTTCGGGGCTGCGTTCTAATCTACTGAGGTCAGGCACAAGAGGCATGCGAGGGTCTCGAAGGGACACGTGGATGGGGTCATTCCAAAGGGCAGCAGCAGCCTGGCCTAGCAGGGGCGATGCACTAGGAACCTCGCGCATCGGCTAAAGTGTGCTGTTCACACGGGGTGTCGGGCTTACCTTCATTTTGGTCAGAATGGAATAGGCAGACCGGTGCGCTATTTACAGAGCATCTTAAAAGAAATAATTTAGAGAGAATCCTACTTGGAAGGCTCTAACATTTGTACATGAATATCGTACAAGGTTAAAAATAAATAAGGCAATATCATACAGTCTTATCACAAATAAAAAGGAAGTCATTGGCCAAACCCCAAGGAACATTATGGCTGAGCACGGCCCCTAGGCCCACAGGAAGCAGGTAGGGTTTGGAACTGCTGATGATGAAGGAGGCTCTGCTCATCGAAGGGGAGACCTCGCCGTTGCAGAACAGCCGAGGCCCCGATGGCTTCCCGTGGCTGCGGTGACAGCTGGCCACGCGTTCCGTGGCTTTGCCAACACTCCTGTGGGGGCGGGGGGTGGTCCCGTGGCTCTGTGGACCTGAGGTCCCAGCACAGTGAGTCTGGGCTCTCATCCCGGGGCTCAGGGTCCACCTCGCTCAGGGTGATGTGAATTCAAGGCCTGTAGCTGTGGGATCGACAACCCGCTTCCTCACCGGCTGATGGCTGGGGCGTCCTCACCTTCGACCGGCTGCGGGCCCTGCATCTTTAAACAGCGACCTCGTGCTTCGAATCTTCCTGACTGCCCCGGCCTCCGTGTCCACTTCTAAGGGGCCACGTGGTCGCATTGGTCACACTGAGTTAACTCAGATGGTCCAGGATCCTCTCCTCAGCTGCTGCCCCAAGCCCTGAATTCCCTCTGCAAAGCCCCCTTTGCCATGTGACAGAGCATATTCGCAGGGTCAGGATCCCCTGCACTGTCCACCCCCCTCCCGCCCTGCCCTGGGCTGGAAGCTCGGCCATGGGGAGCAGGTGGGCAGCAGGGCCCTGGCCAGGGTCTCAGCCCCGCAGCTGGACGCAGGTGTGCACCTGTACAGGCCGTGTGCTCAGAGGGCTCTGGAGATGACTCAGCTTGTGCTCTGTCTGTAAGGGGAGGGGGGAGGAAATTCAGCTCTCACCCAGGGCACATCTGAGGAAAGACTGTCCACCTGCCCGCCTCTGTCACTGGCCCGTCCACATGGGCTAAGTGGCCGGCCCTGTCAGCTACACCCACACAGCCACGAGTCATACACCCACAACGGAGGCAGCCCGGGGGACGCCACTAGCCACCCCCATGGGGCTCAGTCCAGAGTGAGCCCCTGTCCCAATTCTGAAAAGTCGGGACCCCCAGGGAGAGCGGTGTGGAATGGGACCCTCAGGCCTGCTGACTCTGCCGAGCAGGGCTCCCCTGCAACCCACAGAACCCTCCGGGCTGCTGTCGGAGCTTGGGTCTCTGCATGGCCATCCCCCTACTGACTTGCCTGCCCAGAAGGTTCCCTCCAGTTTCAAGCTGCCCTCCTCCCTGCAGTCGAGAGCTGAGGTCTCCACGTCCAGCTATTTCTGGCCAGTCTCTTCGCACTGGCCCTCCCAGATCCCTGCCCACGCCCAGGAGCCCATCCCAGCATGGCCGCATTCTTCATCTCCATGGCAACCGCAGAGATGCCTAGGTAGGAGATTCCCAGACTTGCACAGAATTACTTGCAGTCACTTTCCCTGCAAACCGGAGCAGGGACATCTGTACCGACAGCCATAAACTAACTCCAAATCTCCGCGTCCAAGGGACTGGTTCTGCCAGAGAAACGCCTTCCATCCAGGAAGCGTTCTCATGGTTGCGAGGTCCACTTGTTTTCAAAATCAACAAAGCCTTGCACTGTTGTTCAGCGTACGGGAACCCAAGATGCCGTGGCGGAAGAGGTAAGAAATGACACCGACCACCTTCTCTCCTTTGAACAAACACAGTGACGTGGGCAGAAAAGGGAACGTCCAGGTTTTACAGGAGCCGATATGCTCAGCAGGGCAGGTGGAGAGCGCACAGGTGGAACAGGAACTATGCTGGTCACAGAGATGTGGCTGCAGGGTCCCCCAAGAATTCCAGAAGACCTGCCTCTGGCTCTTAACAAAAACCCAACCTCGACGAAAGCCAGCGGCCACCACCATCCATGCAGTGGGACAGGGGCTTCTCAGTTCTTCCCAAACCGTCCACCGAAGGCCTGCCCAGCTCTGGCTCTGGCCAAGAGAGTCCTGACTCTTACTCTGGGCTCTGCAGGCCACCGCCCAGGGCGGGAGCTGCCCTCACGGGACCCACACAGCTGGGCTGATGCCAATCCGTCTCCGGGCACACACGAGCTGGGCAGCCCAGTCACTCTGCCAGCCAGACCTCCAAGGCTCTCGCTGTAGCCTGTGGCCCTGGTGGATGTTCTGACGGTCCCGACGGTCCCGACGTCCAAAGCTCACCCAGCCAACCTCCCTCGGCCACCGAGAAGAGGACGGAGCAAACAAAGACACTGCTAAAGCCTCGGCGTCTGCGCAGTCTGGGTTCTCCCCTCACCCGAGTCATTGCCCAGCTGCTTCTGGTCATGCCTGGACAGTCCCCCTTCCCCAGCCCGGCCACTGGTTCCCGGCCCTGCTCTGCTGGCCGGGCTGGTCCCTGCGGGAGCCCCGAGGCCACCAACGCCCCGAGCATTTGTGCGCTGTGCCCCCAGCGGCCCGCCTGGGCTCCGCTAAGCCTCCTTCCCAGCTGCTCCGGGGGGCAGGTGGTGGCCTGGGGGGCAGGGGGCAAGCCCCGAGCCCTGCAGAGCCCCCGGCCCGGCTCTGACTGGGAGGCCGGCCGCAGGGGGCACCGGGGGGTGGCCCGTGGCCAGTCTGGTCTGGAGGCCGGCTCTCCCGTAAGGACACATTTTCCGCTCTGAGTTCACGGACCTGTTTTGGGAGCCGTTTCCGTCGGTCCTGCCTTCCAGGAAGTATGTCAGCATCTCGCCCTTGCCCTTGACGCTGACTTTGCCTCGGCACACGAAGCGGTAGCAGCCCCGCCGCAGCAGCCTGTGCACTTCCTCCGTGACCTACAGCGGAGAAAGGAGGGCGTCACTCTTGGTCAACGGGGAGCCCACGAGAGGGTCCCTCCCCGACCTGCACTGATCACCCGATCGCCCGGCCTCTGGCTTCCCCAGGTCGGCTGGCAAGTCGGGTCCTGTGCCCCTCCTATGGTCACTCGGCGAGAAGGACGTGATCCTGCAGAGAAAGCAGGGGACTCAGAGGGGCCTCAACGGGGCCCTAGACAAGCAGGAGAGGACAGCGTTCGCCATGGGGGGTGCCCAGAGTGGGTGGGCGGGCTGGACAGGGCCCACACGGACCCGGTCCTAGGGGCTGCGGTGTGAGCTCCGTGATCACCCCAAGCCCTAACCAGATGCCTGGACACAGGGCTCCGGCTGTGCCGCCAGGGCCCTCGGGACGCGGTAACCCCACACGTCTTCGAGGGTCTGGGACTGGCAGGTAGCAGCTCAGCTGGAAGGGGACAGCACCGCCTCCCATCCCCGTGGCTGGCACGGAACCCTCAGGGCCCCGGTGGGCTCACACCAACCTGCCAGGGACCCCTGGGGCCTCTGTGGGCCACCAGCACGAGAGGGCAGAGGGCACGTTCTCCCAGGGACAACAGGGGTGTGACTTAACTTTCCTGATGCTCAGGTCCCGGGCAAGGGTTTAGCCAAAAGAATTCCTGCCTCACAGAGTTATGAAAAAGGTAAAGGGCAAGAAAGCACTTTCTAATAAGGTTCTGTACACAGAAGAGGACACGATCATTTGGATTCTCCTCACTTGACACTGAAGGCGGAGACCACCTCTCTCCCCGTCACCCCGACTCCCAGCTGCTGCTCTGAAAATCCCCCCTCCCCCACCCCATGTAGTCACCCACCTCTGGCGTCTTTATTTAAAACGACTCAGCCCACCCTGAGGCCAGGGTCTCGCATCCCCAGGGTGTCAGTCCCCAGCAGAGCTGGGCAGAGGGGCTGCTCTCTTCCCCGCCGGCTTCGCTGGAACCCTGAACCCACCCCCTCCCCCCAACGCGGCTCTCACCCTCGCTAACCGTCAGCCTGCTTCTCGCGTGCGACGGTAAAGGTCTGTCTCAGCACAACTTACCAAGGCTCCTGGTGTTCATAAGTGCTCACTGAATGAAAGAATAAAGGGACCAATGGAAGGAAGGGAGGGAGGGAGGTAACCAAGGCCCGCCAGAAACCTGCCCGCAGTTCAGGAAACAAGAATGACCACGGAACATCACAACCT
This sequence comes from Grampus griseus, assembly GCF_964374135.1. Taxonomy (NCBI): domain Eukaryota; kingdom Metazoa; phylum Chordata; class Mammalia; order Artiodactyla; family Delphinidae; genus Grampus; species Grampus griseus. The sequence continues at coordinate 96,879,032 of NC_139003.1, read as the reverse complement.
GCACAGCTCCCGGGACAGTGAAATCTGCCAATGGATCTGCAAGTGCTGGGAGGGGGTCCCTCAGCTCCCCTCATGGCACAAACAAGCAAAACTGGCTGATCCAGTGTAGACAGAGGGCATGGAACAGAGTATGCTCAACCCACAACAAGTGGCCAAGGATGTATCGTTCCCCTTAATTAATTAACTCCGCCAGTTTCTGTGGATTTTCATCAGCAAGGCACTGGCTGGTGCTCGCGCGGGGGGCAGGGGGCTGCTTGGTGTTCTGGAGAAAGTTCCGCGGCCCCTCACCAGGGCTGCCGCCGCCCACCCACCGGGATGGAGAACGGCAGGTGGGTGCCTGAGGCCTAGACCCTCACCAGGTTGGCTGCATCTCTCGGCCTTGGGAGCAGGTCAGGTGGTCCCTCCCAGACCTCGTAAAGGAGAAGCATGTCGTCCACTTACAAGAAGAGTCCCTTGGTCAACTTGATGATGACTATGACATTCACAAAAACTTGGACGGTCAAGAAAAAGTGGGGAGTGCTGAAACTCCCCAGAGTGCTGCCAAAGACCTCGATCCAAGGCCACACAAGGGCCAGAGCCACACGGCCTCACTCAGGTCCCCAGCAGGGCTCAGCGCACCCCAGAGTCCTTCATGGAATTGAGTCACAGGCTGGCCGGTGACACAGGGGAGGTGCCACTGTCACAAAGGTCACCACTCAGATGTGGCCTCTGAGATGCAAGGTGATCTCAGAGGCCTGCTGTTGCGATCAAAGGCTCTATCGTGCTCCTTCCTTTCACGATTGAACCAACCCACAATTCATCTGTTCATCTGGCCTTCCTAGAACCCTGACGTCCAGCTTAAGGCCCAAAATACACATTAACAAAAATCTCTGAGTCTTATCCTTACGTGAGCTCTTTCCTCTCACTGTATTCTCTTGTCTTACGAAGAATGAGAGGTAACAAAATATTCAGATCATCGCACAAGGTAATGCTGGAGGTGAAGATGACCCACCAGCACGTGCAGTAAAGCCGAGGTCTGAAGGCAGGTGGGCTCGGGCCTGGGCGTCCTTCCGGGCCGCTTGGGAGCTCGGGCTGCATGCCGCCCCTGTGCATCTCTCAGCCTTGACATTCTAGCCAGGAAGTCCCAGGCTGTGAATCGGGGTTGTGTATGACGTCACCGTGGGGGGCCCAGAAAGGGTCCAGGTCAGGGGCTCAGAGACACGAGGTCCCCAAGAGGCCGAGAGGGAGTCCCCTGTGAAGTCTGATTCTCAGCCACCTGCATGAGAATCCCTGTGTCTCTGAAGAGGTGGGCTGGGAACTCTCTCTAGAGCTCCCTGTGAGGCCCGGCCAGCAGTGGGGGGGACCCACCCTGCAACCACACCCACCCTGCAACCACACCCACCCTGCAACCACACCCACCCTGCAACCACACCGACCTCGCTCTGCCTGAGAGAGGGTGCTGGGCTCCCACGGAGACACTTCCCGGGAAGCACCTGCTTGGTCCTCAAGTTGATGGCCAAGGTGGAACCTGGGTATCGTCACAGTCAACCTTCTCTTGGCTGCCGTACTCCTTGGAAAACGGAGCCCTGGGATGCCCCGGGGACTTTAGTCTGCTCAGAACCCCCTTGTCTGCCTCTCCTGGGACAGCAGGCGTGAGGAGGGGTCTCCTTTTTAGGAATTTTGACACAGAAGAAAGAAAGCTCCCAGCTGAGGACTAAGGAATGAGCATTTGGGCAGGTGATATCTGATTAGATATTATCCTCAGGAAAAAGTTAAGACACCTCTTTGCAAACCTTCATCATTAATATGTGAGTCTCTTGTTCACTTCTTTAAAAGAACCAAAGGTTTAACCTGGGCTGGCAAAGGGAAGGGATCTCTCCTGGGCTGTGACCAAGAACACCTACGAGAACCATACAACAGTGGAGCATAAGTGTTTCTCCCTTTAAACTGGGATGACAAGCACGATGGGCTGGAGGGAAAGAGCCTTCGGCCAAGGGGGTGGCCAAGCAGCCAGGCCAGGTCACGTGGGCCGCCAGATGGAGGGACTGCAGGTCTTACCCAGGTTGACAAATGTCACCAGAGCCCTGCTTTTGTCCTGCCCTGTCCCAAGTGCATGGGGTGCTGCCACCCGAGCCTAAGGGCGGGAGGGGAGGGGCCTGGTCTGCTAAGACCTCCTGCGATGCGGACCTCCAGGAGGTCCGGGCCGAGGGACTTTGCCCTGCGGGAGTCCAGACACAGGTATCGCCGGGCAGCCCAGCAGCCGGCAGAGGCTGGATGGCGTGCCGGAGTCCCTGCCATGGCAAACAGCCCTCACAGGAGGCCGGAGGGAGCAGGGACAGTTCTGAGCAGAGGGGTGGCCGACGCAGATCAGATGTTACAAACTTAGAGATGTGATGTTGGCACTGGACAGAAGCCAGGCTGGAGGGTGGAGGGGGCTCCCGCCAGGTGTCCCCTGGGGCATGACCAGCTCCTGGGGAAGACTGTGAGAAACATAGATGAAAGATCCTCTTAGAAAAGGAACACGGTGTCCTGGGATGGACGGCAGTACGACACCGTGGACGCGCTTAACGCCCCTGAGCTGTGCACTTAACAACAGCTAAGACGGTCCGCTTTCCGACATGTGTATTCCACCACCGCGAGAAAAGTTGAAGAGAAAGAATGCAGAGGTGCAGAGAGGCTGCACGCAGATCCCGCCTGTGTTCCGAGCAGGAGAGCCCCAGGAAGATTTTGGTGCCTGTCTTTTAAGCTGACGGACCCAAGGGACCCACCAAAGTACCTGTCCGAGGGTTAGCACCCGATGAATGCAGGCGGGGGCCCCAGGAACTGAACAGGTATGACACGAGAGGGCCCCAGGTGGGCAACCTTCTCATTGGAACCGCATCCTGCAGAGGCCGCACCCCAGTGCCTCTCTCAAAACCTGGGGTGAATGCACGTGTCTCGCAGGGTCTACGGAGGACTGAGACTTTGTGATCAAGTAAAGGACCAGTGCTAACTGGCTGCCAGCTGGTGGCTACCTCAAGGCCAGGCCACAGCAGGAGGGCAGTGGCCCTAGTCACCCAGCGCTGCGTTCTCTGCCCCATCCATCCGGGCCCCCAGAGGCCAACCGAAGCCACACACGGGGGACAGGCTCCTTCCCTCCGTGTGACCCACGCTTGCATGTTTGTTCCAAGGGAAATCCCGAGAGCGGAACCGCACGGCCACATACCACGAAGCGCAGGGGCCACCGTCTCTTACACCTTCAGTGCCAGCCAGTGCCAGAGCACCTGCTTCGCATCCCAAGTGAGCGCCCGCAGGTTCTCAGGTCAGGGGGCCCCACAGCACCTGCCCTTCAAACGGTGAGGCAGCCCCTTCCCTTCTCGGGAGCCATCACTCGCCATCCCCATCTCTGCGCCTGGCCACACAGAGGCCAACCTCCAAGGCTGCAGACACACTGAGCCTCGCGGCTCCGTGTCCCTCCCCAGAAGAGGCAGACCAGGACGGGAGGACGCAGGCTGCGGGGCTGGGCGGCCGCCCCCGCCCGACCCTCACCCCTTCCACCTCAGCCTCCCGCCGGCAGGATGGGCCCCTGTGCCTCGGGGGCTTCCGAGTGAACTGACCTGGATTCTGCCCTGGACGCCGGTGCTGTCCATCCGACTGGCCACGTTGACCGTATTTCCCCAGATGTCGTACTGCGGCCTGCGAGCCCCGATCACTCCAGCCACCACGGGGCCAACATTGATGCCTGGAAACAGTCGCGCGGGGCGTCAGTGGGGAAGCCTCCGAAGGGAGGAGCAGCCCCGTGGGAGGTCACGGATTCCTGGGGTCACACAGTGCAACGCCCCTCCCCAGAGCAGGGACCCCAGAGCATCGCCGAGAGGCAGCTCCCGGGCTCTGCTTGCATGCCACACCGTCAGGGAGCAGCCCTGATCTGGGAAAAAGTCCCGTTTCCTGGAACGGCGACCCCGTGCCGAGGCTTGCGGATCGGAAGGCTGACCGTTCAGGCTGTGGGCCACAGCATGTCCCTCCGCCCCCAGCTCCCTCTCCCAGAAAGGACAGTGGCTCGACGGGTCCCCTGGATGAGGGATCCCCTCAGCTCCTCTGGGTGTCGGGCCCAGAACTACGTATTTTCAGGGCGCCCTTGTCTTTATGTGGCACAGGGTCCAACTGGCCTGGACAGTGACACAGGCCCAAGGAGCCCCAGTCGCCCCTGCAGCCAGGTCTGGGCTGACACCACAGCACACCTTCTGACTCAGTACTCTGCGTCGAGTTTCCTGAGCTTAGCCAAGCGCGTTAATACCATTTCAGACGCTGGCCTAGTCAACTCCCCAAAGCCGGGGCAGTGGGTGCTAGCATCTCTGGGAGGAGGCAGGGGTGGAACTGGACGGGCTGAGCTGGGAGCCTCAGGCTAGGTGGATGTGGGAGCCCAGGAAGGAGCCCCAAAGGGGCCACTTCCAGATGGCTGGTGGGACCTGGGGAACCCCTTCTACCACCCCGGCTGCCCCAGTCCATGTGGACGAGACTGAGCCAGGATGCAGCCTCCTGTGTGACCGGCCATCCGGGCACAGAGGTGCGACGGGCCTATGGGTCCTCAGTAGGAGAGTAAGAAACAGAATTTCCCTGATGGACCCTTACGTCTATTAATCCAAGCCCGCGGCCCCAGAGGAGAACTGGACCCCGGGGGTGAGGCGCAGAGGGTGCTCTGGCCCTACCTCCAGCACGTCCCTCGGGCCGGGCACCAGGGCTAAGTCAGCACCGTGTTTAAGCACATCAGAACTCTACCCACTCTGGAGGCTACCACCCCTCGTGCCCAAGCCCAGCTCTAAGTGCTGTTCTTTAAGGCCACTAGACATTTGAACTGTAAAACAGCCACAAATATCCTGTTTAACTATATCGTGGACTAGTAGGTAATGGGGGGAAGGGGGGAGGGAGGGAGGGAGGGAAGGAGGAAGGAAGGAAGGAAAAAAGGAGAAAGAAAGAAAGAGAGAGAGAGGGAGGGAGGGAAAGAGAGAGAGAGAGAGAGGGAAAGAAGGAAGGAAGGCAGGAAGGAAGGAGAGAGGGAGGGAAGGAAGGAGAGAGAAAGAAAGAAAGAAAGAAAGAGAGAGAAAGAAGGAAGGAAGGCAGGAAGGAAGGAGGGAGGGAGGGAAGGAAGGAGAGAGAAAGAGAAAGAAAGAAAGAAAGAGAGAGAGAAAGAAAGAAAGAAAGAAAGGAAGGAAGGAAGGAAGGAAGGAAGGAGGGAGGGAGGAGGGAGGGAGGGAAGGAAGGAGAGAGAAAGAAAGAAAGAAAGAAAGAGAGAGAGAGAAAGAAAGAAAGAAAGAAAGGAAGGAAGGAAGGACAGAAAGGAAGACAGGCAGAGAGAGAGAGAAAGAAAGACATCTCTCGTTTAACTATATCCTCGACTAATACAAGTTTTTCTGGTAAACCTGTATTCCCAGAAAAAAGTGAATTTAAGACTGAAAACAGAAACCCTACAAGTCTGATAAGAGCTAGAGCGGAGCTTAGACCCCGGGTGGTTCCCCTCTTCACTCGCAGGCAAGGCAGGGAACCCAGGAGGACCAAAGACCCAGCCTGAGCCTGCACCCTGGGCTTCTGCACAGCCTCGGCCCCAACGTTTCGGGCCTGCGGACAGGGGCACCTTCCTCCAGCTGAGTGTGGACTCAGAGGTGTATCTGAGAGTCTCTAAGACAATCAAGATTTCTCCTGCGTTTCCTAAGCTGCATAATGACTCTTCCAGGTCCTCAGTCACTGATAACCAGCTCTGAGGTGGACCCAGCTGTCCCTGCGTCCCGTGCACTCCTCTGGGTGGTACCATCCTCCTTCCTGTGAGACAAGGGAGCCTGGACCGATGACCCCCGCTCCCAGGGGACAGCCCAGGCCACCAGCTCCCGGGGCCCGCGCAGGAAGGGTGAGCTGGCCCGAATGATGGGACAGCTCGCAGCCACGTACCAACACGGAGCACGAAGTCGTTGTAAGACTGGTAGTTGATCTCATCCAGGACGTCGAACATCTCGATGGCAAAATCTGCCAGTGTGCTGAGGTGGGAGGAGATGGACTTCTTAGCCTGGACGTGAGCAGACACGGGTTATGTTTGACAGGTGCAAGGGCAGAGGGGCCAGGGACACTCAGCCAGTGACCTGCGGGGGTGGGCGGACCAGGCTGTACCCCTCACAGGATCAGGGACTTGACCCCCACGTCAACCATGCAGCAGCCCCGCTGGCTGGGCCTGGGGCTGACTGGGTGGCACCCTACAGCTGCCCTAGTGTGTGTTTATCATCCCATTCTACAGGTAAGAGACTGAAACAGAGGAGGAATATTATTGCCCAAGGCTCCCAGCTCCTGAGGGCAGAGACTGAGGCCATCTGAGCCCAGGCAGAGCCCTTCCGCAGGAATGGGGGCGGAGGGGAACCCTGTGGTGGGAGACCAGATGTCCCACTGCTCAGACAAGGCTGCCACCAGCCCATTGGAAACAAGCAAAGTAAGGTGAGCAGAGGGGGTCTGAGTCAACTGCTCACACAGCAGAGAGCAGTTCCAGCCCTCCTTCCTCACACTGATTCCGTCTCTTTCATCGTGTTGTGTTGACAGATCCTCTCTTTTGTGAGAAAACAACTGTAATTTTTTTTCTTTTTCTAATGATATCAAGGTTACTTGCTCTTCTTGTTTTAGGAATATTTTCATAGTCCTCAAAGTTGGGGAATTAATGCTTTTTTTAAAAAAAAATTAACTGACAATTTTTTAAAGAACAGTTTTAGGTTTACAGGTAAATTGAGCAGGTAAGTGTAGAGAGTTCCCATATACTACCCCCGTACCACCCCTCACACATACAGAGTCTCCCCTATTATTAACATCTTGCTTTAGGCTATGGTAGATTTGTTACCACTGAACGAACCTACGTTGATTCATTATTATTAACTAAAGTCCACAGTTTACGTTAGGGTTCACTCTGTGTGCTCTATGGGTTTTAAAAAATGCAAAATTTCATGTATCCATAATTGTAGTAGAATACAGAATAGTTTCACCGTCCTCTAAATCCCCCACCTATTCCCTCAAACCCTGGAAACTATTATTTACTATCTCCATAGTTTTGCCTTTTCTAGAATATCATACAGTTGGAATCACAAAGTATGTAGCTTTTCCAGATTGCCTTCTTTCACTTAATGATATGCATTTAAGGTTCCTCCATGTCTTTTCATGCTTTGACAGCTCATTCCTTTTTAGTGCTAAATAATATTCCATTGTATGGATGTATTACAGTTTATTTATTCATTCACCTATTGAAGGACACCCTGGTTGCTTTCAAGGTTTGCAATTATGAATAAATCTGCTATGAACATCCTTGGGCAGGATTTTGTGTGGACATAAGTTTTCAACTCTTGTGGATAAGTAACAAGGAGAGTGATTGCTGGATCATATGGTGAGAGCATATTTAGTTCTGTAAGAACTCCAACTGTCTTCCAAAGTGGCTGCAGCATTTTGCATTCCCTCCAGAAATGAGCGAGGGTTCCTACGGCTCCACGTCGTCACCAGCACGTGGCAGTGTCCGCGTTCTGGATTTTGGCCACTCTAATAGGTGTGAAATTGTATCTTGTTGTTTTAATTTGCATTTCCCTGAGGACATATGATAGGGAGCATCTTGTCATATGCTTATCTGCCATCTGTATATCTTCTTTGGTAAAGTGTCTGTTCCCATCTTTGGACGGAACACTTTTTGATTGGGCTATTTGTCTTCTTAATTTTAAGAGTTCTTTGTAATATTTTGGGTACAAAGCCTTTATCAGATAGGTGGTTTGCAAAGATTTTCTCCAAGTATATGGACTGTCTTTTCATTATAGTATTTTCCACCAGTAGAATTTTAAAATTTTAATTAAGTCCAATCTAACAGTGTTTTCTTTCACGGATCATGCTTTTGGTACTGTATGTAAACACCCATCACCAAACCCAAGGTTACCTAGATTTTCTCCTATGTTATCTTCCAGATGTTTTATAGTGTTGCATGTCACATTTAGGCCTATGATACATCTTGAGTTAATTTTTGTGAACAGTGTAAGGTCTGTGTTTAGATTCATTTAAAAAATATAATTTAGATAGATAGATATTCAATTTTTCTAGCAACATTTGTTGAAGACTATCTTTGCTCCATTTGTCAAAGATCAGTTGACGATATTTACATAAATCTATTTCTGGGCTCTCTATTCTGTTCCACTGGTTTATTTGACTACCTCCCTTTTGCCAAAACCATACTGTATTGATTACTGCAGCTCTACGGCAAGCCTTGATTTCTGGTGGTGTCAGTCCTCGAACTTTGTCCTGCTTCTGCTATGTTGTGTTGACTACCCTCAGTCTTTTGTCTCTCCGTGTCAACTTAGGATCAGTTGGTCAATGTCACATAATAACTTGCTGCACTTTTCATCAGGACTGCATTAAATCTACGGATCAAGTGGGAATCTGACATCTTAATGATACTGAGTTTTCCTACGCAGAAATACGGAGTATCTCTTGACTTATTTAGATCTTTGATCTAAATAAGCACTGGGCCCAGTGCTTTCTGTTTTGGAAGGTTATTAATGACTGGTTCAATGTTTAATATAGATATGGACCTACCCAGATTATCTATTTTTCTTATGTGAGTTTTAGCAGATTGCATCTTTCAGAGAATCGGTCCATGTCACCTAAGTTACCAAATTTGTGGACACATAGTTATACTTTTTATACCAGTTGGAAATAGTAACTTTTAAAATGTTTGATTTTATAATTGTCTGTAGTTAAGATACAGAGATAAAATAGAAATTTCTATGTTGATTTTGTATCCAGCAAGTTTGGTAAAGTCACTTAAAAATTCTATCAGCTTATATGGAAACATTTTAGCACTGTATATTCTAAACATGCGAGCAATTTGAGAATGATGGTTTTGTTCCTACTTTTGCAATTCATAACTCTTCTGTTTACTTTTCTTCCCTTATTGGACTGGCCAGGACCTCCAGTGTAGCACCATAGAGTTGTCCACAATATACTTTAACATCTTTTTTTTTTTTTTTTTTTTTTTTTTGGCGGTACGCGGGCCTCTCACTGCTGTGACCTCTCCCGTTGCGGAGCACAGGCTCCGGACGCGCAGGCTCAGCGGCCATGGCTCACGGGCCCAGCCGCTCCGCGGCATGTGGGATCTTCCCGGACCGGGGCACGAACCCGTGTCCCCTGCATCGGCAGGCGGACTCTCAACCACTGCGCCACCAGGGAAGCCCTTTAACATCTTTTAAATGTCCATTGGTTCAGTGGAAATGGCCCTTCTTTTGTTCCTAATATTAGTAATTTGTGTCTTCTCCCTTTTTCTTGGTTAGCATGGCTAGAGATTATCAATTTTATTGAACTTTTCAAAGAGCCAACTTTTGGTTTCATTGATTTTCTGATTTCTTGTCTTTGATTTCATTGATTTGTGCGCTGATATTTATTATTTCTTTTATTCTGTTGCTTTAGGTTTATACTGCTCTACTTTCTCTACTTTTCTAAGGTGGAAGCTTATTGATTTTGGATTGGTCTTCTTTTCTAATGTATGAATTCAATGACATAAATTTCTCTCTAAGCACTGCTTTTCCTGCACCCCACAAATTTGGATAAGTTATATTTTTATTTTCATTTAGTTCAAAGTATTTTTCAACTTCTCTTGAGATTTCTTTCTTTTTTTTTTTTGCGGTACGTGGGCCTCTCACTATTGTGGCCTCTCCCATTGCGGAGCACAGGCTCCGTTTGCGCAGGCTCAGCGGCCATGGCTCACGGGCCCAGCCGCTCCGCGGCACGTGGGATCTTCCCGGACCGGGGCACGAACCCGCGTCCCCTGCATCGGCAGGCGGACTCTCAACCACTGCGCCACCAGGGAAGCCCAAGATTTCTTTTTTTTTTAATTTCTCCTTTGTATCACTTAGAAGTGTACTGCTTCATCTCCAAATATTTTGGAATTTTCCAATTATCTCCTAGCAACAGATTTCTACTTTAATTCCACTCTAGTCTAAGAATATAGTTTGCATTATTTCAATTATTTTAAATTTATTAAGCGGTGTTTTATGGCCCAGAATGTGGCCTATCTTGGTAAATGTCCCATGTGAGCTTCAAAAGAAGTACATTCTGCTGTCCTTGGATGAAGTAGTCTATAGATGTTAAGTACATCCAGGTGATTGACGATGCTGTTCAGTTCAGCTCTCTTCACAGATTTCCAGCCAACTGCATCCACGGGTTACTGACAGCAGGGTAATGAAGTCTCCAGCAGGAATAGCGGGTTCATCTACTTCTCCTTGCAGTCCTATCAGTTTTCGCCCCCTGTTGTTAAGTGCATAAATATCAAAGGTCGTTACGTATTCTTGGAGAATTAACTCCTTTATAATGTACCTCTTCATCCCTGATAATTTCCCTTGATCTGTAATTTGCTTTGTCTGAAATTAAGATAGCTACTTGAGCTTTTAACCGTGCTAGCATGGTGTCTCTTTCTACATCCTTTTATTTTTTAATGTATCTGTGACTTTATATTTAAAGTGTGTTTCTTGCAGAAAACCTAGCTGGGTGTTGTTTTTTAGCCACTCTGTTAGTTTCTGTTTTTTAATTGGTGTTTTTAGGCCATTCACATTTACGGTGATTATTGATATAGTTAGATTAGCATCTACCATATGTGTAACTGCTTTCTATCCATGACACTTCTTTTTTTACATCTTCCTCTCTTTTTCTGCCTTTTTTATAGGGGCAACCTGAGGACTTTATTCACAAGCCTGAACTGGGAAAGGGGAACACTCAGTGGTGTCAGGCTGCCAGGATGGGGCCAGGGTGGTAGGAAGTGGGCAGGGCTGGAGGTAGTTCTTGTGCCCGGCCTTCCGTGTTGACCTTCCCCAGAAGGTCAACACGGAACTGGCCACTGACAAGACAGCCTGCAGGCTGCTGCCCTAATCCAGTGCAGAGGGCAAACTGAGGCCCACAGTGGGGGGCCTGCCCATGGTCCCTGGGCAGCTGGGGGCAGAGCCGGGGGCAGAGCCGGGGCCCAGCCCCTGAGCAGGGCCCACCTGTCGACCTGTGCTCACCTTGGTCCCGGCCGCGGGCGCCAGCCCCACGGCAGCCATGTAGGTGCTTCCGATGGTCTTGATCTTCTCCAGGTCCTTGTAAAAGTCTCTGTCCATGAGCTTTGTTTGAAACACAAAACTGTTAAACGTTACATAACATCTTATAAAAGTCACGGCGGCGCACGGCCGCCAGGAGCAACCGCAGACAGGTACGTTCTGGAAAGCAGTGTGTCTTCTTCATGTAGGCATGAGACAAGTTCTCGGGCTGAACCGAGAGGCGCAGGCCTCAGGGGCTCCAGCAAAGGTGCTTAAAAGAGGCGCCAAGGAGGAGCCATACGGAATGCACTCCCGTCCTCTCCGTCCTCCAGCAGCTGAGCTCACAACCACCCAGCGGGCAGACGGGCCCCAGGGAGGGAAGCAGAACTGGCGCAGACTGGAAGCCTGGCTCTGGAGGGTGCAGAGGTGCCTGCCCACCCCCCCAACCTGCAGGTGAAGCCGCCCACCTGAGCTCGACATTCACAAGGCAGGGCACAGATGCCAGCACCCGCCCTCCCCATATCCTAAGGCCAATTTCCTTCCTCAACTGTCACGGTTGGTTGGGATTCCCAAGGAGACAAAAGGCACGTGCTCCCCCTGGCCCCCTGCCATCCACAGAGCAACGTGCTACATCGGTGGACACAATTCAGGACTCGGTTGGAGGAGGGGCACCAGGCCGGCCCAGGCCCCAGGGGGTCAGGACTGTGGGGCGGCCCTTACCTCGTCGAAGTCGGCGATGATCTCGTTGAGGAGGCGCAGACACTCCACGCCCATGTTGTTGCCATCCAGCTCGATGTAGAAGTCGTTGAAGTTGGGGATGGAGGCGAACATGACCCCCACCTGCGAGTACGACTGGTAGTACAGGTCCTGGGGGCCAAAGGTTGGGTCAAGCACTGAAGAGGCAGGCAGAGCAGCCTTGAGGGCTGGCGCTGGGAGCAGGGCCTGCGGACCAGTCCTGAGGCGTGGCTGCCAGGACGCGCCGGCACCCCGTGCCACACGAGGAGGGGGCTCGGAGGATCTAGGCCCACACGAGGTAAGTCAGCTCACAGGTGGGTGCAGAGCCCCCAGCCCAGCGGGACGAAAACATGAGCCCTGGAGCTATTTCAGGCCAAAGCTAGTGAAGCGAAGCCTGGAGGTTTGTGCCTTTAGGACCTAAAAGCCCAGCCGGAGCCTCTTTATTGCTGAGTCGGCTTTCAGAAGCCCTGCCCTATGCTGACTGGGTGGTCCCAGAGCTTTACTGCAGTAGGTCGCGGCCACTAGGACGTTCTGAGCAACCCAGACAGCTCTGAGCACAGAGAAGGGAGTGAACCGCCGGCCCTACGGGTGGGTGTGGCAGTTTCTAGGGGGCCACCCAGGACGTGCAGGCCTTGAAACGGCGCTTCCCAACCTCGTGTGCAGTTTAATGAAGCCCACTCGCCTTCCCTGTGGGGACAGTGGATGCTGTGCTCTCTCCGAGGATCAAAGGGGAGGGCACGCTAGCTCTGGGCACCTGTCACCCCCATGGCCCAGGGGCCTCAGATGGTCTAGTTCCCACCCTGCCCTTGGGGTGGCCGAGGGGCCTCTCCACCTCGGTGCTCACCATGTTGCGGGGGTTGGACATGAGGAAGTGCTGGGCGACGTGGGCCGGCAGGAGGTTGAAGAGAATCCTCTTGTTGTCCAGCTTCACCCTCTCCATGTCGTCCCTCTCCTCCTCTGCCTGGGGAGTGGTCCTCCGTTAGCCACTGGCCCGCCCACTCACGCTTCCCTGCTCGCTCGACTACCCGCCATGCAACAAGATTCTCGCCTGGACCAGACTCTGGACACTCTTCCCCAATGTGCCCTGACGTCGGGGCATCCACGCTCATCTCTGCATCGTCCAGTTCGAGCAAGAGCCCTGCTTAGTCAGTTTAACACGACGCCCCACCCTTGACCTCTGATCACCCCGGTTATCTGATCGCGTTCCTCATCTCCGAGCCCAGCCAGGTGATGTCGGATCACCTTGGCCTGCTCTCAGCAGGGATCCTGTTAGGTCAGTTTAGCCGGAAGCCCCCTCACGCTGGATGCCTCCTTTGGGAGTTTCCCATCCACCGCCCCCCACCCTGCCCCTTGGCTACAAAGCCCCACTTGCCCGCCCTCTATTTTGGGTTGAGCCCGCTCTCTCTTCCGCTGCAGTGGTTGGTCCCTACGCCTGACGCAACACTCCCGAAAAATGTCTGCCTTACCCTCTTTAATGAGAGCTCTGAATTATTACACCTGTAACGCATGCTTCTTTCTGCTATCCAAGCTAAATGCCAAGTATGCCAACAGTTTCCACCAGGCTCATCTCCACGCCCCCTCCAGGTAGTGACTAGATCAACATTAGGGGCTCAGAGGATCCACGCAATTCTGGACTAGTCACCACCCGGCTCAGCTAGAGCTTCCAAAGGACAGACAATAAGGGGCCTGGCCCCAGTTTCCAGGGTCTACCCCCAGCCATCTTCTGGGGACCAGAGGCCTGAAGCAGCCCTCTGTGGGGCACGTGCCCACTCCCAGGACACACCAGGCCTCCAGCAGCCTCCGACGTGCCTCCAGAGCATTGCCGGCCTCACTGGGAATGCCCGAAGCCAGCGGTGGACCCTCCCTAAGCTCCTGCGTCCTCTAGAATCTCGTGGCTTTCAGCAGGACTCACAAGTCTCTGGGTGCTGAGACAAGCAGAAAGCTACAGGGGCCGGGGGGGCAGACCCAGCGGAGCAGAGGGTAGAAGCCGGCGGGTCCAACTGGGGGACACGGCCAAGCAGATGGCAGGTGCGGTACGGGTCCCAGCTGGCTGGCCTCTTAGCTCCAGGGCCCTGAGAGACTAATGCAACCAGTGGTGATGGCCCCACTCACTGGGCACCATGAGGGCTCAAGAGGCGATGGTGGCAAAGTGCTGAGGCCAGCCTCAGGTCAGGTGCCAGCCCTCAGAAATGGAGGCCACCGGATCACTGTGGATCACTGTCCCCCACTTCCACATCTGGCACCTGGCCGTAGCCAGGGAAGGAGCTCAACTGGGGGGACATTACATCAGCATTACAGGGGCAACAAGCTCTTGAATGCAGTGACAATGTCACAGGCATGCCGTGTTGATGGCCTGCGGCCGCCACCAAAACCCACACCGTGGAGGGCAGCACACCCTGGTTCAAGTGGCCGGGTACAGAGCTCCAATTGCCTCGTCATAAAATGAAACACCCATTCATAGAGGCACCATTCCTACCTGTCAAGGGGTTAGGAGGGCGTGTGCTAGCTCGTAAGCCTTGAAGAGTGTCACCTATTTTTGGTGTTGTTATTATAATAACAGTGGAAGGGGTCGGCTACACGCTGCTGGATTTCATGCAGTGATTCTACCAGTTAAAAGCAAGCATGTGAGACCCCCAAAGGTGGATGTGAGGAGGCCTCAGGCCACACCTGCCAGGAGGAAGGGGGCCCAGCCAGGAGTCCCAGGCCTCCTCTAGGGCGTTTTCTGGGAAAACGAGATGTGTGGTCCACAGGAGCCGTCAGTTAGCAACGGGGCTGATGCACGACAGGCTTCGTCCTGCCCCTTAAAGTGGGTAGACATGCTGCAGGTGAGGACAGAAGAAGGAGCCCAGGAGCCCCAGGACCCGGCTCAGACAAGCATGGACCCTGCAGACAGGGCTGTGGCTGCGGACAGCGGCTGAGATGGGTAACAGCAGACACAGCTGTGTGGGGAAGAAAGGCCTCACAAGGGAAACAGGAACCTCTCCTAAGACACATATAATTAATTTCCTGTTAACACGTGTGCACTGACACACAAAAGAAAGTTTCTTGAAAGATGAGGTAAAGAGAAAGTAAATAATAGTTTTTAACTAACAGGTGTTTAGAAATTTATTAATGACACATAAATGTTTGCTCTCTCCAAAATATTAACGTTAACAGTATTTTAATGAATGCAGTGTAACTGAATATGTTTCAACTTTTTAAAAAATTTTGATTGATCACTTTGTGTGTTGAAAAGCTTTCGTTCTAATTTCGGTTTCTTTCAATTTATTTACAGCTAACTCAGATTTATGGGCTATCAGATTAACTCTCTTTCTAAATAATCAACTACTTTTTAATCCATCCACGGATGTGAACGTTTCTGTTGAAATCTGACTGATAAATGTCTATCTTCTTACAAACTAAGCAGAAGAAGTTGGATCGTTATATTTTTCACAAATAAGATGAAAATCCACTGAAGTTCTCTTTTTGTAAGACTTTCCAACCAGCCAGGAAGTATTGGTAAGAAAGAGCTGTGGGTAATATACATTATTCCTGTAAACAAAATCACACGACAGAGACACATCCAACATCCATTTTCAAAATGTTTTCTCGGGCTTCCCTGGTGGCGCAGTGGTTGAGAGTCCGCCTGCCGACGCAGGGGACACGGGTTCGTGCCCCGGTCTGGGAAGATCCCACATGCCGCAGAGTGGCTGGGCCCATGAGCCATGGCCGCTGAGCCTGCGCGTCCAGAGCCTGTGTTCTGCAACGGGAGAGGCCACAGCGGTGAGAGGCCCACGTACCGCCAAAAAAAAAAAAAAAAGTTTTTTCTACACCATAGTTTCCTTAGTTATCAAAGGGGAAGAGGAGGGGGGATAAATTAGGAGTTTGAGATTAACATATACACAGTACTATATATAAAATAGATAACCAACCTGAAACTAATACAACATGGTAAATCAACTATACTTCAACAAAAAAATTAAAAATTAAAGAATTAAATTAAAAAAGCACGTTCCTTCTCACGTGTCAAAAATCTGACCCCTGACTCTATAGGACAGATTATGGGAGCTTACCTTCCAGAAATTAATTACCAGGGGACACTTACAGACAGCTACACGGCATCTCAGAAGGGCACCCAGCCTGGGATCACTATCTTTTGGTAAACAGAACAGAGCAAAAACAAAAAACAGCACAACCTGACAACTCCCGGCAGATGACCGGTGAGCCGCTGTGCCCTGTGACTCTCGGTGTGACCCCTATGAGGTGCTGTGAAGCTTTCAGTCTAACCAGCCAAACAAGCAGACCCTGACCCAGCAGCTGGAGTTAAGGACAGCTCGCTAAAAATGAGCAATTGAGGGAGGGTGGCACCGGCCTCGCTATGCCTGGGCAGTGATGTCCCTGCCTGTGTCCTAGAAGTGACATCTGGCCAGGGTGAGATCAACCCAGCCAGCTCATTCTTCAACGAGGAAAGCATGTTTCTTAATTTTCAGATTCGCTCACTATAAACAGAACTTCTGATGTTGTTCCACAGTGTTCCGCAGAGAAACAGAAAGAATAGGGCAGATATAGATATACAGGAAGAGATTTATGAGGAGGAGTTGGCTCTCGTGATTATGGAGGCTGAGAAGTCCCACCATCTGCTGTCTGCAAACTGGAGACCCAGAAGACCTGGTGGTGTGACTCCTGAAGGTCTGAGAACCGGGGTGCTGAGGGCAGAGACGATGTCCCAGATCGTGTAGACAGGTGAGAGGGGCTCCAATTCTCCCTTCCTCCACCTTTCTGTTCTATTCAGGCCTCCCTCAATGGATTGGATGAGGCCCACCACATTAGGAGGGGGAATCTGTTCTACTGAACCCAATTCAAATGCTAATCTCATCTAGAGATACCCTTCCAGAGGTACGCAGAAAAACCTTTGGCCAAATAACTAGGCACCTCGTGATCCAGCCAAGTTCACACATAAGCTAACATCATGATGTCTTCTTCCAAAACCCCACTGTGCTATCTCACTTGCCTTCTGGGGTACACACACCCCCTCTTCGGGACGCCCAGGCTCTGGGGGACGTCCCCCCTCTTCGGGACGCCCACCTCCTCCTGGGGAAGCACAGAAAGGGAAAGGGCCTTTCCAAAGCACACAGAGAAGCTGAGACAGAGGTCATCAGTCCCCAGGTGAGAAGGACTTCGTCTCTAACTCTTGAACTGAATCATTCCTAGTTGCCTCCCTTTGATAATTTAGTCTCACGTGAGGAAAAGGCACTCTGTGAGACATGCATCAACAACTGCATCAGCTGGGCAGGTGATCAATGATGGTGCTTGTCTCCATAGAGAGTGGCTGCCCTGCAGAGGGGACAAGTGTGGAGATTCAGGGTGGACCAGGCTGGTCAGGCCACACGGGGCACGGACACCCAGAGGAGCCCCCCATCCACTGTCAAGAGGGTGAAACACGAGGGGAGGTGGGGTCAGAGGAACAGAGATAAAGATGATAGCAGACTTATCGTTAAAAGCAATGCCAGACGAAAGGTGGCGGAACGTCTTTAATGCACTGAGCAGAAAAAAAAGATCATGAACTCAGAATCCTATACCCAGCAAAAGTATCTTTCAACCACAAAGGCAAAATGAAGAGTTTTTCAGACACGCAAGAGGTGAAAGAATTCATCACCAACAGACTTGCAAGAAACATCAAAGTGGGTCCTTCAGGCAGAAGGAAGATGACAACAGACAGAAGCCTGGATCTGCACAGAGGAATGAAAAGCACCAGAAATCATAACTATGTGGGTAAACAAAAAATACTCTTTCTCATTATAACATATCTTTAAAACAGACTTTAATGTTTATGATGGAAATGATAATATATTTGGGGGGTTATAATATATGTACAAATAAAATCTATGATGATGTCAATGGCAAAATCCCTAGGATGGAAGAAACCGATGTACGTCCTGTTGTTATGGTTCTTATACTATATGTGAGGTCGTATAATACCACTTGAAGACAAGCTATGATAAGTACCCATTAAAAAAATACAACAAAGAGTTAGAGCTAATAAGAAAAGAGGGAGATCAAGTGGAATAATAGAAATATTTAATTAACCTAAAATAGAAAAAGAGGAAAATGAAAACAAAGCACAGATGGGACAAACAGGAAACAGCAACATGGAAGATTAAAGATTAAAATCCAACCACATCCATAATCACATTAATTGTAAACGGAACAGCTCGATTAAAAGGCAAGATCCAATTGTATGTTGCTTATATGAAATCCACTTTAAATAAAAAGATACAAATAGGTTAAAAGTAAAATGATGGAAAAACATATAACAAGAGAGCTGGATTACCTATATTAATATCAGACAAAGCAGACTGCAGAGCTAAGCATATTACCTGGAAAAAGAAGGTCTTTTTTTAGGGATCGATATTTATTTGGAGTTTTTGGTTTTAGCCCACAGGTATACAATAGCGTCTTCTTTTTTTTTTTTTTTTTTTTTTTGCGGTACGCGGGTCTCTCACTGTTGTGGCCTCTCCCGTTGTGGAGCACAGGCTCCGGATGCGCAGGCCCAGCGGCCATGGCTCACGGGCCCAGCCGCTCCGCGGCATGTGGGATCTTCCCGGACCGGGGCACGAACCCGTGTCCCCTGCATCGGCAGGTGGACTCTCAACCACTGCGCCACCAGGGAAGCCCGAAGAGCGACTTTTTGTTGATCAGAGGAAAAAGGTTTCAATTTATCAAGAGGACATAATCCTAAATATTTATGCACCTAATAACAGATCATCAAAATACATACAAAAACTGACAGAACTGCAACAAGTTCTATCCACAGCTGTAGTTAGAAATTCCAACACCATTCTCTCAAAACTTGATAGAATGATTAGAGAGAAAATCAGAACCTGAATTAACTGACATAATGTAAAACACCATCCAACAGCGACAGAACCTCTCCCTGGCTAACTCCTCCAAAATCTCCAAGACTCTATCAGGTGTTATCTTTATAGGCTAATGTCACCAACTTGGGGGCCTGGTCAGGCCGTGGGCCTGTCATGCGTGTGGAGAAAGGAGGCCTGGGAAGTGACTGGAGAAGGAGCTGCAGCAGGCCTCAGCTCAGCCCAGCCACTGGGAACTCCACGTCTGAGCTCCCCCCGGCCACCGAGTGCTGAGAATGGCCGCTGCACAAGTGGGAATTACCGTCGGAATAGGCATTCATTGTAGAGAGAGAAATTTTTATCATAATCAAAATTATAAGTGTCATCATGATTATCTACTGAGTTCAAAGAAAAAAAATCACTGGAGCAAAGGCATTCCGATAGTTCCAGATTAAGAGGTTGAGGAAGTCGTCAGGAAGGAAAAGCCCATCTGTTTATTTAGGTTTATAGAACCAGCTGGGTCTCAATAAATAATTAACCCACTGAGTCTTTGGTCTGGCAATTTTGCAACAGTTCGAGGCACTCTGATGTGCCTCTGCACGACATGCTGAAATATCCAGAGGGCAAATGGGCAAAGTCTAGAAATTTCCTTGTTTTGCTGCGTTTACAGGAAAGCGAGGCGTTTCTCGTTACACATCGTTAGAAAAATATGTCAGTGTGTTCCATGTAGGCAACCCTTCCCCCATGACACAGAGGTCCTCTCCTGCACCAGACTCCCTGGAAAGCGCTCTTCACAGTGGGGCCGGGTGTGCAAGGGATATCGCTGGCAGAGGACCCCAGGACAGGGTCAACCACTGGACTTAGTAACATTTAAGGGGACACCAATGCCAAGAACAGCTCTTGCCAATCCAGATGAG
This sequence comes from Grampus griseus, assembly GCF_964374135.1. Classification (NCBI taxonomy): domain Eukaryota; kingdom Metazoa; phylum Chordata; class Mammalia; order Artiodactyla; family Delphinidae; genus Grampus; species Grampus griseus. The sequence continues at coordinate 96,859,523 of NC_139003.1, read as the reverse complement.
AGAACCTGCCTGCCTGCCTGGGGGAAGGGGTCCCCAGCTGGGGGAGTCGACAGCCAGGGCCTCAATCCCACTCTCTGAGCATGAGGTCCAGAACGGGCACCCAGTCAAAGAGTGGGAAACCCCATCTCCCACACTCCCAAGCCGGTCCAGCGCTTCCTGGCTCATCCTAAGCCCGTTCTTCTCTAGCTCTGAGTAGCTACTCATAACTGAAAGATCTTAAACCAGAGGGCCCAGCGGACGGCGAGTAGACACATCTCGGGGACCAGCCTGCCCGGTCACCCTGGATACCCGGCCAGAGCCGGACAAGACCAAGTTCAGCGGCACAGCCCACCACAAAGAGGCCGTCCTCCCTTACCTGGCACGGCTTTGGCAAACTGCAGCAGCCGCATCCCCTTTCCAGGAATGGTGTGCGCCGGCCTCTTCCCCTGGCGTCTGTGCTGACCCAGGACCCACCCAGAGGGCTCTACCTACAGGCCCGCTTGCCGCTGGCTTCTGGCCGGGCTCGGCCGGTGGGAACATCAGTAGGGGCTGGGAGGGAGGCAGGAGAGCGTGGCTGGGTCCCTCCCAGCTTGGTCACTGGGGTCTGGCTGTGTCCCTTGGCGGAAGGTCGTGAATCCTGTCTGGTGGCCCAGATTGTCCCAGGTGCTGAGGACCCCTTCCACTGTGGTGCCCTGGGCACTGCACCAGCCTGGGGTTGTCCTATCGCTGCCCCACCTTTCAGATGGTCCAAGTGCCATTAGCTCTCTTGACCTCACTGGTCTGGAGCGCGCCCTCTGCCCTCTGCCCAGACTGAGTGCTACGTGCCTGAGACCACACCCACCTCTACCGCAACCCCCGCGCCTGATGGACAACCACGCCCGGGCTCTACAGGGCCACTTCCAAGTTGCCCCCTGGTGGCCCCTGTGACTGTGGGGTCCCCACCCAGGGGTGCCTCCCCCTGCCCCTGCTCCATCACACTCCATGGCCAGGCCACCTTCCAGAGACAGGGATGGGATCCTGCCACCCTGGCTTTGGGGCCAGCAGTCAGCCCTGCCCACAGAGAACGGGGGGCTCTGACCCCTCAATGGTCTCCCCGCCACCCTTTCCCCCCAGGGTCTCTGTGAAGTTCCCCCTCCTGGCACACACCTTGTCCCCTTTCCTCGACGCCAGCCCCTCACCCCTCCACGGTTGAGTCTCAAGCTTCCAAGAGGCCCAGAGAAGCCCAGGCTCTTCCCAGAAGCCTGGCTGGGCATGGTGTGCACATGTCAGTGGGGCTGCGGCCTCGATCTGGCACCGGTGAAGGCGGCTGCCTGAGTCCCCCGAGGAGCGGGGTGAGCCAGAATCAGGTGGATTCCCACCCTTACGCCCTCACCAGGGGCCCTGCCCAAGCTGCACAGGAACTGGGGCCAGTGCTCTCCAGAGAGCCCACCTGGGGGGTCCCTACCTGTGCAGAGGGAGCCAGGGGGCTCAGATCTCAGCGGCCTCCTGCCCACCTGGAATCCAGGTATGGAGTGAAGACAGGGCTGGGCCACAGGCCCCTGCGAATCAGGGGTCTGTCCCAGCAAGGGCTGGCTCAGGGCTCCCACTGGCCGCACACAGGGAGTCAGTGTGTCCAGAACAGGCACTGACTTAAGAGTACAGGCTGAAGAATAAAGAAACAGGCAAATCCACAGGGACAGAAAGTAGATGAGTGCTGGCTCAGGGCTGGGGGGTGGCTAGAAATGGGGAGCGACCGCTAATGGTTATGGGGGGTTCCTTGGGCAGCGTAAAAATGTACTAAAACTGACTGTGGTGTTGGTTGCGCGATGCTGTGAATATACTGAAAGCCACGGAATTGTATACTTTAGATGGGTGCGTGAACCACGTGGGATGTGAACTACACCTCAGCAAAGCTGCTGTATAAAAAGGAATAAATAAGCCATGCTTTTCACCTAGCATATCCGTGTGTGCACAGACAGATACACACACACACACACACACACACACACACGCACATTTTCTTTCTTTTGTTTACCCAGAGTAATGGAATGATTGCTCATGATCTTGAATACAACCTGCCCTGGTGTGCAGACAGCAACCTGTTTTAGTAGCATCTGTCTTTTCCAGGTTAATTAAACTAGAGGGTGAACAGTAGTTTCCACTGGAGTGGCCGCTGCCTTCCGCCGCCATCACAGCCAGCCCTCCCATCCCCCCTCCCTGCCCCTCCTTCCCACAGGGAGAACACCCAGCAGTGGCTCCGGAGAGAGCCCAGTGGGGCCTGCAGCCTGTCAGACGTAACACGGTGTCTGCACCGACTGTGCGCCAAGCCTGCTGGGAAGGGAACTGTAATCGTTCCTCACTGCAGTGGCTAATTGCATGTGTCAACCTGACTGGGCCACAGGGCGCCCGGATCACTGGTGAGCATCCCTTCTGAGTGTGTCTGAAGGAGAGATTAGCTCTGAATAGCTGGACTGCGGGAGGAGGTCGTCCGCTCCAATGTGGGCGGCCGTCATCCAATCCCCTGGGGCCTGAAGGGAAGAAAATAGCAGAGGAGGGGCACTCTGCTCTCAGCCTGAGCTGGGGCGTCCATCTTCCCCCTCCCTCGGACATCAGCACTCCCGGTTTCTGACCTTGGGACCCGGACTGGACTACGTACACCCCACCACTCCTGTTCTCTCACGGCAGGTGGCAGACGGCGGGACGTGTCAGCCTCCGTAACCTCGCAGGCCAATCCCGGGAATAAACCTCCTCTCTGCAGAACCCAACCAATACACTCCCACACGGGATTACGGTCCTCACTCCATTCTACTGCGGACCAGGGACCCCAAGTGGAGTTGTGGGATTCCCGAGGAGGACCACTTAACTCTAGGCCCACCTCCTGCCCACCCGACACAGCTGACCAGCGAGGGCCTCAGCCACTGACCTCCTGCCTATTCCACCGCCGGACACGGACAGGCGTCATCCGTCTTCCTGAAGCAAGGGTGTGGGCAGGCAGAAAAAAAAGGAGACTGGGCCCCCCAGCAGGCGGGGAGAGTGTGGGGTGACGGCGGGGTGCACCCAGACCCCTGGCTCAGAGCCACGTGGCTCTGGACTGGGACCCTGGCTGCACACAGGGTCCCTGGTATGCGGACGCTCCCACCCACCACAGACCTGCTGGGACCTCCAGTCATTCCAGCCCTGGCCCTGGGCACGTCACATCTGTGTCTGAGCCCCATCTGTAATCCCACCTCCCGGGCAGGGCTGCTGTGAGGACGGAACAGAATGAACTCCCTCAGACAGCTGCTTCTTCATGTGTCAGAATGAGAAGACTCTCCTGCAGCCTCTGTTCTACTGCACACCCGCCTCCCCATTTTTAGACGAGGAAACCAGGGGGAAGCAATGTGTCCAGAGCCAGGAAGTGTGCAACTTACACAGATGGAGTCTGGCCTCTGGACCAGAAAGCCGGAAGCCCTCTGTTCCCAGAGTCGGGGACACAGAGCAGGTGACAAGGGGACAAGGAACAGGTGATGAGGGGGCTCGGAGACACACCACACCACGTGTGACCTGGGCTGGGCCCAGAAGTGGCCCTGGGTATGCCCGGTGCGCCTGTGCTCTGAGGTCATCGCCTGACACAGGGGCTCAGGGCCCAGGACCGCTCACGGGCCTGCTACTCCTCCGAGTCTCTCCCTCTCGTTTCAGCGTTCCCCAGCATGCACTGTAAAAACATCAGGTCCCGGCCCCCAACCACAGACCTAAGTCTGGAGCGGGCCACGCGAGATTCGGCATCTTCAGGAATTTTCCACGAGCCTCATGAGACCCGCTGTCACGTCCGGCCAGCGGAGGCCGAGCCCCTCTGCACCGTCACCCCTCTGCCAGCACGCCTTTGCTCACGGCTGGCAAAGCAGTCAGCCTCTGACCGTCGCACAGGGCTCGTCAGACCGCCCCCCGCCTGCCTGCCTTCCTGCTCCTTAGCCCCAGTGGCTCCACCCACAGAGCCGCCAGCGTCCAGCCGGGAGCCCCCACCTGACACCTCTCCCAAGGGGCCCCCGCCCCCCCCACCCCACGGAAGCAGAGGGGCTCCTCTTGCCTGTGCGGCCCACAGGTAGTCCAGCCGCAGCTTGACGTCCACCTGCCGGGCGTGCAGGGCCAGCGTGCACGAGAACAGGAGGATGGCCACGATCGGCTCAAAGCTGCGGCCCGAGACGGCGTCACCCCTTGGGGAAGAAAAGGAAGGAAACCCACGTCAGTGTCCCGAACGCAAGGCCGGTCCCCAGAGGCCCCTCAGACGCGACACCCCCAGCGGCGCCCGGGACTGACCCGGGCGGAGAGCCCCATCCCCGGGGAAACCCGAGGAGTGGCTGGAACGTGGGTCCAAGTGAAGAAAGGGAGAAGCCCCGGCACCGGCGATCTTCTGTTCAGCAAATCGGAACACAGGGCCCCTCGCGTGGACACAGGCGATGCCTGGCCACCGGCTCTAGCCGGAACAGCGTACCTACCCCACGGCCTTCGTGTACCCGCCGAGCTCCAGGACGAGGATGTAGGAGGTGGTAAGCACGGCAAGCAGGATCATTTTTGGCAAGGAGGACACCCGCAGGAATACAGCCAGCGGGAGGGTGCCCACGAGGCCACACAGCAGGGCGTGGGGCGCAGACTCGCAGGGCGCGGCGGGCAGCACGCGGTCCCGGCGCCCAGACGACAGGATCACCAGGGACCCGTTGGGACTGGAGCTCCAGGCCCAAGGCAGGCAGCCCACCTGGAAGGGGGACAGAGGACCCAGGAGCGTGGGAGGAGCCCCACTCAGGACACTCACGCGCCCTGCTCCCAGCCCCCTACGGCCTCCCGCTCCAACCCGCTCCCCCGGCGCCATCAGCCGGGCCTCGGAAACTTCTGCCTGCTCCCGGCCCTGCTAGTCTCCTGACTACCCAAGAGGGGGCAGTCTCCCCAGGGCCTGGGCCTGGGGGCATGAAACCCCTACCATCCTCCCAAACCACTCAGCTCCATCCTGTCCCTCCCCCCACCCCCTCCTTCCTGTTTCTCTGCCCAAGCTTCATCCTCTGCGCACTGCGAAGGCCGGGCCTCCATTCCCAGGAGGATCGCGTGTCCTGCACTGGGTGACGTCCCCTTCCCACCCCGCACTTCCTTGAGCACCCCCAGGCCCACCTCTGATCCCCTTGTTTCCCTCCCCAGCCCAGGGCCAGGCCCTCCAGGGTGGTCCCCGCAGGGCCCCCCACGTACCTGCGCCTGGCAGCTCTCACCACGCCCAGCCCCGTGCTCAGCAGAGACACTCACCACACAGCCTTGGGCCACAGAGTAGATTAAGACCACGATGAAGATACACAGGACGGTGCGGATCTGGATCGTCAGGCACCCTGGAAAACACTGAACAACAAAATGCTATTGAGAAAACGGCCTCTTGTTACAAAGTCGATCGTGTTCACAGTAAATCACAGTACAGAATGCTGAGAGCCACCTGTAGGCAGCTAGAGTCTCACCGACTACTCATCCTTCACACGCCTTTCTTGGCTGTTTTCATATAATTAATCTCCCCGGTGGAAAAGCTGCCCAAACTAAAAAAGACGAAAACTGAAGCCTTTAAATTAAAAAGATGCTGTGACGCTGAGTGGCACCGACAATCACTGAACAGATTACCTTGACGTGTTCAGAATACTGCATCCTTCTATCTCAGAAATGGTAAGACTTTCCATTCATTTGTGTCTTACATGCTTTAACTAAGTTTTATCATTTTCTTCACACAGGCTTTATAAAATTTTTGTCATTAGAAGTCTTATGTTAAGTCTATTTAATAAACACATTTTGCAATATTCAAAAAATGATGTCATGGATAAAAGACGTTCTTCTTAGACTCACACTTCTGAAATTAGAAACAAAAACGAAAATAGAGACCACAGGGAGATTACAGAAAACACCAACCAGCCAGGGAGCCCGGGACCATCTACACGGTTATCCCTCTATCCTCCCCGCTGTGAAGTCGGAATCATTACCGACCCCGCTCTACCGGTGAGGAAATGCGGCCCAGACACCACTCATTCTCCAGTCCCGGAGACAGAGTGGGCCGCTCCAGCTCACACAGTGGTGGACGTGGATCTGGGTCCCAGTTCTAGGCTTCAATACTGTTGTATTTTCCTTGAAACACAGATCTCCTCTGAGGTCCTCACGCAGAGGAGCTGTTCTGCGGCGGTGTGAGCCCCACTGTCTTAGTACCTGCGTCACGCGCATCCCAGTCTTCTCTCCCACTGAGCCCTGGGCAAGGCCGTGGATGCTCAAGGGGACTCCTGCCCCCAGCCCCAAGAAGCACGGGCTGCTCACCCTTTTACTCAGCAAACCCTGGAGACACTGTTTCTGGCCGGGTGGGCTTCAGGAGCCCCCAGGGCGCCACCGGGAGTGGGGCCTGGCCCCTGGTGCTGCGGGAGAGGTGGAAACAGGACAAATGTCTCTCGGGAGGCTATGAGCGGAGGGCCACTGGCCAAGGCTGGGCAAGCCCCGCCCACGGTGTGTCCCGCTCCGGGCCTGGAGGGTGGACGCGGATGTACAGCTGGGTTGCTGAGGCCTTTGGGCCACCCAAGGAAGGGCAGCCTTGGGCTGAGCCGGCACATAGGGGCAGTCAGAAGACCCAGAGAGAAACTGGTCTCAGGTAGTTGAATGGAGTCACTGGATAAAACCAGCCCTGGGCCCACCCTCCTCCCCTCCCTCTCTCCCTCCCTCTGAATTTTCTGAATATATAGGACAATAAATTCCCTTTATCATTTAAGACCATTTGAGCTGGCTCTTCCGTTACCTGCAAAATAACATTGTTTAAGGCCGCCCCTGGATCACACAATGGTGAAGAGCTGTGACGGCCAGCCTCGGGATACTGAGACCCTCTTCACTCCATGCTAACTGCCTGATCCTACAAACGTGTTTGATTGAATACACAAGAGTTAAAATACCTCTCTGGAAATTAATGGCAATCACAAGGACCCGCCTGGAGTTGGGGCTTGTTTGCTGGGAGCAATTAGAGGGGTAGGAACACAGTCATGATAAGAAGGGCTGTCTGTTCATTTTAAGACTGCTGGCCGCCTTTTTTACAGTTAATTTGGGTCAACTTATCAGTTCTTGAGCAAAAAAACAAATATACAGGCGCACACACACAGACACACACACATCTCCACAGACCTAAAAACAGCATGAAAAATAGTTTGTCATAATATAGAAAAAAGGTAGCTGATCTGACATAAACAATGGAAAATTCCCCCAGAACGTGACCCACAATTAGTCAAAGGTGACCCAGGGGGTTGTCTATCGTTGCCACATCCTCAGAGCATGCTGTCACTGTCTCACGAAGGGACTCTGCAGCAATGGCCAGGCTGAGCGCCCGGGACCCCACGGCCAGACGGGGATTCACAGCCTGAGCTGAATTTCACAAAGGACCCCAGCAGTGTGACAAGGGCGCGAGGCAAGGGGATGCAGAGCAAGGCCCTGCCCTGTGCTCTGCAGAGAAGCGGAGCCGTGGAGCGTGCTGTGACCAGGGCGCGACACACGGAAGAAACCGCGGCCGCGCCAGATGGCCGGCGAAAGGAGGGGTGACCGCCCGGCACCGTGGAAGGTCAGTCCTAATGCGGGCGACACTCTGCCGGAGCCGCAGAGTCTCAACGACCTAGGCAAAGGCGACAACTACACAACCGCAGCCTTCTCCACTCAGCCCTGCCTCTGCGCTCTGGGCTTATTCTCCGCCCATGCGTGTTGAGGGCCCAGAGAAGCACAGGGCGTGGCCAGAGACCACGTGCTCCCATGGGGGCGGGGCTTCAGAGGCTTCTGACCAGGCATCAAACCTGGCATCAGCCTTTGGCTAAGATCAAGAGTAGTAAGAACTGCGTTTTACACTACGGCGCACAGGTACACACAACTGAAGCAAACTTCCAGGAAACCCTGACTACAGTTGATGTACGATGGCATTTTCATTCATTCCTATTCCATTCCTTTTGTTCACATCTCACACAAACCTAAAAAAACCGAAAAACCACACATAAAAACAAGCAAAAAAACCCCCAATTTCACAGCCCCCCAGAGAGTTGCAATTTGAAGTTTAAAAAATATGACTTACCCTATGCTAAATACATGAACTCAACCCCACACAGATGCACTGCAGAAGCCACTGGGGCTGAGGTAGAAAAGGATGCATCACGGGGACGGCGGGGCACTCTCAGGGGCTAGCAGAGCCCTCGAGTTTGTCCCCGGAGGGTCACTGTCCTCTGCTGAGGCTCCGTCTCCCTCCCCAAGGAGGGAAAACCTACAGGTTTTCTAACTTCCCAGGCACTGTCCATTCATCGACGACGTCCAGTGTAAGTGGAATCTCACCACCACTGCAGACCTCCTCCCTGCCTTCCCCACCCCCTGCAGGCGGCTCGCAGGGTCTAAGGTGGGCCGGGCCGGGGGCACGGTGGGCAGGGCACTGTTCCTCCCCGGAGGCCAGCCCTGCCAGGGCCGTAGGGAGGGCAGGAAGCCCAAGGCAGGAGCCCCACCTCCTGAGCGGTACCTTCGCTCAGGGGACCACGAAGGGGTGACTGGGACGGCGGACAGAAAAGTGAGGCTGAAATACGGGCAGAATGTGTGCCAGGCCCTGCTCCCAGTACATCATGAATATCCTTTCACGGACGGAGACACTGAGGCCCTCGCGCTGGCAGCCCCTAGCAATGGAGCTGCCCCACCGGCTGCATGCCCTGGCTGTGGCCGCTTCTACGTCACAGAGGAAGGCACTCTGCCCAGTTGACTCCCAGGCCTTCTCGGAGATGCTCAGCTGCAATGGACCCTCCCACCTGCGTGCACAGCCGTGACCACTCACGTCTCCCCATCTCAGCACGTGCTGGCCTCTGCGGGACGACCCTGCCCCCGCTGCCTGTCCCCACCCTCCCCAGCCAGAGCCTGCCTGCTGTCTGGCCCCTCCTGTCGCCTGGCGCCCAGTCTTCTGCACAAGCCCCATGGTGAGCTCAGAGCCCGGCGCAGGGCCTGCGAAGGGGAGTGTGCGAGTGTGTAAACTGGCCCCTGAACTGGCGCATGCTGGCCGGGCGACCTGCAGCTGCCTGCTGCCAGGACCATGCACGCTGCACCCCGCTGCTTCCTGACCATCGCTCTGAGTGGACCCATGAAGCAATGGATCAAAATCGCACACCTAGAAAAAATGCTCAGGCCCATGGGGGAGGGCAAGGAGGGGTATGTGGGTGGAAAGAAAGGGGCTGGGGGAGCCAGGGTCACCTCCTCCAGGAAAACTGTCCACCAGGTGCACAGATTCTGAACACTGGGGATGAATAGGACGGGCTAAGAAATTAGCATCCACTTGCCATGCTTTCACTTGAAATTAGGTGAATAAAGCAATCTTATCTGAAGTGGGAAATTCCAGTTTACCAAACCAGACGCCACTCCATCTATGAAATCAAAGAGCTGGGAACGTGGTTTGAATAAATAGCATTTTTTCTTACTCAACAAGTTACCCATGAATAATAAAAAATTTAAATAAATAAAACTAGAGCCAATCTTCTCAAGAAGTAGCTGTTTTCCACAACTGTGCAAAAATAACCCTGGGTCGGTCAGACGTGACACGTGGGGGTCTAGTGGGGACAGGGGACATTTGAAAAGGAAGGTTCAGGATGGGAGAGAGGCGTGCGGGACCAGGACAGAGCCCTCTTCCAGGAGCCATGGGCGACACGGGGCCACGCACTCAGCCCTGGCTCCAAGGCCAATGAAGCATCCTCGAGAGCGTGGCCGCCCCAGGCTAGGACGGGAACCCACGACGAGCCACAGGACGCTCCATCCGCAGAGAAGAGCGTCACACCTTGTGTTCGTTTATCCAGTCACTACCAATCACCCACCCTTGTGTCCATGGGGCACCTTCCCAGAACTCCAAACTGCACCTGGCATATCATGACGGGCTTCATGAACCCCCAATACGCGGACAGCTCTTTCCGCCTGCCACTACCCCACCTGTCCTGCCAACAGGGCAGGCAGAAGCCATGCACCTACCTGTCCAGGTGATGTGCAGGTGCAAGACACACACACACTGGTACCTGGACTAGGTAACGAGCAGGTAGAGAACACGAGCACACATATACCTGGACCCGGGTGATGTGTAGATACAGGACACAGGCCACCAGGAAGCAGATGCAGAACACCAGCAGGAGGAGGACGGCCACGCTCCTAGGACAGAAGACACGTGGGCACTGCAGGTTGGGCCGGGCGAGGTGTGCCCGAGAAATGCCTGGGAACCCACCCTTCCTCCCCTGCCTCACCCAGTCGCTGGCCCCCGGGAAGGAACAGTGGTCTCTGGGGACTTGTCCATGCTGGCTCTCTTCTAGGGGAGGAGCCCTTTCTGTGTCCACCCCAACTTCTAAGCCCCCCAGGGTCTCTCTAGTCCTGGGAGTGCCTGAGAGATGCTTTCCCTGTGCAGGAAGGGCTGGGGTTGCACAGACTTGGCTGCTGGGTACAACCCTCTTACGGGGCTTCAACTGGGAAGGGTTTTTCTAGGAAAAGCTGTATCCCCACATAGGGCCGTGCAGATGGCCACTGTGTGTCCACAGTGTCCTGGGGTGGGGGGTGGGGGCGGCTTCCATGTACTTTCTGGAAACTCACAGGAGAATTGCTCCACTCGGGACGATGACTAAATGTTATTAAAATCATTATGCTTTTGTTCCTTTCCAAAGCCTGCTTTTCCTCATTTTAATGTTTCTGAAAATGAGAAGCACCTAGACACCAGGGTGCCCATTTGGTGCCCTGTTTGTCTCCTGCTGCAGACGCTGTCATGAGGTCAATGGCACATGTGGTGTGGACAGAGTCACTGAAAATATACGGTGTCTGAGAACTGAGCACATTTAAAATTAAAAACTGCGAGTGAGCGTTCCACACGTTTGCCATCAGGCGTGCTCAGCTAGTTCCTCCGGTAAATGGAGAACTGGTGCGTGGCTCAGGCCGTCCCCAAAGGCCAGGGCACCGCAGGAGTGTGACCGCGGGAGTCGAACCTGAACTTGAAAAGAAAAGGACTCCTGGTGACCTTCTCCTCTGACTGATGGACCCGGAACAGTACTTACTGCGGGATTATTAGAAGGTAGACAAGGCCGAATAAGGCGGCCAGGATGAGGGCCAGAATGACGGCGCTGGTGAAATACTCGTCCTGAAGCTGGTGATACTAGAAGACACAGAAAAGGACCGTCAGCCGCCCAGCTTCCTGGAGACGCCAAGGTCTTCCTGAGGGCACCAGGGATCCCTAGAACTACAGCGAGAAGGGCCACCCACGTTCACTCCCAGCCTCCCCAGAGCCCCCCCCCCCCCCCCCCCCCGGCACTCACCTTTCGCTCTCGCTCAGCCTGCTTGTACTTCAGGGTGAAGAAGTTCAGGTCCGCCATCTCCAGCTCCATCTGGCGGGCTTCCAGGAGGCGGCTGATGTACCTGTTGACGCGTGTCCCAGGGGTGGTGTGGACAACATTTGTAGAGAAAGACGAGCGGTTTCTGAGTTTTTCTGAGGCTGTTCTCAATGCCCTCCGCTGCCCGTCACGGAAAGAAAGGAAGGGATAGTGTCAAATTCTCCACTTATTAAAGAAAAGAGCTCTTATGCTCCCTCCTCCTGGGTCCTCGCCCACTGCAGAGTCTGGGGGGCCGGGTTTGGGGATCTGAGATGCAATCCCGCCTCAGCCACCTGCTGGCAGCGAGATCCCAGGTGAGTTATCTCATCCTTGGTGTTGTAAGTGGGGTTACATGGCACTTGTGCGGTGGTACCATGTGGAGGGTTAAGGGCCCCCGCTCATGTGGAGTGGACAGTGCCCAGCACAGAGCAATGAAACTGGTTCTTTGAAAATGTCAATAAAATCAACAGATATCTAGCAAGCATGACAAAGAAAAAGAAAGAAAGACACTAACAGATTCAGGAAAGAAATATAATTTTACTACAGACCCTGGAGACATCAAGAGGATATAAGGAAATACTATGAACAATAGTTCACATATAAATTTGACAACTTAGATCAATTACCTACTCCTTGAAACATACAAACTACCAGAACTCACCCAACAGGAAAGATAACTAGAAAAGCCCTATAATGGCTAAAGAAATTTACTTCATAATTTTAAAATTCATGCAAAAGTAGTCTCCAGGCTGAGATGGTTTCATCGTGAATTCTACCAAACATTTAAATAAGAATTAACATCAATTTTATATAATCTCTTCCAGAAAATAGAAGTCAACACTTCCCAAATCACTTTATAAAGTCAGTATTAGGGGCTTCCCTGGTGGCACAGTGGTTAAGAATCCACCTGCCAGTGCCAGGGACACGGGTTCAAGCCCTGGTCCAGGAAGATCCCACATGCCCGTGCGCCACAACTACTGAGCCTGCGCTCTAGAGCCCACAAACCACAACTACTGAGCCCACATGCCACAACTACTGAAGCCCACATGCCTAGAGCCCATGCTCCGCGACAAGAGAAGCTGCCGCAATGAGAAGCCCACACACCGCAACAAAGAGTAGTCCTGGCTCGCTGCAACTAGAGAAGGCCCACGGGCAGCAATGAAGACCCAATGCAGCCAAAAATAAATACAAATAAAATAAATAAATTTATATAAATAATAAAGTCAGTATTATACTGATACCAAAACCAGACTAAGACAGTATTAAAAAAAGGAAAACCACTTTTGAGGTCACATCCCTCATGAACATTGATGCAAAAATCCTTAGCAAAACATTAGCAAATAGGATTCAGCAATATATAAGTAGAGGCCTACACCATGACCTTTACTAGATATGCAAGGCTGTTTAAATATTTGAACCTCCATGCGATCCATCGTATTAACACCATATTAACCACCACATGGAAAACCTCATGGTCATATCAACTGATACAGAAAAAATCCTTTGACAAAATTCAATATCCACTCATGATAAAAATGATCAGAAAACTAGGAATGGAGGGGAACTTCCCCAACTTGATGAAGCACATCTCCAGAACACCTACAGCTAACATCACACTCAAAGGTAAAAGGTTTTCCCTCTACCATCTGCAGTAAGGCAGAGATTTCTGGCTCACCCTCACCTTGAATACAATACAGTGCCCCCAACCAGTGCCATAAGGCAAGGAAGGCAAATAAAAGGAAAACAGATTGGAAAGGAAGAAATGAAACTGTCCCTATTTGCAGACATGATAGAAACAGACATGATAGTCTACACAGAAAACCCCAGTGGGAGGAAAAAAAATCCTAGAACAAATAAGTGAGTTCCACAAGGCCACAGGATAAAAGATAAACATACAAAATCAACCATATTTCTTTATACTAGCTATGAGCGTGTGAAGACCAAAACTAAAATACTGTACCATTTATAATCACTGAGAAGATGAAATACTAGGTGTAAATCTAACAACAGAACTTGTATGCTGAAGACTACACAATGCCAATGAAAGAAATCAAAGAAGATCTCAATAAATGGACAGACATACCATGCTCATGGATAAGAAGACTCAACATAGTGAAAATGTCAATCCTCCCCACACTGTCAATTCCTGTCAAAACCTAGCAGGATATTCTTTTTTTTGTAGCTAGACAAGCTTATTCTAAATATTAAATGGAATAGCAAAGGGATTAGAATAGCTCATTTTTCTTAAAAAGAATAAAGTGAGAGGAATTGCTCTACTGATTTTAAGACTCACTATATAACTATATCAATCAAGACAATATGGTTTTGGCAGAAGGACAGACACATAGATCAATGGAACAGAACAGAGAACCAGAAATAGCTTCACACAAGTATGGTCAACTGATTTTTGACAAAGTGCAAAAGCAATTCAATGGTAGAAGCAAAGCTTTTAAATAAATAGTGCTGGAGCCATTGGAGATCCATTAGCAAAAAAAATGAACTTAACTCAAACCTCACACTTTATAAAAAGAATTAACTCAGAGTGGATCACATTACAAAACATGAAAATATAAAATCCAGTTAGAAAGCAGACAATAGACACAAGGGGCATTTCACCAAAGAAGAGAACATACAAAGAGCTCCCTGGAGGCCTAGTGGTTAGGATCCTGGGCTTTCATCAGGGAACTGAGATGCCACAAGTTGGGCAGTGTGGCCAAAAAAACACATGGATAGAAATATAAGCAATCGCTTTTCGATCAATATTAAAGCATAGCATTTTATATGAGGGATTAAATCTTGAAATACATAAACACATATTTTTATTTATTTATTTATTTATTTTTTTTTTTGCGGTACACAGGCCTCTCACTGTTGTGGCCTCTCCCGTTGCGGAGCACTGGCTCCGGACGCGCAGGCTCAGCGGCCATGGCTCACGGGCCCAGCCGCTCCACGGCATGTGGGATCTTCCCGGACCGGGGCACGAACCCGCGTCCCCTGCATCGGCAGGCGGACTCTCAACCACTGCGCCACCAGGGAAGCCGTTTTTTATTTCTTTTTCAAAGTGGATTAAATGTCATTCCCTTGCAGAGCTAGCCTGTATCTACTTTACAGTATGAAGTATCTCTTTAATTTTATAACTAATACTTTGTATTTTAGTTTTTCTTACTCCCCTCAAATTTGGGGGGACATGAAAGTAGCTTTGTGAGGACCATTTGGAAATTCACTGTCACAATTCTCCCCTGTGCTTTGTTTGTTGTATCTTTGCACACGTGTAAAGATCTGTAGATGAAATGCTGTACAGACAGTTTGGCTGAAAACATAAAAGCTCACCAGCCAGCAGAGGGGAATAATAAATCAGTGATATTAAAATCTTCTTACAATGTCAGAAAGATAAAAGTCAGAATAAAGACTCTTTCCATTGAGAAAACGCTCCTAGATCAGTATGCAGCTAGAAATTTTAATAGGGAACATGCATCTTTTGGTAATAAAAGTTGTTAAGAAGAAAATAGCACACACACAAAAAAGAAAATAAGCACTTGAAAAGATGTTTGACATCATTAGCCATCAGGGAAATACAAAATAAAATCACAAGGAGACATCACCGCACACTTATTAGAACAATAATATATTTTCTTTAAAAAAAGTGGTGACAGGACCAAGGGCTGGCAAGGATGCAGAGAAACTGGATCGCGCATATGTTGCTGATGGGAATGTGTAATGGTACAGTCACTCTGGAAGACAGTTTGCCGGTTTCTTAAAAAAACAAAACAAAACGCAAAACCAAATATGACCCATCAATGGCACACCTCGGCATCGATCCAAAAATAATGAAAATTTATGTCCACGTAAAAAATCTGTACCTGAACGTTTATAGTAGTTTTATTTGTAATAGTCAAAATTGGACACAACCAAAATGTCCTTCAACAGGTGAGTGGTTAAACAAAGGTGGTCCATTCCAACCCGGCATACCAGCCAGCCACGGAAAGGAAGGAGCTATTGATCCCAGCAACAACCTGGAAGGACCCAAGCATAGAGTTGAGCATAAGAAAGGCCAAGTTCAAAGGGTCACACACTGTGTGATTCCGTTTATACAACATTCTCAAGTGACAGTTATAGGGATGGAGAACAGATTAGTGGGATCCAGGGTTAAGGATGGCTGTGAGGAGGGAGAAGGTGTGACCACGAGTGGGGCGAGACCTTGGTGGTGATGGAAATGTTCTGTGTCACTGCCACTAAGAAAGCCACTGGGTCTCAATCCACACCAGCCCATTTCCATGGACCCACCGATGTCAGGGTCTCAGATGCAAGTGCGTGGCAGAGACTGCTGGCAGTCTCCCCGACATTCATACCCCCTTGGTCACAGAACCCAAGTTCTATAAAGGCATTGGTCTCAGCCAATGCACTGCCTTTCTCCCCTTCCCGTGTCAGCTTGGTGCAGCTGTGTGGCTGAGTTCTGGCCAATGAGCTATACGCAGAAGTGTTGCTAGGGAGCATCCTCAAGAGGAGAGAGATATGCCTTTTGCCAGCTCTGCCTTCTTTCTGCTGGCTGGAATGCAGATGTAATGACCGGAGCCCCAGCATTTATCTTGGGCCATGAGGTGGCAGAGCAGCCAAGCCAGAATAATGAAAGAGAAAGGGTCTGGTCAAGATGCTTTGAAGCCACCACATTAGCCTTGAACTGCCTGCTCTCTGGATTTAGTTTATCCGTGAGAAAACTCACCGCTATCTTGTTCAAGCCACCATGATTGGGGTTTTCTTCATATGTCCTGAAACCCACTCCTGATTAGCACTACCTCCGAAAGCACACATCTCTGAAGCAGCATTCCTGGATGCTATGACCTGTCTGCTCCTCCAATCCCAATCTGCCCTCTACCTGCCATGGGGTGTGGTAGTTACAAGAAGACAGGGTGGTGAACTGGGGGACAGGGAAGATGGGGCATTCCCACAGCATGGAGCTGAAACCCTGGCCTGGGGTAGACTGGGCAGGCATGCACTTCCTGGGGCTGAGCTTGGGCACCCACCTTCCTGAAGCATATGAGCAGCTGAGATCAGTAAAAGTGTCCCCAGGCCTGCAAAGCACAGAGCTGCATCTCAGGTCTCCTTTCACACCTGACACCCCAGGAAGGCCATGGTCTGAGAAACGGTCTCTGCTCAGCATCAGCCCCTCTGGGGAGCAGGCAGCAGGCGGCTGCTCTGCCCCAGGTCTTAGCCAGTCCCCTCACATATCCAGCTCCCCACAGGGCCCGATGAGCGGCCCTGCCATCCACCCTCACCTACTGAAGGGACAGGGACAGCCCAGGGGCTTAATGCTATCACTTCACAGACGACTTTCTAGAAATGACTCATCAGCCTAAGAACTGGCGGCTTTTCTCCACCCTTTTCCACGAAGAATTCCTTGTTTGAACCTCTCCCAGAGCAGGGGCAGGGGCCAGGCTCACGCCTCCCAAGGGGCGTCCTCATCAGGGGGTATCCACCGCCTCCTTGAAGCAGCTGCAAAGTTCTCTCCTTCCTCTTCTCTGCAAGAGTCCGTATATGAGGGGGCACTAGAACTCCTTCAATGACCAGGAGACCCACCGTCAGAGCCATACGGGCTGGGAGTTTCCTCCTGGGAAGCAATTTAGTAAGACTTGAGTTCCTAACAGACAAAAGAGTATTCACATTTCCACTTTTGCCTGGGTCTTTTTGCCCTTTTGAGTTTTACCAGGAATTTGTCCATTTCATCTGAACTGTGAAGTGGGCTGTAAAGCTGCCACCTTACCTTCAACTATGAACGCGTTAGGATCTACACGATGCCCCCTTGCTCCCCGGGGGACAATGGTAATGGTTGTGTTGGCTGGATCGTCATGGATGACAGCTCGGGGTTTAATCCACTTCAAGGACATGGGCTGTCGGGGAGCAAGGAAGAGCAGAACCTCTTACTGGAACCCACTGGAGTTTTGCCAGACAAGGGCCAGCACAAGGGCTGAACCAAAACTGGCCAGGAGGGGAGGCAGCAGCTGAAAGCACAGAGCTCTCGAGCGGGGCCATGAGGGATGGCTCAGTCGGGTGATTTCAGACGAGAAATCCTACGAGCCCCTGGAAACCGTCCTGAGGCGTGAAGTCTTTTCTGAGGCCTAAGCAACGAGAACACCATGCCCAGATCCAGCTCAGCGAGTGTCTCTGCTCTGTCCAGCAGCTTTCCGGATGCCAGTGCAGGTTGTTCCCAGGTGGGCAGACCTGGTCTGGATCTCGACCACGGTAAGTGACCTTCAGCTCAGAACGTAAGTGGCCAATGGCGACTGTGCTCTGGTCTGGTTTGTCTGGGGCTGATGGACATATAGATCCACCTCAGGTCAGCCTGTCACCTCAGGGGTCAGAGTGTCCTCTTGCGACAACTAAAAGCCAGTGACAAAAGAGTGGCACACACATCACTGTGGTGACAGAGAGGGGAGCCAACCGCTGTCCCTTGCAGTGGTTATACCTGGGGCATCCTGATTCGGTGGGGACACAAAGCAAGTAAAAAGCTACTAGATGTCAAAGAAACCTTGGAGGAGCCTGTAATACCATTTACCCTGTAAGAGTCAGAGAAGAAAAGCCACCAGAATGATCATCTCAATAGATACCGAACACTATTTGCTAAAATTCAATATCTACTTCTCATTTTAACAAGTGCAAACACTCACTCACAGGGCTACTTTCTTGAGATCATTGGGCACCCATTACTAGTTCTTACCAAAAGCATCACAATTAATAAGAAAACTCTATTTGTTTTAACTAATTAAGCCAGAATGAAAAAAAGAATGCCACTCATCACTATCATTGAATAAAGGATGTAAAAAAAGAAACAAAATTTATCACTATTTAAAAGTGATACCGCTGTATATCAAGGAAACCCAAGGGAAGTAAAAAAGTTACTACAATCAGTTTCAATAAGTATGGACCAAACATAAGCTAGAATTTGATCTTCATCAAATTCAAGCAGTAATGGTGGAAACTATGTTTCTAAAATATTCCGAGCCATCTTTAAAACAAAAAGCTGGGAAACAGGGTAGGAAAGGCCCTCTGCAGACCTGAAATAGATCAGGAAGGGAGACGCGGCATGAAGCAACGAACAATGCTTAAACTGTGCTGAGGCCGTGCTGGGGAAGCTGTCACAAGAGTGAGTGCGGAAAACATGGAGAGAACAATTTGGCAACAGCGATCACAAATTCAAATACAGGCACCATTTAACACAGTGATTTCACTACAAAGAAGTTACCGCAGGCTATCCTTGTAAAGTTCATTAAGATGTATAAAAAAATTTTTTTAATTTAAGAATGTTCTCAGCACCGATGGCCAAGAGAAGAAATCTGGAAATCACGTTCCCACGCATCAGCAAGGCACCGGGAAACAAGTCTGTCTGCAGGTAGAGGCCCCCTGGTACGAGTCTCCAGGATCTCCAAGGTCTGTCACTGAGTGAAAAGACAGGGCGTTGGGACAGTTAAATAGGTCAGGTCTTATTGGCATTAACCTTCTAGCACACAGCCAGGTTTTTCTGGGGGGGAAGAAAAAACACAAAATGGTAAACAGTTCGGGGGATTGGACTTTCTGTATCACGGGTACATGTTACTTTTGTATTTTAAAATAAATATGCTTAGGTAATTTTAAATCTGAAGAGAAGGAGAGAGGCAGCATTTTTTAAAAGGGGAGAGAGAACTGGAAGGCTCCTGGTGTACATTCTGGAAGGGGCAAATCTACTGGCAGTATTAGGGGACTCCATAGAGAGCATCTCCCCAGGCTGGCCAGGGAGGGGGAGGCTTGTCTCCCACCTGCTGCTACAGGTAACACTGGTGCTACAATCTCTAACCAGCTACACTCTCGCAGATACTCAACTCAGAGAAATCCATTTTACAAAATGATCAGAGATGTAAGTGCCCTTTCGTGAGCAAAAAAATGCTGTGAATCATTTATTTTGCTTAAAAAAAATCCAAAAACAACAATAAAAGCAGAAATGACCTAAATATCAATGGAAGTTGAGTGGAAGTTGAGTAAGTAAACGGTCTCTCCCTAGGCTGGAAATCTACACAATGATTAGAGAATTCTATTTTTGAGGAAGAGTCAATAATATAAAGAAACCCTTATGATACACTGGCAAGTGAAAATAAAGTAACAAGCAGCAAACTGATTGTATATCATCCCATCAAGTTTATGTAGAAATTTATAAATATACACACATCTAAGGAGCTAGAAGGACGAAAATGTTGACGATAGGTTGGTTGAGGGTGATCGGATTGTAGGTGAAGGCTTTTCATCTTCTTCTTTGTGCATTTTCGTATTTTTCCATATTTTCCACAATAAATTACTTTTATAATCAGAAAGGAATACTGAAGGAAGAAACAGACAAGCGTAAGCATGCGGGGGTTGGATTTACTGGAGAGAAGTACCTTGGACGTGAAGTACCCTAAAGCTGTGCTGGAGCCCTGACACCAAACCCCGAAGCCCAGGTCCCTGGCCGGAGGTGCGTGCACGGTATCGCCACCTAGCGGCCGATTCGCCCTGGGCTCCCACACCGCTGACCCAGGAGAGGCTAGGAACACGGGAACCCCAGGTGCGCTGTGGTCTGAGGCTGACCACGTACATCTGAGTCACCCCCCAGAACCTGGGACACAATGTCTCACAAACTCGGCACAAAGGCACAGGCGACAGTGGAACCCACTGCCCTGATCCCGCCGGCTTCCCCAGCTCCATCTCCAAGGCCCCCTCGGTCAGGCTCAAGGTGCGGATAGAGTAAACGGAAGACAGGAACAGGAACGATGAGGCAGACCTCATCCTAAAGTAGATGCAGGATCTGAGACCCGCCGGGGAGAACGGCTGCAAGGCAGGGGCTGCTCTGCTCGGGGGTCACCGGACGGGGCACTCATGTCATCCTCCCCAAATGTCCCCACTGGTGGCCGGCCCCGCCCGTGCACAGCCTCTCCACCCCATCGTCCCAGGACCACCATGGACCCCCCCTCAGGCCGCCTGCCCTGTCTTCACCCTCTGATGCCCCCCCACGGTGCCAGCCCTCTACCTTCCCCATCCTCGTTTTCACTAATCACGGGGGGCAGGTGGCAATGAAAGGGCACAGAGCAGGGTAGCAGAGGCCCGGGCTCCCAGCTCGGCTCCCAGCCTGCGGCACCTGCCCATGGAGGCTGTGCTCTCTGTCTCCCCAGCAGGGGAGCTGCCTGGGCCCATAGAGGCTGCCCAGGGGGCATCGAGGCCGGAATCGGGCGCCCTGCGGACAAGGGGTCAGAGTCTGGAGGAGGAGGCGGCGTGACGGAGAGAGAAGCGGGCTGGGTGCAGAGGGCGCCTGAGAGCAGAGCGCAAGCCTGGGCTGCGGTCTCCTCCGTTGGAGCCAGCCAGGCAGTGGCGGAGGTGTCCCAAGCACCAGAGATGTCGGGTGTGTCGGAGAGGGGCATGGGGACCCTGAGCACACAGGGTAGACCCGCGGGAGACTGCGGGGACAGGGCGCCAAGGACGAAACCCAGGACACCACCACGCATGCTCCCAAGGGAGGCGGGAGGGCTACAAAGCTGGGGAGGTGAGAGGCTCGGGGCACGAGGAATCCAGGAATCCAACCGTGACTCGTGACGCTGGAAGAAAAGGATGGAAGGGGCTTCCCTGGTGGCGCAGTGGTTGAGAGTCCGCCTGCCGATGCAGGGGACACGGGTTCGTGCCCTGGTCCGGGAGGATCCCACATGCCGCAGAGCGGCTGGGCCCGTGAGCCATGGCTGCTGAGCCTGCGCGTCCGGAGCCTGTGCTCCGCAATGGGAGGGGCCACGGCGGTTAGAGGCCCGCGTACAGCAAAAAAAAAAAAAAAAAAGAGAGAGAAAAGGAGGGAGGGAAGGGGCCATGCACACAGCAGGTCTGCCTCCCCCAACTCCTGGGATGGGAGGGACGGGAGGAGCTGCACAGCTCCTGTCCTGGGCGTTGAGCCCAGGTGTGCGATTCCTCCCCAACCTAAGGAGCCATGGCTGGGGCGGGGGTGTTACTGGCGCTCTGTGGTCCGAGTGCGAACACCAAGGAGCCACCGGCCCCAGCGAAGGAGAGGCTGATGTTAGCTGTGCAGGCTCATCAGACACAGTCTGAATCCAGGGGTCATAGGCTCCTTTCACAGGTCAGCAGGCTCTGCCCTGGAAAAGCCTTATTAACTCCTCCACCCTGGGCAATCCAGCAGGAATGACGCGTTCCCTCCCCGCTCCGCACCCCAACCCCCCTGAGGAGTCCTGGGGACGCCAGCCCTTGCCTCAGGCTCCAGGACGATGGCTCTGCACTGCCCAGGCTTCAACTAAAATTTGATTTTTCATTCATTGTGGATTCTTTTGGATTACATTTGATTTTTTAAAATATTGCACTGTTACTTATCCTGATACTGAGGGGTTTTTTTGGTTTTTTGTTTTATAAATTCATTTATTTTATTTATTTATTTTTGGCTGTGTTGGGTCTTCGCTGCGGTGCGCAGGCTTCTCATTGCGGTGGCTCTTCTTGTTGTGGAGCACGGGCTCTAGGCACACGGGCTTCAGAAGTTGTGGCACGTGGGCTCAGTAGTTGTGGCGCACGGACTTAGGTGCTCCGTGGCATGTGGGATCTTCCCGGACCAGGGCTCGAACCCGTGTCCCCTGCATTGGCAGACAGATTCTTAACCACTGCGCCACCAGGGAAGCACATCCTGATACTGAGTTTTGGACACATATTTAAATTGTGCACCTCATAACCCTCCCCCAGTCCCATCCCTGGCGGGGGGGTCAAGCTGAATCAAGGGGGTTGGGGCGGGGGTAGTGTGGGAAGAAGACAGAGATTAAATCAGGGTTTCTACCCTGGCAATCTGGCTAACAAGAAAGCCTGAGAGTTCTCCTGCTACAAATTCTGGGTAAATATATTAACTCATACATACTTTGAAATGTACAACTGAGCTGGCAAGAAAGTAAGGAAAATGACCAGAGGCCAGAAGCGTCAGGACAGTAGGAATGCAGGCCAGGGAATGGTACCATCAAGCTTTCATGGGGCTCACAGAAATCCAGGGGCCCAAGCAAGACGGGCAGTGAGGTCAAAGCCCTCCGGCTGAACCCCAGACCCTGAGAGGCTCCGTCAGCAAACACCAACCAGGAGAGACCACGCAGTGGGGTCGGTCTAAGACAGCTGGCCTTAGACCTAGCTGCGTACCACCTGGGACATCTAAAAACCACAAGCTGGGCATTTAGCCTCCTGCAAGGCCAGTAGAGGAAAGGCCCATCTTCTTGAGGGAATTCACCAGCAACAGAGCTCTTAGGCATCTCCAGATAAAGTTTTCCCAAACAGGAGCTCGTCATCAAAATCACAAGAAAATTCCTCTAGAATAAGGCACCACGAGCGAGAGTCAGCAGGATTTTGCTTCCTCCCGAAAAGCCACTAAAACTGTGATGAGGGAATTCCTTTTAAAGGCATAAAACCCACACGGAGGAGAAAATGAGAGTGCAGAAGCGGCAATGCAATCTCGGGAAACAGGCAATCGGTCACGGATGTGCAGACCCAAGAGCACAGGTGATAGTGAAAGTCAGAATATTCAGGAGGCACAGCCGTTGGTGAGGGGGCTGGAGGGCCAAAGACAAGAGGACGCGGGGAGGACGCTCAAAGCTGCTGACGAAGTGGCGGAGCACAGGCTTCACCCCAGGCTGCCGGGACGCGGCCCTCCTGCCCCAGAGGACCAGGGTCTTCCCTGCGGGGAGAAGGGATCAGGGTCTCTGGCCCCGGGTTACAGACAGTATGCCTGTGTGGTTGAAGCAGACACTAAGGATCCCCCCGCCAGCCACAATGCTGCCTCCGCTCAGCTCCAGGCTTTCACCCCAGGCCTCGCCCCATCCCAGCAGACTAAAGACGAAGGTGACTCTGACCAACCCAAGAAGAAAGACGGAAAATCCTGCACCCAGGTCACCTGCAGGAACACCCACAAAAGGAACCTCCGTCAGGTGCTGGAGGCCATGCACCACGAACTAGAGGGACTTAACCCAGGAAGGAGTGGCCTCTGATATGAGAGCCAGAGAGGGAGGGAGGGGATGGCCAGAGATGCTCTCCATGGAGGTGAAGGGCAAGGCTGGGGTGACACCACGTTGAGGCTCTCGGGGTGCAGACAGAGGAGGTCGGGGGCTCCGGAACCAGCGATACAATATCTGACACGTACAGATATCCTGAGGACAGATTTAAACAACAGCTGGGGTCTGTGGCTTGAATTTACCGATAAATCCATGGGATGCCAAGTTGCAAAAAAAACCCCACAACATAATGAAAAGTGTTTTGCAGGAAAGCAAAAGCAGCCCAGCTCTGAACAGCATTTACAAGACTGTGCGAGGTGAAGGACGAGGGCTACTGGAGCCGACCACAGCAGGACGGCACTGGGAGGACAGACACACAGGGACTCCCTGCGGGACCGGCACACGGGGGTGGGGCCCGCCTACCTTGTCATCGTCCTCGCAGGTCATGACATTGGAGAAAGGGATCTCAGCCTTGAACATCTTCCGGCAGTGCATGAGCTGCACCAGCAGGTAGCACACGGTCTTGAACTTCATCCTCTTGGCCGGTTTTATATCTGAGAGAATCAGCCCTGGAAATATCTGTGCGGACGTGCAGCAGAGAGAAACGCTGTGAGCCGACACACACGTCCTACCTCTTGGGCGGGGAGCACGAACTTAACGGGGCAGGGAGATCACAGGCCACTTGCTGAGGACCTGCGGCTCACCAGACCCAGCAGGGAACAGAACCGGCAACCCAGTCCCAAAACACGCAGGTCTCAACTACGTCCAATGCCTCTGAAACGAGAGCGATGCCCGAATCCCGGGGCGGATGCATGGACATCACCCAGCTGGGGCAGCACCACGCGGATGAGTGTCACCCACTGGCCCCCGGGGCCCCTCCTGCAGACCTGCCCTTCTGCCTTCCACCTTTTTCTCTCTCCTCCTCAACCCAAACTTCTCCCAAGGGGCTGCTCATCGTACAGATCTCGCCATCCTTCCCACCCTCAAACCGCAGCCATGGCTGACGCCGTTGTTTAATTCTGTATGACGGGTGGGGCGGCATCCACTCATGGCACCAAGGCTCCCTCCTCTGACTCACAACCTCCTGCATCCCGGCAGCGGCTCGCAGGCCTTCCTCCTTGGCGCCCTGCCCTCTGCTCCTATGTCCCCAGGTTGACCCCAGCTGGTCACCCAAACCTCTCACACCTGCCCTTCCCTCACACACTCACTCCCCTTCTCCAGAAGTCAGCTCACCCTGCCCTGCCTGTCCTGCCCTGAGCCCCATTTCTCTCCCCTGGCCAGTGCCACACCCATCCCCAGCTCCCACATCACATGGGGGCCACCGCATCCTGGCCTGGAGATGCACCAGGACAGCGAAACCCCAAGCTCTCCCTGACCTGCTTGTATCCTGAAGAAGTACTGTGGCCACCTGTGTCCCGTGCCCCTCACCTGTGTCCCGCGTCCCTCACCTGAGCCCTATGCCCCTCACCTGAGCCCTGCACCCCTCACCTGAGTCCTGCGTCCCTCACCTGAGCCCTGCGCCCCTCACCTGAGTCCTGCGTCCCTCACCTGAGTCCTGCGCCCCTCACCTGAGCACTGCAATCCTCACCTGTGTCCTGCGCCCCTCACCTGAGTCCTGCGTCCCTCACCTGAGCCCTGTACCCCTCACCTGAGCCCCGGAAGTGGCTCGGTCACCCTCAATCGTGTCCAGATCACTTTCCCAGGACAGAGTGACCTTCAGCGCTCACACAGGATGGTCACAAGCCTTCCTGTGTGCACAGCACCCCTCGATCCATAGCGCACCCCATCCCTGACCTCCTGCAGAGGGTTCTCAAACCTGATTTGCAGGAGAGGCAGTGAAGGCCCAGGGAGGTGCGGTAGGACTCAGGATGGCCCAGCCCTCGAGGACCCCAGGGCCCTGACTCCAAGCTCCATCCCCTCCCCTCCCCCACGGCCCTCCCCTCACGGGCAACAGGCCAGGCCCAGGACACAAGGTCAGCGGGGACACCCTCCCATGTGCGCAGAGCTCAGGGCCTGAGAAGCAGCGATCTGGGAAGCTATGAGTCCTTAAGAAGGCTCCGCACAGGACCCCTTCTGGAGCCCACCTTTCGCCGATGGGAGGGCACGATGAAAAAGGTCTCGATGTTGTGAGTTTTCAGAAAACTGTTCCTCTCGTGTCCATGGCCCGGCTCCACCTCATAGTCACCATTCAGGCACGCCAGGGTGGTCTTTGTGATGTGAACCTTCCTACGGAAAAGGAGGCGGAGGTTTGGACGGAGCCTCCCCTGCGGGGCCACAGCTGGTCTGGGCGGCATCCGGGCGATGCTCTGCGGGGTCCTGGCAGAGCTCTGGAAGGAACACTCAGATTCCCTGGGGCATACGCACAGGAGGACTGACAGGTGGGATGGGGCAGGGGAGGGACCCCACGAGAGAGGGGGGAGTGTGCAAAGGAGGGCCAAGAACAGGGAGGGCTGCAGGCCGAGGGGATAAGGGGCCAGAGGGACACAAGAGGAACTGAAGGGGACAAAGGAAGCAAGTGTCAGAGGACACAGAAAGGACGATGAAGGAAGGAGAGGGGGGCAAGGTGAGAGGAGAAGCCAAACCCCCAGGGCGGGAGGACCCCAGCCCAACATCAGGCCCACACTGTCCCCACACAAAGTGGGCGGGTGGGAACAGAGCCGTGTGCGCGGCATTCATGCCCACCCCAGTGAGTTTTCTGGTGAGAGAAGGAGAAATCCTCTGTTAGCATAACCTGAGCAAAACCCAGTCCCCACGTAACCTAGACACGTGGCCTGAGCTTCCGGCCCTTAGCAAGGCCTGAGCACTGGGGCTTAGGGAGAAACACAAACTCCCCAGCATGCAAAACACTCCCTGCAAAGACCTGAGCCCTCACGTCCCCAAACAGTCTCCTGAATTCCTCGGTCGGGGAGGGGGAGACACATGCAGGGCACTGAGGCAGGAGTGAGCATCCCCCCATTGCTGGCCCTGAGGGCACCTGGGACACTGTCGCCCCATCAGCCTGGCCCTGAACTGCAAACGGCATCAACGGTCTCCAGAAATGCACGCACGTCCACTCATTCATTCACTGGTCCCCCTCCCTCCTTTCCTTCCTCCCTTCCTTCCACCACAGAGAGGGACGGCACAGTCCTGTCACTGAGCTGAGGGGCCAATAGGGAGACAGAAACATCAGCGACCGCTCTCAGTGCAGGGCATCTCAGGCTCTGGAAAAGAGGAGGGGTCTCGGGTGCAGGTTGCCCTAAAAGCACATGGTGGCAATGGACAGCATCCAGGCTCTCAGCCTGGGCTGGGGAGAAACTGGAGGCCTGGCTGGTCCTGAGCAGCAAGGGCACTAAAGGGGATAGGGCCACCTCACTTCCAAGTGCCGCCCACCACTCACGGGGCGATCCCTCCCCCAACACAGGTGGTGGGAGTGAAGACAGCCACGCTAGCTCTCCTGCCCTGGAGACGGAGGGTGGGGACGCCCAGTGTCTGCCATCCCTAAGGCCCGCAGCACCAGAGCCCAGTTATTGATGAGACTGTCTTGTCCAAGACAATAGGGGTGGGGAGATGTGGGACCTGGGGCGGAGGGAGCTCCACCATACCCTGGAGCTGGGTGGGGTATGCAGGTGACCCCAATCATGGTTCCTACCTGAGGGCCCCTGGGGTGGGGGGCGCGGGTAGGCCATTTGCTCAGGACCCAATTTCAGTTGCTTCCAGGCAGCCTGGAACATGCATCCAGCACTTCAGTTTGGGGCTGACCAGGAGCTGTGTGTGCTTCAGGGCAGCAGAGAGGGCTGTGTGGTCTCCTGCCACCAAGAAGCAGACAGGTGCCCCATCCCTCCCTGGCCTTGGCCTCTCCAAGGCAACCACTCAGGGTGTACGGCCTTGGGAAGGAGTCCATGAATCAAGTCCCAGGGGTCCCAGCATCAGATGCTGGGGTAAAGACACAGCAGTGATTCATTCCTCCCATCTGTCCGCCCGTCCATCTGTCTGTCTGACCAGCCACACTCCCCGAATACCCAATGAATAGAAGACAAGTGCTTGCAGAATGGATGGATGGAGGATGGATGGGTGGATGGAGGAAGTATGGAGGATGGATGAGTGGATAGGTGGGTGGATGAAGAAAGCAAAAGAAGGACGAAGGGGGAAGGGGGAGGGATGGGCTGGGAGTTTGGGGTTAGCAGATGCTAACTATTATATAGAGAATGGATCAACAACAGGGTCTTATGCACAGAACAGGGAACTATATTCAATATCCTGTGATAAACCATAATGGAAAAGAATACGAAAAAGAACGTATTGATATATATATGCACGTGTAACTGAATCACTTCGCTGTGCAGTAGAAATTAACACAACATTGTGAATCAACTATACTTCAATAAAATAAAATTTTTTAAAAGAATGAAGGAATCACATTAAGAATAGTGCAAGAAAGAGCAAACCTAGAGAGGCAGAGTGAGGAAACCCTGAGAAGCTCCAGGGCGGACACCATCTCCAGGGGCCTCTCGGAAGGTTACTGGAAAAGCCCCATCACACACATTCCCCCCTGCCCCGCTGCAAGGGCAAGGCAGGACCCCGAGGGGTGCACGCACCACGTGTGCCAGGCCCCTAGAGGCACTGGGGAGGGTGGCTCAGCAGCCCTGGTCCCCACTCACAGAGCAGCTTTCCAGCAACCCCGCCCAGGCCAGCTTCCTTCCCCTCCGCCCCCTGCCCTGCGGGGAGAGTCGCAATGCTATCTCCCTGGGAGCCAGGCACTCACGCTTTGGCCCTCGTGTGCCCTGAACCCTCTGCTGAGGCCACCGCTGGCTGCACACACCTGATCTGGTGTCCAGTCCTCATTTTGCAGCACTGAACGCAGCTGACGGCTCTCCCTCCTCCCCAGCCCTCCTCCCGGCTGCCCGCACTCCCTCTCACCACCCCACCCTCCCCTGCCCCTCTTCCTGTCTCGCGCTCCCCTCCTCTCAGGAGCTCTCAGGCTCGGACCTTCATCATCTTCCCTCCTCCTCGCACCTCCTCCTGGCGCTCCGTGCACAGTGCCAGGGTCTCAGTGCCCCCAAGGGCCTGTGAGCGCCCCAGACCCCCGCCCAGCTCCGAACTGACCTCAGTGCCCAGGAGACCCAGGCTGACAGGTGATAAAGGCACCTCCCCCCGGCCCCGTGTCGTGCTCCCCTCTCTGCATCCCCCCGGTGGCCCCCCAAGAACGTGAACCCCACCGGGGCCGAGGGCTTTGTCTTCGCTGCCGACATCACCCTCCCCCATCCTGGAAAAGCCAGGTGCTCTGTAAACACTGTGCTCCTGAGGTGGGTGTCTCCGAAAGGGGGAGTGGAGGGGAGGAGGGAAGAAAGAAGCAAAGCAGAGAGCAGGGCAGGCAGGATGCACGCCCCCCACCATGGGGCTGGTAAGTAGAGTGGAAGGAGGGAAGCTACCGGTCAGCCGGAACTTGAAAGACGCCCTGGCCAGGTGAGGGGGCTGCGGAGCGGGGTCCCTGGCGGTGGGAAGTCCGTGTGCTTGTCTGCACGGCAGGCAGAACGCTGAAAGACCTCAGTGGGCAGGGGCGGAGGGAGGTGGGCGGCTCCTGGCGCCACCTGGCCGGCCAGGGGGCTGGACTTTGTGCAGGACAGCGGGGCTGCAGGCGGGCAGCTGCTGGGACTCACTCTGGCGCCCAGAGGGTGAGGGGCAGGCGCAGTGAGAAGGTGTCCCCCCCCAACTCCGAGTCCCTGCTCTGAAGGGTGGAGAACAGGAGGAGTGGAGGGGTGCTGGAAGGACGGGGCCCTGGAGGAAGGAGGGGTCGGTGGCCAAGAGGGTCCCCCCAGACGGACGCTCAGAGGCAGCCCGGGTCACAGATGACAGTGCCGCAATTTTTGAGCTCGCTTAGAAATGCTGCGGCCACTCCCATGGCAGGCTTAGCGTGCATTCAGGCTTGTTGGATTCTAATCTCCGGGCTTGCTGCTTCCTGGAGCCCCGTAAGCCCTCCTTTCCTGCAATTTCAAAGCTGCTCTCCAGAGCCACTGGCCTTGGATGTCACTCACTGGTCCCTCGGCCGAGCTCAGGGCCTTGGCACAAGGAAAGGTGTCACCTGTTTCCGCCACCTCCCCCAAAAAGTCAGGCCAGGAGGGAGGGGGGAAGATGCGGCCCAGAGGACGCCAGGTCTCTAGGGTGAGAACAGGACAGCTGGGGACAGGCAGCCAGGGCCAGAGGGGCCCTGAGGTCCCGCAGAGCGGAGGGCACAGAGCTTTGCCCTGAGGTTCGTAAGACAGAAGCAGACATGCGTGTGCAGGTGTCTAACGCTCAGCTCTAGCCCCTGGGAACCGCAGCTGGGCCCTGCAGCAGCTGTGAGCACGGCCTGCCAACCCCTCTAAGAGGCGGAAATCGGGAGAGTGGGGCCATGGGAGTGTGCCTCAGAGCCCCCTCTTCTGCAGTCACATCGTCCCCCTGCTGCCCACCGTTCGTGGAGGGCGGGGAGGTCCCGTTCAGTTCTCGGGTTAATGTTTTCACCGTCCATGATGCCTTGGCTCTGGGGAATGGTTTGAAGAAAATGAGACCAAAGGAGGCGACTGTAATGAGAAAGCATTAGGAGTGCACGGACCAGTGAGAAATGCACCCTCCTCACTCTAGAAGAAAATCTGTAACTTCCCTAGTGGGGCTCTAAAGGCAGAACACTTTCCACTTTAAGTCTGAGAAAGAAAGCAAAAAGAGAAGCGACATTGAGCACGCAGGACAGCTCCGAGCCAGGCAGACCACAGGGGCAGCGTTCAGTCTCCTCCTCCAGGGTCGGCTCGCCCACTCTCTTTGGGGCCTTGGGGGTGGGGCTGGGACAGCCGGGCATTCCCAGATCTCCAGACAGAAGGTTGAATTAGAATCCCCCGCCCCTACCCTCAGGGTTCCCGATTTACCCAGGCAGGCCGGCGGCTTCCATGACGTTCGCCAGGGTCACGTCGTTGGACCACACGTCGTACTGCCACTTGCGCAGGCCCAGGACCCCGCAGAGGACCCTGCCGGTGTGCAGCCCCACACGCATGTTCAGGTCCACCTCAGTGGCCTCGGCCACGGACCTGCAGCAAACACAGGCAGGGCGTGGGGCTGGGGCCCCGTGGTCTGCTCCCTCAGGGCCAGGAGCACAGGGCAGCGGGAGCATGCGGGGGGCGGGTCTCCTGACCTAGTCAGCCTGACCCCCGAGCTGCGGGCCCTGGTGGGCAGGGGTCACTCCAAGCTGGCTCCCCACTGCTCCCTTGGCCACTGGCCATCTCACAAGGCATCCCACCTCCCCTATCCCCCTCCCCACCCAGAGCAGCAGCAGAAGAGAAATGAGCTCAGGACCCCGATCCAGGACCCCGATCCTGCTCTGGGTACCACTGACCTCATCAGGGGTGTCCGTGCCTGCTTGCTAGCCAGGGGCCAGCGTGAGAGCCCCGGGGAACATCGGACAGGGTCCCAGCAGCCCTGGGAACGGTCAAGGTTTGACCCTGAGTTCCCTGAGAGGGTGGGCTGCAGACCCGGCCTGTGGGGAGGCGCGAGGCTCCACAAACCTGCCCCGAACAACAGGGGGACCTTGTGGGTTGCAAACTGCATCAGTCAGCTCAAGGGAGAAAACAAGACGAAACACGCGGACGCTGAAATCAGACTGCAGGGCCAGTGCACGCGCGCTCCACTGCCCCAGGCGCTCGTGTCTCTGGGCTCCAGCCCCAGCTGAGGAAAGGGTTGGCAGGAAGCCCTGAGGGCCCCAGGAGAGACCACCCTCGGAGGTGGGGGGCAGTGTCACTGGAAGCATGCGTCAGAAGAAACAGGAGGTGGTTTTAAAAGCTCCTTTTAAAGGAACGAGGACGCCCTGCATGGTTTCTCCAGCCCCACGAGGCCCACGGTGAAGTGAGATGCAGGAAGTACGCAAAGGGCCTGTGATCGCACAGCCAGAGCGCAGGGGACGCACCGCAGCCACGGGGAGGCCCTCTGATGCCACTTTGCTGGACTTTCCACTTCTCCCCAAAAGCAAGAGATTATTTAATCTTTAAAAAGTCTGAAGCATGTTGCTGAGGAAGCAATGTCGGGCCTGGCTGGTGTGCTCCAAGGGACAGAATTGCAAGGAAGCCGTGAGGGCGGGGAGGGGGTCGGCCACGGCGCCCCCAGCCCTCCCCACCCTGGGCGGGTCCAAAGGTGGCCCCGACCGGCACGTGTGTTGGATGGGGCTCTCCGGCCGGTGGAGACGTTCCGTAGCAAGAAGGGCAGGAAGGTGGAGCTGAGGCTCGGGGACACAGCGCCCCATGATTAGGACATCGGCTGTGAGAGGGAAGGCAGACTGGGAGACCAAAGGCACACAGGGCCACGCTGCCACCACCCTCGGGCAGCCCGACATGGACTACCCACCCTCCGTCCCCTCCCAACAGCAGTTGCCCTGTAGTCCAACCACATCTAGACCTGCCCCCACAATACAACAGGTGCCCCGAGCCTGTGAGCAAAATCTCAGTCCTGCCCCAAGTCTCAGGGCTGAGTCATGTGCATCCCACCCTGTTCAAACATAACAGAGGCCCAGCCCGGATGCTGCAGCCAGGAAGCCCTCCCAGATCCTTCACCACAGCAAACCCACCCCCGTCCCTGCCCAGACCCTTGTCACTCTGCTTCCGCTGGGTCAGGCTCCATCAGAGACTACTGCGTCCACATGGCCACATGGCCGGGCTGGCTCTACTGACCAGAGGCTTGGCGGACATCCTAGGGCCCTCTCAGAGAGTAGGTTGCAAGCATCCTGGGAGGGGCTGCCCCAGGCCATTCCTCACCTGTGTCTTGTCCCAGGCGGCTGGGACTTCCCACCTACCCCACCCGCGACGGCTGCAAGCTGTAACAGGGCTTAGCCGCTGGACAGATGCATTCCGGCCACAGCGCCCGCCAATGGCCCCTTGGGTTTGGTGTCAGCCCAAGGGAGAAGGAAGGCGGTAGCTGATACCTCCTGCCCTGGCTTAGCTTCCACAGCCCACCTGCGTCCCGTGTCCTGACTAGCCCCATCCCACCTGGTGGTCACTGCGCGTGAGCCTGCCTCCACGCTCGGTACCTGGAAGTCCTCTGTGCCTGGACTGGCCTGCCGCCTGCTGACCCGAGGCCATCCACAAGGGGTCCTGGCCATTAGTTTCCCAGGGCCTGGTGTAACACCGGTCCTGGACCCTCGTGAGTAAACGGTATGGAATGAGATTTCAGTTCCCCTCGCCCACACAGCTGCTGACCACCGCCAGCTCGCTGCCCTCCAAGAAAAAAACCCTTAATCTAAAAGACTAAAGAAAGACGAGGGGCTTCAAATGATGAGGAAATAAAGAGACTGGGAATCTTCATCTGAAACAAAATGAATGCCACCAGGACACAACTTAAGTCCACAACATCGCAAGGAGGTCGACAGAGAAGGAAAGTCCCGAAGCCCTGGCTCACGTGCCTCTGACAGCAAAGGAGCCTGTTCTGTGCAGCAGAAGAGAGGACAGAGCTGGGCCGCCCCGCGGGAAGGCTGGGCCTTCCCCAGAGACTCTGAAACTAGCATCCCCAGGGACTCTGAAACTATCCCATGATCTCTTCCTAGCAGGTTACTGATGCGTGATGCCCTTACCAATGATCCACGATTTATTCATCATCATAACAGGAGTAGCAGCATTAAAGAAGCAAACACTTACACCCGGGGTGCACCTCGGGCTGGGTCCCCAGAGCTCCACCTCCCCAGCCTGGCTTGTGCACACTCGGCTGCCTCAATGCCAACGTCCTGTCCTCAGATCAAAAACTGCAGGCTGCGACCAGGAAGGGACAGGACCTGGGGGGCAGGGTAACCCCATTTGTCAGCAATGCCACAGCATGCGTGAGGCTCACTGGACCCAGCCCACCTGCCCTACCCTGACTTCCACTTGCACACCGTTCACCCACAGCCTGGAAGGGCTTCCTGCCAGCCAGGAGCCCCTGCCACGGCCCCCCACCCCGAGCGGCCTCCACTCAAACCTCCCCCCCCATCCCAGCCTGTCTTCTAACCAGGAGCAGTTCTGCCTGCAACTGCTCGCGTCACCCACCGAGGGCCTGTCCCCCAAAACCATGGCACACGCGGGCCCCAGAGGCGTGCCGAGACACTGCCTTCCCAGCTGGCCCTCAAGCCCAGCCTCACCGTCCTCCGTATTCAGGGGGCCAGGCTGGACCGTAGAACCAGATACATCTACACAGGGCCCCGGGCATCCTGGTGTTCAGCTCTGATAACCTCAGAAGCCTGCGTGCCACGAATTTACAATAAAGGTTTTGTGGAAGCCTGACTGTTCACATATCTTTACTACCTATTTCATTGTATACACTTTAAATGTGTTTTTTTTTCAATTTTAACTCTTTTTTCATTCGTTTGCCAATCGCCAGTTAAAGGTACTGAAACAACAAAACTAAGGTTTAAAAAAAAATTTTTCTTAATTCACAAAAAGAAATGAGTTCGGGAAAGAAGTAAACTTGCAAAAGATGTTTTTGTGCATTTTAAGCATTTCTACTTCTGCAGTCGTGGAAGGGCAAAGGGCAGGGGGACTGCTGCGACCCACGTCCAACCTTCCTCAAGGAGGCCTTCCTGTCCCCAGTGTGCAGGGCCTTTGCCAGCCTCCACCCAACCTGTGCAGCCCAGGACACTCCACCAATTCGCCCCGTCTGTCACCCCTTCGAGCAGGCTCTCAATTGGGGGAACAGCAGACGTGCAGTGAGCTGGACAGTCACTTGTAGATAAATCCTGCCTCAAGAACTGTCTCACTCTAGATAACCAACAAGGACCTACTGTACAGCATGGCGAACCATACTCAGGATCTTGTAATAACCTGTAAGGGGAAAAGGTCTGAAAAAGAATAGATATACATATATATGTGTAACTGAATCGCTCTGCTGTACACCTGAAACTAACATAACATTGTAAATCAACTATACTACAATTTAAAAATTGTCGGGCTTCCCTGGTGGCGCAGTGGTTGAGAATCTGCCTGCCAATGCAGGAGACACGGGTTCGAGCCCCGGTCCAGGAAGATCCCACATGCCACGGAGCAACTAAGCCCGTGCGCCACAACTACTGAGCCCGCGAGCCACAACTACTGAAGCCCGTGTGCCTGGAGCCCGTGCTCCACAACAAGAGAAGCCACCACAATGAGTTAAGAAAAAATTGTATGAAAAAGAAAAAGAAAAGAAAAACAGAAAAAAACAAAAAACCTGTCTCACTGAAGAGCGTTTGCCAAGAACTGAGAAAATTGAAGGACGGGGAGGACCAGGCCTCCAGAACAACCAGAAATGACTTTTGTCACTTGGCCATCTCTTCTCATTCGACTTCCAGCCTTGGGCTGCTCCAGCCTGGGCACATCGGGTCTACCCATGACCTGAGCACAGGCAAGCTGGCCTTACCAGCTCAAAGACGGGTCAGGGAAGGAAGAGCACATGTCATTTACTTCTACTTAACTCAATATAGTGAACCAAAAATACCCAGACCACAAGCAAAGCCACGTCTGGATGAAGGATTTAGCAAAACGGTACCCT
The DNA here is from genome assembly GCF_964374135.1 of Grampus griseus. Lineage (NCBI taxonomy): Eukaryota > Metazoa > Chordata > Mammalia > Artiodactyla > Delphinidae > Grampus > Grampus griseus. The sequence continues at coordinate 96,824,713 of NC_139003.1, read as the reverse complement.
GCGTGTTTGGAGGTCTGATTCGTGATTTGCTAATGCCTGTGACGGGCAAGGTGCTCCCCGTGGAGTGGACAAACCCCGTTCCTGTAAGTGCACAGAATCCTGATGCTTTGGAGCCCAAGGGAGGGACAGCGGCAGCTCAGCTGGCTGCCTTTTCTGGGGGTTAATGAATTGATGACCGCAGTGGCTGGGGCCCCAGCATCTTCCGTGCCAGCCCATTTAACCTGGGATCCCATTTAATTCCCACAACAGCTCAGAGATGCAAACACGGTTTCTGCATGTCACAGCAGAGAAAATCAGGGATGCGAGGAAACCAAAGCATCACCTCAAGGATGGGGAACCAGGAACCCAGGGGGCCTGTCTGCTTCCTCGGGCAGGAAGCCCCCAGCCCACTCAGGAACAGCTGCATCTGGGGACTGATGACCTGAACTCTAGGAAGCGTTCTTGCACCAGACTAGAGGAGCAGGTTCCTTGGGTCTGACCTAATATTCAAGGCCTGACAGAGGGAAGCTGGCACTGGGGTGCAGGAAAGGGTAGAGGCACATATCTCACATGGGCAGCACACCCATTGGCGGGGGGGGCAGGATCAGGCCTGGGTACCCTGGGGAGGGGCCGCAGAACTTACGGTCAAAGACCCAGGTCCAAGCAGCATGACACCACCAGGAGTCCTGGAGAAACCTCCCCAGAACCTTCAAGGTCAAGGACTAGCCCCTGACCACCAGGACGCAGGGCCTGGACGTGGCTGTGAGGTTGGTCCCACTGCCCTGGTCTCTGCCAATCCAACCTCGCTCAGAGCCCTGGATGTCAATGAAGCCATCACTCCCATTTTTCAGATGGGGAAACTGAGAGCCAGGGTCACAGCTCTGCAGGGGCAAGACGAAGCCAGTCACCACACTTGCTGGGCACGTAAGGCTCTTCCCACTCTATCTCCATTCCTCCCACAGTCAGGTGCCACCTGGCCAAAACTGGGAATATATAGATGACTTTAAATTATTATTAAAAATCACACCAACAACAATTAACATGTGGTGTTTTTTTAAGAGCACATTGCACACCTTAATGAGGTCCACAGTTTGAAAGGAGGATCTGATTTGGGTGCTGCGGGCAGATGGGGGCCAGATTCCCCCAAGCAGGAGCCCAGAGGGCCTCGGGCACTGCCACTCCACTGGGCGGGGGTTCAGAGCCCTGGGACTCCACATTCAGGCTGCATTCTTCACTCGGTCTTTTACACGGAGCATGGAAAATCTTTCATCTGTTTTCCCCGTAGAAATGAACTTTCTACCAAGTGGAAAAAGATCATTCCTCACTTCTTGGCCAGGGAGAAGACCCTCGACCCCTCCGGTCTCACGCAAGGTCAGGGCCGGTCTGGCTGCACGCCTGCCTGCCCCTGCCCTTGCAGAGACTTCTTCCTCGGTTTTTACAGATTCCTTCTTCCGCTCCTCTCTATCCGGCGGCAGCAGCGCTTGACCCACACACGTCGGTCCTGCACTCACAAGGGTCGCAGTGGATTGCCCTGTTTTCTGAAGCGAGCGACCCTGGTGGATGTGCTGCCCGCAAAGCGTCCGCCTGAAGAGGGAGCTGACAACAGTGGTCCAACACCCCTACGGTGGGGCTCGCGCATCCCCCGAACCTGAGCATCTGCGTCACCACGCACGGCGTCTGCACGAGATGCTTCAGGAATCTCATAACCTTGCCAACCATCCCTCCAGCCTTTGGGTGTCCTCTGTCCACTCAGAGGTCCCCAGGCCTGCAGCAGACCTCTCTGTGGCCCCAGCAAGGGACATCTCGGCACAACAGCCTCTTCTGCTTCCAGGTCACCCACGGCGCTGTGCCCGCGACCCAGGGCCACCTCTGGCCTCCCCAAAGAGCAGGCCGGTCAACAACCAGCCTCTTCTCCAGTTCAGCTTTTCTCCAGAGCAAGGGCTGCATATTGAAATCACCTAGAGGGGGGGGCTTTTCCACCCTCAATCCTAGACCACAGCCCAGACCAGCTGCCACTGGCTCTCCAGGCAGAGCAGGCCTCAGGGTTTCGACTTGCCCAGGCAATGCCGACACACAGCTCCTGGCTCCTGAGAAGCGGGGTACCAGGCCGAGCACGCTGGCGAGGTGCTGAGCACCCTGCTTCTGCACACAGTGTGCAGGTGTGTGGACCCCGCAGTCTGCCTCGCGAGGACTGTGCAGCTGAGCCTGCCGTTCATCCCATCGCGTCCCATTCTCGTGCTATTACTTCTCTGCTCCCAAGTGTGAAACCACGGCAGGCCCTGGTGACCCCATCTCACGGAGCCGAAGCCATCTCTCCAGGCTGTCGAGAAGCCGCGATGTGGCTCTAAGCTCCGCCCACCAGCCCAACCTCCCAGCTCCACACCCTCCTTAACTAGACGGAAGGCTCCCACCTCCTCACTGCCTGACGAGGGCTATGAGGGTAGCTAAGAAAGGAGCAGGCCAGGCCCCCAGTGTTCCAAAAATACCTGCTCCACCCCACCCTCTCTCCACAGAGAGCCCCTGACACCTGGTCACCTGCCCGCGTGGACAAGCACGTGGGACTCCTTTTCAACTGGAACGCGGCCGGATTTGAGCCAACCCTTTCCCGCAATCAACTCCTTGAACATCTTATCCGGCTAAGCTCGAAGGGTCATTTCTTTTGGCCTGACTAATGCATAGCTGGCAATACCCTGGATCACCGCGGACAGGGAAATGCAGTCCCCACAAAATGCAAAGAAGGGAATCACAGAGGCAGAGCTGCACAGAGCAGGCGGGACTCCACCCAGCACCTCGCCGCCTGGCTCTGGGTCTCCGCAGCCACGGCACAGGTGACCCACCTCGGACACACTGGCCAGGACAAGGCAGGCCTGCACGGCAGGGCACTCACGTGATGGTGTCGATCATGTCCAGGCCCATCTCCACGCAGCAGTGGGCGTGGTCCGTCTTGGGCTGAGTGAGGCCGGACACGCAGTAGTAGCAGTCTCCCAGGATCTTGATGCGACGGCAGTGGTTCTCCTTCGGGCGAGAGGGCAAAGGGCATGTTAGTGACGCACCTGGGGCTGCCCGAGCACCTGCGCCTCTGCCACCACCAGGTGCGCTGACCGTTGAGCTCAAGGCCCGACCTAGACCAGGGCCCAGGCGGCTCTCCCACAGTCAGGGTACCTCGAGAGGGCAGGTGGCCCCTATATGGCTGTGATTAGGTCGCCTTGGGGCACCCCACGCCGTCCCCGCTACCCGCACTCAGCCTCTTCCCACGCGGGGGTCCACCTCCCCTGCCCTTCAGATCACCAGGCCAACCCCACAGGCCCTTCAAGGAGGGGAGGTCACCCCATGCCTGGGAGCCAGGTCCTCTCCCCAAGGAGGGGCCCCCTCTCCCAAGAGGGGCTAATACAGTCCCCGTCCTCGGATCACCATGTGATTGGCCCTACTGGAACATGCTAGGCTCCTTCGCCAGCCCGGGAAGGGCAGGCCACACGCATCTGAGTGCCCGTGGCTTAACCCAGAGTCAAGGTCCACAGGCCGTGTGAGCAGCTCTCCCCGGAGAACCACCAGCCGGGGCCTGAGCCCAGACCTCACCACCCACGGGGAGCACCTTGGAGAGTCCTCCGACACTGCAGAAGGTCTACTCTCGCACTTACACAAAGGGGAGAATGCCAGTGCCCACCTCGCCCTCGTGTTGAGGACAGAGAGACACGCCAGACGCTTACTGCCACCTGTCCTGCACCAGTCCTCTGGGGTCAGCTATGATTATGACGGTGACTGTCAGTTTTATTTCAAGGACAGCATTAAAACGGCAGTTTTAGAACATTTTGTTTACAACACCCCTTCAAACCCCCCCTAAATAACTGAGGACCTCATAAAAAGTTTTCATGTAAGCAGGTTACAGCTATGGCTATTACCACATGAGAAGCTACAACTGAGAGATTTTTTAAAACGTATTAAAGCATTTAAAGTAACAATAGCAAATGTGTTATATATTAACATAAGTAACACTGTTTGAAAAATTATGACACTTCCCCAAACAGAAACTAATGAGAAGCAAGGCATCGTTCTCACGTTTGCAAGTCTCCAGTATCTGTCTTGACAGGAGACAGCTGGATTCTTTGTTCTACCATTCATGACATCATGTTTCCTGAGCTTGTGCACGTCTGTGAAGATCAGCCTCACGCAGCCCGTCCGTGGATGAGACGGACCTCCCAGCCCCCGGGACGGACAGCCCCCCGGATGGTCCTGTAAAGCCCAGAGCTCTGCCGACCCTACTCTGAGAACACATTCTACAGCTTGTATTTAATTCTGCTCTTTGGTTTCTTACAAAGGAGCCACCTCCTGCAGGTTTTCTCCAATGCTGTGAATTCACACAGTGCCCTGGGATGAGAATTCTCAGCCCTCACCACCCACGGGTTCACACACGGCCCGCACTTCTTCTGCAGGACGCTGTCCACTGGTGCAGAGGGTCGGGGAGGAACAAGGGCCAGCGACCCTGCTGCTCTCCTGAGAGATGGCCCAGGCCACTGAATGGCTGGGTGCCCAGCTCCCCCCAGCCCTGGGCCTCCCTCAGTGTAGGGACAGTCGGTCAAAGGGGAAGAGAAGAGCAGTCACTTCCACCTGTCGGGTGGTCTCTGGGGAAACCCAGTGACCGGGTCTTCCCCATGCTAAGCCCCACAAGCTCCCCCTGTGGACAGGGAGCTGGCCCCAGGGAGGTCCAGGGTCCAGCCACTCATCCGTCAAGAGACCAGGGGCAGCCACTTAACCATTAAGACACCAGCCTCCTGGTCTGCAGAAGGGGTTTGTTTCCCAGCGTTCCATGGGCAGGCCGTGCTGGGGCTGACTTGTCCCGTGACAGAGTCTGGGAGCCCAGGGCCTGGTGCAGACGTCCACACTGCAGAGCCCCTGGGAAGCAGCCAGCCAGGCTTCTCTAGGCTAGCAGGCAGCCCGGGCTCTCTTCTGGCACCTCTAGAGTGTCCGTCCTCACCTGTCCCCACCGTCACTGCCAGGACACACCGTGCAGGCCAGCGAGGGGCAGCTCGCCCCATACATCTGTGCCCCGTCTTCACAGTCGGGCTGCCTTCACTAGACCCGAGCGCCCAGGATGAGATGAGGGTCCACTGCCAGGGGCCCGACCCTCCCCAGGCGCAGAGACCCTCGGTGGAAGGCTCATGATTCCCGACTCGTCCAGCCCCCTCCGAGCTGTCTGGATCTGGTGATCCAGACCCCTCCCTCTGAGAAGCCCGCACAAGCACCTACCCCACGTGGGCAGCATTCTTGCAGAAGATCTCTAAGGTCACCAAGCCCTGATTCTGGGGACCTCGAGGATGACAGGTATTCCCCACCCATCAGCATCTCCGTGGGACGATGAGTGCGGGTGACTGCAGACATCCCTGCATCCCCCAGCTTGGCTCTGCGGAGTTCCCAGCCACCTCCAGGCCCCATAACCCCAGCCTTGTGACCCTGGGACTGGAAGGTGCTCGGTACAAGGTCACTGAGCGGGCAGGTGTGCGCGCGCGCTTGTGTGTGTGTGTGTGTGTGTGTGTGTGTGTGTGTGTGTGTGTGTGAGTGAGAATGGGCCATAAATCCTACGGGCAGGTAGTAAGTGGCAGTTGTGCCGTCAGATTTCAAGGGAAATCAGAGGCCGTGGGTGGGGCTGCCCCCCAAGCAGCCACCCTATGAGCCCGACCGTCATATCTGACACAGAGACTCAAGAGTGGCCGCCACAGAAAAGGGAGTCTCTGTGGGGCTGGCCGACCCCTCAGGACAGGAAGTGCTGAAGGACCCTGTCGTTGTAAACTGTGATGAATGCAAGTGGTGTCCCTGGCGAGCCTCAGGAGTGACCCCTACGCCCAGCAGGGCTGCTCTCCAAGGCAGGACGGGGCATCTAGCAAGTGACATCCAGGCTGCGGGCTCACAGGTAGATGAGGCCCACCGCATTCTGGGGAGAGCCAACACACGCAGGGGCATAACTACAGCCCGCCAGCGACACATGTGTCGTTGGCGACCATCCTGAGACAGTCCCTCCCGGGCTCAGAACAGACTGGGGAAGTGAAATGCTCACCCGTCCCCTTGTTTTTTAATCTCAACTCTCCTGACTTTTGTTAACAAGCTTAAGAGACCAAAAAAACGATGTTTTCCATTGCTTTTGGTGTTTTAGATAACAACATCTTCCCTGTAAATACCGAAAGCCAGCGCCTGGAGTTCCCCCGCAGGGAGCGTTTGTGACACCTGAACAGCTGCTTCGTGGCCAAAGCAAAGAAAGAAAATGGAGGAGGAGGGACGGCGGGGCTTGCTGGGAAGGGACAGGAGTGACAGGACATGATGGACAGAGCCCCCTCAGAGCAGCACAGGGGCTGCCGGGGGATCCAGGCAGGAGGGTCTCCTTTGCTTCCCAGGTATGGTCTGCAGGCCCGCTGGTCAACTCTGGACCTGGCTGGCCCTGCCCGAGAGGACGGCAGAGACTCCCACACTCAAGGGCTCTGTGACCCTGCCCGCCCAGCCCTGGACCCAGGAAGAAGCAGAGAATTCAGTGGGATCTCAGGAAGAGCCACTGCAGCTTCAGAACCGGAAGAGGCCCAAACCCCTCTGAGGCCGGCTCTGAAACAGCGGGGTCCAGAGAGGTCAGAGGCCATCATGTGCACCCCACACTGCAGCTGGCTTCTGGGAAGGCTGGGGAGCTCCCAAGACCTGGTGGCACCCCTGTGGGAGGGGAGGTGCAGAGAGAGAGCTTGAAATGACCCAGTGACTGCACCTGATCCCCAGGTGACTGCATGCAAAACCAAATGGCCAAGTGGTGTTAACCTTGCACGGCGCCGGGCCATCCGTGGGAAAACCAAATAAGAGATTTTAGAAAATGTTCCTTCTAGGAGGCTGTCTCAGCGTTTAACCTGCTGCGTCCGCACAAAGCTGAAAAGAAATGCACCAAGATATAAACCACGGCTATCGCTGGAAAGTAGGACACATAATCATTTCAACTTCCATTTCCACAGATCGTTCCTGCAGTTCCTTTTACTGAGTCCCACGTGCTCCACCCACTGCAACAAGGACCGCGGACACAAGCGAAGGGAAGAGACGAGGACCCTGTGCTCTGAGGGCTTCCTGCCCACGGGGAGGGACCACACAGGAGCGACAGAGCTGGAACCCAAGAACGCACAGACATCTGTCCTACAGCAGAGACCAGCCGCATTAACTGAGGACCGGAAGTTTCTCCAGCCTCAGCCACGCCCAAGAGACATCAACGGGCCCCACTGAGGCACACTCTCCAATAATAAACAGTCACATGTACACCTCTGCTCCTGGTATCCAAAAGGAACAGAGGAGGAGCAACCCAAAACAGGGCACAGATGCCCAACTGCACGGGGCGGGGGGCGACGGTGGGGTGGCTCAGCCCTCTCTCCGCGTATCTTGCCTCAGGGTCTGCATTGTGGGACAGAGCCGTGCAAATAGTTGATGTACTTAAAAAAGAAAAATTAAATTTAGAACAGCAGTGCCTAAAAATAAAACCAAAATGAAATAACTGGGACCACGTTGGTAGCACAGTTCACAAGTGGTTTCACAAGTGGTTTCACAAGTGACAGGAAAACACGTATTTGACTGGATATCTAGTGGGATGTACTTCAAGGGCAAGGTAACGAGAGCAACCACTAAAGAAATCTTAGATTCTATTCAATGGTCTTATTGTGGGGAATAATATTGGTAATGCTATTTCGAATCAACTGTATATAAAAGGATGAAACAAAAAAATTCTATTACTGTCATTAGGGTTTCCAGCATCAAAGGAAAAGGGACACAAATTTAAGAATCACAGGAGTGAAGTTAAGTGAATTGGAAATATCAGTATGAACTGAGCATTCATTCATGAATTTTTCTTTTTCTAAAACATATCTTCCATGTCTGGCTCCTGTAAAGTCCCAGGACCGGAGACCACCCAGATTACAGGCTGGAAAAACCATTTCCCAGTGGAAGAAACTAGGGCTTCCGGAAAACGCCACATCTGTGAGACAGGACCACGCTCAGAGGGGACGGGCTGAGTCGAGAGGAAGCAGGAGGCAACCGCACAGCTCACCCCTTCGGAGGGTTCTAGTCCTGAAACTTGATAAAGAAATGAAAAGAACCAAGCATGCACTGAGGATAACCCAAGAGCTGAGGACTAAATGAGCTTCGTTTTTAAGGAACCACAAGCTAGTAAATGCAGAGGAAACAACAGGATCCGAAAACCACCACTGTGGCAACCAGAGTGAGCACCGATGGGCCGAGTTCGCCAGGCAGCTGCTGTGACCCTCGGGTGCAATGTCATGGGAGACGGGTAACAACACGGGAACCTCAAACCCACACGCCCTGGAGGGAGGAGGCCAGTGGGGAGGGGTGCACTGGGGACAGCACTGCGCTCCAGGGAAGGGCTGTCAACACAAATGAGCGAGCCCAGGATCTAAGGCAGGTAGAGAAGGTCTGCTGGTTCAGGAGAAGCACAGGACACACCCAGCCTTGGGGCTGAGCCGCCACAAAAGGCAGGAGGCTTAACAAGGAAAAACCGAAACCAAGAAACACTTGGCATGTCCACGGAATACGGTGTGTGTATTCATCCAGGTTTTAGTTTTCTGTATCCTATGAAGGTCTGACGTCTCGGGGGCCTCGCTGGCAGGGAACGATGACCACCGCGCAGGGCTGGCTAATTCCCGGAGACAAACAACGGCTTGTTCCAATTACACCGGCGGATCAGAGGCCACGTCTCCTCTGCGGGCTCTCACACTCCGGCCACTGTCCCCACCCTAATCACCAGGGCAGGGACCAGACTGCAGGGAACACCGACAGCCCAGAGCCCTTACTATCCACACTGTCCAGCCCTGCATCTGCTTGCCCCCTCTTCCCGTGGAAATGCCAATAAAGCCCCGCCCTGCTCTCCCAGCCCCCTCTGCCAATCTGGGCGCCCGGTGGTCCCCTGTGACCTTGGATGGCCTGGTGTGTCCCCTCCTCTCGGGGACCATGAGTGATAGAGCATCCTTCTATGGCCTTAGCCTCTGTGTCATCACCCAAGGGTGCAGTCCAGACACACGTCCACCTCATGTGAATCCTGACTGGAACAAACCAGCTCTGAAGAAAAGACACGTCTGAGACGAGCAGGGTGACCAAGCCCAGAGCCAGACTCAGGACTCTGTGACTGCAGTCAGTGCAATTGGGTGCGACAGGGGCCTTGAGGTGGTGCTGGCCGTAACGTGCTCAGTGGAAGAGCTACTCACCAAGGATGCAAGCGTGCTGTGCGGTGCTGGGCAGGACCTGGCGGGGAGAGTGCAGACCAAACAAGACTGGCCAGACGTTAGTTACTGTCGAGGATGGGTTGTGGGTGCCGGGGGAGAGGGCGTTACGTTATTGTCTCTACCTTTGTGCTTGTGCGAATTTTCTAAAACCTTCAAGGGCAGGGTTTACATCTGGCTTACTCATGCTGCACCCCTATCACCTAGGACAATGCTGGCACACAGGAGGGACCGGGGAGCTGCTTTCTGAAGCCAAGTATGAACAAGTGCCTCCCTGGTGATACGTGGAGGAGACACGTCCTCCTCCTGTGCACGGCACTCAAGGGGCCCGTTCAGGCTACCCTGCCTCTCCCTCTACCGCGGCTCCCCACTCAGGCCTCAAGTGAACCTTGCTCTCCACACCACCCTCCTCCCTCTGCCTAGAGCACATCTCCCCACACAGGGACCTGGGCCACCGCACCTGCTGAATAAAGGTTTCCTCCCAGCAGACAGGGTGGTGAGTTTCTACAGGTGACCTGATACGAATGACAGACTCCTTCAAATTCCAAACATCTACTGGCTTTTCAAGAAACAATATCTAGGGCTTCCCTGGTGGCGCAGTGGTTGGGAGTCCGCCTGCCGATGCAGGGGACGCGGGTTCGTGCCCCGGTCCGGGAAGATCCCACATGCTGCGGAGCGGCTGGGCCCGAGAGCCATGGCCACTGAGCCTGCGCGTCCGGAGCCTGTTGCTCCGCAACGGGGGAGGCCACAACAGTGAGAGGCCCGCATACCGAAAAAAAAAAAAAGAAAGAAAAGAAGAAAAAATATTTATTCCCTGCTAATCAAGGGATAATTAAAGAAATCCAGGTTCATCATCAAGGATGCAGAAAGTTCAGAAAATTAAAAATCACAACTCAGCAATAACCACAGTTATTCTGGGATATTTCATTCCAGCCTTTTCTCTCTGGCACTCACATAAGTGTGTGCACACACAGTGTGAAAATCGGGATTCTACTCTCTATGTTATTTGATCACTTAAAATCGTTCCTTTGGGGCAGTTTTCCAAGCTGAGCTCTGGTGACAGCTCCACCGCCACCCCCTCCAGGCTGTGCTCACGATGTCTGTTTTCATCCTGACCACACCCTAGCAAACATCTCATTCAGCAAATCCTGGTTTTGCAAAATTGGCTCCAGGTCTCCCCACCCGAGCTGTAAGTACCCCGGCTGTAAGTTCCCTGACTCCGTCTTTGTGCTCCAGCACCCCTTGCCCGACAGCAGGTGCACAGGTGGCTTTGCTCAAGGAACACCGTCCAGTAGAGTCACAACTGACCCACGAGCACGTGTCAGGCCTGAACGCGGCCAACTCTGCGCAGCTACGGGACCAGGGTGTCAGAGCAGGAAGGCCTGACCCTCTGAAATGATCCCGAGGACAGTCTCCCGAGGAGGAGGGATGAGGGGGGACAGGAAGGATGGACCTGAACACACACCCGAGTAGCTCGGAATTGGGTAGGGAGCTCTGCCCTTGGACCAGCTTCCATGGGTCCCTTTCAGAAACATCCAGAAAAACACAAATAACTGAAAAATAATGTCCTCACTGACACAAGTCGTCAGAGTCATCTTTCAGGAATTGCACCCCCTACACTCTTGTCCAGGAGCCCCTCGGTGTCGGGTCCTCACGGGCCAGAAAGGCTCACGAAGCGTCCGAGTTCAGGGACAGCGCAGACTGGCCAAGCCCAAGGGCGGGCATCCCCAGGGAGAGCCCCTTAGCAGACTCTGAGCATCCCCAGGGATGCTCGGACCAGAGAGGGGATGCCTCCCGCACTTGTCTGCGCTCGCTAACCACCCATGACGCGTGTGGGTCAGCCTCCTGGCCCCGGGCACCACCAGCACTGTCCTAAATCCAATGCACCCCCATCCTGTGCCAGGCAACCGCCACCTCGGGACTGAGAACTGACAACAGTGCGACAAGCTCTCTCTGGAAACAGTCCCTGAAGGATTCCCGGGGTCATGACCAGAGCTAAGGACTGTGTTCTCATCTGCCTGTCACCCCTGAGGAGGGGGCCACAACCAGCCCAGATGGCCTTGCGGATAAGAGGACAACAGGGACTCAGGCTCGTCTCCGTAGTGGGCACACCAAGGACCCTCCGTGCTGGCCCATACCTCCCGAACCAGCCAGATGAACGTCTGCTTCACCCGGCCAGTTCATCTTCCCGCAGAGAAAACTGATCCAGAGAAGGGCCCCATCCCCAACAGGTGGCGGTGGAGCAGGGCTGAGCCTGGGACAGGGGCTTCTCCATAAACCCAAAGGGTGCAGCCAGTTGTCAAATACACACGGAGATCAGAGCAAACACAAATCTAAAATGGATCCAATAAATGGGGGAAAGGTCAAAAACATAGTGCACATCTGCGGTCATCAGCCGTGGATCGGGGTAAATAAAACGTCAGCTCCTGTGGAGACTAAGACAAACACGCTCTGTGTTTGTTTAACTGCCCGGCAGATACCTTTGTAAAGGAGGGTGGGTTTGGATCCCTGGGGTCACCACACCCTCCTCACCGGGCCCTTGGACACAAAACAAGCACATGTGAGAAAAACATGTCCAGGTGCTCATCAAAACAGGACACCAGCAGATTAGAACGAAAATATGTTTAAAACCCACAACATCCACGCACAAAAGGACAGAGAAAAAAAGCAATAAATTAGAAGGGAATGAGGCCATTTTAATTTTGAGCTTCCTCACAGTCACCTCAATGAGAAGGAAGAAAGATCCGAGATGAAACCAGGATGTCTGAGCTGGAAGCTGCACTGGATGGTACGTGGCAGGTTAGACGCTGAAGATGCAAAGATTAGTGAACCTGAAGGCGCAGCAGTAGAAACTGTCCAAAATGAAACAGAAAGAAAAAGAACCCCCAAAATAAAACAAGATCATCATCCTGACGTGGGTGAAACTGGCGTTCCTGAAGGAAGAGGAGGACGGGCATAGAAAAGTATTTGCAAAACGGTGACTGAGGGTTTTTCCCAAAATATTATGAAAACTACAGATGCGAGAAGCTCAATCAACTGCAAGCACAAGACATCTGAAGAAAACCACAGCTAGGCACGTCAAAATCAAACTGCTGAAAACCAGCAACAAAGAGAAAATCTTAAAAGCAGGCAGAGAAAAAAGACATTTCATACAGAGGAGCAAAGAGTGACAGAAGACTTCTTGTTGAAAACAATACGAACGATGACAAGAAGAGCAGCATCTTTAAAGTTCTGGAGGAAAGACCTTTGCACCTAGAATTCTATACCCAGCAAAAAAGAAATTCAAAAAAATAAAGGCCAAATAAAGAGTTCTTCCAGAAATATAAAAGCTGAAAGGATTTGTCACCCGCAGGCCCACACTGCAAGAAACACTAGAGGAGGGCTTGCTTCCCTGGGGGCACGGGGGTTAAGAATCCACCTGCCAATGCAGGGCACATGGGTTTGAGCCCTGGTCCGGGAAGATTGCACATGCTGCAGAGCAACTAAGCCCGTGCACCACTACTACTGAGCCTGTGCTCTAGAGCCCATGAGCCACAGCTACTGAGCCTGTGTGCTGCAACTACTGAGTCCAGTGCCTAGAGCCTGTGCTCCACAACAAGAGAAGCCACCGCAGTGAGAAGCCCGCGCAGCACAACGAAGAGTAGCCCCCGCTCGCCGCAACTAGAGAAAGCCCGCGCGCAGCAATGAAGACCCAACGCAGCCAAAAATAAATAAATTTAAAAAAATAAATGTATAAAAAAAAGAGAAAAAGAAACATTAGAGGAAATTAAACAGAAAAAAAAAGATAAAACGTGGAAATATGCCACACGTAGACCACACAAATGAGTGAAGCCCATATTCTGGGCCATAAATTTAAGAGGATTCAAATTTTAAAAGTATGCTCTCCAACCACAATCAAATTAAATTTGAAGTCAAAAACAGAAAGATCTTTGCAAACTCCCTCAAAAAACAAACGTCTTAATAATCCATGGGTCTAAGAAAAATTAAAGGGAAAATGATAAAGTATTTTGAACTGAACACAAATAGAAACACAACATATGAGAAATTTGCTAAAGCAGTACTTCGGAGGAAGTTCACAGCATTAGACACTCATATCAGAAGAGGAAAAAAGATCTAAAACACAATGGTCTCTGCTGCTACCTTAAGAAACTACAGAAAGAAGAGCAAATGAAAACCAAAATGAGCAGAAGAAACAAAATAATGAAAAAACATAAAGGAAATTAATAAAATGGAAATAGAGATATATGAAACCAAAAGCAAATTCTTTTTAAAAAATCAATAAGACTGATAAATCTGCAGCCAGAATGACGAGACAAAAAGAAGACACAAATCACCAAAATCAAGAATGGGACAGGTGCCATTACCACACATTCTACAAATACTAGAAGGATAACAAGGAAATAGTGTGAACAACTTTATTCTAATAATTTTGACAACTTAGGTTAAATGGGAAGACTCCCTGAAAGATTATAAAACACCAAGCTCATTCAAGAAAAAAATAAATAACCCCACGAGCCCTACTGAAAGTAATTGAATTTATAGTTAAAAATTTCCACAAAGAAAACTCCATGCACCAGTAAATTCTCCACACATTTAAGAGAGAAATCATACCGATGCTACACAAACTCTTCCAGAAAATTGAACTGGAGGAAATACTCCCCAACTCTTCTATGAAATCAGCATTACCTTGATACCACATAAAAACAACATAAGAAAAGAAAGCCACAGACTAATATCCTTCAGGAGCATAGATGGAAAAAAAATCTAAACAAAAACTTAACACACATGTACACACACGTACACCTACATATTCTCATACGTATTAACTCGTGTACACACATGCACACATGTACAGAGTTGCATGCATGTTCATGCACACTCACGTATATACAATGCACTCACATGTACACACACACTCACATACATTTATATACACATGCTCATTCACATGCGTACACATACACACACCTAACATATCTCTTACTCCAGTCAACCCACCATGAGGCTCCAGTGTGTGCAGCACCTGTTCTCTGGAGGGTGTGCACTTCCCTTGATAAAAGTATCTAATCCAACATCTCAGACACTAGTAAGTGTCCTGGTGAAAGAGCCTAGTAGTGAATAAAAGAGAAAATCTCTTACGTACCAACAAACTGGACAACCTAGAAGAAATGGATAAATTCCTAGAAATATACAATCTACCAAGATTCAATCACGAAAAAATATAAAATCTGAACAGACTGCATCAGTAATCAAAAACTCCCAATACAGGAAAGCCCTGGACCAGACGATTTCACTGGCGAATTCTACCAAACGTTCAAAGAAGAATTAATACCAATCCTTCTCAAACTCTAAAAAAAAACAGAAGAGGAAGGAGCACCTCCAAATTCATTTTACAAGGCCAGTATTATCCTGCAAGGATGGCACAAAAGAAGAAAATTATCCAATATCCCTGATGAACATAGATGCAAAAATCCTCAACAAAATTTCAGCAAATCGAATTTAACAATACATTAAAAGGATCACACAGCACGATCAAGTGGGATTTATTCCAGGGATGGTTCAACACACACGAATCAATGTGATACAAACACATTAAGAAAATAAAGAATAAAAATCATATAGCAATCTCGATAGATGCAAAAAAGGTATTTGATAAAATTCGACATCCTTTCATGATAAAAAAGTCTAACAAAGTGGGTATAGACGGAACCTACCTCAACATAAAAAAGGCCATGTATGACAAGCCCACAGCTAACATCATACTCACTGGTGGAAAGCTGAAAGCTTTTCCTCTAAGATCAGGAACAAGACAAGGATGCCCACTCTCACCACTTTTATTCAACATAGTGTTGAAGTCCTAACCAGAACAGTTAGACAAGAAAAAGAAATAAAAGGCATCCAAATCGGAAAAGAAGTAAAACTGTCTCTATTTGCAAATGTCATAATATTATATACAGAAAACGCTAAAGACTGTATCAAAAAACTGTTAGAACTAATAAATGATTTCGGTGAAGTTGCAGGATACAAAATCAATATACAGAAATCTGTCACGTTTCTATATACTAATAACGAACTAGTAGAAAGTAAAATTAAGAAAATAATCCCATTTACAACTGCACCAAAAAGAATGACATACCTAGGGATAAATTTAACACCAAAAAAAGGCAAATTGTAACAATCTGAGGAAACACATGGAACACTGAGACATTCTGAGGGAACGTGTGATGCCCCAGAAGGCCCAGCGGACACCCTGCCACGTGCACCCTGGGTGCAGTGCCGATAGAAAGGAGCAATGGATGTCACAGCTGGGACATGGGCCCGAGAGGTGCCCCCAGGGCCAGGGTGAGGGCACAGGCCTGGAACTCAAGGTGACACTCACACCTGCAGCTGATTTAAAACAGAAGAAACTGGCAAAGCGACAGAGGGAGTTTGTATTCTAGGAAGGAAGAGGACAGGACAGGGAGCCCCCAGATCACACATTTCATGCTGAGAACGAAGACCTGGGTGTTCCCGGGGCACCATCTCCGCCCGTGCTCTCCCACCCAGGGAGGCCCATCTCTCCAAACCCTGGACGGGGTAGGCCCTGCGTCTGTTCCAGTAGAACACAGCACAGGTGGGGCCGGCCATCGGACTGCCCACCTCTGGGAACGCCACACCCACAAAAGAAGAAAGTGATCACTGGGCTGCATAAAAACTAAAATCTCTGCCCTTTATACAACACTGTCAGTAAATGAACAAACAGGCCAAAGTGGGAAAGAAAATATTTGCAAATCAGGTATCTGACACAGGACCAGCGGAAAATCCGTAAAGACTTCCTGGGCGGCTGGGAAGCAGGTTATGTCCTGAGAGGCCTGGAGCAGGGGGGTCTCCCAAGGACAGCAGAGGGGCAGGCGGCACTGCTCACCACGAATCATTGACCAAACTTGGCCCTGATCCTTCGGGGACCATGATGCTGACCTCAAGCTGCTGGGAAGACAGAATCGGACGAAGAGGCAAAGAGTACAGGCCCTCCCGTCAGCAGCAGATGCTCAGAAAAGAGGCCCTGGTGGGCCGAGTGGGACCCTGGTCCAGAAGCTTCCTGGTGAGGGGGGAGGAAGCAGAAGGCCTGAGAAAGCTCCCAAGCAGCACTATGAGAGCCCCCGGCCGCCAGTCACCCCCTGCATCGGACAAAACACACATCCTGACCCAAAGGTAAAAGGTGCTGGAGGCCCGGGCACAGGCCACGCTCACGCCCTCCCCGCCTCTTCTATGCAGCCCTGTCCGCGGGAGGACGCCCGGGAGGCCTTCTCCCAGGAAGGCGAGGCGGCACGTGTTTGCACAGACCTCAGCCTCGCTCCCGGGAGCAAGTCCAGTGGCCGCGCAGACAAAGGCTGCCAGGGCCTCGAGGACAGGCAGCTCCATGCCCAGCAAAACGACATCACAGGCAGTGTGACCGCTGCTCGCTCTTCCTGCAAGGCAAGAGCAAAGGCCGGGGCCTGGTGTTCTGTGTCCTGCCCAGAGGCCGGTCCGAGTCTGCGGCCCACGCGGTACCCGCCACCCAGCGTCCCTCAGGACTCCTGGCCACTGCATGAGCCAGGCCCAGCCAGGGGTCCTCTCTTCACCCTGTTCACTGAGGGGACGTTCACTCTTCCTTCCAAGAGCTTTAACTGTCACCTCCTCTGAGAAGGAGTCTGACCTCGACAGAATCTGCCGGCCGACCCCTCCCTCCCTCCCTCCCTCCCTCCATCTCATAACCACCCACTCAGGGGCCTCTGTTTCCACCTCGAGCGAGGCTGAAGGAGAAGGTGCACTTGTCCATGTCCTTGTGTCTCCCCCATGTCCTGGCAGGACAGGGCAGGTGGGGGTCGGGGTCCCAGGCCTGCATATGCTGCAAGTGAGGCCGTTAGCCTCGGTTTGACCTCTGCCGGCCTTAGATGTGACCTGTTCCAGGAAGACTTCAAAACCCTGGCGCTCAGCCCGCAGTGAGCAAGGGGGCCGGGCATCCTGACACGTCACCAGCTGACCCCCAGCAGGCAAGTTTCAAGCGCAGGCAGCGGGCCCGGAAAAGGGCAGCACAGGCCTGCTCCGAAGAGTCCTCCACCAAGGCCAGCCCAAGCGACACGTGCCACAGGACAGAAGGTGGAGGGCGGCCTGCGCGCAAGACCACGCAGCTCAGCCGGTGCCTCGTGCTGCCGGGGCCCCTCACTGGAGGCGCTGCCTGTGCTGGTGCAGCGCCGTCCTGTCTGCAAAGGTAGCGCTCAGGTCCCAGGGAAGGAACCAGCGAGCAGTGAGGCTGGAACAACGGGCGAACACCGCGTCCCAACCAGCCTAGGTCACATCTCCAACATGGGGATCCACCTGGCACATCGTCACCCCAGGAGCAACTCAAGTGAACCTCCGGACAAAGGGAGAGGCTGCGCTTACCGTGGCCAGCTCGTCAAACTTGCCGAAGAGCTCATTGAGGAGTTTCACCAGCTCCTGGGCCGTGCACTGCGACGCCAAGCCCGTGAAGCCCACGATGTCTGCAAAGAGGATGCTGCAAGACAAAGGGGTGCCAGTTGCCCTCCTCCGCCGACAGATGGACAGGCTCCTGCCACTCAGACGGACGTTACCTTCGCACATCACCTGAAACTAGAGCCCCCTGCTGATCCCTCAAGCAGCGGAAAAGGAAGGCTCTGCTGTTCTCGTGTCACAGGTGAGGAGACTGAGGCTGGGAGAAGCCGGGGGACTCTTTGGTCATAGAGGGAGGAAATGCTGGAGCCACTCAGAGCTCCTCCCAGGACACAGGGGAGCAGCAGTGACCACCGCATGCTGTCTATATACTCGGCGTTCCCCAGACACAGGGGAGAAGCTCAACGCCCACTAGGCCTGTCCCTTTTCCCAGGGTGGCCCTGTGACGGGGCCGTGGCTGGTGGCAGGTGAGCAGAAGTGACGTGCTCTTATGGAATGAGCAGCCCTCCTCCACACCTCCTACAGGTGATGCAGGCGACTGAGGCCCAGGCCCCGTCAGAGCCTCACGGGAGTCCTGTGCTACGCGCAGGGTCACCCCTCAGTCAGCTATGGGGGGGGGCAACCCCTCTTATATGCGGGGCGTCCATTTACTACAGTACCTGGGTCAGTCTAAACAAGTCAATGCCCACCCATAGCACACAGCTGGCATCCTGGATGCTAGAAAGACTTTCAAAGGCTTAAGTAATGAGGACCAAAGCAGGGCAGAGAACTTGTAGGACAACAGAGAACCTCCCCGAGCCGTACGTTTGGGAGAGGCTGGGGTTCCTGACGAGTCCTCCAAGCACCCTGACCCTCCCACATGTGAGGGACGAGGGAGATGGGATCAGGGGCCTGTCTCAGGACGAGGTGTTCCACGGAACCCACTTGGGAGAGGCCATGGGGCCTGATCACGGAGCTGCCGGACCAGGGCCAGGTGCCACTTCTGGACCTCTCGCCCCAGGGGAAAGAGAGCCCCTCGCTCTTGAAGACACTGCATGGCCAACTTTTGTCGCCTACAGCCAAAAGCACCCTCAGCTGTGAGACTTGGGAAATCACACACATGGTACACTGGAGGGGTTTGTGAGACTTAAACATGCATCTCCAGTTTAAATGAAGAAAGTGATGTGGAATGAAAGTGGTTTGTTCTTTTTACACAATTGTGTTCATATCTTAAAATTCCTGATGCCAGATCTTACCTCAGTTCTGCATTTTCAATAACACCTCATGCCAGAGAGTAGCGACCCACCTCACAGGCAGGGGCCAGGAGCCCACATCTCAGAGAAGCTTCTCCCTGACGAGGCCCTCGCCCCACCTCAACCACGCCCTGCCCCAGCTTGGAAAGACGCTGTGTTCACCCCATGACGAGCCGAACGTCCAGTTATAATCCTCTATCTGCAGGGCAGCTTTGCCCACTGAGACTGTGAGGGACTGAAGGATGCAGGCCCAGCTTATATGCCCACAGCACCGAGCACAGAGCAAGGGGGATGCACACCTGTGTCATGAATGAATGAATGAGTAAAACCTGGGTGTCTAGGGTAGAGAAGTGTCACTGATACTGAGAAGCTAAGAAAAGGGATTGCAAGAGTGGGCGGAGATAGACAACACCGATTTCTTTCCCCTCTGTTTTGGTATAAAATTCAGGCTTATTTACATCTCTGAGGAGTCACTGTGTTTTCTTCCTTCTCTATAACTAGCCATGCATTCACAGGCCTTCCTCTATCCACTGGCTTCTCAGCCTCTGCCCGTTCACTTCGTTCCTCAAAAACCGACTGAGCATTGCTCACTCCCATGCTAGGAAAGCCCCCAGGGCTTGCCCTGCCTGTCCTCCTCCACTACCTGTGGGAAACGTCACCCCCGAAGCACCCAACGTCCCCCACGCACGCAGGCAAACATGCGTGGAGGATCTCTTACACCCCAGGTCCCTGTCCTCAGGAGCTCAGCATCCGGGGAAGACAGCTCACAGATGGGAGGGACAGAGCACAGGGAAGCAATGATATGGGAAGCCTGGGATTCTGCGGGAAGGCACAACACCCACTTCGCGGATGCAGCCAGGCTGGAGCTGTCCTCCCCAGGCACTATCCAGACACACAAGGAAGGAATGAGGGAGGGAGGGAGGGAGGTGAGAAGGAAGAAGAAAGGAAGAGGGGATTGATTCAGAAGTGCAAATAGCATGTGGAAACTAAGATGACTGAGAACCATATAATGACTTATCAAAAGCTGAGCGAGGGCTTTCCTGGTGGCGCAGGGGTTGAGAGTCCACCTGCCAATGCAGGGGACGCGGGTTCGTGCCCCGGTCCGGGAAGATCCCACATGCCGCGGAGCGGCTGGGCCCGTGAGCCATGGCCGCTGAGCCTGCGAGTCCGGAGCCTGTGCTCCGCAACGGGAGAGGCCACAACAGTGAGAGGCCCGCGTACCGCAAAAAAAAAAAAAAAAAAAAAAAAGCTGAGAGAGGCAGACTGCTTGGAACTTGAGTACAAGCAGTAAGCAGTGGAGCACAAGTCTCCGGGATGAGAGGGGGTCCTTCAAACCGCCATCTCCTGCCTGAGTGACACTTACGTAAAGTATCGATATGATTCCCAGACAAGCAACACTGTTATCTATTCCAGGTACTTTAAAAGGGAATGCATGACTGAATACAATTAATTGCTTTTTAACAGAATCTTTAACAACAAACAAGCAAACCTCAGAGTGTCCAGGGAAAGTTGATTCACTCCAAGGGCTCAGTTTCCTCACCTATAAAATGGGAATAACAATCCCTAGCTCCTGGGGCTGCCATGAGATGAACAGAGTGAGAAGACCCCCTACCCCAGAGCCCGGCACCAACTAGAACAATGCTCAGTTATTAACCTGATGCAGGCAAATTCCCAGCCCAATGGCCACTGTCCAAACCTGGCTTAGGAACAGAGCTCCCACCCTTTCTAGCCAACACAGGAAATAGAAGGTGGAGAAATGAGAAAATGGGAAAGGGCAGCTGTGAAATGCATCACCCGAGAAGCCAACACACCCCCCTTGTGGGAGCTGCTTCCTTGCTGGGCAAGTGCTCCCCTGGGCTCCTAACCCACACGTGCTCCCTCCTTCCCTTAAACTAGCGCCCTCTGCCCACCTCCTCCATCCCCCCCACCTCCATCACCCCCACCTCCATCACTCCCACCTCCATCCCCCCCACCTCCATTCCCCCCACCTCCATCCCCCCCACCTCCATCCTCCCCACCTCCATTCCCCCCACTTCCATACCCCCTACCTCCATACCCCCCGCCTCCATACCCCCTGCCTCTATCCCCCCCACCTCCATACCCCCCACCTCCATCCCCCCACCTCCATCCCCCCACCTCCACTCCCCCCACCTCCATTCCCCCCACCTCCATACCCCCCATCTCCATTCCCCCCACCTCCATCCCCCCCACCTCCATACCCCCTACCTCCATACCCCCCGCCTCCATCCCACTCCACCTCCATACCCCCACCTCCATACCCCCACCTCCATCCCCCCACCTCCATACCCCCCATCTCCATACCCCCCACCTCCATTCCCCCCACCTCCATCCCCCCCACCTCCATACCCCCTACCTCCATACCCCCCACCTCCATACCCCCACCTCCATACCCCCCACCTCCATACCCCCCACCTCCATTCCCCCCACCTCCATACCCCCCCCACCTCCATACCCCCCCCCACCTCCATCCCCTCCCACCTGTGCTCCCTAGGCCCATCGCAGGGTCAGGCCAGTGCCAGCCCTACCTCACGTTGTCATGCCGCTGGATGTAGATCTTGTGGAAAATCCTCTCGGGGGGCTTCAGGAAGTCCTCCTTCATCTCCATGGCGACGTTCCGGGGCAGGAGACTCATGAGCAGCCGCTCCTGGACAGGAGAGACGGGCCCACGTGACACGGCAGCTCCCCGACGATTCCTGGACACGCCCACCCCAGTGACCTTGGTGCCGGGAAGCTGCCCTCCACGAGGGGCCTCGGACCCTCCTCACACGTGACCGGCACGTGGTCCAGTCCCCCGGACCCTCCCAGCCCCAGGTGGGTGGTGAGCAGGCCTGGGCTGTCACCGCACAGGTAACCCGCGCCCAGAGCACTGCACAGGCACCAGCATCGCCTCCAGAACACCCGGCCCGCCCGTGAGCCCCAGCTTCAGTGAGCAGCGGGTCACAGGGGGGGAGTGTCGCTGCCGCCAAGCAGACCTGTCCAGCGTGGCCCCAGCAGGGACCTCGAGGTGGGCTACGAAAGCACCTGTGCCCCAGCAGACGGGGCCCGTGTTCACACAGAGTGAGTGGCTTTGGACACACTGTGGCACTTCCTCCCGGTCTTGTCTTCTGATTTCCCCCGATCTGCGGGAGACAAACATTTCCTCCCCCCACCGTCCCCACCAGAGGATGGAGCAAACATCTGGGCTTATCCACAGGAGCCGTGCCGCCCTGGGGACGCTGTCGCCCTTCCGGGCCCTCGGTTTCCTCCTCTGGCCTCCACTCCTCCTCCTCTTGGTGGATCCGCCCCTGGCCTCAGACCCACTGGCCACACTGTATCTGAGAAACCGTGTTCTAGACACTTGGACTGAGGCCCCACTCCTCCCTCAATCCCTTTCACAGCCCCTCCCTCCCACTCTGCTTCAGAAAGCAAACAAAAGATCGGAATTTAGATCCTGCTTGGAATCAGGTGGACATCTTACAAGGGTGAACATGGGGCAGGGAGGGGGCACAGGAAGCCCCTCCCTCCCTCCAGCAGCCCCCAGGCTGGGCCCACAGCCCCTCGGCCCCGGCCTGTCCGGTCAATGGAGGAGGCTCCAACGGGGCCACATGGATGCCTGGCATGGCCCACCCGGAGCAGGGTCTGGGTGCAGCCACCAGGCCCTGAGACCCTCCTAGACCGCACGTCCACCCTGCAGTGTGAGGCCACATCCCTGACCGGGGGCAGACGCTCCTCTGCGCGACACCCTCTGAAGGACAACCAGAGCAGCAGTAGGGCAACAGTCACAGACCCTAAAAGCCCAGCCCGCCTCCCGGCCTGGGGTGCGGATGTCAGGGCTTCTCCGCCTTGGCTCCAGGTGACACATTTATTTTAAGATGGGAGAATGTTTCTGATGCACTGGAAGAGTCTCCCCAGGCGACGCATCCCCACATACACTTCTGAGGAGGGAGGCCAGGCCCAGGCCCGCCAGACGCCAGGTGGAGCGGAGCGTGTTTGCCCAGGCAAGCCAGGCTGTGGCCGGGGCCCTGGGTCCTGAGCGAGGCCCGTATCTATGCTGGGGGCCCCACCCACTGTGGTCCCCACGCGGCTCCAGGCTGGACAGACCTCCACACTCAGGAGGGACATCGCAAGAGCGCAGCTGTCCATGGCCACACAGGGAGAGGACCCTCTGAGACAGAAGTGCCGGTCCGAGCGTGTGTTCGGGGACAGCCTCAGGGACGGAAAGCCCCACTGCCCAGGGCACGGGAGCTGGGGTGTGACCTGAGCCTGCATGGGAGGACGTCGGCCATTCCTTAGCAGAGGGGCCTCTGGGACAAGCCCGAGCACGGCCCATGGAGAGGAGCCTCTGCAGGTGGCCGGCTGTCCTGAGGTGGAGGGAACTCGGCAGGGGGCTCACTCGGGCCACCATCAAAGGACCACCTGGAAGCTCCCAGAGACTGTCACCGCCCTGAGATGCAAGGTGGGAAAACAAAAGCAGCTGGACGACAGGGCAGGCCGCCCAGGAAGGGCCCTGGGAACACACAGGGCAGCTGTGCCCTCTCCCGCAGCCCCAGTGTCGTGGGCGTCTACAACCCTGGGCCCCTGCACCCCAGAGCCCCGCACAGAGGTGTCGGGGAAAAGGCGAGTCCCAGGGCCTGCAAGACAGCTGCCTGGCCTCACATCCTGGCTCTGCCTCTCGGAGCGGTTAGTCAAGCTCCGTCACAATCCCATCCCGTCTGTCAGGGCGAAAATCACACCAACTTCCTCAGCAGGGTGTTCTGAGAAGGGGACGAACGTCTCAGGCCCTGGCTGACCCTCAGGGGTCCCTACTTGGTACTACGCCTCCCAGCACCTCCTGTGACAGCTCTTCACGGCTTCGCTCTCTTGTCTCCTGCATCTTTACAATCTGTCACCTGCACCTGCAAAACCAGTCAGGTGCTGTCCAAGCCAAATCAGACAAGCGAAACTGTGCTTCCCCGGCGCCCGTCTCACTCCTTCCTGCACCGTCGGGGATCTG
The DNA here is from genome assembly GCF_964374135.1 of Grampus griseus. Classification (NCBI taxonomy): domain Eukaryota; kingdom Metazoa; phylum Chordata; class Mammalia; order Artiodactyla; family Delphinidae; genus Grampus; species Grampus griseus. Next base: position 96,800,840 of record NC_139003.1, on the reverse strand, counting down.
CACGTGCCCCGTCTCACAGCCTCGGAACCGACCGCTCTCCCTGAGCGAGCCACGGCCTCCCCCCGGGGGCCCCTGCGGAAGGGAGCCCGCCCCACTCTTGGTCTCTCCATCACCTCGGCTGCCCGGCACCATCTGGAGTTAGAACAGGAAAACCGAGGCAGCCACCAGGAGGGAAGGAAGGACTGAAAAGGCAGAGGGACACTGACCGGCCCCAGACGCAAGAGGTGATGAAGAGGCAGGTGCCAATCCCAGAGGACAGAGGAGAGGGCTGCTGGTGGCCCAGGCGTGCACACCCAGTGCAGCGAGGGGCGCAGGACAGATGGCTGCGGCAGAGTCAGTGCTGTCCCCAGATCCCTTCTCCACCACCAGCACCGCGATCCAGCCCCTTATTCTCACTGGGGGCCTTGGAGACCTGGAGTGAAGACTACATTGCCCAGCTTCCTGTGCAGCTAGATGTGGCCAAGGAGATAGGAGTTGAAGGGTCCTGTGGAGGCTTCTGGAATATTCCCTAAGGATAGCTTGTTCTTCTTCCCTCTTCTCTGCTGCTGCTGGGGATACAGTCGTGATGGCTGGATCTATACCGACCATCGTTGTTCAGGAGGATGAAGGCCACACACCAGCGATGGCAGAGACCGTTTAACTGGATGGAGACTGGGGTGTGAGGGCTACACGGATCAGATCTGCCACGTCAGCCATAAAGTGCCTTCCCTGGAATACGTATGTAAGAGACAAGGGTTATCTCACTTGGGTAAGCCACTGTCGTATGAAGCTCCTAACTGCGGGTTATATTTCTGACCAAGGGCCCAGCATGAACTCCATCCACAAGATTAGTGATGGTGCCTAAAGCCAACACACATTAATAATCAAGACTAGAGAGAAGCACACAGCCTCTCCCACGGGGAGGAAAGCAGCCACCTGAAAAGATCAAGCACCCATCCCCGATTAAAAACAAAAAAAAATCCAGCGAGCAACCTAAGACAAAGTAGCGCTCTGACATCCTAAAGATAAGACCTGAAATCCAATTCCAAACACAGCCCTAAAGCCTCAGGCAGCAATGAGACCTTCATTACATTAGGAGCAGACAGCTACGCTAATGAGTTCTAACCAGTGGAATAAGATACAAAGCCAGAAATCAAAGGGACAGATTTATGAACATGGATCATATCAAACATCCCAGCGTCCTATGAAGGCTATATAAAAACCTCAGTGTTTTTCTTGATTATCAAAATGGGACTTAAACGTATTATCCTTAATACATTTAAACAACAATTGTGAGGGCTCTGCTTCCGGAAAGATGGAGATGTACTTTTCCCTGCTCCCCCCACTAAATACACCAAAAGTCCAGGACGTTACACATAAAACAGTCATCCAAGGCTGTGAAAGGCAGAGAGGAGGTGGCAGGAACCTCAGGACCAGGGATGGCATGGAGATAAGTCCTTGGACTTTCTTTTTGCCTCACGTAACCCAGACTGAGTGCTGGACATGTGGGTGGCCCAGAGATGCCGACAGGCACGGCAGTAAGTTCCGACAAAAGTCGGCTCTCTCTAATCAAAGGATCAGGATAGGGGCAGCCTTGTGAGAAAACTGCTGTAGAAGAAGCAGTTCCCACTCCAGGCACACCTCCAAAAACATCTGCAAACCTCCATCCTCCCCAGGCTGTGAGGAAGCACCAACCCCAGGCTGGGGTGTCAGAGAGGCCATGCAGGGACCCCTGCCTTTGGCCTCCCCCATCTGGTAACACGCGGCACACCTCTCACACTGTTCCACATAGTCAGTGAAGACCAAAGGCTTTCCTGCTCCTTCCAAGTCACAAGCCAGAACTCTCTCCTGCACAGCAGTAAGGAGGTATCCCCGCCCCCATGAACCCCAAGCGAGGCCCAGTGTGGAGCCTGGACTTACAGCCCCACTAGGAAGTACTGGGTGGTGGTCCCCACTTTCAAAGAAGACACAGAGTCTCATAGGTAACACCCCAACTGTCCAGGTTCCAATCAGAAATCACTCATCATACAAAGAACCAGAACAATCTCAACGAATGAAGATAGTCACAGACACCGACACCAAACGACAGAATGATCAGAATAACTACCAAGATTTGAAAGCAGTCATCCTAAGAATGATTCAACGAACAACTACAAACATGTCTGAAAAAGCGAAAAAACAGAAACTCTCAGCAAAGAAATAGAAGACACAAAAAAAGAATCAAATGGAAATTTTAGAACTGGAAAAAAATCTGAAATAAAAAGCTCAACAGATGGCAACAACAACAGAATGGGGAGGACAGGGGAAAGCTCAGTGAACTTGAAGACGAAACAGTAGAAATTAACCAAACTGAAAAACAGACTGGAAAAATAATAGAAGAAACAACCCAGACGTCCATCAACGGATGAATGGATAAACAGCATGGTCCATCCACACAGTGGAATACTACTCAGCTGTAACAGGAGTGAAGCACTGGCCCATGCTACAACACGGACGCACCCTGAGAACAGTACGCACAGTGAAAGAAGCCAGACACAAAAGGCCACGTACTGTGTGATTCCATGTATTGCTACGTGAAATGTCCTGAGCAGGCAAACCCACAGAGACAGAACATAGATTAGTGGCATCTAGGTCTGGGAAGAGCGGATGGGGAGTGACCACCAATGGGTACAGGTTTCTTTGGGGGGCAATGAAAATATTCAAAAATTAGATTATTGTGATGGTTACACACTCAAAATATCAAAAAAAAACATTTAGTTGTTTTGAACTTTACATTGAACTTAATAGTACTGATACATAAACTATAGATCAATAGGCTTTTTTAAATTAAAAATAAATAGCAACTATAGTGGTTTCAAAAGATGCTGTGAATGAGTCAGACCTCTTTAAAAATCCATCCTATATCACTGAAAAGGAAACTTGCTTCCTCTTGATAAATTTCCTCACAATGGGAAATCAAAATTGTCCCATTTACCTTGTTAGGATGACAACTGAAGATGTGCTTTGTAAACAGCTGTAGGTAATTTTAGAATTACGAATTAATAATGGTATTTGAGGAATATCAGGGCCTTTGGAGCAGTGGCCTGTGCAGTCAGGTCAAGGACGCGATCTCAGGGGTAGGACCTTGCAAGCCCAGGCTCCCTGGCTGGGCTACGGGGAACGGCAGGAAAGGAGGCCCCCAAGGAGCTAAGGGGTGACCTTCAGAGGTCTCTCACCCCCTTCCCTAGGATCACCAGCTCTGACAGGCTCAGACCTAAGGGTTAGACCCCGGTGGGGAGCTGTGATCACCTAAGGCTCCCAGGTGGTCCCTGCCCCCCAGTGGAGCAGCCCTTCCAGCTCTACCCCAACTCTCACCAAGCTGTAGGAAGACAGAGCTGCAGCTTACCAACCTGCCAGCCCTGACTGGAAAGTAATACCTGTGCGCCCCACCCCCATTAGCTTTATGAATGCCACCCACTGCTCCCCATCTCCCAGCCCCTACCTGGCAAACTCCTACACATCCTTCAAAGCCCCAACCAAATACTCTTCCAGTGCACATCCCACCCTCCCTACACACAGCATGCCCCTTGGACACGCCCATCCTCCAGCTGGGCCTCGCCACAGGGGCCAACTGCTGCTGCTCTCTGTCTCCCATCCAGTTACACCACATCTTGCTGAGACCAGGTTCCCTCCATCCCAGGGTCTCCAGAGCCGTGGGCCAAGCATTCAGATGTGCAGAGTCATGAATGACTACCCCCACAGGGATTCCAGCTGGGCCTCTCCCAACCCAATCGGGCACCAAGAGGCAAAGGGCCTCGGGGCTGACACCACTCATGAACGCAAGCCTGGGGACACAGGGGCTGCTCCCCTGCGTGTCAGTCTGAGCCGCATAACTGAGATTCTGGAATCCTAGCTCCATCCTCCAGAGTCATGAGCAAGGTTATCCTGCGCTCAGAGGAGTTTCTGTCCTATGCGTGATCAGCTTGGAAAGGTGTTTTCCTTCGACGTTTGTAGGACTCAGCTGTCAAACCACTGGGACCCGGTGATGACTTTTTGGCAAACTTTTCATTACTGAGTCCATCGTTTTAATGATCATAGGATGTTTCAGGCTTTCTTTTTCTTCTAGAATCAGTTTTAGTAACTAACACCATTCTGGGAATTTGTCCATTTTGTCTAAGTTTTCAAATATTCTGGCAAAAAAAAAAACCTCTTAGTGTTTCCCTCTCATCTATTTTTAACCTGGCTTTATCCCTAGGGCGTGTGCTTTCCCATCCCGGATCATCTCGTACCTGCTCTTTCTTCTTGGTCAGTCTCTCTAAAGTTTTTCTGTGTCAAAGAACCAATTTTTGATGCTTTTGTCTGAAACTGAAAGAGTCCTGTTAAAAGACCCCTCACAGCCCTCTGGAATACTTTAATCCAGATATCAATCAACCCAAAACATCTGTGTGAGCCTTTTTTTGTGGCTGAAGAGACACGAGGATGTAAAGGCAGAAAGCGGGCCACAGCTGGTTTGGGGGGGATTCTGGGCTTTGGCCCCTGCTCTCCTCCCTCTGCCACCAACGGCTTTGTCACTTGCGTTATTGGCCTTCCCACATCATTTAAATTCTCCGAGCCAGCCCCAGTTCTCGGGTTTACAAAACGGAACAAAGTTTTTACATGCTTAACTGCAATACAGGGGGCTGAAATTAGTTTTAAAGATCTAAGAACCCAGAGGAGAGAACACCTTCCGATCAAACACATTCCTCTCTTCTGCCACAACCCCGCGGGACAGGACAGAGTCGGGCAGCCCTGCGTAGGGGCCGCTGTTTTGATTCGGTGGGAGGAGGGGGTCACTGACAACTCAGGTAGCTTTTTCAAAATATAGCAGAGAACCTTCTAGAAGTAGAGTGCGTCCAATGAAGCAGACAGGCCCCCTGCCCATCCTCTCCAGCCCCTCTAGTTCTGTGGGTTGCCCTGAGGAGGAAAGAACGCTTCTAATATTCCCACTTGTGAAAACGTTGGAGGAGGCCTTGCTCTTGGAGACTGGGCTGGGGAGAACATGCCTGTCCGTGTCTGCAGGGAGCAGGGCAGGAGATAAAGAAACACTCAGATTTTGTAGCCAAAGCAGTTGGACTTTCTTTTAAAATAGCAACTTCAGGGCTATTAATTCTAAACCCTATGGGAGGGGAGGAGATGCTCCCGATTTCTGGCACAATCATCACTGTCTTCTCAGTGTTGCTGCAAAAATCAGTGATTACAGGCACGGAATGCCCACGGGTCCTTCCCGGCTGCAGGCGGGTGAGAGGTAAGAGCTCACAGTGGCATCCTTGCCTAAGACAGTCAGAGACTCTTCCCAAGGTTTGAGATGAAGGGCACCCTAAAATCTACGTAACTGAATCACTTTGCTGTACACCTGAAACTAACCCAGTATTGTAAACCAACTATACTTCAAGAAAAGAAAGAAGCAACCGATCAACCTGGGCGAGAACAACGTTGGCATCAGATTTGTACAGAGCGGGGAAGGACCTGCGAATCCCGTCTAAGTTACTGCCCGGGATTCTGCAGTGGGAGCCATGCTTCTCAACAGTTTGCATCTGCTGATTCCTGTCCCGGAACAAAAGGGTCCAGCAGCTGGGCCAGGCGAGGGTTCTGAGGTTGCGTGTCTGCATTTCACAGCAGGTCCCTCACTCGCCCCTCCCGCAAACCCTGGCCGGCCAGTGGTGGCCACACAAACGCAGGCCTGTCCTGCAGGTGCATCCCAGAGAGAGGACGTCTAGGGGGGCTCTGGAGAAACTCCTGCTTCGGGCCATGAAGCACAATCTTCTCCTGCCTACAGAAGCCTCCTCGGCATACCTGGGTGGACACTCATCTGGGGAGAGAGGAAAGAACAACCTGCCCGGCTTCTAGGGCAAGTCCTGCCTCCGCACTGACCCCCCCCCAACCTGCGTCTGACCAGCTCTCTGTCCTGCTCAGACACATCAGGGGCCCCGCCACGCGGTCCGGTGCGCCACCTTCCACCGAGGGCAAAGCCCTGCCTCCCTCTCACCTTCTCCCATCTCCTTCCAGCTGAGGCCACAACAAACTACACGCCACCCCTTGACCACCAAGCACATGCCCCGCCCCGTCTCACCGCTCATGCGCCTCCCTGACTCGGTCTTGCTCAAGGACCCCATTCCCAGCCCCTGCAGTCCAAACCCGGCATCTCCCTGCCTCCCCCCAGAAGCCTGTGGGGCACAGCTGCCGCCACACAGTGGTCCTTCTGGAGCTGGACGCCCCACCCCACCCCCTCCCAGAACTGGACCATGTCCGCAGCATCCTCTCCCAGAACCCCCTTCCAGAACCAGGGTGCATCCACCATCCCCTCACATCACCTAGGGTGCCGCCTTACTGGGTCAGGGCCTGGAGAAGACTCTGGAAGCGGCTATGGAACTGGATTGCTCTGTTACTTGAGTTGAAGCATGAAAACGCAGACAAGCCCATATGGTCAGGGCGTCCCTCACCTGCAACTCAGGGGGCTGCGGTTTTCACACTGACACAGAGGTGTGAGTTGGGCAGAGCTGCCTGGCCACCTTCAGGCTCCCCTGGCCTGGCCAGGCCGTCCCCTGGTGCCTACTGGTGCTTGAGAGCCCTGAAGAGGTGGCTGAGCCCCACTTGAGCCCGAGTGCTTGCCTTCTGCCCCCCAAAGAGACAGGGCTCCCTGAGCTAAAAACAGGCGTCCCAGCCAGAGGCAGAGAGTAACCTGAGTGCCAGGGACAAGGCCTCCCAGGGAGAGAGTTGTCCGGTGATACGACCCGGGGGTTCCAATCAAAAAAATATAGCAAGTCAGGATACTGCCTCGCCCCCTCTCAGGACCAGCCAAGGGAACTCACAGGGGTGACCCATCCGCACTTCTGCATTTCGTGTGCTCAGCTTTCCCAGCAACAGATGAAGCCACAGAGGAAAATGACTGATACCGTGGAATACGCGAAAGATTGAAGTTTCACACAAAGAAAAGCACAGCTAGAGGAACAGACTTGAGGAACACCAGCCTTTCCCTAGTGAGCGGCTCATTCAAACCCACGGGAAAGTCAGAGCATGAATGGGCAGAGGATCAGAACATGCGCTCCACAGAGAAACACAACCAGTAAGCACGCATGGAAAAGTGGCCACCACGCAAGGAACCGGCATCTGAGTAAACGGGGGGTACCGAGTTCTAACAGGAAGAGAGGAGGGAAGGAGGGACGGAGGGAGAGAGAAAGTGGGTCACGTGCAACGCTGGGGATACACACCAGAACCCTGAACGCTGGGCCCACCCCAGCTTTCCCAGCCATGGGACTGGGCAGGCCTGAGAATCTGCATTTCTGGCAGGCTCCCTCTGACGCCCACCCTGTCGGCCCCAGGACCCCACTCAACCACTGCTACCCAGAGCTGGGTGTAACTAAGTATTACTTATAAGATAAAAGGAAGCACAACATGTTTTGGAAAATACCCAGGACAGGGAGAGAGATGACACTGTAATATTTGCACTCCTGAGAATGTAACCAAGGATACTTCAAGTCTATACGAATAAAGATGCTTATGAGAAAGAAACATTTTTAAAAACATGGTGTCTACAAGTCAGATGCGGAGACCTGCATGAAGACGAGGAAGCAGCAGCTGTCTTAGGTGACCTTTAGGGCACCAGTGGATACACCTGTGGGAAATGTTAAGTCAAAATGCAGAAAATAAAATTATGTATACACCAAAATGACGAAGATGAGGGAAGAGAATGTGCGTAAGGACGGAAACTCGAAAATACAGAGCACTCAGCTGGGTTCATGGGATTGGGTGATTGCACATTTCCTGCTTAAGAACATCAGGTCGGCGGTTAGAACTCAGACCCGTCGCTGAGCTTCCGTGAGTCTGGGACTGAGAAGCTCCTTGCTCTCGGAGCTGCAGAGAGGTGACACACGTACAGCAGCAAAGGCTAGGTTCGCAGCAAGCACGAGTGCTTGCTTGGCCACTGTGTTCCCTGGACGGGCGTGCATGGGGAGGGATGTGCACTTGCAGAACCCGCACGTGCAGGCAGCAAGAGTGGCCACACCATGGCCAGCATCCTCGCCATCAACAGATGGGACCCATTGGAGGGACAGAGGGCACACCAAGCATTCAAAAATGTTTTAAGGGTAGATGCTAGGTAGTCTATAGGAAAGGCAGCAAGAGTAAGAAAAGAAACGCAAGACAGAACCAGAGAAAGCGGATCCAGAGAAAACCATAATTTGAAAAGACACATGCACCCCAATGTTCACAGCAGCACTATTTACAAGAGCCAAGACATGGATGCAACTAAGTGCCCCTTGATAGATGAATGGATAAAGAAGGTGTGGTACAGTTTCAAGATGGCGGAGTAGAAGGACATCCACTCACTCCCTCTTGCAAGAGCACTGGAATCACAACTAACTGCTGAACAGTCATCAACAGGAAGATACCGGAACTCACCAAAAAAGATACCCCACATCCAAAGACAAAGGAGAAGCTGCAGTGAGATGGCAGGAGGGGCGCAATCACAATAAAATCAAATCCCACAACTGCTGGGTGGGTGACTCACAAACTGGAGAACACTTAGACCACAGAAGTCCACCCACTGGAGTGAAAGTTCTGAGCCCCACGTCACGCTTCCCAACCTGCGGGTCCAGCAAGGGGAGGAGGAATTCCCAGAGAATCAGACTTTGAAGGCTAGAGGGATTTGACTGCAGGACTTTGACACGACCAAGGGAAACAGAGACTCCACTATTGAAGGGCACACACAAAGTAGTGTGCGCATCGGGACCCAAGGGAAGGAGCAGTGACCCCTAGGAGACTAAACCAGACCTACATGCTAGTGTTGGAGGGTCTCCTGCAGAGGCGGGGGGCAGCTGTGGCTCACCACGGGGACAAGGACACTGGCAGCAGAAGTTCTGGGAAGTACTCCTTGGCGTGAGCCTTCCCAGAGTCTGCCATTAGCCCCACCAAAGAGCCTGTAGGCTCCAGTTCTGGGTCGCCTCAGGCCAAACACCAACAAGGAGGGAACTCAGCCCCACCCATCAGCAGACAAGCAGATTAAAGTTTTACTGAGCTCTGCCCACCAGAGCAACACCCAGCTTTACCCACCACCAGTCCCTTCCATCAGGAAGCTTGCACAAGCCTCTTAGATAGCCTCATCCACCAGAGAGCAGACAGCAGAAGCAAGAAGAACTACAATTCTGTAGCCTGTGGAATGAAAACCACATTCACAGAAAGACAGACAAAATGAAAAGGCAGAGGACTATGTACCAGATGAAGGAACAAGATAAAACTCCAGAAAGACAACTAAATGAAGTGGAGATAGGCAACCTTCCAGAAAGAGAATTCAGAGTAATGATAGTGAAGATGATCCAGGACCTCGGAAAAAGAATGGAGGCAATGATTGAAAAGATAAAGAAATGTTTAACAAAGACCTAGAAGAATTAAAGAACAAACACCCAGAAGAATTAAAGAACAAACAGAGATGAACAATACAATAGCTGAAATGAAAAATACATTAGAAGGAATCAATAGCAGAATAACTGAGGCAGGAGAACGGATAACTGACCTGTAAGACAGAATGATGGAATTCACTGCTGCGGAAAGAATAAAGAATGAAAAGAAATGAAGACAGCCTAAGAGACCTCTGGGACAACATTAAACACACCAACGTTCTCATTTTAGAGGTCCCAGAAGGAGAATAGAGAGAGAAAGGACCCGAAAAAATATTTGTAGAGACTGTAGTCGAAAATTTCCCTAACTGGGAAAGGAAATAGCCACCCAAGTCCAGGAAGTGCAGAGAGTCCCAGGCAGGATAAACCCAAGGAGAAACACACTGAGACATATAGTAATCAAATTGCCAAAAATTAAGCACAAAGAAAAATTATTAAAAACACAAAGGAAAAATGACAAATAATATACAAAGGAACTCCCATAAGGTTAACAGCTGATTTCTCAGCAGAAACTCTACAAACCAAGAGGGAGTGGCATGATATATTTAAAGTGATGAAAGGGAAGAAACTACAACCAAGATGACTCTACCTGGCAAGGATCTCATTCACATTTGACAGAGAAATCAAAAGCTTTACAGACAAGCAAAAGCTAAGAGAATTCAGCATCACCAAACCAGCGCTACAACAAATGCTAAAGGAAATTCTCTAAGTGGGAAACACAAGAGAAGAAAAGGACCTACGAAAACAAACCCAGGACAATTAAGAAAATGGTATTAGAAATATAAATATCAATAATTACCTTAAACATGAATGGATTAAATGCTCCAAACAAAAGACACAGGCTCGCTGAATGGATACAGAAACAAGACCCATATATATGCTGTCTACAAGAGACCCACTTCAGACCTAGGGACACATACAGACTGAGAGTGATGGGATGGAAAAAGATATTCCATGCAAATGGAACTCAGAAGAAAGCTGGAGTAGCAATACTCATACCAGATAAAATAGACTTTAAAGTAAAGAATGTTACAAGAGACAAGGAAGGACACTACATAATGATCAAGGGATCGATCCAAGAAGGATATAACAATTATAAATATATATGCACCCAACACAGGAGCACCTCAATACATAAGGCAACTGCTAACAGCTATAAAAGAGGAAATCGGCAGTAACACAACAATAGTGGTGGACTTTAACACCTCACTTACACCAATGGACAGATCATCCAGACAGAAAATTAATAAGGAAACAGAAGCTTTAAATGACACAATAGACCAAACAGATTTAAATGATATTTATAGGACATTGATCTGAAAATAGCAGATTACACTTTCCTCTCAAGTGCACATGCAACATTCTCCAGGATAGATCACATTTTGGGTCACAAATCAAGCCTCGGTAAATTTAAGAAAAATGAAATCATATCAAGCATCTTTTCTGACCACTACACTATGATATTAGAAATCAATTACAAGGGGAAAAAAGGTGAAAAACACAAATGCATGGAGACTAAACAATACGTTACTAAATAACCAAGAGATCACTGAAGAAATCAAAGAGGAAGTCAAAAAATACCTAGAGACAAATGACAACGAAGACACGACGATCCAAAACCTATGGGATGCAGCAAAAGCAGTTCTAAGAGGGAAGTTTATAGCTATACAAGCCTACCTCAAGAAACAAGAAAAATCTCAAATAAACAATCTAACCTTATACCTAAAGGAAACAGAGAAAGAAGAACAAACAAAACCCAAACTTAGTAGAAGGAAAGAAATCATAAAGATCAGAGCAGAAATAAATGAAATAGAAACAAAGAAAACAATAGCAAAGATAAATAAAACTAAAGGCTGGTTCTTTGAGAAGATAAACAAAATTGATAAACCTTTAGCCAAACTCATCAAGAAAAAGAGGGAGAGGACTCAAATCAATAAAATTAGAAATGAAAAAGAAGTTACAACGAACACCGCAGAAATACAAAGCATCATAAGAGACTACAAGCAGCTCTATGCCAATAAAATGGACAACCTGGAAGAAAGGGACAAATTCTTAGAAAGGGATAACCTTCCAAGACTGAACCAGGAAGTAATAGAAAATATGAACAGACCAATCACAAGTAATGACATTGAAACTGTGGTTAAAAATCTTCCAACAAACCAAAGTCCAGGACCAGATGGCTTCACAGTTGAATTCTACCAAACATTTAGAAAAGAGCTAACACCCACCCTTCTCAAACACTTAAAAAAAATTGCACAGGAAGGAACATTCCAAAACTCATTCTATGAGGCCACCATCACTCTGATACCAAAACCAGACAAAGATACTACAAAAAAAGAAAATTACACACCAATATCACCGATGAATACAGATGCAAAAATCCTCAACAAAATACCAGCAAACAGAATCCAACAACACATTAAAAGGATCATACAACATGATCAATTGGGATTTATCCCAGGGATGCAAGGATTCTTCAATATATGCAAATCCAGCAATGTGATATGCCATATTAACAAACTGAAGAATAAAAACCATATGATCATCTCAATAGATGCAGGAAAAGGTTTTGACAAAATTCAACATACATTTATGATAAAAACTCTCCAGAAAGTGGGCATAAAAGGAACCGACCTCAATAAATAAAGGCCATATATGACAAACCCACAGCAAACATCATTCTCAATTGGTGAAAAACTGAAAGCATTTCCTCTAAGATCAGGAACAAGACAAGGATGTCCACTCTTGCCACTATTATTCAACATAGTTTTGGAAGTCCTAGCTAGCCATGGCAATCAGAGAAGAAAAAGAAATAAAAGAAATACAAATTGGAAAAGAAGAAGTAAAACTGTCACTGTTTGCAGGTGACATGATACTATACATAGAGAATCCTAAAGATGCCACCAGAAAACTACTAGAGCTAATCAATGAATTTGGTAAAGTAGCAGGATACAAAATTAATGCACAAAAATCTCTTGCATTCCTATACACTAACAACGAAAGATCAGAAAGAGATATTAAGGAAGCAATCCCATTCACCACTGCAACAAAAAGAACAAAGTACCTAGGAATAAACCTACCTAAGGAGGTAAAAGACCTGTACTCAGAAAACTATAAGACACTGATGAAAGAAATCAAAGATGACACAAACAGATGGAGAGATATACCATGTTCTTCCATTGGAAGAATCAATATGGTGAAAATGATTATACTACCCAAAGCAATCTACAGATTCAATGCAATCCTTATCAAATTACCAATAGCAATTTTTACAGAACTAGAATAAAAAATCTTAAAATTTGTACAGAGACAAAAACGACTCCAAATAGCCAAAGCAATCTTGAGGGGAAAAAATGGAGCCGGAGGAATCAGACTTTCCGACTTCAGACTATATTACAAAGCTACAGTCATCAAGACAATATGGTACTGGCACAAAAACAGAAATACAGATCAATGGAACAGGATAGAAAGCTCAGAGATAAACCCACGCACCTATGGTCAACTAATCTATGACAAAGGAGGCAAGGATATACAATGGAGAAAAAACAGTCTCTTCAATAAGTGGTGCTGGGAAAACTGGACAGGTACATGTAAAAGAATGAAATTAGAACACTCCCTAACATCATACATAAAAATAAACTCCAAATGGATTAAAGACCTAAATGTAAGACCGGACACTATAAAACTCTTAGAGGAAAACATAGGAAGAACACTCTTTGACATAAATCACAGAAAGATTTTTTTTTTTTTTTTTTTTTTTTTTTTTTTGCGGTACACGGGCCTCTCACTGCTGTGGCCTCTCCCATTGCGGAGCACAGGCTCCGGACGCGCAGGCTCAGAAAGATCTTTTTTGACCCACCTCCTAGAGTAATGGAAATAAAAACAAAAATAAACAAATGGGACCTAGTTAAACTTAAAAGCTTTTGCACAGCAAAGGAAACTATAAACAAGACGAAAAGACAACCCTCAGAATGGGAGAAAATATTTGCAAATGAATCAAAGGACAAAGGATTAATCTCCAAAATATATAAACAGCTCATGCAGCTCAATATTAAAAAAACAAACAACCCAATCAAAAAATGGGCAGAAGCCCTAAATAGACATTTCTCCAAAGAAGACATACAGATGGCCAAGAAGCACATGAAAAGCTGCTCAACATCACCAATTATTAGAGAAATGCAAATCAAAACTACAATGAGGTATCACCTCACACCAGTTAGAATGGCCATCATCAAAAAATCTACAAACAATAAATGCTGGAGAGGGTGCGGAGAAAACGGAACCCTCTTGCACTGTTGGTGGGAATGTAAATTGATACAGCCACTATGGAGAACAGTATGGAGGTTCCTTAAAAAACTAAAACTAGACCTACCATATGACCCAGCAATCCCACTACTGGGCATACACCCAGAGAAAACCATAATTCAAAATGCACCCCAATGTTCACTGCAGTACTATTTACAATAGCCGGGTCATGGAAGCAACCTAAATGCCCATCAATAGATGAATGGATAAAGAAGATGTGGTACATATATACAATGGAATTTACTCAGCCATAAAAAGGAACGAAATTGGGTCATTTGTAGAGACGTGGATGGACCCAAGGACTGTCATACAGAGTGAAGTAAGTCAGAAAGGGGAAAACAAATATCAGATATTAACACATATATGTGGAATCTAGAAAACCGGTACAGATGAACCAGTTTGCAAGGCAGAAATAGAGACACAGAAGTAGAGAACAAACGTATGGTCACCAAGACGGGAAAGCGGGGTGGGGGAGCGGGTGGTGGAGGTGGGATGAATTGGGAGATTGGGATTGACATGTATACAGTAATATGTATAAAATCGATAACTAACAAAAACCTTCTGTATAAAAAAATAAATTAAATTAAATTTTAAAAAAAAAGATGTGGAACATATATACAATGGCCTATTACTCAGCCATAAAAAAGAATGAAGTAATGTCATTTGCAGCAACATGGCTGGACCTAGAGATTAGCATACTAAATCAGTCAGACAGAGAAAGACAAATATCACATGATATCGCTTACATGTGGAATCTTAAAAAATAATACAAATGGGGCTTCACTGGTGGCGCAGTAGTTGGGAATCCGCCTGCCGATGCAGGGGACATGGGTTCATGCCCCGGTCCGGGAGGATCCCACGTGCCGCGGAGCGGCTGGGCCCGTGAGCCATGGCCGCTGAGCCTGCGCGTCCGGAGCCTGTGCTCCGCAGCAGGAGAGGCCACAGCAGTGAGAGGTCCGCGTAACACAAAAAAAATAAAATAAAAAAATAATACAAATGAACTTATTTACAAAACAGCAATAGTCCCACAGACATAGAAAACAAACTTATGGGTACCAAAGGAGAAGGGGGGGAGGGATAAACTGGGAGTTTGGGATTAACATATACACACTACTATATATAAAACAGATAATCAACAAGGACCTAATGTATAGCACATGGAACCCTACTCAATATTGTTTTATAATAACCTATGTGGAAAACGAATGTGAAAAAAGTAGATATATATGTACGTATAAGTGAATCACTTTGCTGTACACCTGAAACTAACACAACATTGTAAATCAACTATACTTCAGTAAAAATAAATATTTTTTCTTAAGAAAGTGATTTTTTGAAGAAAGTGGGAAAGGAAGATACTTGAAAGGAGATGGAGAGGATAGAAAAATACAGAGAAAGCAAAGGAAGATTCAGAAACACACAAGAATGGCCCCCACGTTGATTTTTCCAGTGCTTCAGGCGATGTATTTAAGGGGAGAGGACTCTGAAGAGTCACTTCTGGGATCCCGTGGAGGTGATGAACGTAATAAGGCACCAAGCTCAAGGGTCTCTTCGCACCGAAGACTCCCCATCGGCGCCGATGACGCTGGCACGGGAAAACGTTCAGCGCACAGCCCCAGGAGACGTGCTCTTTATACTTGTGCATGTGGGTGCCAGCACACTCATACACACACATCCACACGTGCACATATGCACACACACCCACAAGTGCACACACGTGCACACGGTGTGTACAGAGACATATAGGCATGCACACACGCAGTCCACGTGAATGCAATCCACACACATGTATATACCCACACACAGACATGCACACATATACGCACATATACATTTGCACACATGCCCCACATATCCACAAACACACGTGTACAGACACATACAAATGTGCCCATGCACGTGCATACAACACACACATGCCCACATGCACATCGCAAGAATGCACACAGCCTCACAGACACACATCTCCCACACGTACACCACCCACAGACAGAGCCACCCGCTGATCCACACACGATCTAAACATACATGCGCCATCTATTTCTAAGTGATGGCCAACTTTTACTGTAAATACTAGGCATCGTTATAATACCTACAAATGGAAACGTGCGTGTGCATTTTTAAGTGTACAGTCTGTTCTTAACGCCTCGTATTTACAATAATAATAGCATCTCGTTTATAAACCCGTCCCATCCACCCTACCCCGGGAAAACAAGCACTTTGGGAAAGCACAGGAGTCCGGGTGCTCCCAGCTAAAGGCCTCGCCCAGGGCTCTTGGAGCGTCCCCGCGGCCCCAGGACAGCAGCAGAGGAAACGCCGCCGAAAGCGGTGAGCCCGCGACATGCAGGGGACGGTAGCTGGGGCAGTGGGAACCCACCCGGCTCCCTCCAAGCCTTTAGATCACAGGGGACAGTGCAGCTGCCCCAGCAGGCCTGGCAGGAGCCGGGCAGGGTGCTCTGCAGCCTCAGGCCAAGCTGCGGGTGTGAGGCTCACAGGGTGACCATCACTTCCTAGCAACTCAGCGCCTTCCAGCGGCACCAAGGCCAGCTCTCCTCTGCCTCCACTGAGGCCTGCCTCCTGGGCGTCTCGTCCACAGCCCCGTACCTCATGTCACCCACGGTTACACCGAAGCCCAGGGATGACCACGAGTGGCAGTTCTTCTGCCTCTGCTCCCACGCAGCTGGCCCCTCTCCTCCGACCAGCTGAGGGGGCTGGTCCACAGAGACAGAGGGGCCAGCGGGGGCCTGAGGCCCCTACCCGACTCCCAGGCGGGCCAGGCTGGGCCTCACTCCCAGTGCCCTTGGTGAGAAGGCTGTGCGGCTCTATGCCCCCCGCCCCGGGCCCCCCATGTCCCTCAGGGCGAGACCCCGGGTACTGACCTGCTTCTCGTTCTCATCCTCCAGCCTCAGCCGGTCCTCGATGCAGTTCCGGGCCTGCAGGAAGGCCTTCCTCTGGGAGCGCTCAGCCAGGATCCTCACGAAGACCCCGTACATGTTCACGCCAAGGAAGAGCAGGGCGTTGGCACCGAGCTGGAGGGGAGAGAACATTGCAGAGGGCTACACACAGGGCCCAGCTCAGCAGAGGCTCCTACGCGTCCTCCGACCACCAGCCCATGAAACGACTACGCCAGCCAGACCCACGGTGCCAAGCCGGTTTCACATGGCCACGAGCCAGGCCTCATCCCCCACCCTGTGCAGGGGTCACCTGTGCTATGAGCTTGTCACGTAACGGAACAGTAGGAAAGGACGCAAGGTGTGTCCCCCGAAATTCACGTGGAAGTCCTCACCCTAACCCCCCAGCCTGGGCCTGTATTTGGACACAGGGTCTTTCAAGAGGTAATCAAGTTAAAATGAGGCCATTAGGCTGGGCCCTAATCCAACATGACTGGTGTCCTTATAAGAAGAGGAGATCAGGACACAGACACGCACGGAGGGAAGACAGGACACAGGGAGAAGATGGCCGTCGACACACCAAGAAGAAAGGTTTCGGGAGAAAGCAGCCTCCAGAAGTGTGAGAAGTAATGTCTGTTGTTTAAGCCACCCAGTCTGGGCACTTAGTTACAACAGCCCGAGGAAACCATTACACCCAGAAGTTTTGAACGTGAAGACAGAGTGGTTATTCCCACAAAGGCAACGTGGAAAGCTCTGGAGACAAGCAGTGAAGGAGAGTTGATTAAAAACAAAAAAGAGGGCTTCCCTGGCAGCACAGTGGTTGAGAGTCTGCCTGCCGATGCAGGGGACGCAGGTTCGTGCCCCGATCCGGGAAGATCCCACATGCCGCGGAGAGGCTGGGCCCGTGAGCCATGGCCGCTGAGCCTGCGCGTCTGGAGCCTGTGCTCCACAACGGGAGAGGCCACAACAGTGAGAGGCCCACGTACAGCAAAAAAAAAAAAAAAAAAAAAAAATGGTGCCCACTGTCACCCAGAACACCTCACTGTGACCTGAGCATCTCCATGTGACCTGGGCATCTCCGTGCGACCCAACCATCTCCATGTGACCCCGAGTATCTCCATGTGACCCTGATCATCTTCGCTGTGCCCCTGAACACCTCCAAATCTGAGCGTCCCGCTAGCTGGAGCGTCCATGCTTTAACCCGGTGCGGGGCTGGAACACAAACGCAACTTCAACGCCTGTGCCACCTCTCACAGGCAGTGGCCAGCACTGGCTGCACCCCGGTGCACTGCACTGGCCCCCGTACCACGCAGCGTTTTCTGCGTCTAAAGGACCACCTGCTGTATTCTGGGATCAGCTCATCCCAGTCTGTAGAGGAAGGCGCTTTTCTGGTGGCAGCGGGAAGACCGGCGTATATGAAACAATAAATTGTAGTTTGGTGGAGTCAATATTTAAATGCGTACTGAGCGTGTTTAAAACGCCCACAGGCAGTAGTGAACACGTTTCTAAAAATTCAAACGATAGTGAGTCTTTGCACAAAATGCGCTTCTC
Organism: Grampus griseus; assembly: GCF_964374135.1. Lineage (NCBI taxonomy): Eukaryota > Metazoa > Chordata > Mammalia > Artiodactyla > Delphinidae > Grampus > Grampus griseus. The sequence goes on along the minus strand of NC_139003.1, from coordinate 96,782,704 downwards.
TCCCAGCAGACCCTTAATCACCTGTGGCTTCTGCACGCCCCTCCCAGCCTCTATTTAAGGTTTTGAACATGCAGAACATATAACACACAGGACACCTCTCCCGAGATGCCCTCCAGCCCGTCAGCCCCACAGCTTCCGTGACCCCTGCAGTGAAGCGCCCAGCTGTCACTGTCGAGCGGAGTACGCAGTCAGGTGGAGCATAAGGAGTCCAACTGAGGGGCCAGGCACCCGGGGTCAGCTCAGCACAGGGTGCAGGACGCCACAGGTCACACCTGGCAGATGCGGCTTTTCCAGAAAGCAGGGCCTCAGGTGGCCGATGGCAGAAAAGGGGGGGAGTGCGGATCCCTACTGAGGTCTGGGCAGAGACGTGAGGCATGGGCTGGGGGCAGAAGGGCCAGCAGAGGCTGGGCAGTTTGGTCAAGGGAAAACTCAGGAGCAGAGTGGGAGCGGGCTGGGTCACCGGGAGCCCCACCTTGTCACCTCCTCTACACCCACCTTCCCTTTACTCCGGCCATGGTGACCCCCCCAGGGACAGCAAGGCCCAGCCACGCAGTCACTGAGTACCTAGCTGCCCTGCCACACCGTGTGAGCTGCTCACATGGAAAACAGCCCCACGGCACACCCCACAGCTGGAGTCTGGCGGGCAGGGCGAGGCGGGCAGGGCAATCTGGGGAGCGGGCAGGTCTCCCCTGCCTGGTGCTCTGCATTCACATTCACACACCCAGGGTGCTTCCACGCGCCCCAGAGATCTTCCCGCAGGAGAGCGGAAGAGGAGGCCGTCCACGAGAAGCTGCTGGCACACCTGCCCCCCTGCATTCCCACACACCCCCAGACCAGCAGCCACGGTGACGGGCACACAGCAGCGACAAGAGGTGCAGCCCCTGCCCCCATGGGGCACAGGGAGGTATCAAGACTGGCCTCCTAATCAGTGATCAGGGACGAGGGTGACAAGGCAGAGAGAATCTGGCCCAGAGGTCACCTGGAGAGGGCGTTGGTTCACGCCGGCACCAGAAGAGAGGGGATGGGGGCAACAGGCTGAGAGGGTTCTGAGCTCGGGGAAGGGTACGTGCCGGGGTGGAGGCTGAGTACCACACCCCAGAGCACGTGGCCGCAGGACCACAGGGCGTCCTGGTACTGCCAAGTCCTTGCCAACCCCACGGCATCCCTGCTGGCACTACACACACAGGCCCTGTGTAAGGGCAGGGCCCCCCGCTGCAGAGGGCGCGGCACACCCAGCAGACCTGCACACCGGGCCTCAGCATCTGGGCCCCCAAGGACCTTCCCACAGCCCACGCTGCCCTGGATGCCAGGGCCCTGCCAGGACCTCAATCCTGCACCTTTCCCACCCTTGGAAGGCTTGCCCTTCGAGCTCTCTTCCTTGTCTAGCTGAAACTCCACAGCCCAACAGGACAGCCCCCTGCCCGCTCACACTCTGGAAGCGAAGCCAGCTCCGTGCACAACCCTGTGCCTGGGGTGCTCCTCCGGCCACAAGGGAATCCTCGTCTGTCCCTCCTCCCCCGGGGACCTCCCTCTGCCCAGCCCAGCCGGTCCCACTGCCCACTGCCTGCGGGGCCCCCCCTCCCCACTTCAACTGGGACCCGCAACTTCCAACCATCATCCTCGACAGCAAGCGTCTGATTATTTCTTTCCCCTGAAAATGAGATCCTTCTCTTAACGCCTCTTCCTCTCCCAGGCGGGCCCATCTTTCTCCCCTTTCCAGCAAAACTCCTGAAAAGGCCTCACCTCACCCTGCCTGGGCCGCACCCCAGCCTGCCTTCCCTTCACAGCTGCCCTGGGCGGGGCCACCTTCACATCCTGAGCCCACGCTCAGGTCCCAGTGCCCAGCCCACCGTCAGCTCCCCTCCCCTGGCCCCTTCCCCAGCCTCCTCTGGTCCACGCCTCACACCTGGACCCTCCTCCACCGCAAACTCCACCCCTCGTGATGTCTCATCCACACTCACCTCGGGAGCCCAGCCCTGTGCCAAAGACCCCAGATCGACACCTTCAGCTTGGGCCAGCCAGCCGTGCCCCTCCCCAGCCCAACGTTGCATGGGACAGACCCTGGCAGGACCCCTGGTCACCCCCAGCACTCACCCCGGTAGCCTCTCCCACCTCAGCAGACCCGGGCCCCTGGAAGCCCCTCAGGCCTGGGCCCATTGCCCCCACCAGCAAATCCTCCCGGCTCCGTCTCCAACAGACGGGGCACTGACACCCCGCTGCCGACGGCTGCTTGGCTACCGAGCTACCTCCTAACCCGCCCTGTGCTCCTCCCAGCTCTGCAGGCTCCCCGCACGGTCCTCTGCCCTGAACCCCTGACCTGCAGTCTTCCTGTGCCCAAAGCCCTCCGTGGCCCAGGCCAGAGGCCCCTACACCCTGTCCTCCTCGTGTCCCCCCGGCCTCGCCTGCTTTCTTAGGGCCTCTGCCCTGCGTCCCTGGGTGGGACCCCTTTCCCACACAGCGCCTGGCTCACCCCCGACCTCCAGGGCTTCCACTCACAAGGCACCTTCTCGAAACAGCCGACCCGACCCCTGTGTCTACAAAGGCACACACTCTCACCTGGGCTTGGAGTATTCTCCCGCTGACCAGTTCTATTTCTTTCCTTCTTCCTTTCCTCCTATTGTTTTTAGCAGTTACCGTCTTCCAACACGTTATATAACATTAACTCACTTGTCACCTTCCCTGCATGCTGTCTAGCCCTCGAGGGGCCTCAGTCTGTCAGGTCCACGACTGATCCGGGAGCCTGGAATAGAGCCTCTCGTATCATACCAGGTGCCTGGTATTTCTTGAATGAATAACTGAGGACACGGGGTGGTGAGGGGGCTGGGCCCCGTCACATTGCTGGAAAGGGACAGAGGGAGAACTCACACGCAGACACCTGTGTTGCCACCTGCACTGCCCAACCTCTCTCCAGGCTGTCTCGGACGAGACCTGATAAGACTGTGTCCCAACTCTCATATGCCTCGTCAGATGGGCAGTGGGGAGGGACCCCAGCTTTTCCACGATCAAGAGAGGCACAAAAGAGGCAAGACATCAGGCTTCCCTGGTGGCGCAGTGGTTACGAATCCGCCTGCCAATGCAGGGGACATGGGTTCAAGCCCTGGTCCGAGAAGATCCCACATACCACAGAGCTACTAAGCCCGCGTGCCACAACTACTGAGCCTGCACTCTAGAGCCCGCGAGCCACAACTACTGAGCCCACATGCCACAACTATTGAAGCCCGCGTGCCTAGAGCCCATGCTCCGCAACGAGAAGCCACCGCAATGAGAAGCCCGCGCACTGCAACAAAGAGTAGCCCCCACTCACCGCAGCTAGAGAAAGCCTGCGCGCAGCAGCAAAGACCCAACACAGGCAAAGATAAAAGCAAGTAAACAAATAAATTTATTTTTAAAAATGGATCAAAAATCTAAATATAAGAGCTAGACTGGGAAAAATATAAAAAAAAAAAAAAACAAAGAGGCAAGGCATCAACGTGTCCTAGTGTCTGAAAGTGACGTGGCTTCTGGGGCAGGCTGAGCTGGTGGGAGCTGCTGGGACACAGCCCACAGACACATGCACACATGGACCAGATCACGCAGCCCAGGGAACGGCACTGGAGCGTGCGGGGCAGGCCTGGCAGGAGCATCCCCCTCCCAAGCCCTTGCCCTGCAGGCCCCGTGACCTGGGCAGACGGCCAGCAGAGGAAGCACTGCAGGGAAAAGGATGAGATCACCTGGCGACAGGTGTGCATGGCCACGGCAGCTCGTCAGTCTCTGCCCACGGGGCAGGCAGCCAACCCCACCCCACAGTGGGCACTGGGGGTCCCCCGGCCCCTTGGGAAGGCCAGTGTAGAGCAGGGAGAAGCTGGTACTGCGCAGTGGGTGGGCGCGTGGGGTCATCAGTCAACATGAACTGTCCAGATGTCCCCTGTGGCAGGCAGGGCTCTCCTGTCCCGGCCACTCCAGGTCCCAGAGGGCCAGGCGAGCCTTGCCGGGGCTGGGAGGAGATGAGCTCTGAGGCTGGATTGAGAACAAACAGGCCTGGTCTGGCATGTGGAATGGAGGCCTTTTCTGAGTCCACAGTGACCACAAAGATACAGACCCAGCCAGGAGGTTAAGGCCACCACCTGGAGGGCACGGGGGGAGGGGGGCTAGACCTTCTGTCTGTGTCCCCTCATCCGAGTGGCCCAGCTGGGGACTTCCGGGGCACCCACTCTGTCGGTCAGACGTGTGCTCAGAATCACTGATTCAGTGACTGCAGGAAACCACGACGCAGCGCATCTTTCTCTTAACCGTGACGTATCGATGGTACTCGCAGCACTTCCCAATATTTTGCCACTCTTGTGACACAGGGCAAAGACTTGGGGGGAGAATTCCTCCTCAGGCGTTTACATCCCTGCAGTTGGCCTGCACTCAGGAAGGCACACAACTGCTCTCCAGCCGGAGGGCCCTCGCCCGCTGCCCCCCAAACCCCACACGCCCTGCAGATGGAATCACATGCCCAGGTCTTGGCTAGTTTCTCAGGCAGGGCTGGGAGCCCTCGTCAAGTGAGCATCTCCTGCGCACCAAGAGTTCTAAACACCGCCGGCACTCCGCCATCCCACGTCCCTGCTCCCTGCCTGGCACGCCGCCCTAGAGCTCGTTCAAGACCCTCACCTTCCACCCTGGCCCCCAGGCCCCGCTGCGCTGCCCTCAGCTCTCCCCCTGCCGCTCAGCACGAGGCCGCGGCAGCTTCGCTTCCTGCACAACCAACAGGGCTCACTGCCCCCCACCCCTTTACACGCACCTGAACGTTGCATCATTATGTTTTTTTTTTTTGCAGTACGCAGGCCTCTCACTGTTGTGGCCTCTCCCGCCGCGGAGCGCAGGCTCCGGACGCGCAGGCTCAGTGGCCATGGCTCACGGGCCCAGCCGCTCCGCGGCATGTGGGATCTTCCCGGACTGGGGCACGAACCCGTGTCCCCTGCATCGGCAGGCGGACTCTCAACCACTGCGCCACCAGGGAAGCCCCATCTCACACCCATGAGAGGCTGTGAGATCAGTAACTTAACCGAGGAGAACCCATTGTTCAGGACTCTAAGGGCTATGGGAGGAGGGCAGGCCTACCTTTACTAGGAGGCAGAAGGTAAACCTCCAGGAGGCCACACGAGCAGGGACTGCTACAAACTGAAGCAAAGGTGGCACCATGCAGGCCCCAAGCAGGCCCTGGGCAGGTGGGTGAGCCCGGAAATGAGGCCTGCCATTTATGGGGAAGACACGGGCGTAGAGAGGTTAAATCTCCCCGAGGTCCCAAGGCCAGGACGTCCCAAACACAGGCACGTAACTCCAGGGCCCGCCAGGCCACGGGCACATCTCTGGATCCAGGCCTTGGGTGGATGGGCCTTGGGGGCCCTGCACGGGTGGTGGCAGTCATGGGCTTCAGGGCTGCCGGGCTTGTGGCTGGTCGGGGGATGGCCGGGGCCTCACCCGCCCCTTGTCCTGCACACAAGGCCCAGGGCAGGTGGGGACAAGTGCCTAGTGGGAAGTGTGGAAGGGGCGGCAGGGCAGGGGCAGCAGGACGCTCTCAGGGCAGCAGGGTTTCAGGACAAGGACCCCATCACAGGTGCCAAGGAGTCAGGGAGTGGCTGCGACACAGGCAGAACGTGAGCAGACTGTTGAGACGGCAGCAGAGATCCTGGGCACTGGCTGGACACAGGGATCCGGAAGGGCCAGCCCTGGAGGAGGGGGCGGGGCCCCTGGAGCCATGAGAGCCCGCGTGAGGGGACCTTCGGAAAGGCCTGCACGGGAGGATGTGAAAGGTGGACTCCAGCCCTTGAAATTAAAACTATAGTTGAGAAGATCAGAAACCTCCCTTTGGGGATTTTCTCATCATCTTAGCTTCCTTCCTGCCATCTTTGGGGTTAGATTACAAACAGGAATGGCGAGTCCCTGGGGGGCATAAAAGAGCCAGTGTGTGTGTGTGTGTGTGTGTGTGTGTGTGTGTGTGTGTGTGTGTGTGTGTGTGTGTGTGTGTGTGTGTGTGTGTGTGTGTGTGTGTGTGTGTGTGTGTGTGTGTGTGTGTGTGTGTGTGTGTGTCAAGGTGACTGACCAGTCAGTCTGTCCTCATCTGCCAGGGTCCTGGGTCTCACACACACACACCCCTGCCATGTGTGTGGTCAGCACCCCTCCCAAGTACAATGGCTAGGCCAAGGACTGCTCGTCTGCCCAGCAGAAAGACGTTCCCCCTGCCCCCCGCCCACCGCTAGCCACTGCATCCCTCACTGGGCTCGGCTGGAGCCCACTCGGGGGGAAGCAGCTGTTCTCCCTCTCCCCGGAAGAGCTCACCTCCCCCACGGCTAGGAAACCTGAGCGGCATAAGCCCATACTCCACTGCACTCCACTTCAGACCACCTGTGGGCCCTGCATCCCGCAGGAAAACCACACATTGTCCGCACCCCTGCAGTGAGCTGGGAGCTGCCCCCCACTCCAGCAGCACTCAGCAAAGGGACTTCTTTGATTTATTTATTTTTTACATCTTTATTGGCGTATAATTGCTTTACAATGGTGTGTTAGTTTCTGCTTCATAACAAAGCGAATCAGCTATACCTATACATATATCCCCATATCTCCTCCCTCTTGCGTCTCCCTCCCACCCTCCTTCTCCCACCCCTCTAGGTGGTCACAAAGCCCAGAGCTGATCTCCCTGTGCTATGCGGCTGCTTCCCACTAGCTATCTACCTTACGTTTGTTAGTGTATATATGTCCATGTCTCTCTCGCTTTGTCACAGCTTACCCTTCCCCCTCCCCATGTCCTCAAGTCCATTCTCTAGTAGGTCTGCGTCTTTATTCCCGTCTTACCCCTAGGTTCTTCATGACATTTTTTTTTCTTAGATTCCATATATATGTGTTAGCGTACGGTATTTGTCTTTCTCTTTCTGACTTACTTCACTCTGTATGACAGACTCTAGGTCCATCCACCTCATTACAAATAGCTCAATTTCGTTTCTTTTTATGGCTGAGTAATATTCCATTGTATATATGTGCCACATCTTCTGTATCCATTCATCCGATCAAAGGGATTTCTTAAAATGGGATCACTGGTGGGAAGGGACGCTTCAGGGAGACTGGGGGAGGGCGTCTGCCAACCACCTGTCACCCCACCCTGGGAACCCCCAGGGCCCTCCCACCTGGAGCCCCCCCAATGTGAACCATTAGGACCAGGTGTCCCCCCCACCTCCGCACCTTGCCAGATGGGAGCTTCCTCACACGCCCAATGCATCTACTGATCCAAACCGGCCAGCCCCGGGGTTTCCCCAGGGTTCAGGAGTTTTCCTTTCCCCACGAAGGTCTCTTGGACTTCCCTGGCAGTCCAGTGGTTGGTTAAGACTCCGCACTTCCACCGCAGAGGGCACGGGTTCAACCCCTGGTTGGGGAACTAAGATCCCACGTGCCTCATGACATAGCAAAAAAAACAAAAAGTCCTCCCATGAAGCTCTCTGAACTCGTGGCCCGGCCGGAGGTGCCCTGAAGATGGTGACCACATGGTTTAGCACCTGCTGTGCAGAAACCACAAGGGAGACAGGCCGGGGGTCACCGTGAGCTTCTCAGAGATGCAGGTGCCCACAGGCTGAGGGATGGAGAGTCAGGGGAGGAGGCGTCGGGAGGCATCACCCACCACTCCTGCAGCAGTGATCCCATCTCGGGCCCAGTCCAGCCCGGCTGCACTCCTGGCGAGCCCATGGGCACCCACATCACTCACTGCTCAGCACAGGAAGGAAACAGCGGCAGATCACCCCTCGGGTTCTCCGGGAAGGCCCCAAGACAACACCTGGGCCAGGGGAGTTAGCAGCCAGTCCGGGCAGAATTGCCCAGCCCAGGGGAGCCCACGGCTTCTTGCCACGGACGGCAGTCGGCAGCAGTGGAACTGCGCCCGGGCACCTCTAAGGCCCACGTGGGAAACTGCCACTTGGCCCGGGCAAGACTAGTGCCACGTCTCGGTGCCCCTCAGAGGACCTCCTCCCAGATGGGGATGTCCAAGGGGCTCCCACCCCAGGGGGACCCCCCAGCACTGGACACTAGCCAAACGGACGTCTCTTTGGCATGGGGAGACAGCAATCCAGAAGAAAGTCCCTCCTCCGGGGCCCGACCACTGGCTTCTGGGCTCCGAGGCTGGGCCGGGGCTGGCGCACAAGTGACCAGCACGACCACACCCGGCCTGGGGCTGCTTTCCCAGGGGACGATGACACCAGGACCGCTGCGGCTCTCACGGCCTGGTCCCCACGTGGACCCAGGAGTGTGGTCTGCACTGCACCTCTTCCCTAAGGGAGACCCCACGCCCGCGCCAATTCCACAGGGCCCGGGCGGGTGGGGCATAATCCCACCTGGCTAAGAGTCCCCCAGCACAGTGACCACGCCCAGTGTAGACACAGGGCCCAGCTCGCCCCTGGGACCCTTGCCCCCCAAACTCCCCATCTCCTGAGGGGCCATCTCAGAACGGGGGGCTGAGCTGAGAGGCAGAGCCGAGCACCCCGTTGGTGCTGAAGCACGTGTGCGCTGAGTTTCAGACATTCACACCCCCGACGCTCTGTCCCCCAGTGGAATTCCGCTGCGCTGGGCTTCCCGCAGAGGCTCCTCTGCAGGGCGCTTGGTCAGCCCCAAGCATGTAAAGACAGAAGAAGCCAAACAGGGAAAGCACAAGCGCCTGCGTCAGACCTGGGCCACCCGGAGGGCCCTGCCCCATCCCCAAAGGGCCTCAGGAAGGCAGGGCAGACACTTCAGATCTACACGCCGGGCAGTTAAACGGGAAACGTGTGCCCCTGGTGTCCTCGGAGGGACCCTTCATAAGGGGAAATAACACACACACGCCACAAAGAAAAAAACAAAAATTTTAAAAGGTTCATGGCAATTTGGAAAGGAGTTCAAATATCTGCAGAAGATCGTCCCCCCGTCACTGCACCCACACCCCCGGTCGCTGCTCTCACACTCTCGTGGTCTCCAGGACAACATCCCGCCTCCACGGCAGGCCTGAGACCCGAGGAGCCCCGTGCTCTGCCCACTTTCCCAGGCCGGCCGCTCCCCTGTCCCCCGTCCCCCATCCACGTACAGAGCGTGTCGCACCCCAAATGCCCCCGCGGCCCACGCAGCACGCAGCTCTGGGGAGCCCACGCTCTCCCCTCGGCACTCCTCCCGCTCACTGATGCCTCTGCCCGCAAGGGTTCCCCTCCTTTCACTCGGCGGCCTCCTGACCCCCCAATCCCGAGGCACCCCAAGATCACCCCTACTCAGCATTCAAACTCCTCCACTGAACTTGATCCATTTTCAATCTGCTGCCGCCCAGACTGTCCCCAGCACGGGACCCGGGGCCCGTCCTGCAGAGAAGCCAGGTGTGTGGACTCGAGGGTGCGGCTCGAGGATGTCCTCCTCAGTCACAGAGGGCAGTGCGGTCACAAGACAAGGAGGGAGCTGCTGCCCAACGCACCCACCCCCCGCTCCACCACCCCCTGACTCCCCACGTGCCTCCCACCCCACCCTGCAGAGCCACTGTGCGTTTGGTCTGTGGGCCAGGCCCTAAGACCCCTGGGTCCCTCTCACCTCCTTTCCAAGGGTGCTCACAGGGGGACCCATTCATTCCCACCTCTACTCAGTCACCGCAAGCCGGGTGGCGCTCTTGTCTTTTCAAGCAGAGCTGGCTTTTCCACATCACTCACAGGTGTGTTGTCAAATTAATGTAATTGCTTCTTAGCTCTGTTTTCCAATTAATAGAAGTATTTTAGGGCTACCATCTTTTGAAAGAAGAAGGGCAGAATGTCGGTAACTGTTGGAGCTGAGGGCTTCTACCCAAGAAATCACCACGCTGGTCCTTCTACTCTTGTGTATGATTGAAGTTTCCGTAATAAAAATAAAATAAAAACAAGTTATTTTTTAAAAGATGCTGATGGGCTCTTGTGAGCTCCTGCCGTTGGGTTTCTAAGCCCCAAGGCTGAGGCCCGCTGGGCTGTGGTCACCACACCTAGGTAGGGGCGGGAGGATCCAGGCGCAGTGCTATGTAACCCTCGGCATCTTCATCAAGGGCACCTCCTGGTGTTGGGGTCCCGGCTCACCCCACCTGCTGGTGCACGAGTGAGCTGGGCCACAGGACCGTGTGCCTCCAAGTCCCACCCACCCATAAACAGCACCTGCAGTATTTCAGCGCCTCCGTTCACCTTTACACACCTGGACGCCGACTCTATCCACAAAGAAGATCTCACCCCACTGCCCATTTCTGACCCTTGAACAAACTGGACTTCAGAAAAGGGTCCCACCGCACAGGGTGCTCCCGGGACACAGTGAGTACCCAGGAACCACTTGTGATTCCTGCAGGTAAGGATCTGCTTTAAAATAAAGCATCAGGGGCTTCCCTGGTGGCACAGTGGTTAAGAATCCGCCTGCCAATGCAGGGGACATGGATTTGAACCCTGGGCCGGGAAGGTCTCACATGTCGCGGAGCAACTAAGCCCGTGCGCCACAACTATTGAGCCTGCGCTCTAGAGCCCGCGAGCCACAACTACTGAGCCTGTGCTCTAGAGCCCGCGAGCCACAGCTACCGAGCCCGCACGCCTGGAGCCCGTGCTCTGCAACAAGAGAAGCCACCGCAATGAGAAGCCTGCGCACCCCAACAAACAGTAGCTCCGCTCACCGCGACTAGAGAAAGCCTGCGTGCGGCGATGAAGACCCAACGCAGCCAAAAATAAAAAAATAAAATAAATAATTTTTTTTAATTAAAAAAAATAAAATAAAGCATCAGAGATATTTCCAAATCCTTAGGCTAAACCAATGATTCCCCAGATGTGCTCACTGAGCTTCTCATCCACGCAGCAGGGCACGTGTTTGGGAAAGCAGCCACCTTGCAAAACAAGTTCAAAGAGCACACATTTCAGATCCCTTTGGCCACGGTTGACTCAGGAGGCAACGCCTTCCCTTAACAAGAGAGTGTTTCTCCCATAAGGGAACTAGGCAAAGGCACTAAGAAAAATGCGCTAACGATTTCACAGAAGGTCATCACTCCAGCACAAGGCTCCCCCTCCCACCGATGCCCACGACCAAGTTCTCCCAGCAGCAGTGGGCAGAGTGTCCCAGAGCGGACGCCTCCCTCAGATGCTCACATGCAGCACAAGACTGCCAGTGCAGATGTGAGAAGCACCCTTGGAAGAATGCAGTCTCACACGGGCTCATCAGGCAGCTGCTGAGAAGGGCGCTAGGGGGACAGTGCACGGGACAAGAGGCCACACAGGAGGGCCGGCCGGAGGGCCAGGGTCCCGGGCACGGCCCAGGTTCGAGGGGGCAGGCCCTGCTGTGGTCGGTCATTCTCCTTGTCCAGAGTGTGGCATCTGACATCCCCCACCCTGGGCACATGGTGCCTTGGGCCCCATACGAGCCACTGCATGAACAACAAGACCCATCCATGCATCAGAGTCAGCTGTGCTCCCGGGAAGCCAGGGTCTACGTCAGCAAAGGAAAAGCTGGACCCTGATATAGTCACTCTGTACTTCAGAATCAAACTAGAAAGCTGCCTTCAGACTGGGAATGTGCCCACAGGGAGGGCTTCCCCCTCTGCAGGGTGTGGACAGCAGGAGGGAGCACCCAGCATGTCCAGTGACCCTGATGCACCACGGATGGGAGTCCCATCCCCAGGGTCACTCTTCTGGGCATGCTGTCCCCCTGCACCCGGATCCCTCACCTGGACATCCCCTCCACCTACCTGCACAAGGGGCCCCTCACCTGGGACCCCTCATAAGCACCCTGGTTCTGGGCCTGCAGCAGCCCCGCTGCCCACAGGATCCCCACAGGCCGCGACTGCCTGGCCAGGCCCCCTTCCAAGCTGCACTGCCCACCTCGGCAAGTGCCCCCGACTCCAGACCTAGACACACAGAGGCCCTGCTTGCTGTCCCTGCGCCCAGGCTGTGGGCCCTCAGACCACAGACCCTGTACCAAGCCTGACACAGGCACACCCACGTGAACACACTCACACCCCTGCACACCAGGATGCATGCACGTGTGTACACACGGGCACCTACGTGTGCACACACAGGCACGTACATTACACGTGTGCACTCGTGCGCGCGCACGTCCACAACACGCGCAGGCGCGCGCAGAGGCCCCGCCCCCAGAGCTACAGGCATGCTCTGCACAGCCCCGCCCAGAGAACCCTGACAGCTCAGTATCAAGGCAGATCCCACCACTCTCCAATCCAAGAAGACAGGGTCCAGGAGGGAAGGGGACAGAGCAGGATCCAGGGGGGACGAAGACTGGAGGGCCGCAGACGCGGCAGTGAGGGACAGCCTGCAGTGGGTGGGGACGCCGCGTCAGCCCCATGCCACACCCCGCACGTGGATGTGAGCCCGAGGAAGCCCAGCCTGCCCTGCCTGGACTGACGCAAAGCAGACAGAGGGCAGAGGGACACAGCCGGTGGGGGTCCCGGCCCTTGTCACTCTTCCCCAAGGCTCTCAGTCCTACACACACGGCCCCCTCACCCGACCTCCCCCCCTGGGCAGAGCCTGGGGCCTGGTGTCATTTCACGCACTGGTCGTGGAGTTGGAGGGCCCCGGGCCCCATTTCCCTCGGGGGAGACACGTCCACCCGGAAAACAGTAAAAATAATCAGAGTGTGTTGCGTGAACGTGTGTGAGCGCGCCTGTGAGTGTGCATGTGGGTGTGTTCCTGTGTGAGCGTGCAAGGGTGTGTGTTTATGTGTGCATGCATGTACACACGTGAGTGTGAGAGCACGTACGTACAAGTGGGAATGTGTGTGAGTGTGCTTGTATGTGCATTTGTGTGGGTGTGAGTGTGCACTTGAGTGTGTTTGTATGTGTGCATGCACATGCGTGTGAGAGAGACAACGGACCACATGTGACTCACATCCTCAAACATGGCGGAACCCAGCACTTTAGGGGCGGGAAGTTCTTTTCTGCCTGCCTGGCTCAGCCCCTCGGTGCAAACTAAGGTGCCTGCAGTCCGGGAACAGGGTCTCACCTGGAGGTGCAGGGGCGGGGTGGTGGCCCAGGCCTCCTGGCTGCCATGCGGCCCTTCCTGCCCCACCGCCAGCCCCTGCCCAGCCTGGCACGTGGACGAGCGAAGCCCTGGCCCTGGGGAGGCCTCAGCACAGACACAGCCCTCTGGCTGCCGCTGCTGGGCTGTGCTACGGGAGGGCTCCCAACAGCACATCGGCCGGAAGCGATGGGAACACCCAAAGGGCACAGTCTGGACAGACGGCCTGCCACCGGCATCCTGCGCGTCTCTTTCAGCGTTTGACCAAGACCAGACAGAGGGTCACCAAGGTAGGGAAAACTCGTAGGTCACAGGCTACGCTCAATTGGTGATGACAAGAGGAGACTCCCACTTCACTGAGTGCTGGCCCACGCTGCGGGGACGCCACGGTCCCAGAGGGCCACCTGCACCTACACAACCACGGGCATGACCTCGGAGGAAACTGAGGCACAGGGTAAGTCCCCTGCCCACCGCACCACAGCTCGGAGCAGAGCCCCCGCGGTGCTGGGAATTCCGACCCACCCCATCTGAGTCAGGAAATGATCCGAGGACATTTCTGGGCTCCAAGCTGCAGGAACACAGAGCCAGCAGGAGACCCGTCAACCCAGAGGCTGGGCCCTGACCCTCTGGACCTCACAGATGTGAGGGGAGAAGGGCATCACCCCAGAACCACTGTAAGCCCATGGAAAGGGCAGCGGGTGGGGACGTTTCCCCACAGGACCCGCTTGAGGGAGACCTCCAAGTATTCCTTGTGGCCCGAGCCCCAGGGCCTCCCCGCACCTGCCTTTCTTCCACGCCCTCCTCCCTGGCCCCGTGGTGACCAGCTCAGTCCCTCAGGCAGCCACCTGCAGCCCCAGGGTCCAGCAGCCCCTTGGCCTCATCTATCCAGGACCTTGGCTGGAGCGCACTGTCCGCAGGAGGCCACCCTGAGCCCCCTGTCTGCCTTGTCCCCTTCACACGCCTCCGAAGGTCACACACACTCTCCCAGCACACACTGCAGTCCCAGTTGTTGATCGGGGTCCCCAGAGACTAACGTTCTGGAGGGCGGGTGGTCTGGTCCCCTAGCTCGGGGCCTGGCACCCAAACGTGGATCACAGAACTGTCCAGAGAAGGTGCCCCAGCCCGAGCAGCTGCGAGGCTTCACAGCCACGTCTGCTTCGCCTGGTCCCCGTCCCTTCCACCAGGTCCACCGGGGGGCCAGGCTCCAGCACATGGACAGTCTGGGGGTCCTGCGGCCACAAAGGAAAGCCTGGGGCCCACAGGACCGCCCAGAGGGGGAACAGGTGGGAACCCTCGCCCGACGCCAGGACGGTTCCCCCTCACCCAGGCCCCAGCTCCTGCTGCCCTGGTGTAGGCAGCTCTGGATGCTTCTTACAGTTTGAGCAGGCTGCCCTGGCGGGAGGATGACACAGCTGTGATGGAAACAGACCAGGTTTAGGGAGGGGACCGCCCAGCAGACAAGGGGGCTGGGGAATCAGGTGTGCCCTGTGGGATGCCCGCTGGACATGAACCTGGAGGCCTGGAGGAGCCACTGGACACTGCCCAAGGCTCAGGGAGCAGCCGGGCTGTCATGTGCAGGGGGTGGGAAGCCGGGGCAGTAAGTCACCATGGGGCTGAGCCCTGCCCAGTGACGGGAGCCAAGGCAGGTGAGCCAGCGGGTGATGGGATCCAGCCAGGGCAGGGGAGGGAGAGGGAGGGACCAGTAGGGGGCAGTCAGGAGGCTGGGGGGTTACGTGCAGCAGGAGAGGGGCCCCACCTAGGAAAGAGCCCAGCCAGAGGAGAAGGGGCCCCACCGGGGTGAGGGGCCGGCTGTGCGGCACGGCTGCAGAGGCGGGCTGGTCAGGAGAGGGTCCAGGGAGGTGGGGTGAGGGGAGGTGCAGAGGACCAGAGGGGAAGAGGGCCAGCCAGTGGAGAGGGGGCCATGGGGGGGAGGGCCCCGCCTGAGGAGGCGCTGGGCTGACGGAGGGGCACAGGTCTGGAAGGAGGGGTGGGAGACACATAGGGGCGGGAGGCATGGGCTGCCCAAGCCCGTGTGGCGGCCGGTACAGCCAGCACACATGGTGATTCTGACAGCGGTCACGTGGCTCCACCTGCCAGCACTCACGTTCTCCTCAAGGGCTCAGCCCAACTGGAGGAGCAGGGGGAATTCTGGCCAGCTCCCAGCTCCCCAGCACAGCAGCGATTTGTTACCCTTTCTGTGGTTCAGGCACTAAACACATTTCCTTTACGTGGATAGGCAACCAGACTGCACTGCAAGTTGCACACTGCAGTGGACCCTCGCTATCCCCCCTCTGAAAAGAGACAGCAATCCTGACCCGCCTGCCCACAAAGCGGGCATCCGGGAGGGAGCCCTGGGGAGAGAGTCAGCACAGGGTGGAAGCTGGGGCTCTGCACCCTGCACCCGTCACAGGCAAGGCGCCTGAGGGGCAGAGCAGGCACCCTGAGCCAGCAACCCTTCTCCAGAGACACCCCTCCTGCCCCACCGTCACTCCCCGGCAATGACCTTCACAAGCACTGCCCTGACTCTACCTCCCCGCCACTCCCCAGCCAACCTGTCCCTGAGCACAGTCACCTCCTCCCAGAGCCTCCCCCCTCAAGGCTCTGTCAGTCAACAAGGGACAAATCTGGCATCTCCCCCTCCCCTCCTCCGCCACCCTCGAAGCCCCAGGCCCCCAGGCTGCTGTGCTCACCCCCCAACCCCATGCCCTCCAGCCTGCCCACCGCTGCTGGTTCTGAGCAGGCCTCAGGTGTTCCTGAACGTGATGCCTTCAGTTCTGACACGTTGCCCAGTTAAATAAAAGTGACTGTGTTTAGGTACAACCAGGGGGCCCTGAAAGCAAGGGGCTGGGAGGGGGGGGACCCAGTCCGGTCCACATTCATGGGGCTCATCCTTGGTGCTGGTCCAGGTGGGAATAAGGCCATTTCCCCCAAATTCTTTCTGCTCTAGCGGAAAGCAGCAGGCATACCCTCTCGGGGAAGGGTGGAGGCCCCCAAATTTCAGCAGTGCAGTCACGTGGCCGGCTTTCTGCATGTCCACCTCGGCCTCCCGGCAACTGGGCTGGTCCCGGCTCTACAGAGCCCAAAGGCACACGGCTGCGTCCCCAGATCCCCACACACCAGGGCGGCACAGGATTGCTGCAAGAAAGCCTTAGAGCCTCCCTGCGGAGGGCCTGAGGCTCTGGGAGCCCACACTTGAACCCCGGTCTCAGTCCCCAGAGCGCGCTTTCTCCGGCGAGCATATGACACGCTGCATATAGGCAGCAAAGGCGGCACCCATGCACAGACCGCCTCATTCATCCAGTCCTTCTTCTGCCGCTTTTTGGCCTCTACCCTGTGTCCTGCAGGGCTTCTGCCTGCCCCAAATTCCATCCTGCGGGAGCAGCGCTGTGAGCAGGTGAGTGGACTGCAAGATGGCAGGGAGGCGGTGAAGCGTGATTAGCAGCGGACATGCTTCGGAAACATGGGTGCTATCTTCTTCACTGGTCTCAAATACCAAGTTGCAGAGCTCACCAAGGACAGATTTCACAGACTCCCAGAATTTTCTAATTGGAAGGGAGGATCCCTGGGGCACCATACAGTTGGATCACCACGTATTTCTCTGCATCCATCCCCATCTATCTGTCAATATCACCACCACCTGTACAGACTCATGGGTTTGAATATGAACATTCTAAAGAAGCCAGAACGATTCAGAAGGGGCCTGAGATTTCAAATATGTGCTTTTCCAGTACGAACTTTCACCACAGCCCTACAGGGGAGCTGCGACGCCCTTTAGACAGGTGGGGAAACTGAGGCTCAGAAAAGGAAGGGTCTGCATTGCCCAGGGAATCACAGCCAGTGGCAGTGAAGCCCAGATATCTGCTCCCTACGACTCCCACGCCCCCAGGATGGTCTCCCTTTCTTCCTAGAATACAGGCGCTCCTCTTATCCTGGGGGAGGGGCAGAGTTCTGAGTGCCCGAGGCACCTTTACAGACTCCCCCTCCCGCACCCCTCCCCCCTCTCTGTTTTAATCTTTTAATTCTCTAAAAGGAATGACTACAGGCTACATAAAGCATTGGTTATTAAAAAAGAAGACAATAGTATTGCCTGTCACTGAAGCAGCTGACTGAAGCCCTGGGTGCAACCAGAACTGAGCCAGGCCCCAGCCCAGGCCTGTCCAGGCCCCCTCCCCACCTGCAGCTGACCTGGCCTCCCTCCCGGTCCTGGTAGGGAAGTTGTCCTTGCTGGGGGGACCTGGCTGTGGGGGGGGGAGAGGGACAACCACAATACATGGGAGGGTTGTTGGGGGAGAGATACAGGGGTGCCCCCTGCGAAGGTCAAACAAGCCGCACTCAAAGCCCATAGGAGGCCTGCTGGAGAAACAAACCCTCCCCCTTCCCCTCCCCCTCCCCCTCCCCTCCCCCTCCCCTCCCCCTCCCCTCCCCCTCCCCTCCCCTCCCCCTCCCCTCCCCCTCCCCTCCCTTCCCCCTTCCCTCCCCTCCCCCCTCTCCCTCCCCTCCCCCTCCCCCCTCCCATCACCTTCCTCCCCTCCCTGGGGGCACGCAGCCCTCTGGCCCTCTTCCCTTTTTTCTGCCTTTATCGCTGCCTCCTCTCTGCCTCCGGCCTTCACCCCTACTTCCCTTCCTCTCTTCCCCCCACCCCCCAGCCCCTCTCCACATACTCCCTCCTCCTCCCCTCCCAGCCCTCACCACACACTGGCCTCTCTGGGCCCTGAAATATAGGTCCAGCATTGTGTCACTCTTGTGTGTCCCATGGCCCCTCTGACCCTGTACATCCTGGGCATCACCGTCTGGGGGCCCCTCGCTTGGTCCTCGGGTGGTGGGTCCTTAGTGGGGCCCCAGCCCCAGCTGTCTGACACCCATCACTCCCCCCACCCCAGCTGCTCCTCCCAAAGCCAGATCTGTCCAGCTTCCCCTCCTCACCCCATCTCCTCCATCTCCCCCTTTCTCTCCCTCGATATGCTCCCCCACCCCACCCCACCCACCCCGCCCTCTTGCCAAAATGCAGCCAGAGGCAGAAACAGAACCCTCCCTCAGGGCCCTCCAAGCCCAGGTGGGATAGGCTGGGCTGCACGGAAAAGCTCCAAAAGCACCACTAAGCAAGACCTCTGGGGTTCTTGGGCTGGGGAGGAGCCCACGGGCAGCAGCCGGCATGGGATCCTCGCAACGATCTTGCCCGCCAGGGAAAGACAGTGACAAAGTTCAGGCGCTGCGAGCCTGGGTGCCGGATGCGGCAGAGCAGGTCGGAAGAGACCACAGCCCTGTGCGACCTTGGCAAACCCTGTCCCTGTGGACCCCAAACGGGTCCACAACTGGGCGCCAGGGTGGCTGGAGGGGGCCAAAGTCCTTGCCCCCTTCCCACCTCCCCCATGGCGGCACGGTTGGGAGGGGGTCTCTGCGAGCGCCGCATGGGCTCCAGGCGCCAAGCGTGAGGGAGAGGCACCCTAGGCTGTGCGCACAGCCTGCAGGAATCCTGCCTGCCCTGGCCTGCTCCCCGCGCCTACTTTTCGTCCCTCCTGCGGGGATGGGCGCAGACAGCGTCGGACCCGAGCTCTGGCCGCACCTGGCCGCTCACCAGCTGCCTGACCTTGCCAATCTTTGCCCTCTCTACACTAGTCTACCGGTCTCCACATTCCACACCCAGGAGCGCTTTGTGGACTGTAACTCGGAAAAGAGTCGGCCCCAGGGTGCCAGCCCCCACTGTGTCCCCAATTCTCTGAGTGACCTTGAACGTCCCCCCTCGAATTCGGGGCCTCAGTTTCCCCACCTGCCCAGCCTGGCGATGCGCGCCCTCCTCCCCGCATTCCCAGTCCCTCCCGGGCAGGTGTGTCCCAGACCGGATCGGGAGCGCGCGCGGCACTTACCGTCCTCCAGAGACGTGGGCGCTTGGCGGGGACCAAGGTAGCCGTGACCAGCAAATGCGAGGCGGCCACCACGAGCCCGAAGCCGATGGCCAGCAGGCTGCGCACGGGCAGCAGGGCATAGGACACGAAGGTGACCAAAAGGAGCTGCCAGACGCCCTGGTCGGCTGCCACCGGCACCGCTGCCCTCCCGGCGTGGGCCCCGGCGGGGCCGCCGAGCGCGAAGGGACAGCAGAGCAGCGCGAAGGTGAGGCTGAAGAGCAGCGCGAGCTGGCCGACCTGCTGCAGCTGGGGCACCTGCAGCGAGCGGACGTTGGTGACCACGAGCAGCGCCAGGAAGAGCACGCAGTGCACGGGGTGCGAGCCCTTGGCCAGGCCGGGCGCGGGCCCCGGCGCACCCAGCAGCTCGGCCAGGGCCAGCGCGCCCGCCAGTAGGCTGAGCACGGCCAGCGCCTTCAGCGTGGCCGCCTGCTCCAGCCGCAACGTGTAGCCGCGGAACAGCGCCTCCAGCTCGGGGCACGCGAACTCCTCGTCGCACGCCCGCAGCCCGCGCCGGCCGCCCGGCCCCGCCGCCCGCTCGGCGCCCCCAGACTCGCCCGCGCCGCCTCCGCCTCCGCCGCCGCCTCGGCCGCGCGGCGCCCCCGCCATCCCAGCGCCATGCAGCGGGCGCGCCCCTCGCCGGCCGGGGCGCCGGGCGGGCGGGCGGGCGGGCGGCGAGGCGCCGGGGCGCGGCGGGCAGAGTTGGGGCGCCTGCTGCCCCGCGCGCGCGCCCCGAGCGCGTCCCCTCCCGCCCGCTGCGCCTGCGCACTGGCGCCGCCCGCGCCCCGGCCCCGGTCCTCCGGAGACCGCGCTGCGACAGCCGAGCTCGGAGCCGCGGGCCTGGGCGCGCGAGGCACACGCGCGCGCCCCGGCCCGCACCCCAACGCCGCATCCCAGGCCCCCCGCCGCCGGAGGGGCCGCGTAAACCTCGGGCACCCACCTAGCCCGCTCCCGGCCTCAGTTTCCCCACTGGTGCGCAGTGCCACGCACTGTGCTGTCTCTCGGGGCGTTAAAAATGCTGAAATTTTGCGCTTTTCCCCTGTGGGAGGGCTTACCTTGCATGCCCCCCAAATAAAAGCAGGTCCCCTGTTCTAGAGGAACGCAAAGTGGGGCCCATGCTTGACTGCGGATCCATAGCTAGGGCCCTGCGAGGTGAAGCGATGCCCAAGGACCCGGGGGCAGGGAGGAAGGTGGCCGCCACGGCATCTCCCCACAGGTCCTCTGCCCGCGGGACCCTCCCCACGGCGGGCTGTGGGCAAGTCCTGCCCTGGTTCCTACAACCCCCGTGAGTGGGTGCAGCGGTGCAGGAGCAGTGACCAGGTGGTGTAGTCCGACAAGCAGAGCCCCCAGCCGGAGTTCGGGCCGTGGGGCGTGTGGCCAGTGCCACCTGGGTGCAGAAGGAGCAGGTTAGAGTCCTAGAGGTGAGGCCTCTAGGGAAGAAGGTGGGAGGTTGTTGGTTCAGGGATGGGGTGGGTGTCGAAAGGAGAAGGGACCCTGCAGTTTGCCGTAAGAGGAAACTGGAAACCCAAGTGATGGGGAGATGTTTTCTTCCAGCAGGACAAATGTAGGGACTGTTGCCATGGCGCGTGCGTGGGACCCACGGCTTACACTCATTCATTCACTCTAAGGGAAGGGGCTTTGTGCCGGCCTCCACCTGTGTTGTGCTCACAGTGGCCCCGGGGGCTGTGCCTCTGTCCGCCCTTTACCATGGGGATCCCAGAGTGAGCAGCTGGCTCCAGGAGGTGTGGAGAGGTGTAAGGACTCACAGCGGAACCCCTGTCCCCTCCATCACCCCGTGCTGCTTCTCATATGTGTGAACCCCCAGTGGACCAGGAGGTCCCAGGAAGTCCCCGAGACCAGGAGGCTAGCCCTCTGCAGGAGGCCCTCCCAAGGCCCACTTCCAGACAAACAGGTTTAATTAATGCAGCCCGAGCATGGGTCTGTTTTAGAGGTACTCCCTGGGGTCCAGGGACTCTAGAGGTAAGAGCCGCTGCACCATATATTGTTATGTGGGCACAAGAATTAGAATTTTTTTTTTAACATCTTTATTGGGGTATAATTGCTTTACAATGGTGTGAAGAATTAGAATTTGAGGTGTGTTTCACATCTTTCTGGTACCGGTATTAGTTGAGCCGTATGAAGTTGCCATTTTTGTGAGAGTCCAAAGTAATCCCTTACCGGTGCCAATAGCTATAAAGACAGCACCTCACAGACTCTGCCTAGGCACCTCCACTCCATGTCCCCAGCAGTTCACATCAGCAAATTTTTGGTGGCCATCGGGTCCCTCCTGGTGAAATGGCCTCCCCACACAGGGCACCTCCTCTGTGAAGCCTTCCCGATTCCCCCTGACCCAGCTAATGGCTTCCTCAGCCCAGTTCCTACTCCCCCCTAATACCCACCACTCTATCTGGTCATCAGTTTGTTTATGTCCAACCTCACGTGGAGCTGGCAGCCCTGGGAGGGCCGTGTCTGAACCACGAATATCACCTGCCTCCCCCTCATGTGGCAAAGTGTCTGACTTCCATCATCTAGTTTTCTCCCTGCCCCCAAATGGTAGCAAAGTCTGCAGGATTTTTCTTTTTAAGTTCTGAGTATCAAGAATATATTCTCTTGTTAAATGACGTAGTATATTTTTTATCCTAATGATTTTATGAACGGAAAGCTGAATGATATCCAAAAACGGATCAAACTACGTAAGAATGAAACAAATATGACAAAGCGACCTGGGTGCAAAGTTCACAGATCAACGGCACACTCTTCCCTTGGCCAACAAATTTAATAGACAAAATTGGCATCAACTCCTTTTCTAAAGAGCTTGTGTATGTCAGGGTTGATGGAAAGAGATTCAGGCACAGGCACCATGCCCTTTGCTTGCTGCCACACAGGGTCCTCCTGACAAAGCAGCCAGGGCCATGGGGTACAGTTCACAGGTCATTGTCACATCCATCATCCCATTTGGCATCCTGGAGAAAAGATCTGTCACCCTCGTCTTGTTGACCAAGAAGCAGAGGCCCGGAGATGCTTGTGCAATGCCGGAGACAGGAACACACCAGAGCTTCGTGTGAGCTGTGAGGGATCCAGCTTCCTAACTCCAGCTGGTGGGAGGGGTTGCCACAGTGGGGACATGCACTGTTCATAAGTTCATCTTGTCTCATCGAATCTTCTGGGTGGAAAGGAGAAGGCCTCACGTGGGCAGTTTGCAGTCAGGGCTAGCAGGGAAGTTATCTGACAGACAGTCAAATGCACACACCCCATACTCTCTCTGGATGTCACGGCTTGAGTCGTGTCCCCGCCGCCAAAATTCATATACTGAAGTCCTAACCCCCAGTACCTCTGAACACGACTTTATTTGGAAATGAGGTCATTGCAGATATAATTAAGATGAGGCCATTCTGGAGTAAGGTGGGTCCTAACCCAATATGACCGGTGTCCTTATACAAAGGGGGCATTTGGAGATAGACAGACTCACACACACACAAGCCAAAGCAACACTGGAAGTCAAGAGAGAGGCCGGGAACAGATCCTCCCCCAGCACCTTCAGAGGGAGTGTGGCCCTCCCCACACACCTTGATCTTGGACTTCCGGCCTCCCACTTCCGTGAGAGAATATATTTCTGTTGTTTAAGCCCCCAGCGTGCAGTATTTTATTACAGGGGCCCTAGCAGAGTGATACATCTAGCATATGGTCTATCTTGGATAATGTTCCATGTTACAGCGGGTAAATATTGACCAACAGTGAAGGGGTTGCAAAGATCACAAGGAGAAATTCAGCTCTCCTGGGGAGCACGTCCTCCCCAGCGGAGGTGAACCGATGCAGGGCACCATCGTGGGCCGTGTTGTGTCCTGCGGGTCTGGGAAGACGGGCATTCGGTTACCTCCTTGTCACCAAACAAAAGCTTTCCTCTCCAAAAAAAGAGCAAAACAAAACTAGTATACCTCTGGCCCCCTTGCTCCTCTGGGGGTATCAGAGTCCTCTCCCCACTTTCAGAAAGAGAGCTGACGCCTCACTTGAGACAGGCAGGCAGTACTTCTTGCGGCAGTAACGCCACTGGGCCTCTGTCTGACTTCCTGTTGTTTACGAATCTCCTGTGTATCTTTGCATTTGAGCCTCACAACTGCCAAGGGCTCTGGCCTTCTCAGAAACTAATCCAATTTCAGATTGTGCGTAGGCGTGGTTCAGGGTGGGCCCAGCCTGGAGCCAGGTCCAGCATCGTGGACACCACAGGGGTGGTGGACCCTGAGTCACATAGCTGGGCTGGTATCCCAGCACCACCCTTCCTAGCTGTGTGACTTTGGGCAGGTTACTTAACCTCTCTGTGCCTCATGTCCTCCTTAGATTGAGTAGATAACAGCCCCTGGCTCACAGGGTTATCATGGGAAGAGAGGCCCAATTGCACACAGAGCCTGCACTTCGTAAGCACAAAGTGGACGGCTTCTGCCTCTCATGAATGAACGTTCCATGCACACAGGAATGGGTCAAGTGTCATTCAGACTCTTTGAGGTAAATGTGTGAGTCTCAGGCATGTCCGAACAGAGACCACGATACCAGGGACGTCGCTCTAAGCCAGCTCGTTGAGTTCCTCGGACTTTGGCCAGAGACTTGGCTTCCAGACGAGCGTTTCTTATTCCGCTGGCCACTCTGTATTTGGGACAAAGCTCGCCCTGTGGGTTTGTTTGAAGAGACCCACCTCTAGTGAACTGACTCTGAACCACTGTGGAAATGCAGGTTGGTCAGGAAAGAAGTGGGAAAGTTCAATAAGAAACTACGTTCAGGAAAGTTAATTTTGTCAGAGCCATTGCCGGGTAATCAAACGACCCACATGACAGGTTCAATGGGCCATTAAAGTGGAGACACCTGCAGCCGGGTGACCTGGGAGAGCTCAGCCTCCAGGGTGCCTGGGACGCATGTTCCTCTGACACCCACCACAGCATGCTTCTCAGGCCTTCCTCAGGTCTCTCCTGGTGGACTTGCTGTCTGGGGCAGGAGGGACGCACGAACATGATTTGTGGACCACGATTAGAAAAGGTCGGGGGATCTGTTCAGGACTCCTCCAGTCAAAAGGGGGCAGAGAACTCCAACCCCAGCTACCTTAACCGGAAAACTAGGAGGCCACTTCACTCTCCCAACTGAAAGCCTGGATGGATGACCCAGGACCACAACTCAGAGGCCCGGGGAGGCCCCTGGGGGAGACGCTCCACTCCTGGAACCGAGGGCAAGGGAGTCCTCGAGCCCAAGCAGGGACTGCAGATGGACAAGCGGCTGGATGACCAACGGGCAGGCGACCAACCTACTTCAGTCCCTTCACACATCACTGTCCCCTGCAGTGCTGGCAGGAAGAAGCCTAACTGGGGCACCAGAGCTGGTTCCCACTCACCTCCCCCCAGGGTGGTGGGCTCGCCGGTCCTGGGGGACTCAGCGTCCTGCCCTCCGTGCCAGGGTCGCCGGCCGGCCTAGGGGCGAAGGCATCAGATAACAGCGGACTGTCCCAGCTTTTTGCAGGGAGACCTGGCTGGCGGGCGGAGGTTGGTGTGACTGACACTTTTGCCGATTGCCCTTGTCACTTAGGATTTGGTATCAAACAGAGCAGGAGTCTTGGCTGGTGGGAGAGGCCGGCGCCAAGCCCAGCAATCACACAGATAAATATGCGATCACAACTGAGGCAAGTACTCCCAAGAGAGCAGCCGCAGGGCATGTCCTTGGGTGAAACCTGTGGTGAGCGGAGTGGTGTCAGGCCACGCTGGGCTCTGTGAACAGCACCTGAGCCCCCAGCAGAGTGGGCTACCGGCGGCAGCAGGGAGACGTACTGCCGCGAGCTCTTGATGCCCGGAGCACGCTGTGGGGCCTGGATGATTAGTCCAGACTCGGGGTGGGGAAGGGGGTGTGGACTGACCTCCTCCGGGGTCCCTGCGAGGTTCCTGTGTCATCCTGGTGAGACAGCAAGTGGCCTCATGAGGAGGGGACGTCAGCCACGGGTAGGATGGAAGGGTCCAGGTGACCCCAGGAGAGGGGACACCAGCCACGGGTAGGATGGAAGGGTCCAGGTGACCCTGGGAGGGAGACCACAGTGGACACTCGCGGGTGCAGAAGGCAGCTCATCCAAGCCCCCGCAATGCCCTCGCTGTCTTTCCTGATGTAACTAACACACCTCCCTCAACAAGCCAGAGCAAGTGCATCCCCTTCCTGTTTCCTCTAAATCGCATTTTTTTTTCTGCTAAGTTCAAAAGAAATTAGATTCCAGGCAGGTGTGCGTGGGTATATTCCGAGGGAGAGGAGCTCTCCATTCAGTCGGTGAGCGCGCAGGGGCTGAGTGCCCTGCACAGGAGCGTGGCTCTGTCCAGCGGGGAGAAAGGAGGGGACAGACTCAGTGCCCAGACGGTCACCTCTGCTGCTAGAGAGGACGGGGCGGTCAGCACAGACAAGGGCCACCCACCCTAGAGACAGTGCCCAGCGTGCACCCTGAAACCAAGCGGGGTCCCCCGACTGAAAAGGACAAGGACGGGATTCTCTATGGATTCCCCAGTGATGTTCGGGGTCCTTACAGTTCATGAAACAATGCTGTTAGTACTCCCCATCCTGGTGCACCGTCCACCACGGGGACAGAAAGCGACAGGCAGGGTGCCTGCTCGGCCCCGCGCCAACGCCGGCCGCTGATGGTTATTTGTAGTGACCCGGGGGACCTAAGCTGACCGGCACTAAGTGGATTTGTATAAACCATCCCCGGGAGGGTAGGGCTGGAGGTGATGGGGAGGCAGGAGGGTGGAGCTATAGGCGCACCCTGAAACGTGCAGGGGAGCGGGGTGGAAATAAGCTTTGCATGGCGGAGAGTCGGCTGTGACAGCTGCACCCAAAAGGCAGGGAAGCTTCAGCCTGAGGATTTGCACTAAAAATAGAATCGCTGGCTTGTGGGTAGAGAATTTGACCCAATTAGAGATTACCAGTTTCAGGAATTACTGGAAAAGAAATCTCATTAAATAGGTTAAATATAGGAGCCAGAGGCCGAAAAGGCCATCTGTGACTAAAAGGAAAACCAAAACTCCAGAAGGATTTTTAAATGCATTTTGCATCTGCTGTACAGGGAAGGGACTTAAAGTGCTGTAAATGCAGCCCAGGGCACCTGAGCGATGAGCTCCTAGCCGTGCATTTTGCAGAGGGTGGAGGCAGGTGCAGAGTCACACTGCTGCCCGCCAGCCCCATGCTCACTGCTGTGGGGTCTGGCTAAGCTGGCCCTTCTCTGTGCTGAAGAGCTGCAGCTCTGGGTCACACTCAGTGTTGGTGACAGCACTCAGGTCAGCCCACAGGAAATGTGAGCGGGACCCCACCCCAGCCCGCTCCGGATTCCCTGCGTCTCTAGGCACTGCCTTTCCCCGGCCAGGAGCCCGGCAGCCTCCCTCCACACCTCCCTTCCTCGCCTCACGTCCAATCTGCTTCCCAGTCCTGTGAATCCGGCCCCTGAAATAGCTTCCTCCTCTGCGTCTCCACTCACGCCCGCTGCAGCTGTCTTCATCCGGGTCTTCACCACTTCCTGCCAGGACCACTGGAACCGCCCTCCCTCCCATCACTCAGTCGCTGGCACATTTTCCCTAAAATGTAGAAAGCGTCTTATCCATTCCATGCTCTAAAAAAAGATGTTTCCTATTGCCTCAGAGCATCCCGCAAGCGTGTTTTTACAGCACACACGTCCTGAGGAAAACCCTAAGAAAAGAAACGCTGTGTCTGAAAGCTTTCAAGAGATGCTGCAGGCAGGAAACCCACGTACCCTGGTTGAACGCTGCCTTTCAACTAACTTGACCACAGAACACCTACGGGCACCACGTAGCAGAACACCTACGGGCAGCACGTAGCATGAATGGGCTCTGGGCAAGGCGGGGCAGGCCAGCACCCAGACCGCCCCTCCCCTACACACCTGCGTGCTGTTGCCCCCAGCTCAGCCTGGTGATGCTTTACCTGTTGCCTGCTGTCACCTGCATGGTCATGCCCTCTCCAAACCTCTCCTCTGCCTTGCAGAGTTTCACCCACTGCATTGGCCAGAAACCTTCCAGCTCAACTGAAAGGAGTGGAAACCAGAGCAGCAGGTTTGCTGCACGTCTTTGATGGGTCCTGAGGCCCAAATCATGCTTTCCAGACACCCGTGGGAGCAACGCCAGGAAGGGCAGGTGCCTCTTGCACCTTGGGTCATTCCAGGGCAGCTCTGTCCTCCACACGCCAGCAAAGGCAGCCCAGCGGCCCCCAGGTGCTCACTGCTGGGACAGTCACTCTGCCGGGAGCCCACAGTCCCCGATAGCCAGCCCCAGAGTCTGGGTCCTGTGTCCTCCCTAGGCAAGGGGGCATCAGGGAGACACATTAGCCTGGCGCCCCATTGGAGCCATGTCAACTGGGAAAGGCTGTGACACTGGTAAGATAAAACACAGTCAGCACATCCCCATTTAAGGGTCAACTTGGCTCCCTCTTCATCAAAGGAGACCCCCCATCGCCCCACGCTGATTCCCTCCATGCTCCCCTGCCTTTCCACACTCATCAATATCTGTCTCTGTAGCAGGTTGAACCGGGTCCCCCTGGAACTCATGTCCACCTGGATCCTCAGAATGGGACTTTATTTGGAAATAAGTTCTTACTTAACTCTAGTTAAGGGTCTCAAGATGCCATCATCCTGCATTTAGGTGTCTTTATGAGAGGAGAAGACACAGAGGGATAAAGGCCATGTGAGGACGGAGGCAGAGCTTGGAGTGATGCTGCCTCAATCCAAGGACACCAAGGCTGGCCAGCCACCACCTCAGCTGGAAGCGGTGAGGAAGGATTCTTTTGCAGGTTTCGGAGAGAGCACAGCCCTGCCAACACCTTGATCTTGAACTTCCAGCATCCAGGTGGGGAGAGGATAAATTTCTACTATAAAACCACCACCCAGTTTGTGGTTATTTTTTTACAGCAGCCCTAGGAAACTCTTACAGTCTTGAAGGACAATTATTTAGCTACCTGCATCTCCCTCTCTTGTGAACCCCTGGAGCACATGGCCACTCCTTATTCGTTTTTACGTCCCACTCCTCCACACCCAGGGCTTAGCTCCCCTCAGCGAGTAGCCAGCAAATGTTCCTGCATTAAGTTTCGTTGAGTCTCACAGCACCGAGGGTCCCGTGTTTCAGAGTAGTGATGGCCACTGAGTCAGGGCGAGCTACTCAATCATTTGTGGTCCCTGGTGTGCCCAGCGCTGGGGCC
The DNA here is from genome assembly GCF_964374135.1 of Grampus griseus. Taxonomy (NCBI): domain Eukaryota; kingdom Metazoa; phylum Chordata; class Mammalia; order Artiodactyla; family Delphinidae; genus Grampus; species Grampus griseus. Next base: position 96,754,617 of record NC_139003.1, on the reverse strand, counting down.
CTGAATCTCAGGCCGCCCTCGCCCACCTGTGGCGAGGCACCCAGAACGGCAAACGTGCATGAAGCCAGGCGTCCACGTGCCTCTTGTGGGTGAAAATATGGGTGTTTGTTTCCTCTCCCATACATGTTTCTGTGCATAAATTTTTACAAAAATTTTATGACAAATTTTTTTAGCATCTTTATTGTAGTATGATTGCTTTGCAATGGTGTGTTGGCTTCTGCTGTATAACAAAGTAAGTCAGCTATACGTATACATATATCCCCATATCTCCTCCCTCTTGCGTCTCCCTCCCACCCTCCCTATGCCACCCCTCTAGGTGGTCACAAAGCACCGAGCTGATCTCCCCGTGCTATGTGGCTGCTTCCCACTAGCTATCTATTTTACATTTGGTAGTGTCTATATGTCCATGCCTCTCTCTCACTTTGTCCCAGCTTACCCTTCCCCCTCCCTGTGTCCTGAAGTCCATTCTCTACGTCTGCGTCTTTATTCCTGTCCTGCCCCTAGGTTCTTCAGAACCCTTTTTTTTTTAGATTCCATATCTGTGTGTTAGCATTTGGCATTTGTTTTTCTCTTTCTGACTTACTTCACTCTGTATGACAGACTCTAGGTCCAACCATCTCACTACAAATAACTCAGTTTCGTTTCTTTTTATGGCTGAGTAATATTCCTTTATGACAAATTTTTATAATCAGGGAAATGTAATTTAATATGGGTTGATTGAAATCCAACACATTACAGGTTTGCTGTGAGGACTAATGAATAAATCAGAACAGATAGGGAAGGATTTTGGCCATTGTAAAGTAGGCAAAATAAACATTATTATTGTAATAATAATATTACAATAATAATGGGTATTATTACAATATACAATAATATATTATTGTATTTCTTGGGCAGGTCAAGACAAATTGTACTCAATGAGAGAAAAGCAAGCCAGTTTATATGTGTTTTCAGTTCACAGTGATTAAGTCCCTGTTCCCGGCCTGCTGGGGGAAGATGCAGAGCCTGCCTCCAGGGCCTGGCCAGAAATGACAGCAAAGCAGGTCTTGGGCTTCCCTGGTGAGCTCTGGTCAACGCACTCTTTCTTTGGTCAGGTATTGTTTAGAAAGAGAGAGGTGGAACCCTGCAGGGAGGGCTTCCTTCTCCCCACAGAGAGTTGCAAGCAGGGGGTAAATGCTTAGTTATCACGTATTAATTCCTGGGCGGTCCAGTGGTTAGGACTCTGTGCTTCCACTGCAGGGGGCACAGGTTCGATCCCTGGTCAGGGAACTAAGATCCTGCAGGCCACGCGGCACAGCCAAAAATAAAAATTAAAAAATAAAATAAAATAAAAGTTCCCAGGCAGAAACTGAGTTAGAATGCTAAGAAGTCATGGAAGAGAGAATCCAAGTTTCATGCAGGTGCCACTGCACCCCGGGGGGGATGGACAAATCAGGATATTGGTGAGGGTGCCGCAACGTCAGAGCCCACTGCTCAAGGCTTGTGGGATGCAAAGGGGTGTGGCCCAGGTCCCCGAGTGCTCGGCAGGGTGCAGCCCCCAGCCCCATGCACACCTGTGTGCACACCTGCACCCGTGAGCACGGTGGGCAGGCTGGGCACTCCTGGGCACTGCACCTGGATTTTGGTGGGAGTTACTGGGGTGAGGGGCACAGTTCACTTTGCAAACCACTCAGAGCTCAGCTCCAGCCTTACACCCGCCTTGGGTTTGTTGCTGCCATTGACCTTTTTCAGAGCGAACCCTCCACCTGTCCGGGTGAGACCTCTGCCAGCCTCCCTTCTCTCAGCCTCAATATTTTCATCTGTTGAAAGGAGGGTGACTGATGTTCCCTCACTGCTGTGAAAATGGGGTGCTCTGCCCATTGTGGAAGTACTGGGGAGAGCCCCCCACAAATGCCCTGAGAGACTGTGGGTGGGAGGCAGTCAGCCCCACCAGGAGTCAGCTCCACCTCCCAGTCAGCCCCACCGGGAGATTGATTGAGGAGTTGTGGGTGGGATGGTTCAGGGGCTGGAGAGCAGGCTGTCCTCCACTTCTTCCTTCCTTCCTCATGGCGGGAGAAAGGGACGACCCAGAGCAGTCACCTTGGGCCCGGGCTGGAGTTTACCAGTGTGGGTGGTACAGCCAGTCCCGGACTCCCCTTTGGGAAATCACATGCTAGGGGAAAAAATTTTTCTTTTATATAAAAAAGGTAGGGAGACTGGTCTAGAATAAACGAGGCATAATAACCGATAGCAACACATGAACCTTGATTGAATCCTACTTGTTGATTGTTTTTTAATTGAACTACAGTTGATTTGCAATATTGTGTTTGTTTTAGGTGTACAGCAAAGTGATTCAGTTACACATATATATGTATATCTATTCTTTTTCAGATTTTTTTCCATTATAGCTTATTACAGGATATTGATGGTTCCCTGTGCTCTACAGTAAGTCCTTGTTTATCCATTTTATATATAGTGGTATCAGTTAATCCCATACCCCTAATTTATCTCTCACCCCCGTTTCCTCTTTGGTAACCATAAGTTTATTTTCTATGTGAGTCTGTTTCTGTTTTGTAAGTAAGTGCATTTGTATTATCTTTTAGAGTCCACATATAAGTGATATCATATAATATTTGTCTTTGTCTGTCTTAGTTCACTTAGTATGATAATTTCTAGAATCCTAGTTTTTAATCCATAAAAGAGCTGTTGGGAACAGTAAGGGAAACATGAAAATGGCCTGGGTCTGAGATGATATTGGGGAATTACTAGGTGGCCAGCTGACTTGATTTTCTTAAGTGTGATAATGATGTTGCAGTGACGAACTAGAGTGTTTTGGTTCTTAGGACATGGATGCTGGGATATTTAGAGATGAAGTTTCACAATGTCTATAACTTTCACCGAAGGTGTTCAGTTAAAGAAAACTCTCTTTCCGCTTTCCCTTATGTTGGAAAGTTTCTATATTGAAAGTTAGAAAAGGGAAGAGGGAGGGAAGGAAAAGGGGCACCTGCAGGGAATTCAGCCCAGAAGTGCCCCTTGGCTACCAACAGAATCATTAAATGTTGCCTGTCAGAAAGCACCTCGGTTTGGTCGCCTGGTATCTCCTCAGACTAATATAAACCGAACCTGAGTTCATACTCAAAGATCATCAAGGACATAAGGAAGCAAACTACTGAGAGTAACAGTCAACAGAAAAAAAACCAACCATGGATTCAGACCCTCAAAGATCTGGGATATTGTAATGATCATATACAGAGTATCAACTAATGATAAATACATTTTTTAAGGAATTAAACGTGTAGTTACAGAAGTGAGTGAGCAACAGACTATAGTACACAGTGTCTTAAAAGCGGCCAGAAGGGAAAGATCTGCAACTTACAAAAGAACAACAGGTGGCCTGAGAACAGACTTTTCAAACAGCAACAAAAAGTAACCCTCAAAACCGGGGAATTACAATTTATAGGGACTGAGAAGAAATAACTCTCAACTGAGAGTGGTGCAATTTGCAGAAAAAAAATTTCATGAATGAGGATGAAATACATTTCCAGAAAATCAAAGACCAAGAGAATTGCACCAATATACCAACAATAATGAAATTTCTAAAGGAGTACTCCACGAGGAAAAGAAAATGAACCCAGAAAAATTATCTGAACTGTGTGGTGAGTGAAAAGACGAATACTGGGCATACAAACAAAATCAAGTAATTCCTTGATTATAAGAGCTAATAGGTAACGACACCCAAAAATGGAAAGTCAAGAAACAGGAAAGAAATGCAAACACTGAGCAAAAGACAGCTGGGTAACAAGGCTAACACCAGGCAGCATAAGCTTTAATACAGAAAGTGTTCCTAAGGACAGGGAAGATCACAACATAATACCAACAGCTTCATCAGGAAAATACAGGTGATGGCCAGCTCAGCCTGCTGTAACAAAACACCGCGCTAACAGATATTTTTTTCTCATAGCTCTGGAGGCTGGAAGGCCAAGGTCAAGGTACCATCATGGTCAAGTTCTGGTGAGAAACCACGTCCAGGTTGCAAACAGCTGACTTCTCTTCCCATGGTAGGAATAGGTCAAACTAGTTCTTTGGGGCCTCTTCTTATTTTTTTATTTTTAATTTTAATTTTTTTTTTTGGCCACACAGCTTGCAGGATCTCAGTTCCCCAACCAGGAATTGAACCCCAGCCATGGCAGTGATAGACAAGAATCCTAACCACTAGGCCACCAGGGAACTCCCTGGGGCCTCTTCTTAGAAGGGCACTAATCCCATTCACAGCGGCTCCACCCTCATGACCTAATCACCTCCCAAAGGACCCACCTTCTAATACCATTGCATTGGGGATTGGATTTCAACATGTGAATTTGGGGGAGAGACACATTCAATCCATACAGTATAAGAATTCTAAATTTGCATGCAAAAAGTCTACTCCAAATATGTAAATTAAGAATTGGTAGAGCTACAAGGAGAAATTGATGAACATATTATCAGAGTGGTTGATTTCAATCCACCTCTTTCAATTATTAATAATTCAAGCTGACAAAAAATGAGTAAAGCTAAACAAGATTTGAATGAAACTGTTAACAAACTTGGTTTATTCAATAATACATTCTTCTAGGCACATACGCAACATTTACAAAAATTTAACACTAGGTCACAAAGCAAACCTCAAAAATGTCAAAGACTCAGATATATACAAACCAGTCACCCAGCCACAATGAAAGTAAAATGTGTGTAAATATAAAAAGATTGTTAAAATGTTCCCATATGTCTAAGTAACTCATGATTCAAAGTGAAATAATATCAGAGAAATTCAAAATACTTCAAACTGAACAATAAAAGATACTGCATAGCAAAACTTGAGACATAATGAGCACAGTATTTAATGGGAAATGTATAGCCTCAAATACTTAAATAAGGAAGAAGCGAGGCTAAAAATAAAAAACTAAGAACCCAACCTAAGAGGCTGGATAAAGAACTATAGAATATCATGTGAGGATAGTGTTAGTAAAGAAAAGTCTAAAATTCAATAGAAAACAAGTATTCCATCTTAAGAATCAACTAAGCCAAATGGTTTTTTTTTTTAATGACTAATAAATCTGACAGTGCTTTGTAGAAGTTGATTGTTTTAAAGGAGAGAAAGTATAAGAAAATATTAAGAATCTAAAAGAGGACTTAATTACAGAAGCTGCAGTTTAAAGAAATTAAGATGATACCATTCATGAATCTGTGGCAACGTATTTAAAAGCATATATAAACTGATCCTGGAAAAATATAACTTAAGAATAACGCCTCAAGAGGAAATGAAACATTCCAGTAGTGGCATAATCATTAAAAGAATCAGGTCAGTAATTAACAGCAAGCCTAGGAGATTTTAGTGGTCAGCTCGACCGACCTTTTGAGGAATCCGTCTCTGCAGAATCACAGACAATTCCAGAGTATAGAAAAACTGGGTGCACTCCACGTTCTTTTATGAGCTATTATGCTTTGCTAGCATTAGAAAAAATATCTGTAAGTATCATTCTCCAAATTAATAGATTGATGAGGGAGAAACCATATGATCATCTTAATTGATGAAGTAAAAGCATTTGATAAAATTCATCACACATTCATCATCCATCTAATTAAATACAAATGGAAGGTGACTTCTTGATAAAAGTCTTCAAAAACATTATTCTTTATGATAAAATCTTAGAATCATTTCTTTAAAACTCAGGAATAGGACAAGGAATCCCATTCTCATAAATTAGTTTCACAATTTACTCGAGGTCCTGGCAAACTATAATAAATAGTATTAAATAAATATAAACAGTATTAAATAGTTGCTAAAGATCTGAAAGCTTTAAGCATTGGAAGATCATAAGGAACAAAGCTAGTATTACTTAATTTATGATACTCTACATCAAATATTCAAGAAAATCCATGCCTAAATTATCAGACATGATACATATTTAACAGTATGACTGGCTATAAGATCAACATCAAAAATTAAGAACAGGGCTTCCTTGTTGGCGTAGTGGTTGAGAGTCCGCCTGCCGATGCAGGGTACACGGGTTCGTGCTCTGGTCCGGGAAGATCCCACATGCCGCGGAGCAGCTGGGCCCGTGAGCCATGGCCGCTGAGCCTGCGCGTCCGGAGCCTGTGCTCCGCAACGGGAGAGGCCACAGCAGTGAGAGGCCCGCGTACCGCAAAAAAAAAAAAAAAAAATTAAGAACAGAGGTGTTTATACCTCTGAAACAAACAGAGACAGAATTTTCCAAATGATCCCTTTTATAATGATAGCCAAAAGTTTAAGGTACCTACGAATAAATGCAACAAAAGACGTGCAAGTCCTATAGAGATAAAATTATGAAACTTTATGGAAACTTTAGGGATGCACACACATTTTTTTAAAAGCCTATTTTGTAAGATCAGGAAAAAAACTGAGCTGCAGAGACATTCAAGCTGTCATTCAGGAAGAACCTGCTCATAGCTAGCTCACTGTTTTTCTCTGTGAAAGTCAGAGAGAGCCTTAAACTGTTTTTGTATGTGTGTATGTGTATGTATGTATGTATGTATGTGAGTGTATGTGTGTCCGTGTATGCATGTGTGTGTGTGTATTTTGCTGAATTATATAATCGGGAATGTTATCCCAAATTCCACGCTATAAATCAGTGGTTCTCAAACTTGAGCCTGCATCAGTATCCCCTGGAGGGCTGCCCTCCCCTCTCCCAGTTTCCGGGTTAGTAGGTCTAGGCTGGGGCCAAAGACTGCATTTTAAACAATTTCCCAGGTGATGTGATGCCGCTGGTCGAGGGACCCTGCTGTATTTGTTACCAAGTACTACCAATAAACATTTCTTTCTGCCTAAACAGCCTATGTTACTCTATTTCCTCAATCAGCTTATGAGATAAAAGCACTAAAATCTGATTGAAAACTTGGGAAAATGTTTTTAAATTGCTAAAATTTGCATTTCCCATTATCTGAACAGGAATAGAAATGAACAATTTTATTTGACAGACATAATCTGTTCTATATATAACTACACAATTATAGAAGCGGTGACTCTTCCCATTAAATTTTCAAGGTGGTCGTTGTGTCGTCTCACTCTGAGTGGGTCAGACAGGCAAAGCAAATGGAGAACACTTCACCATTCCCATCCCGTCCATGGGCAGCAAACCACCAGGGGACAGGAACTCTAATTTACAACACTAAACCCAGCACAGCAGGATTTGAATGCTAAAAGAAGAATTTTCACATTTACCTAAATGTTTTCTATCACTTTAAAGATTCATGTTGATTTCAGTGAGTTTTATTTTGACTAGATCCAGGGGGAGTACTTTCAGTACTGGGTCTCCCCACAGTGTCTAGTTCATGTATTCATACAAATAAAAATAGAAAGCTTTCAGTGCGTTTAGAGTCCTAAAATTATTAATGACACAACGGGCTTTCATGAACTCATACTGAATGGAAAAAGTAAAAAGTCAACACTATGCGTTCCTATGATTCCAAGCAGGTTAAAATTCAATGTACAGAAGATAGTTTCCTGTATACATTTTCATATTTTCTACCGTGAGTGTAAATAACAGGGGCTAGTATGCAGAGCCCTCGCTGCGTGCCAGGCCCTGCGTAAGCATTCTAGGCATCTTAGCTCTTGCAATCCTGGCAGCGATCCTGGGCATGGGGACAGGTGGGTACACTGAGGCACAGAGCTGCAGGTGGCTTACCCGCAGTCCCTCAGCAGTAACCCGGGGCTCCGTCGGGCGGCTTGGTCCCAGGGTCCTCGCTGTCACTCCTGCACTGGCCTCTTCTTAAATTTAGGGAACTGGAAAGAAGAAAGTAAAGCGTGAGAAGCCCCCAGCACTGGGGGCAGGAAGTGAGGCTGCAGGGCAGGGTGCTCAGCGGTGCCTGTGCTCTGGACCCGCCAAGAGGGCCCTCCCCTGGGGCAGATCACAGAGAGCCAGGAACCCTGGGCCCCTTGGCCTAGGACGGGGTCCTTCACACGGAAACAGCACTTTGCAGGTGGTTCCTGCCCTGAGATACCCACTCAGTCATCTCAGGATGGGGGATTGTTAGCTGCACTTTGGGGTCTGAGAGTCGAGGCTGATGGCCCTGCCTACGTGGGCCGTAAGACATCCACATTCCCACACTTTGCTCTCTTGCACATTCTGACCAGTATATGTACATGCACACGCGCACATGTACACACACAGGCACCCACAGGTATGCACACACACAGATACACAGCCGCCGGCACACACACGGCCCAGCCATCGTAACGAGCAGGATTCTCTAGGAGCCGTACCCTCTCCTGCAGACCCCATTCCCAGAGGCCCACCCACTGCACCTCGGCAATCCCCACAGGGCCTCAGATCTCTGCTGGCTCTGCTTTCTGCCGCTCCCAGCTGCTGTTGGGTGCTCCAACTGTCACTTCTCCTTTGTACGGCTTTCCTGGGTTCTGAGGCAGGGCCCCTCATCCCAAGGGCTCTCCTGGTATCTCCGGGCCCCGAGGCTGGCTGCTTCCTAGTGATGCAGCCCATTTTCCATCTCTGCCTTCACTCCTGTGAGGGGCCGTGCGGGCCTGCACCTTCAAGGAGCCTACGTCTGAGAACTTCCTCCGGCACCTGGGGTACCAGCCCCTCCCCTCAGTCCAAGCGCTCCATGGACGACGACTGATAAGAGTCTTCCTTCTAAGATTATGTTTGGACATGAACGGGGTTTCCTGGGGCGGAAACAGCATGAGACGGGCCCAGGAGAATCCTCTTTCCCCATTGTTTCCCAGTTGTTGGCTGTGCGGCCCTTGATGAGTCACATCTCTGTATTCTGAGCCTCAGTTTCTCCACCTGTAAAGGAAGGCTTAATATCCTATTACAGAATCAAAAGGAACCGCCTGTGCACCGTGCCGCACAAGCCAGGTGTAGTCAGAGAAATGGGCAAAGGGAAGCCCCTCCCTCCTGTCAATGGCCCAGTCCCTGAACATCCCCAAGGGCTTAATTAAAGCATCACGTAGCCTTATTTTTAAAAATAAATTTATTTATTTATTTATTTATTTTGGGTTGCATTGGGTCTTCGTTGCTGTGCGCGGGCTTTCTCTAGTTGCGGCGAGCAAGGGCTACTCTTCGTTGGGGTGCGCGGGCTGCTCATTGCAGTGGCTTCTCCTGCTGCAGAGCACGGGCTCCAGGGCGTGGGCTTCAGTAGTTGTGGCGCACGGGCTTCGTTGCTCTGCGGCATGTGGGATCTTCCTGGACCAGGGCTCGAACCCGTGTCCCCTGACTTGGCAGGCGGACTCCTAACCACCCATCATGTAGCTTTTAAATGAATTTTTCTTATACTAAAATAGGAAACTAACACACACTGCAGAAAATGTAAAAAATAGAGGGACAGTAAGGATGCAATCAATGCTTATCTCCTTCTAATATGAACTAATTTACTAGTGAAACAGACATCTTGTCATCTATTTCTTGCCTTTACATCTCTTTTTCATTTGATATGAGGCTGTTTGCTGTCTTTTCGTGTCCCTTACTGAGTTTTCTAGTGGTGTTTTAAAATTGGATTTCAACAGATCTTTATATATTTTAAAGATATTAACTTTTCACTTGTTTTAATTATTCTAAATAATTTTGTGGTTTGTTCTTTATCTTTCAATTTTACTTTGTCTTTACCTTTTTTGAGATGTAATTCATGTACCATAAAAATCACCATTTTTTTAAACATCTTTATTGGAGTATAATTGCTTTACAATGTTGTTTAGTTTCTGCTGTATAACAAAGTGAATCAACTATACATATACATATATCCCCATATCCCCTCCCTCTTGCATCTCCCTCCCACCCTCCCTAACCCACCCCTCTAGGTGGTCACAAAGCACCGGGCTTATCTCCCTGTGCCATGTGGCTGCTTCCCAATAAAAACCTAAAAATAGTACTACCATACGACCCAGCAATCCCACTACTGGACATATACCCTGAGAAAACCATAATTCAAAAAGAGACATGTACCACAATGTTCATTGCAGCTCTATTTACAATAGCCAGGACATGGAAGCAACCTAAGTGTCCAACAGATGAATGGATAAAGAAGATGTGGCACATATATACAATGGAATATTACTCAGACATAAAAGGAAACGAAATTGAGTTATTTGAACTGAGGTGGATGGACCTAGAGTCTGTCATACAGAGTGAAGTAAGTCAGAAAGAGAAAAATCACCATTTTAAACTGGATAATTCAGTGGTTTTTAATGAATTTGCAAAGCTGTACAATTGCCACTAATTCTGCAATATTTTCAGGACTTCAAGGCAGTCGTGCTCCATCCTCACCACCCCCAATGCCTTGCAACAATCAATCGACATTCTATGTATGGATTTGCCAACTCTGGACATTTCATATAAATTTAATTATATATTATGTGGCTTTTGTGTCTGGTTTCTTTCATTTAGCATAAGGTTTTCAAAGTTCACTCACATTATAGCATGAATCAGTACTTCATTTCTTTCCATGCCTGAATAATATTCCACTGTATGAATATAACACATGCTATTTATCCATCCATCCGTTGATAGACATTTGGATTGGCTATTATGAATGATGCTGTGATGAACATTTGTGTACAACCTTTTGTGTGCACTTGTATTTTCAATTCTCTGGGGTATATACCTAAGAGTAGAATTGCAGAGTCCTCCGGTTTGGCCTCTGGAGGGACTGCCAAAGTGTTTTCCAAAGTGGCTACACTGTTTCACATTCCCACCAACAATGAATGAGGGTGTCAGTTTTTCCATGACCCTCATCAGTACCTGCTAATATCTATCTTCTTATTCCAGCCATCCTACTGAGTGTGAACTTGTATCTCACTGTGGTTTTAACTTGCATTTCCCTAATGACTCACAGTGTTGAGCATCTTTTCATGTGCTTATTGGCCATTTATATATATTATTTGGAGAAATACCTATTCTAATCTTCTTAGTTGGGGTCTTTAATTTTTTTACTGTTGAGTTGTAAGAAGAGTTCTTTAAATATTCCACATTCTAGACGCTTATCAGATATATGATTTCTCCCACTCTGTGGGCTTTCTTTTTCCTTTATTAATAATGTCCTCTTATATATAAAAGTTTTAATTTGGATGTAGGCAAAATGACTTATTTTTTTCCTTTGGTTGCTTATGCTTTAGGTATCATAAATAAGAAATTGTTTAATTCAAGGTCACAAAGACTTACCTCTATGCTTTCTTCTAAAAGTTTTAGAGTTTTAGCCCTTACATTTAAGTATTTGTTCCACTTTAAATTTATTTTTTTATGTGGTGTGAGGTAAGACTCCAAATCCATTCTTTTGCATGTGGATATCTAATTATCCTAGCATCATTTGTTGAAAAGACTATTCTTTCCCTTTTGAATTGCCTTGACACCCTTGTTGCAATCAGCTGACCGTAGATGTTGGGTCTATTTCTGGACCTTCCATTCTATTTCATTGATCCATATGTCTATCTGTGTGTCAGTACCACACTGTTATGATTACCTTAGCGTTCAAGTAGGTTTTTGAAATCGAAATGTAAGCCCTCCAACTTTGCAACTTTGTTCTTCTTTTTCAAGATTGTTTGGATATGTGTGGCCCCTGCATTTCCATATGGGTTTTCATATAAGTTTGTCAATTTTTGGAAAAAAAAAAGGCTATTGGAATTTTATGAGGGATAACATTGAAGCTGTAGGTAATTTGGGGAGTATTGCCGTCTTAATATTACGACTTCCAATCCATGAATATGGGATATCTTCCCATTTATTTAAACTGATTTGTGTACACTGATATTGTATCCTACAAACTGGTCCAACTTATTAGCTCTATTGGTTTAATTTTGTAAGTTCCTTCCTTAGGACTGTCTATGTACAAGATCATGTCATCTACAAATAGAGATAGTTTTACTTCTTTCTTTCCGATCTGGGTGCCTTTTACGTCTTTTTCTTGACTAATTGTCCTGGTTAGAACCTGAAGTACAGTGTTGAATAGAAATGGTAAGAACAGACATCCTTGTTTTGTCCCTGATCTTAAAGGAAACACATTCAACCTTTACCATTAAGTATGATGTTAGCTGTGAGTTTTTCATAGATGCCCCTTATCATATCGAGGAAGTTTCCTTCTAGTCCTAGTTTGTTGAGTGTTTTTATCATGAAAGTTGTTGGATGTTGTCAGATGCTTTTCCTGTGTCCATTGAAATGATCATTTTTTTCTCCTGTTTTTCTATTAATGTTGTATATTCTTTATTAGTGTCCTCGAGCTGCCATAACAAAGTATCACAGGCTAGGCAGCTGAAACAGCAGACATTTATTCTCCCTCAGTTCTGGAGGCTGGGAGTCCAAGATCAAGGTGTCAGGAGGGCTGTTCCTTCTGGGGCCCTATGGGAGGGTCTGTTCCAGGCCTGTCTCTAGCTGCTGGTGGTTCCTTAGCTTGTGGCAGCATAATCCAGTCTTCACATGTTCACATGACACCTGTTTGTGTGTGTGTGTGTGTGTGTGTGTGTGTGTGTCCAAATTTTTCCTTTTCATATGGAGACCAGTCATATTGGATTAAGGGCCCACTCTATTCCAGGATGACCTCATCTTTAACTACATCTGCTTCCAAATAAGGTCACATTATGAAGTTCTGAGAATGAGGACTTCAATTTGTAAATTTGTGGGAGGGGGCACGATTCAGCCTATAACAGCTTAAATACAATAAAATGTACAGATGTTAAAAATGTAGATTAAGTTTTACTTACCTATTCAATATAAACTCATAGATGCACCACCCAAATCAAAATAGTAAATATTTCCAGCACCCCAGCAGGGTCCCTTGACCCAGATGGCTATCTTAGCAAGACTTTATTTTGAAACCAAAGATCTGTTTTTATTTTCCAGTATCTGTTTGAAGCTACATTATCTCAGTGGGGCCCTTATACCCTCCTGTCTCTGGGTTCTGACCTTTTCTAAGCAAAAAGTCCACTCCAAGCCTGTCGGTTCTATGGCTAAAACCAGAGGAGACATCTGTTAACTGCTTCAAACAAATCAGAGGCGATCCTGTCTGGTTTCTCTCCTGGCACTGATGCACTGTCCAATCATCGTTGTTCATCTGGCGAAGGTCCTGGTTAATAAAGGAGCCTGGTTAACTCACCCTGTCCTTCAGGGCTAACGTCCCTGTTAGATTCCCCTGCACATCCCAGACCAGCTCCATGCTGTAAACTGACAGACAGTGGCAGCTACTTACCATGCCACCCACCACAGGCTTCTGAGTGGCTAGATGATGCAAGAGCATTTATTCCCACTTAACCTGAAGGCTTACATATTGGACTGGCACTGGCACTTTTGTCACTCGTTTTTCCCCTGGCCTGTTCATTCTTGTGTTTTTGTTATAGATCCTCGTAGTTGGCTCACCAGAAACACAGAACAAAATTCAGCAGCTGCAATGATGATTAACTCTCAGTCTCCTCTTGTGGAAGCCTCTGCCCACCAACGACCCTCTAAAGATCTTCATCTGCTTCTTGCAAAAGCAGCTTAAGCTCAGTCTGTGAAAAACTGATATGCCCACCCATATTCCTCCTTAAAATCATATTGCTTTGCCCTTGTTAGTTTTTTTTTCCTTGTCATTATTGTTTTGTTTGGTCCACCCATATTCCTCCTTAAAATCATATTGCTTTGCCCTTGTTAGTTTTTTTTTCCTTGTCATTATTGTTTTGTTTGGTCCACCCATATTCCTCCTTAAAATCATATTGCTTTGCCCTTGTTAGTTTTTTTTCCCTTGTCATTATTGTTTTGTTCGGTCTTTGGTTTATTTTTTTTCTTAGTTTAGTAAATCTCTCTTCCATCTACTCAGTCATCCAAGAAAAGCTCCTGGGGATTATGCTAGGTGCCTCTATTTTCTTATATCCAATCACATACCTATCTCTCGGACACTGGGTACCACTGCATCTCTCTCTCCCTCCCCATCCCTGCTGCCTGAGAGGTAGCTGTTTTCCCACCACAGTAGCCTCTCCCCTCTCTTACTCACCCCCACCCCCTCAAGTGTCATCAAGTTGAATTTTCTAAATGGAAATATGAGTGTGTCTCTTTGTGCCTAACACTGTCCAGAGCCTCTTAATAACCTCTGGTTCAGACCATAAAGGTCGCACATGCTCTGAGCTCCACCTGTCCCCACACCCTGGGCCCCAACCAACTCGAGGGGCTTGTAGTTTCTGGAACTCGCCCGGCTCACCGTGGCCTCCATGCCCATTTTGCCTCACTGCCCTTGCCCACCTTCTCCACCTGGGAACACTTGCTCAGCCTTCCTGCTTCAGCTCACAAACTTCCACCTTCGGAGTCCTACCCCTGTGACCATCCTCCCCCAGCGAAGTGAGCCCTGTCCTCAGCACCCCAACCTGCAAGCACCCAAACTCTGCTCCCAGATTAGTTATAACTTCAGTGGTCAAGAGTGCCACCTGGGTTCAAGACCCTCTTCCAACACTTCTAGCTGAATGACCTCGAGCAAGTTGGTTGACCTCTCTGGGCCTTGATTTCTGTAAATGGGGGTCATAATAACCTACCTCCAAGGCTGTTACAGGGAATGATGTTTTACTATTGCTACCTAGGAAATGGTCAGTGCTCAATAAATATTCCTTATTAATATTCCCTTTTACATCTTTCTATTAAACTGTTCCTACAGTGGAGCAATACCTGAATTCCCGTGATGCTGTGAGCTCTCTGAGAGGGGGAACCACTGTTGACCATCCCTCCAGGCTGAGGTGTAGCTCCGTGCCCCATGCACAGATGACAGATGAAATCACAGTAAAAGATCTCCACTGTGTTTATCCCACTACTCCCCTAGGATGGTCGAGGGGCCGTCCGCCTAGCTTCCATCAAGGGCATTGCAGATGCTAATGAAATGCAGCGCTTATACGTATCCTTGGCCTCATCCACCTTTCCTGGGCACGCCACCTGGGAGATGACCATCCGGTCACACTTCTGTACTGAATGACTTTGAATTGGTTGATTCCATGGGCTATGCCCTCGGCTGCACCAGGGAATCAGATGGAATCATCTGGAGTTCAGGAATTGCCGCTTTGAGTAGATAGTATGCAGACTCCAGTGGGAATGTCTGTCTGAACCTCTTGGTTAGAACCCAGATGCCAATTCTGCTCATGGCCTGGGAAGCCAGGCTGACATGCTGGGCTTCTGTGCCTGGGACCCTCCTCACCTTTTCTCTCTCAGCTGGAAAATGGGGAAATCGTGAAACCAGCCTCACTGAGGCAGGGCTTTGTAAATATCACGTAAATATAATACAGAATGAAAGTTCTTACTCATAACAAACTGTGTACAGCACAAAACGTGGTCCTGAGCAAGTCTGCTCGTGAAATCTTGTCTAATGGTGACAATGAAGAGGGATTTTGTCCCTAAAGCTGGCCCCAAACATCCTGGGAAGAGCTGTCAAGGTTTCCTAGAAGAATATGAGAATAGCAGCCGCGTGGAGCGCAGCCCAGCCTCCTTGTGAGTCGAGCCCCTGCAGCCCCCCACAGTCTGCCTTTCCTGGGCTGCAAGAGCTCAGAGCTCCCAGCCCTGAGGCGACCGGCCTCTGCCCATTGTTGTCAGGTGGCTCCCCTGGACAGAGCTCACCTGTAACAGAGCCCCACTTCCTGGAGGAGGTGGCCCGACAGAGAGGAAGACTGCGTCCCCTCGGAGCCCGAGTCCACCCTCTCTCTCTCAAGCACAAGGGTTGGGCATGTCTGCTCTCCAGGCTGGGCTTCCTCTGTTGAGCGTGTCCCCTTTGGTGGTACCCTCTCAGAGAGTGACCTGACGACCAAGCTTTAGCCCTGAGCACGGCATCTTGACCTTACCTTGACCCGGCACAGATCCCAGTATGGCACTGGGAGCTCTGGTCCCAGCCTGGCCACATTCCAGTTTGCAGTCAGGTGTGTGTCTGTTCACTCTTCCTTTCAGTACAAAAACAGTGAGTATCTGCTCCCATTGACAACTTGGGACCCACCCTCTTCTGGAGGAGCTTAGAGTCTAAAGGTGAATAAAGACAGGTGGCCAGTCCTTACGTGATGCTGCTTAACAGAGCTCTGCAGAAAAGGACCAGCTGAGTCAGGCTTCCTGGAGGAGGTGACATTTGATTTGGGTTTCAAACAATAAGTAGAGTGAACTCTTACCAGTTCATTTTACGAGGCCAGAATGGCCCTGATATCAATATCAGACCAACATTGTACCAAAAGCAAACTATAAACCATATCCCTCATGAGTAGAGATGCAACAATCCTTGACAAAATATTAACAAGCCAATTTATCGATGTTTGTATTTTTTTTAAATGTATGACCAAGTGGGGTTTAATCCAGGTTTCCAAGGATGGGTCAATATTCAGGAAATCAATCAATGTAATCATCATATTCATAAGCTAGTGAAGAAAAACCACAAGATCATATCAATTGATGCAGAAAAAGCATCTGACAACATTCGACATTCCTGATAACTCAAAAAACTCAAAAAAGAAAAAATCTACAAAACTAGGAATAGAGAGGACCTACCTCAACTTGAAAAAAAAGGATTTTCAAAAAACCTACAGCTAACATTATACGTCATGGTGAAATAATGAATACTTTTCCTCTAAGGCTGAAACCAAGTCAGGATGTCAGCTTTCACCACCTGTACTTGGCAAAGTGCTGGGAGTTCTACCCAGTGCAATAGAGTAAGAAAAGGAAGCAAAAGACATAGAAATTGGAAAGGAAGAAATAAAAGCAATGCTCGTTGTAGATGACATGATTGTCCAAGTAGAAAATCCCAAGGAATTTCCAAAAAAAAAAAAAGAAAAATTCCTAGAACTAGTGTGAGTTCAACAAGGTCATAGGACAAGACCAACATGCAAAATCAATTATGTTGTTCTCTACTAGCAAGGAACACATGGAAACAGAAACTAAAAGTACAATGCTATTTTAACTGCTCAAAAAGTAAGATACTTATGTATAAATATAATAAAATGTGTACAGAACTTATATGTTGAAAACTACAAAATGCTGGTGAGAGGAATGCAAGATGATATAAGTAATTGGTGAGACATACAGTGTTTGTATTGAAAACTTCCATGTGGTAAAGATGTTATTCTTCCCGAAATTGCTATACATATTTAATGTAATTCTATCAAAATCCCAGCAGGAATTGTATAAAATGTGGACTAGATTATTCTAAAATTTACATGGAAAGGCAAAGGGACTAGAACAGATCAAACATATTAGTAAAGAAGAATAAAGTGTGAGGAAACACTCTTTCAGACATTATGCAGTGACAGTAATAAAGAGTGTGGTATCAGCAAAAAGACACAGAGCTGAGTGGAATAGAAGAGAGCCCAGAAACAGACCCACTCAAGTGCAGACAAGCAATTTTTGAGAAACATATAAAAGCAATTCAATGGAGGGAGGATAGCGTTTTCAACAAATGCTGCTGGAGTGTTTGTATATCCAAGAGACAGAAAAATGAACCTTCACTTCAGTTTCACTCCTCACACCTTATAAAAATCAACTCAACAAAGATCACAGACTTAAATGTAAAACTCTAACACCTTTAGAAGAAAACACAGTAGAAAATCCTCAGGATCTAGAGTGTGTTGCAGAGTTCTTAGAATTGACATCAAAGACACATTCATAACAGAAAGAAATTGATACATTGAACTTAAGCAAAATTTAACATCTTAGCTCTCTGTGCAAAAGACACCATCAAAAGGATTAAAAAACAAGCTACAAACTGGGGGAAAAAGTTTTTTGACAACCACATATCTGACAAACATTAGTGTCTAGAATCTATAAAGGACTCTCAAAACTCAATAGTAAAATATATATATGTATATATATATATATATATATATATATATATATATATATATATATATATATATATATATATATATACACACACACACACACACATATATATATTCCAGTCAGAAAATGGGCAAAAGATGAAGATATATGAAATCATGGAAGGGGATATTCAAGGGCCAAATAAGCACATGGGAAGATGTTTAATATCTGTGGCCATTAGAAGAAAGGCAAATAGAAACCATGATGAGACACCACTCCTCATCTATTAGTATAGCTGAGATAAAAATAACATTTGGGGGTTTCCCTGGTGGCGCAGTGGTTGAGAGTCCGCCTGCCGATGCAGGGGACACGGGTTCGTGCCCTGGTCCGGGAGGATCCCACATGCCGCAGAGCGGCTGGGCCCGTGAGCCATGGCCGCTGAGCCTGCGCGTCCGGAGCCTGTGCTCCGCAACGGGAGAGGCCACAACAGTGAGAGGCCCGTGTACCGCAAAAAATAATAATAATAATAGCATTTGGTACTAATGCTGGCAAGCATGCAGAAAAGTTGCTTCTCTAATGTTGCTGATGGGAATGTAAAACGTACAGCCACCCTGAAAAATAGTGTGATAGTTTCTCAAGGAACTGCACATACACTGATGATACGCAGCGCAACAATCTCCCTCCTGGGTATTTATCCCAGAGAAGAGAAGACTTACATCCACACAAAATCCTGTACATGAATATCGGCTTTATTTGTAAGAACCAAAAATTGAAACAACCAAAATGTCCTTTCACAGATGAGTAGTAAAACGAACTGCAGTTCTCCTGTTGAGGCTCAGACAGGCCACCCCAAGATATGCCACAGCGGCATATTTGATAGCTTTGAATTAAATTGAGAAACAGCCGGTGGGAAAAAATATATAAAAAACACTCTCACTTCTACCTTTTCCCTCTGAAAGCAGGAAATACATCCCCCATGTGAAGGTATCTTCCCTGTACCAGAAGGACAGAAAGCATCTTTGTCACCAGAGTTAGGGGATTCAAGGCTAAGAAAGCTGTAATACAGATCTTACTTCTTCATTCGTTTGCTACCTCAAGGACAAGCCCCTTTGTTCTGTTAAATCTTCACAAGTAATTGTTTCCTTGTCTGAAAATGATGTATAAACAGCCTGCTTTGGTCACTTTGGGGGTCCCATTTCTATGAGACCTCCATGCATACAAATTAATCTTTTTCTCTTGTTAACCTACGTCAATTTAATTATTAGACCAGCCAAAAGAACTCAAGAGGGGTAGGAAGGAACTTTCACCCTCTCCAGCCATCCAAACCATGGAATACTACTCAGTGTTAAAAGGAAAGAGCTGTTGATACACACAGAGGTTGAGTAGACCTCAAGGACATTGTGCTGAGTGAAGAAAGGCAATCCCATACTGCACTGTTCCATTTATATAATTATAATTCTTAAAATGACGAAGGCGTGAGGTAGGGAAGAGACTGGTGGTTCCCACGGGTCAGGGATGGTAGCAAGAGGACGAAGGTTGGGGTGACTGTAGGCAGATAGGTAGGGGGTCCCCGGAGAAAGGGAACCGGGCGTGGCTTTCTTGACAGAAGAGAAGCCATTTTGTGATCTAAGCCAGGCCACAGTGCTTGCCCTTGGACAGGTCTCAGTAATTAATAACCTTAAGGCAACAAAAGCAGGCAGGAAGAAATGACTGCTATCAGGCAGGAGAAGTAACAATAGCAAAGATAACATGTCAGTTGCAAAGACTCCCCGTTCTGTTTCAATGGTAAAGATTAGCCGGAAGCTCAACCACCAGGTCAGCTAGAACCTAAGGGAGACGATGTTGACCTTTTCTGACCCTCGTAACTTCAGTCCCCTAAAGCTTGGACTCTGTCCACCACTGAAGTCCCTTCATGAACGTGCTTCTGCTCTTAGCTTAAAGCTTCCCCAATTTTGCTCTTTGGGGAGCCAGTGCTTTGGGACACATCCCGGGTGTTCTCCTTACTCGCTGCAAGTAATCAATCCTTCCTTCTCCCAGTCTATGGCTTGGTTGTGTCTTTTGGCTCAGTAACCACCAGCAAGAGGCAAACAGGGCTACAAAGGGGCCGCACAGGGAGGTCTTTGCCATAACGGAGTGGTTCTATAATTTGATTGCAGTGGCGTTTACAGGCATCCACACATGTGATAGACGACGTAGAACTATAACTACATGCACAGTGTACCTGTGTCAACTTCCTGGTGTGAATAGTCTTCCACAGTTAGGCTGTGACAAGGGAAACCAGCTGCAGGGGACAGGGCACCTCTCCATTTTTGCAACTTCTTATCAGTCTACATTTATTTCAACGTAAAAAGTTTTTTTAAAGGCCAAGGCTGTACACCTTTAAAAAGACTAAATTACTGTTACCTGCAACACACGGATGAATCTCAGAGGGCTATGAAGCCAGGCCCAGAGCGCCTGCTGTGTGCTTTCATTTCTGTGAAGTTCGAGAACGACCCCACTAACGATGGTGCCTTCAACCAGACAGCAACTACCTCAGTTTTGGAGAAATGGACTAGGAAAGAACATGATGGACGAGGTATATGAGGCAGTGAGAATGTTCTATAGCTCTTCATTCAGGGGTGTCAGGGGGTACACGGGTTTAAAATAAATCAGCAACTTGTACACTTAAGAAAAGTGAAAAGTGTCTATGTATAGCACAGGGAACTCTTCTCAATGCTCTGTGGTGACCTAAATGGGAAGGAAATCCAAAAAAGAGGGGATACGTGTATACGTACAACTGATTCACTTTGTTGTACAGCAGAGACCAGCACAACATTGTAAAGGAACTATACTCCAACGAAAATGTTTTAAAAAAAGGTATATGGTTAGATTAGAGTACTTGTTTTGTAAGGAAAACTATGTAGTCATTAAAAAGAATGAGGAATATCTTTAAATACCAAAATGGAAAGATATCTGACATACTTTTGAGTGGAAAAAAAAGTTGTCCAACGGTACATAGAATAGATTGCAATATTTCTAAAAATAAATGTGAATTCACTTAAAAGAAAAAAAGAAAGGAAAAAAACCTTGCTTAATCTTGTTTTATGAATTTCTGAACTGCCAGATGTGTTAGGGAAACACTGACCGAAGCTGCCCGCCCTGGCCAGGCCCGATAGTAACCACTTGCATGAGTCATGTTAGAACTCGGACCTAACAAGCTACCACCAACCGGGAAAGGTCACAAGGAGAGAGGAGGCGCCAGTCCATGTGTCCTACCAACCTCCCAGAATCCTTCTCGCTGGAATCCATCTTGGCTGAGTGATGCTCGTGCCACCAGGAAGGACCTTGAGTCAGAATGATTGGCCAGAGACAACCGGGAAACTAATCCCATCACCATAAAACCCGAGACTGTGAGCCACGTGGCAGAGCAGTTCTCCTGGGTTCCCTTACCCTGCTACTCTCCTCCCGGTGCCCCTTCCCAGTAAAGTCTCTTGCTTTGTCAGCAACGTGTCTCCTCGGACAATTCATTTCCGAGTGTTAGATAAGAGCCCGCTCTCGGGCCCTGGAAGGGGTCCGCCTTCCTGCAACAGAAGTGTCACTGGTGGAACAGTGATTTCCTCTGTTCTTGCCCTTCTCGAGGGAAAGAAATCAGTCAAGGGGCATAGAGCAGTTTTAAGTAGCAGGAGTTTTATTAAGCAGAGTGAAAGTCACTCCCGAGAAAGGATGAGAGCGGGCTGTCTGGAAACCAGAAGCAGCCCTGCAACAGGGTGGGGTTGGGTTTTTCGGAGCGGTGGAAAGTCCCTCCCTGTGCCCTGTGTCATTTGACTGACAAGTTGATTGACAGCTTTAGGTTATATAACTTTTCTCTTAGTGTGCAGGTGCTTACCCATAAGCACCCAAGCAAAACCCATGGTGGCAGGGGGAGGGGTGTGTGGAAGAAACCACAATGCTGATTTCTTAAAAATACAGCATCATGAACCCCAGGTCACCTTGAGTCACCGTCTATGTCTTGGTGCACCTGCACCAACCTGTGGCCCTGATGTGGCTTGAAACCTAGCCGTGGTCCTTGGCCACAGGAGGGAGGATCTCTGGGTTTGCTCTGACCGCCAGTGTCCAGGTGGAGGACGGACTGCTCATGTCTGACTAGCTACCTCACAGAAGCAGGCCCTACGTGAGGGCAGCTCATACTGACGCCCACTCTGGGGTCTCCCCCCATTTCCACTTTCCCCTACTTTAAGTTCTTGGCCTCAGGCCGGGGACAGGGCAGAGGAATGACTTTCTTCTCTATTTTCTCCTAGAATGTCCCCTGCTCCAGCCTGCATTTCTGTGCCAATCTTGTTTACTACTATATAGCAGACCCTGAACAACCTGGGTTTGAACCGCATGGGTCAACTTATAATTGGAGTAAATACTATAGTACGACATGATCCTATCAGCAGTTGGTTGAATCCAGGGATACAGAACCATGCATATGGAGGAAACCCAGATATGGAGGAACTGTGGATAAGGGGGGCTGACTATAAGGGATACTCAAATTTTTATTGTGAAGATGATCGGTGCCTCTAACCCCCGAGTTGTTCGTGGGTCAGCTGTATTTGAACGGGAAGCTTCACGACGTTTGTCTAGAGCAGTGGATCTCAAACGTGGTCCCTGGACCTGCAGCATCAGTAGCATCAGGGAACTTACTAGAAATGCAAATTCTGGGACCCCACCTGACCTAGTGAATCCAAAACTCGGGGGCGAGGCCCAGCAACACGCCCTCTGGGTCATTCTGTGATGCACCTGGGGACCTCTGACCTAGAATCAATCCCTGTTTCTTGGGATGCCTGCGGGGCTGGGGACGACCACTCGCCCAGAGTAAACATCTCCTTTTCCCAAGATCACCGTCTGGCTGCTGTGGTCTCTCCCCACCTCCTTTCTCTACACCCAGCAGAGAAAATCAGATTTCACTTTTGTCAGGTGACCTACCATAGTCCAATCAACTGCGGCCAGTCTTGGGGTCAGGAAGCATAGTCTCAGGGGACAACCTTGGAGAAAGATAAGACAATTCTTAGAGAAGAGGGCTGGGCAGCTCACCCAATATTTACTGCAATATCCTGTAAAGATGTTTGTAAACGTGCCTTGAAAACTCCACGGCTTTCAAGTGCAATGTTTGATCCTCATTAGAAAAGATAGAATCAATTTTCTCCGCTGGCTTTCTGTGATGCCTAATTTATTTTGAAAGGAGAAAGAAAATTATTTAATTTTCGGGAGTTTCAGTGTGAAGGGTAAATTAAATAATGACATGGAGCATGTCAGCTGCAGTTTCTCCTTCACCCCGCTCCCAGAAATCACATATTCTTTCCCAGTCATTACAGATTACTTTCAATTATTTTGAAAAGAAAAATGCCACTCTAACAACTATAAATGGCTTATATTGTAGCTCTCAACCTTTTAAAAGATGATCTATTTTGCAAAAATTAAATTGCATCAAACTCAGAATCTCTGGAAACGGAGCAGGCAGACTCCTCCAATTAAGCCTCCAGCATCTGCTGCAATATTTTGCCAATAAGCCATTCCAATCCAAATATAGTTCTGATGCCGCAGCGCTTTCTGGAGCAATTAAGTGTGTAGTTTTTAAGATCTCCACGTTGCATTTGGCGCTCGCTTTCCCAAGGCCTCCAGATCCATGACCACCTGCCGTCTAATTCTGGCCTCTCCTGCACACTCAGCCTCTCCTGCCTCAATTTCACAAATCCCTGGTGAACAAAGGAACCCGGTGGCTGTTTTCTTTGCAACCTGGGAGGTGAAGCCGGCTGACCCACGGCGCTCCCCGCTCAGCTAATGAGGAAGGCATATCTGCCTCACTCCGTGGTCGCACCCTAGCTATCCACCTGCCTCCCCTGGAGCTCTGTCTGGAAGGCAACATCCCTGGTTAGTTCCCACCTGCCAGGGGCGGCTCATATCCCACCCGTGCCTCTCTTTAGTCCTCGGGACCTCCCTAGGAGGTGTTATAATCGCCAGGCCCTGCTGCAGGCTGGGTGGTCCCAGAGGCTGTCTCTGAGATGGGGACGCGTGTGCAGGAGGTTTGCTGGGTGTGCCCTCGGGTGGAGCATCTGCGGGAGGGGACGGCAGGCCTGAGCAGTGGACACGCGGGGCTCAACGCCACCGTGGGGAGCTCCGACCTGCAGGGCCCCACAAGTATCTCTTCTAGGAATGGGAGCGGGTCCTCACATCGCCAGGTCAACACAGCATGGGGGCCACCACTGCCACCCGCAGGCAATGGGGAGCTGGGCCGGGACAGCGAGTTACCTGTCTGAGTGAGCATCTGCATGGAGAAGCGTGACTGGTGCCCAGCACGGACTCCGAATGCAGCTCCTCACACAGGTACAGGAGTTATTAGTTAGTTATTTAGTTTCAGCTGTACAGCAAAGTGATTCACTTATAGGTACGTTTTTCAGATTCTTTTCCATTATAGGTGATTACAAGATATTGAATATATTTGCCTATGCCATACAGTAAATCCTTGTTGTTTATCTATTTATATTTAGTAGTGTGCATCTGTTAATCCCATACTCCTAATTTATCCCTCCCCTTTCCCCTTTGGTAACCATAAGTGTGTTTTCTATGACTTGTGAGTCTGTTTCTGTTTTGTAAGTAAATTAATTTGTGTTATTCCTAAGATTCCACATATAAGTGAAAACATACAGTATTTGTCTTTCTCTGATTTATTTCACTAAGCATAATATTCTCTAGGTCCATCCATGTTGCTGCAAATGGCAATATCATTCTTTTTTATGCCTGAGTAATATTCCACTGTATATATATAGACCACATCTCATTTGTAGAGATGTGGACGACCCTAGAGTCTGTCATACAGAGTAAAGCAAGCCAGAAAGAGAAAAACAAATATCATATATTAATGCATATATGTGGAATCTAGAAAAATGGTACAGATGGACCTATCTGTAGGGCAGGAGTAGAGATGTAGATGTTGAGAACGGACATGTGGACACAGGGCAGAAAGGGGAGGGTGGGACGAATTGGGAGATTAGGTTTGACATAAATACACTACCATGTATAAAATAATTAGCTAGTGGGAACCTGCTGTATAGCAGAGGAAGCTCAGCTCAGTGCTCTGTGATGACCTAGATGGGCGGGGGGAGGGAGAGGGAGGTCCAAGAGGGAGGGGATATAGGCATACATACAGCTGATTCACTTCATTGTACAGCAGAGACTAACACAACATTGTAAAGCAATTTTACTCCAATAAAAAAAAAGAAAAAAGAATAGACCACACCTTCTTCGACCATTCATCTGTTGATGGGCACTTAGGCTGCTCCTATGTCTTGGCTATTGTAAATAGCGCATCGTCCTCATTTCTTGTTCTACTGTCACTGCTCCATTCCACACACTCATCGGTTCTAGTCCAGACTGAGAATATCCCCTCTGGACAGCTAGCACTGCTTCCAGACCCCCCTGTCCCTCCTGCTGCTAACACACCAGTGACCATGGATCACAGCTCCATCAGGCTTCTTCTCAGAAAGATCCGCTTGTTTCCCACGCCTGCGTGGCTGAGCCCAACCCCACCAGCAAGCCTGCTTTAGGACCATCGGTGCTTCAGCTCACCCTTCACTGACACCTCCCCAAGCCCCGGGTGGTGGCCACGTGACCACGGGGACTCTTCTTAGAATTGTGCTGGACCCTGCAGAGGTCCACCTTCCTCCCAGTGCCCAAGATCTACTCCACTTGCCTCTTCCCAAGAATATCACTCAGAGGCACAAAACAGGGTAAGAGCCCATGACAGTGACAGCTCAGGCCTTGGAAAATATTACAGTTCTTCCTGGTGTAGCTAAAATAGGAAAAAGAAAGACTTCTGAGGACAATAGAGTAGACAAGTTATTCAGAAGTGAGAAAAGAGAAACACTCTAACATTGACAGATGAATGCAAGAACTTACCTTTTCTTACTTTGCTACGCTCATTCTACTTGTGGTTAAGTGGGTTAGGAGTCTAAGGACAAATGTATAATATTCTTCACCATGGAGCAGGTTGGACAGTGTTCCCCAGAATTCATGTCCACCCAGAACCTCAGAACAGGACTGTATTTGGAAATAGGGTCTTTGCAGATGTAATTAATTAAGGATCTCAAGATGGGATCATCCTGGATTTAGGGTGAGCCCAAAGTCCGAGGACGGGTGTCCTTATAAGGAGAGGAGAGGACACACAGGGACGCACAGAGCAGAGACCACGTGAAGACGGAGGTGAGACTGGAGTGATGTGGCCACAAGCCCAGCAACACCGGGAGGCATCAGAAGCTGGAAGAGACAGGAAGCCTCCTCCGTGAGAGCCTCTGAAGGGAGCACAGCCCTGCCCACACCTTGGCTTCCAGCCTCCAGATCTGTGAGAGAATAAGTTTCTAAGAACTAAGATCCCTCACGCCGCATGGTGAGGCCCCTCCTCCCAAAAACAGAATTGCCACAAAACAAATTACTCCTGTCCATATGGCATGACCGTTGACTCAAAATCAGCTGGTCCCCAGCCTGGATTTGACACAATGCCTCACGAGGCGCAATCCCGTCCCCACGCTGGACGTCATAGGTGTAAAGGAGGCCCGGCAGACGTACAGAGGCCAGCACTCAAACAAGCAGGGTGACAAGAGCTCAGAGCCTCTAGGGCAGGCGTCCAGGGTCCTCCAGGGCTCAGGTGGACATGTAGACAGAAGTGGGTGCTGGCCACACTCTGAGTTCCTTGTGGGCCTTGACTCTGACTAGCACCATGTTGTGGGCAAAATTCATATGTTAAACTCTCATGCCTCATGTGATGGTTTAGGAGGCGGGGCCTTTGGGAGGTGATGAGGGTTAGAAGAGGGCATGAGCGTGGGGCCCCTGGATAGGATTAGTGCCCTTACAAGAAGAGGAAGAAACACCAGAACAGTCTCTCTCTCTCTCTTCTCTCTCTATCATGTGAGGACACAGTGAGAAAGCTGCCATCTGCAAGCCAGGAACCCAGTTGGCTGGCATCTCAATCTTGAACTTCCAGCCTCCAGAGCTGTAAGAAATAAATGCTGGCTGTTTAAGCCCCCCTCTCTGTGTTGTTTCGTTATGGCCACCAGAGCTGACCAAGACACATCACGTCCCCTTTGAGGTCCTGGCCAAGTGGCCACAACTCCTTAGTCAGGCTGTCCCAAGGAGAGGTGTGACAGGTAAGCTTGGTCCATGTGATTCAGCACTCTGCTACATTTATCTAACCCCCTACTTTACGGATGGGCAGAGTGGCAGGAAAGTAGATGCAGGAACCCTTGGTCTGCAGCAGGGTTCGTACAAGCAGTAAGCCTTTCCTTACACCATATGCTTCCTAAAGTTATTTTTTTCTTTTGTGATTATTTTTGAAATATGCCTAACTTGTTTGTATCTGCTGTAAAAATAGTTAAAGAGAAATAACTCGAGATGATGACTAGTATTGTTTATAACCTTCTGAAAGACTATGCAGATTATAATACATAGATTATGCAATTGCAATAGTTTTTATGAATGCATTTTCAATTACCTTCTCTACAGATTTTCATATAAATTGTTCTTTTGGTTTCAAAATTTCTTTAAAGGAAATTGTACATTTCTTATATATTTCATATATTGTCTTATCAACAAATGGATTTTACCAAGCTTCCCTACAAAGTTTATCATAATGCTCTTTTAAAAAATAATTACTAAAAAAATAATAATTACTGAAAATATAATCCTCCCTTCTCTATTCCTATCTACATTTCACTTCTCATTTCCTCCCTTTCCCCCTAAGATAAAAAAAATCACTTTATCTCTGAAGATGAAGGCTATTGGAATTGTGTTCCATTTACCTGTGTCCATTCAAAATAAATAATACACATATAAAATTAAATTCAATACCCATTCTTAATTTTAAAACATTTTATTGAACTAGTAATAGAAGAAAAACATTGCTTGACATAATAAAGAATAATGTACCTCAAATGATCATTTTACTTTGTGGTGACACAATGGAGGCATTCCTATTCGTATCTGGAATAAGATGAGAATATTCGCCATCACCAATAAATTTTAGGTTTTTCCTGGGCATTCTAACCAATGCAATATGAAAAGAGGGGGAAAAGTACACAAGTACAAACATTGTAAAGGAAAAATCAAAGTTTTTGCCAATGACATAAATATCTATTTAGAACATGTTTTCTTTGGTTTTATTTTGCTCTTTTTTTTTTTTCCTAGTTTCCTAATGTGAAAACTCAGATTACTGATTCAAGACATTCCTCTCTCTTTTTTTTTAATATGAGCATTTAATGGTATAAATTTCCTTCCAAATACTGGTTTAGCTGCATCCTACAGATTCTGGTATAATTTCAATTTTGTTCAGTGTATAACATTTTCCTGTTTCCTTTGAGAATTTCCCTTTGACTCACAGATGATTTTAAAATATGCTGCTTTATTTCCTAGTGTTTGGAGATGTTCCTCCTTTCTATCTGTTTTTGATTTCTAGTTTAATTCCACTATATAGAGAAAAATCTGCTTCAAATGATTTCAATTCTTTTACTTTTGTTAAGGTTTAATTATGACGCAGGGGGTGGTTGATTGTGATGGATGGTCCATGTTCACTTGAAAAATTGTATATTCTGTTTGTGGTGGAGTGTTTCATACAAGTCAATTAGATCCAGTTGGTTGGTTGTGCTGTTGAATTCTTCTACATTCTTGCTGATTTTCTGTCTACTTGTTTTATAAATTACAGAGATAGGAGTATTGAAATCTCCAACTATAATTATGGATCTATTTCTCTTTTCAGTTCTGTTGGCTTTTGATTTTGCTCTCTATATATTGAATAGAGAAAGCTTAATGTTAAGAATGATTAGCTATAACAAGTGGTAGGAGTTTTGTTCCATGTACTTTTCATATAAATTTATTTATTTCATATATTTTATTTTTGGCTGCGTTGGGTCTCTGTTGCTGCACACGGGCTTTCTCTAGTTGTGGTGCAGTAGTTGTGGTGCATGGGCTTAGTTGCTCCATGGCATGTGGGATCTTCCCGGACCAGGACTCGAACCCGTGTCCCCTGCATTGGTAGGTGGATTCTTAACCACTGCACCACCAGGGAAGCCCTGTTCCATGTATTTTTAATCCTTATTTTAGGTGCACACACATTTAGGATTGCTGTGTCTTCTTGGTAAACTGACCCTGTTTTATCATTAGGAATACCACTTTCTCCCTGATAATATTTTTTTGCTCTGAAGTCTACTTTGAAAATAATGTACCTATTTCATCTTTCCTACTCAGATCCTGCATGCTAGATCCTTTTCCAGCCCTTTGCTTTTAACCTAACTATTTCATGATATTTGAAGTAAGTTTCTTCCAGGTAGCATAGAGTTGGGTCACATTTTTCATCCATTCTGACATTCTCTGTCTTTTAACTGGTGTGCTTAGGCCACTTACATGTATTGTAATTGTTGCTATTGTTGCATTTAGTCTACCATCTTATTTTCGTTTTCTGTTTGTTTCCTCTACTTTTTATCCTTCTGCTTCCCCTTTCCTCCTTATATTGATTATTTGAACATTTTTAATAATCCATTTTAATGTATCTGTTGTGGTTTTGACTATGTATATCTCTTTATCTACTTGGTGTACTGATTGCTCTCAGGGCTACAGTACACACGCTTAACTTTTCCCAGTCCACTTAGAATCCATATTTTACACTTCCAGTGCAATATAGAATTTTAACCACCATAGAAAATCCTTTATCCTTCACCTCAATACCATTTTCTATAAATTACATCTATATAAATTGACAACACTTTCAACCAGTGTTATAATTTTTGCTTTCACTTGTAACACATTTTAATGAATTCAAGAG
The DNA here is from genome assembly GCF_964374135.1 of Grampus griseus. Classification (NCBI taxonomy): domain Eukaryota; kingdom Metazoa; phylum Chordata; class Mammalia; order Artiodactyla; family Delphinidae; genus Grampus; species Grampus griseus. The sequence goes on along the minus strand of NC_139003.1, from coordinate 96,725,055 downwards.
ACGAATTGTAGGTTACTACATGTGCCCAGATACTTCCCATTTCTGTTCCTCTCCCTTCATTCCTGATGTTCCATTTCCCTCTAGTAACTTCCCTACTGTCTGAGTAACTTTCTTTAGCAATTCTTTTGGGAGGAGTTGGCTGGCATTCAGGACTCTTAGTTTCCCTTCATTTGAGAATGTCTTTATTTCACTTTCCTTCCTAAAGGATATTCTCTGAATGAACTTAGAACTATGGATTGACAGTTCTTTTTTTTCAAAACTGTATTTCCACTTCTTTCTGGTCGCCATGGTTTTAATGAGAATCCACAATCATTTGAATCATTGTTCTCTTATACATAGGCACTGCATCATTTTTCAGTGACTGCTTTCAAGATTTTTTTCTTGGCTTTAGTGTGTTTATAATATATTTTCATTGTGTTTCTATGAGTTTACCCTTCTTGAAGTTTGCTTCTTACATTTGTAGGTTCAGGGTTTTTGCCAAATTTGGGAAGTTTTCAGCAACTATGTCTTCAGATATATTTTCTGCACCACACTTTTTCTCCTCCTCTCTGAAAATCCAGGACACAAACGTTAGACCTTGCAGCAGCACCCCACAAATCACTAAGGCTCGGGCACTGCTTGCTTTTTTCAGTCTTTTTCTTCTGCAATGTTAAAGTCTGACTACTCTCTCATCTCCATTATGCAAATTTTTTAGTTTTGGTTATTGTATTTTTGAGGTTTACACTTTCCATTTAGTTCTCCTTCATGTTTTCCATTACTTTTCTGAGATTGTCTATCCTTCTGTATGTTTCAAGATTACGTGCTATTACTTCTTAAAGTACTTTCATAGGATCAGGTTTAAAGTCTTTGATAATTTGGTCACCTCCGTCACCTTGGCATTGACTTCTGTTGATTGCTTTTTCCTATGCAAACTGACATTCTTCTGGTTCTTTGTGTGTGGAGAAATTTTGCTGTGTACCCTGAACTTGTGGGATTAGGTCAGGTTCAGGCCACAAGTTCAACCTACCTTCTGTGGGTTGTGGTCTCAGTGCCCATTCTATTGTCAAAGGCTCTTCACCACTATCCAGATCTGCCTACCCGTGTGCTACCCACAGCCAGCCTGGGGCCTTGAGGTGGTGTATGCCCTGGCTCAGGTCTCAAATTCCTTGATGTGTTGTTTGGAGTCAGGAGTTCATAAAGCTCACAAGCAACCACATGGCTTCCTCCCTCGTTCCCGAGATCTCTTTGGTACTTTCTGATCTCTGTGCATCTCCTTGTTGGTCCTGGTGCTACAGTTACCCTGCTCCACCCTGAACTTCCAATGACGGCATCGGCATCCTGGGCCGAGTGAAGGGAGGCCAAGGAGAAAAGAGAAGCAGGAGGAGCTCGCCCTTCCCTCCTAGAACTACAGCAGCTCCTCCGATTGGAAGGAAGGTTCCTTTCTCCAGCACTTTGAGCACCTGGGGACCCTGCTGCTGCTGCCCCTACCACCACCTCTGCTGGTGGGGGGCTGCCTGGGGGCTGGGGCATGGACAAACCAAAGAAAAGGGGGAAAGGAGGAATGTTTCACCCCTCTCTGTCTTTTCCGCTCTCTAAGCCCATGCTGGAGGGCTCTTCCTGAGGCTCTGGTCACATCAGTGCTTACTCCTGGTTGGGCAGCCTGAGCCCAGCCCAGGGGACACCGTTAAATAAAAGAGACCAGGAACCGAGTGTTGGTTTAACGGTACTTCAAAATCTTGTCTATCTCCCAGCTCCGTCCACCATTATTTGCTTGTCAGGGTCTCATGCCCCTGTTCCAGGTACTGTGTCCACAATCCATAACTTCATTCCATGGGAGAGACACACAGAGTACCCTAGCTCCGTCTTACCCGGAACCATAACTCCACCCACTTTTTGGTTTAATTCTTTACATCTGAATCTTTATCCTTATAAAATGTGTTTTGATGTCATGAGAAGCCTTAGATTCGAGCTTTACAATGTGGCTAGCCAGTTTCCGAACATACCTGAATGTGCAGTCCACATTTCCTGCAGGCTGTTCTACAGATGTGTTTCATTTGAAAGTCCAATGAATTGTCAAAGAAAATTATGGTGAGATCATTTTTCTTAAGTTGTTGGCAACGTCATCTGAAAGTTTATTTGTAAAAAGTAGGTAATTGAGATGCCCAAAGAAATTTCTGAGAAAGAAGAATAGACTATGTGGACTGGATTAATTTTCAGGATTATATAAAGATATAATCATTTAATCAATAAATTGATGATTTTCTGGTGTAATAATAGATCAATGAATGGGGTAGAGAAAATAGAAAAGAGAGGATGTAAATGTCCACCCACCATCCTCAACATAGAAGGAAAGATAGCATGTGCATGTGGGGTGGGGAGGGCTGGTGGTATTGGTAAGATTTTATTGATATTTTTGGCAAGGAACATCTGAGAATAACAAGAGAAGTGACCCAAGTAGCCAAATATGTTGGGATATACTCAGGATTAAAACTCATTGAAAAAAAACCAAAAAAACTCATTGAGATGGAGACACATGATTAATAATTGGAAGGTCATAGAATTGGGCTAGAAAAGAAAGAGACTGGGGCAGGGCCAGTCCCCTGGAAGACTGCAGCTAGCCTGGTCGCTGTCTGCTAAAGCCACCAAGTCATCCTCCAGACCCTAAACCTTGGCCGGAAGTTGAGGGTAGACTGAGCATGGCTTTGCTCCGAGGAGAGGAAATGTGAGGTAAAATTGATAACCGGGGACAGGAGCCTGGTTTCCCCATCAAGTTGTTAAGAGGAGGTCGGTCATGTTTAATAACATGTAGAGGCACAGAAAATAAACAAACGAGTTAATCACTAGTCAAAACTCAAAACCCAAAATCCTCACCGTTATCAACTTTTCACGGAGACCTCTGTTTAGATTTGACTCCAGTGATAATTACCTCCCAAAAAAACCACCGGCTGCATCCCAGTGCTTTAATCACATTAAAATGTAATCTCATATCTTCTTCCTTAGGGATTGTGAAAAGAGAGGAAGAGACCAGAGAACAAAGAAAACCTTTGAACAGGGAGAATTGAGGGTAAGTCCTTTAGCGTTTATGGAATTCAGATGGTTTGTTGTATGTCAGGAAAACTTTAAAGTTAAAAGTATGTACAAAATGGAACCTTCAGAAACTCAAGGATAAAATGAGATAACAAACATAAGTTGAAAACATAGAGGGATATAACAGACCCTCAACATTACACGACCTCTGAGTGACGTGAGCTGCTGTGAACCACATGTCCCAGTCCACTCAAAGCAAAGGGAGGTCTGTGAACTTCATCTCATCGGAGCTCAGATGCGGATGAACACACTGAACGCAGGGCCCTCCCTACAGCCTGCTAGCCGGATGGTCACTGAAATTCCCTGAATTCTCTGTCCTGGGGAAACACCACCTCACCAGGGGGCATCCTGCCATAGAGCAGCTCTATTTATTAGAAAGCACTAGCGCTCCTGCAGTTGGTCCAAAATCTGCGTCTCTGTGGCTTCCACCCTCTGATCCCACTGGAGGCGGCTGAAATGTCTCTGTTCCCATTTCTGGTGTAGAACCTGATGTCTGAGGAATCTCCAGCGGCAGTGTTCCTTATTCCTACGACCATTCCTCACGTGGCAGGGCTTACCAACCAGTCAGGATTTCAGGGCTGCTGCTATGGTCACTGTGTCTCTTGAAGAAGGGCATATAGCGCTGTCAGCAGCAGAGGGGTGGCCATACATAGCCACTGTGCTACACAGTTCACACGGTTGCACTCAGGCCATAGGAATCTATGAGCGGATGCGTCTGCTCGTGCGGTGAACAGGAAAGCCCCCTGTGGGGCTGAGCACACAGACGGGAGGGTGGTGCACTCTGGCCCACGGACAGAGGATCCTGCACTCAGCACCCTCCTGGACATCGCTCTATAGCGCTCTTCCTGTGGCCATTCCCTTGTACCCTTCGGAATAAATCAGTAATCTCCAAGCACGGTGCCTCCCCAAGTTCTGCGTGTGGTGTCAGCAACTCATTCAACCTGAGGGGGCTTGTGAGCCCTGAATCAGTAGTCAGCTGGGCAGAAATGGGGACCCCACTGGTGGCTGGCATCTGAGGTGGGGCAGTCTCGTTGGGGACCTTGCCCCTAACCTGAGGGGTCTGCTCTGACTCCAGGGAGTTGCTGTCAGGTTTGAACTGAAGCATGGGACACCCAGCTGAGGTCAGAAAATTGCATCAGAATACTGAAGCCTCACTTGCTTTTGGGCAAAGAGGCATCTCTGCATTTGCTCTCTCCCAATGGCTGTTAGGAAGAACCAAAGCCAGACAGTGGTAAAAACAGATTTTACCCAGGAACTACTGCAGAAGGGAAAGGAGACCTCATTACAGAACTGAGCTCAATCCCAAATACAGCACCAGCAAGTGAGGGTTTACAAGGCAAGGAGTGGGCTGGTCAGTGGATGGAAAATCACTAAGAGGAGACATCAGGGGTAAGGGTGGGCAGATTATTCTAGCTAAACCAACCTCCCAGGATTCTTGCTGAGGGCAGCCAGGATGATCAGACATCGCCCAGGGAGGGTGGTGGATGTGGAATTTGATCAGATGTCAAGGTGGGGACCTGTCTCTACACGTGTTTAGCAGGGTTCTTGCTATAAACAGCTCTGCCAGGAAGAACACGAAGCCCAAGATTGAGCCTTGGTGGAGAAGAGGCTCAGAGGAGCCTGGTAGAGCTCAGTCAGGGAGAGAGTCTGTCCAGCAGGCATTTCTCAGATATACCGAGGTGTCAGGAACCTTAAATGATGCAGGACAGCGTATTGCAAACGCCTCTGTCTTTGTGGGTCTGCAGATAAACTGTGTATCTCTCAATGGACCACACATTTGTGAAAATGTGTAAAATCTGTGGCCTGAGTGAGTGAGTGTCTGGAGGCCCCTCCAGGGCTAGGAGTTTCTGAAGGGTTTATTTAAAGGGAGGAGAGGCACAAGGCAGGACTGTGGGTGCCACCGCAGGCGGTGCTTTCACGGCGTAAGACCCGGCCCCCTGGCCCAGGTTTCCTGCCCCTGCCTGCCAGGTGCCTGCTTTCTTGATGGTGGGGGGGTGGGGGGAATTGGGGGGATGACAGAGCAGAAGGATCTGCCAGGGGTCCCTCCCCAGTAGTGGGGTGAGTTGCATGGCTTAGAAAGGGCACTTTCTAGTCCATGCAACCTGGCTTTCACGTTTATTCACCTTAGGAAACAAAACACTCACTAAAAACAGTTCTCTCCGAGGACCCCAGAGGCAGAAGAAACCCCAGGGTTTCTGGGGATTCAGCGAAATCACTGCTCAACCCAGCTTGATGAAACTTTGCTGTGTTCCCCCTTTGAGCAGAGCACTCTGCAAAGGCCATGGCAGGTGGGGAGGGGACTCCATGAAGGCCTTCCTGGAAGGAGGTCCCAGGTGATCAGGGGGCTTCCTGAAGGAGGGGAGTGGCTGAGCACAGACCTCCACCCAGGGGTGGCAGGTGGCCCCCATCAGCAGTGCGGTCCCTCCCCGCTCCCGTTAGGGGCTTAACTACCCTAGCTTCTTTTTTTTTTTTTTTTTAATTTATTTAACAGGGGCTTAACTACCCTTGCTTCTTTTTTTTTAATTTAATATCTTTATTGGAGTATAATTGCTTTACAATGTTGTGTTAGTTTCTGTTGTATAACAAAGTGAATCAGCTTTACGTATACATATATCCCCATATCCCCTCCCTCTTCCGTCTCCCTCCCTCCCACCCTCCCTATCCCACCCCTCTAGGTGGTCACAAAGCACCAGGCTGATCTCCTTGTGCTATGCGGCTGCTTCCCACTAGCTATCTATTTCACATTTGGTAGTGTGTATATGTCCATGCCACTCGCCAATGCCTGACCTACGGGTTTTTTCCACTTTGCTTAAACAGGGCGGCGCCTCATCCTCCAGGACTCTCTGGACAGAGGTGGATGGGCCTGCTTCACTTATGTAAGAACCTTGGGGAAGCACAGGGCGCTGAGCATTTAAAAGAGTTAAAGTCCGGTGTTCCTGGGGAGGACTCATTTCATTCATTAACCCCTGAAGGGCGGCACAGCAACGTTTTCACGTTGGAGCGCCCACTAGCCACTTCCAAGGATGCTTGTTCCCCTCCCCCTCCTCCTTTCCCTCCATGCCAGTTTTCCAAACCCCACCTTACCCAGCGGATTTTCCTTAAAAAATAAGAAGCGATGATGTCTCTTCCTGCTTCAAAGCCCCTGGTGGCTTCCCATCCCCCTTCGATGAAACATCTCGGTCTGGAACTGAAGCCGTCCCAGGGTTGGCCACACCCCCTCCGCCAACTCGTACAGGGCCCTGTGAGTCCCCTCTCCTGAGCTCTGGGGTCCTGGTCCCCTCAGAAGCCCCGGTTTCCTGCAGGCGGCCTCTCCCTGTTGGAGGGGAGCCCTGTGAGAGCTGGAGCTGTCAGCCCAGGGCAGAGCTGCGGGCCCAGCCCTGAGAACACAGCCGCGCTCCGTCCGTGGGAGGGCTGGGTGACCGCTCTCTGTTCTACTGAAGTTTTGCAAATGCAGTTCAGCCTGTTCTCGTACAACCCAACAGCAGAACGCTGGGGGGTGTCCATCACTCTCACAAGAGAACCCAGGTTCTGGGGCCCCGGCAGGTCCTGGCAACGGGAGTCTACACTCTGGCGGCGGGGACTCTCCCCGGCCAGTGGGCTCCCCGCGAGCTGCCTGGCCAGCTTCTCTGTCTGTTGTCGCAGCGCCACCCAGAGGGCATCAAAGGTGCAGCTCCCGGGAGAGGGCCAACCATGTGCCAATAGATGACTTCTTACCCGCAGGATACATATTCCCCAGTGTTTTCAGGGCGTGGGGGGAGGGAGGCAGGAGGGGACATGTGCTGAGATAGGATGCAACATAGCTGTTACACAGTACGGGAGCTCCAAGGACACGTTGAAACAGCTAGACCCGGCTGAGGGCCTCCTGGTTGTGCCCTTGGCCAGGGGCACGGCATCAGGTGGGCTCGCGGCTGGGGTGTGGGCTCTGACCCGGGTCCCGTCAGCCTGATCGCACATCCTACCGGGGCCGGAGCCACAAGACAAGCCGGGAGCTCAGAGCAGATGCCATTGCTAGATGTTTATCCCTAGGAACTCACTAGTATGTCATCTACACCAGCAAAATGCTAGAGTCAGCCTCCCTGGTCCACATGGGGGTGGAGTGGGGCTAACAAGTGAGCATGCCATTCATCCATTCACTCATTCATTCATTCATTCATTCAAATATCCCCTCCTCCCTTGTCTACACCGGCACAGAGAAGCGCTGTCCTCACAGAGCTTAGTTTTCTAGGGGGAGAGATAATTTGATATGGGCTCCAGTGTATGGGACATATGGCTGCGTCCTGAGGGGCTACGGATGACCCTGCCTGTGCACAAGGGCACACACTTCCTGCTTCTTAAAACAACGTCTTTAAATCAATAGTATGTGTTTGCAGCTGACAGAGCTGGGGGAAGGAAAGAGTGAGAAAGCATTGAGAAGGACGAGAACTAGAGCAGCGGGTGTAGCAGCATCTGCACAGTTGACACCTGCGAGCGAGACCAGCCCCCAGGCTCCCCGCCTTCCACTCCGTCTGGCTTGCATCCCCTCCGGAGGTGAAGCCGGTCCCCACCTCCCAGAGGAGTCGGTGGAAACCCAGGAAGCCAGGAGAGTGGGGACGGAGGCCCCTTCCCCAGGGCTGGGCTGGCTCACAGACCTCCCTGCAGGACCAGGAGAGGGTTTGCAGTGCCGCCCTCCCGGCTGAGGCCAGAGCTCCCAGCCCTTCTACAAACCTCAGGAGGGGCACAGGGGCCTGGCCCACTCAGCTTTTCCCTGAACTTGGAAAAAGGAGCTGGGTGGCGCCTAGCAAGGCAGAAAGAAACACGAGCAAGCAGATGTGCTGGTCCTGGGCGTTTCCCAGGCGCTACAGAATCCGGCACGTTGTCAGCACTCTGGGCTCACTGAGCCTGCCCTGGCATCACTGTATCCTTGAGGGATCGCTCACCAATCGGGAAGGGCCTGGTCATCCCCACCCTGGGAAAAGTGGGTGCTCTCGAGGACCACCCGTCACAGGTGTGCGTGACTGCGGGGCAAGTGAGATCCTGGAGCAGCAAGGAGGCCCGGACACACAAATCTTAATTATGTTTCCTCGTGGTCGTTCTTTTACCTTCCGCCCCTGCTGTCATCTCAAAAGTCTTTGTTTATTATCCCATTGCCCTTAATTTCCTTAAAAACACTGAGCACATACTGCTGTTTCGTTCTCACAAAGATGCGGCACTTTTGTCTGTCGTAAGCTATATAAAGGACCACAGTCCTTTATCTGAAACTCTTTTCTTAACAGACTTCACCTTACTTTCTCAGTGGCCTGGGAAGCCGCATCCTCTACCTGACGCTGTTCAGCAGCGCAGCCCTGTTCCCCCGGCCCAGCTGGGCCCCCAGCCCTCCGCCCACCCCTCCATCCCCGACGACAGGCTACCAGCAGGCCCTCCATCGCTCACTTCCCAGGACACAGGCCTCCCAGCCCTTGGTCTGGTCCCGTTTGTGGCACATCTAGCAGAAACTCCATGCAGCATGGGACACATGACACTTCGCTCTGGTTTGGGGGATACAAATGTTCCGCGGCTTTGGTTTTCCTCGGGTCATCTGTAAGGCTTCCAGGATGGGGATCCAGGAGCCGGTCTGAAGTGTTGCTCCCCTCCCCCGGGATGTCACCACAGAAGGAGTAAGTGCTTTCAGGCACTGAACCCTGGCCCTCACGTTTTCGATACTGATGGATGGGTAAGAAATAGTTCAGATGACAGAAGGCTGAGCTCTGGGTCATAACCAGCTGCCACCTGGGCTCTGGAAATCTGGTACCATCAGGCTTGCTCCCATTTCATCAGGCCTGGACGTTTGCAAGTCAATGAGCCCCAGAAATGTGGACTTTGCTTCCAGTGCTGCCGAAGTGACCAAGATTTCTAAATGTACGAGATTAGCGCTAAAATCTTCAGGGAGCAAAGTTTCTTTGTCAGACCAGCAATTCTTTCCGCTTCTTCAGAAAAGCAGAGGCTCCTGCCATTTCTTTACATTTCTGCTTTTCAGCACACCTGGGCACACAGAGGCTTACGCCGGTGGAAGAATGGACAGTAAGATGCCGTCCAGTCGTCCGGTCAGGCCCGGGCTGGGGGGCTGGGGGGATGCTTTGGTTCCTCAGATCCCCCTCGAAGGCTGAGGTCAGCACAGTCAGAACCTGTCCTGTCACTGCAGGGCTCAGCCAGGCACCTTTTCTACCTGGTTCCTCTTTCTTTACCTCTTTTCCGTACCAGGGTGGAAGGGATGGGAACACAGGAGCCCTGAGCATAGACTGAGCTTCTGGATTTTACATATAGTATTTAATTCTCACGACAACCCTCTGTGCTCCTCATTTTACTGACTAAGCATCCGGAAGGTTTGGTCACCGGAGAGGTCTTCCCCCTGTGCTCAGCGCACTGCAGCCATGGTCCCCCCAACACCACTGCTCGCTGCTAAGGAAATGTGACGGCAAACAAAAGCTTCTCCCAATCCAGGAAATCTCTTCAGAAAGGGAGCAGAGAAAACAGGTGTATTACTGAGGGAGCAATAAAACAGAATGGGATGTGTATCCCAGGCAACCTGCTGAGAGATTGCAGAGACAGGAAGACGCCTCTCCCTTCAGACTCTAAGCAGATACAACCCACTACCCACGTGTTTCCAAGATAAACATAACAACTTCTCAGGTAACAGACCTGACAGCACCATTTGTCACATGTAGTTCCTCCTAGATTCGTCCGGTAATTGGGGGTGACCACCTGGGTTTGCTTCTTGGTTTTAGACAAAAGAAAAACAAATATCTCCTCTCCTTATGACAGGAGTAGTTTAGCAACCTGGGGCCAGGCACCCACCGAGGTTAGTGGGACACTAACACCCCCATGGACACTGGGAGCCAGAGTGCCATCTCTCTGGGAGGTTGTCTTTCCAAAGAGGCGGTTCCGGATCCTGGAGAAAGACACTCCTGGTGTAAAGCTGGAGGCCAGCTTATTTTGCTTATAACCAGATTTCCATATATTTCCAAGGGAAGGGGAAGGAACTTACAGTTGCAAGTTTCCTAAAGTAGATGCTCTAAGGAAGGCCGGGGGCATCTCCCCTTTATTTTTACCAGGAGGGTTAAGCCTCCTTGTTAAATTCGTATCTGCCTTTGCAGTGCCCACCAGACAGCAAGCCCTGCAGGGTCAGGACAACACATCCTTGTGCCCAGACAACGACCCTGTCCTTAGGGCTTTCTGGGCACTGAGTCAGACTGTGGATGCTCTGTCCTTTCCTTGTGATGCTACACATAAAGGGACCGTGGACATGGCCGTTTAGGTGTCTTCTGTGCAAGCATTGAGTGCTTTACACTTCTTTACAGATTTTGAACTGGCTTGAAAATAATTAAAGATGCTTTCATTTGGACACTAAGAAATCCTAAAGGAGTCGATCAATTTATCAGACGATTGTCTACTAATTATATTTTTCTTTTACAAATGGATGGAGGAGAAAGAACTCAAATAGAAGGGTAAATAGAGAAAGGATGATTTTGTCTCTTCAAATCCTTTCTCTGCTTATCTCTGGGGTTATTGTTTCTCTTATAAAAATGTCAGTAAGGGCTTTATCTGTATCTAGGTAGTATCTATGTAGTAACAGTGAGACTTATCATTTTTAGCATCTATATGCCAGACGCTCTACATCCATTATCAGTGCTCATTTCCTCCACAATTCTAAGAAAGCAGGATTATTATTCCTCTGAAAGGAACAGAGAAACAGCCTCAGAAAACTCCCTGGGGAGATTCTAAACCAACCCTGCCTGACCCGAGCTCCCAGCTCTCATTGCTCTGGGAAAGTCTACATGACACAGATATTTTCAACAATCAGCTACTGTCCCTTTGACTTTAGGGTTTTTTTGTGATATCACAATTTAACATTTTTATTTTAAGAATCTGAATTGTCCTCTGTGATTTCTCCCACTGCTTCAAAACTGAAAAGAATTATCTTCCATGATAATATAATTTAGGTTTTCTTCTAGTTTTGCAAATCTTATTTTTTCCATGAAATGCTTTAATTTAGCTGGATTTAATTTTAGCACAGGATGCAAGGTGTGGATGCAACATGCCCCCCCTTGAGATTGCTATCCACTTGGTCTAAGGACATTCATTAACAAATCCTTCCTTCTAGCCTTTCCTTAGAGACGTACCCTATCTTGCAAGTTTCAGACACTGGTGTGTTTTCGTTCTCCTTTGATCTGTGTGTCTATACCTTTGCTTAAATATTCTTTTGCAGGGCTTCCCTGGTGGCACAGTGGTTGAGGGTCTGCCTGCCGATGCAGGGGACACAGGTTCGTGCCCCGGTCCGGGAGGATCCCACGTGCCACGGAGCGGCTGGGCCCGTGAGCCATGGCCGCTGAGCCTGCGCGTCCGGAGCCTGTGCTCCACAACGGGAGAGGCCACCACAGTGAGAGGTCCGCGTACCCCAAAAAAAAAAAAAAAAGATTCTTTTGCAGATTTTAGCTTAGCAACACTATCTTAAGCAGCTGGAACTCCTGATCATTTCTGTTTTGTTTCAGAAGCTTTGATAATCTTGCACATATGTTTTCCCTTTATCTTTAGGATTTTTTTCTCGAATGTTTCATTCATTCCCAAATCCTTTAAGATGTTTAAAGGGTTGGGTTTGCATTAAGTCCACAGATTACTTTGGGGAAAACAATCACATTTTGCGACGTTCTGCCTGCTTGCCCGCGGACATGTGACACATCCCGTCCACGTGGCTTTCTTCCCTTCTGACACCTTCCGGGAGGTCCCTGGTAGCTGGTACAGCTCTCATTAATCTCATTCTTCTGTGCATCGTGTGCTTTTTGTTTCTATTCCCAGGTGAATGCTTTTCTCATCACACTCTGACAGATCTTCCAGGAGAAGTGAATGCTTTTCATTTAACATATTTGCTACGAAGCGATTCTTTTTACCAAACTCTTTTATAAAGTCTAACTGTTTTTGTAGAGACTCTGGAGAACACATGCCCATCACCACCTGCCACAAGGCATCCTCTGACTAGGTGAGACTCCCAGGGCGCCGGCAAGAGTCCAGAGGGGCTCTGGTGACCTTGGCCACGTCCACAACAGCCTGGGGGTGTGGCGGAGACCTGGGGGCGTGTGGCTGGTGAAAGGAGCCCTTAAGCCAGGCTCTTTGGTATCATTCCTTTCCCTGCTTCAGCTGGTTCCACAAAGCCCCCCACCATCTAGTCAGTGACACGGAGCCCTCCCGTCAGGTGTGACAAGGGGTCAAGGATCTGAAGCAGAACCTGTCTCACTGTCAAACCTCACATTTATCTTAAAATTATAAGTGGGGGGGAAGCTATGACCCACTTTCTCTCCAGAGAATCTTAAGTTAGGGTAGTCAGGCATTCTGCATCTACAAGGTATGACCTGTATTTCATGGTTTTCCTTGCATCCTGTACTACCTATGTCAGGAGGCCCTAAATGGTCCATATTCAGCTTTTAACAATAAATTACCAAAAAAATTTGATAGTTAGAGCTAATTTGCCACCACAGTAATTGAAGCCAGAATCGCTTATGTGGTCCCACAAATAGAAAGCCAGACCTCCACAGACAAAGGTTGGGGATCCCTGGGGGCCTCTCCCGCAGGTGGGATGGGGTTTGGAGAAGGGCAGTGCTGAGAATGGAAAGCACTTATTTCTCACACAGTCAGTGATGTCGGAGTCTCTGAAAAGCATCCAGGACAAACCCCCGCCCTGACAGCCCACCCGTGAGCACCAGCCCTCGTCCTGGGACCAGTCCTGAACACGGGGGGTTCTCAAGGCCACTGGTCCTGAGCGCCAGGCCACCAAAACCTTCAGTCACGTCAGCTGAGCTCTGATGGGGGAGCCTGAGCCCTAGAAACCCAGCTCTCCTGGCAGACAAACAGGAAGTTCCGTTTCTCTGCAACGGGTTCAATTTACTTCTAGTTCACAAGCTCATAATCAATTTCATTGGTTCCACCCCCTGCTTACGGTCAGTTATGAGTTTGGACTTGGGAGCGACAGGTGTGTCCTGGCAGCTGCGAGATTACCTAACTCAGTCTTTTTGATTCTTGCCATGTTCCTATGATTTATACTTTGTGTATTTGGGCCTCAAATGCCAAAATGCAAGTGCAAATTTCCTGATGAGTTTTCTGAACATTGGACATTTCCTAAGCAGAAGAAAAGTTCTCTTGAAGCTCTTGGTTCAGGACACAAGTCAGACATAAACCAGCAGAGATATACGGTTTCCTCAAAGAGTACCAAAGAATGTAATATAACATTTTTTTTTTGCTTAACAGAAACTCATATGAAGCAGCTCCAGTGATGGCAGCAGAAGCTGTAATGACTCCCACTCTGCTCACAGCCATCAGTCCTTCAGCTTAGATGACTGTCTCACCGTACTGCTGCCAGAAGTATTTTCTGATTCCAACGCTGAAGCCAATTCTCAAGTGCCGGCACGAAATCTCTTGCAATAACAAAAGTGTAACCACGCCATTGACATTACATACATACATGCATGGTCAAAGATCTCAGTGCTTCACCTTTTTACAGCATAGCCACAGACACAAGTCATCACAATGAAGAAAAAACTTTCCCGTTGCTTGTGCAATATTTTTCTCCTGAAAAAGCCTTGCTTCTACGGCTATTGTGTGTAAGAGCTCTTCCAGCAGAGCCTTGAGTAACCGTGGTGAATTTGTGCAGACCTTCTATTACTGAGTTAGGAGTTCATGAAAAAAATTGCACTGCTTTTAGTGGAGATGATACACAAACACATTTGGGGGATATTTGCATAAAGATGCAACGTTTATTCAAAGTTGAAGCAGGGAGGGAACGATACCATGGAAGGTGTGGGCTGTCCTTCCCAGATTCTGCATAATGCTGCTCAGAGAGCATCTGAGGTCCTTTCTATGGACATCAAAGCCATCGGCATGAAACGGTTCTCTAACTTCAACATTTGTACTGTTCAAATGGAGCAATTGAAGGACTTGGGTGATTTTGTGGCCATTAAGTTGTATTCCATTCTCTCACATTCAAAAATGGTTGGTTCTCATTAGCAGATGCAGTTGAGAGAATCCTGTTCATGTGAAGTGTTGCAATCATACTTCAATTCTGAAGAAAGGCCCCCAAATTCATGCTGATTTTAGAAATGATTTACTGAAACAAGTCTACTTATTTGCTGTTCAGAGTTTTCAAAATCCTTTTAGCAACAGGATTCTGAAAATTGACAGAGCAGCCCACAGTGCTACTGAAGCACTCCTTTAATAAGAAACTTGATGAATCTGTTAAAACAAACTGAAGAACTATTTATTCCTTCAAATGTCAATGCTGTTCTTCAAAGGGGCATTAATTATGAGCAGAAAAGGAAATTCTGACTTAAAATAGCTCATCCTTACGGCACTTGCCATGACCCCGTTTGAAATGGATTTCACCCCTTCGAGCATTCTTCTCTTTTATGTGGATGTTACTAAATGCCCTTCCCCTCGAGGGGAGAAGTAGGGCATCGCCGTCGTCCCAAAGAGGAAGGGAACAAAAATGAACTGTTATGCTTGTGTGTTGGGGGCGGGGGGGTGGTGAACAACATTTTAAAAAGTCATTGAACAAGAGATGTTATGGAATCCCGAAGAATGGAAAAGCAACTTCTACCAGAGAATGTGCTATGAGGCACCTCCAGAACTCAAATTCACTGCACAGTTTTCAGAGCTGCCAACGTTCTGCCAGTACATGCTCTGTAGACCAGCTCACAATGCTGGCACTGAGCACGGCTTCTCACTAATAAATAATCAGGGGACGAAGGAATGAAATAAGTGGCATGTAGCCGCTGTAGAAGGTGCATCTCGATGGACGTGGAAAATGGCAATAATGCAAGGAATTTCATAAGCGAATTCTGCAAAACAATTAACTGATAAGGAGAGCTAAGTCAAGAGGGAAATAGAATTAATTAAAGCGGTATATAACTTAGAGACATAATTTATTTCAGATACACAATGAATAATTTTAGTATGAGGCGTCCCATGTAATATTTTCCCTTGATCTCAATGACCCTACGCATGGGTAATTAGAAATGACTTAAATGGACATCAGTATTCCCCTGTGCTGCTCTGGTGTCACCCCATTCCTACCCGCTCCCTGGACTGTGCCATTCCCAGGGCAACCTTGGCCTTAGCCTCATGTCTGTGGAAGGACAGAGCTGCAGGCTGCCTCTTGGGAAATGGGCCTGAGAATCCCATCCAGGGTCTTCCTAGAGAGCTGCACGAGGGGCCACCATCCAGGCCGGGCGAGGTCCAGTGGCAGGCACAGTGGCCAGGACGGAGGGCAGAACTGAAGTCTCCTCTCTTTAAACCGCCAGAGAGAGCACAGCCTCCAGCACCTGTGTCCATGGGGACCCGTGGATGCCTGTCCGGGGACAGGGCAGAGCAGAACCCCGTGGGCCTCAGAATCAGGCCTGGCTGTGTTCCTTACTCTTTCTTTCTTTTTCAATTTTAATTTTATTGTGGCAAGAGCACTTACAATGAGCTCTACCCTCTGAGCAAATGTTTATGTGTACAATTCAGTATTGCGGACCGTAGGCACAGTGGTGTCCAGCGGATCTTGGGACCTCATTCATTTTGTTCAACTGAGTCTTTATGCCCCCTGATGAGTAACTCCCCATCCCCCTGCCGCAGCCCCCAGCAATCTCTTATCTACTTCCTGTCTCCATGAGTGTGAAGTGGAATGGTGCAGTATTGTCCTCCTGAGTCTGGCTTATTTCACATAGTGTAATGACCTCAAGGTTCAGAGCATGTGAATTGCCTACCTTTTTAATGCTTGATTGATGTTCCATGGTGTGGATGGACCACATTGTCTAGCGTATAGGTGTGGCCTTGGGCACTTACCTGGCCTGTGTACGCTGAGATCCCTTTCCTCACAGTGCCGTCCTAACCCTGATCTGAAGGTGGTGCTGCTACTTGATGTATTCAAACCTGTTATTAAGTGAAATCTTCATGGTCTATTACTTCCCAGATTCGACTCAAAAAATCGTCTCTTTCCTGTGATTTATGTGCTAGCCAGGAACCCCGGCTTCACTGAAGTCTTAAGGCTGTGTGCAAGGAAGAGCAGAACCTTCCAGGCCTTTCCTACCAGGTTAGTGATTATTTCTTAGAGGCCCTTTACCTGGAGGGCCCTGGGTACAGGCTGCCGTGTTTGCTGTGTTCCGCTTTCACCTCTTCCCTGATGCTACATTTCCTAGAGACAAGGATGGCCTTGATATGGAAAAAAATAGTAGCCCAAACCTGTTCGTAAGCATGACTGGTAATCAAATGTTTTTACCAACTTCCTAAAGTGTGAGCAGAAATTATTCTTAAAGTCTCCAATTTAGAAAAAAATTAATAAAAAATCTGACAGTCAAGATTTATATGTTCCCCAAGATTTATATGCAGAGGATTTTCCTTCTCCACTTTCTTCCTTTAGAACATTTCAAAAGAGTTTTGAAAATATTTTATGTATGTGTATATATATACATATATATTTTTTGTTGTTGTTGTTGTTGTTGCTGTTGTTCAGAACAATTGAAAAGTTCAGTCGCTCAGCTGCCTTTTCCTAACCCCTTCCTGCTGTGAGGATCACGTGACAGAGTCTGGAGAGCACCGAGAGGTGAGCAGAAGTTAGCTGTGTGTTCCTGCCTGGAAGGTGATGTGATGGCTAGAGCCGCAGTGGCCACGCTGTGGTATGAGGAACAGGTCAGGACAATTGTTAAAATGGCTGCCCTGACACTTTTGAGCTGCTGAGCCAAGCTCTGACTTGTTGTTGTTTTATTTAAGCCACTAGAGCTCTTCTTCTATTACTTACAGCTGAAAATATTCCAGAGTCTAACAACAGGTCATGGACATTGCAGGTACAGACAACAGTAGTGCCTGGCAAATGGCATGTCCTGTGTAGGGGACGTAGACAAGGGTGTGACACAAGTGGCCAGATAGTGAAAACCCTGAAGAACTCAGGCTAAATTTTGCAGGGTACTGGAATCCTGAAAACACACACCCTTTTTATTTTAAAAAGCATATTCAGTCTTAAAAGGAAACTACTGCCATATTTTAAAGTATACTTGAAAGCACATTGTGTTCAATTTTCAGAATCTTAAACTGACATGATACCGAATTCAAGAGTGAAAACTAAATGAAAGCTGTATCTGGAAAGGCAAATATGGAGAACGTGTTCCAGGCTACACTTTAGAACACAAATATTTTGATGCTCGTAATGCAGCCCGTAGGTCAATGTGTATTTCCCCCTCTCAGTTCGCTGAAATTAATGGGCATGTTTTGGCACATCAAGCGAAATAACAAACTTCTTAATTCTCTTTGTGAGAGCCATTCAGGCTGTTAACAGGGAAAATACTATTTGACAACCTGTAATTAGAGGAACTGCTCCCAACCTGCACCAGGAGTACAGGGACCCATCACTCTTGGTCCTTTGTAATAAGAAGAAAGAATCCTCGTGAACCCACAAACACGCTGCAAACGAACACTGAGTCATCAGCAAAGGACGTGCTTTAGAATCCCCGCAGATGGGTGTGGGGCAGTTGGCTGATTGCAGTTTCTTGTGAAATTACTGGGCGTGTGAGCTATTAGGTGACAGTGTGAGCTGATAGACTTCACCGTCAACGCATTAGGGTTTAACTGGCAGAAGTCCTGTTTTCCTTTGATGACAGTCCTGAGAAGTAAGTGTTTGTAGACTGTGTCCTGCATGCCATCTTCCTGCCAGTCCCATCTATAACCAAGCTGGCTCCAGCTGGGTGGGGGGCGCCTCGGACTGTGGGAGCCACAGAGCATGCCTGCGGGACTCTGGCTTCAACACTCTACTACATGCTTCGTGCCTCAGTTTCCTCCCTTACAGTTGCAGATTACACAAGGTAACCCCTGAAGAGAACTCGCCACCTCCTGCCATGTGCCATGTGTCAGTTTCTCAACAGCCTGAGAGCTGTGCTCTGTACCCTCAGAGTCCATTGTCTCCCTTGCTATTTCTGCTTCTGTGCTGCTCATCATCTTACGGAATCACAGCAACTCCCACACATCTCACTACAGGGCAGTTCTTAGATGTGAGGGGTCATCCAGGCCATGCCCCTTCTACCAGTCAGTCTTTTGGGAGCTCACGGGCCACACATCTAACCTGCCATTCCCCAGGGGACACTGGAGTGACTCTCGTGATAATCAGGCTATGTAATTTCATTGGTTAGGACCCACCCTCAGTCCCCTCACTGTAGCTTGCCCTCTGGTCAGGTGGTAAATCCTCCAGGTCCTCAGGGAAATCTCACTGTTCTCATGAGGCTGACGGCAAATCATACCATTGAACTTGTGATACAAAATTTGGACAAACTTATATGTATTTTCTTGTCCTCATGGAATTATCTCCAAATAGTTAATCAAGTTTGCAGATGCAATTAGATGGATTGGTATGGTGTGGGGTTCAGATGGCCTGGGAGGTTGGGTACCAGCCCTGGACCTAAGAATGATGATTTTTTTTTTTTAGGTTAATTTGTGCTTTTGTTTGCCAGTATAACTTAATTACAGTGATCAGAAAACTTTCTTGATCTAAAAAATACATTTTACACCACAACCCAACAAACACATATCTAATATGTATACATATATAAAAGTGAAACAAAAGTTTTGCCAAAAACTTCTACCCTGAGTGTTAATTTTTTTTTGAGACTTATTTTTCTAAAGCAGTTTTAGGTTTACTACAAAATTGACAGGAAAGTACAGAAATTCCCCGTATACCCCCTCCCCTCACATGCATAGCCATTATCAACAGAGTGGTACCTTTTTTTTTTTTTTAAGCCAGTGATGGACTGCATTGACACATAATCACCAAAGTCCACAGTTCATCTTAGGGTTCACTATAATGAAGTGAACAGTGTTGCACATTCTATGGGTTTGGACAAAAGTATGATGACATATATCCATCATTATAATGTCATTCAAAGTATTTTCATTGCTTATAAAAGCTTCTGTACTCTGTGTATTCATCTCTCCTCTCCCCCCAATCTCCTGGCAACCACTGATCTTTTTACTGTGGTTATTGTCTCCATAGTTTTCCCTTTTCCAGAATGGTATATAGAACCTATTTTTCTTTTTCTTTTTTTTCCAAAAGAGAGGTTCTAAGCCTTTATGTCTGTAAGACCACTCATGGTCCACCCATGCACGGACCAGACAGGCTCTAGGCGGCAAACTCCCCCACTAAATACTATAGCTTTCCTTTCAGTATTGAGCCCTGTCCCACTAGTCCTGTGCAACAGCCACGTGAGCTGCAGAGGGACACGGGTTGGGTATTTGCTCATAGGAAGGCCACAAGTTTTGTGTCCCTTGTCACAGTGCACCCAGATTCCTGTTGGGTATGCTGTAAAACAGAGGAGCTGTTTCTTCAGACCCCCTGCTCTGAGCACACCCCAACCTTAACGGTCTTGAACAAGCTATCATGTCTAATTGGAATAAAGGCAAGTCTTGAGATTTGCCCTCCGAAAGTGCCCAACGTGACAAACCGTAGATGAGGAGAAAGGATGCCAGAGCAGCTGAACAGGGCTCTCACCAACCAAAGTGGAGACAAGCAAACATCGGAAAGGAGAGTAACCATGGTTGACTGAAACACATTCAACCTATAAAAATCCACGAGCTCATCATAATTCTCAAAGAGAGCAAACACACAAACAAAAGCCCTTCCCTAACTTGCCTTCTTTAGAACCAAGAGTTATACCAATGCTTTCCTCTGAAAATTCAGTTAGGCAGGGGGAAGAATGAAGGCCTTATTCACCTTCCCTGCAGAATCCATATTTGGGGTTACTAAACAGCCCCAGCTGATAAGAAAACAATCTTCTGTATGGCATTAGGCGAGCTAATAACCACAGGTGATAAGATGAGAAAATCCCCTTTCATAGCCCCTGATGAAATAACTCAGGGCCCTGAGGTAGACGGGGCTAGATACACTCAGGGTTCCAGATGCGCACCCCAATAGTTTTCAGCTCCTAAACCCAGACAGCTACCTGAGCAAAAGGAACAGTCAGGAAGCCCGTGGAACCCCGATGTGGTTTCCTGCTTAAATTGTTCAGACATAACCACCTCAGGGCTTAGGGACCTCCTTTCCAGAGACAGGAAACAGTGAGCCATTAAACCACTGCAGGACAGTCAGACCCACCAGAGGACAGATCCTCTACAAGACAACTGATCTGACCTCTTCAACAATATAGTGAAAAAGGGAAGTGAGGGAGGAGTCCATTTAGCTTAAAAGTGATACAAGAAATAAAAACTCAAAAATTCTGTCCTTCATCTGCATGAACCATATTTTAAAGATATCTTGGAAACAATAGGAGACACTTGACTTTCTAATAAGTATGAGATGATGACAAAGAATGATTGTTCATTTTCTTAGGTGTGGAAAATAGGATTGGTATTATATAGGAAAGGGTACTTGATTTTTAGAGGAGGACATTAAAGTAATTAGGGGTAAATGCCACAATGTATGTTATTTAGTTTAAAATACTTCAGCTAAAAACAACAGTTGTAGCGATATAACAAAATGTTAACAGTGAAATCTAGGTGGTGTGTATATGGATATTCATTTTAATATCCACTGTATGTTTGAAAAATTTCAAAATAAAAAGTGAAAAAAAAAAGGTAAAAGATACATGGCTTAACAGCAGCTCCTTAAGCAAAAGATGTGGTGATTCTGTGTAGGACAAGAGATGAGAGCTGGTGTATCACCAGCAAGGTGGCAGCAACCCCCAGGCACATCCCTGGAAATAGGGTTTGCAGACATAGAACAGTGGTCATCCTGCAGGTGAAGAACTGGAAGAGACATTTGGGAAAGATACTTGGAACCACGCTCTAGAACAGAAGTGACAAATAGATCTTGGATGGTGGCCGCCATGCTGAGCATCTTCCCAGACCATCCTTCAGGTCAATGGGAAGAGTGCTCTGAGCAATGGGTGATGGACCATCCTTTCGCCTTTCTGAAATCCTGACCTTTATGGACCCACAACATATATGAGGGGAGAAGTTAGAGAGGAAAGAATCTATACCAAGTGAGTATAAAAAGAAAGAAGGTTTGGGTTTGATATGCAAAATGATGTTAGCGACATGCAAATGACCCGAGAGGAGGTACCCAGGTTGTATAGGAACCTTCTACACAGCAAGGGCCCAGCCTGGAGGACACAGCCCATCCACCCAGTTCCTGGAGGACAGAGAATACCCTTGTCCACCCCAGGCAGAACCTCTCCGTGGTGGGAAAGGGAGATGTCAGAGAAAAGAGGAACTCAGTCCGTTCTTGGAAAGAAGGCTAGAGGAGGATGTTCAGGTGCACACGTGCACGTGCACACGGACGTGTGTGTCTTCCTATTACGTTTGTGTTTTTATTTCCTTGATTTCTGCTCGCATATTTTTTATCCCCTTCCTTCTGCTTGCTTTGTGTTTATTCTGCACTTCTTTTTCTAGGTTCTTGAGGTGGTAGCTCTGATTATTGATCGGAGACTTCTCTTCTCATGCAGGTATGAGGCTTCTAGTGCAGCCTCCAACAGCTAACTATCAAAATGAAAAGTCTGATCATTTTTATTTTCATTTGGTTAAAAGTATTCTGAAGTTTCTCTGGACTCTGATTCATGGATGATTTAGAAGTGTGTTCTTTACTCTCCATCTATCTGGGGATTTTTCACTCCTCTTTCTGTTACTTCTAGTTTAATTCTTTTGTTGTCAGAACATACTTTGTGTGATTTCTATTCTTTTAAATCAGTTAAGGTGTGTTCTAAGGCTGAGAATGTGGTCTACCTTGGTGAACGCTCCATGTGAGCTTGAGAAGAGTGTGTATTCTGCTGTTGGATGGAGAACTCTCTCAATTTCAATTAGGTCAAGTTGATTGATAGTGTTTAACAGATCATCTGATTTCCTGCCTCCTTGATCAATTACTGACAGAAACATGTAGTTTCAGCTACAAAAATGGATTTGTACATTCTCATTTCAGTTCTATTAGTCTTGCTCTATATATTTTGACATATTTTTAATGTATTGTGAGGTTCATGCATGCTTAGTGCTGTTATAGCTTCTTAGAGAATCTATCATGTTACTCTTCATTCCTGATAATCTTTCTTGTTCTGAAATCTGTATTGTCTGTATTGAGGAATACAGTTCCTCAAGCTTTTGTTTGATTAGTGTTCTTTTGATTAGTAGCATGGTATTTCTTTCTCTGTTTCATTCTTTAGGGAGATTTTCTATCTAAATATTTATATTTAAGTGGGTTTGCTGTAGACAACATAGTTGGGTTTGGCTTTATGTCCACTCTGCAAACCTCTGTCTGTTAATTGGTATGCTTAGACAACTCATATTTTAAATGACTATTAATACAGATGGATTGGTATCTACTATCTTTGTAACTGTTTTATAGTCACCTTATTTGCTCTTTTTTCCCTATTGGTGCATTTTGTGAGTTCAGCTGAGCATTTTATATTATTGTATTTTCATATTTTCTTAGCATATCATTTATACTTCTTGAAAAATTTTTAGTTTTTGGCCTAGAGAGTACACTATATAGAGAGATATAGATATATATAGATATATATAGTTTTTTTTTTTTTTTTTTTTTTTTTTTGCTGTACGCGGACCTCTCACTGTTGTGGCCTCTCCCGTTGCGGAGCACAGGCTCCGGACGCGCAGGCTCAGCGGCCATGGCTCACGGGCCCAGCCGCTCCGCGGCATGTGGGATCTTCCCGGACCGAGGCACAAACCCGTGTCCCCTGCATCGGCAGGCGGACTCTCAACCACTGCGCCACCAGGGAAGCCCACACTATACATTTTTAACTAACCTTAGTCTGCCTTCAAAACAACACTCTACAGCTCCATGTGGTACAGGTACTGGCTATTCCCACATTTTCCCTCCTCGTTCTCCTGTCATTGTCATCATTCACCTCACTTAGTCACCCAATACATTGTTATTATTACTGGTTTAAAAAAACAACTACTTTTAGATCAATTAAGAACAAGAAAAATAAAATATTTTATTTTAACCTCCATCTATTCCTTCTCCAGCAATATTCCTTTCTTTGTACAAATCCAAGTATCTGATCTATGCAGTTTCCTTTCTACCCAAAGAACTTCTGATATTTCTGTGTGGCATGTCAGGTGGCAATGAGTTCCTTCAGTTTTGTTTTAGAAATTACTTTTTTCTCATTCATTTTTAAATAATTTCTCTAGATGTAGAATTCTAGGTTTCTTTTTTCTCCAGCACTTTAAAGATGTCAGTCCACTCTCTTCCTTCTTGCATGGTTCCTGGCAGAAAGGTCTCTCTAATTCTTACACTTGTTCCTTCAGAGTTAAGGTGGTTTTTTTCACCCTCTATTCTGCTTGGGGTTCTCTGAGCTTCCTGGATCTGTGGTTTGGTATCTGTCATTAATTTGGGACCATTCTTAACCATTATTACTTCAAATATTTCTTCTACCTCCCTTTCTCTTTCTTCTCCTTCTGGTATTCCAATTACACTTATGCTACATATTTTGATATTGTTCTATAGTTCTTGCACGGTCTGTTCTGCTCTTTTTTTTTCTTTGCATTTCAGTTTGAGAAGTTTCTATTGGCTTCCTTCAAGTTCAGTGATTTTTTTTCTTGGTGTATTATTCAGTGTTCTCCAGAGAAAGAGAGCTAATAGAGTGGAGAGGGATGTTAATGAATTGGCTCATGTGATTGTGGGGCAACTGTGAAATATGCAGGGTGGATCAGCAGGCTGGAAGCTCAGGCAGGGTTTCTGTGCTGAAATCTTTTTTTAAATTTTTATTAATTAATTTATTTATTTATGGCTGCATTGGGTCTTCGTTGCTGTGTGCAGGCTTTCTCTAGTTGCAGCGAGTGGGGGGCTACTCTTCGTTGCAGTGCGCGGGCTTCTCATTGCGGTGGCTTCTCTTGTTGCAGAGCACAGGCTCTAGGCATGAAGGCTTCAGTAGTTGTGGCTCGCAGGCTCTAGAGTGCAGGCTCAGTAGTTGTGGCGAAGGGGCTTAGCTGCTCCGTGGCATGTGGGATCTTCCCGGACCAGGGCTCGAACCCATGTGCCTTGCATTGACAGGCAGATTCTCAACCACTGCGCCACCAGGGAAGCCCCTGTGCTGCAGTCTTGAGGCAAAGTTGCCTCTTCTTCAGGAAACCTCAGTCTTTGCTCTTAAGGCCTTCAACTGACTGGATGAGGCCCCCCCGCCACATTACAGAGCATTAGTAACCTTACTCCATGTCTGAGTAGAGTCTGAGAAACTGATTTAAATATTAATCACACCTAAAATATATCTTCACAGCAACGTTTAGACTAGTGTTTGACCAATAAACTGGGCACCGTAGACCAGGCAGGTTGACATAAGTTAACCACCACAGTCTACCCCTTGTCAATTTGGCACCCTTCCACATCTCCTTAAACCATACTTACTTCTATAGCCAAACACCACAGACTGGGTGACTTATAAACAACAGAAACTCTATTTCTCACAGTTATGGAGACTGGAAGTCCAAGATCAAGGCTCCAGCACAGTCATGTTCTCGTGAAGGTCCTCTTCTGGTTCATAGCCAGAGCCTTCTCACTGTGTCCTCTTGTGGTGGAAGGGGCAATGACCCCTCTGGGGTCTCTTTTATAAGGGCATGCATCCCATTCATGAGGACTCCACCCTTATGACCTAATCACCTTCCAAAGGCCCTACCTCCTCCAAGTATCGTCACCCTGGGGATTAGGATTCCAGCATATGCATTTTGGTGGCAGGGGCTCAGGCACAAACATTCAGTCCATAGCAGGTAAATACCCAGGCGTGTGATTGCTGGCTTATATGGTAATTGTATGTTTAATTTTAAAACAAGCGAAAAACCCTGCCAAATGAATTTCCAGAGTGGCTGTACCACTTACATTCCCACCAGTGATGTGTGAGAGATCCAGTTTCTCTGAATCCTCACCAGCACTTGATATTGTTATTGTTATTTTTTTTTAGCTGTTCTAATAGGTGTGTAGTAAACCATCTCATCATGGTTTTAATTTGCACTGCCCTACTGGCCAATAACGAATATATTTTCATGTGCATTTTTGCCATGTGCATACCGTCTTTGGTGAAATATTTGCCCATTTCTTTTACTGTTTCATTTTGAAAGTTCTTTATATATGCTAGATATGAGCCTGTTTTCAGATATGTGGTTTATAGTTATTTTCTCCAAACCTGTAGCTTGTCTTTATACTCATTTTTCTTTATTCTTTCTTCCTTCCTTTCTTTCTTCCTTCCTTTCTTTCTTTCTTTCTTTCTTTATTTATTTATTTATTTATTTTTGGCTGCATCAGGTCTTAGTTGCGGCACACGGGATCTTTCGTTGCAGTGCATGGGCTTCTCTCTAGTTGTGGCGTACCGGCTCCAGAATGCCTGGGCTCTGTAGTTGCCGCCAGCGGGCTCTCTAATTGTAGTATGTGGGCTTAATTACCCCACAGCATGTGGGATCTTAGGGCGACCAGGGATCGAACCTGCATCCCCTGCACTGGAAGGCAGATTCTAAACCACTGATCACCAGGGATCACTCAGTTTGGCTTTCTGGGCCTAATTCTGTTTGCTTATGGGGAACAATTGAAAGAGAACAGCATTCAAAGCTCGTTTTGGAACACAAATAGACGATTTATGTAATTAGCCCGGGTGCAATTACATGGCGCACCATCAAGTGGCATCTTCATGAACTAGATTGGCACCAACTAATTCTTATAAACATAAATAGATCGAGTTGTTAAGTAACAAGTAATTGCAGAGAGCACATGATATTCTCTCTGGGCAAATCAGACTACCCATGTTTAATCTGGCTTCTGTACTGCTCAGGGGAATCAGAAAGAGGTGGAGGGAGGCTATCAGAATGATGTGCTGAGTAGTCTGGGTTAAATTCAAAGGGATATATGAACAGCCCTGTGATCTAGATAAAATGCAAATGCAGCAGTGAATGATAAGAACACATTTTTCACCATGGCTTTACTCTCCTTCAGAGGAATCCATTATTCTTAAATTACACACCGAAAACTATTTGCAGCAGATATTATAACAAGCGTGAACAACTTTTTATGTATAAAGAGCTCATGCAAAATTAAGAAAAATATGAAGACCCAAATATTTAAGTTGTCAAAAGATGTGAAGAGTCATGTCCCAGGGGAAGTACAAATGACTGATGCACATGTGACAAAAATTAAATTTCACTAGTAAGCAAAGAAATGGAAAGTAAAGCCATGAAGTGATGCCTTTTTGTCACCCATACTTCTAGCAATAATTTAAACATTGATATTGCATTTGCTTTTATCCCTCTGGAAACCCCATTGGATGGCCTCATAAAAGCACAGAAAATACACCCATGAGAGCAAAGGAGGAAGGAAAGTTGTTCTGTCTAAGGGTGACTTGAGACAGGCACGGGGACAGGTGTTTGTGGATGGGTGAACAGAGCGAGGGATGTCACAGCCGGCAACATCCCGGAAGTCTGCCCTGTTGCCCTGAGCTCAAGTTCATCGGGAATAGTGGAGGCCAGGAGTAGGAGTGACACAGACACCCAGCACTGATGGGAGGTCGGCGTCTAGAGCAGCTGCAGCTCCGGGCCCTGGACATCTCCCACACCCTGTCCAGACAGCAGATACCTGTGCAAGCCACCCACCCAAAGGCAAAACCAGAGGATTCTTCCCTGAAGAAATGAGGAAGTCCCAGGGTTTCCAGAGTGGTGCTGGTACCCACAATCAGCCCCACCCCTTCTGGAATGTGGACCCACAACATGACCCGCCTGCTGGTCCACGCCCACACCATCGCAGTGTGGTCAGGGAGGGGGCCTTGCCAAAGGGGCGGAGTGAGGCCACTTCAGGCCCCACGGTGGGGAGAACACAGGAGGAATGTCACAGCAGGGGGCATGAAGATAAGGGAGAACCCACAGGAAAACTGACCCAGAAGTGTGGATCATTCTGCAACAGAAGAGCTCCTTCATAAAGGATTTGAGTTTGTATTTTCAGAGTTGTTCAGGAAGATGTAACAAACGTATGAAAATAGGATACTGTGACAAAGGAACACTTGGGAAACAAGAAGACCTTTTAGAAATGAAATCAACTGTTTCAATAAAACGTGGAGCTAAAAAAGACAAGACAGAAAATATGAAAGGAAATGTTAAAAAGAGACAGAAGATCAATGCAGGATGGCCATCATTTGACTAAAAGGGAGGGTCTCGTTGATCCGTGAAACAATACAAAGTCTTCAGTTTCAGAGGCCACCAAGAGTTCACAATGATTGAAATAGACCACAGATTCAGCCTCCTCTTTTAAGACTGTGAAAATATTAAGGATAAAGAGAAGATTCTAGGAGCTTCCATAGAAAAAAGCAGATCACCTGCAAAGGCACCAGAGCCGAAAGGGCATCAGAATGTTCACTAGTCATTCCAGGTTCCAAGTGAGTTTCAGCCTGGAACTCCATAGCCACACCATTAATCAAGTGTGAGGACTCACTGCAGGGTTTCCAGACATGCAAAACATTCAAAAATGCATTTGTTTTTGCACCCTTTCTTGGGAATTTGCTTGAAAATGTGCTGTCTCAATAGAAGAAAAGCCCAGAGGAAGAAAGCTAGAAACCCAGGGATCTCAGTTGCTCCTGGCTGTGTCCCCAAGTCCGCAAAAGGAGTGAGGCCCAGGGACAATGGCGCTGATTCCTGGGGAGGGGTAATGCGGGGGAAGCAAGCTGAGGGTGATGTGTGTGTGTGACCAGCTATGGGAAAGCACAGTACTCCTTTTCCAGTATGAAAAAAAATCTCCAGGGGGAGAAAAACCAGACTGCATTAGTTTGTGAGGGCGGCTATAACAGAGAACAACAGGCCGGGCAGCTTAGACAGAAGTTTATTCTCTCACAGTCCTGGAAGGTGGAAGTCTGAGATCAAGGTGTCAAGAGGGCTGGTTTCTCCCAAGGCCTCTGTCTTTGGCATGCAGATGGCCATCTTTTTCCTGTGTCCTCACATGGTCGTCCATCTGTGTGTGTCTGTGTCCCAATCACCTCTTCTTATAAGGACCCCAGTTATATCGGATTAGGGCCCAGCCATATGGCCTCATTTTAACTCAGTCACCTCTTTAAAGACCCTCTCTCCAAATACAATCACATTCTGAGGTCCTGGGGGTGAAGACTTCAACATACAGATTTTGATGGACACGGTGCAGCCCATAACATGTACTGAAATGTTGTTACTAGAAAGAACAGAATGTACAAAGCAAATTGCAACATGGCCTGACTTTGCAGGGCAGGTGGAGTGTAACATTTGTGAGCTGCAGGCCCTTCACAGGGTTTGGAATTTGGGTTTGCAGGCTCAGTTGGTGAAGGCGGGGTCTCGTTTCTCCTTCTATGAACACCAACTTCCGGCTGGTGTTCCCACAGTGGCTGGAAGAGAAAGGCTGTGACACGCGGAATTCCTCCCACAGTTGGTGGGTGAGGAATTTAATGAGGGACCACCTCAGGCTCTCATGGCCTCGAGCAGCCAGGTTTTCCCACTGCAATGTGGCAAGAAGATTCTAGAACATAAGCTCTGTGAAGGCAGAGACTTTTTTGTGTGTGTGTGTGGTACGTGGGCCTCTCACTATTGTGGTCTCTCCCGTTGCGGAGCACAGGCTCCGGACGCGCAGGCTCAGCGGCCATGGCTCACGGGCCCAGCCGCTCCGCAGCATGTGGAATCTTCCCAGACCGGGGCACGAACACATGTCCCCTGCATCGGCAGGCGGACTTTCAACCACTGCGCTACCAGGGAAGCCCGGCAGAGACTTTTGTTTGATTCACCAGTATATGCCCATAGAATGGGCCAGTGCCTGGCACACAGTAGGTACTCAAGAAATGTTTGTTGAATGATTCAATAAATCAACCATTAGGATGAAACTATTGTCAGTAGTTTCCTGTTGGTAACATGTAAAAGAGTCTTGGAAGGGGTGAGTCCTGGAGCAGGCTGGGAGCATTTCTAAATTTAGAAAGAATTAGCCGCATCTGACCTATAAGTTTTGGCTCACCTGCTGTCTCCTCCATGAAATTTGGTTTCCCATGATTTCATGAGCTTCCACTTGAGGTGTGGATGGCTTGGTGGTCAAAAAGCAGCACATCTGTAGCACACGAAGGAAAATCTCTCTCTCTCCCTCTCACCAGCACTCCCACCCCCAAGCCGTCTCTGAGTTTGGATGTTTGCCCTGGGAAGTGCCCCTCCAATCCCCACACCCCCCTGAGATCCCAGGTTTTCCCAGGAGGAAAGGTTTGAGCTCCTCCATAAGAGGCTGGGCAAGGAGCCTCCTTTTCCCCCTGGAATGGAGCGGGGGCACCAGCAGGAGGAAGGAAGGGGAGGGAGGGGCTGGAGCACTGGCTGGAGGGAGAGGCTGGCTGGAGGGCCTGACCTCCGGGCATCACTGAATGCTGGAGGAGGGCCTTTGCTTCACTGCACCCCAGCCAGCTCCCCGTAAAAGCTTGTTTTATGTTTCTAGTGTGACGGGTTGTTTGAGTTGACTCATTAGTTTGGAAGCTCAACCTGACCAGCACAAGGATGCTCAGGACAGGGGCCCAGGAGGCGCGGGAGGCCGAGACAGAGTCCTTCTAGGGCCCCTGCCCAGGTTGCCACTGGCGGCTCCCGTGCACGTCCTCGGCGCCCTCCCAAGAGTCCGAGAGACCTGCTTGCCTGGAGCCATCAGGTTCTACCACCAGACCAGGCAGGCAGAGCCAGTCATTTGATACAAACTCTATTTTTACTCTTGCCTGAGGCCCACGTGGGAAGCTCAGGCCTGACCTGGAGAGGAAGCTCGGGGCTTCCACAGGGCATGGAATTAGTGGGTTTGTCAAAAAAAAAAAAAAAAAAATCTCAACTTAATAAGGGGAGACCTTATTCCAAAGGTTATCGCAGCAGGAGAGATGCTCTGACCACAAGGTCTGCAACATCTCTGGGGTTGAGCAGAAAGGGTTTCTTGTCCAGAAAGAGGAAAACAGGCTGGAAGAATGGGAATGTGATGGGAAGGTAGTCAGAGGATGTTTTCCCGAGGCCACCCTAGTCCAGGGGTCCAGGTCCTGGGGCCCAGAAGAAGGAGAGATGTTTATGCCAAGCTCAGTTATGACTGATCAGTGGGGACGGCCGTGCAGGTGGTCGTTGACCAGATGAAGATTGGGACCCTGGCCTGTGTCTGGCCTCATCCAGGTGAGCAGGGGCCTCCCTGGGTCTCATCTAGGGCATGCGGAGAAGGGATTCTTCACAGTGGGGATTCCTTTACCCCTTGCTGCTTCCAGGAGCACAGGGCTCAGGTGAGATCCGACATGGTCACATGTGTCATGGGAGCCCCTCTGGCTCGTGGGTTATACATGCATGTACGTTTTTGTCATTTATTAATTTGTTCTTCTGAAATTAAGAAATACCTACTTGGATCATTTTTCTTTTTTTAATATTTATTTATGTATTTATTTTTATTATTTATTTACTTGGCTGCATCGGGTCTTAGTTGCAGCACACGGGATCTTTCGTTGCGGCACTCAGGCTTTTCTCTAGTTGTGGCTCCCGGGCTCCAGAGCACGCAGACTCAGCAGTTGCAGCACGCAGTCTCTCTAGTTGTTGTGCACACAGGCTCTAGAGCACACGGGCTTAGTTGCTCTGTGGCATGTGGAATCTTAGCTCCCCAGCCAGGGATGGAACCTGCGTCCCCTGTGTTGGAAGGTGGATTCTTAACCACTGGACCACCAGAGAAGTCCCAGATCATTTTTCTTTTAATTAAGGAAATTTCTCTGAAAATGAGTTCAACTTCGTAGGTGGATGTGTGGTAACCTTCCTGCAGCCTCCACCACGCTGACGAGTTCCCCCAAAGGATTAGGCGGGAGTGACAAGCTCCGTGCTGGTTTGGGCTCATTAGTCATTTCTGTACATTCTTTTCATGTGAACAAAATCCCAGATAAAAATAATGCAGTGGGGGCTTCCCTGGTGGTGCAGTGGTTGAGAGTCCGCCTGCCGAGGCAGGGGACGTGGGTTCGTGCCCCGGTCCGGGAAGACCCCACATGCCGCGGGGCGGCTGGGCCCGTGAGCCATGGCCGCTGAGCCTGCACGTCCAGAGCCTGTGCTCTGCAACAGGAGAGGCCACAACAGTGAGAGGCCCGCGTACCGCAAAAAAATAAATAAATAAATAAAAATAAAATAAAAAATAATGCGGTGGTAGCTTTGGAGCCTGCCATTGCTGGGGACACAACAGCGCCATGGGCTCCTGCCGGCACTCCCTGACGGCTGCATGCATAAAGGGGGACCCTATCTCCAGCCCCCTAGGAAGGATGCCACCTGGTGCTAGGGATAGTCCTGCTGTTCCTGCCACCCATCAGAGTGAGTGCAAAAGGGAGGGATCCGGGCCCCCCGAGGGCTCTGCAAGCTCCCTGTGAGCTCATGCTTCACCAACGGTGTAACGCCTTCACTTCCCAAAGTTCCCTCAGATATAGTTCCTTTTCGATCACAGAGCAAATTAACAATCTCACTTATATCCTCTGGGAAGATACAAGGTTCCACTTGTTTCTTTCCACCTCTCCGCACCTGTCTCCAGGCCACTACTGTCAGAAACTGGACCCCTCATCACGCCTGCTCATATAAGCGTTGGTCCTCCTGGTGCGTCTCATCACCAGCTGTCCCGTACATGACGCCGTAACATGGTCCATGAGGACCTGCCGTCTGCGACAGGGTCCCTGACAGCATCCTCACCTTCACTCTAGTCAAGCAGTTAGGAGCTGGGAGAGCAGCCTCAGGAGTAAATGGGGGATCCTCAAAATTAAGAAAGAGTCCTTGTCCGGTCTAGACCAGACTCTGTAGCTGGACAGCCAGGAGGTCCTGGGTTAAGTCTCCTTTTGGGGGGAGCTCTGGGTCCCATCTGTCAAATGCATAACTAACCAATGTCTGGATATCTCACAGGAGGTTTATGAAAGTCGTGTCTGTTAATACTGTAGTTCAAGTGCTAAGATTTGATTTTTGTATGATTGAATTACTTCATTCAGCTTCTCTTATAGCAATGAAGATGATAATTAATGAATCTGAATTTTCGAAATCTGATTTTTGTAATATTACCTCTGTTTCTTACAAATACAAGACAGAATATTTATTGCCAATAATATAGTAAAACCTTAGCTATGTGCACAATATTGATTGTCTAATTCTGTTATATATTATGATGTTTATCACCACTTATATTTTATCAGCTAGATGACTTGAAGCAATTTTCTCCTCATTTCTGTGATGAGATTTTTATTATTCAGAATTACAACACAGAAATTGGAATGTTTATTTTTGAATGAGATGCCGTTTCTTCTCCCAGAATTTATTTAGAATGTTACATAACACATTTTAAACTCTAATTTGAAAAGAAATTTCTGTGTCAGCAACTACCCTGCAGAGACACCCAAACTGGTATTGACAGAAAAAGAAAAAACAGATATAACTTTATCCCTTAGAAAAAAACGGGAATGATAAAATCGTTATTCTTTTTCAGAAGGCAACACATGTAAATTTTTTAAAAATAAAAGTAGTCATACTTATGTGATGAATCGTGAAATATATGGGAAAAAAATGAAGGAAAATAAGTTACCTCAAATCCTACCAGCCAGAGAGAACCATTCTTAACATATTGGTGTATTTCCTTCCAGTCTTTCTTCTATGAAATAAACCGATACTATTAGCTGTGCAATATTGCTACACATGATTGTGTCATAGCTTAGTAACTTCCCCCCAGAGTTGAAAATTTAGGTTGTTTCAAATATTTTGCTATTAAAAGATGACACACCTTCTGGTGGGTATGCAGGGGTATCACACTGTGATTTTAACCTGCGTTTCCGTCTAGTGAACATGATATGTGTCCTATGTCTGTTGGACATTTTGATGTCCTCATTTGTAAAGTGTCTGCTCAAATCACTTGCTATTTTTCTATTGTGTTGTTTGTCTTACTAATTGAATAGTAGGAGTTCTTTATATCACTGTCCCTCGGCATCCACGGGGGATTGGTTCCAGGACCCCTGCAGATACCAAAATCCACAGATGCTCAAGGCCCTTATACAAAATGGTGTAGTATTTGCATGTAACCTACGCGCATCCTCCCATATACTTTAAATCACCTTTTGATTACTTATACCACCTAATACAACGTAATGCAATGTAAACAGCTACAAATACAACGTACATGCTATGTACATGGTTGTTGGTATGTGGCAAACTCAATTTTTGCTTTTTGGGAATTTCTGGAATTTTTAAAAAATATTTTTGATCCGAGGTTGGTTGAATCCTCAGGGATATGAAACCCGCACATACAAAGGGCCAACTACATATTCTGGGTTCAAGTCCTTTGTTACAGTTACAGTAGATTCTCAATACTCAAGGTAGTTATGTCCTACAGAGTTGCCATGAATACTGAATTAGTGAACCCTGAACCATTGCTCCTGGGGAAATCCAGGGTTTAGGTTCCTGCGAGCCTCTGGTCACAACATGTTCATCAGCCGAAACGCTATTTGCATTTTCTGGGTTCATTCACCAATGTTCTGGTGAAGCAGGACGGTCTCATCCGCTTTTCAAATCTGCTTTTCCCGTAGCCTTTTCCCTCTGTAACGCATAACAGGTATCGAGACAATCTTCCTCTAGTTCCTGAGCTCAGAACCCCCTGGTGCAGGCTTGACATTTTCATGCCTTGTCGCCTTTTGAAACCTGCGAGCCAGCCCGCGCTAGCCGAGAAGGGTTTTACATTTTCTGGACCCTAGGCAACACGACAGTAAAGTTCTTTGGCTCTCAGCCTCGCCGCGCCACACCATCCACTGCCCTCTTTTTTATTATCAGCCGTCATTTCATGAATCTACCCATTTAGCCGCTTCCCCGTCTTCTTTCCCACCTCTTAGTCACACACTGCAGATGTTACTTTGGTACTTTCCGGTGACCTCACATACAGATGGGTGCATTTCCTCTTCCTTTTCCTGGATGTAGCATATCGTACTATTGATTCATTCTTGCTGAACTCCCCGGCCGCAGCACCGGGACTCACGCCGGGACGGCTCACCTAACACACGTGTTTTCTGCGTAAGGCACGTCACGCCTCCTTGCTCGGGACACTATAGACAGCACTTCAACATGACACTTGGGGGCCATTTTAAACAGTGATATCACCAACAAAAAGCACAAATATGAACTAAAACATGGTACTGAATAGACCACACAAAGAACACTTGTTTTCAGTATGAGCTGAAATAAGGCGGTGTCGCGGTGTTCGATCTCAGCTGGGAACGTGCCCGTGGGGTGACTCAGACTTGGCACCTCTCTGAGCACGTTCGCAAATGCCCATGAGGGCGCCATGATATTCATTTGGGGTTACCTATAAATTTTCGTAAGCAGGCAAATTCACAGCTGTGGAATCTGTGAATAATGAGGACCCAGTGTATTTGTATTGTGAATATCTTCTCCCTCTATGGGTTACACTTTTTACTCTCTTAATGGGTCATTTACTAAGCATAAGTTCTAAATTTTTAAATAGTTAAACTTACTGTGTTTGTTAATGGTCAGAGTTTTTCAATGCCTAATCCAAGATCATGACATGGTGCCTTACTCTTAGTTTCCCTTTAAAAGTTTTATTGTTTACCCTTCACGTTTAAATTGGCACTCCACCTGGAATTGATTCCTGCATATAATGTGAGGTGGATATCCATGTGGCTATCTTATTGCTCCAGCATAATTTATTGAGAATAATATTTCCTTTCCTTTGTGGCCCATTTTTTCATGGATCAAATAACCTATAAAGGTGGGTCTATGTTCAGACTATTTTTAATCTATTTATCTTTGTGCCGATACCAACTGCCTTAATATAGCTTTTAACAGTTCTTGATATGTATGTAGTGTAAGTCCTCCAACTTTGCTGTTTTCTAGAGTATCCTGGTTATTTTTGACACTCTGAATTTCTATATAAAGTTTAGAATCGGCTTTTTTTCTATAAAAATACAGTTGCTGGTGTTTTGACGGGGACTGCATTGAATCAATAGATGCATTTGGAGGGTACTGACTTTAAAAAATATCATTGACCTGGATTCATGAACATGGACTACCCCTCGATTACTTATTTCTTCTTTAATTTACCTCAGTAACGTGTGCCAGTTTTATGTAGAGTCCTCGTGCATCTTGTATTGGGTTTATATCCTCTTTGTTCCTACCTCTATTTTATCTCATATCGATATGGCAACTCCTGGTTTTGTTCTTGAGTAACATTAGCATGATGTATCTTTTCCCATTCTTTCGCTTCAAGGTACCTGTGTTTTTGTGTTTGAAGGGAGTTTCTTGGATACAGTGGGGGTCTGCTGAGACCAAGTAATTCCTGACATGTTAGGACTTAAATCTGCCAATTTTTTAACGTACTATCTGTTTTATTCCTCTGTTGTTCATTCCTCTTTTTTCTTGTCTTCTGTGTATTTGAACCTTTTCTAAGGTTCTATCATGTCTTATTTATAATATTTCTGAGTACATGGCTTTGTATATTTTTCATGGGAGTTTCTCTGGACATTATCTCGTGCATACCTAACTTATCACAACATACTGTCATTGATGTCTTAACAATTCAAATGAAGTATTGAAACCTTCTCTCTGTATAGGTCCCTTCCCATCTCTGTCTCAAAAATGTAATTGTCTCAAGTATTTCCTCTGCGTACACTGAGTACTGCAACTGATACTGTACTCTCGCTTCAATCGTTATGTCTTATTTAAGGAATCCACGAGGTGGAGAATAGCTTTTATGCTCTCCATGATCTTTCCTATCCAGCTGTTCTTTCCTCTCTGAAGTTCCAAGTCATCTTTTTTTTAAAAATTGGTGTAAAAGACACATAACACAAAATTTACCATCATAACAACTTTTAAGCGTACAATACAAAAGTGTTAACTATGTCATTGTTGCACAATAGATTCCTAGAACTTTTTCATCTCGTAAAACTGAAACTCTATACCCACCTAACAAATCTCTTCTCCCTCAACCCCACCAGCCCCTGGCAACTGCCATTCTACTCCCTGCTTCTGTGAATGTGACGATTTTAGATTCTGCATGTAAGTGAGATCATGCAGTATTTGTCTTTCTGTGTTTGGCTTATTTCAGTCAGCATAATGTCCTGGAGGTTCATCCATGGTGCAGCACGTGTCAGAATTTCCTTCCTTTTTAAAGGTTAAACAACATTCCATTGTACATGTACATCATGTTTTTCTAATCCATTTATTGATCAATGGACATTTAGGTTGCTTCTACCTCTTGGCTATTGTGAATAAGGCCCAAAAGGACATGGGGTACAAATATCTCTTCCAGATCCTGCTTTAAATTCTTTTGAATATATACCCAGAATTGGAATTTTGCATCGTATGTTAATTCTATTTTAATTTTTGTTAGGATTCTTCATACTCTTTTCTATAGATTTTGTATCATTTTAGATTCCCACCAACAGTGGTCTAAGTGTAATTGAAATCCAATCTTTCCTTATTGATTTTCTGTCTGGATGATCTATAAATCGTTGAAAGTGAGGTATTGAAGTCCTCCACTATTATTGTGTTGCTGTTTTGCCTTCAGATCTGTTAACATTTGCTTAATAAATTTAGGTGCTCTGATATTAGATACGTGTATGTATCAATATATGTATATGTGTATATATCTATCTATATATATGACAACTTACAATGAGCAATTTACAATTGTTATGTTTTCTTGATGAATTTATCCTTTCATCATTATATAGTGACCCTTTTTGTCTCTTGTTACAGTTTTTGACTTAAAGTCTATTTTGTCTGAAATAAGTATAGCTACCCCTGTCCTCTTTTAGTTTCCATTGCCATGAAAATCTTTTTCCTTCCCTTCACTTTGAATCTATGTATGTCCTTGAAACTGAAGTGAATCCCTTGTAGGCAGCATATATTTGGGTCTTGTTTTTTAATCCATTCAACCACTCTTCATCTTTTGATTGGAGAATTTAATCTATTTACATTTAAAGTAATTATTGTTAGGGAAAGACTTACTATTCCCATCTTTTCATTGCTTTCTGGCTTATTTGCAGTTCCTTTGTTCCTTTCTTCCTCTCTTGCTGTCCTTTGTGCATTGATAATTTTCTATAGTGGTATGCTTTGATTTCTTTCTCTATGTCTTTTGTGCCTCTACTACAAGTTTTTGCTTTGCGATTACCACAAGGCTTACATAAAGCATAGTTTTCACAATCAATTTTAAATGGATAACAACTTAGGCTTCATTGCATGCAAAAACTCTACACTTTTATTCCTCCTACTTCACATTTTATGTTTTTGATGGTGCAGTTTATAGCGTTTTATGTTTGTATCCATTCACAAATTATTGTAACTACAGTTACTTTTGATATTTTTGTCTTTTAACCTTTATATAAGACTTAAGTGATTTACACACCACTATTACAGTATTAGAGTATTCTGAATTTTACTATATACTTACATGTATCAGTGAGTTTCATACTTTCATGTGTTTTTGTGTTACAAATTAGCATCCTCTCATTTCAGCTGGAGGAACTCCTTTCAGCATTTCTTACAAGGCAGGTCTAGTAGTGATGAACTTCATCAGCTTTTGTTTAGGAAAATCTTTTTCTCTCCATTTCTGAAGGAGATTTTGCTGGGTAAAGTATTCTTGGTTGTAATTTTCTTTTTCTTTCAGCACTTTGAATATAACATCCCACTCTCTCCTGGACTGCAAAGTTTCTTCTGAGAATTTTGCTGATAGACTTACAGGGGTCTCACCATATGAGATGAGTTATTTTTCTCTTGCTGCTTTCAAAATTCTCTTTGTTTTTGATTTTTGGCAGTTTTATTATAATGTGTCTAAGTTTGAGTTAAGTTTGTATTCATTTGTATGTTCATGAATTCTTGAACCTGGATGTCCATATCTCTCCCAGATGTGGAGTTCTTGGATATTATTTCTTTAAATAAGCTTTCTGCCCTTTTCTGTCTTCTTCCTCTCCTGGGACCCCCATAACGTGAATCTTGTTTCAGTTGATGGCGTCCCGTAACGCACATGGCTTTCTTCACTCTTCTTCATTCTTTTTTCTTTTTCTTTTCCCTCCGACTGAATAATTTCAAATGACTTATCTTGAAGTTTACAGATTCTTTCTTCTGTTTCATCAACTCTGATGTTGATGTTCTATACTGCATTTTTCATTTCATACATTGTATTCTTCAGCTCCATAATTTCTGCTTAGTTCTTTTTTATTATTTCTATCTCTCTGTTGAACTTCTCATTTTATTCATGTATTGCTTTCTTGATTTCATTGAATTCTCTATCTGTGTTCTCTTCTAGCTCCCTGAGCTTCCTTAAGACAATTATTTTGAGTTATTTTCCCAGGAATTCATAGATCTCTATTTCTTTGGGATCAGTTACTGGAAAATTATTGTATTCCTTCATTGGTGTCATGCTTCCTTGATTTTTTCATGTTTCTTGTGTTCTTGAATTAATCTCTGAGTACTTGAGGACTCAGTCACCTCTTCTAGATTTTATGGACTAGTTCTGGTGGGGAAAGATCTTCACCCGTGGGTAGGTGTGAGGGAACAGGCTAGGTAAGCTGTGGTGGTTCCAGCTCTAGGGAGGGCCCAGCAGTGTCATCTCTGCAACTGTCAGCTGAGATCAGTGTCAGTGAGGACTGCAGTGATCCTCAGTAGTCAAGGCTGCAGTAGCAGAAAGACTGTTGGGGTCTTTGGCGGCAAAGGCTGACCTCTTTTTTTCCCATAGGGCATGCTGTCACTAGCCCACAGTGGCAATGATGTGTGAGGGATGGATGCCTGTGGAGCAACCACAGAGCTGGGGACTGGAGCTCAGGTGCTCACAGAGCAACAGCGGCTGTGGGGTCCAGGATGCTCACAGGGTTGGAGGGTGACAGCCCAACCCCATGATGGCTCCTTCTGGGCAGGGGGATGTAGCAGCACCTCCCTTCCCAAGGAATCTGCAGTGAAAATGGCTACTGGTTATCTCAGCAGCAAAGACTTCTAGTGTCTTCCACAGAACAGGTCACTGGGAACCAAGATAGCACCTACCACACGGCTGATAATCCTAGCCATCTTCTTTGTTCCTAGCCATCTCCAACATCTCAGCTAAGCCGATCTCCCCAGTGATCCCTTCTGTGCAGTTATTCTCCTTTTTTTGTTCCACTGTTTTGCAGTAGGTTCTTAATTAGACTCTTGAGCCCTACTCCCAACACTCTTTTCGCTTGTGGATAGCTGTGCAGCTGTTGTTTGGTGTGGTGGGGGGGGCAGGGGAGGCAAAGCTAATACCGCTTACTCTGCCGTCATGCTGATGTCACTTCTCTGTACCTGATTCTTGAAGTACTTTTGATGGCAGCTTTAAGTCATTCTCAGTTAATTTTAACAACTCATTCATCTTTGTGTTGCCATCAATTGATATCTTTTCTCACTCAAGTTGTGATTTTTCTGGCTCTTGTTCTGATGAGTGATTTTTTTTATTGTATCCTGGACATTTTGGAGACTATATTAAAAGACTCTTGGTCCTACCTAAATTTTCTGTATTTGCAGGCAGTCATCCTGTTCAGGTTTAGTGTGTAGGCTCTGACCTACTTGTGTGAGCTTTAGTTTCTGAGCCCTTTGCCATGCTATTAAGGACTCCTTTGTTCTTCTGATTCTGCTGGAGCTTCTGCTGGCTCCCTGATAATGCTGCCCACTGGGGTGGGGGGGTGCCTCCTTGGACCACTCATGTCCTTGAGTATAGGTGGGATGCTGGGCCTGTGGGATGAAGAGTTTCTACTGGCCTGTTCTCTGGTCATCCAGTTTAAATGGGCTTATAACTCTATCTCTGCCAGTGGCACTGGGTGAAGGAAGCATTTACCGGGACCACCTTCTTTCATAGGATATGGTTCAGGAGACCCTAGGTCTAGCTCACCTTCTGCCACTGGAAGGAGGGCCTAGAGAAGCCTGGATCTTCTGTTGCCAGACAGAGGGCCAGAAGCCACTGGATCTAGGTGGATAATAGGGAGACACTAGGCCTGTTGGCCCCACAGTACCAGCAAAGGGGAAAGACTGCTGCAGTCAGACCCACCCAGGTCCTAAACCTGCCACTGCTGTAAGCAGACCAGTCCGTAACTTTCAGCTGTT
This sequence comes from Grampus griseus, assembly GCF_964374135.1. Taxonomy (NCBI): domain Eukaryota; kingdom Metazoa; phylum Chordata; class Mammalia; order Artiodactyla; family Delphinidae; genus Grampus; species Grampus griseus. The sequence continues at coordinate 96,684,933 of NC_139003.1, read as the reverse complement.
GGAGCTGGTGCTGCAGGAAGATCTGATGACCTGCCACCGGTTATGAGTCTCCCCGTTATATCCCTGCTGGGCTACCTCTTTCCCATTATTTTTAGAGGGGTTTTTTGGCCTGAGAGGACAGGCTTTTCTCTCTTTCTCTTTCTCTTTCTCTTTCTCTTTCTCCCTTCCTTCCATGCCTGTTAGCAGTTCTGGTTGCAGGTATCTCCAGCACTCAGTCCAAGGTATCTGGGAGATAAAAAAAAAAAACAAACCAGTGAGCTCACTGTGTGTCCTTTGTCAAGTCCTGATGTCCCTAGGCAGTTCACCTTCTTTCCACCTTTTGGAGCCCTTTATGGCTGTTGAATTATTTCTAGGGTATTTAGTTATTTTTAGAGGGGAGGAACAGAGAAAAATGAGTACATGCCATCTTGCCCTAAAACTAGAACCAAGAGTTTTATTTTTAGTTAATCATAAATGTTGATTTGCAATGCTTATCAAAAACTTATTACCATCTATCAAGACAATCCTATGACATGTCTTCTTTAATGTATTAATTTGATGAATCACAATGATTGCTGTCAGATGTTAAACCAACCATGAGTTATGAGGTAAATTCAACATTTTGTTTATTCTCTGCTTGTCACCTCACAAGACTCATTCTCTGCCCTTTCCTGGCCCATAAAAGGTGAACCTCTCCATGCTGCTTTGCCCAGGCTCCTTGTCCTCTGAGCTGGGATCAACTGAATTTAAATAATGGAAGGTGTAGCCAAAAGTTTAGAGGGTGGGAATGGAGAAGGAAGTTAGGGAATCATCTCCTCCCTCTAACTGCTTGCTGTGGGGAGATAGATACTGAAACTAAACATAAATAAGTGAGAAAAGTATATTGTATCTAGAAAGCAAGAAGTGCCATGCAAAAAGTGAAAGCACAACGGAGTAGGAGAATTGAGAGGGGGCGGGTTGTAATTTTAAATCAGATGGGGTCACACTAGGTCTTGTTTAAGAAGGCGATATTTGAGCAAGGACTTCTGACAGGTACAGAAGCAACCATTTTAAGGACTTTGGATTTTCCTGAGTAAAATGGAATACATTGGAGGGCTTTAGACAGAAGAATAACATACTTTGACTTATATTTTACAAGGACCTTACAGTAATAAAAGTCTCTTGAAAAATAGAAATGCATGAATCCTTCCTTAAAATGATAAAATGTAAATTTCAATCCTGAAGCTCTTATTTTAATTGCAGATCTATTAGAGACATCCCCACTAAGGTAAGGATCAATGCAAGGGTGACGAATTTCCCCACACTTTCTAACATTCTTCTGGAGGTATTAGTCAATACAATTGGACAAGAAAATACAATTAGAGGCATAAGAACTGGAAATGAAGAAATAAAACTATATTTTCAAATGTTATATTAGTTTAAGAGGAAAATCCCATATAACAATGATAATAAAAGAATTCAGCAAGGTAGCTGGCTATAAAATTAAATTGAAAAAAATGACCTAAGCCTCGTATAAATTAATTCAAATAGATTAAGTCAAAATAGTTTATAGAATTAAATGTAGGACGTAACACTATAAAACTTATACAGGAAAACATAGGAGAAACATGGTGACCTGGATTAGGAGAAAGTGAAGAGGTTTTTTACATGACATCAAAAGCAGGATCCATAAAAGAAAAACAATCAATAAACTGAATTTCATCAAAATTTAAAACCCTTGCTCTGCAAAAGATGCTGTTAAGAGGATAAAGACAAGCAACAAATTTGTAAAAAAATAACTACATATACTACATATCTACAAATATGTAGATAACTACATATGTACATAACTATATATCTACAGATAACTACATATCTATATAACTACATGAACTACACATCTGAAAATGGACTTATATCAAGAATATATAAAGAATTTTCAAAATGAAACAGTAAAAGAAATGGGCAAACATTTCACCAAAGAGGATATGCAGATGGCAAAAATGCACATGTAAATATATTCAGCATTATTAGCCAATAGGGCAGGACAACTTAAAACCATGATGAGGTGTCACTCCACACCTATTAGAACAGCTAAAATTTTTAAAAATAAATAATACCAAATGCTGGGTGAGGATTCAGAGAAACTGGATCTCTCACACACCATTGGTGGGAATGTAAATCGTATGGCCACTTTGGAAATTCATCTGGCAGGGTTTTTGCTTGTTTAAAATTAAACACACAATTACCATACAAGTCAGCAATCACACTTCTGAGTATTTATCTGCTATGGACTGAATGTTCATGTCTCTCCAAAATGCATATGCTGGAATCCTAATCCCCAAGGTGATGATACTTGGAGGTAGGGCCTTTGGGAGGTGATTAGGTCATGAGGGTGGAGTCCTCATGAATAGGATGCATGCCCTTAAAAAAGAGACCCCAGAGGGGTCCTTGCCCCTTCCACCACAAGAAGACACAGTGAGAAGCTGCTGGCTATAAACCAGAAGAGGACCTTCACGAGAACATGACTGTGCTGGAGCCTTGATCTTGGACTTCCAGCCTCCATAACTGTGAGAAATACATTTCTGTTTTTTATAAGCCACCCAGTCTGTGGTATTTGGTTATAGCAGCCCAAACAGACTAAGACATTATCCCAAAGAAATGAAAACATGTCCACACAAAATTCTGCACGCAGATGTTCATAGCAGCTCTTTTTGTAATATGCAAAATGGGAAACAACCCAAACACCTTTCAAAGGATGAATGTTTAAGCAAACTATGATACATCTATACCACAGAATATTCCTTAGCAGTGTAGCCAGTGAAGTGTTGATAAGTCCAGAAGCTTGTATGGATCTCAAGGGTGTATGCTGAGTGGGAAACGCCAATCTCAAAAAGTCACATATGGTATGATTCCATTTATGTAACAGTCTCTAAAGGACAAAAGCATTGGTGGTTTCCAGGGAAGTGGGATGGTGATAGGGAGATGGGTGTTACTATAAAAGGTATCACAAGGAATCCTTGTGCTGATAGAACATTTCTGTATCTTGATTGTGATGGTGGTTACACAAATCTACACATGACAACATTGCATAGAGCTCTACTTGTACACATACACACACACAATGAGTTCATGTGAAACTAAAATCTAAATAAGGTCTATAGATTGTACCAGTGTCAGTTGCCTGGTTTGATAGTGTGTTATACTTAGGTAAAACATGACCACTGGCCAAAAAATTCAAAATTCTTACATGTCCGCATTCTTTAACTCACTATTTCCTTGGGACATACCCCAAGAAAATTATTAGAAAGGTAAGCAAATCTTTACAAATATGGATACTCATTACTGTTTTCTTTTTATACATATGTATCATATAACAATATAATTTGTATACCAATCCAGGAAAACCTTAAAAATTAGGGGAAGGTGCTAACCTAATTGAAATTATATAATTTCTTGAAATATTTCCTTTTTGACTGAGAAGTTGGTTTACCATGATTTAACATGGACTTAATAAAAGAATTCTAGTCACAAAATACTGTAAAAGGACAAATAAGACATTCTAGCTATACATCTTTGATTATGTTTTAAGAGTTACTCTACAGAATATAATATACATCCACAACTTATCACAATATACCTTGAATTACTAGTACACCACTTCATGTATAAGGTAAAAATCTTACAACAGCATAATCCTACTTAAAAACTTTCTGTCCTCTCTGCTACTGGGAGCATATACTTTACTTTAAAAATTTATAATCCCTAAACACGCAATTATTAGTTTTTCCTTAAATATTAAATTGACTGTAAATGAATTTTTTAAATGAAAGAAAAACAGTCTTTCATATTTATCAACCTATTTACCATTGTCAGCAATCTTCTTTCCTGTTGATCTGAATTTCCATCCTGTATTTGTTCCTCTCAGCCTGAAATTCTTTTATCATTTCTTGTAGTGCAAGTCTGGTGATGGACAATTCTCTCAGCTTTGGTATACTGAAGATAACTGTATTTTGTTTTTGTTTCTGAAAACCTCTGCATATAGAATTCTGGGTTGTCATTTTTTCTTTCAGCCCTTTAAAAATGCTCCATTTTCTTCTTGCCACTGTAATTCTGATGAGAAATGAGTTGTTCTTATCATTATTCCCCCAGTATGTAATGTGTCTTTTTCCTCTGGCTGTTTTTAGGAATTTTTTTCTTTATCTTTAGTTTTCAGGAGTTTGTATTTGGTGTGCTTTGGTGTGAATTTGGTGGTGGGAGGGGGAGGGAAATTTTTATACTGCTTGAGGTCTGTAGTGATTCTTGAATGAATGGGTTGATGAACTTATCAAATCTGCTAAATTATTAAAGACCTAAATGTAAGGCCAGAAACTATCAAACTCTTAGAGGAAAACATAGGCAGAACACTCTATGACATAAATCACAGCAAGATCCTTTTTGACCCACCTCCTAGAGAAATGGAAATAAAAAAAAAAAATAAACCAATGGGACTTAATGAAACTTCAAAGCTTTCGCACAGCAAAGGAAACCATAAACAAGACCAAAAGACAACCCTCAGAATGGGAGAAAATATTTGCAAATGAAGCAACTGACAAAGGATTAATTTCTAAAATTTACAAGCAGCTCGTGCAGCTCAATAACAAAAAAAAAACAACCCAATCCAAAAATGGGCAGAAGACCTAAATAGACATTTCTCCAAAGAAGATTACCAACAAACACATGAAAGAATGCTCAACATCATTAATCATTAGAGAAATGCAAATCAAAACTACAATGAGATATCATCTCACACCAATCAGAATGGCCATCATCAAAAAATCTAGAAACAATAAATGCTGGAGAGGGTGTGGAGAAAAGGGAACACTCTTGCACTGCTGGTGGGAATGTGAATTGGTTCAGCCACTATGGAGAACAGTATGGAGGTTCCTTAAAAAACTACAAATAGAACTACCATATGACCCAGCAATCCCACTACTGGGCATATACCCTGAGAAAACCATAATTCAAAAAGAGTCATGTACCAAAATGTTCATTGCAGCTCTATTTACAATAGCCCGGAGATGGAAACAACCTAAGTGCCCATCTTCGGATGAAGGGATAAAGAAGATGTGGCACATATATACGATGGAATATTACTCAGCCATAAAAAGAAACGAAATTGAGCTATTTGTAATGAGGTGGATAGACCTAGAGTCTGTAATACAGAGTGAAGTAAGTCAGAAAGAGAAAGACAAATACCGTATGCTAGCTGGAATTTAAGGGAAAAAAATGTCATGAAGAACCTAGGGGTAAGACAGTAATAAAGACACAGACCTACTAGAGAATGGACTTGAGGATACGGGGAGGGGGAAGGGTGAGCTGTGACAAAGTGAGAGAGTGGCATGGACATATATACACTACAAAACGTAAGGTAGATAGCTAGTGGGAAGCAGCCGCATAGCACAGGGAGATCAGCTCGGTGCTTTGTGACCACCTGGAGGGGTGGGATAGGGAGGATGGGAGGGAGGGAGACGCAAGAGGGAAGAGATATGGGAACATATGTATATGTATAACTGATTCACTTTGTTATAAAGCAGAGACTAACACACCATTGTAAAGCAATTATACCCCAATAAAGATGTTAAAAAAATAATATTAAATAAAATTTTTTTTTTAAGTCAGCTAAATTTTGTCAAATATATGCATATTTTATTGAATGTATAAACTCCATTTCTCCCTCTTCTTCTACCTTTGAGACACCACTTCTATGTATGTTAGACCCTTTGGCACTGTTCAACATGTCACTGAAGCTCCATTCATTTTTCAGTCTTCTTTATCTACATGCTTCAGTTTTCTTCAAGATCACTGATCCTTTCTTCTGTTACATCCAATCTTTTGTTAAGGCTAGCCAGTAAATTTTTGACTTGAGATATTGTATTATTCAGTTCTAGGATTTCCACTGGGTTCTTTTCTAGTTTTCATATCTCTCCTGAAATCCCACTCTTCACTCATTACAGTCATATTGTCCCATGGACTGCGTAAGCAGAGTCACTGTAGGCATTTCAAATCCTTAATGCTGATTCCAGCAGCAGCATTCCTTGTGATTCTACATCTAATGACTTAGTTTTCTGGACTGTGAGCCACATTTTCCTGTTTCTTCACATATCTAGTAAGTACACTCCTGTGCCATGGTTTCTTCATTTAGTGAGAACATTGGTTTCCTATGAGTGGTACTCCACTAAAACATGTTCATATTAGTGCCACCAAAAATTTATTTTATCTTCAACATCAACTTTAGTAGCATGCAGAATTATGTCAGATGTTATATTTTCTATGAAATAAACTTTTAAGATCTTTGTGTTGATTCCCTGAATTACATTAAAAAAATGAAACAATTCATATTAACTAATTTTCTATTTAAAGGATCTAATGACTACAACAAAAAATGACATTTTTAAACTGATTTTAAAGTTTTTTCTGAAAGTGGAGGCCATGTAATAACAGATACAGCTGTACTTTTGATACATGCAAAAAATCCAAAAATAGAAGTGAAAAAAATAATTTAGAATGACAGCCATTTGACCTAAAAAGGCATGTTTCTCAAGTGATATATGAGTGCAGCTTCTGTCATTGTACATCTTAATTGTTCACCTTTGAGCGCTATGTTCTTAAAATAACTACCAACTTTTGAAGCAAAAGCTGATGCTTTCTCAGAGTCTTTTTTTTTCTTGTGGAGACTGGTGGCCTGGTACCTTTGTGTGTGTCAGAGACTATGCCACGCTACTTGCCTTTCAGATTTAATCAGGAGTTAAGGTCAGAGCTCTGCTTACCACACATTCATCTCACAGTGGCAGCCACTGGAGGTACACAGTGGTGGTCTACCAGAGTCACCTATCTTAACGTGGCTATTTATAATAAAACAATTAAAAATGAAAAACCCAAGATAAATAATAAGCTATATGGGACTCCAGGACAACAGGATTGCCGTGGGAAATTGGGGACATATAGTCATTCAGTTTATACCTACACTTTGCAGTTATTTTGGAGATGGGGCTGGTCCTTTTGCTCATCACAATTCTATCCCTGTACCATTTGCTGGTATCTGCCGTTCCATCCCTGTTTAAGGTTCAGGCCTTGAGCAACGACACGCTGAGTGCCCACAGACATAGATCTGGCCGTTCTTTTCTGCGGCACTCACTGGATTGAGAGGACAGCTTCACACAGGCTTCTCCAGGTTTGTGGGGTCATTTCAGCATTAACCTGAGAGTAACATGGCCCGTTCTGCGATTCTCTAAGTGCACTTCATTTGCTCACATCTCACTCTTCTGTCACAACAGATCACGCCCACGGAACTCGAGTTGTTCCATAATTGTGTTCACTGCTGTTCATAACAGGCCACAAGCTTGTCATCTGGCATTAGTGCTGGCAGGTCTGGGGCTGGGGCGGTCCCTGCGTGTGACTCAGGCACCACACACACATGCTCACGCCGAACAGAACTCATCCCTGTGGTGGCAGATGTCACCTTCCTCAGCAGGAACCTCCATCTCCAAGAGGTTGTTAAAAGTAGACATACATCTTTAATGGGGACATTAATACTTCATGAGCTTGTAACGTTGCTGGAGAGCAGGGTTTTAGTCACTTTCCAGGACCCATTAAAATTCATGTGCAAATTATTGGGGGGAGTTTTTTCAGTTCATCATCCATTAGTAACTAGTGAAACAGCTGTTTCACATGTGCATGGTGAAGGGAAAGTGCTGCATAAGCAATCAGACCTAATATTTATCATACGGCTTGGTTTTTAGGTTTTGGAGCAGTTGGTAATTATTACAAAGTTGGTAAAATTTGGAACCAGGGTATTGGTTGTACAGGAAGTACAAACATAACCAATCAATGGTTCTCTGACTTTAGGAGGGTTCAGGCTGCTGCTTTGAAGAAGCATCAAAGCCCATTTTGACAGCTGAGTGTTATGGGAAGAGGCTGCTGTTGACACTTGCGTTAGGAATTCACATCCTCTTAACAGACTGCCGGAATTCCAGCCCTGCCTAAAGGTGCTGGTCTGAATAGAAATGTCACAATCATCTACGCCTGTCCCAGGAACAATAACTCAAATTCAACTAAACTATGCAAACATTATTAAGCATTTACCGTGACAGACCCAGTGCTGGAGCTGGGGATCTGTGGGGATCAGGTATGGTCCTGGCCCTGAGGAGGCTCACAGACTTGTAGGATCCAAGGAAGCAAAAGGTTACACCATAGTGGTGTGTGTGAGGAAGAAGTGGGGAAGGCATGAGCAAAGGAAGCTTCTAGAAAGTGGCAGGCAGCACCACAAATGGAGGAGTGAAGATGAGGCCTGCAGGCACACAGGTGGGCGAGCGTTCCAGACCGTGAGAGCAGTATTGGCAAACCCAGTGATCTTAAACCTATCTGAATTGGGCAGGTCCTGTTACCCAAAAGCTGGGTTCGCCTCTTGGGTGTTAGGCCAAAAGACACAACCAAACCAAAGATGAAGAGAAGGAAGGTGTGATTACTTGCAGCAAGTGAGGGGAACACAGGGGATCTTTCCCAAAGCAGTGTCTCCCCAATAGCAAAACTGGGGAAGTTTTAAGCTGAGGGTACGTGCATATTCACGAAGGGGCTCGAGCAGAGGAGAATTCAGCATAGAATTGGGGCAAAGGTCGACAGAGTCCCTCCCTCACCCCCCTCCCCTTGGCAACCACAACTCTGTTCTCTAGGTCCGTGGTTCTGTTTCTGTTTCACAGATAGGTTCATTTGTGTCATGTTTTAGATTCCACGTATAAACGATATCATATGGTATTTGTCTTTCTCTTTCTGGCTTGCTTCACTAAGCATGATAATCTCTAGTTGTATCCATGTTGCTGCAAATGGCATTATTTTGTTCTTTTTTATGGCTGAGTAGTATTCCGTTGTATATATGTACTACATCTTCTTTATCCATTCATCTGTCGATGGACATTTAGGTTGTTTCCATGTCTTGCCTATTGTGAATATTGTTAACTTTTTAAATGATAGTTGTTCAGGAAGGGGTATGAAGACATCACATAAATTTTATGGGGTTTTCCAGTTCTGTGGTGGAAGCAACCATTGTTCCAGCACTGTGTAAGCAAGTGGACATGGTCACCTCTAATCCTTTTGGGTGGTTCTTTCCCAGCTCCAGGTGTTTTCTCATGCACAAGTGCTGACCCGCAGTCTGCTATTTACTAAAAGGGTACCCTTTGTAGATTTCTCTGTGCCAATGGCTCCTGCCTGTCAGTCTGTCCTGCAAACTCTAGCTGCCTTGATCTCCCCAGACTCGCAGCTCCATTTCTTTAACCTGGGCGTCCACTAGGCATCTCCTGGCACCCCCTTGCTGGGCAGTCAAACTATCCCAAGGTAGTAATCTGGGGGCAATCACAGTGCTTATCTCACTTGTTTCCTGCCTCTCAGAGATTATTCACCTACATTGCTAAACATCCAATGTCTTGGAAACCAGCGTCTCATGCATTTTGTCCATTTTTTGGTTGTCTCTGATAAGAGGGTCGACTGGTCCCCATTACTCCATTTGTACCAGATGTGGAAGTCTTTTTCATACACTTTCAAATGGATAATTGGTAGATATTTAAACGTTATTGCATTTAGATTTCAGATACATTTAAAAGAGTGATGCCACAGTTTTATTTTAAAACTTCAATATTTACATTACTCTAGGGGTCACATCCATGGAGTAGTTAACCTTTCAATGAACATTTTTATATGTCAACTTGAAAAGCACTTTAAGTTAATATTTAACTTAATTTTAGCATTTAAGTTAATATTTTTGTCAATATTACTTTGAGGTTGCAGAAGCAAAACAGTCTGAGGACCATTGTTTTAATTACCCATATGGTGTCTCTGTCGGTCTGAAACTAGTGACATTTGCCAACATAGTGGTCTTTTAGGGACTCCTGGGGTACTAGGACCAGCCTGTGTGGTACCCTTGTCCCAATTCCTTCCCGACAACAGGCTTTGTCTTGAATTTCATGAAAGGGGAAACTGCACCTAGTTTGCCATCTATGGTATGATAAGTATCAATGGTTGCTTTTCGCATATCTCATTTGTGCAAGTCCATGTCTTGGTCTTGGTGTGATGAGCATAGACACACACTCTTGACGGGTGAGTATAAGCTCAGATCTTGTTTGGAAGGGTTGCCATCCCAACGAGAGACAGTGAGATGGCTCATCCACTGTCACACTCTTAATCATGTGTGGATCCAGAATTGGAACCCAAGTGACTAGACACAGCATCTCCTGTCCTTCTTCCCACCAGAGTCTCTAATATAAGTGGGACAGACAACCATATTGGCCATCTATCCCATCTGTTCCCACTTTCACATGAAGAAAGAACTTGAGTAAAAATTGTTATTGTACAAGTGAAAATTTGAGGGGGACTTACTTATTACCTATGTTTTATCAATAAGAGCATAGATGTTTCATAGTTGATCTGTGTATAAGTCTTAAGGCTACTTCTTGGAAAATGATAACCCCAAATAAAGTTGATACAATAAAAGACCACTATATAGTGGAAAATTAACCAAACAAATTTAAACAAATTGTATTAATAATCATGTGGCAATATTTTCAGTAATTTAAGTGTAAAAACTAAGAATGTCAGCAAGTGAAATTCATTCAATTTAAAATGACAGTTGTCATAAAACAGTCTTTCCTCAACTGTTGGTAATTTCAACTATGTGCATGCAGGAGATTTTCATCTATTTAGGGGGTTTCTAGTAAGTGGCTACTAAGAGAAATACAAATATGGAGAGCTTCATGTGATTCTTCCATAAAAAACAAAGAAAGGGCTTGAAAGTTGAGATTAAAAAGGAATTTGAACTTTGATTCTGGTGGCATGGTAGATTAAGTACCCCAATGGATCTTCCTGACTGAATCAACTAAATGCTAGATAAAATATAAGGATGAAAAATCAAAATTACAAACAACAATAGCATGTGCATTGGAAGGGGGTGATAAGGAATAAAGCATTCTAAAGTCCTTGAATTATTGGGGTGAAGGTATAGATACTGACTACTGTTGTTCCATAAAATTAAGTACACATGTTAATATACTAGCATAACCACTAGAAGAAGAAGCACAGAGCATATTACCTGCAAACAAGAAGTTAAAAAAATACTGGAATCGGAAGAAGACAAAAGAAAATCAATGAAAAAGATGGCAGTATAAAAGGAAATAGAAAACAGAGCAGACCAAAAAACATACCTAATATGATAATAAGGTTATATTCAAATAGAGGAGTAATCAGAATAAATGTAACCGGATAAGCTGTGCAGTTATAAGACAGAAATATCAGACTGTCTTTTTTAATTCAGCCTAACCGTTGTTGGTTTTGTAAAGAGACACGACCAAAACTTACAGATGCAGAGATAGTCCTTAAGTCAATGGATGGCTGGGAAAAAAATGTGCACCAGAGAAAAGCTAATGTAGCCATTTAAATAGCAGACAAATTAGTTTCTGATCAAAGGTTCGTGTTAGCAAAAAGATATAACCTCTCTAAGCTTGCAAGTGCCTGAGAAAATAGCCTCAAATTGTACAAGGCAAAAATTGACAGAAAACTAGGAACGTTTGACAAATTCACTATCATAATGGGGGATTTAAACCCCTTCTTTCAATAATAGGGCAATCAAGCAGGCCAAAAAGTGAGTAGGAACGTAGGAGATTTGAACAACAAAATGAATAACTGGATCTAATGAACGTTTATAAAACACTGCAACCAACATTCAGACAATACACCGTCTTGTTAAGCGCTTACTAGAATCCATGAATTTCAAATGATAAGCCCCCTTCTTTGACCACAATTCAATTACGTTAGAAACCAACTGCAAAAAGAAAATGAGGAAAACACCACACATTTGTAAATAAAACCTCACACACAGCTAAAGCCTTCATGGATAAAAGCAGAAATCATCAAGGAAATGAGACAATAGAACGGAAGGCTGATGAGATTACCACTTATGATAATCTGTGGGCTGCAGTAAAAATATTACTGAAGTGGAAATTTATAGCCCCAAGTGCTGACTTCATATAGCTGGAAAAGCACACGTCTCAAAATACAGTCATTTCATCCCAGGTCTAGACTCACACACATACTGCACCAGAAATCATATGTAAGAAAGCTGTGGAAGCCAGGTTTCTCGCAGAAAAACGCATGGTCAGTAAATGTGGTACATGTATGATGACAGGCAAAAGGCTTACCAACTTGCATGGTACATTTTATTCATACATAAATAAAAATCAAAGTTCCCTTATATTCTTTAGATAAAACAATATTCTTTTACGTAAGTGCCTACCAAGCCATGTAAATTGGAGTGCAAATTTTTAATCAGTTCACTCTAATAATTTTTTAAATTTTTAATTGTGGTAAAATACATATAAAATTTACCATCTTGACCATTTTTAAACATACAGTTTGGTGGTATTAAATACATTCACATCGCTGTGTAGCCATCACCACCATCCATCTCCAGAACTTTTTGCATCTTCTCAAATTGAATCTCTGTCCCCACTGAACACTAATTCTCCATCCCTCCTCCCCCAGGCTCTGGCATCTGCCATTCTACTTCCTGTCTCTATGAATTTAACTAAACTAACGACCTCATATGAGTGGAATCATACAGTATTTGTCCTTTAGTGACCGGCTTATTTCACTTAACATAACGTCCTCAAGGTTCATCCACGTTGTAGCATATGTCAGAATTTCCCTCCTTTTTATAGTTGAATAATACTGCATTGTATACATAGACCACATTTTATTTATCTATTTATTCTTTGATGGACACCTGGGTTGTTGCATCTTTGGGTATTAAAAATACTCTTCAAGACTATGCTTCCGTTCTTTGGGGTATAGACGCAGAAGTGGGATCCCTGGATCATATGGTAATTCTATTTTTAATTTTTTGAGTAACCGCTACACTGCTTTCCACAGTGACTGCCCCATTTTACATTTTTACCAACGGTGCACTGTTTTTTGATAGCAGCCATTCTAATGGAGTGAGGTGGTATCTCATTGCGGTTTCTAATTTTCTAAAGAAAGGATTTGTTCAGTATTTTGTCTGATGCATCTGTTACAAGCTAAATAATGGCACAGTTTGACCTGGGAACCTTTATCCAGTGTTCACCAATTTCCTCATTAACGTGACACTCGGTGACTTATACCCGCGAACAGAAGAAAATTCCTTTTGACATGAAATTGTTCATGGTGCCGCATCTTTTCTCCACTTCTGTTGCAGAATAACTATTTTTAACATGTTCTAGTCCTTATAAAACTGTGTGTGATTTTTGTATATCAATATATATTTCAACAGCTGTCTTGAATATCATTATTGAAACATTTAATTAACTTACTTTTGTTAGTTTTTATTAATTTTCAAACTCCAGATTTTGAAAAACATCACATAGGCAAGTCTTTGGATTCATTAAATATAAATACCTTAAGTATTTATTATATATTTTTTCCTTTTTTTCATCAAACAGAAAATGTCTTCTCCTCTAATTTCTCCTATCTCCTATAAGATAATCATGAGTTGTTCTCTTGGATTTGATTTTTTGTTGTTGTTTTCAACTGCTATTTGATATGTAATCAGTCAGTTTCATCTAGTTATGATACGCAGCCATAAAAGAAAATCTCCATGGCCTTCGACAAGGTTGTTTCTCATGCATATGGTCCCCCGCGGGTTGGGGGCCGCTGGCTTCAGGTCTTAGTCTGGGATCAGTGGCCCATCTTCATGCCTGGATAACTGCCCCCACAGGGAACCGAACCAACAGCTGCTATCACATCAGCTTGGAGGGTCCAAGAAGCATAAGATGTGTGAAAGAATCAAACCTCCCAAGAAGTACAGCAAGAGACTGTCCATCGCAGGTTAAAAGCAGACACATGCTGCCCAGGGACTCAAATACGGGCTATAAACAGTACAGCATAGAAAGGAACGATTAAGACAAAATCCAGGATACTGGCGAGCTCCCTGGGGGGAGGGATGGGTGACGTAACCAGGAGAACCTGGAAGGGACATGAGGGCAGCTCACACACCATAAAAGAAGAGATGGCTGCAGGTCAGCAGCACGCCGAGGTCCACACTCCAATGTTCCCCACCCTCCCTGCTTTGGGGTTAGCCCCGAAGGAAACTCATTTTATTATCTAGCTAGGAAATCTGGACTGTTCCTGACCACGTCCACGGAAAGGGGAGGTTAATTATGTTATTGGGGATTCTCTTAGCTGGTGTCAGCAGCTCAGGGTAATTAAGGACCTACAGGAATAATAAACAACAAGAAACTAAAAAGATTCCTGAAGCCATAGAATGGCTTCACCGATTAGGTTGGATTACGATGTTTAATTTTTTGGAGCTGTCTTTGTTGCTATAGAAATTAACAACGAAGACAAGACACCTGAGCGTGGCCTTTCGAAGCACTCCAGCCCCCAGCCTCGCTCCGCAGCCGGTGGCACCGGTGCCCAGAGCCGCCCCTGAGACTGAAAGGGGTGGGGGTCATGTGGTCTGTCTCCAGGCTCCAGGGCAGTGCCAGCTGCACGCACGGAGGTCACGACCAGCAGCCTGCACCCAGTTTAGGAAGGTGACCAGGACTTGACCCACGTCTGTCTCTCCCTGTGTGGCCTGGGCCGGGCCTCAATTTTCTGCCTCTGGGATGCAGTCGTGATGTCCTTCTCACCCGGCGGTGAGGCCTGGATGAAGAGCACATGTGGACCCCCCCATAGCCCGTGGTGACCCCCACGTCCCCATGCTCAGTGAGGGCGTCCCCCGCGTCCCCAGGATCCACACCACAGCCACGTGCACCATGCCCTGCGCAGGGTCCCTGCCTGGAGTGCACGTGCTCCAGCCCACACCATGAGCACCCGTCCCTGCTCCGTCACACACTAACGGCCGGTATCTGCTGGGGAGGGGTTGGAAGTGGTTTGCATTTATTCGTTGTTCTGCCAGCAGATATAAAGGAGGATATGTGCGCAGAATGGGGTCAGCTGAACTCAAGCCCCAGGGAGGGGCTCTGGGGACACCTCAGCGGCTGCCCCTCCACCTGCTCTCCTGGGACAGCCCCATCTTGGCCATCACCGGCTTTCCCTGTTGACCACACGGATAGTGGGTGGCCCGGTCCTGAGACGCAGCGATGTGACCGGGTCTGTGGAACAGCAGGGGCAGCGGGCACAGGGTGCACACTCGTGCGTGAAGCCGTGCAGGGAGGAGGCTTCCAGGGGGCGAGGGGGGAAGAGGCTGTGTGTGCAGGGCTGAGTGGGCGGAGCTACAGTCCCGTAGGGTGCAGACGCGGAAGCCCCAGGCCCCAGAGGCAGGAGCTGCGGCCCCTATGCTGGGAGTACCTCATACAACCCTCTGAGGAGCTGGAGAGCCCTCTGCATCCGAGTCTCTGTAAAGGTCAAGACCGCATGCATTTTGAAATCTCAGAATTTGTTTAAAATGGAGCGTCAAAGAAATCAGCATGATGAGATGTGGGCGGCATGATTCAGGAAAGCACCCTTTCCCCAGAAGTCATAGGCACAGCCCCTCAGCCGAAGGTCCCAGCACACGGGCCACTGGGGAGTCTGAAGGGTGTGGTGTGCATCTGTGTGTGTGTTCACGTGTGCGTGTGTGCACATGTGAGTTCATGTGTGCGTTGGCACATGACATGGGTGCATGTGCGTACACGTGCATGTGCACTCAGGGACAGGGTGCCACATTCCGACGTGCCGCCAGGTGGCCAGGTCAGCACCTACAGACACGTGTGATAGGACAAGTGTTAGCTCCCTGCCCGTGATGTCCCTGATCCGATACCGAGGGCCACCTTCTTTTTTGGTGGCTTGCATGACCAGAAATGAAGCGACCTCTTGTTTCTCGGTGGGAAGTTCTCTGAGGAGAGAAAGAAAAAGACCGGAGCCAAAAGATATTTTAAACGTCAGAGACACACGCTGAGACGCCCCCGTGCTCCTCGGGTGCCTAGAAACGCACGAGGTGCACGGTGGGAATTCATCGATCACCAAACCTTCATGAAATACACGTTCCTAACTTTGCGAATTTCTCCAAAATCTGAAAAAGAGGGAACGACTCAATGCCTTGATTTCTTCTCTTTTTTTGTCGCAGCAGTGCAGCGTCTGCTCCCAGGCCTGGCAGGTGTTGACCGGACCTGACTCTGTGAAATGAGAGCGAGTGGTCACATGACACTTGGCTGGGGGGAGGGGGAGGGCCCTGCTGGTACCTCTGGGCCGCGACTCCCACGTGTGCTGTTCTCTGGGGTGCCTTGTGTCTGGCCCGGCTCTCCCCGTCCCCACCGCCTGTCCTCCTGACGTGTCCCTCCACCAGCCTGGCTCTCAGACACCCCCATCGAGCTCTCAGCCCTGCATGCCACCGCTGCCTGCCCCACGTGCCCACCCCCGCCCCCTGCCCTCTCTGCACCACCACCATCAGGCTCCACTCCCGGCTGTGGCCTCCCATCCTCCCTAGCTCCAGTCCTGCCCCCAAGGTGGCCAGAGGGGTGATCTCAACCCCCTGCCTCTTGTCTGGGTGGCAGAGCTGCAAACTACACAACCTGCCCCAACGGGCGGAAAGCCTGAGGACAGGGACGGGCTCCCAGGCTAGAAATCACAGGTGTGGGGTCCCAGGGGGACCAGTGGGGGCCCACCTCTGTCACTTACCACCGCGGCCCCGGGGTGAGCTCCACCTGAGGCTGGTTCACAGCAAGGCTGCTGGCAGCACAGCAGGGCCGGCTCCCTGCCCTTGTCCTGCAGGGGACACACAGGCTATCTTTGCTGCTGTCCCTTCGAAACAAGGAAATTTCCTCACTTCTCCTCACGCTCTTTGGCCCCAAGCAGGTCATGAGGCCATTGCTGGCCAATCACTGTCCCTGTGAGGCTGAACGCTGACAGTCTCGGGCCTGGGTTCATGAGTGGCGCCCACGGGGGTGCAGGGATGGGCTGACTGTGACAAGTGATCTTGAAAAAGAATAAACTATCACGACTTGAAGCCACTACGTGTGGGGGGGGCTTGGTTATAGGACATTCAATCCTGGCACGCACAGCGATGTGACCAGTAAGAGGACGGCCCTGGAATGTGCTGGGGTGCTTTTGAGGGACAAGCAGGCCCTCCGTGACCTCTGGTGCCCAGGCTGGTAGGAACCCTGACCTTCCTCCACCACAAGCCCCTCTCACGCTGCAGGCCGTTGCGCTCAGCCAGGACTGCAGGGCGTCTCCTCAGGGAGTGTCAGGAGGACCCTCACAGACTCAGAAGAAGTACGCTGAAGCAGAATTCGTGACTGTGAAGGTCCCAGATGGCCACAGCATCCAAGCTTCAGTGGCTTCTCACATGCTGGGTGACACATGCAGCTATGCCGAGAGCATGCAGCCCAGCTCGGGAGCTGATGGGCAGCAAGTTTGCCCAGCATCGCAGGGAATGCCTCAGTGAAAGTGGCGGAGCCGGGCTGGGCCCCCCATGGGGGGACGAGGTCAATGCTCTAAGGATATCCCACGGCGATGTCTCCTGTAGTCTTTGAGCATTGACTGGCGCCTTGGTCGGGGATGAGGCGACCACATCTGCAGCTGCAGGAGAACAGAGATGGGCAGCGTGGTGGGGACTGGGGTAGGGAGTCGTGCAGCGTGAGGGTGCCTGTAGAATGACGTCTACCATCATGGTTTCCCAGGAGTCCTCAGGAGCTGGAAAGAGTTGCACTGATCTTGGGTCCAAGTGTAGGGGCTGCGAGTATCACCATGCTGGGGGCGGGGCTGCCCGGAGTCTCTGTGTATAGTGTCTGGAATTGTACATAGGCCATCTTGGCCCATGGTGTGGTCGGGCATTCAAAGCACAGCTGGAACGCTGACCTCCCTGGCTGGGTGTGGAGCTGGTCACTGTGGTGGAGGAGCCCTTGTGGCCCTCTGTCCACCATGGGGTAGCTTTGGGTCTTGGCTAGGAGCCTTGCTTGCTTGGTCAGTCTTTTAATTGACCACAGAACGGGCAGCTTAAACAGCAGACATTTCTCATCTTACAGTCCCGTACACTGCAAGTCTAAGCTAAAGGTGTCGGCAGGGCTGCTTTCTCCCGGAGCCTCTCTCCTCGGTGTGTAGATGACCGTCCTCTCCCCGTGTCCTCCTCGGAGTGTCTCTGTGCGTGTCTGTGTCCTGACCTTTCTTCTTATGAGGATGCCTGTCATATTCAATTAGGGCCCACCTTAATGACCCCATTTTAACTTAATTACCTTTTTAAAGACCTGACCTTTGAAGAGTCCCATTCTGAGGTCCTGGGGGTTAGACTTTAACCTGTGACTTTGGGGGACACAGTTTGACCCACAACATTTCCATTAGTCTCTCTGATCCTCACTGGAAGCCAGGGCACATGTGGGACAGGCATTATCCTCCATTTTATAGATGAAGTGACTGGGGTGAGAGACACTGATGCTCGCCCAGCAGCACAGAGGCGGGAGGGTCAGGGAGAAGCCGTCCAGCTTGTTGCCCGACAATCAGGCCTGAGATGAGCACGGACAAGACACCTTGGCAACACACAGCTCACTGCGATCCACCCCTGGAGAGGCTGTCAGACAGGAGTGGGGGACCATCTGGGGGCCTGGAAATGGTGTGGTTGGACTCTCCCAGGAGAGAAGAGGTCTTAGCCAGTGACCACAGCTCTGGACACCCCCAGCCTCTGCCTGCACAGCTTCCAGAACACCTCGCTTCCTGCACCTTCTCCTGGGAAGGCTGTCCTTGGGTGAGCCCTGTGCCCCTTGGACCCATACGGAGTCTTGCAGCACCTGCCTCTCCTTCCTTCATGTCTCTGTCCCTTCTCGGGCCACCCTCCTCTGTCACCACTAGAGACCTATCTGCCTTGTCCACCACAAAACAGAGGTGCCAAGAGGAAACACAGGCTCTCCTCAGAGCTCAGATGCAGGCATTCAGGAGATAACTCAGTGAGAGGCTGGTACAGCACAGGGTCCTGTTGGTTCTCCTGGTGCCACGGCTTCGCTCCTTCCTCCCTGGCAGGACTTCACACGGTTATCAACAGGTATTTACTGAGCTCCTACCATGTGTCACTTCTAACCCACAAGCAGAGTAAACAGACAGCAGGTACCAAACTTAACGCATAGGTGACTCACAGAGTGCCCTGAGGGTGCTTCATAAGCACTAAGGAGAAAAGAACAAGGGGTGAGGACGGGAGGCGTAGGGTGGGGCTACTGGGCACGGGTGCAATTTCAGGGGCCACTCAGTGACGTGGAGAAGGTAGTATTCCAGCAAGGACTTGACGGGGTCAGATGCCCATCATTCTGGGATCACTGTAGCAAATTGCACAGGCCCCCGAACCTGCAGCTGTGCTTAGAGAGGTTGGGTCCCCAGCTAAGTGCTGCGTGGCTGGCGTGGCAGATAAAGTGGAGTGACTGAGTGGAAGCAGTAAGTAGGAGCTTAAGGAAGGATGGATAATTCTGGAACTCTCTCCCTCTGTCTCATTTCAGTATATCTAGCATACTGATTACAAGTCAGCAAAGACTTGTACTGTCCATGGTCACTTTCAGAATGATCCTACCTGCTGTCTCATCGGGTCCCGACTTTTGAAATAAACACATTTATGCCCGTTCCACGGACGAACAACAGATCACTCTTCAGAATCACGATTCTCCAAAGAACGGTCTGGAAAAGAATTAAGAAATAAGACAGGGGAGTTTAACTAGGCGATATCTCGTTTCCATCTCTGCACATCCATGATCACAATGATCTGAAACGTCAACATTCTGCTTCTTCCACTGCTTACATTTTCAAAAATTAGGCCAAATCACACTGGCAGGCATTCTCTGAGGACATCTACCCGCCCAGATAGGTGCTGTGAGGCCTGACAAACGTGTAAGCTGCAGTCTGAGTTTGCAAGCAACTCAGCAAAGTAATTTACACATAAAAATGCAGACCTTCTTGTATTTAAGCAACACTATTAAGGAAAGTGCAGGAGGTAGCTGAGTGCGGAAGATAACCGCTCTCGGACAGCACGATCCTGGGTGGTGGTCCCGACTCGGCGCTGGGCAATCACCGGCCCCTACCTGGCCTTCTGAGCTGTCCCTTCCTCAGCCACGTGCCCCAGGTCCCGCTGGAGTCCCACAGTTCTGTGAGAGGTCTGCCCTCAGTCACAAGCATCTATCTGGCCTTTTCCTGTTTTCTAACCCTCTTGACAATTTTACCCAATGAAGATCACACCAAAGGAGGCAAGAATCAACAAGACAGGATTCCACCCCAGGGATACTAAATCAAAAGCAAACTGAGCAATGTCTTTGCATTTAGTGAGTCCTGAATATTTTGTGTGCCAAGCTGAATGCACAGCCTCTGCTGCTGGAACCTCACAAGAATCCGTCTGTGTGCTCAGCTGACCTTGCTGGTATGTGCTGGTCTTTTTACGGGGTTGCTTTATATGGACCACGCCGTTCTTTGTCTCGTGTGAGGCAGCGCCTCGCCCCGGCGGGCGCGTGCTGAGTAATGTGTGGTCAGAATCCTTCTAGAACTTCTTAGCTAAGAGCAAAATGGCTTCGCCTGCTCATTCTATTTTCAACTTATTTCTGTCTCTTCCCTGTACGGTTTCTGTTGTTCCAGAAACAGGCCTGTACTCAGATCAGAAAGATGCAAACACTAGCGTTGAGTTAGTCCCAGGCCAGTGTTCAGATTCTCTGAGCTTTGGACCTCTGAAAAGCGACAGGGATAACAGTGTCTATTTTGATATAGTGAAAGAATCTTGGAAATGCACGTAGCCCGGCACGCGCCCGTGCACGTTTGCCGGAAAACTTCCCACCCTGTTCTTGTCTTATCTTTTATCATTTTTAAACAGGAGACGGCTACCCTCATCTCCTCTCATCCCACACTGAGCAAAAACAATGATAGAGAGCCCGATCAGGAGCAGAGAGTAAACAAAGTAATGAGGACTGACAGGGACACGGTCAACGGTGAGTTCCAGGAAACCCCTCTGGCTGCGGCACGAAGGGCTGGGAGACAGAGATGCTAAGCTGCGCTGGGTTTGCTGAGGAAGGAGACCCGGGTGGGAAGGGAGGGCCAGCAAAGTGGCACAGCTCCCAGCCTGCTGGCTGCCTGCACGAGGCTGCAACTCGGTGATCTGGGAAGGAAGGAAGGTTTGGAGGAGAGGATGGAGGGACGCCGAGCCAGACGCACCTGCCATCTGGAGCGGCAGCTATTCTGAGCCCCAAGCTGCAGAGTGGAGCAGGGTGTCCCCAGAGCCATGGAAGAGAAGGTGCTGGAGGGGAGGGAGGGGAGAGAGGGGCGGGCAGAGGCTTCGCGGGGCTGGGAAGCAGATGCGGGAAGCAGATGCAGGCGATGGGAGGGTAACCAGCATTTGTCCACTTCTGCCAGGTGTCCTGGTGCAGCCACCAGCCGAGCCGTGCAGAGCCGAGAGGACCCATGGCCACAGAGCCCAGAGTCCCAGCATCCCCACCGGGTCAGAGAGCAGAGTACGCCCTCTTCACCTGTGTTCCCAGTGGGAGGGGTGCCCACTCCACCTTCCGCCTCCAATGGGAGGACTTTTACTCTTTAGATGGAAACTGGCAATGCTGCTTTATCTTTTCAGTCTGCAGAAGTCCCATCACATGCCCCTCACCGCGGCTGCCCCTTGAAGACACACGTGGTGCCCACGTCTGCATTTCTTCAACACGTCCTAGCCTCCCAGTTGGTCCTGCCACACGTGCTGTCCAGGTGCTGAGCACTTACCCCCCAGACTCGCCATGACATCCTGTGCGCCTCCCAGGGCTGCAGCTACGTCTCCACCCCCAGATCCCACCCTGGTGCATTTGGGGGTTTTAACCCAAAAGCAGAGCCTGATAGCCGCCTTCCCTATCCTATCTCACTGTCTGTCTTCCAATCGCCACAGAACATAAAAGCAACTAAAATGGAGCTGACACCTTCTTCTAAGAAATGGAAGATTCAAAAATGCTTTTTGGGGGCTTCCCTGGTGGCGCAGTGGTTGAGAGCCCACCTGCCGATGCAGAGGACACGTGTTTGTGCCCCGTTCCAGGAAGATCCCACATGCCGCGGAGCGGCTGGGCCCATGAGCCATGGCCGCTGAGCCTGCGCGTCCGGAGCCTGTGCTCTGCAACGGGAGAGGCCACAGCAGTGAGAGGCCCGCGTACCGCAAAAAAAAAAAAAAAAAAAAAAAAAATGCTTTTTTTTAAAAAAAGCTTTAAATAAATGACAAGAGCAAGAACAAGCTGAAAACTCATCATGAATGAAGAAATTTAAATTCCATTTTTATTAAAAATAAAATAGAGAAGTGTTGCTTTCTGTGATGAAACATGTCTCTCACTTTCAAATCTTCATTAAAGTCTCAAAGGTCCCCCCAAATACCCTGTTTTAACACTGCAGCCTGTGTCATAGGGTTATATGTCTGGGTGAGAAAACTACCCCCAAAATACCCATTCTGTCTAAACCAGTATAGAGATTTAATGCAATTTCATCCCAATGGCCTTTGTTTGAACTAAACAATAGATTCTAAAATTTATCTGAGAAAATAAATAATGAGATTGTGAGGAAACTTTTTAAAATGAAAATTAATGAGGGAGCTTCTTTTTTATCGAAGTATAGTTGACTTACAATGTTGTGTTAGTTTCAGGTGTACAGGAAAAGGGATTCAGTTCTACATATAGGTATCCTTTTTCAGATTCTTTTCCATTATAGGTTATTATAAGATATTGAATACAGTTCCCAGGAGCTTCTCCTTTGAGATAACTTTAAATGATTACGAAAAAAGAGGAAAGTTATTTTAAAAAGAAAAAGCGTGTGTGGCATCCCTGGTGGTGCAGTGGTTGAGAATCCGCCTGCCAATGCAGAGGACACAGGTTCGATCCCCGGTCTGGGAAGATGCCACATGCCGCGAAGCAACTAAGCCCGTGTGCCGCAACTACTGAAGCCCTGGCGCCTAGAGCTCGTGGTCCGCAACAAAGAGAAGCCACCGCAATGAGACGCCCGTGCACTGCAACAAAGAGTAGCCCCCGCTCGCCGCAACTAGAGAAAGCCCGCGCGCAGCAACGAAGAACCAATGCAGCCAAAAATAAATAAATAAATTTTTTTAAAAAAGAATAAACACATAAAGCTTCTCAGCCATCTCCAGAAACGTGCTTCTCCCCTGAAGGCCAGGCAATAACGCGGTTTGCGGTCCATCCACTGGCCTTGCCTTTGACTCTTCCCGTCGTGGGCAGGGTCCTTTCAGGAGGAGCCCCTCTCAGTGACCCAGATGTTGGAGGTGCAGATGTGGCTGACACACAAGACGCAGCTGCTATTTCCCTGATTTAGTGCAAATGCACCCATGCAGAGCCCTCACCCCACCACCCCCAACTGGGCCTGTTTTTAGGTGGGAGGTTCTGTCCTGTGGACAGAAAGGAGAGGCAGTGGCCTAACTCTCCAGACGGCCAATTCCAGCTCTTCTGGGCACTCGTGGTTTGGGAGCAAGGCTCACCCACCCACCCCTGCCGAGTAGGCTGGTCTCTCCGCCACGTGGGCAGGGCTTAGGGGAGCTTTCCTGAGCCTTATTCCCACCTCTGTTCCGACGTGGGGAGAGGGTTTTAACACCGGTCACTAGTGCGCTCGTTGCACTAACCGCTCTGCCGTTGTCACAGGCATTCGAGTTAGCCGGGTCCTGCTGCGGCTACCTCGCTCCTCGTGGGTGAAGTGAGGGGTGAGACAGGAGACGGTTAGAGAGGGCCTTCTCCACAAGCATTTTCTGGCACAGACAACCTTCTGTTTTTCCAGACACGCTGTCCCTAATGAAATGTGCAGCTACGTTTGTTTTCCCCGATGAGGCTGAGTACCAAACGTACCACAGTGACTGTGTTTAAACCATAAACTGCTTATGATTCAAATGTTCATATTTCTCAAGCCATGAATCATCATTTTAGTAATAGTAGTTGGAAATGGCCATCGTGTGTGTGTGTGTGTGTGTGTGTGTGTGTGTGTGTGTGTATGAGAGAGAGAGAGAGAGAGAGATGGGGGCCATTAAATGCCATATGGCCTCAGTTTAAAATCAGGTGACCTTATTTACATTTTCCAGTGTTTTGTGAAAAAAGATCAATTGAGCCCACTTAAGGAACATTGGCGATGTCTGTGCCTGGAGCCATGTCCTCCTTCTTTGGGTATGGGAGCTGGGCCCTGGCGGCTGCGGGATGAAGCCGGCTGGGTAGGTCCCTGAGCTCGTCCAGAGCAGGCAGGGTCCGCAGTGCTCGCTTGCCTAGCTGGTTTGGACAGAGTGGGGGCGGTCCCTCCCTCGACACCGACCCAGCCCGTAGCCCCAGCCAAGCAAGCTTCCCACAGGGCGGGCGGGTGAAGCACCAACACAGGGAACCACAGGCTTGCACGAGGTCACCACTTCCTGACATTCAGCGGACAAGGTGGCTCGTTGGCCGGAGGGAAAGTGGAATGAGGAGAAGGCCGCGGGAGTGGGCAGGGCAGAGCTAGCGTCTCAACCGCACCCAGGCCAGGTGGGCCGCTCACCTGCTGTCTGAAGCAGCCGGTGCCTCTAGCATCACGCCTGGCTGATTTGCTGGGCAGATCTTGCCCGGTGTGGCTGGTGAGCAGAAGGGAACGGAGGTCACCAGACACCACATGCCCTCCCATGAGGACCAGCTGGCTAGACCCAGTTCATGGCCTTCGCCCGAGGACCTGCGGGGCCATGGCTTCTGGTTCTGCCTCTTCACCCAGCGCCCCCTCCATTCATATTGGCTCGTCCACGTTCCAGCTCCAAGGCTCCTCTCCTTTCTCCCACCCACACGTGAAACAAGAATCCTCCACATCTCTGGGCTTCCCCCCAACACAGCCGTTTTGGGCATCCCTGCATTACCATGATGTGTGCATACCTTGGACATCCTCAGTTAAATATTGTCTCCAGTAAACCCAAGTGGGGGCAGCATCGGGCACGGAGCCAGCTCCTCTGACCCAGATGCTGCTTGACTGAGAGGAGGCCCAGGTGAGTGGCGTGGCTGAGGCCTGCCCAGGGCCAAGCCACCAGTCATGGGGACCCGGAGAGCTATGTTTGCTGCTACAAAAATGGATTAAAGGGACATTCTCCACCTATGTAGCGGAAGTGCAGGGTCTTCCCTGTTGCTTGGGTTTTATAATGAAGATGGAAGCCAGTTTCTGGGATCCAGGAGAACCCAAGAGACTGCTCAGGGTGTTCTCACAGCCAGAAAGTAATTGAAACACTTTTCAAATAGGCCAGAATGTCCGGTCTGGAAATAGTCTGTGCTTTTTCAAAGTAAAACATATTCACTTCAGATCCCATCCACGGGGGAGGCTTCTCAGCAGCCCTGCTCTGTGCGGGTGATGGGGCTTCGTGGAGGACGGACCAGAGGCTCTCACAGCTTTGCCTTTCAGCCCCTCTCAGCCCTACCCCAGAGGGTCTGCGGGCTGCAGGCCTGGTCACGAGGGATCCCTCAGACCATCTTTCAAAACAACAACAACAGTGATGGCAATAACAGAGCTGCTAGTTACAAGCATCACCACAGCCAGACGTGGCCTGCCGGCTCCCCCCACTCATCCACAGAGGCCCCAGTGAGCTTGTGCGACTCCATCTGCTTCTCTCCTCGCCCCTGGGGCCCCAAGGTAGGAGAGGAAGCCTAGAGCCCAGCTCCACCTGGGCATTTCACCATCTGTGAAATGGGGATAATGCTGCCTGGCCCGTGTCCCGCTCCCCCTCCCCCGCCGCCCCCAGGGCAGCCTGGCCTTAGGTGTGGCTGGGGCAGTGAGGCTGTGTTCCAGGAGTCCTTCAGTGAACAGGAGGCAGCGGGACCAGCCATAGCAGAGAGCTGAGGAGCAAGAGGCCCCAGACGCAGGTGGGAGGCAGCGAGGCCAGAAGGGCTCTGAGGTCCCGCATTTGCCCAAACCAGGCCAGGCCTGGCGGTCTTTCCAGTGTCAGGACGGAGACTTCCAGCCAGCCGCCTCCCTCGGTTCCAAAGAACAAAAAACTGGCACTCTTCTTTTCCCTCTTTAGCCTGTGAACTCCACCCCCTCCCGTGGGGGCACGGGCCTCAGACAGAGGACGAGGAACACAGCCTCGAGGTGTCTGTGCTGACCCCAGGGCAGCCCCAGTAACCTCCCACCCCGGACAGCTTCAGGGGCCCAGGCACACCCACCCCACTCCGCTCAGCTAAATGTGGACCCTGACTGCCCCCAAGGGCATCCCAGGACCCCTGTCCAGATGGTGCTGGACCCAGCAGGAGCCCCTCCCCACGCGGACCCCACATGCATCCCAGCACCCCTCCCACCAGTCAGGACAGCCGGTGTCCCCGACGGGCTCTGTCCTCCCGTCACACCCACAAGGAGACAAACACACCAACCTTCACCTCCATCTGACTGTGGGAGGTGAGAGGGTGGGTTTTCCACAGGACCCCAGAGCACCCGTCTCTCCTGCCAGCCCTGGTGACTCTGGCTGGCCCCCGGGCTCCATGCGTATCCACGTGGGCTGCAAGCCTCCCACAGCAGATGATGGTGCCAGGAGCCTTAGGCACAGTTAGACGTTCAGGGCTCCAGACTAGTTAGCCAAAAAGCATTTGTCCTCCCTGAAATAATATCGGTCT
Source organism: Grampus griseus (assembly GCF_964374135.1). Lineage (NCBI taxonomy): Eukaryota > Metazoa > Chordata > Mammalia > Artiodactyla > Delphinidae > Grampus > Grampus griseus. The sequence continues at coordinate 96,658,426 of NC_139003.1, read as the reverse complement.
GAAGAAATAACCCCAATAAAAAGTGAATGCCCTGACCGACTCATCTATAGCCACTTTGGGGAAGCCCCCAGGGGCCTCAGTCTGACCCTGGTGCTCATAGCAACACGCAAACTTCTCCTGTCTCCGCTCCCTCATTGGCACCCGGTTCCGGTGAGGAGTCGTGTTGAAGCCTCCTCCAGTGGCTTGGACAAGTCCACCAGTCACAGAGAGTTGCCTGCCTCCTTTTTCCATGCTCCCAACACGCCAGGAAGAAAAGGCACCCTAGAGCCCTGCAGGAAGCCAGCCAGAGGAAACCATGCCCCCTTCCCCAGAGCAGGTGCCGGGGGACATCTCAGGGCAGGGTGGAGGGAGGGGACTCCGGACTGGATATCAGGTTGACGTTTCGGTGTGGACTCCATGGGATTTTCACATCAGAGAGTGAGTCCTAATCACTTACAGAGATTCTTCAGGCCATGAGATCTTCCTGAGATGTCGTGCTGTGGGAACTAGGAGACATGAAGACAGCCTTTGCAGGCAAACAGCCATTTAAGAAGGCTCACTGTGCAGTACATCGGTGACACAAAGATTCTTTTTTTTTTTTTTTTTTTTGCGGTAGGCGGGCCTCTCACTGTTGCGGCCGCTCCCGTTGCGGAGCACAGGCTCCGGACGCGCAGGCTCAGCGGCCATGGCTCACGGGCCCAGCCGCTCCGCGGCATGTGGGATCCTCCCGGACCGGGGCACGAACCCTCAACCACTGCACCACCAAGGAAGCCCGATTCGTATGTTTTTAATGATGGCAGTTCCAGGGAGCTAATGAAGCTGACGGGAACAATTCCTGTGCCCTATAGAGGTACACATATAAATAAGCCAATATGCCACTGGCTGCTGGACACATGCCCGTATAATCCCCCTATCTGTTTGGTGAAGCCTACTAGTTCAATGACTATTAAAACAGGAAAGCATGTGGACGCTAACGGGAAGATATATCTTCCTTATCTACACGAATGGAAACACTCACAGTCAGACTCGGGGCTTATTCAAGTCACGATTGTAGTGTTTGGAGAAGAACCTCCAGTCTTTTCTCATCCTACTATCTCAGCATCCTATCCACCATACCAGGCAACAGGGCCACCAAATACTTCCTACGAGCCAGGCACACCAGGTGGAATTTCCGCATACCCATCCAGATACCCTTCCAATCCCAGTGGTGACCCAGGCCGTCCTTACCCACCTGGCGGTCAGCATCCTGCCACCACAGGTTCCCAGTACCCTTCCCAGCCTCCTGTGACCATTGTTGGTCCCAGGAGGGATGGCACAATCAGCGAGGACACACTGTCCGAGCCTCTCTCATCTCAGCAGTCAGTGACAAACTGAGATGGCGGATGAAGGAGGAAATGGATCGTGCCCAGGCAGAGCTCAATGCCTCGAAACGAACAGAAGAAGACCTGAAAAAAGGTCCCCAGAAACTGGAAGAGATGGTTACCTGTTTAGATCAAGAAGTAGCTGGGGTTGATAAAAAACATAGAACTTTTGAGAAAGAAGGTTGTAGAACTCAGTTCTACTCTGGAGAAAATGGAAAATCGATCTGAAAACAATGATATTGATGAAGTTATCATTCCCACAGCCCCACTATACAAACAGATCTTAAATCTGTATGCAGAGGAAAATGCTATTGAAGACACTGTCTTTCACCTGGGAGAAGCCTTGAGGCGGGGAGTAATAGACCTGGACGTCTTCCTGAAGCATGTATGTCTTCTGTCCTGCAAACAGTTCCAGCTGAGGGCATTAATGCAGGAAGCAAGATACACTGCCAGTCTTAGTGACCTCTGCTGCCTCCTGTGATACCAGCTGGAGATTGAGCTCTTCTAAAGCATCCTTGTCTTCTCTTCCTTCCTCTTACATCAGTAGGTGCCCAGAATAAGTTATTGCAGTTTATCATTCAAGTGTAAAATATTTTGAATCAATAATATATTTTCTGTTTTCTTTTGGTAAAGACTGGCTTTTATTAATGCACTTTCTATCCTCTGTAAACTCTTTTTGTGCTGAATGTTGGGACTGACTATGCTAAATAAAATTTGTTGCATTAAAAAAAAAAAGTATGAGGCATTCACTTTCTCCACATCCTTGTCACTTGTTATTATAACACTTGTTATTATCTGTTGTTGTTTTTTTTAGCCGTACTAGTGGTTATGTAATTGGATCTCGTGGTTGATATTTTCATTTCCTTAATGATGTTGAGCATCTTTTCAGCAGCTATTCAAATTTTTGCCCGTTTGCTGCGCTATTTATTTTATTTTTACTAAGTTGTAAGAGTTCTTTTTATATTCCTATATAAACCTATATATAGGTCCTCCAATTTTGTTTCTCTTTTTCAGGACTGGCTATTCTGAGCATTTGCTTGTTCGCTTCTGCAAGAAAAACTGCTAGGATGTCATAGGATTTGTGTGGAAACTATAGGTCAGTTTGGGAAGAACTGTCATCTTAACAATATTGCTTATAATATCTTAACAATAGCTTAACAATTCTAATTCATGAACTTAAGCATCTCCTCATGTATTTTGATCTTAATTTCTCTCAACAGTGTTTATAATTTTTGGTGCATGTTTTATACTTTCTTTTTAAATTTTATTCCTAAGTATTTATTATAAATGGAATTGTTTTCTTAATTTCATTTAAGATTGTTTATTGCTAGTATGCAGAAATACAATTGAATGTTGTATATTGATTTATATCCTGCAATCTTGCTGAAGTTGTTTTTTAGTTCATGTCGGTTTGTGTGTGTGTATGGATTACTTAGGATTTCTGAGATCTGAGATCATATCATCTGAGATCTGAGATCTGAGATCATATCATCTGAGATCTGAGATCATATCATCTGTGAATAAAGACGGTTTTACTTCTTCCTTTGCAATTTTAATGCCTTTTATTCCTTTTTTTGCCTTAATGCACAAGCTAGAACTTCCAATGTTGAATAAAAGTAGTGTGATTGGATGTCCTTGCCTTTTTCTGACCTTAGGAAGAAAATATAGAGTCTTTCACATTTAAAGATGACACTAGCTATTAGTTTTTTATGAATGCCCTGTATCTAGCTGAAGAAGTTTTTTCCTATTCCTAGGTAGTCCAAAGTTTGTATCATAAATGGGTGTTGGATTTTGTCAAATGCTTTTTCTGTCTATATCATGGTTTTTGTCTTGTTAGTATTCTGTACTAATTGATTTTCAGCTGTTAAATCAACCTTGAATTCCTGGAATGAATTCCATTTGATCATGTGTATAATCCTTTTCATACATTTCTTGATTTGGTTTGCCAATATTTTTTGAGGATTTTTGTAACTATATTCCCAAGGGATGTTGGTCTGAGTTTTCTTTTCTTGTGATGTCTCTGTCTGGCTTTGGTATCAGAGTAATAACTGGCCTCATAGAATGAGTTGGGAAGTATTCCCTCCTCTCCTATTTCCTGGAGGAGTTTGTAAAAATTCGCAGTATTTATAGTCTAAATGTTTGGTAGAATTCGACAATGAAGCCATCCGGGTCTAGGCTTTTCTTTGTGGGTAGATTTTTAGTTATTAATTGAATGCCTTACGTCCTATACTACATTCCCTAGAATGCCCTTTCCAGTACCTTTCTGGCTACAGCATACTGCAAGGGATAGTCCCTTGTGATTGGAGGACGTAGGGAGGAAAATGCCATTTTGTAGCATACATGCACCTTCTCTCCGTTATTCAATCAAATACATTGTAATTGCTGCTGTGAAGGGATCTTGTGGAAGTAATTAGAGTCAATTGACATTTAATCAAAAGGAAGATTATTATGGGTGGATCTGATTTAAGTAGTTGGAGGTCCTTTAAAGGAAGGTCTAGGTCTTCCCTGAGCTCAGAAACCCCAAGGAGTAGTATAGAAGGAAAATTGCAGAATCTTTGTACGTTTTGGGACCTCCACACTCACTTTGTTGGCGGTGGTCTGTTGATTTACCTCACTGGCATGAAGCAGCAGCTGGTCCTGCAACTGCTTCCCAATTGTTTTATGGCCTAGACATGGCCTTTCCTCAAGAAGAGTCCATGTGTGCTTGAGAGGAAAGTGTGTTCTCCTGTGGTTAGGGGAAGTGTTCTATAGAGGTCGGTTGGGTCAAGTTTGTCAAGAGTGTTGTACGAATCTTCTGCATCCTTGATTTTCTGTTTAGTTGCTCTATCCATTACTGAGAGAGGGGTACTGAAGTCTCCAAATCTTATTGCTGAATTGTGTATTGTTTTCTCTTGAATTCTGTGGGGTTTTACTTATTATATTTTGGGGTTTTGTTGTTAAGTGCATATATATTTATAACTATTCTGCCTTCCTGATGAATTTTCCCTTATGTGATTATAAAATGACCCTTTGTCTCAAGACCTATTTTGCCTGATAATTCTACATCCACTCCAACTGTCTCGTTGTTCTTTGCATGATATATCTTTTTTCCGTACTTTTATTTTTAACCTGTTTGTGTCCTTGAATGTCAGTACATGTCTCTTATAGACAGCGTATAATCGGTTCTTATTAACTTGTCTACTATGACAGTTTCTGTCTTTTGCATGGTGTGTCTATCCACATTTAATGTTATTATTGGTATGATTGGATCTACATATTCCATTTGCTATTTGTTTTGTATATATCTCATGTCTTTTTTATTCTTTCTCCTTTATTACTTCCTTTCGTATTAAATATGTTTTCCTACAGTGCCTTTTAATTCTTTTAGTGAATTTTTTACTACAATGTTTGAGTTCTTTTCTTAATGATTGCTGCATGGATTTCAACATGTATCCTGATTTACGACAATTTAGTTCATATTAATAGCACCTTAATTCCAGTAAAATATAGAAACTTTTCTCCATCATTGCTTTATTCCCTTCCCCCATTTTATGCTATTATTGTCATCTATAGCATGTCTATATATGATATAAACTTAACAATACAGTGTTATTATAATTATTATTATTGTTACTATAATAATCTTATATTTTTTAAGTTTTTAAGGAAGAAGGAGAAATTGCATTTTAGAACCTCTTAAATTAACTTCCCACTACTCTTAATTTCTTCCTGTGGGTCCGTATGACGCTTTGGTTTCATTTCCTTGTTCCAGTTTATTTCCATTCCTTGTCTTCTCTTTTGTGCTATTATTGTCATAAATTTACATATTCATATAAGGCCAACAGAACAACTTTATAATTATTGTTTTGTGTAATTGTCTTTTAAATCAGTTTTAAATCAGAGATTTTTTTTTTTTTTTGCGGTACGCGGGCCTCTCACTGTCGTGGCCTCTCCCTTTGTGGAGCACAGGCTCCGGACGCGCAGGCTCAGCGGCCATGGCTCACGGGCCCAGCCGCTCCGTGGCATGTGGGATCTTCCCGGACCAGGACACGAACCCGTGTCCCCTGCATCGGCAGGCGGACTCTCAACCACTGTGCCACCAGGGAAGCCCTCCCACTATTTTTTAAACCGAGTTTCAGTAGACTTTCTTGAATTAATGCTTCTCAACTTGCTGTATGACTTTGGCCAATTTGACAGAAACCTTAAGGGATTATTTTTGACAATTTTGTCCAGTATTGTGTAGGCCTTGTGGGAGACAGGATTTGCCAAGCTGTTCATTCAGACCTTCTAGAAGTCTTGCCCCAGACAAGGATTCAGATTAGGAAATATTACAAAAAATATCCCCAATGAAAACAGAAGTCTGGGGAAATATCATAAGTATAAACAATAAGAAAACTCCTTTGTTATCCAAAAGCATAAACTTTTGTATTTTAATGTCTGACCCGTATAAGCAAGGTCCCATGAGCCTGTACTATAACCACAAAATGAAGCCTCGTTTTAATCATCAAATTATGATGGCATGAGCTTTCCCTGGCCTAACTGGGAGATATTTGCTCTCTTCAAAATTGTTCCCAACGACTTCGAGAGTTCTCCAGACACGTGTCCCACATCTGCTCAGGAGCCCACCCTTCAGGATTCCCCAAGGCTTCCTCTTCCCGCTTCACATCTAACATCCTATAAGATGACCACTCTTCTGGGTCTAACTGCCACCCATGGAAACCAGCTGAATGCTCCCTCAACGAGGGACGCAGCCCCCTGCTCAGTTCCTGCATCTGAATTGTGTGCAGACTTTTCCAGTTTCCCCCAGAACAACTGTGGCTCTTATCAAAGCTTTAAGAGAGCTTAATTGAGACGAAGTTGTATGAGTGACAGTTCTAAGCGAGTTGAGGTTCTAATTATGAACAGCAGAAACGGACTCCGACTGATTCAATAGTAAAAGGAATTCATCGAAAAGCTATTTAGCAGATTGGAATATGAACAGGAGCAAAGGGAGAGCGGAAGCATGGACCACGGACGGAACAGCCCTCAGGAAGCCCCCTGTACATGCTGATCTGTGGACAGTACAAATGGCACTGAGCCCCTGGCACCACCACCTACCTCCCTGACAGTGGCTGCAGTCACATCCTTCCGTTCCATGCATGCCCGCCAAGGATGCTCCTTTCACAGCTTTGACTCCATTTTCAAACATCTGACTGACCAGGGTAAGGTCACATACCCACTCAACAGCAGCCAGAGGCCTGGCTTTGGGGCTACAGGAGGGGGTGGCCCTTTGGAGCCCTCAGACCAAACCTGAGCCCAGAGCTCTTTTCCAGGACAGGCTACATCTTGCTCATCCTGTCTCCCTGTGCCTGACCCACAGCCTGTACTCAGTGTGCCCTTATTGAAATAAACTGAGAGATATTCATCCTCAGAAATAAAAAGCCCACACACCAATGGATATGCTACCTTTGATAAAAAGAAAGCAGATTTTTTTGTCATCGCCCCATCCGAGGACATGTTCCAGTTTCCATCTTGGCTTCTGCGTCTCAGCTACCGAAGACCCAGTGAGAACCACTCTCCCCATTGACATCATTCAACCACAGATTCAAGGAGAAGCGATGCTGTGAGGCGGGGGCTCTTTCCTGTGTCTGCAGAGATCAGTGCCAAAGAGGAGAGTCCTTGCCTTCTATACTAATCCCTCAAGGGACTCTGAACAGGCAGGGGGGAAGGGGCTAGTCCATGGCCATGCAGCACATTGTGCAGGAGCAGATGTCCAGACTCCTGAGGAAGGGAGAGATCCTTCCGTTACCTGGCTCTTCCTTATTCGGGGCATCCAAGTCTCCACCGGTCAAATGAGTACGCCGAGCTGGCCAGCAAGGTGGAGCCCTCCTGCAATTCCTCTGTCCAGTACTGGCTGTGCCGTCAGGAAGCCCTCCGACCCACCCACGTCTCACCCACAACACAGACTCCTCCTTGACCCCCCAGGAAGGCTCTTGGGAGTAAAAGGAAAGATACATCTAGATGATAGTCCTTGAGGGAAGTCAGAGGTCCAGGAAACTGTCTGGCATGGCTTAAAAGCAGCTACAAACAACGCTCTGTTCTCCTTCTGCTGAAAATAGCCTTCAGATGAGCACGTCCAGGAGGCTCTGTGACTTCTGTTCTCCAGCAACTCAAAAGATACCTTGAGGTTCCTGCCACCAAAATAGAGCCCTCTGTTGTCTCAGGAGCACATCTCCGAGGACTGCTGTGAGAGCTCCAGCAATCCTCCCTGGAGTTTTGAGGCTGCACGTAATCCTGATACTCTCAACCCCACGTAAATCCGGTCAAGGCTCTGCCTTCCTCTGCTGGTCCTTCTGAGATTGGAGCAGATTACCAGGAACCAGGTGACGTGCATGCATCACCACGCATCCTGAAGGCATGGGGAAGGCTGGGCTGTCCTCCCTGTTTGATACATATGGAGACCAGGGTCAGGAGCATGACAGAGCAGGAATCATGGACTCAGAGGCTTTCACAGGGTTAGGGCTTCCCTGGACAGGATAGGCAGTGCCATCTCAACTCAGAATATTTCTTTTTCATTCATTCCTCATTCATTTATGAGTTCAAGAACGTGGACCTCACACCAAGCCTTATGCTGGAAGCAGGGAGGTAAATAAGACACAAAACCAGTCCCCGCATGGCTCAGTGTGGAGAGGCAGTGGTCCCACCAACAAACAGCTCCCCGCACGGTGGGGTCCAGGGACGGATGAGGCATGACCCTCCCGGGGGCACCAGGCTCTGCAGAAATTTCACCAGGAGCGAGGTGAGTGAAATAGCAAACCTCTGGCTGCAAGAAGAGCAGAGACCAAGGCCGGAAGGACTAACGGGACAGGACAGTGCAAGTTCCCCTGTGGTCAGCAGGTGGGGCTCAGTATGGGGGAGTGGAGGCAGGACAGCCAGCTCCCCCAACACCACAAACAAACCCTGGGCACTGAACTTGGCTTCTGGAATCCTTCTTAGAAGTATACTTCAACACCAGACTTTGAGTTACTGAGGCTACTACAGGTGTTGCTGGAAAGAGCTTCCAGATGAACAGAGCCAAGCAGAAGGTGGACATTGTTGGACTGCTGAACCAGCCAGTACCTACTGTGGATGTGAAATTGGGAAAAAAACAAGCACTGCATTCAAAGAGAGTAAACCGGGCTTCCCTGGTGACGCAGTGGTTGAGTCCGCCTGCCGATGCAGGGGACGCTGGTTCGTGCCCCGGTCCGGGAGGATCCCACATGCCGCGGAGCGGCTGGGCCCGTGAGCCATGGCCGCTGAGCCTGCGCGTCTGGAGCCTGTGCTCCGCAACGGGAGAGGCCACAGCAGTGAGAGGCCTGCGTACCACAAAAAAAAAAAAAAAAACGGCAAAGAGAGCAAACCACACTTGGCAGGATATTTATTTTCATTAGGATAACTCCTCATCATTCTAAGCAACTGTGATAGATACCATCTCAGCTTTAACAGATGTAATTTTGAGAATTAGCAGTGTGCTGTGGGGTAGAAGGAAAGGTATCTGGCATCTGGAGACAAGATTAAAGCTAATGTTCCACCCTAAGAGTTGACATTAACAGACTCAAAAATGTAATTCTTGTCTCCCAGTGTCTGGTAGCGAGCCACTGCACCTTATTGCATGTATTTTAAAATTCATTCAAGTGTGGAATAATTGATGATTAGAGAGCTGGCAGAAAGACTTGTGTGTAACTCAATTTGAGGGGCTTTTCACATGCTAGGGGACATAATAAAATAAATAATAAAGCAGCTACCAGATGACGAATCAATTCGAGTGTCAATCCCACACCAGGAACAGAAGAGTCTAGAAGCACTGTGACCATTGCCTAGAGCAGCCCTATCACCCACAGCACCACCATCATGGCTCCCTTGACATGACGCCAAGATGACCATGACCACGTTAGCCCCAGTGCCGCCCAAACCACCGTGCTCACCCTCTGCACCATCATTATTCACGTCTCACTTTCTTCCTAACCTACTGACCTCTGAAATCGAGTGCCCTGGGGCTATCCTCAGACCTCCTGCTCTCTGTGTCCACCCTCCTGCAGTCCAGTGGCTTTGAACACCAGCAGTTTCAAGGCCAACTCCATGTGCACGCCATTCACTTGAAGTTTCTCAGACTCGACACCCCTGCTCAGTCTCCACACAGAAGTCTAAGACGCATCACAAGTGTAAGCATCCACCAGGTTTGGACTTCAGCCCCCCACCCCTGCTGCCTCCAGCCATTCTCATCTCAATAAATGGCACCTCAACTCTGACCTCTGTAACTGGCTGCGGAGATGGAAACCTGGTACCACATTTATTTACGCCAAGCGCAGCGCACCTAGACTTCACCCACAATGCCACATCTCACGGCCCAGCGCACCTGCTGAAACAACGTGATGCCTTCTTAACTCCCCTCCCTCTGCCTGTCCCCTCTTAATTCTGCACAGGAGCCAGCCTCCTTCTTCTAAACACACGTGAGATCTTGCCACTCCCAAACCCAAAGTCTGTTAAAGGGCCTAACCAGATGCAGATGCAGCCCCCCTGCCCTCAGGTGGCACTGCTCTCCATTTTCCCGGAGGGACATGCCCGACCCCCAGCCTCCCACCCTCCCAACATGACAGACTGGCTTCTTCCACGGAGACTTTGATCTCCTATTTGCTCTGGAAGCTGGGACCACTTCTCACTTCCTTCACCCATGTTCAATATCGCTCTACAAGAGGAGACTAAGATAAAATACCACGTCATCTGCTGTGCTTTGCCAGCCTACGCCGCTTTGTCTTTCTTCACAGCATCTTTCAGCCTGTTTGGTGTCTGGCTATCCCAATCAAAATGTCAAATCCACGGAGCAGAGGTTGGCCTGTTTTGCTTATTGCCGTCTTCCCACCCATTGCCATCCTGCCCCACGGCAGTCATGGAACGCGTGTTTATCGAGTGGATGAACAGATGGATGAGGAAGTGTGGAAATATCCCTAGTGTTCGTGATGTTGAAACATTAGTGTCCTCCATGTGGGGCATCTAGACCAGAAGGGGAGACACCAGGTCAGCACCACTAGAAGTGTCACAGACACAAAGAGAAGCACCAGCCCCTGTCTTAGGATCTGGGAGTCACCGTGAAATGGTGGCCAGTGGGTGAGTTCTCACTACGTGTGTCCCAACTTCCCGGGAGGGTTTCTGCCAGTGACTGCTTTCAGGAGGTTATCCATAGAAAGGTTCTCCGGGGAGGGGAAGACATTAACGATGTCCAGATAATTCAAGGTAAGTATTAAAAATTAAAAATAGAAACATAATACAACATTTTCAATAACAGACTTGAAAACTAGCAAAGGAGGTCGCTATAGACCAGCCCCACGAGAACTTGAAATAAGGTAAGGCTGCCCTCAAAACCAAACTGCAAAATCAATCCACCACGTCTCAGAGATGTGCCAGGTCATCCTCAAAAGACACGGCGGGATGCAGATGACTTCAGCCAAAATGGATGTGGCACCCGCTATGTGCCTGGAGAGCTTCTAAGCACTTTGTGGTCCTGATGACAATCGTGTGACCTATTTTGCTGACGAAGGCACTGAGCCACAGGGGATGGGAGGGGGGCGGAGGGGAGACGGGGTAAATTGCTCGGCCACCGGCTGATATGCGGCAGGGCAGGTGCACAGTGTAGGTGGTTGGTGCCTGAAACACCAGCCCTGGTGACTCCTGGCTGTGACCACCTTGTCTTATCTGAAAGGAGAGGGTGTGTGGTGTGTGTGTGTGTGTGTGAGTGGCTACGGTGGGGCGTTCTGGTGCCACGGAAGCTTAGAACAAGGGAAGTCACAGACATGACGCAGGCAAGGTGGGAGACCTTTACTCCTCTGATCCTCTTGGCAAAGCCGTCCCCCTTACAGCAGGGCAGTACCCTGGACTGACCCCATTAAATAGATGCAGGTTGTCTTACCTGATAGCGTGACAGTCAGGCCCCTATGAACCTCCCTTTCTTCTGGTGCCCATATGGGTCATGTGGGTGGGAATATTCTGGTCCGCACAAATGACATACATTAACAAATTGTCTTATAATTTACTCCTGCGTGTCAGTGGAGGTCATCAGCTTCCCTAAGCCAGGTCAGCAATGAGTGTGGCTGAGACCTTGGTGGATCCTTTCCCCACACACATCCATAAATTTCTAAGAATCCTCCTGGGAGGAAAGGGATTCCGCTTCTGCTCTTACCCCAACTCCGTCCTTGAATACAAGACTGAAAAACACCTCCTGAATGAGAGACTCAACAGCCCCAACCAAAGCTTGTGTGCAGGTGCAGCAATTACATGGGGTTGGATACTTGGGAGGACTCGCGAGACCGCACAGTTTACTCACGAAAGGTGTGGGTAAAGATGAAGATTCCGGGGGAGGAAGGAAGCACAGGCAACCACAGAAAGATGCCGACCCCCAGGATCCTTTCTCAGTTGCAGAAGACATGTTTCACCTTCGAAACATGAACCACAAAGATACGTGTGAGATGTCTTGGAATTGGGGTCACGGCACAATTAACCTGGAGTAGGGTGCTGGCTGTAGCCATAGGGTCCTATCTTGGGTATAGAGCTGTGTACCTAAAGTGATGGAACCTGGGAATAAAGGGCTGTAATACCTGCCAACTGTGGGTTTTTACAGAGAGGTGAGAGAAAGAATGCCTCTCCCAGTCGAAAAAGCTGTCTTTCTGGCTTTGCCCACACCTCCACTCTTGAATCTGTCCCCCTCACTCCACACCCCCTGTCCCCACCCTATTCCAGCCAACTTCACCTCTTACCTGGATCGTTGCAATTGTCCTCCACCCTGGGAGTCTCCACTCTGCACTGGTTCCCTGTGGTGGAGATTGGGGACTGACACATCACATTCATTCCAATTTTTTCCAGGCTGGCCATCCTCTTCCACAGAGGCTGGGGACAAAAAAAAATTAGATTTCTCACACGTCTTTGCACCTGTTCCAGTTTCACCAATTAGACGCATCCATGCAAGATATTGAAAGCAGAAGAGGTAGGGACTGAGGACACGGGGAGAGGGAAGGGTAAGTTGGGATGAAGTGAGAGAGAGGCATGGACATATATACACTACCAAACGTAAAATAGCTAGCTAGTGGGAAGCAGCCGCATGGCACAGGGAGATCAGCTCGGTGCTTTGTGACCACCTACAGGGGTGGGATAGGGAGGATGGGAGGGAGATGTAAGAGGGAGGGGATATGGGGATATATGTATACGTATAGCTGATTCACTTAGTTATATAGCAGAAACTACCACAACATTGTAAAGCAATTATACTCCAATAAAGATGTTTAAAAAAAAAAAAAAGAGGTAGGGGCCCTCCTGCCTCTGTTTCAGCTATTTCGGTTGGAAAAATGGGAGGTTTTTCTGCAGTCACATTCCAGTGTCTATTCCCCTGTGGGCATTTGGAGGCAGGGCTGTATATAGTGACAACAGTGGGTCCCGAATATTGGATCACAACTCAGGTATGTTTTTCCCAGGATGGAGTGCAGAATATGACAATAGAATCTAACTCGATTGTGAAAGTATGAACCAATCTCACTGAAGGGAGTGGGGAAGAGGTCCTGACCTCAGTAACTTTGGAAATGAGTGGAGTCTATACGACTTAAGGCAAAAAGAACAGTACATATATAAGCACTGCACGCTAGTTGGCAAAGTTATTTCTCATGGGAGTACGATTTTACAAGTCTGAAATCACTATGCATATATACTGGAAATGAAAACTTAACTAAATGGATAGAGGATGGTGAGAACCAGGTTTGTCACTGTTGGAGTTAGAAGTTCCAGAAAATCTAGGGAAGGTTAACGTGAACCATGTGGTATGGAGTAAAATTTGGATAGATAACTATGAACTTATGTCTACCCCAATATAGGTACAGATGGATGTGTGTGTGAGTGAGTGTGTGTGTGTGTGTGTGTGTGTGCACAGGTAAGTATACACACATATGTTTCCCAGCCCCATCTGCTGAGAAAGCCTAGAATCAATGATACTCCTGTAGCAATGAGCACACTCAACGCCCAGATCATGGTCTCTAAGAGCATTCTTCAGTAAAAGGAACCAGGGCTCCTTAAAGAAATGGCTTATTCTAGGACTGGGGCAGGAAATATTGACATATGAGATGATTCTGCAGTATCTTGTGTTATAAAAGATAAGAAAATGCTCAAAAAGCACCAAATGATAGCAGTACACAAAGTGACGTAGGAGCAAACCAAAGAGACTCCTAATGGCCAAAGCTGGAACAATTTGAGTAACAAAATAAGTAATGTAGAATTGGATTATAACACAAAGGATAGCATAAACATCCCTGGGTTGTTGCTGATGTAAATGATGGAATAGATGAGTAGACAGGAGGGAATGGACAGGGCTTCTTGCAGCAGAGGTCCAAGGTGTTTATTTCCCCCTCCACAAGGTGGTGCAGCATTGTTCCCCACCCCTCGAAGGGGGAGAGCACGTAGTAACTTCTTTATGAATAGCACAGTGTAGAAGGGCTGGGGGGCAGGGAGTAACTTCGCAGTGGGGGAACTGGCCAGCAGTACCCCCAATCCCTCTTCTAGTATTTATACTAGAGAAATGAAAGCCAGTGTCCTAATTTTTGTTTTAATTTGTATTTTATAATGATTAATGTTGTTTAGGATAGCCATATGCTTACTTGCAATCCATATATTGTCTTTGAAGTATCTATGTAAAAATTTTTTGCTTATTTTTTATCGGGTTGTCTCTTTTCTTGCCTTCTTTTTGTTTTAATTCTCTTTTTGTCTCTTTTCTTATACTGAGTTTTGAGAGCTCCTTCTACATTCTGGCTACAAGTTCTTTGTCAGACATAAATAATACTTTGGAAATACTTTCTCCCTGTCTGTGGCTGAGCCGTTCATTCTCTTAATGTCTCTCCGAGATCAGAAGTTTTAAATTTTCATGAAGCCCAATTTCTTAGTTTGTCTGGCCGCGGATCACACTTTGGTGTCATATCTAAGGATGCTTTGCTTCGCACAACGCCACAAACACTCATTTCTGGGTTGGCTTCTGTGCTTGATTCCTCTCCTCATTATGGTCCTATTTTCTGGCTTCTTTTCATGCCTGGTGATCTTGGATTAGATGCCAGCATTGTGTATCTTACCCCGTTGGGCTAGGGGAGTGAGGGGAGATTTGGGGTCGGCCTCCCTGTGTTCCCCAGTCCCTCACTCCTCACAGACACCAGGAGGAAGCATTCCAAGCCCTCCTAGGTCCCTGCCTCCCCTACTCTCCCTCTACTTTGCACTTGCCCATCTTGGCTGGGCAGGGCACATCCCCTGTAAGCAAAGATCATCTGTGCTTTCTCTCCTCTTGAGGCCACTAAAAGTGTCAGCCTGCCATCCCCAGCACCACTGGCCCCGGTGACCTGATGACCATTGAAAGATTTCCCCCCTTAACCCAGGCTTGGCTGCTGTCCTAATGAGAGGAGGGGTCTCCCTTGCTGCAGTGGGAAAGGGTGTGGGGGGGAGAGGAGGGAGCCTAGGAGAAGGGCAAGCTCTACCCCTGCAGGAACATGGAAGGCAGACACAGATGCTTTCTGTGATGAACTATCGCTTTTTTATTCTAAGATTTCTAAGAAGCAATATTTCCACCCTGAGAGCAGCAGTTTCCTTCAGAGACCCGTATGTGATCTGTGTGAGTCTCAGATTCTTCTCCTCAACCTCCGCAGCATCAACCCCTGCGCCCACACCAGGCTGACTACACAGCCACCCTTCCCCACACCGGCGCAGGCCACAAAGCTTTTCCAACGTTGCCCTGATGGGGTGGGGTGCAAACCCCCCGACTTTCCCCTCTGGCAAGAGTAGACAGGCTGTGGGAGGAAGACTGAAACACAGTTAGGGCTCATGGCACAGGCAAAGGCAGGGTCAGGCTCGGAGCCCACAGGCTGGCCCCAGATCAGAGCCCCACCATCGTCACCACCACCAAGCTGAGGGCAGGAATGAGGGAGCCATGTGCCAGGAAGGGCACCAGTGTTTCGGTGGAAAACCCTCTCGGGTTGGAGTCTTTGACTCCTTTCCTTATTAGCTGGATCAGCCTGGGCAAAGGGCCAGGAAGTGACCTGGCAGAGGACGGGGCACCGGCATCCAGGTGCCTTCAGAGGGGCCACCCAGAAAGAGCAGGGTGATGTTCCAGGGAACCCAGGAGGGGCTGGGGCACAGGCTGGATGGGTCCCCAGTCCCTTCTTCACACTTAGTGCTGGTTTTTCATCCCTCCACCTCTCACCAGGAGACAGAGGGTTTCCTCTCCAGGGAAATGAAGCCAGACAGGATCCAGGTCTGGGGCACAAGAGGCAGGATAGCAGGAGGGGTGGGACGGGAGCAGGTGAGGAGTGAGACCAAAGGCCAAGCATTGTCTGCAAACCCTCCAAAGGGAGAGAGGTCCACACCCCTGGCCAGCTCCCCAAACTCCATCAAGGCCGGGCACCCTTGGAATACAGCCTTTCTGAGAACCGATATCCTCAAAGATAAGGTCTCCAGGTGGGGAGGAAAAGCCTGCCAGTAGCCAATCTCCACTAAGTAAGTGAACACAGCATTTCCCACCAGCTTTAGAGCACGCACGCTCAAATGGGAACCTAGCCTCCACAGCAGGCAAAAGGGAAACCTAGAGGAGATAGAGGCAGTGCAGGGGGATAGGATAGAAACCTAGAAAACAAAGTTTCTTTATCTTAGATAGCATTACCAACCAAAGAAATGAACGGGAAGGGCATTGCAGACAAGGGGATAAGCAGAAACACAATATGCTAGTGAGAAAAACACAAAGCACTAAAATGTTCATTGCCCTTTGCTTTGGTGTTTCAAAATGACTGGGAATTCATCCTAAGAAAATTATACCAAACTATGAAAAGCCCCCATGCTTCATGGCTAATAATCTTCAGCAATAGGAATCAATTTGAGTGGCAACAATAGAAGAAAAGTGAAGCGAATCACAGCCCACCCACGTGAAGAACTATCACGCAGCAAGCCAGCATGATCACTAAAGGACCAAGTAGTAATAACAAAGACATTTGTGATGCAATTACAGGAAATTGTATACAGTCGGCCCTTCATATCAGCAGGTTCTGCATCTGCAGATTCGACCAACCACGGATCAAAACTATTCAGAAAAAAATTCCGGAATGTTCCAAGAAGCAAAACTTGAATTTGCCAAGCTCTGGCAACTACTTACATAGCATTAACGTTGTGTCGGTTATTGTCAGTCATCTAGAAATGACCTGAAGTATACGGAAGATGCGTGTAGGTTTTATGCAAATACTACACCATTTTATGTAAAGCATTTGGGCATTTCTGGACCTTGGTATCTGCGGGAGTCCTAGAACCAATCCCTCGTGGATTCCGAGGGACAACTACATGTGCTGTTTGCACATGTTTAAGACGAGTGCATTCCCCGGGGTAAAGGCTGGAAGAACATTGAAAAATGAACACGTGGCAAGATTGTACGTGAAGTTCATTAAATGAGGTTCTTGTCACATTGCTGATGACTCAGTAAATGAACCTTCTGAAAGCTGAAATGACCTAGCTGACTTTGTGTGTGTGTGTGTGTGTGTGTGTGTGTGTGTGTGGTAGTTTAGTGATAGTGTCCCCTGATGGAAGTGACTGCATAACGAGTTGCAATCACCCCTTGCTTCCCAGAGGACACACCCCCAGGCTGTGTAGACCAGGCTGCTGGAGGCGAAGGCTCTCAGCAAACTGACACTCCAGCAGATGGTTTCCCACACTGTGTTATATTTATTAACATTTAGCCCAGACTTAATTGACAATACTAAATGCTGGTTCTTTAAACATTCAGTTTCATTATTTGCAATGGTAATTTTGGTAAACACTTTCTATTCCAAAACTCTGTAGTGTGAAATTAAGTTTGTTGGTTAATTAATTGGAAGAATGTAGCAACTTCATTCTGCTTACAGATTGTGGCATTGAAATTAGTGATCTGTAAAATTACTCACAGTACAGCAAAGTCAAAACAATAGAATAAATACACATATCAGCTTTTAGAAACCAGCAAGCACTGAGTTGCCTGCAACAATGTTATTGGAGAATTAACACTCTGCCATGTTGGTTGGAGGATATTCTTGTTCTAATAACAAATTCCTCGCTTGCTTATTGCTTTGGGGTCACTATAGCACTCGAATTATCGTCCTGGACAATTTTTCTTACTAATGTTGCATTTGACAGAATGGAAGTTGGAGAGCCTCACCCTAATGGCAGTTGAAAGGAAAAGGTCTTATTCAGAGAGTGGCCTTCTAGCTGAAGGTAGTTACATTACATCAGTATTTTCTATCAGCTTGTTATAAATCTTCCAGTTACAAATTATAACGTGAACTACTTCGACCAAGGACATTTTAAATGGTTGACTTCAAAAGGTGATCACCAGCATATGTCTGACGGCCATTGGCAGGCCCAGAACATTACCAATTATAATAACGAGATGACTTTTTTTTCACCTATTGAATTGGCAAGGATTAAAAGCACGGATAATCCCAGTGTTAACACAGTGGGTGAGAAAGCATCTGACACACTCTTTGAGGAGTAGAAACTGATACAATATTTATGAAAGCAACTTGGGATCAAAATTGTATCAAACAAGTGTCACAAGCCTCTGTACAGCACCTCCCAAGAGATTCCATATCCGGAAATGTGGCCTTCAGGTGTGATTGTGGATGTGTTGAAAAGTGCACACGTGAGGATTTGACTCACGGGGCTATTTAAAATAATGAATTGTCCAAATGATTAATTTTTCATTGATTCTGGCCAACATTATGGTGCTGATTAAATGCATTTACAATGTTCATTCAATGGGGTGATTATGCAAAACGTGGAAATAACGTAGCAGAAGACAATATAATGATACGAAAACCTGTTCATCACATAGCGTCAAGTTGTAAAAGCTGCCTGTGTATCCTGCAGGGCAGCCCCCTTTCCTGAAAGCCATGTGTGTGGGTATTGAAAGTGACTCAGAGGTTTACAGGTGGGGCTTCAGGATGGGGCTAACAGGGGATTTTCTTCTTTTTGGTCATCCATATTTCTTCACTGGAGCACGAAATTGTTTAAGACACAGTCATCACCTGTTCTCCCAAGGAGTGTGGAAATGGCTTCGGCAAGGGCAGGAGAGCACCTCACCTCACTGCGCAACCCAGCCAGCACATAGAGGCATATTCAATGAGAAAGTGAGGCCAAGTTGCCTTCCCGGAAGGCTGTACTAGGTTTTCCCTGAATGCCCTGTGGCTTTGTCATGCTTGAAGCAAAGAGGAAATTAGAATAAGAAGAGGCTGGGGTCAGGGACTTCCCTGGTGATCCAGCAGTTAAGACTCAGGCTCCCAATGCAGGGGGCCTGGGGTGAATCCCTGGTCAGGGAACTAGACCTGGCATGCCACAGCTAAGATCCTGCACGTGGCAATGAAGAGCCCACGTGCCGAGACTAAGACCCAGGCAGCCAAATAAATAAATAGTAAAAAAGAGAAGGGGGTGGTCAGTTTGCACAGGACCCATAACGGACATCAGCAGATGCTATTGCCCCCAGATGGATGGAAATGTCCCAGTTTATCGTAATCCTTTCAGGCTTTCGTCTAAACATCAATTAGTATAATCTGCAAAAATACTGAATCACTATGCTGTAACTATGCCGTACACCTAAAACTATAACCAGGCAGGACTCTATGTGGCCTTCCCAACACAGGCCTTCCCCTTCCCATGGGGGGGCCTTCCCACACCATGTTGTTGCCGAAAACCCAGCCTCTGTTCACCGGTGCCGAATAGAAATGGGAAGACAGAGCTTTGGAAGAAAAGAAAGGAGTATCTTTATCACTTTGCCAGGCAGCGGACTCCTGCCTCAAAAAACTATGTGTCCCAACCCAGAGGGATTTGATGAGGAGTTTTATGACAATACTTCCTAAGGGTGGGTTTGCTGACAACATTAGGGCGTGTGCAGGGGCTCAGGTCGCTGGTCTCCTAATCTTTTTTTTTTTTGTGTGGTACGCGGCCTCTCACTGTTGTGGCCTCTCCCGTTGCAGAGCACAGGCTCCGGACGCGCAGGCTCAGCGGCCATGGCTCACGGGTGCAGCCGCTCCGCGGCATGTGGGATCTTCCCGGACCGGGGCACAAACCTGTGTCCCTTGCATCAGCAGGCGGACTCTTAACCACTGCGCCACCAGGGAAGCCCTGGTCGCCTAATCTTGATGAGCTTCTCTGGTTCCTTTAATCTTGCCTCAGGTGGTTTCTTATTTTTTCTTTTTTTTTTTAATTTTTGAATTTTATTTTATCTATTTATTTTATACAGCAGGTTCTTATTAGTTATCCACTTTATACATATTAGTGTACATATGTCAATCCCAATCTCCCAATTCATCACAGCACCACCACCACTACCCTGCCACTTTCCCCACTTGGTGTCCATATGTTTGTTCTCTACATCTGTGTCTCTATTTCTGCCCCGCAAACTGGTTCATCTGTACCATTTTTCTAGGTTCCACATATATGTGTTAATATACGATATATGTTTTTCTCTTTCTGACTTATTTCACTCTGTATGACAGTCTCTAGATCCACCCATGTCTCTACAAATGACCCAATTTCGTTCCTTTTTATGGCCGAGTAATATTCCATTGTACATGTGCACCACATCTTCTTTATCCATTCATCTGTCGATGGGCATTTAGGCTGCTTCCATGACCTGGCTATTGTAAATAGAGCTGCAATAAACATTGGGGTGCATGTGTCTTTTTGAATTATGGTTTTCTCAGGGTATATGCCCAGTAGTGGGATTGCTGGGTCATATGATAATTCTATTTGTAGTTTTTTAAGGAACTTCCATAAATGTTCTCCATAGTGGCTGTATCAATTTACATTCCCACCAAGAGTACAGGAGGGTTGCCTGTTCTCCACACCCTCTCCAGCATTTGTTGTTTGTAGATTTTCTGATGATGGCCATTCTAACCCATGTGAAGTGATACCTCATTGTAGTTTTGATTTGCATTTCTCTAATGATTAGTGATGTTTTGCAGCTTTTCATGTGCTTCTTGGCCATCTGTATGTCTTCTTCGGAGAAATGTCTATTTAAGGCTTCTGCCCATTTTTTGATTGAGTTGTTTGTTTTTTTAATATTGAGTTGCATGAGCTGTTTATATATTTTGGAGATTAATCTTTTGTCCATTGGTTCGTTTGCAAATATTTTCTCCCATTCTGAGGGTTGTCTTTTTGTCTTGTTTGTAGTTTCCTTTGCTTTGCAAAAGCTTTGAAGTTTCATTAGGTCCCATTTGTTTATTTTTGTTTTTATTTCCATTACTCTAAGAGGTGGATCAAAAAAGATCTTGCTGTGATTTATGTCAAAGAGTGTTCTTCCTACGTTTTCCTCTAAGAGTTTTATAGTGTCCGGTCTTACATTTAGGTCTCTAATCCATTTTGAGTTTATTTTTGTGTATGGTGTTAGGGAGTGTTCTAATTTCATTCTTTTACATGTCGCTCTCCAGTTTTCCCAGCACCGCTTATTGAAGAGACTGTCTTTTCTCCATTGTATATTCTTGCCTCCTTTGTCTCAGGTGGTTTCCTGGCTGCTCCTCCCTTGATTAAGAGCTGTTCAAATCTGCCCCTTGGAACTCAGAGAATGTCATGAAGGCTGGAGTCTTGTCTATAAGAAATGGGGGACAAAAAGAGGCCTCTATGCCCGGGAGCCCCACAGGGCCCTACTCAATTTCAATGTCCTCTGCCTGCCTCTTTCTTGTAGAAAAACTTTAGACTCCTGGGCCTTCCCCGAGTTCCAGAGAAGAAGTTTAATTAGAGAAGTGAGAAAATGCAGAGACAAAGAAAAACAGTCAATCAAGACAAAATAATAATAGTTTAGCCATTAAACAAAGTCAAGGACTTTAGTTCCTCCTCAGGGGCTGTAGATCATATTCTGAGCCATGTCCTTTGAGCTGTTTTGCAGATACTGAAACCCCCACCAGGTGGAAGAAGTTAACTGTACACTGCCCACAAGCACATAGATCTCAGAGCTGTTGGAAACAGAAAATTGGTGATGTTAACTCTTGATTACCTCACCACCAACCAATCAGAAGAATGTCCACGAGCTGATCACACACACCCTCACCCTGTCTTTAAAAACCTTTCCCTGAAAGCCATCGAGGAGTTTGGGTCTTTTAAGCACTAGCTGCTTGGACTCCTTGCTTGGTGGTGCAATAAATGTTACACTTTCCTTCACGATAACCCTGTGTCAGTAGATTGGCTTTACTGCACGTGGGCAAGTGGACTTGAGTTTGGCTGGGTAAAACAATAAACACCATATTGTAAATCAACTATACTTCAATGAAAAAAGAAAGAAAGAAATGACCTCTGTGGGAACAGGCAAACGTGTCTCTTCTTCTGGTCTGGGCACCTGTTTTGTGTTCTTTTATGAGATAGTCAGTCAGCCTAAGAGGAGGCAGAAGAGAGGCTCAGAAAAGCAAATTTCTTACACTCAGGAGACATGGCACACCACAAAGGGCCACAGGGAGCACTAGCTGGTCAGGAGGCAGAGAACAGGAGTGAGGGGAGGGCCAGCCCTTTATTAAGGTTTATTAAGGTTTCCTTTGGAAGGACAAGGCAGGGCAGGGTGGACAGCTTAGGACTGGTTAGTTTGAGCAATTCTGGTGGCTCTAAGCTATAGATGTGGTCCCTAGTTGCCTGGAACCTTGCCCTGGGGTGATTAAGGTGAAAGAATATTTTCTCCTGGAAGACTGAGGGGGTCTGCGCTGGACCGGTTAGTTTCCATCTCACAGAACTGCTCCTGGATGGGCTGTTTTCTATCTCTAAGCATTGGCTGACCCAAAAGAACCAGTCTCTCCCCAGCCAGAAGGTGTTTGTAAGATGTCAAAACATCATAATACACAGAAAAAAAATTTTTAATGTAAACAATCCAGCACTAGAAATAATGCCAGATACAATAGAAGTTCCTAAACATAGTGAAATTCCAGTACGTATGAGGTGGCTCCTGACACCAGAACAAGGAAGCCCTCAGGTACCCTTTGTACGGACCTCGAGTCTCCTCAGATGGAGCCTATACAGAACAGTAATTTTACAGCTGCAGAGACTGTGACTTTGGCAATCGGAACAAAATTAAATATAGGCTTTTAAATAACAAAGGTGAAACACTTGAGGACTATTTAAGGAATACTGCCCTTTCCAAAGGACATTGGCAGAAGTTGTCTGTGGGGACTAGATGCAGTGTTTGCCAAATAAAAATTGTCGGAATGCTCCCCTTGAACGTGAACTGGATGCCAGCCTCATACCAGAGAAAACTGGAGTGGGGCTGCTGTGGACTCTACCCCAAGGGGCGGCCAGAGGGATGACGGCCCCTATGGGATGAACCTCTGGGTGCAAGAGAAGCAGACAGAGACAGAGCTTCCTCTGCAGGATGGTGGCAGGTTGCCCAGCCTGGACCACGCATGCCTGCGCCTCCTCAGGCTGAAGCCCAGGCAGTAGATTTCCTACCCCCTTCCTTCCTCTTCTCATCTCCACCCCACCCCACCAGGGGTCAAACCTGTCACAGGCTGAGGGAAAGAGGCAGATACACAAGGAGAGAGGACAGAACTCAAGTCAGGAAGGGCAAGGAGACTCCACTCTAACTGGAGGTTGCGTGTGAATCGGGACCAGGCACTTCCATCACCAGTTTGAGACACTGTGAGTGTCCAGCACAGTCCCCGAGAAGGACTAGTCCCACGCAGCCGTGCAGGGAAGGGAACCTGGGTTGTATCCACCTAGAACTGGGCAGGTCCCAAGAACCAACCCAGCATCAGGACTGACACGCATTTTCCTTGGCATCTGAAGTACAGCAGAGTGTGAGCCACTGGATAAGTGCACAGAAGCAGGTCAAATGGTTTTAGCTTAGTCCTTCTTTTTTACTTGAAGTAAATTAAAACAGTGCTTGTAAACCGAATCTATTCCACAAAGTGCCTCAATTTAAGTCCTGAGAGCTGATGTCCCCGTGGGTTATGTAAGATGAGAGCTGGGAAGAGCCCAGTGGGAGAGCTTAAGGCACAGGCGCTGCAAATCCCCCTTCCCAACGCCTATCACATGTCTGGTCGCAGGGGTTCCCATCCCCAAGGCTTGCTGGCGGTGATCTGGGCTTGACCGGCTCCGGGCCAGGCAGGAGCTCAGCGGTCAGTCACCCTGTGCCAGGGACTCCTGCCTGCCACCCCATTTAGTTTACACCCAGGAGACCATTTCCTCAGAGCCCCAGACACAGGTCCCCTGGTGTCCCTCACAGCCATTAGGGGGCTGCACCACAGACCTGCCTGCCCAGGAACTGCCGAAGGCCAGACGTGATTCCTCTATACGCCCAGATGGATGAGATAACAAAGATGAGATGTTACAGGAAGGCTCTCGGAGTTTGTGTCTCCCGAGCCCCCAGGGTAGAAACCGGGAGGCAGAGCAGGGGGACCACACAGGACGTCACAGGAAAGCTGGGACAAGAGCCCAGGTGTCCCTTTCTCTCACAGGTCTGACCCTGCCCCCTCCACCTGGGGTGCAGGTCCCCGGGCTGGAGGCAGCAGAGAGCAGGACTCAGAGCGGGAACTTGCCCAGGTGGCCCCGGTGCTTCTGGGGGCCTCCCGGTCCCTCCATGCAGTGCAGGGAGGAGGGGCGCCCCTGTGGGCTCCGGGGAAAGGTCAGTGAGGTTTGCTGGGGGTCAGGGAGGGTTCTGACAGCATTAGAGGGTCTTAGGCAGGGAAATGGGAGGCTTGGCTCCACTGCCACACCCCCTCCGCCAAACCTGGCCCCAGGCAGAAATGCACCCACACCAGAACACAGCAGAACAGGGAACACGGGCCAGCCCAGTGCTCCTGGGGGACGCCTCACTGGGGAAGATGGAGTGGGACACAGGGAGCTTTACTCAGGACACAGACCAGCTTAAGAAAACACAAACTAGAACAAAACAGCGATGGTGGAACGCATTGGCTTTCTCATCTCTTCCTCTTCCCTCCCTCCCCCTCTTCCTGTCCCCCCTCCCACTTCTCTCTTTCCCTCCTTTCCTCCCCCTTCCTCCCCTCCCCACTCTGACCTTCACCCTCAGGATGCTCTCTCCAGCTGCTGGCAAAGATGGCTCCCAGCAGCCTCTGACTTCCTTGGTGCTCAGCTCCAGCCATCTCGGAAAGACAGAGGAGTACTTTTGGCAGCACCCTGGGGTTGGCTCTGATGGGCCTGATTTGGGTCACGTTTCATCCCTGAGCCCATCACCGTGGCTGAGGAATGCAGCACTCTCACTGGCCAGGCCTAAGTCATGTGCCCAACCTGGGCCTGAGATGGTCACACGGACCACATATAGGGGGATGAAGGGGCAGTTCCCCAAAGGGATGACGGATAGGCAAAAATAAAAGTAACCAAGAGAGTGACTTAAGTCATCCAGAGCACAGGGTCTGCTGTCTCCGTCCAGAATCCACGATGAAGGAACAGAAGATTCAGAGATGGAGAGAGAGAGAGCATTCACAAATGCACATCAGCTTTTATGCTTTGATGACACAGAAGAATCAACCATGGTTTATCAGGGGCTCAAATCTAGCCAGCCGGACGGGAACTCCTCTTTCTTGGGGGGTGGGGGGGGAGCGAGAGTAATAGGATGAACCAGATGGACCAGTGTATAGACTGAGAGGCTCTTCCCCAACCAGATTCATCTTCCAAGCCCTGAGGCTTCCAGGGATAGTGAGTGAGGCGTTAGGAGAAGCAAACTCCCCACAGCTCAGGAAAGCCACCTCCTGTCATCCCGGACAGCCCTCTCCACTTTTGTCACATGCCAAACAGTCCCCTATGCAAGGGGACTACCTAGAAGAGACTCACTTCAGCTTCAAGGACACACATGGACTCAAAGTAAGGGGATGGAAAAGATATTCCACACAAACAAAAACCAAAAGACAGCAGGGATAGCTCTACTTGTATCAGAAAACATAAGCGTTTAGCCAGAAACAGTAATGACAGACAAAGAAAGTCATTACATAATGATAAAGGGATCAATTTGTCAAGGGGATATAACAATTGTAACTATATGTGCACCCAACAAAAGAGGATCTAAATAAATTAAGCAATATAAGGAATCTGCAGTGAGAAAAAGACAATACAATAATAGTAGAAGAGGTCAATACCCCACTTCCAAAAGTGGATGGGTCACCCAGACATAAAACCTAACAGGGACACTTCCCTGGTGGCACAGTGGTTGAGAATCTGCCTGCCAGTGCAGGGGACACGGGTTCGAGCCCTGGTCTGGGAAGATCCCACGTGCCAGGGAGCAACTAGGCCCGTGCGCCACAACTACTGAGCCTGCGCTCTAGAGCCCGCACGCCACAACTACTGAGCCCATGTGCCACAACAACTGAAGCCCGCGCACCTAGAGCCCGTGCTCCGCAACAGGAGAAGTCACCGCAACGAGAAGCCCGCACACCTCAACCAAGAGTAACCCCCACTCGCCGCAGCTACAGAAAGCCCACGCACAGCATTGAAGACCCAACACAGCCAAAAATAAATAAATAAATAAATAAATTTTTTTTAATAAATAAAAAAACCTAACAGACATTCCATCCATCAGCAGCAGAATACACATTCTTCTCAAGCACCAATGGAACATTCTCCAGAATAGATCATATATTAGGTCACGAAACAAATCTTTACGAATTTAAGAAGACTGAAATCATACCAAGTGTCTTTTTCAACCACAGTGGTATGAAACTAGAAATAAAGAAAGGGAGGAAAACTGGAAAATTCACTAATATGTGGAAATTAAACAACACACTCCTAAACAACCTATGGGTCAAAGATGTGTGTGTGAGAGTGAGTGAATACACACATAGCCTATAGGTGTGTATATCATATATATATGGAGGAGGGGTGTTTATTTTAAGGAATTGGCTCACACTATTGTGGGGCTGGCCAGTCCACAATCTGCAGGGCAGGCAGCAGGCTGGAGATGCTGCAGCTCAAGTCTGGAGGCAGAATTTCCTCTTCCTCAAGGGACCTCAGTCTTTTCTCTCAAGGCCGTCAACTGATTGGAGGAGGCCCACCACATTTTAGAGGGTCATCTGCTTTACTCAGAGTCTTCTGATTCAAATGTTAATCTCACCTAAAAAGTACCTTCACAGCATCATCTAGGCTAGTGTTTGATCACACACCTGGGCAACATGGCCTAGCCAAGTTGACACATAAAATTACTCAACACACCATCCTTCAGGAGAGAAAGAATAGGGTCTGAGTTGGTGCAGGTATGGTGAGGGTACCTGTGAGCGGAAGCAGGGTCTGGAGGCAGCAGGTACAGAGTGAGGTCCAGGAGGCTCCTGGCCTGGGTGATCGGCAGAACACAAGGGCCCAAGGCTGACTCAGCCACTGGGGCTGTGGGGCGATAACTAACTGCCACTCAAAACTTTCCCCCTGAAGGAAGAGCTATTTGTTTTCTCAAGCTCATTAGAAGCACGGCCATCAGGAAGAGTCCCGTGCCAGCGTTTGAACATAGAATCACTTTTCCAAGGCAGTGCTGTGCTGAAAGCTCCCCTGTGGCCACAGGAACAGCTGCCCCCACCTGGAGGACCAGGCTCCATCACGAGACGGGGGTGCAGGCAGCTGGGCCCTGCAGGGCAGGCGGATGACAAGCTCATCTCCAGATATTCGTGCCCTGGGTTTTCATCATCTGCAGAGACGCGGGGCTGAGTGGGTCAAAGCAAATGAACTGGCAGCTGAGGTGGCCCCGGCAGGGCCTTCGACCCTGCAGATAAATGAGAGAAGCACAGACTGTACTAATCCTTGCCTCTCCCATGCTGGAGGCCACAGAGGAAACAAGCCGAGGTCCAATTTCGAAGTGAGGGCTTGATTAGACGCTCAAAATTTGAAAGTCATGGTTGATAA
Organism: Grampus griseus; assembly: GCF_964374135.1. Taxonomy (NCBI): domain Eukaryota; kingdom Metazoa; phylum Chordata; class Mammalia; order Artiodactyla; family Delphinidae; genus Grampus; species Grampus griseus. The sequence continues at coordinate 96,631,253 of NC_139003.1, read as the reverse complement.
ATTCACTTGGTGTATTGGCTCCATTTCCAAAACATCCGTGAAGTCGCCCTGCTCGGTTCCATCCCCATTTTTACATAGAAAACATTTGCTTTCTTGGGGTTCAAGGAAGCACAAGCCATTCATTCATTCATTTATCCATTCATTCATTTATCCAGCTTTATTGAGATGTAATTGACATATAACATTGCGTAAGATTCAGGGGTACCGCCTGATAATTTGATACACACATGTATTGTGAAATGGTTATCACAGTAAAGTTAGTTAACATCTCCATCACCTTACATGGGTAAAACATGTCTTTTAGTGGTGAGAAATTTTAAGATCTACTCTCTTAGCAACTTTCATGTATACCATACGGTATCTTGAGCAATATTCACCATGCTAGACACTAGCTCCACAGAACTTATTCATCTCATTTGTCTTGTACTCTTGACCAACATCTCCCCATCTCCACCACCTCCAAGCCCCAGGTAACCACCAGTCTACTTTCTGTCTCTATGAATTCAATGTTATCAGATTCCACATATGAATGGGATCATGCAGTATTTGTCTTTCTCTTTTTTCACCATCCAGGCCTCCCACATCATACCTAACTACTAAGCCAGTGTCATGTATTACAGACTTTCTTAAAGCCAACTCAACTTTGGGCACAAATTCTGCACCTGCTTCTTTGAGACCAACATAACAGTGGCTTCAACACTGCACACATCCATACCTCTCTCTTCCCACGCAAGCCCAGGATGAAGGTCTTCATGAGTCCAGGCCCCTCCTGACGGTCCTCTGTCCCCCACATATGAATGGTTGAAATGACTTCCCATCAGCCCACAGGAAGGGGTCAGAGACAGGGAAGGCAGAACAAAGATGCCCTCGTCACGTCTGCACTCATCCTCTCAGATATGGCGTAAAGGAAAACTCATAAGGGACGTGGCTCTAATTCTATTTGTTATTTGCAAAACCAAGTTTATTCTTTTTTTTTTTCTGTTTTTGCGGTACGCGGCCCTCTCACTGTTGTGGCCTCTCCCGTTACGGAGCACAGGCTCCGGATGCGCAGGCTCAGCGGCCATGGCTCACGGGCCCAGCCGCTCCGCGGCATGTGGGGTCTTCCCGGACCGGGGCACGAACCCGCGTCCCCTGCATCGGCAGGCGGACTCTCAACCACCGCGCCACCAGGGAAGCCCAGTTTATTCTTGATTTAAACACCCTCCAATTTCTAGATGTGACTTACAGTCCAGTATATTGTGGTCTGAATACGTGTGTGTGCACCCCTGTGTGCATGCACATTGCACGTGTGCACCCAAGTGTGTGCTAATGATGTGCTATGTGGCCTTGGCCCCCCTTGACTACACACCACCCCCACTGCCCCAGTAAAGGGAGGTCACAGACAGGCAGACACACAGGACACAAGATTTGTGTATCGGCTTCTGGGCTTCTAGACAACACCTTGCAGATGTCATAGTTATAGGACACACTTGCCCTTACTACACACACTTCCCAGTGCAGGTGTGGGCACCCAGACACACCTGCCCCAAGACAAACCTCTGATGGCCACATAGCACATCATTAGCACACACTTGGGTGCACACGTGCAATGTGCATGCACACAGGGGTGCACACACACGTATTCAGACCACAATATACTGGACTGTAAGTCACATCTAGAAATTGGAGGGTGTTTAAATCAAGAATAAACTGGGCTTCCCTGGTGGCGCGGTGGTTGAGAGTCCGCCTGCCGATGCGGGGGACGCGGGTTCGTGCCCCGGTCCGGGAGGATCCCACATGCCGCGTAGCGGCTGGGCCCGTGAGCCATGGCCGCTGAGCCTGCGCGTCCGGAGCCTGTGCTCCGCAACGGGAGAGGCCACAACAGTGAGAGGCCCAAGTACCCCCCCCCAAAAAAAAAAAAGAGGACCACTGAAGGAACAGAATTAGAAAGTAAAGTTCCAAACCAATGAAGAGAAAAATGGATGAAATAAATGTGATCCATGTGAAAGTCAAGAGGGAAGTTTAAAGAAATAAGCAGAGAGCATGTCAGATAGACTGCCAAAAAATATCTGGTAAACTAAGTTCAAAAACATGCATAATCATAACCATGTAAATATATTAAACTCACCTATTAAAAAGCAGAGACCATCAAATAGAACTAAACAAATAAAATGCAATGCTTTGCAACGTATGAAAGACAAATGTAAAGAAAAGCAAACACTAAGAAAAATACAAGGCAATCACTAACCAGAATAAAGTTGTTGCAATATTTTATGTCAGTCATATGTGTGGCAAAAACCATTGATAGGACTTGGATTAACTTCCCACTGTCAGCAGAGAACCGTGAGCCCTGACATCCCTCCAACTTTCCATCAAGATGCAGTGCCCGACCATGAGCCCTGGGGAAGGAGGACCAGGGCAGAGCATGGCAGTCTTGCTGGGGCGAGATGGGAGAGAGGGAGGCTGAGGCTGTTGGCAGTTGAGAGAGTTTCAGGAAGAAAGGCAGTACGCAGAAAAAGAACCCCCAAACCTCCACAGGGGGCCCCGTGAGTTTTTGTCAGGTACTAAGGCCTGTAATGAGCACTCGGCTAGTACTGAGCAAAAGTACACAAAGATGGGAAAAGAACGGCCAGGTGGTTTAAACAGAACAATGCCCAGACCTCACACAGGTCAGGGAATGTTTACACCATGACCAGTCAAACATAGGGTCCTTAGAGATAACACAGAGCTCTCAGACCCTTTCACCATGCCACGACGCCCAGAGCAAGGGATGCTCTAAGTGAGGGGCTAGCAAACTCTGACCTATGAGGCAAATCTTGTCCACTGCCTGTTTTTGTTCACCTGTGAGCTCAGAATGGTTTGTAAATTTTAAAATAGCTGGGGAAAGTCAAAAGTATAATCGTATTTCATGACAAATAAAAATTGTATTAAATTCAAATTTTCAGTGTCCGTAAATAAAGCTTTATAGGAACACAGCCATGCTCAGTGGTTTCCATATTGTCCAGGGCTGTTTTGTGCTGTAATGTTGGGGTTGGAAAGTTGTGACAGAGGCCTTACAGCTCACAAAGTCTGAAATACTTGCTATCTGGCTTGTTAGAGAAAATCCCTGCTCTACGCCCTCCATAGCAAAGCTAACAACAGGATGTTAAAGAAAACGTGAGCATAATGAGGAGGGAGGAAGATTTTAAAAGAACCAGATGGAGTTTCTAGAGATGAAAAGTACAGTATCTGAAATAAATTTATTGGGTGGGCTTTCATCAGATTAGTCAATTTCTATAAATGTTACATGAGTATTTGAGTAAAAGACATATTTTGTAGGAGACAGTAAAATCTTTGGTTTTGATTTATACAAATCAAATCTGAGTTATACAATCTGAGTGTGACTTGACTCATAATGTCTACTCACACTGATTGTGTCATTTATATGACAAATTGTTTTGTCCACATGACCTGTCATAGACTGAGACTGACAAACTCTTCTTGTTCCATCATTTTAATTTCAATTTGCCTATGTCATTATGTTTAAAGTGAGATTCTATGAACAGCACATAGTTGGGTTCCATTTTTTTATCCATTCTGACAGGAGGATACAACAGTACATAACCTGTTACTGTCTTTTTATTGCTGTGTTTAGACCATTTACATTTAATGTAATTAATTTACTTAGGTCTACCATTCTATTACTTGTTTTCTGTCTGTTCCTTCTGAGATTTTTCCCTCTGTTTCCCCTTTCCTGCCTATTTTTGGGTTGTTAAACATTACGTATATTCCATTTTAATTTATCTATTGTGATTTTTCACTATATCTGTTTGTATAATATTGTCAGTGATTGCTCTATTTGAAATCAATTTTTATCCTCTCAATTACAAAGTATATAAAACTTACCACAATATGGTTCCCTTTACCCTCCACATTTTATGCTATATTTATCTTATAAATTATATCTACACAAATTGAAAACATCATTAGACAATAATATTTTTTTTACTTTCAACATTTAATCATATTCTTTAAAACTCCAGAGAAGAAAAATAATCTATTATACTTACCTAGATAATTAACATTTCTGTTACATTCCTTCATTCCCGATGTATTAAGTTTTTCTGGCATCATTTCCTGTCTGCCCGAGAATTTCTAACAACTCTTTTGGAGCAAATCTGCTGGCAATGAATTCTCTAAGTTTTCCTTCTTCTGTGAAAGATTCCATTTCATCCTCATTCCTAAAGAATTTTTTGATAGATATAGAATTCTGTGTTGATAATTCCTTTCTTTTAGTACTTTAAAAGTGTGACCAATTCTTCTGGCCTTGATGATTTCTGATAAAAAATCTACTGTCATTTGAATAGTTGTTCCGCTGTAGGTAATGTGTTGTTTTCCTCGGGCTGCTTTCAAGATCCCCTCTTTATATTTAGTTTTCAGTAACTTGATTATAATGTGTTTGTGAGTGTATTTTGGGGGGATTATCTTATTTGGGGTTTGCTCAGCTTCTTGAATCCGTACATTTATTTATATCTTTTGCCAGATGTGGGAAGTCATAGGCTATTATGTCATCATATATTTCTCAGCATCACATTCTTTCTCTTCTTCTGGGACTCTTATGACATGAGTATTAGACCTTTAATTGTCATACTACATGGTCTGAGACTCTGTTTACGTTCATTTTTCAAACTGTTTTCTCTCTGTTGTTCAGATTGGGTAATTTATATTGATCTTCAAGATCACTAATTATTTCCTCCTTCATCTCCTTTCTGCTATTGAGCCAACACAGTGAGGTTTTTTCTTATTTCCATCATTGTAGTTTTTAGTGCTATAATTTCCACATGGTGTATCTTTATATTTCCTATTCCTTTGATGACAATTTTATTTTTCCATTGGTTTCAAGAATGTTTGTGATTGTTTCTTGAAATAGTTTTACAATAGCTGCTTTAAGGTCTTTGCCAGATACAGTAGGCGGAATAATAGCCCTACAGAGATGTCCATGTCCTAATCCCAGAACCTGTGAAACCATTACTTGACATGGCAAAAGAGTCTTTGCAGATGTGATTAAGAATTTTGAAGTGGGAAGATTATCTTGGATTATTTGGTAAACTCACTGTAATCACAAGGGTCTTTATAAGACAGAGGCAAGAGGGTCAGATTGAGAGAAGGAGAATGATGATGGAAGTTATGTGGGACCACAAGCCAAAGTATGCAAGCAGCCCATAGAAGCTGGAAAAGTTAAAGAAATGGATTATCCTTCAGCCCGCAGAATGAATGCAGCCCTGCCGACACCTTGATTTTAGCCACTGAAGCTGATTTTGGACTTCTGATCCTCCTGAACTATAAGATGACAAAGTTGTATTGTTTTAAGCCATGAGGTTTGTGGTAATTTGTTGCAGCAGCTATAGGAAACCAATACATCAGAAAATTCCTACAGCTCCATCCTCTCAGCATTGGCTTCTGTCGATCAGCTTGTCCATGTGGTTGAGACTGTCCAGGTTCTATGTATGGAAGTCCTATTGGATTATAAACTGTATAATTTTAAATACTAAGTGACGTAACTCTAAGTCTTACGTAAATTTTATGGAGAATGTTCATTTTTTGTTTTAGGAGGCAGCCTACTTACGTTCAAGTCCTAAGCTCCAGCCCTTCTGTTGGCTACATCCTGATCAAAGTTTGGTTTTCACAGCCTTTGCAGTGCTATTTGGATCTATGCCATGTGCATAGCTCAGGGGCCAGTCTGAGACATGGGTGCCACCTGTCAGCAAGGTTACCAAAACCTTGGCTGGGTAGGACCAGATCCACACATGCGCAGCTTAGGGGTGAGCTCAGAAGCCCATAAACGACATCATGGGGTCGCTTTCCCAGGCTCCTTGCTCACCAAGATCTCACCAGCTCTTTCCATTTGCTTGAGGTTCTCGTGTGTTTCCTCTGGCCCAAAATCGGGAGCATTAGTTGTCCTGTTCTGCTGTGTGCTTCCATAACTGTGCCTGCATCTGAGCCCAAGAAGTGGGAGGGGGGAAAACAGTGGGATCTCCCCTCTTAGAATCACATCATCACCATTTTGAGAGGGAGTCCCTTTCCTCAAATTAAAAATACAAGTATGTGGAGCAGACTTAGAGATACTGATATAAGCACAGTGCAAATAGGATGTCACCTTTCCAATGGGAGACTGTGCCGGTACAGTGGGTAGAGAATGAGGGGTCATACTCAGTGGGTACTGCAGACAAGGGTGGTGAGAATGTCATAATTACCTTATGTATCTCAATATATGTAAAGAAAATCAAAGTCAACCCATTTGCATTTTGGAATATGTCATCTCATGAAACTCGAGTGGCTACACAACCTGTTCCTGAAGATGCTCTTCTTAAATACAGCAGAGACAAAACGAAAAAGACCCTGACAAGTGACCTTCCATGAGGCACCAGCCAAGCAGACAGCTTCTGATGAAAATCCTCTCACCTTGAGGTTGAAGGAGAAGAAAACTCAGAAAGGAACCCCAGATTGGAAAAGACAGAAAACCTAGAAAGGACAAAAATAGATGATAAAGGAATACAGTGGTTTTTTAAAAAAGACAGTACCACAGCTCTTCTTTGCATGAATTAAAGAACCTCAGGGCATTTTCAGGAAACCGTACTAGAGTGAGAAATAACTGGGAGAAAGACAAGAGCTGATTTTTAAAAGAGACTGTTGATGTCATCTGTCACAGTTCAGCACAACAAGCACTTATTTCAAAGTGCTAAGCTTTTGAGTTTTAATTTTCTAATTAACAAGCAAAAACATTGCCACTGTGCTTGGTACTTAAATTGTAAATATATGTGCATAAAATTAATATTTTAAAGAGTCAATTTGTTTCTCTGTTCTGAATTTTCCATCTTTTCTACTCAAACTTTTTAACTCATTCATAAAACAAACAAAAATGTTTTAAACACCTCCATTGATTTATCAAACAGAAAGGAGTAAATCTAGAATTACTTAATAACTTAAAAGAAATTGAAAGAACTAAAAATCAGTTGGAAATCACTTTTTGTGTATTTCCAATTTTTTTTTTTTTCTTTTGCGGTACGCGGGCCTCTCACTGTTGTGACCTCTCCCGTTGCGGAGCACAGGCTCCGGACGCGCAGGCTCAGCGGCCATGGCTCACGCGTCCAGCCGCTCCGCGGCATGTGGGATTTTCCCGGACCGGGGCACGAACCCGTGTCCCCTGCGTCGGCAGGCGGACTCTCATACCACTGCGTCACCAGGGAAGCCCTGTATTTCCAATTTTGAACACAAAATACCTTAAGTTATTAAGTAGTTAACCCAAAGTTATTAAATGGTATAATATTAACAGTCCCCAAGAGATCACGATAAACATGCTTTTATCCAGATGTAAATTGTACCAAAATGCCCTAGCTGAGTTTTTAACTGGTAGAACATACATACACGGTACAAATAGGAGACTATAGTCACAAAAAGAAAGCTCTTATTAATCTGAGTCCCTTTAAACCTTTTTAAATTGCTACTACCTTAATTCCCAACAGTAAAAATAATCCTTAGGGACACACCATTTTCATTTATAAAACATTTATAAATTTGTTTTATGGATTTCCTCCATAATCAGGAAATCACTGTCTTTTAGAGTTTGCAAAAAGCAATTTGATCTCAATTTATTAAGTAAAAATAGTGAGTTAAAAGAGCAAATCTATAATAGGATTTTTATTTCATATACAAATATGAAAAAATTTCTCGCTACTAAGTGAAATATGGAATATTAACATTATATAACAAGCATGAATGACTTGATTAATTTAATCATCTTTGTACGTTATATTTTTGGAGACATTTATGACTAAAGGAAATATTTTTAAAACAAACTTTTACTCTAGATTAGTGTTAGATTTACAAAAAGTTGTGAAAATGGTACAGAGAGTTCTCGTATAACTTACACCCAGTTTCCACTATTTATGTTATATTCTTATATTATGTATTGTCTTATATACAATATGTATTATGTTATAGTCTACATCTTATCTTAGTATGTTTCAGCTCATGAATCTATATCGACACATTATTATTCACTGATGTCCACACTTTATTTGGACTTCCTCAGTTTTTTACCCACAGTCCTTTTTCTGTTCCAGGTCCCACCTGGAACACTATATGATATTAGTTGTCATGTGTCCTTAGACACCTCTTGGCCATAACAGTTTCTCGGGCTTTTTCTTGTTTTGGATAACCTTTACAGTTTTGAGACATATTGATCAGGTATCCTGTACAATTTGCCTAAATTGGGGTTTATCTAATGTTTTTCCATGATTGCACTGGGCCTATAGGTTTTTAGGAGGAAGATCACAGAGGTAGAGTGCCCTTCTCATCACATGATATCAAGGATGCATGCTACCAACATGACTTATGGTGCTTACCTTGGTCACCTGGCTGAGGTCACGTCTCCACTGTGCAGTCACTCTTTTCCCTTTCCATGCTGTGCTGTTGAGAGGGAAGTCACTATGCACAGCCCACTCTTAAGGCACAGGGAGCTATGTTCCACTTCCAGCAAGACAAAACATCTTCATAAATTATTTGAATTTTCTTCACAAGAGTTTTGTTGCTTCTCCCCACTTATTATTTATTTGTGTGTTCAGCCATTTATTTACATCACACTCGTGGATTTATTTTATTCTTTGGGTTGTAATCCAATACTACTGCGTTAATTTTGTTGCTATATCGGCCCCAGCTTTGGCCATCGTGAGCGCCTCCACTTGGTCCCCGTGTTCCTGTGGCATCATCATATTTTCTCAGACACTTCCTCTTCTGGCACTACCAGGTGGGTTCTCCAGGCTCACCCCGTATATTCCCTGTCCAGGGACAGAATCAGCCAGTCCTCCAAGCAGCCCTAGTTCCTTTTATCAGAAAATGGGATTAGAAACCAAGATCTGGGCACTGGTTGTGCTTATTGCTACTGGAGTGTCCTTCCTTCTAGGCCTTCTCAGCACACAAAGCAATGTAATACATGTGTGTGTGCTAACCCGTGTGCATACGGATATCTGTGATCATTTCTATGTGTACCGTCTGTAGCTATACTAGCTAAACATGAATCCACATTGATGCCTCAGACTGTGGTCTTTTTTTTTTTTAAGATTTTTTTTTTGATTGGACCATTTTTAAAGTCTTTATTGAATTTGCTACAATACTGCTTCTGTTTTATGTTCTGGTTTTTCTGCCACGAAGCATGTGAGATCTTAGCTCCCCAACCGGGGCTCGAATCCACACCCCCTGCACTGGAAGGCGAAGTCTTAATCACTGGACCACCAGGGAAGTCCCTCAGACTGTGATCTAATACCACTTTGTTCATTACAGCCTTCCTCCCTTGCTTGTCTGCTTCCTCCCTCTGCAGTAGTGAGAAATCTGCTCCCAGCATCCACCATTCATGTACTGAATTGCTCATTACAGTATCTGCGGAGTGGTTTCAGAGTTGTTGCCCTGAAAAGGAACAACTTTACCAACCAGAGGACAGTGCCGTGAGCAACAGCTTCTGCCTTTAGTCCTACAGTTACTATTCATTTCCAGAGTTACCTAGGTCCTCATTCTCCCACTCCCTTAATGAGGTTATTGTATACGTTTGTGAAAGCTATCTTTCTCAGTATTAATTCCATCTGGGATCCTCCAAACTCCTAGATGAATTTTGAAGTTGCATATATTAAGGTTCACTCTTTGTGATGTAAAGTTCCATTTTAACAAACGCACAGTGTCATGTATCCACCATTAAAGTGTACAGAGTAGTTTCACTGCCCTAAAAATCCCATGTGCTTCACCCATTCAACCCTCCCAGCCCAAGAAAACCTGGTAATGGCTGATACCAATCTGTTTACCACCTCGATACTTTTGTCTCTTCCAGAATGTCACATAAATTGAATCATACAATATGTAGCCTTTTCAGACTACCTTCTTTCACTTATCAATAACCATCTAAGGGTCATGCAGGGCTTTTCATGCCTTGGTATCTCATTCCTTTCATCACTGAACAATGTCCCACCGTACAAACTACCACAGTTTATTCATCCATTCACCTGTTGAAGGATATCTCGATTGCTTCCAGTTTTTGGTGATTATGAGTAAAGCTGTTATAGATATTTGCGTGCAGCTTTTTTTGTGGATACAATCTTCAAATCAGTTGAAAAATATTCAGAAGCATGATTGCTGGATCATATGATAAGGTTATATTTAGCATTATAAGAAATTACCAAACTCTCTGTCAAAGTGACTATACCATTTTGCATCTCCACCAGCAATGAATGAGAGTTCCTGTTGTTCTGCACCCTCACCAGAAACTGGTATAAACCTCTCTTATTTTTTAATTTTAGACATTCCAGTAAGTTTTTGTCATGATAAATGATGTTGAGAATCTTCACATGCTCATTTACCGTCTGTACGTCATTTTTAGGGAAAAGTCTGTTTAGATCTTTTGCCTATTTTGTAATTGTGTTGCTTGGTTTATATACTGTTGACTTTTAAGAGTTCTTTGTTATTCTGGACACAAGCCCTTTATCAGGAAGGTGATTTGCAAATATTTTCTCCCCGTCTTGTGGTTCGTACTTTCATTCTCTTAACAAAGCAAAAGTCTTTCACAGAGCTAAAGTTTTCAATTTTAAGGAAGCCCAATTATTAATTTTTTTCTTCCATGGATTGTGCTAATAGTATTGTACTACAAAATTGCCAAACCTGAAGTCATGTAGATTTTCCTACATATTTTCTTCTAGAAGTTTTATGATGTTGTACATTTATATCTATTTTGAGTTAATTTTTGTATAAGGTGTGGAGGTCTGTTTCTAGGCCCTTTTTTTCTTTGCATATAAATGTCCAGTTGTTCAGCACCTTTTATTGAAAAGATTATCCTTTCTCCATTGAATTGCCTTTACGCCTTTGTCAAAAGTCTGTCCACTATACTTGTGTCAGACTACTTCTAAGTTCTTCTGCTGATCAATGTGTCTGTTCTTTCACCAATATCACAGTCTTGATTACTGTTGCTTTATATTCTTTACGTTCTCATAATTGGCAATCTGTGTTTTCTCTCTTTTTTCTTGGTTAGCTTGGCTAGAGATTTGTCAATTTTACTGATATTCTCAAAGAACTAGTTTTTGCTTTTATTGATTTTACCTTTTGTTTGCCTGTATTCAATGTTGTTGATTTCTGGTCTAATTTTTATGATTTCCTTTCTTCTGCTTGCTTTAGCTGTAAATTGCTCTTCAAACTCTTGTTTCCTAAGGTGGAAGTTTCGATTACTTATTTTAGACCCTTCTTCTTTTCTAATATTTGCATTTTATATATAGTGTTATAGATTTCCTTCTACCAACTTCTTTAGCTGCATCCCCAAAATGTGCTAAGTTAAATTTTCTAGAAATCTCTCCCCCAAAATAGAAGCAGAAGTACTTCCCAACTCATTTATGAGGGCAGCACTACACGAATACCCAACACCAAAACCAGATAAGATATTGTAAGAAGTATATTTTAATTTCTCTTGAGACTTCTTCTTTGATCCATGGGTTTTCAAGTGTTTTGTTTAATTAGCAAATATTTGGAAATTTTTCACCTTTCTCTTACTTATTTCTAATTTAATTTCACTGTAGTCCAAAAACATGCTTTGTATGATATTCATTCCTTTAAATATATTAAGACATGTTTCATGGCCCAGAATGGCATTCATCTTGGTGACTGTTCCATGTGAGCTTGAGATAGATATGCATTTTGCTACTGTTGAATGGAGTGGTCTGCACATGTCAACTACATCCAGTTGATTGACGGTGCTGTTGAGGTCCTTACTGATTTTCCAGGTGCTTGATCTATCAATTACCTGGCAGAGGAGTGTTGAAGTTGCAACCATATAGCGATTTGTCTATTTCTCCTTTTCGTTTTATCACCTTTATCCGATGTATTTTGATGCTCTGTTCGTAGGCGCATCCACGTGTAGGATTACTGTGTCTTCTTTTGCCTTCATCATTCTGTAATGTCATTCTTTATCCTTGATGATATTTCTTATTCTGTAGAATGCTTAGTCTGAAATTAACATAGGTAATCTATCTCTTTGTGGATTACTTTTAGCTACCTGAGTCTTAATATTTAAAGTGGGTTTCTTGGAGACAATATATAGTTATGTCTTATATTTTTATCCAGTCTGACAAAATCTGTCTTCCAACTGGTATATTTATATTAATCATATTTCAAATAATTATTGGTATAGTCAGACTAGAAAACTTTTATTTGTTTCATTTTGTCTTCTCTTTTCTTCCTTCTTTTTCTGTCTTTTCCTGTTTTAATTGAACACTTTATATTATTCCATTTTTATCTCCTCTCTTGCCAAATCATTTAATCTTCCATTTTAAACTTTTCAGTGGTTGCTCTAGGGTTTACAATATGCATTTTAAAATAATCTACGTCTACCTTCATATAACGTTATACCATTTCACATGTGGTGCAATGTTAAAATTCAATACAAAGCGGAGACCAGACTTGAGAACTCCCTGAGCAGACAAAACCACTGAAGCCGTGTAAGTAAAACTAAATCTAGCTTATTTCACAAACATAAGCAAAACTTAGGTTATTTCTTGTAAATGTCTCTGATGATCATAAACAAGTCATCTTTCTAAAAATGGTATAAGATAATCACTTTTAACCAATCCTCTGGAAACCCCATTGTAATAACCAATCATTGTAAATGCTAAACTTCCTCATTTTCACTTTATAAGACATCCTACAACATCATGACCCTGAGTTTCATATCAGTTTTAAATTTGGAAGCTCCGAATTTGTGAACCATTCTTATATGTACAATAAAGTCTCGTAAATACAATTTTATGAACCTGGTGGTTTTAATCTTGCTATTTCTGGATTTTTGACAGCAGGTATCTTACAACAGGCAGACTCTGGGCCCGGCCACTTGCACTGTGCACCAATGCTGCCGCTTACCAGCCAGGTGGCCGAGCAGTTTACTTCCCTTCCCTGTGTCTCAGTGTCTTCATCTACAACATGAGTCACATGGTTGTCATTAGGACAACAAAGTGCTTAGAAGCTCTCCAGACACATAGCAGGTGCCACATCCACTTGGGCTGAAGTCGTCTGCATCCCGCCGTCTTTTGTGGATGACCTGGCACACCTCTGAGAGACTGTGGATTGATTTTACAGTTTGGTTTAAAGGGCGACCTTACCTTACGTCACATGCTCATGGGGCCGGTCTATAGCAACCTCCTTTGCTACTTTTCAGGTCTGTTGTTGAAAATGTTATGTTTCCATGTTTAATTTTCAATTCTTTCTTTGAATCAGCTGGACATCGCTAATTTCATCCCCTCCCCAAAGAATCTTTCTATGGATGACTCCCTGAAAGTCCTCCCGGGAAGTTGGGACACACGTAGTGAGAACTCACCCACTGGCCACTATTTCACGGGGACCCCCAGACCGGAGGACGGGAGCTGGTGCTTCTCTTTGTGTCTGTGGTGCTTCTACTGGTGCTGCCCTGGTGTCTCCCCTTCTGGTCTAGATGCCCCCCATGGAAGACAATTTCCAACAACAACGTTGCAGCTCCTTGAACCCTGGAGGTATTTACATTTGTTCATTCACTCATTCATCTACTCAACAAATGGTATAAATCCTAGGAATAAAAACTCTGTCATTTCCCAACAGACATTTTCGTGTATTCTGTGCTTGAGGCGAGCCCAGAGCTGCATGAGCTGTGAGGAGGACACAGGGCCAGCCGCTTCTCTAGGGGGATTACGGACATTAAACACATTAACAAACACACACAGAACATCGTGAGATACAAAGCTGCCATGAAAAAGAGCATCTCGGAAGTGGTTTGGGACTGGATGGGCAGGCAGGCTGGTCTGTGGGAACATCATTTCAGCGGAAACCTAAAGGTCAACAAGAAGCTGGAGTCAGGCAACAGGTCATCCATTGCTCCGTCTGTTTATTCACCACCCCAGGGGCACACTGGGCCTTCTGGAATCTGGTTGTTGACACTGTTGCAGCAAAAATAGAAATGAAGTTTTCCTTCTCCTGAGCGCAAGGAAAGCAAAGGGAACAGTGAACAGGTCAGAGAAGAAACGTCACCTGGCCTGAAAGAGTTAATCACTGCTAGTTTTATTTTAACTGTTACTCATCTGTACCGTCTGTAACTAGATTTGGACTTCACAAAGCTATCCTCACTCCCTGACACTATGTAAATTACACTCTGCACCTGTCACCCCTGACTCTGTGTGAGTTACATCCTGTGCCTGTCACTCCCTAACCTTATTACATCCGGTTGCTTACATCCCCTACGCCCCCTGGTGACAAATCACCCCCTGTAGCTTTTGCATTTCAGAAAGAAGGTCGCTGGGCCGATAAACCAGAGACAAACGGACCCAATTACCAGACTGCCGGACCCCAATTACGGAGGCTGCCTGAAGCCAGCTATGACTGTTTTGAAATAATGCAAAGGAAAAAGAAAGCAAGACCTTCACTACTTTGATCCTTATCACATACCCCAGACTTTAAGCCCCAAGTGTAAAATCGTCTCCGATTCCCTAGGGAAAGGGGCACAGTTCTTAAGGATCTGGCCTGCTGTGTCTTCCCTTCTGCCTGGAAGGAAAATAAAGCCATCTCTCTCATCCTCCAAAATCTCTGCCTCTGTATTTCTGTTCGGCATCGGTGCACAGAGAAGCAGAGATTTCAGCAACAATACTCTTTAATCCCCCTCAGGTTCTAACCCACTGTATTTCCAAATGAGACCAGTGAACCTATCGGGAATCTCTGAGGAATGATAGAGAAGGGATCAAAGAGAATGGCGGATTTTCAAAAAGCATGAAGAAGTAAGATACTGTGATATTATGATTTATATTAAGAAATACATACACTCGTTCTTGGGGGATTGGTTCCAGGATTGCCCCATGGACACCAAAATCCGTGAATTCTCAAGTCCTTTATGTAAAACAGCGTCGTACATACATATAAACTACGTACATATCTAGATTACTTACAATACCTAATATAATGTTAATGTTATGTAAATAGTTGTCAACATCCAGCAAATTTAAGTTTTGCTTTTTTGGAACCTTCTGAAATTTTTTTTCGAATATTTTTGATTCATGGTTGGTTGAATCCGTGGATACAGAAACCAAGGATGGAGAGCTCACTTTCGTCTTTGTCCTGTTTCTGACACAGGGCTCCTAAAACCCTTGGAATTTCCTAAGAGAAGAGAGTGATAAAGTTGTCTTTTGTTATATTAATGAGGTGATTTGGGGAGATGGAGGCTGGTTGCCAGGAGAACAATTAGAGGGTTGGAACTCTCTCAGTCCCACCCCTCCCCCAGGCCTCTGAGGAGGGGTGAAGGGCTGGAGGTTGAATCAATCACGGATGGCCATTAAAAATATAGCACAGGGAGATCAGCTCGGTGCTTTGTGACCACCTGGAGGGGTGGGATAGGGAGGGTGGGAGGGAGGGAGACGCAAGAGGGAAGAGATATGGGAACATATGTATATGTATAACTGATTCACTTTGTTATAAAGCAGAAACTAACACACCATTGTAAAGCAATTATACCCCAATAAAGATGTTAAAATATATATATATATATAGCAGTGTGTCTGTATACCGCAGGGAACTCTGCTCAATATTATGTAGCAACTTAAATGGGAAAAGAATTTGAAAAAGAATAGATACGTGTATGTGTACAACAGAATCACTTTGCTGTAAACCTGAAACTAACACAACGTTGTTAATCAACTGTACTCCAATATAAAATAAAAAGTTAAAAAAAAAATCACCAGTGGCCAATAATTTAATCAATCGTGCCTATGTAATGAAACCTCCATAAAAAAACCAAAAGGAGAGCTTCCAGGTTGGTGAACACTCGGAGATTTGGGAAGAACGGTGCTCCTGGAGAGGGCATGGAAGCTTCGTGCCCTTTCCCCATACCTTGCCCTGTGCGTCTCTTCCATCTGGCTGTTCATCTGTATACTTTAGCATATCCTTTAATAAACTGATAAACTAAGTAAATGTTTCCCTGAGTTCTGTGAGCCACTCCAGCAAATTAATCAAACCCAAGTGTTAGGGGAAACACTGACTGAAACCACCACCCTGGCCAGGCAAGATAGTAGCAACTTGCACAAGTTATCTTACAACAGGAGGTCCTGGTAAGGAATGCAGAACTAACAAGCTACCACCAACTGGAAGAACTCAGAAAAGGTCAAAGGAGAGAGGAGGCGCCAGTCCATATGTCTTACCAACCTCCCAGAATCCTTCTTGCTGGAATCCATCTTGGCTCAGTGATGCTCGTGCCACCAGGAAGGACCCTGAGTCAGAATGATTGGCCAGAGACAACCGGGAAACTAATCCCATCACCATAAAACCCGAGACTGTGAGCCACGTGGCAGAGCAGTTCTCCTGGGTTGCCTTACCCTGCTGCTCTCTGCCCGGGTGCCCCTTCCCAATAGTCTCTTGTTTGTCAGCACGTGTCTCCCCGGACAATTCATTTCCGAGTGTTAGACAAGAACCCACTCTCGGGCCCTGGAAGGGGTCCCCCTTCCTGCAACACAAGAATAGAGTCATTGCAGCCTCCAATCTATAGGTGCTTTACTTGAAACACAGGTGACAACCTGGACTTGAGACTGGCATCTGAATTTGGGGAGAGAGGATGAGGGGGCCAGTCTTGTAGGACTGGGCCCTTAACCCATGGGATCTAATGCTATTTCCAGGTAGATAGTGTCAGAATCCAGTTGAATTGTAGGACACCCAGTTGGTGGTGTGGAGAATTCCTCAGTGGTGTGGGGAAACCCCCTCCGCATACACATACTCACTCACACTGGAACTTGTACCAGACCCCTTGGTATCAGAACCACTATTAAATACGTTCTGAAAACTACAGACCCTGGAACTCTACGCTGGTCCCAGATAAGGCTGTAGGGTCAGGGACATAAGCCGAGGCCCAGGCATATCTAGACAGGGAAGCAGTGATGTCTCCACACCCACAGGGTCCCAAAGACCACATTGTGAAGGATGCTGCCTTTTCCGTAAGATCCGTCTGAGAAGGAGGTCCAGGATGTAAGGTCTAAGAAATAAATGTACCTGGACGCAGACAAGGCATTTGACAAGATCTTTCATGACATCTCTCTGGCCACAGTGAAGAAGTATGACAGTATAATATGAACTATAAAGACAGGGTGTATCACCAGATAATTGAAGGAGAACAAGACCCTTATAAAAAAAACTTCATTTCAGTTTGCTGAAGCACAGTATATAAAATTGAGGGTTAGAAATAAGTAAGAAAAGAAAAGCAATGGGCTTACCCTATACACATCAGAAAACAGATCATTAAATGCAGTTTCAACAATATTCCAAATGAATGATCACAGTTATGTCTCTCTCATCAGCTCATTCATTCCCACCTAATTAATTCTTACTCCATGGGATCTTGGGATAGCATTCTATTTTCAAAAAGCAGTTCTAGCTTGCTAAAAATCTTTTTTTAAATTGGCATTGGTTTTTTTTTAATTGTAGAAAATATCATATAACAAAATTTACCGTTTTACCCATTTTTAAATTTTATTTTATTATGGTAAAGGCATAACATGAGATCTACCCTTTTAGCGGATTTTTAAGTGCACAATACAGTATTGTTATCTATAGGCACGATGTTGTATGTTTGATCTCTAGAATGTATTCATCTTGCATAACTGAAACTTCATACCCGTTGGTTAGCAACCCCTTCAACCTCCTCCCCCAGCCCCTGGCAGCAACCATCCTATTCCTTGCTTCTATGAACTTGACTATTTTAGATTCCTCATATAAGAGGAAACACACACTAACTGTTCTTCTGTGACTGGTTTATTTCACTTAACATGAACCTCAAGCTTCATCCGTGTTGTTATATATGGCAGGATTTCCTTCTTTTTAAGGCTGACCAATATTCCCGTATATGTATAGACCACATTTTGGTCATCCATTCGTCTGTTGATGAACATTTGGATTGTTTCCACATCTTGCCTATTGTGGATAGTGCCACGATGACTATGGGGGTGCTAATATCTCTTCAAGTTCCTGACTTCAATTATTTTTGATAAATACCCACACGTAGGACTATTGGATCATATGGTAGTTCTATTTTTCAGTTTTTGAGGAATCTCCATACTGTTTTCCACAGTGGCTGCACCAGTTTACACTTCCACCAACAGCGCATGAGAGTTCCCTTTTCTCCACACTCTCACCAACACGTTGTCTCTTATCTTTTTGGCAATTGCCATTCTAACAGGTGTGAAGTGATATCGCATTGTGGTTTTCATCTTCATTTCCCTGAAGATTAATGATATTGAACATCTTTTCATGTACCTGTTGGCCACTTGTATGACTTGTTTGGGAAAATGTCTATTCAGGTCCTCTGCCCATTTTTAAATTGTTATTAGAGTTTGGGGAGGGTTTTGTGTTTGTTTTTTGTTACTGAGTTGCAGTCTGAAAGTTGTCTAAGCAACATCAGCTTAAGTCCAAAGTCTGTACAGAATTTTTAGAATCTGAGTAGTTGACAGTACCTAGTGCAGTCCTTTCAGGACTAGATTCTGAAATTAACCTTCTTTGCTGAAGACCTAACTTCTCAGCCTGTAAATTAGAGCAGAGCTTTCAGGCAATCACAAGAAAGCAGAAACCAGCTGTTGATGACAAGGCTCTGGTTATTTTATTACAGTTACCAGCGATAGGAAAATGGAGGGAGCACAGTACATAATTACTGCATATGATTTAATCAGTGTTTCTTCTGCAGTTAAGAACATCCTACAGAAAGTGAGGGCATTGACTTACCTCCAGAACCTGCCTGTGAAGTGTACAATCTCGAAAACACAGTTATGTTAAAGATGTTGTACCTGAAACCTTGGGAAGGTTGAACTTCTCCTTTGATTTGACAGATGTTTCCATACAGTTTTTTTAAGCGTTGAGCTAATTAAGAAATATGAACCATACACAAAATCTCATTATTTCTACCATAGCTCACTTTATATATAGGAGAACAAATCTTTGTGCTTTTCTGACAGTTCCATGGGAAATCACGAGGATGGTTTTAAGTGTTTTTTGAATCCAAAATATATTATTTTCCTGAATTTAGGGTTTGATCTCCGTGAGACAAAAGAATTATAACAGGGGATTTGGTCACTTAATTAAGATGGAACCATAGATGCCTAAGAAGATGGATTGGTTACAATTTAAGCAAACTAACATATGCTATCTTAAATAAACATAGAAGATGATAACATGCCTGAAGGAGCCTGATTTATGGCAGAATTGAGGAATTCCTTTCAATGTTCTGTTTTTAATGAAGGACATGACAAAGTCACCAAGAGCACAAAGATGTACCTGGTAGGATAAGGAGTTTCTTCCATCTTGACAGATTACAGAAAGTAGAAAACGTTTTACTTCCTTGGGTTAAAAGCAGACTAAGCACTCTAAGCCAATCGTTTTAAGAGAGAGAAAATGTAATTTCTAGTTTTTTAATAACATAACAAATGGCAGTAAATGATCTACAAGTTCCTTTTTCAAATGTCATTTTATAGTTCGGCACGGGAGAAAAGGTAGATTGAACCACGTGGTAGAGGATGGAGGGTGAAGACATCATTATGAACTCGTGTTTAACCTCATATACAAATATACACCCAGATGAATGGACATTGACATATATGGACAAACATATATATTTATAGACATGTGTATATGCACAGGTCAGTATGCAGACATATGTTTCTGTAGAAGAGGAAAACTTCCCTTCTTCCCTTCTAGGTTCTTGGCTGGTCTAATAACTAAATTGACAAAAGACAGATCAAAAGGAGAAAAACAAATTTAATATCCTATGTACAGGAGTCCATAAAAATCTGAGACTCAAAGAAGTGACAAAATCAGGCAGTTTTTATACCTTTTAGACAAAGAAACCATAGATGAATCTTATGCAGCAAGAATTTGGTTTAAATTCAGATCTTTTAACCTATTTCTCTCTCTGTATCTTTTGTACTATTATGAATTTTAAAGACAAATTTTAAAGGTAAGGAGCAGCATGATAATTCCAATGGTTAAGGATTAGCCCCTGGTGTTATTTCAGAGCTTCCAAATAGCGACACATAAATGAGCTCCATTCCTCACAACATATCCGTTGTCCACGTGGGCAGGCCCTCATTGTTATGAGATTCACAAAACTCCAAAAATTTGTCTTCTTTCAGGAAATGATGGAAGTCTATGAAAGCTGTGACTTGAAACCCTTGACAAATGTTCATTATGTAAAACTATTGTCACATCAAGTGTAGAATTTTTTTAAAAAATAATTCAAGTAAATCCCACATAGACTAGAATTGTAACCATGACTCCAGTGCTCCAGGCTCCCCCAGAGGACACTATAATTAGTTTTTTCATCTTCCTACACCCCAACAAACAAATGTTCCATTTTCACGGTGCTGTTAGCAGAGGCAGTACTTCACGGATGGGGTGCAAGGCTTACGGAGCTGAGTTGTAGCACATTATTAACCCACTAACGGTGTGTAAACACATCCTCCTCAATCCACAGGTTCCTCCTTCTAGACACGCTCTCCAGAAAGGCGGCTGGCATATTCTCTACCTCACTTTCCTTCCAGCCTCCTGGAGCAGTTTCTGGTGAATTCCTCAACTCCTTTCATGCCCAGATACTTCAGATTCGTAGGTTTTGAAGCCAAGGATACAGGAGAAATGGTAACTACGTGAGAAATTATAAAGACTTTAAAAATTAACTAAAGCTTTTTTGAAATGAAACTGAGTTATTTGTAGTGAGGTGGATGGACCTAGAGTCTGTCATACAGAGTGAAATAAGTCAGAAAGAGAAAAACAAATACCGTATGCTAACACATAGATATGGAATCTAAAAATAAAATGGTTCTGAAGAACCTAGGGACAGGACAGTAATAAAGACGCAGTCGTAGAAAATGGACTTGCTGACATGGGGCAGGGGGGAGGGGAAGCTGCGATGAGGTGAGAGAGTAGCATTGACATATACACACTACCAAATGTAAAATAGATAGCTAGTGGGAAGCAGCTGCATAGCACAGGGAGATCAGCTTGGTGCTTTGTGACTACCTAGAGGGGTGGGATAGGAAGGGTGGGAGGGAGGCTCAAGAGGGAGGGGATATCGGGATATATGTATACATACAACTGATTCACTTGGTTATACAGCAGAAACTAACACAACATTGTAGAGCAATTATACTCCAATAAAGATGTAAAAGAAAATTTAACTAAAGCTTTTTAAAAGATAATTTAATGTTTAGGGCAATAATAATAACAATATATTGTGGAATTTATAACATATGTAGAAGTAAAGTATATTACAATAATAGCACAAAGAACAGAAAGGGAGAAATGAAAGTACACTGTTGTAAATTCCTTTTACCACACACGAAGTGCTAAAATATTGCTCAAAGGTAGACTGCAATTAGTAAAGGATGCATATCACAAACTCTAAAGAAATCACTAAAATATCACAACAAAAAAAGCTGATAATCCAACACAATAAGTGGTGTGGGGGCTTCCCTGGTGGCGCAGTGGTCTAGAGTCCGCCTGCCGATGCAGGGGACACGGGTTCGTGTCCCGGTCCGGGAAGATCCCACATGCCGCGGAGCGGCTGGGCCCGTGAGCCATGGCCGCTGAGCCTGCATGTCCGGAGCCTGTGCTCCGCAAAGGGAGAGGCCACAGCAGTGGGAGGCCTGCATACCGCAAAAAAAAAAAAATTTTTTTTAAATAATAATAAGTGGTGTGGAATTATTTTAAAAATTCAATAGATCCAAAAGAAGATAAAGGGAACAAAGAACAAATAGGACAAAGAGAAGATGAATAGCAAGACAATAGATTTAAATCCAATCATTTCAATAATCACAGTAAACGTAAGTGACCCAAAACCCATTTAAAAGTTAGAGATTGTCAGATTGAATGAAAAATCAAAGCCCAAGTATATATTCCTTACTGGAAATCTACTTTAAATACAAAGACACAAATAAGTTAAACGTAAAAGATGCAAAAAGGCATACCATGCTATCATTAGTCTAAAGAAAGCAATAGCATATTAATATCTGACAAAGTTGATTTCAGAACAAAGACTATTACAAAGGATAAAGAGAATCTTCTCATAATGATACAGGTTCCAATTAATCAAGAGGACATAACATAATCCTGAATGCTTGTACCTAATAACATAACTTCAAAATACATGAAGTAAAAATTACATAGACAAGGAGATATAAACAAGTCCACAGGTGGAGTCACAGATTTTGACATCACTGTCTTAATAAATTGATAGAGCACATAGTAGACAGATCATCAGTAAGGATATTGAGGACCTGAACCACACTGTCAATCAACTAGACCTAAATGACTTTTATTGAACACAACGCTCAAAAACAGGAGACTATCCATTCTTTTCAGGTATTTATGGAACACTTACCAAGATGAACCATTGTCTGGACCATGAAAAAATCTTAATAAATTTAAAAGGATTCCAGTCGTAAAAATATGTTCTCTGATCACAAAATGAAATTAAATTGGAAACCAATAATAGAAACATATTTAGAAAGTCCTCAAACTTTTACAACTAACTAAAATGTTTTTAAATTAAAGATTAATCAAAGAAAAAAAATTTAAGAAATTAGGAAGCATTTTTAACTGAATGAAAATGAATACGCAATATATCAACACTTGTGGGATGCAGCTGAAGCAGCGTTTAGAGGGCCATTTATAGCACTAAACATCCATGTTAGAAAAGAATTGTTTTTTTCTTTTTTTGCGGTACACAGGCCTCTCTCTGTTGTGGCCTCTCCCATTGCAGAGCACAGGCTCTGGACGCACAGGCTCAGTGGCCATGGCTCACAGGCCTAGCCGCTCCGCGGCATGTGGGATCTTGCCGGACCGGGGCACGAACCCGTGTCCCCTGCATTGGCAGGCGGACTCTCAACCACTGTGCCACCAGAGAAGCCCAAGCCCATTTTACAGTGAAGAAACTGAAAGTTGGCCAACTTCCCCCCACCTCCCACCAGAGGAGCCTGAAAAGTGCTCCTTTTAACCACCACTCCCCATACTGATAAGAATACACGTCTTTTATGGAGTATTCCCACACACCAGCCTCTGTGAAAGGCGTTCTGAGAGGATTCTTTGACTCTCATAAAACTTGGTGAAAATGGTATTGCTGTTATTTGCATTTTTCCTGTGAGACAAGAGGATGCTTGCCAGCCTCCCCAGGTAATAAAAGAGGCATTCACAGATGACCTTCAAGAGTGGGAGTTGACTTCCGTCATTCAGGAAATCTCATCTATACCAAGCACAGTTCCTCTGGATCCTGACTTCCAGTCCCGATGTGCCCTGCTCTGCGATCTGGGCAATGGTTCAGCTTTGAGGCAGCCAGAATCCACCCTCTGCCCGCTGCACGTAGCACCAAGGCCTTCTCTAAGGAGATGAGTGAGAATCCTGGAGGGGCTCAGATTGCATGTTCAAGCACCCCAGAAGAGGCATCTCTCATTTCACGCTTTTTTTTTTTTTTTTTTTTTTGCAGTACGCGGGCCTCTCACCGCTGTGGCCTCTTCCGTTGCGGAGCACAGGCTCTGGACGCGCAGTATCAGCGGCCATGGCTCACGGGTCCAGCCGCTCCACGGCATATGGGATCCTCCTGGACCGGGGCACGAACCCGTATCCCCTGCATCGACAGGCGGACTCTCAAGCACTGCGCCACCAGGGAAGCCCTCATATCACGCTTTCTTTTCATTTCTCTCCTCTCCTTCATTTCGCATTGGCCTCCTTGATCGCCCTAACCCGGGTTTCCATGAGGCCCAGTCGCCTACCTTCTTCAGGCCTTTGCTCAAATGCGGGCCCCCGCCCAAAGTGCAGTCTCCCCAACAGGCACCCCACCCTTCCCTGTTTGTTTTTCCTACAACTTTTCACCAACTGGCACGCTATACATTACTGTGTTTATTGTGACTACTGTTTCACCCCACTGGCCCCAGAAAATTAACCCCACAGGAAAGATTTTGTGTCTGTTTTGTTCACTGACTTATCTTTAGAACCAAACAGACCTTTGGGACCTAGCATTAACAAAAACGTTCTTACACTCGGCACCAACACGTGATTCATAAGAGAGAAACTTAATAAATTAGACTTAAGTTTAAAACTTTAGCTCCTTGAAAGTCCATTAAGCTGATTTAAAAAAACTACAGACTGAAAGAAAATATTTGCAAGCCACTTATCCAATAAAGGTCTCGTATTTAGAATATATAAGGAACTCATATATAAAGACTATATGAGAACTCTCAAAATTCAAAAGTAAAACAAACAATCCAATTAAAAGAAAAGCAAAAGATATTTCACCAAATAAGAGAGGCAGAGAGCAAATAAACACAAGTAAATGTCATTAACCATTAGGGAAATACAAATTAAGACCACAATGAGACATCAATATATACCTTTAAATAAAAATAAAGTTTAAATGAAAATTAGCGGTAATGCCCAAAACTGGCAAGAATGTGAAGCTGGATTTCACATGTAACAATGGGGAATGTAAAATTATACAGCCTCTCTGGAAACGATTTGGTAGTTTCTCACAAAACCCAGCACACGCTTGCCTTATAACCCAATCATTACAATCTTGTGCATTATCCCAGGGAAATAGAAACATATGTTCACATATAACCTGTACACAAATATTCACAGCAGCTCTATTTATAATAGAAAAAATACTGTAAAAAACCCGGATGCCATTCAATAGGTGAATGGCTGAACAAATTCTGGTACATTCCATATGATAGAATACTATTCAGCAATAAAAAGTAATGAACACTTTCTGGTTTGGCATGTAAGGAGCCTGGAAGTAGCCCTTCTCTTCTAACAACAAGTAAAAAGCTGAATAAACTGAAAAATCAACCACTCTTCTTAGAGCTGTAAGAGAAATGAGGTCACATGCTGAAACTCTGCTCCAAAATTGGGCAGGCAGATACAGAAAATCACGGTACACTGGAGCAGAAACCTCCACGGGAACCAGTCAAGGTAGGAAAACCAGAACTGTAATGAGTTACCGGAGGCTAGGCTTGGGCTGGACTGAGAGCTAAAAACCCCAGAGGGACACAGGGCAGCCCCTACACGTTTGTGAATTTGACCTCCAGGAGCACAGCCAAGTTCTCACAGTAAATATCACAGAAAAATCCCTTTGTACTTCCGGTAGAGGGAGGGGAAAAGGAACCATTTTGAAATACATCAGAGCACTCAGTTCTTCTTAACAAGGAGGAAGTAGTTAACCAGAGCCTAACCTGCTGGGGTTGATCAGAGCTTAACTGACCAAGGGAAGTACCCAACGCCAGCCCCTTCTGGCTATACTGTCCCACCTAAGGGAGAAGGGAAAAAAAAAAAAACAGAAACACTTGTAAAGTTCACAGTCCAGAGGTGTGGTCTCACTAAAGGACGGAGACCTAATCATGGGACTATAGAATGCTTCTCCTCCCCCTACACCTTACCACCACGAGATTAAAGGCATCGTATTTACTGCAGTTCCTTTCACCCAGTATGTCATGTGCAACTATCAAGAAAAAATTACAAGGTATACTAAAAGGGAAAAAAAAAACCCACAGTTTGAAGAGACAGAGCAAGCATCAGAACCAGACATGACAGGGGATGTTGGAATTACCAGAGAATTTAAAACTGTGATTCACATGCTAAGGGTTCTAACGGTTAAAGCAGACAGTATATAAGAACAGATGGGCAATGTAAGCAGCGAGATGGAAATCCCAAGAAAGAACCAAAAAGAAATGCTAGAAATCAAAAACACTGTAACAGAAATGAAGAATGACTGCTTTTTTTTCTCTTTTTCTGCGGCACGCGGGCCTCTCACTGTTGTGGCCTCTCCCGCTGCGGAGCACAGGCTCCGGACGCACAGGCTCAGCGGCCATGGCTCACGGGCCCAGCCATTCTGCGGCACGTGGGATCTTCCCGGACCAGGGCACGAACCCGTGTCCCTTGCATCAGCAGGTGGACTCCCAACCACTGCGCCACCAGGGAAGCCCAGACTTCTTTGACTGCTTTGATGAGCTTATTACTAGGCTGGGCATGGCTGAGGAAAGAATCTCCAAGCTTGAGGATATATCAGTAGAAACCCATAAAACTAAAAAGCAAAGAGAACAAAGTCTGAAAAGAAACAGAGCAGAACAGAATCCCGAAGGACTGTGGGACAACTACAAAAGCTATCATATACCTAGTGGGATTACCAAAAGGAAAAGAAAGAGAGAAAGAAACTGAAGAAATATTTAAACATTAATGAGTGAGAATTCCCCCAAGTTATTGTCAGACATCAAAACACAGATCCAAGAGGCTTAGACAACACCAAGCAGAATAAAAGTCACAAACAAACAAAAAACCTACACCTATGCAAATCATTTCCAAACTACAGAAAATCAAAGATAAAGAAAAAATGCTGGAAGAAGCCAGAGGAAAAAACACCTTACCTATAGAGGAGAAAAGATAATAATTACATCCAATTTCTCCTCAGAAATCATGCAAGCAAACTATGAAATATTTGAAGGGCTGAAAGAAAAAAACCCACCAATCTAGAATTCCGTACTCTGCCAAATTATTCTTCAAAAGCAAAAGAGAAATACTTTCTCAAACAGAGAGACAGTGAAAGGACTAGCGGTTGCCAGGAGCTGGGGGGAGGAAAGGGTGACTAGATGGAACACGGGATTTTTAGGGCATTGAAACTACTCTGTGTGATATTATAATGCTGGATACATGTCATTATACATTGTTCAGATTCATACCAAGCACACACAACACACGAGTGAACCCTAAGGTAAACAATGTGCTTTGGGTGATGATGACATGTCACTGTAGGTTCATAGATTGTAACAAATGTATCCCTCTGCTTGGAATGTTGATAATGGAGGAAGCTATGCACGTGTGGGGTGAGGCTATATGGGAAATCTCTATACATTCCCCTCAATTTTGCTGTCAACCCAAAACTCCTCTTTTAAAATTGTCTTTTTAAAAAAGCAAGGAAGCGTTGAAGCATGCGACAACCTAGATGGAACTCCGGGGCGTGATGCTCAGCGGGGAAAAAAATTCAGTCTCAAAAGGCTGCTTATTATTTTATTCCATTCAAGTCACTAGGAACACTGAAATTTAAAAAGAATAAGATATCGCTTCATAGCAATCCATAAAAAAAAATAAAATCCCCTAAGGAAAAGTGAAATAAGAGGAATCCCCTTCAGAAAGAACATATCAGTAGGAAAATGGATGCAGTGTGGCCAACAGAGACGCAAAATAAAATGGAACCGAGAAGACAAGACAGACCTGGGGTTCAGTCACATACTCTGTGTTATTAGAAAAACCACCAAGAGACAACACATCCTATAAGGACTACTGATTCTGCTAAGGGTCCTACCTGGGAAAGTTCCCAAAGAGAAGCTCCAAGGACAGCCAAACATGGTCAGGCTACAAGGGCCATCCAACCCCCTTTTGCAAGTCTCTCAACGGTGGCTTCTGTGGTTTTTGCTTTTAAAAATCCCCCAACCCTGGCCCATTCCCTCCCCGGGAACGTACTTTTGGTCACAGTTTGCAAACCTTATGAAGAATAAAGCTGTCCTTTTGCTTTAAGATAATCCTGACTCCTTTTCTGGGATTTATTTCTAATTTAGGATGACAAATCAAACCAGAAAAAAAAAAAAGTAAAAAGCTATAATGTCAGTTGAGGGGCAATGCAAGGAAGATGGTGCCCAAAACAGCAAATCAGGCTGAGGGATATAGCCACCCTCTCGGGACAAATGAGCTCAGAGCTACACAGGCCCACATTCTCCAGCCCTGGTCCTCTCCCCAGGATTCCCAGAGGAAGAGTCAGACCCTCTCTGGGTTTCTGAGGACATGTGAGTTACTGGGGGACCCTGGGTTAAAATTCAGGACGGGCAGCTCCCTTGCCTGGCCCAGCCCCTAGATAGCTGACGGTGTGCTTTCCCACTCGGGGGTCTCGCCCCTCAGCTGTAAAGCCTGTGAGGGCAGGACGTTGGGTCTGCACACCCTTGAGGCCCCTCCAGCTCTAATCCCTGTAACAAAGCGTTTCACTGAGACCCTCGGGGGAGAGGGACACTCAGATGTGCTGGGGCAAACAAATGTCAGGGAATCTGGGGAAAATACACTCCCTCTTAACAGGAAAGACACTCCTTTTACAGAGTTCAAGAAGGCAGCCTGTTGGTCATTGAAAAAAGACTGCCCTTTGAGGTTTGAAAACAGCAGGCCGGGGCCTTGCATCCTCCGCTAGTGGTGAGAAAGGAGCTCAGTGCCCGCAGAGCAGTGCATCGCCGGCAGGGGGCAGCAGAGGCCAGGCCACAACGCAGGGCCCCAGCGCCCCAGCGCCCCAGGTTGCGTCCAAGATGCTTACTCCAGGGCTGGGTCCAGGATATCCTCAGCAAAGATGCATCTGCGGACCCTCACTCCTAGCCTGGTTTGATTGCGTAAGCACGCACCTTCCCACTAACATCCTTCTCTCCACACCCTGCACAGCCACAACCAGTGCCTGGAAGGGACTGCGCCTCATTTACTGAATGAATGAATGAACGAACGAACGAACGAACGAACGAACATACGAACATACACATGAATAGCGGCGGAGATCAGGACGCAATCTGGTGTAGAGGCAATTTGGTGTGACGGAGAGAGTTCAGGTTGACGGTTCCCTTCTGCTCACCTCAGACGATGCTTGCAACTCAG
The DNA here is from genome assembly GCF_964374135.1 of Grampus griseus. Classification (NCBI taxonomy): domain Eukaryota; kingdom Metazoa; phylum Chordata; class Mammalia; order Artiodactyla; family Delphinidae; genus Grampus; species Grampus griseus. The sequence goes on along the minus strand of NC_139003.1, from coordinate 96,602,567 downwards.
AGGGCACGAATTTAGGCTACTTTACGTCACTGAGTTTGTTCTCAGTGTGTCTTCCCTGTACTAAATGCCTTGGGGCCACGCCCGGTGTCTTCACCTCTGTCACAGCCCAGAAGCACAATGCCTGTAGCAAAATGCTCACAAGATACTGCTATTAAATACTCTGTTGGTGTGTGATATGAACCCAACGTCTTTGGGAAAACAAGAGCATGGGTCTTATTCTCACAATCTGACCCCTCCTGGAAGAAAAGCGATGGTACCAGTTGACGAGTCCTCCAGATCTAAAGTCCCAGTCCCACTCGGGGATGTCTTTGTGTGTTTCTATCAGAGACATGGTACCTGGCTGATGATGTTATTTACAAAATGATTATGTTCCCGGTCTATCATTCCTCACTTATCAGCTGGAAATTTCCATGAGAAAAGAACTTTGTATTTAACCCTTTGTCCTGACTCAGGTAGTTGTCAGTCTAGCTTTCAGGTAGTCTCACTAGCTTTCTGGTGAGATGAGACATCCCGTATGGTCCTCTTCTAGCGTAAGATAGGCCATCTCTCATTGGAGTCAGTGCTCCTTGTAATGGGCAGTGGTTTGGGGGAGACCACAGTCTGAGAGGTGGTAGGCTGGGTACAAAGGCTGTCAATTGACCTGGATTTGGTCTCTAGACCTTCATGACGGACAGAGTGAGGAAATATGTGTATTTTTAAAGGCCGTTCTATGCTCTTATATGAGATGGTCAGTCAAGTACAGCCGCAAGAGGAAACAAAGGAGAGACTCAGGAAAATAAAGTTGATTACAGCCCCAGGTCCTAGAGACAGGAGACCCAGAACACTACACAGGGCCACAGCGGAAGCACCATGGCGAACAGGAGGCAGAAGCGAAAGTGATGGGATAGCCGAGGCCACCGCCTTTATTGGGGTCTCCTTGGGAAAAAAGGGCAGGGCAGAGCAAACAGCTTGGGAATGGCTGGTTTGAATAATTCTGGGGGGCTTTGGGCTGTAGATGTGGTCCCTAGTTGCCTGGTGCCTGGCCTCTGGGTGATTAAGGCAGAGGAATATTGCCGCCTGGGAGGCACGGTCCAGGCAAAGGGGGTCTGGCTCTGGATGGGGGAGTTCTATATCATAGGTCTGCTCCCGGATGGGCCCTTTGTTGTCTCTAAGGAATGGCTGATCCAGGAAGGGTAGTCTCTCCTCAGCCAGAAAGGGTTTTCAAGATGCCAAAACATCATAATATACAGAAAATGTTTCACATCAGGCGTACCTCAAAGATACTGCCAGTTCAGTTCCAGACCACCGCAATACAGTGAATATCACGGTAAAGCAAATATGGTAATAAAGCAAGTCACACGGATTTTTTGGTTCCCCACTGCATATAAAAGTTACGTTTACACGATACTGTAGTCTGTTAAGTGTGTGGTAGCATTCTGTCTAAAAAAACAATGTTCATACCTTAATTTAAAAATACTTTATTGCTAAAAAATGCTAACCATCATCTGAGCCTTCAGTGAGTCATAAACTTTTTGCAATAGTAACATCAAAGGTCACTGATCATCATAACAAAATGATAATGAGGAAGTTTGAAATATTGCAGGAATTACTAAAACGTGGTCACAGACTCATGAAGTGAGCAAATGTTGTTGGAAAAATGGCGCCAATAGACTTGCTCAAAATGCAGGGTTGCCACAGACCTTCAATTTGTAAAAAACACAGTATCTGCAAAGCAATAAGCAAAGTTCAATAAAAGGAAGTATGTCTGTGTTTATAGTACAGAGGCAAAATGCATTGTGAGTTCATATTTCAAAATTAAACACAGAGCTCCAGAGTTTTTGTATACTTTAATCAGTCTTAAATTTGCACCTCCTTTGTCTGTTGATTTTTAAATGCCAGTTCCTATTTACTTTTTCCAGTGTTCCATGTACCTGGTTAAATTTGGACTTCATTGTATACGGAACACATAAATATATAAACAAATGTATATATTAGATAAAATGTAAAATAGAACATATAATATATACTGTTTAATATTTCCTATGTAATACTGTATTTAGCCTTTAATAAATAAGCATAATGCATATAACATAGTATATAAAAACGAGGAAAACACAGCAAACTACAAAGAATGATTGTCTCTGGATAGTAATATACGAGCAATTCTTATTTTCATTTTTATACTTTTCTGAAATTCCTAACAAAACAATATTTAAAATGCGAACCTTGATAAGCACTGATTGATGCTCTCGCAAATTTTAATTTGCATGCAGGAAATAATACTGCAAAAGAAATATAAAAGCAGGGAATTCCCTGGCGGTCCAGTGGTTAGGGCTCTGCACTTCCACTGCCGAGGGCACGGGTTCAATCCCTGGTCGGGGAACTAAGATTCCATGAGCCACGCGGTGCGGCCAAAAAAAAAAAAGAAATATAAAAACAACCCCTTATGAATGATTTTATGATGTTGTTAATATTAGAAATGTTTGTTTTGTTTTTAGTTAAATGTGTGGTGTTTGTAACTTGAGCCCTAACATGCAGGATGTCACGATGGTTGTCTCTAAATGTCAGGACATCCTGCCTAGAAGCAGTACCTGCCCCGCCCACCCCAAAATGCTGTAAGAGTCAAAGGGCTCCTGGTTATTTTCCCCTGGCTGACCCTGCATCATTGCCCTGCCCTTCTTGTCCACAAAGCAGAGCCCCAGGATTCTGGGGATGAAAGGGCCCAGAGTCCACACCTCCACAAACCATGCCTTCCTGTAACACTTTGGAGCACCCTAATAAATGAAAGCTCATCGCTGCAATTAACAGGTTTCCTAACTCAGACCTTCGATTTCCTTGTCTCGTCTTCCCTGAATGCACCTCCCTACCTCTTCACGTCTACCTCCGGTGCATCCTGCGAGATCCAGCTCCAGGGCCAGGCTCTCATAGCTGGCCCACACTTCTCTCCACCGCATTCCATTTGTGTGGCCCTCCTACCTTGCGGTCCAGTCATTCCTTCTGTGCCTGGATACCCGTGAGTCCCCCCAGGTTGGCCTGTGGTTCATTCATCTCTGCAGCTCTCAGCACCAAACACATCACAGGCTCTAAACTTGTATCTATTCAAGAAATGGAAGGTGGGCTTCCCTGGTGGCGCAGTGGTTGGGAGTCCACCTGCCGATGCAGGGGACACGGGTTCGTGCCCCGGTCCGGGAAGATCCCACATGCCGCGGAGCGGCTGGGCCCGTGAGCCATGGCCGCTGAGCCTGCGCGTCCGGAGCCTGTGCTCCGCAACGGGAGAGGCCACAACAGTGAGAGGCCCGCATACCGCAAAAAAAAAAAACAAAAACGAAAAGAAATGGAAGGTGTCCTTTAAAAAAAGCACACAGAGCTGTCCAGTGCTGAAATGGGAGACCCTGTAGGTAGAAAACTCACCACACACTCCATGAACGTCAGGAAGCTTCCGCCCTTCCGGGCGAGGGGTGTCAAACGGTGAACAAGCCCCTCCTCACCAAGCTTATGGTCCAGAGGCTATGAGGAGCCTTGCAGACCTTCTCAATACTGTTGGGCTTTATTAACTATTTTTATTGGAATGCAACATGTAGGGGGCACTGCACAGCTGCACAGCTCACCGGCGTACAGCTTGCCGGATTTCCACAACATGCAAACACAGTGTGTCCAGGACCCGCCCAAGAAGTTCCTAGGCTGTCTGGAACCCCTTCCAGCCACTGCCACACTTCAGGGTGAGGCCGACCCCCAGACGGACCTCTGACTCTACCGATAAAGACTTCAACTTTTGAAATTGGTGTAATGGAATTTTATGATATGTACTCTCTTTGTGTATGTGGGTTTTTTTTTTTTTCACTTAACGTAATGCTCAAGGGCCATCTTTTTACATGAATAAAGAGTAAACTTTAAATAAATTGCACACCTGAGTCGTTTTAATAATTCAGACAAAAGGTAAAAGGATTTACAGTGAAAAGTAGACCTGTCTCCTACATCCCTTCCTCAGAGGTTACCGCTGCTACCAGTTTATTCACCTTCTTTTCAGGCAAACAGGCTTCTGTTTTGTATTGTGTGTGTATGTGTGCGTTCCTTCTTACAAACAAAGTGGCACATGCTACGTCCAGAAAAGAACTCTTTGGGAGATTATCTCCTGAGTATTTCTCGAGTTAGCCTGCCTTCTCTCCGTCCCTATCACCACCACTCAGTCCGCCTTCGAAGAGTACACCCAGTTACTTAACAGAAGTCACTCGACTTGGCTTTGTCTAGCATTTCCTCATGACTCGATTAGTTTATGCTCTGGGGACAGTAAGACTCCAGAAGCCATTGCTTCCTACTAGGAGACACTGTGGGTCAGTGTGTTCCCCTGCAGGGACACAAATCTTGATCACTCGATTAAGGAGTGGTTTGCACATACAGGACAATGGGCACATGAAAAGATGCTCAACATCGCTAATTATTATAGAAATACAAATCAAACTACAGTGTGGTATCACCTCACACCAGTCAGAATGGCCATCGTTAAAAAGTCTTCAAATAGGGCTTCCCTGGTGGCGCAGTGGTTGAGAGTCTGCCTGCCGATGCTGGGGACGCGGGTTCGTGCCCCGGTCCGGGAAGATCCCACATGCCGCGGAGTGGCTGGGCCCGTGAGCCATGGCCGCTGAGCCTGCGCGTCCGGAGCCTGTGCTCCGCAACGGGAGAGGCCACAACAGTGAGAGGCCCGCGTACTGCAAATAAATAAATAAATAAATAAATAAATAAATAAATAAATAAATAAACAAAAACAGGAGGGGTCTGCAGTTTTGTCTATGGTAAAATCACCGAAATCAGTCTGTGATGAGTTTAGTAATTTGTGGGGGCTTCTGTGAGACAATGTGTCTGTTTGTCATCAAGCATCCATTCACAGGGGTGACGCCGCCAGCATCCGCACTTACTCTGGCGCCTGCCGCAGGCTCGGTCTGTGCTCATGTTGCCTTAACTGCTCGGAGCTCCGCTGCCTGTGGGACCAGGCAGTACTTCTCAGATCTGTGGCTCCTGCAGTGCTGTTCAGCATCTTCAGGAGGCCTGCCTGTGGCTGCAAAGGCTGAGACCCAGGAGGAGTGGTGGGTGGTGAGGCCAAGGGTGAGGACCTCCGATGCAGAGCCGTGTGCCCAGTCCTGGCCCCAGAGGATTCTGGGTTGACTTCGATGCCCATGGCTGCCCATCACGGGGATCTTGTCCCTGGTCTTGTCTTCACTCTAAGGCCTCGTGAGTTCTCTCTTCCTCTGGGCGGAGCATCCAGAGCTTTGATTTTGAAACCAAATTTGCATTCTTGACCCTAGAACCCCTGTTTATTTGGCAAGTCACAGTCTAGAATCGATGCAAGGGAAGGATTGCTCCTGAATGCTTTGATGAGTGCATGTAGCCGGGAGGGGGCGCTGCGGGTACGATGCCACCTGGCTCCTCCAGCTTCAGTCTTCACTTGAGGGTGGTCTTGTCCATGATCTGGGCTTAATTCTAACACCTTGCCTTTTCTGGAATGGAGGCCTGATTCTTCAATTCTAAAACCAAATGTGGATTCTAGATTCTTCAGTACTGAGATCTAAAGTAAGTTTTCAATATTACTTCAATGTGGAATCTGAAATATGACACAAATGAACTTATCTACAAAACAGAAACAGACTCACGGACATACCAGATTTGTGGTTGCCAAGGGGGTGGGGAAGGGATGGATGGAGAGTTTGGGATTAGCAGATGCAAACTATTATATATAAAATGGATAAACAACAAGGTCCTACTGTATAGCACAGAGGACTATATTCAGTATCCTGTGATAAACCATAATGGAAAAGAATATGAAAAAGAATGTGTCTGTATATATATATATATCTGAATCACTTTACTGTACAGCAGAAATTAACACAACATTGTAAATCAACTATACTTCAGTAAAATTAATTTTTAAAAAATATAAAGTTTTCATTGGGTAGTACAACCTGGGTGAATGCGTCTCTAAGGGTCTTGATTATCTGTGAACTTAGCCTGACTGCATGTGTCATTTGTAGTGTAACCACGTTTGGGGTCACCCCGTGACATGTTGGAATAGAGTCCTAACAGCTAAGGATGTGACTAGGCACAGGATAATGTTTTTAAATGCATAAATACGATCCTGACAATCTCAGAGACAATGCAGTTGGGATATTGTGATACGTGTGCTCCTTTATTAATGCATTAAATAAAGCAAAATCCAGCAGAGTGTGCAACAAGCGTCATAATTTTATGAAATTTAATGATGAAAATAAACCATTTCAGATTCTCTGCCACAACTGTAATGCAATATGGAATCATTTGTGATTTTTCGTGATGACACAGTCACAGGTGCTGCTGACAGTACGATAGCCGCCAGTTAGGTGTTGAGAGCAATAGTCACACCTTTTCTGCCACCTCTTGAAGTGGAATCAACTAAAAACACGGCGGTCGGGGTGATAGAAAATACGTGTGTGCGTACGTGCACGTGTGTATGTATATTTCACCTTCATCACTGATAAGGTGCTTTGGGAACTGCAGAGTTCAGCCTGCAGCCACAGTTGGACCCCTTCCCACCCCTGACACCTCGTCTGTCATACCCTCCAAGGCAGTTTCCAGTACGTGGAGCAGACATTTACCCCGAAGGATCCTCAGGTGCAAAGAGGAAAGAGAGAAGCAGCTTCCTGACCTCCTTCTAGAAGGAAGGGCTGGTGGATCCTGACCTCTGGGGCACCACCTGCCCCAGGCAAGCCTGGCAGGTCAGGCCCGGGGGCTCATGCCCATCCCTGCTCCTCATGTTGCCAGTCAGAGAAGGGGAAGGTAGACCACCCTCCCAGCTCCCGGTTCGCAGGCCCTGGCACGGAAGTGGGAGGAGTCTTCTGTGTACCCACTGGCCTTTCCCCCTGAAGCTTGGAGCCTGCGGTGCCGGGTGGCAGTCCTGACGCTAACCACCTCCAGAGGGAGCTGCTGCTTCTCCATGATTCTCTAGAGCCTCTGTCCCCAAAAGACTCCAGAGTGGACAAGAGAGCATTGCTGAGACTCCCAGCCCCTGCCCCGCTCCCCGTCCCCTAAACAAAAGCTCTTATTTCAGCCTCACATGATGCCTGTGATAACTCATTTTGTGTATCAACTTGGCTAGACCATGGTACTCAGTGTTTGGTCAAATACTCATCTAGGTGTTGCCATGAAGGTATTTTTAAGATGTGATTAACATTTAAATCTGTGAACTTTGATCAAAGTACATTACCCTCCATGACATGGGTGGGCCTCATCTAATCAGGTGAAGCCTGTAAGAGAACAAAGACTGAGGTTTCCTGAGGAAGAGGGGTTTTTGCCTACACACGCCCTTCAGACTGAAGATCGCAGCATCAGCTCTTCCCTGGGTCTCCATCCTGCCTTCTGCCCGGCAGATTTCAGAATTGCCAGCCCCATGATTACATGAGCCAACTCCTTAAAATAGATAGATGGAGAGAGAGAGAGACAGAGTAACAGAGAGATTGAGAGAGACAGATAGAGGAAGGGGAAAGAAAGATTGACACAGAAAAAAAGATAGAGACTGGGAAACACAGAAAGAGGGAGAGAAAATGCAGATGTCAGAGTCTTTCTTGGAGATCAGGGAAGCAGAATACAGAGGACAGAGCAGGGGCAGGGTGCTCAGGTCCACCAGGGCCACGCTGTGTCTCTGTGTCCCTCACACCTCGAAGGCAAATAGAGGATCTTCAGGCCGGACCTGCAGAGAAGATGCCGGGTACCTGGGTCCCACAGCAGCGGGCGGAAGGACCAGGGAAGACACCACTGTGGTCCACCTGCTGTTCGGAGGCAAGGGGAGGGGGGTCAGGGAGTAGGGCACTTCTGCTCCCCTTACCCGGAGGCAGGAATAAATGACCAGTGATGAAATCAGGATGAGAGAATCTCTCTCTCTCTCTCTCTCTCTTTCACACACACACACACACACACACACACACACACACATACATACACACAGAATTTGCTGCCGCTGTTTCATTTTTGTTCTTGTTCTTGTTGCTGTTTACTTATTGTGTGGCTTTCCTGGATTAATTCTGCAGATTCTGTATTCCTGGCAATACGTGCACACTGAGTTCTCTCCTAGCTTTAGTTCTTTTCGTTACTTTTAAGCCTGGCTTCCTGTGAGTCACGCAGATCAGGATCATTTAGGGATCAGCCAGTTATCGATCTTCAATGCCCTGAACCACCTTTTGCCAACGGGGTCTGTTTGTAAAGGCCCATCTTGAAACTGTAGGCAATTTACAAGACAGTTTAGCTTTCGTTGCCTGCTTGCCCATTTCCCAGGTCCTTCCTGGGCACGGATGCAGCCCTATGCATGCCCAGGAACGTGCCAGAGCTTTTTGAAGTACCCTATGGTCATCTAGTCCTCCAGGTCTTCCTTTTACATTTTTGGCCAGTCTTTTTTCACCTCAGCTGAAAGTATAGTCTGTGTAGCTGCCATATTACTAGCAGATTGCTAGTGTTTTCTGTAATAGGATAGGGCTGCTTTTTTTTTTTTTTGCGGTACGCGGGCCTCTCACTGTTGCGGCCTCTCCCGTTGCGGAGCACAGGCTCCGGACGCGCAGGCTCAGCGGCCATGGCTCACGGGCTCAGTCGCTCCGCGGCATGTAGGATCTTCCCGGACTGGGGCACGAACCCGTGTCCCCTGCATCGGCAGGCGGACTCTCAACCACTGCGCCACCAGGGAAGCCCCGGATAGGGCTTTTTTTTCAGAACTCAGCTCTGAGTCAAATCAAGTAGAGACTATACCAGGGGAGTGAAGATCTTCCAGGTTACTTCTAGTTTGGTCAAGCTGTTGACTCTGTTCTGAGCTTCGGGCTTTTAGTGGAGCTCTCAAAATGGTCATTCCTCTGTTGGCTGCGGGGCTGCCAACATTTCATGCCACTGAGCTGGGGAGGAAGGGCAGATGTCATAGCCTTAATTTACACCACCACATCCCCTGCTGTTCTTAGGACAATTCAGGATAATTTTTTTCTCGAATGTATGCGTTTTAGTTTGTTCTGTACCTTTGGTTAATTTCCAGAGTTCTGAAATGGTTGGGTTTTATTGGCTTGTCATTATTTCTGCTGCTTTTGTGGGAAAGTAGGTTCCTAAGGTTCACCTTTCCAGAAGTCAATCTTTCTCAACAGCCTATATTTTTAAGCTGCCTTGAAACCCTTTAGGAAGCAGGTGAGGTATAAAGCATGAACTGATTATAATAGTCATCCTAGGGCTTCTCTGGTGGCGCAGTGGTTAAGAATCCGCCTGCCGATGCAGGGGACACGGGTTCGAGCCCTGGCCCGGGAAGATCCCACATGCCGCGGAGCAACTGGGCCCGTGAGCCACAACTACTGAGCCTCTGCTTCTGGAGCCTGTGCTCCACAGCAAGAGAGGCCGCGACAGTGAGAGGCCCGCGCACCGCGGTGAAGAGTGGCCCCCGCTCGCCGCAACTAGAGAAAGCCCTCGCACAGAAACGAAGACCCAACACAGCCATAAATTAATTAATTAATTAATTATTTTAAAAAAAATAAAATAACAAGAAGCTGTAATAAATCTCCAAAAGAAAGTGGATATTTAGAGCTATGTCTCTAAGAAATGGTGTTTGCGAATTCAGTGAAAGCCACTGAATTCAATGGCCATCTTCGGCCCTCCTTACCCAGCCACGTGGCAGAATTGGTCACTGCTGCTGCTCCCATAGCTGGAAGACCTCACAAACGCCATCTCTCCGGGGTCTCCTCTGCCTCCTTTTCCAGGTGATCCTGTCTCCCCGCCTTTAAATGCAAGAATCCCCCAAGTCTTGGTCCCCACCCAGCCCAGCTCCCCCATTTCCAGACCATGCGCGAGACAGAGGGAGGAATCAAAGATGATGCCAGGGTTTGTGCCAGAGAGACTGTAAGAACCTGAGCCTGGCCTGGCCTGAGCCGGGCCGAGGGGAGCAGATCTGGGGCCCTGGTGGGGCCGGAAGTAAGGAGACAGACGGGTGACCATCTTGCTGGAGTTACAAGGGTGGGAATAATTGGCCTGATAAATCCAGATCAGATGTGAAAGGACACTTGTATTCATTTTCAAACAAGACGACTGTTGGTACATGGTAGAGCACTTTCTGATTGCCAACCTTTGCTGCATCTCCCGCTGTGGGGAAGTGTAAACTGCTGTCACTGTGTGCTTGTAATGACCCTCGTTGCCAAAGTAGCAGGCTGACAACAGCCCTGAAACCTCGGAGAGGAAGGCCCCCCGTGGTGTGGTTTTGCCATCAGATACACACAGACGTTCAGGGGAGGTGGTCTGTTGTCGGTTCATGAGTTAAATACAACTCTGTCAACTACTAGCCGTGTAATCATTGGACATCCCACAGGGGGGAGAGCCCTGGTCTCTGGCTGTCCTAATGGACCCCGTGGGCCCACACCGTGCTGGTGGGTGATGGACCTGAAGCCGTCCGCTGCTGTGCAGAGGACGAAGGCCCCCATTTAAATTCATTAGGCAGCCGATCGCCCATGCCAGGCCTCTGTGTACCTGCAGGGGCCCTTTTCTGTGGTTTTCCACTGCAGGCGTGTTTGGGCAAGTGTCCGTGTTCTGGTTTCTTTGGCAGGTCTGTGCGTCTGGAAGGGAGCAGTCTTTCCAGAGACACCACGATGGCTTGGAAAGTGTGGTCCTTAGGCCCGTGCCCTTGACTATTAGGCAGTCCCAGGAACACAGGAGAAGATGGATTCAGAAGGACATGTCCCCTGCCCAAGGGAATCAACAAGCCTCACGTTTGAAAGGCAAATCTGTTTGTATTGGTTGACAGAACCTAATAGGCACTTACATAAGACCTCTAAGAAGGAAATGAAAACCTCCTAGTGCTTTGAATTCAAACACACTGACTCTTTAAGAAAAAGTCTCAATGCCGTGGAGGGGGTACTCCAACTCAGAGGGACAAATGGAACTGAAGCCTCCACCAACCTTGAGTTGAGATGCTGTTGCTAAGCTACAAGGCCAAGAGCAAAGAATGTGATTAGTTAGTAGTGAAAAGGAAACAGCTCCAAAAACGCCTAAAATATCAAGACGTTTAAACAAGATTTTTTTAAATGTCACTATGTTCTGAAAACACAGGAGAATTATACAAGGATTTTTCTTGGATTACAAAGAATTTTCATTGAATATTACATGTCACCGTTCATCCTTAGACAAATTTAACTGGTCTAATCTTGATAAAAAATTCTGCTGTTTATCTTCTCCTGTATGGTATTCACAGTGTGGAACACAATGCAGGCAAAGCAAATTGTGTTTGTTTCCTCTTAATAAATTGAATTAATTCAAACGTCTTAAATTTCCTATTCTGGTTTCATGAGTCACTGTCATTTCCACTAAACGTTTAGCACTGTGGATGTAATCATGTATTCAACCAAATTGAATTATAATAACTAATGTCTTTATTTTTATAAAATCCGTTTGTACATGTCAAACCGGGCTGCAAATGCCATGGGTCCACAGTCACGCCAACAGGTCTGGGACACCTGCAGTGAGCGTGTGGCTACACTTAGCTGAAATATCATTTCCAAGGTGCCTGATGGGCTCTAAGTCCATGATTCGTGAATGATCTTTGATTATCTGGAAATTTCTGAATAAATTAAAATTCCACAAAGAGAGAGAGAAAATACGGTGCACTGAGTTATTACTTAGTTATTACTTAGACATTACTTAGACAAGTTATTACTTACATGTAGACATGGCTGTCTACATAAAAACAGATTTGCTCTTTTTCAATTTCCATTGGGATGGTAACTTGGATATAGGAATTGTCACGTGCTGTTAAGGTTAAGAATACTGCACTGCTAAAGTTGGGTGTTCTATTAGTTTGCTAGGGCTGCCGTAACAAAACACCACAAACCAGGTGGTTTACACAACAGAGATTTATTCTTTCCCAGTCCTGGAAGCTACAAGTCCAAGATCAAGGTGTCGGCGAGGGCTGGTTCCTTCTGCACCTATCGGGGAGAATCTGTTCCCAGCCTCCACCCCAGCTTCTGGTGGTGTGCTGGCAATCTTGGTGTTCCTCGGCTTGTAGAAGCATTGCCAGACATCCGCCTCAGTCTTCACGTAGTGTTCTCCCTTTGTGCCTCTCTGTCCAAATTTCCCGCTTATAAGGACACCCGTTGTTGGATTAGGAGTCCGTCCTATTCCAGGATGACCTCATCCTAACTACATCTGCAACGGGCTTATCTCTAAATAAGGTCACATTCTGAAGGGCTGGGCACTAGGGCTTCCAACATATGAATTTTGGGGGGACACAATCCAGCCCTTTACAGCCACCATTCAGGAGTGGGGTTGTGCTCCCAGGCGGAATCCGAGTCCCCCAAATCCCTAGAGAACGATAGCCCATGTTCTGAGGTTCTGGGGCTGGTATCATGGGAAGTGAGGAAAGTCCCTCACAGCAGACAGGGTGTTGCAAGTTTCAGGCACCTGGGAGACAGACCCGCCCCCCTGGCAGATCTGGGGACCAACTGGTACAGACAAATGGTCTAGGCTTGGTGAAGAGAGTTAATCCTTTAAGCTGAAAACAAGTTTTCTGGATCCTTGAGGAAACTCCAGGTGGGATTTTGTACAACTTTAGGAGGTTGACTGAACCAAAAAGCAAGGCAGGGCCAAGTCAGTTCACACCTGCTGCCCAAGGAGATCACAGGGCCCAGATGGGACGAGCGGTCACTATGAAAGGCCCCGGTAACACGAGTGACCACGGGAGTGTTTAGAAATCTTCAGAGGAGGAGGAAAGCAGCTTAGAGGAATGAAATCAATGTGCAAATAATCATGATAGGGAAAATGTGTTTAAAGGTAAACCTATGTCTAATTTCCATTGTAGAACGTGATTGACTAAGAGACATGTTCCATTAATGATCTTAGTACAAAAGCACAAGGAGACAAATCTCCAGAAATTGTCTGTGTTGAATGTGGACAGTTAAGGAGAACTTGGTCCAAACTTGGAAGAGCTCTTAGGCGTCTCTGCAGGTTTCCTCACCAGTGAGTTAAATCCAACTTTGATATGAACTTGTCTATTTGCATGAGAATGTTGTTTTTAATAGTGATCTTTAACCACGAGATTGAATTAAATCTAACAGAAAATCGCCAACAGAAAAGAGGCTTTCTGGGAGGACAGAGCCTGGGGTGCTGCCCCCTCAGAGGTCTGAGATGAGGAAGGACCCAGGAGAGCAGTGACTGGGAACCAGGTGGTGGGAGCAGTGACCAGCTGACCAGGTGCCATCTGAGAACTGACGGGTGGAGGTTGGTGGTGACTGGCTCGGGAGCCCGGGAAGGGTGAAGAACAGGCTGGGGAAGAAGCTTCAGGAGAAAACAGATGGAAATTGCTTAAAGCCAGGAAGTGAACCCTCAGAACAAAGGCATCGAGCTTCACCGGGGACCAGTGAAGAGGCTCCCAAGGGGCCACTTACCAGTGCATGGGCAAGGGTGGGGGACCACAGGGGGTGGCCCGCAGGGAGGGGCAGGGGCATCTGCTGGGTCCCGGAGGCACGTGTGGAGGGGGCCAGCCCCTTCATTCTCGTTACTCTGTGAGCCCGTCTCACTCAGAGGTGCCCTAACACAGGCTTGCTGGAGTTCACTAGACGGGAAAACTTGAATCCTAGAGACATGGCTGGTGGAGCCAGCCGACCAGAGCACAAACCCTGGCTATGCCATTTCCTTGCTGTGTGTCCTTGGGCAACTCCCTTTGCCCCTCTGAGCTTCTCTTCCCACATCTGTAAAAGGGACAAAAACGGTTTCAACCTCATAAGTTGTTCTCCAGGGTGAGTAAAACAGCAAAGAAAAACACTCCACACCCAGTAAAATGCTCAATAAATGGTGCTTCCTTCCTCCTAACTCATCCCCCAGGCTGTGTCCCCAATACTAGGCCAGACAGTGGGGCTGAGTTTATGTAAGACTAACTGTACTGATAACAGCATCAGCTCGGCCCACGTGAGCACTTGCTCTGTGTCACACAAGGACGCTCGGCCTCACTGAAGCCCAGCTATGCGAAGAGGAAAGTGTCACAGGGGGCAGGGCTGGCCGTCAGGGGTCACCCCAGGACCTGAAGCCAGGCACCCATTCTCGCCTCTGCACACCACTGTCTCAAATAAGACAGTGTTCTCACCACAGCCCAAGCCCTGAAGCCAGCAGGAAGGTCGGCGATGCAAGGCCAGAAGGACACTGGCTCGGGGTCCAGAGGCCTGGGTGACAGACACAGCCCCTCCCAGGAACAGAGTCAGGCGAGCCTGTCGGGAGACATCTGGACACTCCACCTGGAAGCCTGAGGATCAGGGAGGAGGGCTTCCAGGACCCGCTCTGCTGAACCCGCCAGGAGGGAAGGAGCAAGGGCTCTTTGGGGAGCCCCAGGGCCCCTGAGCACTGCCTGGAAGGTGGGCTCAGGGCGGTCGGAGGGATGACTAGGACTTGGCCAGTGGGGGCTTGGAAGGCAAGCACGGCGGATGGAGGGCCCTCCCCATCCTGGCACAGTGCCCACGGTCATGGGCACTCCGGAAAGTCACAGGGTCTTTCTGGGGCTTGATTTCCTGTCTGTGATATGAAATCCAGCCAGTACACCCCAGGACAGCTAAACCCGCTGTTAACATTTAACAAGGCTGCTCCTAACCACACCTCGGCGCCCAGGGGTCACACCTGCCACCTGCGCCCCTCCTGCTTAGCCCCACTGCTCTCCCAGTGCCTCTGCACCCCACTTCCTAACTCAGCCAGAGGACTCTCTGCCCAGCAGCTGCTGAGCCCTCTCGGGGCATCTCTTGCTGCTCCTCTGCCCTAAGCGTGTCCTCCCAGCTTCTGGGATGACGGCCTCCTCTGCCCCGCGGGTGTCAGCCTCCTGGACAGCGCCCACCGCCCATGGGAAGGCAGGACTCATCTGCTTTCTACTACTGCTGGCAGACCCTGTACATCCCCCTCCCTCCGTTAAAGGAACCCCAACTTTATTAGGGTGTCCGTGTGTCCAGAGGCAAATGTTGACTCCCAGACTCCCTTGCAGCTAGGAGTGCCAGTGAAGGCAAGTCTGGACACTGAGATGCCCGTGAACGTCTCCTGAGCCACGTCTCTGGGAAAACTGCCGTTCACCTGAGCAAAGAGGCAGGCCCAGGAGGGGTGCACCCACTCCACCTCCCTCCTGAGGCATCTGCAGGTACACAGCCCACGGTGGCCCAGAAGCCTGGATCTCATGCCGCGGAGGGCCTGGATCCTGATGGCAGGGCTGGACTGTCTCCCCCAGACTTCTGACCACAGAGGGAGGCCCGGTAACGTCCGCCTCCTACACAGCCAGCACCCAGTGAGCGTGTGCAAGTATTTGTTGTGGAATGAACCGTTCAGGGTGTCTCAGAATCAGAGGGGAGGTAGTTAGGAGATGACGGAGGAGGAGGCCGGCAAACATGGGGACTACCCCCCAAAATCCAAACCCGGCTCGTAACGTCACGGGAGAAAGCCCACTGAAGGCAGCTTCGACCTCCCGCAGATGTGTTCCCACTTAGCGTCTGACCCAGTGACTCTCTGGTCGGCGCTCCTGTCTGAATTGACCTTGTCACCTGTCTTATTTTGTGACACTAGGCCAAGAGCCCAGATGGAGAGGAGTCTGATCCACAGCCCCCCCCAGGGGGCCCTGGCTGAGGGAGGGTCTCCACTTCCACCCCCGGCTGTGTGCCCCTCCCCACTAGCACCCATCTGTCCCCGAGGCCAGCCTTAAAGCCCCACCCTGCTGCCTCTGGACACAGAGCTCTCCCTCAGTTTGCTGGCATCAGAAACCCCATTTTCCCCAAAATGCTTCAGTGCGTGGGACACAAGAATGTGTTTTTGCTGTCATTATCTTAATAATTTGACCAATATGCTGAGGCAGCGGGGTCTGGCTCTGGAGGGGCACAGATCAGACCTCCTGTACTAGAGCCCTCGGTGTCTACATGGCCGGAGCCCTCTCAGGCCACCAGGGGCCAGCGTGGTCCAGAGTGGAATTTAGAGAGAGTTTCTATTGAGTCCAAGGTCACCATGACTGTCTAGGGCCACGTCTAGTTTGCTGCACAGAAAACAAGAGTGACGATGGTTGGGGTGTGAGCACCTGAGATGCCGACCAGGGAGACACGGTCTCTTCTGTCCCTGACGGAGCCTCTCCCATCGTCTCCACAGAACGAGCTCTCAGCCTGCACGTGGGGCTTAACTGCGAGTCCAGAATAAAGACCCCACCTCAATCCCTCAGTGCTGCTGGTACCCAGCCGTCCCGAGAAATGCTTGCTGGTTGGCTGGATGCATGCATGCATGGATGGAGGAGTGAACGGGTTTTCCCAGACTTTCAGACGGGAGGCTGATCCCATATCCCAGGCAGAATTGACTCGGAGCCCAGGCTCTGCACCCTCACCCTCCATCAGCCAAAGCAGTCAGTCAGGAGGCTCTCAGCCCTCAGGGGGCTCATCCCCCACCCAAGGACCAGGAGCTCAGTAGGGAAGGATGTGCTCAGCTACGACAAAAGGCAGTGGTTGAAAGATAAATGGTATAATGGTACTCAATGCTTTCTTTTTAAAAAGCCAAATGCACACCAGCCAATTCTTCCAACATACACTGAAGGCTGGCCGTGGCCAAAGACTGCAGAGGTCACCTCCGTGGGCACGAATCCAGGTCCCTGAGTGGGGAGGTAGGGGCCACATCCCTGCAAGGCTTCCACGTCTGCAGAGAAATATGACGGGTGCACCTGAAGGGGGCCAGGCCCGGGACTCTGCCCTCTCCCCACAACAGGTGAGGCTCCCGAGGGGCGGGGCTGGCCCAGGGCCTTTCCACAGCACCCCAAGGGCTGTGAGTGCAGGGCCCCAAGGAGGGGTCTCAGGTGTGGGAGACCCCTCACACCCAGCACCCCCAGCCGGCCTCTGCGTTAAGGGGCCAAGGTTGAGCCCAGGTAAACTGCGAGGTGGGATTTCGTGGAGTCAGGAGGGCAGAAAGCTGAGAAAACAGGGCAGGAGGCCTGCTGGGGATGTGGGTGAGCCCGGTGGGGGAAGGTCGAGGCTCTGGACACCTCTGCAAAAGCTGGGCAGCCCGCACACCAGAGGGCCCGGCCTAGTCAGTCCACACGCTTTCACCCATCCCTTCAAAACCTCAGGGCAATATGCCTCAGCTCTCAACCCACCCACGTGAGGCAGCTAGAAAACTTGGTGGCTCCACCTTGAGCTAAAATTATAAGCAATTTGTGTGGGTACATCAGCTACCTGTCACTCCTCAGAAGCCAAGGGAGCTGCTGAGCTCTCGTCTCACCCAGAAGGGGAATCACATTGACGCCGCGCTCCCTGCGCCGCTCCAGACGCGAGGTCTGCAGCCAGGCAACGCTAGGAGGGCTCCAGGGGCGGGCAGGGGGTGGGTGGCTGCCTGCTCCAGGGTGTTGGCGGTCTCCTGGGTGCTCACCCGAGGGGTGGGAGTCTTCTGAGCAGCAAGGGACTGTCCAGTCCTCCGAGCTGAGGATTCAGCAGCCAGTAGGACCCTTGACCCTGCCCTGGAAAAACCCCCTGGACTTCAGCGCCCAGCCCCGCCATGATGCCTTTGCTCTCCCCCCAGCGGGAAGGGGGTGGGGTAGGGCTGGCTGGCGGCCCACTGCCCAGGAGGAGGTGGGAGGCCCAGAGGGACCAGTGTCCACCCCTCCCCCCAGCTTCCCCAGGGAGTCTGGGGTTTGTTCCCATCGACAGCAGACACGTGGAGGGGCTGCCATGGGCCCAAGTGTGCCCTTGCACAACCAGAGAGCGCTGGGCAAATGCCACAGTGGCCACGTTGCCCCCTCCCTTTCCCGACTTTCCCTGACCACCTCTATCCCCATCTCCATGCCACCAAGATGCCGGGTACCAGCTGGAACCGACCTGGTTTAGGAAGGATTCCACCTCGGGCCCCCAGAGGAGCTCAGAGGATGGCTGTGGTGTTGGGGGAGTGAGGCCAGGAGGGGAGCGGGGGCGCCCAGGGTGACTCAGGGCCTTGGTGTTGCGGGATGCCCACACGGCAGCCCAGGGGCCTTCCAGAGGCCACAGAGAGGGAGGGCAGTCTGCGAACACGGGGGACTTACCCAGGAACCAAAACATGTCCTGGCAGCACCCAAGCAGCCCCCAAGCCACGACCCACCTGCAGCCCCCAGAGAGGCCAGAGCCTTGGCCCTAACCCAAGAGAGACCAAAATAGGCCAGCCGGGGAACCGGACAACGTAGTAGGAGGGTGGCCTTGGTGGACGTGGGTGTCGTTGTGACCCTGGGAGTGTTGTGTGTCTGGGTGTGACCCTGGGTGTGAGGATCTGACCCTTGACGTGGACGTGACCCTGGATGAGGGTATAACTCTGGGCGTTTGGGTTTAACCCTGGGTATGTGAATACGACCCGGGTATGTGAGTTTGACCCTGGGTGCAAAGGGAAGAAATGGCCTCCTAGGCTCCCCGGGCAGCAGTGTTGCCACGGGGGGCAGCCTGGTCCCTGAGGCACTGGGTGGTGGCCACCTGCCCAGTGGCCTGGAGGAGAAGGCAGCCCTGCCCCAGCATGGGCACCCTGGGTCTGCAGTGGGAGGGGCAGCCCTGCTGACCTCTGAGTTGCCTTGAGGTCGGTCTTCCTTTTCCTTGAAGGATTACCTACGTTCACAGCCAAGTGGCCTTGTCGTGCGTCCTGTAGGATCTGGGAAGTCTGATGGCTCCTCCCTTTGTCCAGCTCTGCCCGCTTTTGTTCAAGCTGCAGTGTTTCCACTCTGTCATTTCATGATCTCTTTACCCAGTGATGGTGAAACGGAAACAGGACCCTATGGTCCTTGCCCCCGATGTCCTCCGCCTGCCTTTCGTTTGTGGAAAACCTTTAGCCGAAGAGTAAGTTTAATCAGAGACATGAGAAAATGCAGAAACAAAGGAAAGCAGTCAAAGGAGACCACATAATAATAGTTCAGTCATTAAGCACAGTAAGGACACTTAGTTCCTTCTCAAGGGCTACAGATAATATTCTGAGCCATATCTTGGGAGCTGTCTTACAGACACTGATACCCACACCAAGTGGAAGAAGGGAACTACATGATGACCAGACCGTAGCCATGACATCACCTGCCACAGTTCCAATAATTAGCCTCAGAGAAATGGGAACGAACCAACCGTGGAACCGAAGATTAACTGTACTTAAAACAATCAAGATGATGCTGAACAGACCACCCCATGACCAATTTCAAGATGACTGTCGGAGCTGACTGTGATGTTTCTACACGGAGCACCCTCCCTCCGTCTATAAAAGCTCTTGTCCACGGATTGTCGGGGGGGAGTAGGCCTTTGGACGGGAGTCCGCCCTCCCCACTGGCTGCCAGCGTCCAAAATAAAGCAAGCTAAAAAAAAAAAAACATAAACAAAATAAAGCAAGCTTTCCTTTCCGCCAACCTTGCCTCTTTATTGACGTTTGAGCGGCGAGCAGTCAGACCCCACCTTCGGTTATAATGGTCCAGCCACTGCCTGGTGTCCTGGTATACACGTATACTTAAAGAAGTATAAGAAGCTCATAAAGGGTCTAGTGGGTAAGTCTCCGTGCTCCCAATGCAGGGGGCCCAGGTTCAACCCCTGGTCCGGGAACTAGATTCCACATGCATGCCGCAACTAAGAGTTTGCGAGCCGCAACGAAGACCCAGAGCGACACAACTAAGACCTGGCGCAGCCAAAAATAAATTTAAAAATAAATATTTTTTTAAGAAAAGAAGAAGCACGTAGAGAGCATGTGTACACGTATACGTAATGTCCACAGATAGATGTAGGTATGTGGACAGAAGGAGAACAAGATGTTCATTTGCCATGGTCACAGTCGGTGATCCGGGTAAAAAGTTTATGGGATTTCTTGCAACTCCTATACATTTGAAATTACTCAAAATAAGCTTTTTTTTATATATAAAATATCATTATGTGTGAACCAGGGTTTGGGTTTTCTGGAAAGATGACCCAAACCCGTGTCAAACGAACGTGGTACGTTCGTCCATGAGCTCTGTCCGCACCAGTCCCTTCTCTGGGACTCACCGGATCTCTGACCCACGAGGACCCTGAAGAACATCCCTTTTCTGGGCCTAACGCAACCCACCCCTCCGCAGATCCCACATCCCAGCGCCTCTGGAAACCGCTGGCCTGGGCTGTTTTCAGAGCTCCCCTCTCCCAGATTTCCCAGGGATCCTGGCCAGGCTCTGCTCCCCTGAGACTCGGGGTGAGGGTCCCTCTGCACACTCAGAAGAGCTGTTTTATAGCACAGGCCTATGTCTTCCTGCTGCCCGTCACCCAGCCGCTGTCACCCCCTCAGGCTCCCCCAGGCCACTGCCCCAGCACTTCTATATCCGGACATTGGCCCAAGCGCTGGGAGTGGGGTGAACACTTGCCCCGCCCAGGCGCAGGCCCCTGCTCAGGGGGTGCCCTGAAAGCATGGAGGTCACTGAGATGGAAGGCAGGGGGAGTCAAGGGGCACAGCAGGGCTGGGGCGAGCAGAAGGGGAAGGACGGACCTCAGCGGCCCGGACAGAAGTGGGAACCGCGCCTTCACAGAGGGCCGCGCACTGAGCCTGTGGGCCCCGCGGCCACAGCCCCATCCCTGTGCCCTAGGTACCAGCACGCTCTGTGCTTCCATCCTCCACCTGTGACGTGAAGCTGAGAAGACAGCCCTGAGGGCTCCAGGATGGCAGCCCCCCTGCCCTGAGTCCCCTCCAGTGGGCGGCCCCCTTCCTCGCCTCAGAGGTGCACTGAGGCAGGCCCTCACTTTTCTGGTCACTCTCAGATAACAGAAGTCACCTTGGTCCAGAGACAGCCTCCAGGTTGGCTGTTAAACCAGCCAGCCCAACATACAAACCAGTGTCTGGGGAAGGCCTTGCTCCCCGCCACTTCCTGCGCCCACCTCGGGCTCCACCAGGTTGCAGGGCAGTGCGTGCAGGGGCGTCTCCTGGCATCCCCCTCCCCTGTCTGGGCAGGGGCTTAGGGGCACTCAGGTCCTCCCCCAGCACGGCATCTCCACGCTGAACAGCAGGAGATGCACGTCAGACCCTCTGAGCCGCCTCCCTTGATGCTCCTGCCAGAAGACTCAAGGTCAGGAGAAGTCACCTGTCTCCCAAGAAGCCTCCCTCCAGCTGCCACAGCCCTGCTGCCCTAAGTCCCAACCTCTCACCTCCCTCAAAGGGAGGCAGTGGGCGCCTGTGGTCCCGGCGTCTCAGCCAAAACAGACGGAAACCTTTCTGTCTCCGCATCCTGTGCCACAGGACGGTGCTACGGACTGAACCGTGTCTCCCAAAATTCATGTGCTGAAGCTGTAACCCCAATGTGACTTTCAGAAGACGACATGGGACTTTTAGGAAGGTGATTAAGGTTAAATGAGGCCATAGGGTGTGGTCCTAATCTGATAGGACTGATGGCCTTATAAAAGGAAGAGACACCAGAGCTTCCTCTCTCTCTCTCTCTCTCTCTGTGACATGTGAGGACACAGCAAGAAGGCGGCCATCTACAGGCCAGGAGGAGGCCCCCCCACCAGAACCCAAGCCCACTGGCACCCTCATCTCGGATTTCCAGCCTCCAGAACTGTGAAAAATCAATGTAGTTTGAGCCGCCAGTCTGTAATATGTCGTTATGGCAACCGAGCTGACTGAGACAGATGGCAAAACACATCAAGTGTGCCTAAGCCTCCCACCAGCAGATTCCCTTAGCCATCAGGAGAGTTTTTTAAGTCGAATTAGTATCATCTTCCCTTCACATCAGCTTCGACAACGACGCGAAGAGCTGATCTACATGTGGTGCTTCCTTCGTGTCAGGGGTCACTTAGATCCTCAAACCGATCCTGGGCTGGAGGCATCACTCATGACGCAGGTGAAGAAGCCAGCCCCCACCTGCCTGAGGGGAGGGGGAAAAAGAAGCGAGCCCCAGGCTGCCCCGGCCTGTGGTTTGTGCCCCTTGGTGTGCTTCCTCCGAGTTTGCAAAGTGCTTTCACAAGCATCATTATTTAACACGACCATTCAACAGATTTATCCAACAAGGCACTGGTGAGCTCCTCCTGCAGCCCACATGCTGCGTGCGTGAGTGCCAGAGGGCCAAGGACTCAGGAGACAGACACACCACCGCCCCCCTGCGTCCATACAGAAGGTAAGAAGCAGTCAAACTGTTACACAAGTATGTGTAAAGTTGCAGCTGTATAAACTACAAATTCAGCGCCATCCCACTCGAAACTCTCACTGGAATTTGTGAGGAATGCGAACAAGGACATTCTAGAATTCATACAGGACAGGAAAGATCTGCAGACAGCTCAGTGCCCTTTGGAAAAAAAGCAGAGGGAGGACTCGCTCTCCCAGGCACTCAGACTGATTCCAGAGGTGAAAAGCTGGAAGAAAGACCTCGGTTCTTGTCTTCTTTGAAGAAAGATTTCAGCAAAGAGACCAAGATTTTGAAAAAGATAAAAGCATTTATTAGAAGCAAAGTACACGCGGAAGAAGCAGAGTACACGTGGAAAAAAAAATACCTGTGAAAGAGCACACAGGCGAGCTCAGAGTGAGTTGCACCCAATAGGAATGGCTTAGATTGCTTACATAGGGGCAGTTTTCCGGGTTGTCTCTGGTCAACCATTTGGTCCTGGGGTGAGCACGCATCTCTCAGCCTAGACGGATTCTAGCTGGCATCTTCTCCCTCCTTTTGTCCTCACCCTGGGCCAAGGACCTTCCCCGCGCATGTGTCGGGCCGGGAAATCCACAGGAATGCACCCGATCAGGGCCCAGTGGTCCTCCTGGTATCCCATTTCGAAGCTTCAGCAGGAGTCAGCTGCAGCTGCTCAGCCTGGGGCCTATATATCTCCTACCTCAAGACCTGCTTCAGAACCTCAATGACAGCAGCCAACTTTGCTGCAAACAAAGGGCCCCTTTGGGGGGCTAACTATTAGAGGGAGCAACGCCAGAAAGCAGAGGAGAAAGGACAGCTTCATGGGAGGTGTTGTTCCTTGCTCCTGACATGGAGACACACAAAGCCAGACCCCATGTCACACCATTTACAAAGGTAGACGCCATGCAGATTAAAGACTTCAATGGGAAAGGTATAATTCTAAAGCCATGAGAAGAAAATGGAGAATATCCTCGTGACTAGGGGTGAAGAAAGCCTCCTTAAATAAAATAAAAAGAATAAGTAAAGTCTTCTTAAATAAAAGCACAAAGTGAAGAACTGATGCATTTGATGACATGCATTTAAGGACTCTGCTCAGTGACGAACATCACGTACAAATTAATGGGTGAAACCACATCTAAGACTGACAAGAGAGTGAAATCTGGACCGTAAGGAATTCCTGGAATGAATAATGCAAAGTCAGACACTCCAACAGATAGATGGGGATGAATAGGAATTATGGGAAAGGAAACCCAATTGGCTAATGAGTCTATGGGACACTCTCACCCTCACTGGTAAGAGGATAAAGCACAGCTTTTAAAGGAGAGGACACTTTGTACCCAATAGAATCACACACAGAAATTAAAAAGGGGTATGATGCCAAGTGCTGGTTAAGATGTGAAGAAAGGGGAATCCTCCTGGTCTACCAGGAGGAGAATAAACGGGATTCAGTCATCTCGGAAGGCAATATGGTGACACTCATAACATGAAGCAGGTGTATGCAGAAGACCCAGGAACTCTGCTCCAGGGTAGACACTCCAGAGATGCCCTCCTAGGGCTCCGGGAAGGGGTCTGTGGAGGACGTCCACCACGGGATCCAGGCTGGCAGCAGGGCACTGCAGACAACCCTGGCATCCTCAGGAAGAGAATGGCCGAGTCAATGTGCCAGGTGGTTGGCTGACCCAACACTCGGTCCCCACCCCTTTGTCTACCTCCACCTTGCAGCCTAGAGAACGTAAATATTCACTCTTTCCAGATGCCCACACCGATAGATGTGGTTGTCAAAGAGAGAGAAGCAAGTCTGCTGAGGATGTGTGGGGACCCCTTGTTCCCTAACTGGTTCGGCACACTAAGAACGGCAGAGACAGGGAGAGGCAGGGGCAGAGACGACAGGTAGAGCGGGGAGAGACACTACAGGGGCCTGAGGCGAGAGCAGTGAATGGGGAGAGATCTCCCTTTCCACCCTTCCACTGGATACTTTGGTTTTGTGTCTCTCATGTCTCTTGCCTTCTGAACTGGCCTTCAAAGGCATCCAGTGGGGAAGATGCAAGGCCTCCTGCCTCGCTGAGGACAGTAACACTGCTGGGTTGGCGGTGACGGGGTCTGTCTTCCCCTCCACCCTCCCCTCAGTCTCAGGGTCCTCCCAGCTCCTCTGTCTGCTCTATTTGCTCTGGTCTCTGTCTTTCAGGTTAGAGGCTAAAATTCCCATCACCAAATGCCAGTGTGCGTGTCAAGTTTGGGGCTGGGGACCCTCACATACCTCCAGGTAATTCTCTGACACCAACTGGATGTCCTACAATTCCACTCAAATCTGACACTGTCTACCTGGAGACAGAGTCGGATCCCACAAGACTGATGCCCTCCCTTCAGATGCCAGTTGAAAGCCCAGGTTGTCACCTGTGCTCCTGACAAGCTGGCTCTAAATTCGAGGTTCCACGATCCCCTCCTTCCTTGGGTTCAATATTAATTTGCTAGAGCAGCTCACAGAACTTAGGAAACATGTTTACTCACAAGATCGCTGGTTTATTATAAGTGGATATAATTCAGGAACATCCTGATGGAAGAGATGTGCAGGGCAAGGTATGGGGAAAGGACATGGACCTTCCACACCCTCTCCAGGTGCTCTGCTCTCCCCGAATCTCCACACGCTCACCAACCTGGACGGTCTTCAAACCCTGTCCTTTTGGGCTTTTGTGGAGGTTTCATTACATAGGCAGGATTGATTAAATCATTGGCCACTGATGACTGATTCAGCCTCCAACCCCTCTCCCCTTCCCGGAGTTTGGGGGGCGGGGGTATTGGGACTGCAAGTTCCAACCCTCTAATCACATGGTTGCACGGTTGGATCTCCTGGCAACCGGAAGTTTCTTTTCCAAAATCACATTATTAATTATTAATTAATTTCCAAAATTAACATAACAAGAGACACCTTCGTCACTCTCACCACTTAAGAATTCCAAGGGTTTGAGGAGCTCTGTGCCATAAACAGGATAAAGACCAAATATGTATTTCTTATTATAAATCACTAAATCCCAGAGGATCTCTGGAGAAGTTAGTCGACCCTGGACCACATGGGACTATTTAAAGGGAAAACAGTGAAACACTGGCTGGAGGCCCCAGTGAGAAGACAGGGCCTGGGGACGGATGTGCCTCGTGTAGGGTGACCAGGCGTGGCCACACAGCCTCACTGCGGGGCTCCCCAGAGGTCAGCGTGCGTGGCTCTGGCCTCCCAGCTGGATGGCTCCCTCAGGGGGCGATTGTCCAGCCCCCTGCAGGAGCGGGGAACATTCCAGGGAGGAGCACAGAAGGTGGCTGGGCCTCACCTGCCCACCCACGCCCTCAGCCTCACCTTCACCCCTCAGCCTCTCTGGAGTCACAGGGTCTCCTGCGGGGGGAGAGGGCAGGGGGAGGGCGTAGAGGTCTCACTGCTCACCCCGCAGACGGGGCCAACCCACGCCGCTGGAGCCCTGGCTCCCCCCACTTGCCTCCTATCGGCCTGACCCACCCAGGCCTCGCTTAGGTCTCACCTCCCTCCACTTTGCAAAATCCACCCACTTCCGGCTTCAAACTGTGCTGCCAGTGCTCCTCGGCTGTTGTTTCCTCTGTTGTTCTCTTCATCCTCTCGTTCCTCCTGGGTAGCTTTAGTCAGGTTTAGGTAAATGACCCTGTCAATCCTCCTCTTTAACCAAAAGTCCTGTCCACAAGTTTCCACCCCGCACCTGGGGTTCTCCCCCAACTGAGGAAGAAAAGGGAGGACTGTGGTCAGGCCAAGCAATCCCACCAGGCCTGCCTGTCTCCAAGCCTTCAGTTGCTGGGTCCCGTCTCTCTGACATCACTCTGCGTCCCCGGAACCCTGAGCTTTGCCTGAAAGGGGAGGTGTGGAATTTAGACGTCCCTTTTGAAGCCTGGCTTTCTAGAGTGTTGCCTCACTAGAAATTCAGGTCAGTCTTGAAACGCAAAGCCAAGTCGTGACCGTCTTGTCATATCCGTTATCGGAGTGGAATTAAGTCAGCAGGAGGGAACCCGCGGAACCAACTGATTTATGGGGAAACAGACATGCATCGGTTTGATGTCTGAACAAACACCACCATCCCTCCTGGTACAATGGGCACAGGTAGCAGGGGACTTTGGCCCTACCACGTCTTCTGGGGAGGTAAGAGACTCATATTGAAGGATGGGAGGTGTTAATATAGCCCAGGGGGAATGGAACGTGCCCGGGACCCCGCTGCACCAGCCCTTTCATTACTGCCTTCGGTTCTGACGTTTCAGGTTCAGGGCTTCTCCTCTCTCGGAGGCTGGAAACTATAGCCATTCAGCAAGGGGACAATAGGACAAACCTGCAGGTTTCCTGTTTGAAGTTCACGCTCAGCATGGCTCCATCCTGACCCTCAGGTCAATCAGCCCTCGGCAGCGCCAGGCTTTCTTCCTACGTCGAGGCCGGGTGAGTTCAGAGCCTTCCTATACCAAGCAAAGGCACTGGGGTCAGCCCTGATACCCAACCTTTCCCTCCAGGCTGGCACCCAGGCTGACCTCACACAGCAGATGTGTCATGAGTGGACATGCTTCTCAAGTGGAAGCTCTCATGGGCGTCCCAGGAGATGATGGAGGAAAGCACCTTCCCCTGCCAACCCCTGCACAGTGCCAGCTGTGGGAGGGGCTTCTGGATGACGTCTAACCTTTGGGAAAACACATGCCGTGTGGTCCCACGGGCAGGCGGAGGAAATCCTGCTAGATGCAGTTCGCTGTGTTTTTACAGCTCCTGCAGCTACTCAGAAGTCCAGTATCAAATTGGAGGCCTGAGAGAAGCTGTCCCTGACCACCAGATTCCATTCCAGAAACATCATCTCCCAATCCTCAGTCCTAGACGAAAATCCTATCATTTCTGGTAGCCACCAGTCAATTCATGTGCCCAAGAATGCAGCCACAAATGTACCTGATGACTCCCACATCTGCATCTTTGGTCTAAATCTCTCCTGAGCTCCAAACTGAGATATGTACCCCAGGCACCCAAAACCTAACATGTCTAGAACTGAACTCATACCAGTGGGAGGGAATCAGGGATCCCCAGGACAAGGAGGCCTTTATTTTTTTAAATAAGTTTATTTATTTGTTTGTTTTTATTTTTAGCTGCGTTGGGTCTTCGTCGCTGTGTACGGGCTTTCTCTAGTTGCAGCGAGTGGGGACTACTCTTTGTTGTGGTGCGTGGGCTTCTCGTTGTGGTGGCTTCTCTTGTTGCGGAGCACAGGCTCTAGGCGTGTGGGCTTCAGTAGTTGTGACACGTGGCCTCAGTAGTTGTGGCTCGCGGGCTTAGTTGCTCCGCGGCATGTTGGGTCTTCCCGGGCCAGGGCTCGAACCCGTGTCCCCTGCCTTGGCAGGTGGATTCTTAACCACTGTGTCACCAGGGAAGCCTGAGGAGGCCTTTAAATTGGGCTTTGCAGAAGAGTAGGCAGAAATGGGAAAGGGGATGGACAGAAATGGAAACAGATTTGAGAAAATTTTACATAGTAGAATCAATAAGGCCTAGAGATCGAGCTGATGTAGTACTGGGGTCGGGTTAATAGAGAGGAATCCAACAATATTAAGCAACACATTTTAAAATATTATTTTTAGAATTGATAATACATGTACATGTTCAATATTTAAAGCCTACAAAAAGGTATAAAATGAAAAGTCAGTCTCTCCTTCTCTTGCCCATCTCTGGACCGGGTCCACCAGGAGCCATGAAATACACAGTGCTCTGAACCTGACAGCACACCACGGGGATTACCCCCACTCAACACACAACAAATGTACCACCTTGCATTTAACTAGTATTCTGCTTGAACATTCAAGTTGCTCCCAAACTTCTGCTGTAGTGAATGTCCATATAGATTACATATATATATATACACAAGTATTCAGTAAGATGAATTTGTTGAAGTGAAATTGTGGGCCAAAGGTGTATGCATTTCCAGTTCTGATTGACAGATATTGCTGAAGTGCCCTGTACCAATTTACATCCCCACCAGCAACATATAAGAGAGCTTTTTCCTCACATCCTCCCCCGTGCACTGTATTATCAATTTTTTATTTTTGCCAATCTGATCAGTGAAAATGATGGCATCTTCATATATATATATATATATATATATATATAGGCCTCTCACTGTTGTGGCCTCTCCCGTTGCGGAGCACAGGCTCCGGACGCGCAGGCTCAGCGGCCATGGCTCACGGGCCCAGCCGCCCCGCGGCATGTGGGATCCTCCCAGACCGGGGCACGAACCTGCATCCCCTGCATTGGCAGGCAGACTCTCAACCACTGCGCCACCAGGAAAGCCCTTCATATATTTTAAATTGTATATTTCTTATTATGATGAGGTTGAATATCTTTTCATATGTGTAAAAGTCATCTTAACAAAACATCTCTACTGAGCACCTAGAATATGCTAGGTACTGGGCTTGCAGAGAAGATAAAAAACTGGAATGATTCCTGTTTCTGCCTCAGTCAACTTGGTGGATGAATATAGCACTCACTGAATACAAGAGGAGGAGGAATTTGGGTAAGGAGTGAAGGGGGTGAGAAGAGAGAAAAGGGAAATTTGATAATCCAGGCAAGGGACTATGGTGGCCTGAACTAGCCCAGTGGCAGAGGGAAAGAAAAAGAAAAGACAGAGAGAGGAAGGGCTAAAAATGCATAAAGGATAGACTTTGAGGACTGAATGGAGGTGGAATGCAGGAGAGGGAGGAGTCATATATGATTCTTAGGTTCTGGGATAGAAAGCTGCCTGAAATATAAATCTATTCCCTGAGAAGACACAACAGAAAATGCAGGAGTAAAAGAAAACATTATGAGATCCGGATATATGCTTCTGGTCAAGATGGAGTAGTAACAGGACATGCAGGTACTGCCATGCCTGGAAAAAACAAAACAGAAAAAGAAAAGAGATAATGTATAAAATAACAATTTTCAAAATATTGGACCTCAGACTATGAAGGACAGGGATCCTGAGAGCTGGAAAACAAACAAGATGAGCCCAAGTATGGTCCCAGCTTACTGCCTTGGGATAATTTCCAGGTGTGGCACAGGGACGGGGAGTTGAGGAGATGCAGGCGAGAGACTCAGGTGTTTAGGGTTTTCATGACAATGTACCAGAGAGGATACAAGCTGCACAGAGAGAGAGCTCTGAAGGTCTGCAGAGGGTCCCCCTTGAGTCTTCAGTTAAGAAGGGTCAGTGCATGTGTGAAGAAACCAGGTGAGGCTGGGAGAGAATCATCTCAAAGGATTAGAGTCAACAGTACCCAGCATTGGCACAGAGCTGGTAATAGTGCCTTTTCCCACCATCCAGACTGGATAGTCTCATACTTTGCAGTTCACTGAGTGAAGTACTAAGAATTGTCTAACATCATTCCCCAGAATACACACTGCTCCATCCAGCCTAGCAAACCTTCAGAGTGGAACCTGAAAGATTCAAATGGCTTCTATGAAGATAACTGCATCCAAGAACAAAGTTCAAGAATATTTTTATAAAAACAAAAACGCCCAGTGCCAACAAGATAAAATTCACTGTACCTGGTAGTTAAACAAAAGCTACCAGGCATGCAAAGAATCAGGATAATACAACTCAAAATGAACATTAAAATCAGTCAATCAAAACTGACTCAAAACTGACACAGCTATTAGAATTAGCAGACAAGGACACAAAATATATAGACAGTTATTATAACTGTGTTCAAAAAGCTAGAGGCAAGATGGAGTGGGATGAACTGGGAGATTGGGATTGACATATATACACTACTGTGTATAAAATAGATAACTAATGAGAACCTGCTGTATGGCACAGGGAACTCTACTGCACTTCGCTGTATGGTAGAAACTAACACAACGTTGTAAAACAACTATACCCCAACTTAAAAAAAAAAGCTAGAGGAAAGATGGAACATGTTATATAGAAACACTGAAGTATTAAAAAGACCCAACTCAAAATTTGAGAGATAAAAACTACAGTGTCTGAGATGAAAAACACACTGGATGAGATTAACAGCAGGTTATACATGGAAGTAGAAAAGAGTAGTGAACTTGAAGACATAACAATAGAAACTATTCAAAATGAAACCCAGAGAAAAGTGCTCAAAAAAACTGCAACACATCAGTGAGCTGGGGAACAACTTCAAGTGGCCCAATCAATATGGAATTGGAGTCCCCCAAACAAAAGGATGTCGAGGGGCAGACAGAAAAAAATTTTTTGAAGAAATAATGGTCACATTTTTTCCAAAGTTCATGAAAATGATAAGCCCACAGATCCAAGTAACTCAACAAACTCCAAGCACAAAAATCATGAAGAAAAATACACAAAGGTATGTCATAACCAAAATGTTCACAACTAGAAAATCTTAAAAGTAACCAGAGGAAAATGACATGAAACACAGAAAGGAAGAAAGGCAAAGGTGACAGCAAGAGGCAAGGCAAGCAAGAAGATAGTGAAGCATATTTAAAGTACCAAAAAAACTGTCAACTTAGACTTCTATATCCAGTGAAAATATCTTTCAAAATCAAAGGCAAGCACTTCTAGACTAGTGGAATGAGGAGCTCCACAGCCCTCTTCTCAGCAAAACAGCAATAACTAGTGACAATTATTTTTTAAAGCAGTCATTTAAAGTCTCTGGAATTATCCTAAGAGCACAGAGCAAATGGAGAAACATTTATTCAAGAAAACCTACTAAATCTCAGGGATAACAGTGAGATACAATGGCATTTGAGTACTGACCCACTCCCTCACCATCCCCTTCCCCAGAGCTCAGTGTGATGGAACCTAATTCCAGGTAGGTTCAGTCAAGAATATGGGGCTCCCTTTCTCTCCATTTCCCAATTTATGGCTACAGTTATTCCCCAGCAGGAGCAAGCCACCAGCATTTCTCACCTCCCCACCAGCTATAATCCAGGCAAGTGTGGCTGAGAACTCTGGGAATCCCTTCTTCCAACCACCCCCTACTGATAAGGCCGTAGCTCTACCCAGGTGTAGCAGGCTGAGAATACTGGACCAAATTGTCCTCAACTCAGCTCACTCATAAGGCAATGTTCAATGTCAGGAGAGGCAAGCCACAAATACCAGAGGCTACTGCATATGCCCGTCACCCCAAGTGTAAAAGTGGGGTGTCACTTCAAGAGAGGCAAGCCACTGTCCTGACTCCCAGCCTCAAAACAGTGGCCAGAGGTTCTCAGAGAAAGAGACAAGCAGTGAGAACAGACAGCTCTATGGCTCTCTCTGGGGAACTGACTTCATTTAGAACAGAACATGGGGAAGTTCAAGCCCAAGGGTGCTGCCAAACATGATGTAGATTTTGGTGGTGAGCAATTAAGAGGAGGCTGGCAGCTCCATGAGAGCAGCCACTGAAATGGGACTAGAAACTTAACAGAGAGAACCAGGGAAAGAGACAGCTGAGTGGAGCCCTCCTCAAAGGCTTTGAGCAAGCCTCAAAACTGGCCTCTTAAAAAAAAAAAAACTGGCCTCAAAGAAAGCCCTGCTAAGCAGTGAGACATTAACTGGATCAGGAAAGGTAATAATGCAGGTAATGATTCTTAAGAACAACATAATTAAATATTCTTATCTCTTTTCATCTTATTTTATGTAAAAAGAAATAGTATAAAATAATATATATGAAACTGTAGTTTCATATATAGTATAAAATAGTATAATAATA
Source organism: Grampus griseus (assembly GCF_964374135.1). Lineage (NCBI taxonomy): Eukaryota > Metazoa > Chordata > Mammalia > Artiodactyla > Delphinidae > Grampus > Grampus griseus. The sequence continues at coordinate 96,570,835 of NC_139003.1, read as the reverse complement.
AAATAATATATAATATAAAATATAATATATAATAATAATATAAATAGTATAGTATATATAGTATATATATAATATATATACTATATATTATAGTATATAGTATATATATAGTATATATATACTATATATTATATAGTATTATTATAATAGTATAAATAATATGAAATAGTATAAAATAATATATATGAAACATATATATATGTCCAATATTGTTGGACTTGTAGCAAAAAGAATGTAATATGATTGACAATAACAATACAAAGGAAAGGGTGGGAATGAAACTACTGTGGTGTAAGGAGGTGAGTGCAGAGGGTAACTTGAATCCACAGGAGGAAATGAAAAGAGCCAGCAACGGTAAACAAGAATATTACTATTTTTAAGACAATAAATACATTGGTTTTCTCCTGTTGTTTCTTAGCTCCTTTAAAAGACATGGGATTATATAAAGCCATCATTGTGCCAATGTATTGAGTTTGTAACACATACAGATGTGATATGGAAAACAATAATAGCATATAAACAAGGAAAGGGAAGGGAGCTATACCAGAGTGCACTTTTATATCTTACTGGAATTAAGCTAGTATAAATCTGAACTAAATCTGGTATGCTAAGGTACGTATATAAGCCCTAGAGAAAATAGCTCAAAGTTATACTTTTAAAAACCATTAAAGGAATTAAAATGTTATATTAGAAAATATCTATTTAAGATAGAAGGGAGTAGGAAAGGAGGAATAAAGTAATTATGAGACGTTTAGAAAACAACAAGCAAAAAGACAAATGTAAATCCAGCCATGTCAATGGTAACATTGAGAAAGGAAGCATGGGGCCCCATATCAGGTTTGATTTGGTTTTGTTTACCAGCTATTTTAAGCCCCATGAACCCCAAAGACGCTGGCACCACACCAGGCGCACCCTGAAGCTTCCGACACATTCAGGCCTTGATTTGTCTCAATGTGGATGTTTCGATTTCATCATACTTGTGTAGTTCGCCGAGTGCTGCTCTTGGTCTTTGTTTCTCTTGGGTAGATTCTAGTTTCCAGAACAGCCCACAGAATGTCCTCCGGAGTCTTTAGTTTCTTCACTTTGCGCTTGCTTTCGAGTACACTCAGCCTGAACTGGGGAAGTCTGCTGGTGTAACTTCCAGTCTTAGGAAGGACCCACTGCTTGCAAATTCAGTCCCATTCTTCATGAGTACCACTGCCATCTGTGACCAAGTTTCCTTCTCTCACAAGCCAAATATTGGACGGAGATTTCTTGCAATGGCTGTGACCACTCGACAGCAACCAGGAAGTTCTCACCTGAGCACAGCCTCCCAAGCCTACACCAAAGCTGGGATGCAGGGGACAGGATGCACTGATGTTCCTCCATCTGCCTCTTTGCTGGATGGCCTCAGGCTACAGTCCCTAGCCGACAGTTCCAGCTCCTCCTGGACCTGTACTGACCCCTTTTCCCATGTGTGGACTGCTGCTTCCCTGGAGAGAGGATTTGGGAGAGCTCTGGGTCCAGGCACATGGTCCTACCTATGCAGACAACCTAGACCCTGGTAGTGATGACAGCCAAGCCTGAGGGGCACAGGTTGGCCAGAAGGCATTCTGGAGCAAGTTTTATGGAGTCCCCATCAGTAAAGGGCAAGGAGATGCTGACTTTGTCTGCCCAATCTGGGCAGCAGAATCTTGCCTGCAACCAGGCAAGGACCCAGATAGAACCCACCTGGCCTCACCATCTTCTGGTCCTTCTTGGAAGAGCTCTTTAGTTGGCCTCACTATGAAAACAACAAAAATGTTACCAGTGTGAACCCATGCTGTGAACTGAGCTCTGTGCACAGTTACCATGCTGCTAACATAACCAAGATTATTGTCAAAAATCATAGGAAATGCAGAATGAGATTCCTTCCCTATCAGAGAGGTACTGAAACAGCTAACCTGTCCTATCCCATCGGACCTCCTCTTCCAGCCTCCCCTGGGTTCTCGCATGTTCTCGTTCCCTGCTTGTCTGTGCTGTATTGGTTCTCTCTCAACCAGCTAATTGCTGTCTGCAGGCAACCCTGTATTTACATCTGCAGCTACACCAAGTTCTCTGTAAAAAAGACTCCTGATCCACCGACCTCTAGGAAGATGCTTCGTGCTGATGCCCACTGCTGATTCCTCATTTCCTGGGATGACCTTGGCAATGGAAAGAGCCAAGATTCTACTTTGTTTTATGGAGAAAAGTAACCTCCTTATCATTTTCCCATGTCTGTATATTTCTCTATAATTTTTAAATAACTTACCTTAAAAGAGGAAAAAATGGGAGCAGTTGGGAACTCTTCCAAAAATCACTTTCATTTATTCCTTAGATGTTCACTGAAGTCCCATGGGCCAGGACGTGTGGGGGCCCTTTATGGATTCAGAGGTGGATTAGATATGTTCTTCGAAGCCTCGGCAAGGAGCTGACACCTGAGAGAATAGTGACAGATGTGGGCAGGGGTCCTCGCCCAGCTGGTTCTTGGGGCGTTCAGGGAAGAGGAATGACCTTGGGCAAGTTACATTTCTCTGTGCCTGGTCCATAAATGGAGGGAAGAGTAGCAACCTGTCCTATAAGATGAAATATACAACATACCTAAAGCAGTGCCTGAGGTCTAACAAGCATGCATGGTGCTGGCTGTTGTGGTCAGGAGTGTGGAAGGCAGACATTGTCAACAGATCCTTATAATGATCAACACATGTGCCGTGATGGCGCTCAGAGCCGAATGACCCAGGACCCTAGAGGAGGCAGGAGGGGCTTCTGTGGAGGGAGCAGAGGAAGGCTTCCAGGAGGATGACTCATTGGAACTGGACCTTGGGGGATGAGTGACGGAAGGTGGAGGAGGGGAGTAGAGACCAGGTGCAGAGAGAAGAATGGAGACCACAGCCTGAGAGCACACACGTATGCAGGAGGCGAGAAGTGTTCTCGAGGCTGGAATGGGTGGTGTGGAGAGGAAGACTGGCCCCAGCTACAGAGGACTCAGGACACCACATCCAGGGTATGGACTTTTCTTTGTAGGCAGTAGGGAGTCAGAAGGATTCTCTAAGCAGAGGAGAGTGTGGCATCATGGGACTTGTGTTTTAGGAAGACAGCTTCAGCTCTTGGAATGAAGGATACATGGGAGATTCCGGAGATGTTGGGGACAAGGAGATGAGTTCGGAAGTAGGAGTTACATCCAATGGAGTCACTCCCTGAAAATCTCCCAGAACATTTTGGTTGTGGGCGGCGGGAGGTTCCTGAAAAATCAACCACATCATTTCTGCCTGTAAAGACCCAACCTGTGGTGGGGTGGGTTTGTAGAATATTGGTTGATATCACTGCACAATTTTATCATCATAATTCTAATGAATTATAGTTCCAAAAGTAGAGGCATATAAAATGTTGATAGAAAAATTTCTCTATTACACAGTGCTCAATTACTCAATACTCAGTTATACAACAAATATGTTGGTAAAAGAAAGTGAAGTGCTGGAGAAAGCTGGCTTCTTCTTTGCTTTACACATAAGTATGCCCATGTGAAGATAAAACAAAGAAGGAAAAAACAATTCTTTGATAGTCACCACCACCAACCCTACAGAGACCCCAACTCCCAGAGAGTACCACACTCCCCATGGAACCTGGCCATCGTCACCCAGACTTCAGTAATGCGGACCTCCAAATGGGGTTTTGCTGTTGCCAACTGTGTCACCTCTTCAGATTCAGGGCATCCAGGGTAGACACTGTCAAGGAAGAGCCAGGCTGACTGCAGTAGAAGGAGAGGCCAGCTAATGAAGCAGTGGTGACTTGGCTGGGTCCCCAGAGTGGGAGCTTTCCATCCAGTGGGTGCAGCTGTCAGGTCATGCCAGCCAGCCCACCATGAGAGGCCCTGAACCCGGGGCCAGTGGGTTTATTCAGAATGAGAAATGGGACTGCTCAACAACATGGATTCCCTAAGCTGAAAGCCAACATATTCCATCCTGAGGGGAAGGTGTAGGTGGAAAGTCAACACTGTGCTCTTCAAGTTAACGGGGAAGTGCAAAGCCGAGTCCAGGTCATGGCCAGTGTCCCTGAGTGCTGCCTCCAGGGATAGGCCTGCTGAGCGGACAGTGTTTCAGGTTGCACCCTGAGACCTCTTGCCCTGTGACCCTATGGAGACCACTCCTTTTCCTTTTCACCATGAGTAAGTTCCCTTCTCTTTCTAGTTTGCTGAGAGTTGTTATCGTGAATAGCTACTGAATTTTGTTTTCCACGTCTATGTAAATTCTCTCCTTTGTTCTATGAATGTGATGATTTACATTGATTTTTTTAGTAAAACCAACCTTGCATTCCTGTGGTCAGACCCACTTGGTTAAGGTGCATTATCCTTGCTCTCTACAGCTGGATTCAACTTGCTAATATTCCGTTAAAGATGTTTGCACCTATGTTTATGAGGGATATTGGTCTGTGATTTTCTTTTCTTGTAATTTCATTGTTATGTATCAGACCTATGCTGGCCCCACTGAATGAGTTAGAAAACATTTTTCCTCTTCTATTTTATTAATGTAAGATTGGTGGCATTAATTCCTTAAATGTTTGACAGAATTTACCAATGAAGTTCACTGACTCTAAAGATTTTTTTCTAGAAAGTTTTTTTTATTAATAATTCAATTTCTTTAATAGCTACAGGGCTATTCCAATTACTTCTTGTGTCTATTTTAATAAACTAGGTTTCAGAAAGAATTTGTTCATTATATCTAAGTTGTCAAACCTAATGACATAAATTTGCTCATAATATTTCTGTATTCTCCTTCTAATATCAGTAGGATCTATTATCATGGCCCCTCTCTCTTTCTCGATGTAGGTAATTTTTGGATTTTCTTTTTCCTTTTTCATCAGTCTTGCTAGGTTTTCATCAATTTTACTAATCTCTTCCAAGGGTCAATTTTTGACTTTATTGATTCCTCTATTGGCCATCTGCTTTCTATTTCATTGATTTCCACTCTTACCTTTAGCATTTATTTCCTCCTACTTATTGTTGGGTTTTCTACTTATTTAATTTTTCTCTAGCTTCTTAAGGTAGAATTGTCATTAATTTAAAATGTGCTTCTTCAGGAATTTTGGTATTAAAATCAGGACAGTACCTAGGAGAGAAGGACATTGTGAGAGGTGGTGAGGAAAAGAAGACTTTCCGTGTTATAGTTATTGTTATTATCATCATCATTACTGTCAGTAGTAGTGGTAATAGTAGCAGCGTTATAAACCTTTTGATAGTAATTTCTAACTCTAATGCATGTATCAATTAGAAAATAAAAGAATTTTTTAATTTGTTTTAAAAAATAAATAATGCTTGTTTTCTCATATAAGCATTCAGGGCTATAAATTTCCACTAAACACTGCTTTGGCTCATTGCACAAACTCTGACATGTTGTTTCCATTTTCATTAAGTTAAGATATTTTCTAAAAATTACCTTGGGATTTTTGCTTGACCACAGGTTCTTTAAAAGAGCTTTTGCTTAATTTTAAAATATTTGGGGGGCTTTCTAGATATCTTATTGTTACTGATTTCTAATTTATTTTCATTGTGGGCAGAGAATACACTATATATGACTCTAAACTTCTGAAATTTATTGAGATTTGTTTTTAAGCTCGGGTAGATAGTCTCTCTTTATGAGAAAATGCCTACGTCCTTGCAAAGAATATGTTTCTGCAATTGCTGGGTGTAGTGTTCTATAAATATCAATCAGGTCACCTTGACAGATGGTACTGTTTAAATCTTCCATAGTTTTACTGATTTGTTGGCCTAATTGTTTTATCTATAAATGAAAGGAGGGTGTTAAAATCTCCACCCATAGGACTCAAAAATATTCTCCCCAAATGATATGAAATAACTTAACTATGAAATTTCTATGCAAAACCATAGTCTCAACATTTCTTAAAAATAAAGAATACCTAGACTGCAAAATAACTGTCAGTAAAAAGAGAAAAGGCAGCAAACCCCGGCACAAGGTCCCACCCACTGCCCTACCAAGGCTGCCAGAAAAAGACCACAGAGAGGAGGGGGCTGCAGGGTCCAGGCAGAAGTGACTCTTCAGAAGGCAAGACCAATCCAGCCTGAAAATGCTCCCTCTAATTCCAAAGAACAATTTCAGGGCTGGCATCATGTTAAGGGGCAGGCATGATCTAAAGGAACTGTCCTCCCAAAAAAGCCAAAGGGGAAGAAAGAAGCGTCCTTTGGAAATTAGGGGAAAACAAGAAGAAGTAAGTGCAGGGTCATGCATGACAAAATCCCACAAAATCAGAGGATTTGCAGCCCCTCTCCCAAAGCAAACTCTCATCCCAAGGACCGTAGTTGCCAGACTGACAGGAAAGGGTCATGCTTAACTAGGAATTTTATTTATAAAATAAATAAGAGGAAATAAAACCCATAGAGAACAGCTGCAAAACATCAGGAAATGAATTTATACACAAACCAGCAGAGGAAAACACACCTATCCTCCAAAAATGAAAAAGAAGAAAAGTGTAAGTCTACACTCCAAATAGAACTAGATATAGTCGAAGCATTTGAGGATATGAAAACCCATCTGAATCAGAAATCCAAATGTCAAGAACAGAAACGGACAAAACAGAAAGAAAAGGAAAAGAGTTGATTGAACTCGGAAGAGAAGTGGAAGAAAAGGATGAAATTTCTTAGAAAAAAAGGATAAAATGATAATAATAAAGTAGTTCAGCAATTAAAAAAAAAAAGAATAGATCACAAAGTGCCCAAGAGAAAATAGACTTAAATGCAAAACTTTTTTTTTTTTTTCTGGCTGCTTAGAGTTTATTTTCTACTTGGTGTAAGGCACAGTGTTATGTGTCAGGAAGACTCTCATGTGGTTTGCATACTAAAGAGTGGGGTTCTCTCAACTTCCTTATTGGTGTTTTGCTAAATGCAAATTTAATACAAAGAAATTTAATCAAAGAAAACAGCAAAACAACCATGAGAATAAAAATGACACAAGAGAAAGAAGTAAAGCAAGTCAGAGAGAAAGGAGTAGAAATGGAAGAAATAATATTTGTATTACTGGAATCCCTGAGGAAGAAAAACAAAACAGTGGAATAGAATTATTATTCAAAAATATAATCCAAGAAAACATTCCAGAAACAGGAAAAGACTTGAATCTGTGTATCATAAAGGGCTCACTGGGAACCTGAGAAAATTAACCCAGAATGTCCAAATTCAAGACGTACTTTAGTAAAACTATTACATATCAAAGATGAAGGTAAAATCCTCAAGGCCTCCGGACATAAAGAAAAAAATAACTTAAAAGGCAAAAGAATTAGATTAACCTCAGACCTTTCAAAACACACGAACAAAGCAAGGCAACAATGGAGTGGCATTTTTCAAACACCCAACGAACAGAAGTGTGAAGGAGGATTTAAATACAGCCAAGCTGTCCTTCAGGTATCAAGTCTACAGGAAACACATTTCAAATACACAAGAACTTAGGGAATCCTTCACCCATTAGCCCTTCCTGGGTTCCTCTTTCTCTTGAGTTGAAAGCAAAACTTAAAATTGCCAACACACAAAAGAACATGCCTCCCAGCCAGTAGCCCACTCACCTTCCCAACCCAACACAAGATTTGAAGTGGACCCTCTAGCGTCCTAGAGACTTCCCCCCTGCACACCCTCACCCCGTCATGCCCCTAGTAATAAGTGGGATAGCTAAGAGGTGTGAGTCAAGTGGGAGAATGCTGTTTGTAAAAGGGAAATAAAGCAACCCATTGTTCCTTAACCAAACTTCCCAGGCAGGACAGTTTTAGGAAAGAGCTCTATGGAGGCTAATAATCTAGAAACTGATTATTTAATCTCTCTGTGTGTAAGCACATCCTTTGCAGGTTTTTTCCAGTTTCTGAATTACACACACCTGAGATTGAAGAAACCTGTTTAAAAGCAAATTTGTCATTTCCAACCTTATTTATTTGCATATTTATTCATTAATTTAAGTATATTCCTCTTTGCTGCAAAAAGTGCTTACAGAGATCTACAGAATACATACAAAACCTAAAAAACAAAAGTCAAAGATAAATAAGTCTAAACATAAAACAGAACAGGGAGTGGGGTTAATATCCAGCATGTGTTCCATGAGACTCTGCATACCTGCCAGAGACAGGCCCCAAAAGTGGCTCTAAATTTCCTAGTAGCCAATAAGAAAAAGAAAACATTACCCGCTACACAGTTTACAGCATATAAAGGGAAAAAGCCATCCAGTTACTTAAGAGAAATGCAACTGTTCTTGAAGCCAGACCAAAAGGGAATTTCTTCTGAAGGTCATCGAGTGACCCAATGACCATCGCAATTAGTGTCTTCATCGCAGCATGGTAGTGAGTAAACTAAGGCCGTTTTCTCAAAAGTCTCTAAAAAGAAGCCAGTATGGAATCTAAAACATACAACACACTAGTGAATATAACAAAAAAGAAGCAGACTCACAGATACAGAGAACAAACTAGTGGCTACCAGTGGGGAGAGGGAGGGGGGGCCATATGGGGGTAGGGGAGTAAGAGGTATGAACTGTTAGGTATAAAAGAAGCTACAAGGATATATTGTTCAACATGGGGAAGAGAGCCAATGTTTTATAATAACTATAAAAGAAGTAAAACCTTTAAAAATTGTGAATCACTATATCGTACACCTGTAACCTATATAATATTGTTCAGCAACTATACTTCAATTTTTTAAAGAAGAAGCCAATGTCTTCACCTCAAAGCCCCAGTCGGCCAATTGCTTGCAGTCTTGCTGCTTTGCCATAAGCAGGGTGGTTTTAGGATATTTAAGGCACAGATGTTCTCATAGTCTTCCAGCAACTCTATAAATATTGCATTTCTTGGCCACATATTGATGGACGAGGAGACACAGTCTGTACAAGTTTGCTGGTAAGTCAGGGAGCCCTGTCCCTGACAGCTGACCAAGCTGGCCCTGCAGCCGTGCCTGGGACACAGATGGTGCCGCTACCAGAGAGCTCTGGCCCTCCTTACACAGAGACACCTGCAGACAGACTGACGCCCAAGAACCTAAACCGTGGCCCCTTAAGATGGGAGCAGGGGAACTACTGTGAATAAAGATAAGCATCGGGCACAGGGAGATGGGAAATGACTGAGCAGGGAGTGTGGGGGTGGGGGACGGGCTAGACCCCTCTGCTGCCCCCATGCGGTCATGGACAGGTCTGTTCTCTCTGGGCCTCCGTTCCCCCAGCTGATAAGGGGGGGGCCCGGTGGGGTGGGGGGGACTCTGGACAGGACCATCCCCTGAGTCTCTGCTTTGATCACCTAGCACCAGGTTAGAGGAAGTGGACGAGCCCATGCTCCAAAGAGCCTCGGGCAACTCCAGGACACCCCACAGTTACAGACAGCCGAGCACGTCACTGCACTCCCTGGGGGCCAGCTGGGTAGGGGAGGCAAAGCCAGAAAGCGCCAAAGCCCAGCAGAGGGGACGGTGAGCTCCGTGTTTCTCTGTCCAGAGGCATTGGCAATTCTCTCATGCCCAAGTCAATACGGGGGTGGTTAAAAGTATGTGCGATCAGATAAAACCAGCATTTAACCTTTTCTCACCACTAACCAGCTGCGTGGCCTTGGAAGCATTACCTAGCCCCGCTGAGGGCTCAGTTTCCTCATCTGCATAATAGCAATAAAAATAGAATCTGCCCCAAGGGTCATGGGGGGAATCACAGGAAACAGGGCGCTTATGCACAGTTCCCAGAATGCAGTGAACATTCAGGAAGGATGTACTATTGTTTGTTCCTGGAAGCCCAGGTCCCATGTTCCTCCTCTGGTGGCTTTGTTATTGGGAAACACTTTTAATTTCTGGCTAAAGGAGCCACCAAGATCCCTGCCTTCCCACTGCCCCCTCCCTGTCTCCCTCTGTCTCCCTGTCTCCTGGGTCACCCACTTTCTCCTTCTCATGGGAACAGAAAACCATCTCCCCGACCCCCATTCCTGGTGTCCCCCAAACACGTCCTGTGAACTGAAGAACTCACTGTTAGGAAACAAGCAAGGAATAGAGAGAAAAGGAGAAATAAAGAGTTCAGAATCTCCCAAAAAGGTTTCATCTTTGTCCCAGTTCCTGGACCCCTTTCTGAGGTCGTTCTGCTTGCAGATGAAGCTGTCCTGAGTGATGGAGATTGGGTGGGGGAGCTGTCCTGAATGATGGGGGGCTGGGATCAGGGGGTGCTGTCCTGAGTGATGGGCACCTGGGGTCAGGGACACTTGAGTCCTTTCTGACCCGGTTCTTCATCTCTGCTGCCGGTGATCGGGTCTCAGAAAGAAGTCACCTCCGTCCGCTTTGGTCTGCAATCATACTCCGTGCTTTACTCATTTATTCTTTCTTTCAAAAAAAAATTGAGTACCTTCCTCTCTGAAGCTTCTGCCACTCCTTTGCCTCTAGCACATGCGTAATTCTTTACATCTTCCATGAAGTTACAGGCCACAGAGGGGCAGGGACCCTCTGCTGATGGGGTCTCAGGATCACCAGAGTACAGGACCCCACTTCTCTGCAGAGAAGAGAGGTGTTTCTGCCTTAGAGCACATCTGTCCCTTGGTGCTGTCAAAGAAGGAAAACCAGACAGGCAGCAGCTTGTCTCCGGGTACTCTGCAAGTTAGAGGAGAGGTGGGGCCAGCTCTGCCCTAAGCCAACCCCACTCCCTTAATCTGCTGGGCTGCCAAAAGGAAGTACCACATACAGGGCAGCTCAAACAACGGAAGTTTATTCCAGAACAGCACTTAGAGTTAGAACAGTCTAAGTTCAAGGTATCTGCAGAGTTGGTTTTCTCCAGGGCCTCTCTCTTTGGCACGTAGACAGCCGTCTTCTCCCCATATCCTCACATGGTCTTCCCTCTGTGTGTATCTGTGTCCGGATCTCTTCTTCTTAAAAGGACACCAGTCAGATTGGATTAGGGCCCAGCCATATGGCCTCATTTTAACTTAGTCACCTCTTTAAAGACCCTACCTCCAGGGCTTCCCTGGTGGCACAGTGGTTGAGAATCCTCCTGTCAATGCAGGGGACACAGGTTCCAGCCCTGGTCCAGGAAGATCCCACATGCCGCGGAGCAGCTAAGCCCGTGCACCACAACTGCTGAGCCTGTGTGCGCACCTAGAGCCGGTACTCTGCAACAAGAGAAGCCACCGCAATGAGAAACCCACGCACCACAGCGAAGAGTAGCCCCCGCTCGCCACAACTAGAGAAAGGCCGCGCGCAGCAACGAAGACCCAACGCAGCCAAAAATAAATAAATAAATAATTTAAGTAAAAAAAAAAAAAAAGACCCTACCTCCAAATAGGGTCACATTACGAGGTCCTGGAGGTAGGGTTTCAACATATGCATTTTGAGGAATATGGTCACCCACCAACCCACGCAAAGGCAGCAGAAAACCCATCATCAGCTCCAGACGATTGCTGATTTTCAGCCTATATTATTATTGGTTATCTTGGATCGAGCTTTTGATGGACTGTTTTGAAATCAACAAAAATAGAAGAGCAAACATATCAGTGGAGTTGTGGATGAGTATGTCCTAGAACACCTTTCAGTTGGACGGGTGGGTAAGAGAGGGGGACCGTGACAGGTGGGTGAGGGAGGGGGACCGTGACAGGTGGGTGAGGGAGGGGGACCGTGACAGGTGGGTGAGGATGGTCAGATACAGCAGTGCTAGAAGTGATAGATGAATGGGATAGATAGAGAAGAGAGAGTACGGACAGTATGTTTATATATACAGTGTTCACCTCTGTGGTGGGATGATAATTTTTATTTTCTGCTTATTTTTCTGGATTTTCATAAATTTCTACAATTAATGTGTATTGTTTTAAAAATAGAAAATATAAATAGATATTTTCACTTAGTTAGAAGTTATACACCCGCCCTTTGTCTGCCTTGACAAGGGGACATACTGGAATGGGATCCCTAAACCAAGTTCTGCTCTGGGGAAAATGGTTTCTGAAAGGGCTCAACCTATAAAACTCAATGCTATAAAATTCTTAAGACCCTTATGAACACATAAATGAGTCTTGGAGGTTCCAAGCCAAAGCCATGAGTACTTTTATTATGGTTCCAGAAATGGTGCAGAGCCACCCGGTCGCAGATAGTTTTAATTAATCCTGGAACGGGCAATCAGGCATGTCCCTCTCAACTGCCCTCATATCCTGAGGACCCACATTCATTTTAAAGATACAGATAAGTGTCCAAAATACCGGGGGCCCAAGGTGGGGCTCTTTCTCGGCCTCCCTCGTCATTTTTATTGTGACAGTGTTATTAATGCTAGTTAACTAGACCAGCGTCTGTGCTTCCCAGATACCTTATTGATCATAACTAATATCTATTTGGTGTTAATTCCTTGACTGAGTACTCAATCTTCCAGTTGTAAAATTAGTAATACTTCTGTACTAAGGCAGATCTGTATCACAAAGAGACCTCCACGAAGGCCCCATATTGTGAGCACCATAGACTCCATGCAGAAGCAATGATAATACTGTTTTATCTTGTCTCAGTTACTCCCCACCATGAATTGGTGTCACTGGGGGACAGAGTCCCTTTCACATCTGCTCTGGTCTGAATGTTTGTGTCCTCCCAAAATGCGTACGTTGAAATTCTAATGCAGAGCCTTCATGAATGGGATTCACGCTCTTATAAAAGAGACCTCAGAGAGATCCTTAGCCCCTTCCACCAAGAGGACACCGCGAGAACGGGCCATCTGAGAAGCAGGAAGTGAGCCCTCACCAGACACCTCGCAGAAGCGGCCAACGCTGCAGTCTTGTACTTCACAGCCCCCAGAACTGTGAGAAATGATTTCCGTTTATAAACCCCCAGTCTGTGGTATTCTGTTATAGCAGCCCACACGGACGAAAACAACATCCTTGTAAACAACCAAAACGCTTAGAAACAAGACCTATGGAGCAGAGGGGCATCGGCCAAAGGAAGCAGCTTCTGTGGCCAGAACCCGCTTTCCCTCCAGTTGCATCCATTCAACATCCACTGGCGTTTGACTTGAGGCACATCCATGCAGGGTGGGGTCAGGGGCCGAGGGCTGAGCATGGGAGGAAACGCAGAGCTCAGGCCAACACAGTCTCCGTCGCAAGTAGCTTGACGTGGGCGTCAGTTTACAAACATATGATGTGCATGGCCTGCCTCTTAGTGGGGCTCAGTAGATTTTAGCAGAAACAAACTGGAAAGGGGACACGTGGAACTCGGTAAGGAGACTCAAAGGAATGTCCTGGGCCACCTGGGTGGACGATGCCTAAAGCAAGGCACACAATCACATCGGTGCTCGGGGGAAGGACGCGCTGCAGTCACCTTCCATCTCCAGGCGCTTTGGCAGGACCACCTCTTCTCCCCCCCAGTTCCCCTCCACCCACTACGGGAGCACTGGAACCTCTGCAGCCATCACATTCTGTGACCTGGGAGTTCTAAGGACTCTGCTGACTGCTCTGTGACCTGGTGGCCATCGCCCATCTGAACAGAGGACATTATATCACACCTCCAGCCAGAAGGATCATTTTCAGTGCAAAGGTGAACACAGAGATGAGAGCTTCCCAAAGGGGTGGGTCCAGCCGTGGAGACTGAGCCCCAGGAAGTGGGACAGAGGCCAGAGACCCCCGAGTAAGGGTACACAGATGGGTTCTGGTTGGCCAGCTGACTACAGAGAGCCTTCTGGTAGTGATCAGAGAGTCTCAGAAAAGGACCACATGCACAGGCAGGGTTGCAGCTCCACTCTGGTCAGAATCCTGTAAACAGTGTGCGTGGTGCCCGAAGGAGCAGAGAGCTTCCTCCCCGGCTTGTCCAGTTCTCCTAGTGGCCACTGACGGGGAAAGGGGCAGGTCACGATAACTGCAGTAGTCAGCTCAGCTGCCGTCACAAGGCTGGGCAACTTAAACAACAGACATTTATTCCCTCTCAGTTCTGGAGGCTGGAAGTCTGACATCAAGCTGCCAGCAGGGCTGGTTTCCCCTGAGGCCTCTCTCCTTGGCGTGTAGACGGCCGTCTTCTCCCTGTGTCCTCACGTGGTCCTCCCACTGTGTGTGTCTGTGTCCTGATCTCCTTATAAGAACACCAGTCATATGGGATTAGGGTCCAGACATGTGACCTCATTTAACCTTAATAAAAAGGTTTTATCTCCAAAGAAAGACACATTCTGAGATCCTGGGTGTTCGGGGTTCACCACATGCATCTAGGGGACACACACAGTTCATCACAACCACCATCCTGGAACCATATGTGTCTTCCCTGACTTCACACACACGCTCACACGCAATCACACACACAACACGTGCACGCACACTCTCATACTGACTCACACATTCACATTTACACACGTTCACACACACTCGCACACTTTCACAATTATTCCCCAAAGTAACAAGACCTGCTGACAAGTGACTCCCGGGCAGAGAAGACCCGTCTCCCACACAGGAGAGAGCAGTGCAGGCTGCATGCAAGCATTAGTGTGAGGGGTGCGTCCCCCCTAACCAGGGCTCAGGCAGCCTCTGGAGGAAGTAGAGACCTGAAGGTGGGTCGTAACTGCCCAGGCAGAGTCCGAGAAGGGTAGAGCGTCCTGGCATCAGGACAGGAACGGTGCGTGTAGGCTTGGCATTGGAGGAGCTGGTGGTCAAGAATCATGAGGCACAGGAATACTACTCAGCCATAAAAAAAGAACAAACTAATGCCATGTGCAGCGACATGGATGGACCTAGAGATTGTCATGCTGAGCGAAGCAAGTCAGACACAGAAAACCAAATATCCTATGATATCGCTTATATGTGGAATCTTAAAAAAGGGTACAAATGAACTTGTTTACAAAACAGAAGTAGAGCCACGGATGTAGGAAACAAACATGGTTACCAGGGGATGGGGGGGAAGGGATAAATTGGGACATTGGGACTGACATCTTCACACTACTACATATAAAATAGATAACTAATAAGAACCTGCTGTAGAGCACAGGGAACTCTACTCAGTACTCTGTAGTGGCCTATACTGGAACAGAATCTAAAAAAAAAAAAAAGAGTGGCTATTTGGATGGGCATCACTGAATCACTTTGCTGTACACCTGAAACTAACACAACATTGTAAATCAACTCTACTCCAATAAAAATTTTTTTGAAAATGCCACCAGGAAAAGAACCCCAAAATCAGGTGGTGCAGAGGAAGGTGGCTCGGGGGGGCTGGGGCTACACTGGGCCGGGGGGGCGCGCACATCCTGCTGAGAGCCAAGGACACCGCCGCCTCCTGGCCTCACTTGCACTTTAGGACACTGGCTAGGTGCGGACTGGCTGGGAGGGGAAGCAGGACTGGGCGCTGGTGAGGGAGGCACTGAGGGGGCGGGGACGAGGCTCTGGGGAGGCTGGGGGTGGGGGTGGGGGTGGCAAACTGTATGGGCCTCCACCCCTGGGGTCAGATCACATGGGGAAAGAATCACTCCTTGTGACCCCGCCAGCCTCTCAGCGCCTTTCCTTACTACAGTGCCGGTGTGTGTGGGGGCGGGGGGGGGTGACCCAACATCCTGGGGGAACAGAGAGGAGCCCCATGGCCCCTCCTCCGGGATCAGCTGGCAACCGCAGCCGCAGGCCAGTCAGCCACCTCTGGGCTGCGGGGCTGCCACAAGAAGGCGCAAGCTCCTTTCAGGGTCCCCGTTAGGGCTGGGAACTGATTTAGATGAGGCCCCGGCGGCCACGAATGCCTGTGCCCTGCAGAATCTGGTCCTGGGGCTGCAGCACCCCAGTGGCGCCCGCTGCCTGTACTTGTGCCCCAAGGTTGGGCAGCCCTAGGCCTTTGATCTCATCCTCTGGGCAGTGACTGCACCATGGGGCAGCTCTGTCCACCTGAGGCAGGCTTTTCTCCAGGCAGGCTGCTCTGGGCCAGCCCACACCTGCGGGCAGCGGGTCAGCTGAGCCCACCGCAGGCCCTAGGAGGGAAGCTGTCCCGCACCGCCCTGGGGTACCTGACGGGGGCCCAGGGCTGTCAGTGAGGCTGACTCCAGAGGGCATCTCTCCTAGGCACGGGGGAGGGGACGATACTTCTGGCTTTAACTGAGTCAGATCAGCTGGACAGATGGGGGGCTTTCGAGACAGGGAGGTCCCCTGAGGCCACAGAGCCCTGGTGAGCTCTAGCTGGGCAGGCAGACAACATCGGCAGCCCCAATTCCTCCCAGACTCAGGGCCGAGGAGGGCTGTGGAGTGGGAGGGCAACCGTGCATTCCTGTGGCTTATCTTCAGGCTGCCCTCCCCTCCCATCCCACGGTCTCCGGTTGGCTGTGAATTGGCTTTTCCCAGGAGCTCGGATGGAATTCCACCGTATCTCGAGCATCACAGAGAGCCACGAGCCTCAGAAACAACAAAGCCGCCCAGTTTCCTGCTGTGCTGATGGGAATCTCCGTCCGAAAGGCATGGTGGGAGGAGCCGGCACCTCCACCCTGAGGTGCCTAGCTGGAGGGGTGGCCACACGGAAGCTGCTGCAGAGGCCGACGGAGCAGGAGTGATGGGGAGAAACCCGCCCGCTCTCCAAGCTGCTGGGGCCTTTCGTTGGCCAAACGCAATCCAGGAGTCGCCTGGGCAGGGGGCAGCTCCTGAGCACAGAGCGGGCCCGGAACGGCCTTTGTCAAACTTCCTCCTGGTGACCCCAGGCACCCGCCATGTGGACCCTGTGCCTCTGCACGTCCATCACAGTTTGGTCCAGAGCCCGCACAACAGCGCAGAGCCGAGCCTCCGGATAAGGAGAGCTCTCGTAGGCAGGCAGGTGTGGAGGGGACCCCAATCCCTCAAGAAGTTGCCCCTTGTCCACAGCCTCCCCAGGTCCAAGCCTGCATGTCACTCGGCCTCCCCTCCAGCCTCCTTTTGTCCTGAGCACATCTGACTCTCCAGCCCCTGCTCAGGCAGGACCCGTCGCCAAAGCCCCAGTGACTCGGTTCTGGCGGCCTTTGTGGGTCCTCTCCCGCGGCCACCCCGTGTCCTCTGCTGACCGAAGGCCAGGCCTGGGACTTTCCTGGGGCCCCTCGGCAAGTCGGGGAGGAGCCAGGTCCCGGGCACCTGTGCAGCCACACACGGCCTCTCTGCTCCCGCAGGGCTCAGGGAACAGCGCCAGCCAGCTGCCAACCATACGTCCCTTACCCAGTTATGGTCAGAGACATGAAGAGTGACCTTTGGGGGCCTCTTTCGTCTTCCTGGAAACGCGCCGTGTGGCTTGCGGGATCTCAGTTGCCCGACCAGGGATCAAAGCCAGGCCATGGCAGTGAAAGCCCGAATCCTAACCACTAGGCCACCAGGGAACTCGCCACCCCGGTTCTGATGTTCTGACTGATTCCCTTCCACTGATTGCATTCATTTTGGCTACTTTGCAAGTTAAAGGCATCCACTGTTAACTGAACATAAATGACAGCAATAAGAAGGTGTCTTCACCCCTGGACACAAAGGGACACCCGGCCACAAGTGGACATCTCTGGACATGAGAGGGCACCCTGGACACCAGGCATGTGGGGGAGGCAGCAGCAGCGCTGGGCTCAGGTGGCCTTGCTCCCCCTTCTTGGCTGCCCCGAGGCAAGCTGTAAAAACAGCCTCAAGGCTTTTGCTGCCTGGTGACCAAACCAGCCCCAAGGAGAAGGCTCCTGACGAGAGGGACCAGAAATAAGCGCGTAGGAGGGGCGGGGTCAAACCTTTGCGGGGAAACGGCCCCCCTCCGCCTGCGCATCTCTGCCTCCCTGCCCGGAACCGCTGCTCCCCGAGAGGACACCCAGCTTCCCTCCACTTGGGCCCCTGCCCGTGAGGAAAGGGTGGGTCTGCTTTGCTGGAGGCCAGACCGGCCACTAAGGGAGCAGTGGGTGGGAGGAGCCTCTGCAGTGACGACACAGAGGGCCCGTTCCTCCTTCCTCTATCCCTCAAATCCGCTCCCACCACGGGAACCTCGCCTTGTTTAAAGCCTTTCCGCATCTCCAGTTGTTTTTTGTAAAGTGGCAGCTTCGGGGCTGCCCACCTGCTCCTCAGCACCTCTCCCACACCCTTCAGGACCACCCAATCTCCCAACCTTCTGACCCACCCGTCATCTGCCAACTCTGCTCTTTCTGGAACCTTCTCCAACAGTCCCAGCAGGATCAGGGCTCCCCCAGCAAGCGTTCCCGGTGTAATCGTGGCCTGCTGTTCGGGGGGATGGTGAGGACATCAGGAGGGTCAGGAGTGCCCTCCCCCCACGAGGACCCGACTGAAGCCACGTAAGCCTCCCACCGTGGGTGACATATTCTTGGTCCTGTTGCCTTGCAGGACAGGAGATGGTTCTGACAGCGGTCCAAGGATCGCCACCTGACCACATCCAGGGGATTCTTCTTGGTCTCCATGAACTGGATCCCTCAGCAGCATTTGACGCCTTCTGGAAACTCTCTGGTTCTCTCACTCCCTCCCTGCTGCCCAGGACCCTCCTTCCTAAGGTCGGAACCCTCGGGACTTTGCCCTAAGCTCTCTTTGTGCCCCACTCAGCACATCCCCTGGGATGTCCACTCCCACATCCCACAGCACATCCCCTGGGATGTCCACTCCCACATCGTCCACTCCCACAGTGTCACCCTCCACGGAGGGACACGCCAGGGACTCCCCAGTCCAGACCCCAGCCCAGACTTCCCATAAGAGCAGCCAACAGTGAGCACCTACTGTGTGCCAAGATCAGCAAGCTGTGTGGGTTATCTCATCCCGCCCTCCCAGGGCCCTGTGTGAACCAGGAACCTACCTGTGCAGAGGCCACATACTTGTCAAAGGTCACGTCGTAAGTGTGGTCCCCTGCAGCACCCTGACCATTGTGCAGAGGTCCACACAGAACACACAGAGCACAGCTCGGTCAAGGACACGTTGAGGGTTCCTGCACCAACCCCCTCCAGGGGAGGGGCACCTGGCTGATCTGTGTACGTAAGACAGAGGCAAGTCTGCACGTGCTCTCGGAGAGTACTGGAGGACGAGGGACAAATTGGGGATGGGCTGGACTGTCAGTGTGAGCCCACATGTCGTTCTCAGAGAGCACAGCCCTGGGCTCACCACACACACTCAGGACCACAGAGGCTCCGCAGGGCCGCCTTTGATGTCCCTGCGTCTGATCTCTGTGTGAATCTGCTGTCTCTGCGGGTGTCACGCTCAGCTGTCAGGCTCCACTGGTGTCTGGCTGACTGCGCCATTGTGTTGACGATGACCTGGGACATAGATGCTCCACATTCTAATCCAATCAAATCTGAGCTCCTTGGTGGGGTGGTTTTAGGGCCAGGCTATGAGGTTTGCTCTGACCCTACTGGGGCTCTTTGCATTGGTCTCTGTCCCCATTTCTCTCTGGTGGTAAAATCCAGCTGCCTGGGGCTTAACTTGTGCCCTTATGGAGCTGCCAGCCTCCTCTCATGCTCACCTCCACGGTGGAGCTGCCAGCCGCTTCCCACTACTCACCACCAAAATGCCCACAGTTCTTGAGAGCTCCCTTAGGCTTGGGCTTCCCTACGCTCTATTCTAAATAAAGTCAGTTGTCATGGAGAGAGCTTCAGAGCTGCCTATCCTTATGGCTTCCTCTCCCCTAGGGAAGATCTCAGACCCACCGTCCAGAGCTGGGGTTGTGGCATGACACCCCCACTTTATGAACAGGATGTTGGGTGGGGACGGCAGCTTCTGGTCTTCTCAGGCTGCCTCTCCTGGGAGGAACCTCCACTTTAGAGGCAAGCTGAAGAGACACTGATGGGGCCCCAGTATCCTCAGCATGCCATGCCTGGGGTCGAGCCCTCCAGCAAATACCAGTGAGGTCTGGCCGGGCGCAGGGAGCCCTGACATCTCAGCTGTTCATGACTAAAATTTAGTCTCTGTAACATGGAGGTTCGGGTGGAGGGGATGAGAAATCCTGCCCCTCCCAGGGAAATACCGTATCAAGATTCCTTGTCTAGAAAGTGGAGAGACATGGCAACCCCTTGTCTGGGAGCTGGGGGAAGAGGGACACAAATGCACACACATATACACACATGCATACACACACACGTTCCCTGTGTGGGCCTGGCACCCAGGACCCTCCAGATCCTGGAAAAGAACTCATGGATAGGTGAGAATGTGAGGAAAGATTCAAATAGGAAACTTGAGTAGACATCCCTCTTATTCCTGGATCCTAAGTTCTTGAACAGGGTGAATGTTGAATGCAGGTTTATTTCCCTTCCTGATGAGGTGAGTGGGGACCGGCACCTGGGCTCCCACCCCCCAGTCCTGTCCACAGCAGTGCGGCAGCTCCACGGCCCCCAGCCCTCAGGACCTCAGTGCAGGGAACTCCAGACTCTCCAAACACACACAGCACAAGGAGCATTTGTCTCAGTCAGAGTCCCAACCTCACCTCGGCCAGAAATGGTGCCCAGGGACTCCCACGCTAATAAATGTTTCTAGAAATAAGTGCACAAAGGACATCAGACTGCCGGACCGGCCCTAGAGACACCTTGCTCCCTGCACCCTCTGTCACTCACAGCCCACGTCCTTTGCTGGACCCTCTTCCCCACCCACCTTCAATTGATACAAAGCAGGGCACGGGGGTGACACTTAGTGTGCCAGATGGAGGGAACCAGCCCCCTGCCACTGTGAGACTCAGCGATAAAATAAAGGAGTGAGACGAAGAGGAGGAGGTGTGAGACATCCAGGAAAACCCAGGCAGAGGGAAGGGCAGAACTGGGGCTGGGGTCGGGGTGGGGGTCCCAGATGTCCTGGGGTCCCCACCCTGGTGGGCACACACCCTCTCCGATTATTCAATCAAACTCTAACCAGGGCATCAGGATTTCTCAGATGTGATTAAGGTCTCAACTTTACTGGCTCTCAGATAGGGAGATTATCCTGGCGGGCTTACCGATCATATGACTCCCCCCGATAAATCCAAGCCTAGAGGTCAGAGGGGTCAATATGATGTACAGTCTCCTTTGCTGGCTTTGAAGATGGAGGGGGCCATGTAGCCAGCAACATGTGCAGGGCCTCTAGCAGCTAAGAGCAGCCCCACCGACAGCCACAGGAAATAGGGCCCTTAGCCCTTCAACGGGCCTTTGCCACACCCTGTGAGCCTGGGCGAGAACCCCGAGCTCCGGATGACATCTTGGCTCCAGCCTGGAGAGACCCTGCACTGAGAACCAGCAAACCTGGACCCCAACTCCAGGCTGCAGAGCTGGGCTACTTCCAGCCTTGAAGTCTGTGATATTTGTTACCCAGCAGTAGGTGCTGACACAGCATCCCTGTGCGTTCTTCACCCGACACATTCAGCAGCCCCGCTGCAGGTTCAAGGAGGCAAAGAACTGGGTTAGCCGTGCCCTGGTTTTGCCAATGAGCACAGTGAAAGACGAGAGGGCCAAGGGGCTGACAGAGCACGCAAAGGCATGACCAATAGTCCACTGACCAGGATTCAGGCTGGGCCGGGGGGAAGGCAGAGAGCCAGAGCTGGGCGGAGCTGGCCTGGGGGTCGGAGGTCTCATGGGGGCCAGGAGGTCTCTAAAGTTAGCATAGTGAAGAAAGTGCACTGTAGAGCTAAGGGGGGTGGTCGGGTGGCCCGGTGCCTGGCCCAGGATTGCAAGGGTCACCACTCTTGGTAAGGGTGGGGTCCGCAGCCAAGAGGGCCACTTGACGGCCATGTGCACACAGGAGTAGCCCCTTGGTGGGGGCCCAGCTTCTTATGGGACCCAGGAAGTGAGGACTCCTGGGGAGGGGAAGGCACACGCAGCATGTGCTCCAGAGGCCCTCAAACAGGGAGTGACCAGGGCCAGCCAGGGGCTGGGCTGCACACCCACCAAGGCAGCCACGCCCCCCAGGACATCATCTGAGAAGAGGGCCAACATTTTAAAGGTTTGAGATGGTCTGAGACCCGCGAGCACTCTGACCCCGCACCCCGGCCTCCAGAGGCCACGTCATCTGGCAGACGTCCAGCGAAGATGACCAGCGAGGCTCAGGTAGCGGGAGATGCGCTGGAGTCAGCGTGGGTTCACGTTCAGCTCACAGACTTCTGGTCCTCGGCCGAAGCTGCCTCACGAAGCAGAAGTGCCAGGAGTTTCAGATTCTGTCCCTACACTGTGCCCCTACCCGCACCGCTGGGCACCTGGAGGGGACCAGCAGGCTCAGGGGACCAGCACATCTCTGGGCAGGAAGGGGGGCGGGGCCTCTGACGGACACAGGGACTGCCCCGCCAGGTTCTCTCCACGTCCACTCATAGCCATGGCCCACCTCTGGTCCCCAGCAAGACCGTGCTGAAGCCAACAGCCCACATCCAAAAGCCTCGGCCCCAGAACTGGAACATGGACAAGGCCCAGCGAGAGGTCTGCGGACAAAGTGCCCCCACCAGCTGCTCCCAGGTCCCCAGGACCAGGTGGGGGTCTTGGCAAGCCCTAGGCGACCTTGAAATGCTGGAAGGATAGTCTCCCCTCCATCCTCAAAGCGCAGGGTGCCAGTGGGAAGCACAAAACCTCTGCAAGCTGGATGGGTAGATGCCTCCTGCCTGCCCACATTCCCCTGGTGTGAAGCTCTCTTTGCCACTCGGAGCTCTGACATTCTGGAGCCTCAGGCACTCCCCATCTGTAAAATGGGCATGGGGGACTTGCCAGTCCTAAGAGGCCAGGTGGGGTCTCTGGGAATTCCCTGAAATGAAACTGGAAACCCCAGAAGCAGCATGACTCTTTACTCAGAGAAAGCACAGACATGGCAGACAGAGCTCAGCCAGAACGACAGCGCAGGGGACCCCACCCCAGGCCGTGCTCACAGCGGGGGGCCGTTAGGAAGCTCCAGCCCCTGGTGGTGGCCCCAGAAAGCAGGTCTCAGGCTGTGCTGTGGCTCCTCGGAACCCCCAACCCAACCCTCAGTCTTCCAGATCTCTAGGTGGGCTCCCTACCAAGAGGACTCAAAGCCTGCGAAGCGAGGACCTACAAAAACCCCCTCACTATCTCTTTACCACCAATCCCCAGCCAGGTGGGAATAGGCACACCTTTCCAGGGTGGTGCCAGGGTGGGGCCAGGGCTTGGGGTGGAGTCAGAGTGGGAGGTGGGGCCAGGACTAGGGGTGGGGTCAGAACTGGGGTGGGGCCAGGGCTGGGGGTGGAGTCAGAGTGGGAGGTGGGGCCAGGACTGGGGGTGGGGCCAGGGCTGGAGGTGGGGTCAGAGCCAAGGGGTGGAGTCAGGGCTGGGCTGGGGCCAGGGGTAGAGTCAGTTGGGAGGCGGGGTCTGGCCGGGGCTGCAGATGGGGCACCACGGGACTCTGTGCTAGGAACCCCGAGGCCCCCGCCCAGCCTGGGACAGCGCGGGCGAAGCAGCGGTGACTTGTGCCCAGCACAAAGGCTCCAGTCGCAGCACGTTTTCTTTCACCAGCCCAAAGGCCGCCCAGGCAGGGTGGGGGGCAGCCGAAGAGTGTCCACCGGCTCTCCCAGCCCTGGAGAACTTTCTTCCGCTTCTCCAGGCGGGGCCCCTCGGACTCACCGGGCCCTCACACCACCTGGTCGGTGCGTTTGCTGCGCCACACCACCACGCCGGTCATGGCGATGGTCAGCAGGATGGGCACTGCGATGAGCGGGATGAGAATTTCGTCTGGGGGGTCCTGCCAGTGTTGCCTGTCCACGGAGCAGTTTTGGAAGAACCGCCTGTGGACCCCAGCGATGAAGCTCTCCGCCAAGGGGTTGGGCCAGTAGCAGCCCACCACGTTGGTCTCCACCTCGGTGCAGTTGGTGAAGCTCTCATAGTACCTGCAAAGGCAGAGGGCTTGACCGCCTGGCTCCTCTGCCCCTCCTCACTCTGGCCCTGACCGCCAGGAAAGTGGGGGGCAATCCTGTCTGGCTACCTGCTCTCATCATGGCTCCAGGACACAGGGGAAGGCCTCCTGCTCTGAGCCCTACTGGGCCTGCTGGGCCAGCAGGGTCCATCTCCCTGGCGTCCTTGCCCAGAGGCTCTCTGGCATGGCGACTCCATGCTCTGCTTCCCACCTCTAGGCCTCAGCCCCGCTTTCATCTGCCCCTGAGCCCCCTCCCCAAAGTGCACAGCCATGTTCTACTCCCCTTCGCAGGCTGCCGCGTCACAAACTCGATTCCCCTCGTGCCCACCCCAGCAGACAATGACCTCTGCACAGAGCCCGGTGTCATCGAGCCCAACTCCTGGCCCTCCCATCTTAAAACAGAGGCAGCAGGGCTTCCCTGGTGGCGCAGTGGTTGAGAGTCCGCCTGCCGATGCAGGGGACACGGGTTCGTGCCCTGGTCCGGGAGGATCCCACGTGCCGCGGGGCAGCTGGGCCCGTGAGCCGTGGCCGCTGAGCCTGCGCGTCCGGAGCCTGTGCTCCGCAATGGGAGAGGCCACAACAGTGAGAGGCCCGCGTACCGCAAAAAAAAAAAAAAAAAACAGAGGCAGCAGAGCCCAGCATGGAAACTCTGAGGCCATGAGCCCCCCAAAATACACCTCATGCCCCGTCCTGCATCTCCTACGTCATCCCTGCCTCATCTTGGTCATCCACACCCGTCACCTGCTTCCTATGAGGACGTGAAGTCCCAACGCCCAAGGTCTGGGCCCAGCATTTCTCAAGTCTTCCCAGGGGGTACTCTGGGCCTGGCTTCTTTTTCCAAGGCCAAGGGATGTGTGGAGTCACAGCCACTTGGACCTGCAAGACCCTTGTCACCTAAGGCCACTCTATGGGCTCCCCGGGGAAGAGGTCTCTCTGAGGCAGGCCGAGGACCAGCAGCCTCCCAGTCAAGTCAGCTTGCCCTCATTTACCTGTTTTGGGGGAGCGTGTCCCACCTGTGAGCCCAGCCCCGGCCTGTCTTCCTCTCAGACGTCACCTCCCCCAGCCCCCATCTGACAGGACACGTGGGATTCCCCCCGCCCCAGGGTCTTCCTGTCTGTGTCAGGCAACCGGAAAGGGCACTCAGCAAACCACCCATGAGGAGCCACGTCCATCCAGCGGGCTGGCTCTGGACGGTCCTTGAAGCCAACCAAGGGCTACAGCTACCAGGACCCAGAGTTCAGCCCCACGGCCAGCTGGCCTGGGATTAGCGGCCCCTGGGAGTGGTGGCCTAGGTTGGCAGCCATTGTCCAAGGTGCTCTGGTGAGAGGGCTGGTCAGACACGTGCCAAGGTGCACCAGCTCCACCACTGCCCACACTCTCTTGCAGCTGGCAGAGTCCTGCATGCAGGACAGGTATGGGAGCGGGAGAGGCTCCTGCCTCAGATCCCCACAAGCAGCAGGCCCTGCGGCCCCCCTCCTCCCTCCGGTGCGGACCCAGGGCGGACCCTCAGGCCTGGCCTGAGCAACAGGAAGGAACTGCTTCCTGCAAGGAGCTTCCTGTACAGAACCTCGTCTCTGCCTGGAAAGGCGGTGGGAAACAGGGCGGCTAATCACTAAACCAGGCCTTCGTAGTGCCCACGCCTCCCAGCAGCCCCGGGCAGTTTCCCAGTCCAGACGCTTGGGTTGCTGGTCAGGCACACGTCTGCCCTGCACCCCTCAGCTAACGCAGACAAGGGAGAGCCACACGAGGCAAAAGAGAGCGGGAAGCAAAGGGTACGGCCTGGAATCTGTGTGCAGAGCCGTGATGTGGCCCCTGGGACAAGCTCAGGCTCTGGGACACCTCACCAGGCAGGTCCTCAGGCAAACCCATCACTCCCCAAGACCCACCCCTCCCACTGGGCCCCGTCAGTGACCTGCCACCCCAGACAGAGCCTCTAACTGGACACCCTGCCAAGCCCCGACCCACCCCAGGGCTCATAGGGCTGAAACGAAGCAGATGGAGCTAGGGGAAGCCCCACTGTGGACAGCAAGCCTGCAGGGGCTGGGGAGTGGTGTGTGGCCCGAGTGACCCCCCATGCACAGAAAACAGCACAGGACAGCAGCTTAGGGGTCAGGATGAAGAATCAATGTCCTTCAATCCCAGCTAGCCCACTGACCATCTTCCTGACTTTGTCCACATTACTTAGCCTCCATGAGCCTCAGTTGCCCCGCCTGTAAATGGGGTTCATAATTCTTATCCGATAAGGTGACTGAAAGGACCAAATGAGGTGAAGTGAATACACTCCTGACAAGTGCCTGGCACATAGTAGGTGCTCGGTGAGGTCTCGGGGTGAGCCCCAAAGGCCAGGAATGGGGCAGAGCTGAGCATAACACCCATCTCCGTGGGTCGACCTACGGGGCCAGGCGCAGAATGCCCACACCTGGTGCTTCCCAAGAACGCTGGGAAGTGGCTCCGAATTTTAAGAGCAAACACTTTTAGGATAAAAGACACCGAGAGGTCGGGCACTCAGGCACATGGCAAGAGTTGTAGAGGCCAACTCCCACATCCCAGCATCCCACCCTTCCCTGGGCTGGGGAGGCAGAAGGCAGGGACGCACACATTTGCACACACTGCTCCCAAGCCCTGTTAACTCGCCAGCCCAAGTTCAGGCTGGAGACGAAATCAGGGTGTCCTTCACAAGGAAGCTGCTGTTTGTGTGACATCGCAGAACCAGGGTCACGACGGTCTGTGCTTCCCAAGCGTCCCCTGGTCACCCAGGGCCTCCCCATGTCCTCCCTTCAGTCTGGCTTCCAGAGCAAGAGAAGACGCAGCCATAGGCCAGATGGGAAAGGGGGATGCAGAGGCCGGGAGTGAGGCAAACCACCCCCGTCAGACTCCCTCTCCCGCCAGGCAAACTTCCCTACTCAGGTGGAAGTCGGCCCCTCTCTCTCCAACTCCCAGACCCCCCTCCTGGCTGCCCCCTCTGCTGTCCTCAGGCCCCAGGGCTGGATGTCTGATCTCCTCGCTGAGGCTTTAGCAGGTGACAAAGGCACAGGATGGGAAGCGCCCACCTCATCCTCCCTTACCCCAGACCCCTGTGTGTCCACTCCAGGCTTGGCGTCCAGGCCAGTGTCAGAGGACAAGAAGAAGCCTGGCCAAGCCCCTTCCCGAGCCCCCAGCCCCCCTTCCCAGCAGACACAGAAATTTCATACTGTTTGGTTCAGCGAACAACTATGTCTGCGAGGGGCCTGCCACTGTCCCCGGGGGAGTTGGGCCTGGAAGCCCCTAGAACAGCCACTGGGGGCAGAGACCACAGGGGCCGGGGTCTTGGAGGGGAAAGGGCTGATGCAACTGAGCAAATCCGGGGCTCCCAGGGAGGATGGGGCCTCCAGGCAAGCACGGCTCACAGGACAGTGTGAGTCTGCAGCGGCCGCCAGCAGCGCACCAGATTGAGATGGCCAAGTGGGAAGTGGAGGAGGGCGGGCACAGCCCGTAGGTGATTTCTGAGGAGGTGAAAGGGCCACCTTGACACTTGATGCTAGGTGTGACCAGAGGAGATCAAAAACCTCGGGAGCTTCTAGAACGTCGGGCTCTCTGTGGTGAGGCACTGCTCCCGCCGCACCAGGTAGAAACCAGCGGGGTTCAGTTTCTCTGGGGTCCACTGGTCCTGACTACCAACCCAGCCCTGGCCGGTGCTGTGAAGAAAACCCAAAATGACAATTTCCACCCAGCATGGACCGTGAAGAGAGGCAGGCACGCCAGGGCAGGGCACTAACCCAATTCAGGAAGGGCAGTGGGTGTCAGGGTTTCCCAGAGACATGACCTCGCTCAGAGGAATGGGGGACACACAGCCTGGAGTGTCCAGTTTGGAACTGCCAGGGTGGTCCGTGTGGGGAGTGGAGGGCTGTGAGGCTTGGAATGGACCTCGGAGCATGCGGGGCACAGACGCCGAGGGTAGGACGTGGGCAGGGCAAGGGCGGGGCACGGACACACGGTCAGCAGGATACAGACGGGCTGTGGGCAGAGGGTAGTCCAGCCACGGGCAGGGCATGGGCAGGGCGTGGGCTGGGCGTGGGCAAGCCACGGGCAGGGCGTGGGCTGGGCGAGGGCAGGGCGAGGGCAGGCCCAGTGCCTGAGCAGGGACACTCACACGATGAACTCCGACAAGTTGCACCACTTCCAGACCTCCACCTTCTTCATCCTTTCAGCAAAGGTCTGGCCGCAGTGGGGCAGCATGGCCAGCATGCGCTTCTCATTGCAGCCGCCCACTGGGGGACACTCCCCTAGAGAGGAGACAGCCGTGAGCACTGCTGGAATTGCTGGCATGAGCCTTGAAGGGCTCCTGCTGATGACCCTCAAGGCCAGCTGGGGTCTTCCTCCTTCACCTTGACCTCCATGTGACCTGGGGAGGTTGAAGCCAGTGCAGAAAGAGTGACCCACTTGGAGGCGTCCAGGAGACAGGACCCAGAGGGCCCGTGGCCTCCCAGGGCAGCATGGGAAGAAGCAGGTAAGAGGACAGCATGCAGAGGGACAGGGGTCCCGGGAGTGGAGAGGCTGAGGGCTGACGGAGTCCGGGCTGGGTGGGGGCAGGGAGCAGGGGCGACCACTGCACCTCGAGGGTGAGGGCACCCGCAGCATGTCCCAGGAAGGGTTCTGAGAGTCTGATGACAGTCCCAGGCCTCTGGGCAGCGACAGAGGGCCCTTGACAGTAAGGACTGCCCACCCTGTCAAAGCCACCCCCTTGAACTCCAGGAGGCCAGGGGCTGAGGGCTGCAGGGTCCAGCAACAGCGGCCAGGCCTTTGAACACTCTTGGGGTCTGGCAGGACCCCTGCCCCAGGATTTCTCATCACTCTTCCGGAACTCTGCCCCCAACACTTCCTGTGCCCTCCACCCCCAGAGAACACCCTCCTCCCACTGGGAACACCCGCCTGTCCGACCCTCAGGACCCGTCCCCCCACCCTCTCCAGGCATCCGATTTCCAGGGGTCAGTTCCCCCCCTCGTAATCTTCCCTCTCGTGACCCCCAGCTTTGGTTCCCATCATGTAATCAAGAGAAAGCCCTGCTGTGCATGTCCTAGAGTACATATGTTGTATTGATATATGCATGTGTGTGCATCTATGTGTGCGTGTGTGTCTTAGTGTGTGTGTGTTGTGTTCACATCTGTGTGTGTTGTGTGTGTAGGTATATCTGCCCTGCCATGTGTATCCTGACATATGTATGTGTGTATGTATATATGTGTACTGCCCTGCCGTGTGTGTCCTGATGTGTGTATGTGTGTTGTGTGTATATGTATGTCTGTGTGGTATGTGTGTTTGTACATGTGTGTGTCTATGTGCACGCTGCCCTACTGTGTGTTATCTGGTGTATGTGTGCCTATGTGGGACTCACAACTTCACAACTTACAATAATCTTACAATAATGAAGACAGTGTGGTACTGGCATGAGGGTAGACATATAGGTCAATGGAATAAAATTGAGAGTGCAAGAATCAACCTTCATTTTAGAATAAAATTATTTTCTCTAAATGTACCAAGACAATTCACCAGGGAAAGAATAGTCTTTTCAACAAATGGTGCTGGAATTATTGTATATACACATGCAAGAGAATAAAGTTAGACCCTTTCCTCACAATTTACACAAAAATTAACTCAAAACATATAAGAGAGCTAAATGTAAGAGCTAAACTATAAAAATTCTTAGGATAAAAGGAGAAAGTCTTTGTGTCCTTGTATAAGACAAAGTCTTCTTAAATATGACACCAAAAGCACAAACAACAAAAGAAAAAGACAGAAAGTGAACTATATCAAATTTTTTAACTTTTGTTCTTCAAAAGACACCATCAAGAGAGTGAAAAGACAACCCACCGAATGAAAGAAAATGTATGAAAATCGTATTTCTGATAAGGGGCTTGTATCTAGAATAGATAAAGAACTCTTATGACTCTATAAAAAGAGAGCAATGACCCATTTAAAAATAAGCAAAGGATCTGAATAAACATTTCTCCAAAAATATACACAAATGACCAATAAGCACATGAGAAGACAATCAACATCGTTAGCCATCAGGGCGATGCAAGTCAAAACCATAATCAGATATCACTTCACACCCCCCAAGATAACTATTATCAAAAAGATCTAACAGAGCTGGGGGGAGGGGAGGGGAGAAAAAAAAAGATCTAACAAATGTTGGTGAAGATGTGGAGAAATTTGAACCCTCATATGCTGCTCGTAGAAACGTAAAATGATGCAGCCACATTGAAAAATAGTTTCCTGGCAGTTTCTCAAAATGTTAAAAATACAATGACTATATGACCCCACAATCACACTACTAGAGGTAGTAGTGTAATTTCTTTCCATAAAAGAATGAAGTACTGACACGTGCTACAGCTTGGATAAACCTTGAAAACATTATGTTAAGTGAAAGATGCCGGTCACAAAATACCACATATTGTATGATTCCATTTAATGAAGTCTGCAGAATAGCCAAATCTATAGAGGCAGAGTGCAGATTAGATTACTTAAGGCCAAGGGGGTTGGTGGAATGGGTCATCACTGCTAGTGAGCATGGAATTTATTTAGGAGTGATGAAATGTTCTCAACTGGATGGTGGTGATAGTTGCAAAACTCCGTAAATATACTAAAAAACATTGAACTATATACTTTAAATGGGTGAATGTGTGGTATGTGAGTTATACCTCAAAAAGCTTTTTTAAAAAATAAAAGTTTTTTCAAACATTCAAAAGTTGAAAGAAGGTATTACAAGCACACTCAAACTTCAGGTAATATTTAAGAATTTCCTTTAGGGAGAAGGAAAATAATATCAGAAGTAAATATTGATCTTCACAAAGGAATGAAGAGCACCAGAAATTGTAACTCTAGGAGTAAATATATAAAGTTTGTTTCTCAACATTTAAATCTTTTAAAAGATAACTGACTGTGAAAACAAAAACAATAACGTACTGTGGGGACTTCCCTGGTGGCGCAGTGGTTGAGAATCCACCTGCCAGTGCAGGGAACACGGGTTCAATCCCTGGTCCGGGAAGATCCCACATACCGCGGAACAACTAAGCCCGTGAACCACAACTACTGAAGCCCACGCACCTAGAGCCCGTGCTCCGCAACAAGAGAAGCCACCGCAATGAGAAGCCTGCGCACCGCAATGAAGAGTAGCCCCCGCTCGCTGCAACTAGAGAAAGGCCGCATGCAGCAACGAAGACCCAAAGCAGCCAAAATTAAATAAATAAATTTATAAAAATAAATAAATAAATAAATAAATAATGTATTGTGGATTTACAACTTAAGTTTAAATAAAATGTATGACAGTGATAATATAAAGGGCAAAAATGGAAGGTTCTTGTGCTATACGTGAATTGATATATCATTTAAGAGACTGAGTCTCTCAGGGTGACCACGTGAGGTGTCTGACTTGGCCGCACACCAGACTCACCCAGGCCACAGCCCAGGCCCTGAGACAGGGACCAAGAATCGGTGTTTGTTAAACTGCCCCTACGCCCACATAATTCCAACGTGCTGTCAGAGCTGAGAACAAGTGGGAAGAGCAATGCTTGCTCACAGTTACGTGCACACAGGCACGTGGAGATCTTGTGCAATGAAGATTCTAACCCCGCAGGCCTGGGGCACCAAGATGCTAATCTCTGACAAGCTCCAGGTGGGTGATGCGAGACCCAGGCCCACACTCTGCAGAGTAAGAGACAGAAAATGGGAGCGCTGAACCCAAGAGTCAGAGGGGAGTCAGACAGCCCCGTGGCTCTGCTCCCCAGCCCAGACGCACTCACTCTCCTCTCTGAGGCTCGGTTTCCCTATCTGGAAATGGAGCCGTGACACCTGCCGTGACACCTCCTTGCCCGGCTTCCCTCCACTTCAGTACTGACCAATGTCCACTGAGTGCCCTGTCCTAAGTGTGGTCCAGCTCGCCGAGCCCTGCAACAGCCCAACAAGACAGGACCACTGTGACTGGGGAAAGTCATCGACCTGCTCAGTAACACGGTAGGGGGCCGAACCCAGGTGCAGCCCTAGGTCCAGGGCCGTGCAGGCCCGCAGTTAGTGACTTTAGGGAACGCAGGCTCTCAGGCTGAGGTGGAGGCAGATGATGAGAAGGCAGCCTACGCTCCTTTCTCCCACTGGTTGCCCTGTTCCAAAGGCATCTTTTCCCCACAGCTCACTGACAGGCTCCCCACCACAGGCTCTGAAAGTCCACCTGACATCCAGCCCTTGTACCCATTCCTGGGCCTGGTCTTGTCATCCCCTGACAGCATCCTCTCAGTATCCTTCATGGCTGTCCTGGGCTCCACCCTCCTCCCACATGGGCATGGGCCAGGCAAGTCTCACACTGTTCGCCCCTGCTGGCTGCTGCCACTCCTCCCAGCCATGGCCCGACTGGACCTGGCCTGTCTAGACCACCTGGACCACCATCTAGACCCAACTGAACCTGGATCCATGGACCTGGATGACCTGGACTTTAATCCTCTGGACCTGGACCCCCTGGACCCCTTGGGCCTTGAATACCTGGACCCTGGACCTCCTAGATGCCCCCTAGACCTTGAATACCTGGACCCCCTGGACCTGTTGGACCCCTTGGACCCGGAACCCTGGACCTGGAACACCTAGACATCCTCAGCCTGACCCAACGGCCACCTGTCGGATCACTGAGACCCAGCCCAGGGCTTTCTCCTCCTCCCCTCCCACTTCTCCCCACCACTGGAGCCCCTTCCTCCTCTCCCTTCCTGCTTCCTCATGGACAGAATCTCCTTGAACCCAGAATCTCCATGTGTCCCAGAATCGCCACATACCCAGCACCACAGGGGCCTGGCCAGGGCAGGTTGAGAATGTGTCATCAAGGACCACGTGACATCCTAAGGCAGGTTTCCTGGGATAAATTCTCCCGCCCATGGGGGCGGGCAGGGGGTGCTGTGAGGATGCACAGGGCAGGCACCATGGGACACCTGTCTGATCAACCACAGGTGCCCTCCGTGAGGGGGTGGGGAGACTGGTAATTACGGCACCATTTCTTTTTTTTTTTTTTTTTAATTTTATTTTTGCTGTGTTGGGTCTTCGTTTCTATGCAAGGGCTTTCCCTAGTTGTGGCGAGCGGGGGCCACTCTTCATCGCGGTGCGCGGGCCTCTCACTATCGCGGCCTCTCTTGTTGCAGAGCACACGCTCCAGACGCGCAGGCTCAGTAGTTGTGGCTCACGGCCCTAGTTGCTCCGCGGCGTGTGGGATGCTCCCAGACCAGGGCTCGAACCCGTGTCCCCTGCATTAGCAGGCAGATTCTCAACTGCTGCGCCACCAGGGAAGCCCATGGCACCATTTCTGATGCACAGGCTTCAGGGGCTCCCAGCCAAACCCAACAACCTGCCCTGTGTTATAAGAGTGAGGTAAAGATGCAGATTCCTGACAACACCAAGAAAGTGTGTTGCTGCCACCCACTCAAGCTACCAGCTGCATTAGTAAAGGTCTCGGGAATTAAGTTGAAATAGAAAACCATTTCAGTTGGTTCCATCAGGGAAACAAAGAAAATGCACTGTGTTCCTTTTGTCTAGGGGACTTCCAGACTCTGGGAGATGAGAAACAGCCAAACAGATGCATTTCCAAGAGAAAGGCCTTTTATGGCCAGTCACTTGGAAACGAAATACAGGAGCTCTCGTTCTCCTCTTGCGCAAATCAGCATCAAGCAGACTGCAGGCTCTGCAGCGATGGGCCATGGCCAGTAGGGCTGTGGGAGGGTGTGGTTTCTGAAAGGTTCTGCCCCCAGTCCCTGCAGTCTGAGGAGTTCCCTCCCCACCCTGGACCTCAGTTTCTGTATCTATATGATGAATAGGGACGTCAGAGGACCTTCAAACACCTCTCGGCTAACCACCTCATTGCAATCACTGCGTCACTGGGCTACTTGATATCCAGCCACTGCCTCTGGGCTCGCTTGAGTCCACAGAATCCAGTGTGAAAGGAGGTGGCTCAACAGCAGGACAACATTACATCCACCAGTGACAAAAACAGTGACAGTGACATGTTCATACACATACACACTGGCATGGGCACTCTGTCTGGGGGTGCTGTGAGCCGCTGGTAGCCACAGCTGCTAGCAAACTCGAGTGCCCACAGAATGTGTGCCAGGCACTGATGGGAGCTTCCCATACACACAACCCTTTCATTCCACACTCTTGGTCCCCGCACATCGTTATGGGGACTGAACTCATTGAATCCAAATGGCTATCACAACAGCCCTTTATAGGGTGCTATTCCTGCATCCACACTAGAGTGGGGGAAACTGAAGCTAAGGGCCAGTAAGTAAGTGTCTCATAATCTTGGTGTTAAGGTGCTGCAAAGGGAGGCCCCCAGAATTCACACCCAGACCCAAGGGGCTGGTCAAGGGCTAGGCATGAAACCGAGCAGTAGGCCTTGGGTTAATTAGTAGAACTTCAACCAAAAGTGAAAAAGGATGGGGGGAGAGGCTTTTTAAACTGAAGTAAGTAAACTTAACTTAGTTCAACTATTATTTTTGGTTTTACACTGGCCAGGTGAATTGCCATGACACACGATGTCCTGATTCCCTATCTTTCCATTTGTATGTTGTTTGTTGTTAAAAAGAGGAAACCTCATTTGGGTAAGTCGAGGGAACTGTTGGACTTCACCCTTCTGTTCTTGTGCTACAAGAGTTGAATTGTGTTCTTTGTGTGTATCTTTGCATTTGTCTTGGGCGTAAGTGTGACTTCTATGGGAAACAAAATCTGTTTTCGGAATGCAGCACCTCAGGGTGCGTCCTGCAGAAGTGGACCACTTCCAGTTGCAAAGCAATGAAATGTAAAAAGATGATTTTCCTTTGTAATACAACCTGGCCATAATACTCCCTAGATTCAGGGGGAAAATTTTGCCCTTTAATGGGTCCCTAAACTACACTACTATTATGCATTAGAGCTGTTTCACAATAGAGAGGAAAAATGGGATAAGATTTATAAACTAATAAGTTTTATATTGAAATAAATACCTGATTCATGAATAAGTTTTAAAATGAAGGTATGGGACTTCCCGGTGGGGCAGCGGTTAAGAATCTGCCTGCCAATTCAGGGGACACGCGTTCGATCCCTGGTCCAGGAAGATCCCAGATGCCACGGAGCAAAGAAGCCCGTGCACCACAACTACTGAGCCTGCACTCTAGAGACCACGAGCCACAACTACTGAGCCCACCTGCCACAACTACTGAAGCCCACACACCTAGAGCCCATGCTCCACAACAAGAGAAGCCACCGCAATGAGAAGCCCATGCACCGCAATGAAGAGGAGCCCCCACTCGCCGCAACTAGGGAAGCCCACGCGCAGCAACGAAGACCCAACGCAGCCATAAATTAATTAATTAATTAATTAATTAATTAATTTAATGAAGCTATGAGATCTCTGCCTATCTGGATATATGTATGTCTATATATACATTATAATTATATGTCTTTATCTCTGGGTAGTATTACCAAAACTAATTTGTAAATGAGCACTACTTAATTGGCTTAAAGAAAAGTAAGTGCTTACAAATCAAACATTTCTAAATACAACAAAAAACTAACCAAAATGAATTTCAGGTTCATGTGATCTGGGGAATATTCAGTATTAAATTAATATCCAGCATTA
This sequence comes from Grampus griseus, assembly GCF_964374135.1. NCBI lineage: Eukaryota > Metazoa > Chordata > Mammalia > Artiodactyla > Delphinidae > Grampus > Grampus griseus. The sequence goes on along the minus strand of NC_139003.1, from coordinate 96,535,527 downwards.
AAGTTAGTTTAAGTATAGTTAATACAGACATGTCTTTAGAGTCATCAATGTTAAGTATGATAATTTTATTGTACCTAGGTTTACTGAAAGTCAGTAAATTCATATTATATCTACTGAAAAACTTGTCAACAAGAAAATGAATTTTGTATGATGATACTGTCATAAGTAAAAAAAATAAAGATAAGTGGTATAGAAGCTTTTAGGTGAACTCTTTAGAAGTAATTATGTTTTAGTCTTTCCAGATTCTTAGTAACTTGAAACTTTCGAGTTTTTCTGAATTAAGTTAAATGATAAACATTTCTTGAAGGTCTAGGTCATTTTTAAGATAAAGTACTGGAACACTGATTGCTAGACAAGTCTATCTTCTTTTGTCTTACGAGAGAAAAAAAAAACTAAAGGTGTTTGGGTTTATTAGACACACATCTTGAACCACTTTAAAGAGAAATTATGCTATAAAAACGTATTTTTAAAAAAATGTTTTTAGAGGTTAGAGAACATGTTTATAAGTTTGCCAATCAGAAAACGTTGGTATAGCAAACAGTTCAGTTAGTTGGCTTTTGGTTTTTGCTGGCGATTACGGTTTTTAAGGGTTAAAAATTCTAATAAATATGCGATTAAACTATTAAAAATAATAAGGAAATCACTTCAGAATGTAAAGAAAATACATTGTCAGCAAGAGAAGGATGGAGATATTTTTGTTAAAGAAAAAGGGAAAATAATTTTGTCCTAGAGCTCATTGTTTCTAGATGGGAAAAAATAAGGGACAAACTTATATAGATACAGAAAGTTGTAAAAGGTTTATGGAAAAGGAACCTTAAGAAAAGAGTTTTGTGCATGGTCAGGATTGATTGAGATTAGATTGAATTTAAAAGCAAACTAATACAGGACTAGAGTTTGTTTTTCTCTCTCTGTAAAGAGAACAAAGTTTTCCTGGAATATTGAGCAGCTTTGATAACAGACTGTAAGTTTCTTTCTCTAGCTAACTTTGAGTTTCCCAAAGGGCCCCTGAGCCATCTCAGAAAGACATATTAAACTAATTAAGATTATTTGGTCTATTAAACTACATGGAAAACATTATATGAAAAAATTTCTCTAATAAAGTGGTCACAGAGTATAACTACTCGTGACACGTATCACTGCTTGCTTTAAGTCTACTGCTTGGAGCACGTGCCATGTTTGTGTGACAATTTGATATAACTGATAAGATGTATAACCTATAAAATGTTTCCCTGTCAACATACCTTTGTAGCTGCTTGTTATGTCTGATTAGTTTTCCCCCAACATGGATAACTAGGCAAACATATAAACAAAAAGTAGGAGTAGCACCAAGGGACATGATAGACCCAGGGCAGGCAGCAAACACAATCAAGGGACAGATACTTTGATCATCAGTGCTTTCTACTGAAAGATTTGCAACCAAAAGGGGGAAATGACAGAAGAAAATTTCACATATTGAGGTATAGGGAAGTCTTTCTGGTTTACATGATTTAACTCAAATTTCATGCTAATTTAAAACAGCCTGTTTGTGGTCTATTAAACATACATTGTATGTCTGCTTTAACCATTAAGGGAAAAACTACATTTGGAGAATAGTACAAACACGCATTTTGATTATTATCCTCATTGTAATATATCTACTAATTTTCAAATGTTTGTCTAGGTGCTATGACAAAGCAATCAAAGAGGGAAGTACTGTTTTCATAATACAAAATATTGATGCTAAGCTTGGAAATAGGGACTATTTCCAACTCTGTGTCCAATTCCCCAAATTGTGGCAGGACTAGGCCTCGTTTCACCAGGAAGTAACCAGAGTGATCATCACCCCATTCCCTCAAAGATTTGGGAAAAGTTAAAACAAAAACGGAACCAAAGCCAAGTTCCTCTGCTAAGTTTATGATTAACCTTTCTATCCAAAACTTTCTTCCCTTTCATATTCTGCACCTCTTCCTCCTCAGGATTGGAAAATATCAAAGAAAAGGGGGGACTGAAACCAAGCAGAACTCTGCAGGACCCTCTCAGGTACAGAAGCCCTTCTGGGTCCCCTGTTTCTTGTTTGTAGCAAAAAGCTTTAGTCTCCTAGGGGCCTCCCCTGAGTCACAAAAGCCTGGCTCAAGAAGTAATGATTGAAAGGATGTAGACATGTAGTGACAAAAATAGCAGTTGGGCCTAGAGAATGGTAACAAGTTAAAGAGTAAATCAGCCATAGAGCAGTCACAGAATCTTTATTCCCTCCCTGAAGAGGACAGATGACAGTGTCTGATGCATACTCCTGGGCTGTTTTGTACATACTTGATAAAAACCGCCGCCAGAGGGGAAAGGCTACCTGCGTGACGATCAGACTGTCGCCATGACACTAGCAACTCCATCTGTTCTGCACGCAGTCTCCTGCACGTCCTGGAAGCTTTCCTTTAAAAGCTCCTGTCCGCTGATTGGCAACGTGGAGTTGGTTTGGGGGATGCTAGTCTGCCATCTTCCTAGGTTCCTGGATTCCTGAATAAAGCATCTCTTTCCCCCCACCAACTCCTGTCTCTCGAACATTGACTTCCGAGCAGTGAGCAGCCCAAGCTGAGGTCAGTGTTGGCTCCGGGTGGGAACAGACACAGAGGCAGAGGCCCAGCTGAGTGGACTTCTCTTGACCTCACTACCCCAGGGCCCTGCACGGCAGCAACTGCTTCTGAATTAGGGTTTGTAATTTTCAAAGAAGCACCTTCCCTGATGGGCCCTTCAGAGCCCCTGATGGGCCCCTATGGTCAAGAGGAACCGCCCCCCCCCGTGGCCCTGCGCCCTGGGAAGCCAGGCCCCCCACTTGGCACAGCTCAGAGGCAGCTCAGGGACAGCAGGGTGTCAGGATCCACAGCATAGACAGCCGGCAGCCCTGAAACCCTCCTTCGAGATGCAGCAGCCTCCAGGGCTGATATGGCCCCCATCCCACCTATGACAAAGCAGCACGGGACCAAGAGCCGGTTCGCCTCTCCCTGCATCTCCCTGACGCAGTCAGGAGCCAGTTCCTGAGGCCCTCACTCTGACCAGACCAGCACCGGGCTGTGTCTGCTGAGAGGCTGGCCTGGTCCCCACCCCAGGCTCCATGGGAGGGGGACACTGGGACCAACAAGACAAGACAAGGTGGCCTCCAGAACCATGCCCACGTGAGCCCAAGATTATTAACACAGGAGATTTCTGCACAGGGTCTGCCTTTGGGCCTTCTCAACTCCATGCTACAGGCTGGTGAGGAGAACCTCGGATTCCCTCATAGTGAAGCAAAGGATTCCTCTTCCATTTCAAGGACCAAAACCTCCATCCAAGAGCTTTGTATTTGAAGGTTGCTGAAATGCCACATCAGTGCACTCCTGATTTCTGGAAGCCACCAATCACCCTTTCCTTCAACACAAAACCCAGCTAATCCTAGGGCTCTAACCCCAGAATGTGAAATGAAGTCACACTTTCTCCACCCCAGGCATCTCCAGTGGAAGGGTAACCTAGAGTTCAAGATGTCGATGGGCCTATGCCGCCTTTTCCAAATTTCACGTCATCAAAGCTGACAATGGGGCTTCCCTGGTGGCGCAGTGGTTGAGAGTCTGCCTGCCAATGCAGGGGACACGGGTTCGTGCCCCGGTCCGGGAAGATCCCACATGCTGCGGAGCGGCTGTGCCCGTGAGCCGTGGCCGCTGAGCCTGCGCGTCCGGAGCCTGTGCTCCGCAACGGGAGAGGCCACAACAGTGAGAGGCCCGCGTACCGCAAAAAAAAAAAAAAGCGGACAATGATATTTCAAATAAGCCCAATTTTGCATCTTACAGCCAGGGAGACTGAGACCAGTGAGAGCAAGGGAGCATCCCAAAGGACCCAGGGGACAGTGGCCCCCACGGACAGGGCCTGAGACCCTTGAACCCCAGGCCAGGGCTCCCTCCTCCCAGAGCTGGCCAGGCTCAGACCCTGCTCTGCAACTCCCAGTCTCAGCAAGTCTCTCCCACCGAAGCCCTCCCCAAACACGCATACCCTATTATTTGTTCTTGGATGATTTCTTTAGAACGATTTTTCAAAACAACCTTTTCATTCAATCCATTCCCAATTTGTGAGCAATGTGTTCTCCCAGGAGTTGTGTTTTCTTGCTGGAGAAGGGATCTGAGAGGGGAAGCCTCGGAAAGCCGCCCCCTGCCCCCTCCAGCCAGTCTCTCCAGACACGCGCACACACACTCACACTGAAACATTGTCCTCGGAAGGACCGGCACAGCAGGGAAGGTCTAGCACTCCCAGTTCTGGATTCCTCTCATCCACACCCCTGCGCCTGGTGTGAACGCAGGAGCCCCGGGACGAGGAGCGCACTATCTCACAGGGAGGAGGGAGACGGACATGCTCGCCGCCGCTGCTCGCTCGGGGTGTCGCGCTGGCATGGCGTCCCCAGCTCCAGGGCAGCGAGGCCGGGGACATCGCAGCTGGGAGGGGCAGGCCCAGGCCGAGTCTGCGGCTGGCGATGCAGAGCCCGCAGGAGACCCTGCGCCTTCCTTCCTAGTCCGGTCCGTCGCCATCGGCTTGGAGAGAGCCTGGGGACCGCACCCGGTCACCCCTCGCCCCTCCGGAGCGGGGCGCGCCAGGCTCGCCCAGGTCGGTGCAGGGGAGGAGGTGCAGCCAGGTGCGGATGCAGGAAGGCAAAGGCCGCGCGGATCCCACAGCCCCAGAGGCGGTTGGGCCCCCGGTGCCGGACCGAGCGTCCCCTTACCGCAGAGCAGCAGCAGCAGCAGCAGTAGCGGGAAAACGTGCGGGCGCCGCCGCGCTCTTGTCTCCATGGCTGACCAGCTGTGGCGCGCGGTCCAGCTGTGTGGCGCACCATCCAGCTGAGGCGCGCGGTGCACCTGAGTCCCGGCTGGGGGCGCTAGGGGCGCCCGGGGGCGGAGCCCAGGCGGGGAAGGGGCCGCAAAAAGCCCGCCCCCAGGAGGTGCCTTCCCCCAGGATGTGCTCTGCGCCCCTTAGGATGCGCCTCCCTCCCACCCAGGTGCCCTCCCTCAGGTCGTGCTCCCCCAGGACGTGCTACCCCTCAGGACGCTTCCTCCCCCAGGATGCTCCCATCCCTAGGACGAGTACCCTAAGGACGCGCCCTATAGCCCAAAATATGTCTTCCCTCACTGGACGGTCCTTCCCCCAGGACGGATCCCCTCCCCAGCGCAAGCCCCCTTCCTGCAGCCCTGGGGGCGCGGCCCACCGCAAGTGAGCGCCTGGAAGGCTCCGCGCCCGACTGGGCTGCAGGGCAAGATGAGGGGCGGGTGAGGGCAGCCTGCCAAGGAGCGGGCAGGATCCTGCGGATGCACCCACCCTCCCCCCAGCCCGAAGAAGAGCTGGGCAAGGTGTCTGGAGAAGGACTGCTGTGCGTCTCTGTGCCATGAGACCGGCGAGGGCAGCGCCCCTGGGGAGAGAGCTGGCTGAGAGTGGGGATATCTCTGTGTGAAGGTGCGGAGAGGAGCCCTCAGGGTGGAGCGCAGCTGACCCCCGAACTCTTACTGGCCTCAGGCCCCCAGGATACTTTCCTGGGGCCTCGCCTGTGCCAGGAGCCTTTGCACCCCTCTGGACTAGAGCGGGTGGGGCCATACACGCGTGCACCCGGCTGCACTCTTGCACACACCCCACTGCCCATGGCTAGAACCGCGTCCTCAGGCCCTGGTCCTGCCCTGTGCCCTCTGGAGGCCTCAGGGGACAAGACGAGGGCCAGGAGAGTGACTGGGTACCCCTAAGGACCTGACCTAGAGGAGTGTCATGGGCTCCGAGGGGAGGGAGGGAGGGACTTGGGATTCTCCAACCATGGATCACTTCACCTGGCTTGGTCACCTCTGTCACCCTCAGCCCCTAGCATAGACTCTGGCCCCATGGACAGCTGGTCACATTGTCACTGGTGGGGACCCCTCTGCCCTACGGTGCCCCCAGTCCACACACCCCCCAGCACGTGCTGGTCTGAGGGCTCAGGGAGCTGGGTCAGGAAGATGGGGGCCCCCTCAGGGATTGGTTGCTCTCGGCCTGGGCCCTTCCCAGTCAGAGGGATGGAGCAAGTGGGCTCCCCACCTGGACAAGGGCTCCGCCTCTCTGAGTGGTGGAAGATGGGTAATACCCCCACCCCGAAGTCCAGGTCCTGCGAGGGAGGGTTGGGGAGAGGGATTCTAGTACAGGCATCGCAAAACAACTACCTTGCAAGAGCTGAACTGACCTTTCTTGCGTGAGGAAGTCCACTTAATAAGGGATTGAAGCTTTCTGTGCTTTTTCTGATTACAAACAGAATCATTTCAAGGGAGAATTCAAGCTAGTTAAAATTGACCAGCCGTCCTGCCTGCCTCTGCCCTAGGTGGTGGCAAGCACAGATGCAGGGGCGACTCAGCACCTGTGACCCAGGCCTTCCACGCGTTCAGCGGGGGCTGAAGTCTCGGCCAGTGTTTCCTGCCAGCTGCCCTCTCTCAGATGCCCTGCACCAAGGGAGACAAGCCAAGAGCACGGCCCAGGTGTCCACCAGTGTCCCAGGAGGCCACAGACTCACAGAGGCCTGCACCACTCCACGAGAGAGGCTAGGCCAGACCTCGCAGGCGATTGCACACAGCTAGCAGGCTGGAATGGGGGAGATGGGCCAGATGCGGGGGGCAGATCAGACAGCACCCTGGAGCCTGCCCCAGCCTGGGGCTGTGGCTCCACACTGACCGGTACTAGGGAATGAGCACCCTGGGAGGCAGGGCGCTGGATGAAGCTGCTCCCCTGTCTGCGATGCCCTCCCCTCCCCCATCCCGTAGACTCGGGTCCCTGCACCCTACTTCCATGGAGCTCCTCCGTGCCCCAGGGCAAACTCCCGAGGCCTACAGGCTGCCCACGCATCCCCGTTAGAGGGAGTGCCTGAGAGGCAGGGCCCTGGCTTCCGTTCCCCGTGCACAGGGCACGTGGTCTGCTGGCGCAGGGGGTTTCAGGCAGGTAGTGAGAAGGGGGTTGGGAGAGTCCCAGAGGGGCCATCGTGCTGGGGCCCCACGCTGCTGCTCCCACATTCATCCTGTCCTGGCACCCGCTGGGCACACTGGACCCCCCTGTGCAGAGCTGTCTCCCCTGCTGAGAGCCGGCTGCTCCTCTTCTCTCCAGAGAGGTCATCAGAGACTCTTCAAAGGTCATCAGAGACGCTTCAAAGGTCATCAGAGACTCTTGGCTGCCCCTCCCCCCACCAGATCCAGGCTGGCATTAGTGGTTGCTATGGTCTGTGGATCACAGAAGAAGGGACGTTCTGGGAACTCCAGGGCCAGAACTTAAGAGATGGGCAGCTCTGGCTTGTTGCTGTGCACAGCTGCTTTTTCACAGACAAGGAGAAGCCATGTGGGCAGCCCTGGGATGAGAGGTCACCTCGACATTCCTCCAGCTGCACTGAGGTCCTGGCTGAGTCGGGGCCAGCCTCTCCCAGGATGGTGAGGAAGGACACGTGTTTGCTGTATACGCCACTAGGTCTGGGTGCAGGGGTGTGAGGGTGTGATGTTCCCAGGAAGACAGGAGGGGCTGTCCCTGTGGAAAGATGAGCTTGAGAGGGGAAGGTGGGACGGTGGAGGCTGGGTAAGGGGACACCCTGGACAGGTGGGTTAGGGTCAGTGCTCATGACAGTGGGTGCTGCCCTAGGACGATGCTGTTTCATCCACAAGCAATCTGCCCTTAAGAGGGGGAGAGGCTGTAGCCTGGATCCCTCCAGGGATGGAAGCCCCTACTCACAAAACAGCCAGCTCCTCTGGGCCAAGCTGATGACGTCTGGGAGGCCAGCTGCAGCCCTCGGGCCTCAGGGCAGAGAGAACAGGCCAGGCCCAGGGGATTCCCTGAGCTCACAGGCTAGAACCATCTCCTCCCCACATGGATGGATCCAGAAACCCACCTGAGGGTCTCCCAGCCAGCCTTCCTCCTGTTCCCCTGAAGCCCCAACTGCCCTCGGTTCAGCTCACACACCCTTGAGAACAGGTCCAATCAGCTTTTATAGGAACCCGCCCCAAGCTCGAAAACCCTCAGGGAGCTTCGAGTTTTCCATCTGAAGCTGAAGGGGATAACTGCCCTGCCTCATTCTCAGGTCAGAGGTGAGGATTGAGGTCAAAGAAGCTTCTCTGTGCTGAGATTCATAGGCACTGGGGGATGGAGGTGGAGATGGTGGAGGTGGAGGTGCTGGAGGTGAGGATGGTGGAGGTGGACATGGTGGAGATGGTGATGGAGATGGTGGCGATGGAGATGGCGGAGCTGGAGATGGTGCAGATGGTGGTGGAGGTAGAGATAGAGATGGTGGAGGTGGAGATGGTGGAGGTGGAGATGGTGGTGGAGGTGGACATGGTGGAGATGGTGGAGATGGTGGAGGTAGACATGGTGGAGCTGGAGATGGTGCAGATTGTGGTGGAGGTAGAGATAGAGATGGTGGAGGTGGAGATGGTGGTGGAGGTGGCGATGGAGATGGTGGAGCTGGAGATGGTGCAGATGGTGGTGGAGGCAGAGATAGAGATGGTGGAGGTGGAGATGGTGGAGGTGGACATGGTGGTGGAGGTGGACATGGTGGAGATGGTGGAGATGGTGGAGGTAGACATGGTGGAGCTGGAGATGGTGCAGATGGTGGTGGAGGCAGAGATAGAGATGGTGGAGGTAGAGATGGTGGTGGAGGTGGACATGGTGGAGATGGTGGAGGTAGACATGGTGGAGCTGGAGATGGTGCAGATGGTGGTGGAGGTAGAGATAGAGATGGTGGAGGTGGAGATGGTGATGGTGGAGCTGGAGATGGTACAGATGGTGGTGGAGGTAGAGATAGAGATGGTGGGGGTGGAGACGGTATAGTGGAGATGGAGGTGGAGATAGGGAGGACCCAGATGGCCATGACAGGCCCAGAGTAGCCATCATGCCTGTCAGGCTCGTCTGGCTCCTCCTTGCGGCACAGCCACTCTGAGCAGGTGGCTTCCGCATTGGGAAGGCAAGGCCATCAGACCCCACCTTCTCTAGCAGGCCTGCAGGCAGCTCCCTGAGGGTCCTCTCCTCACCCCTGCCTGGCCACGGGCCACCAGATGGGAAAATAGCAGCTGTGTTGATTGAGGAGGGGCCCCTGCAGGGTCCAGGGACCCATGCCAGGTCCTCTGGGAAACACAGGCACTGGACGAGCACGAGGCCCTCCCCTGTGGTTCATGGTAGGCTCAGGCCCCGTGGAGTAAGCTGAGCCCTGAAGGGTGAGCCCAAGTGGTCTTTCTCCCCTGCGAGTGGCCTGGCAGCCAGTGCCACCCAGAGACCAGCTCAGACGGTGTCATGGGGTGGGGAGATCCCCTGCCCCCAGGGGAGGGGACAGGGCTCACTGCTGGATCCCACAGGGGCTGCTCCCCGTCTGTACTGCCGGGCCCCAGGGTCTGAGACCCCAGAGAGGAAGCAGCCACCCCTGCACCTGCGTCTTCTCACGTGTGACACGGGTACGCTCGGTTCCCACGCCCACGTATGATGCACCCAGGCAGCGCCTGGCCCCTGACTCACTCCTCCTGAGGGTGCGGCCCCCTGCCGCTGGGGTCTGCTGACCAGGCATCCCTACAGCTGCGGTCCTGCGTTCCTTCGTAGGCCACCCAGTCTCCGTTCACGGTCCTCTATAGCAAACTCTCCCGTGCCAATTACTGTGTGGCTTCTCTCTCCTGATCCAGCCCTGACTGACACAGTAGTCTCATGATATTTATTCAATAATTTTTCTTGTAATGGTTTTAGGAGCAAATTCTCTCGACAGTAAAGGAGCTTCTTCTCTAAGTGGAGGGTTTGTGAGCAAATGGGATCAGAGAAACACGGGGCGTATCGGCTCCACGCATCTCGCCCAGGAGCCAGCATGAGAGGAGCCGAGGCTCCTTCTGGGAGACTCCCCTCAAAACCCAGACGGTGGGAGACTTGGCTGGACAGGCCGGCGGAGCGGGGCAGGTGCACGGGTACTTGGCGCCCCCTGCCGGTGAAACATTGTCTCTCCATCCTCAGTGAAGCGCCAGACGTGACCCCCGCAAGTGATGCGGCAGAGGGTCTGTACACAAAGTAGGGGCGGCAGGGAGATACCCCTCGGCCGGCCGGGAGAGGGACCTGACCCTCAGCTGTTTCCCAGGGCCCAGAACTCAACTCTCTGTGTTGCTGTTGTTGTTTTTGTCGTTGTCGTTGTGAAACACACATCACATAAAATTTACCATCCTAACCACTTTCAAGTGTACAGTTCAGGGGCATTAAGCGAACTCACATGTTGTGCTACCAACACCACCATCCATATCCTGAACTTTTCATCGTCCCAAACTCTGCCCCCATTAAACAGTAATTCCCCTTGTCCTCTCCCGCAGCCCCTGGCAACCACCATTCTACTTTCTGCCTCTATGAATCTGCCTGCCAATGCAGGGGACGTGAGTTCGATCCCTGCTCCAGGAAGATCCCACATTCCGTGGAGCAACTAAGCCCATGCGCCACAACTACTGAAGCCTGCGCACCCTAGAACCCGCATGCCCCAACTACTGAGCCTGCATGCTACAACTACTGAAGCCCACGCACCTAGAGCCCGTGCTCCACAGCAATGAGAAGCCCGTGCGACACAACGAAGAGAAGCCCCCGCTCGCCTCAACTAGAGAAAGCCCTCACCCAGCAATGAAGACCCAACACAGCCAAAAATAAATTTTTAAAAACAAGAAACGTGGGTGACCTCAGAAGCTGAGAGCCAGTGAGGAGGGGGGACCTCAGTCCTACAACCGCAAGGAAGTGAATTCTGCCAGTGACACAAACAAGCAAGGAAATGGATCCTCCCCTGGAGTCTCCAGGAAGAAGGGGGCCCTGAGACACCCTGACTGTAGCCCAAGGGACCCAAACTGGACTTCTGACCTACAGAACTATAAGAGGATAAGCGTGTGGATTTAAGTTGCTGCGTTTGTGGTCAGTGTCATGGCAGCTCCGGAAAGCTCACCCACCCTAAAACAAATACGCTAAGTCCCCTACGTATGAGCGAGTTCCGTTCCCAGAGCGCATTCGTAAGTCCAATTTGTCCACACGTGTAACAGAGTTAGCCTAGGTACCCAGCTAACACAATCGGCTATGTAGTACTGTGCTGTAATAGGTTTATAATACTTGTCACACAAATAATACATAAAAACAAACAAACACAAAAAATAAACATTTTTAATCTTACAGTGCAGTACCTTGAAAAGTACAGCAGTGCGGTACAACAGCTGGCATCCAGGGGCTGGCATCAAGTGAACAGGCGAGAAGAGTTACTGACTGGAGGAGGGAGAGGAGGTGGGAGATGGTAGAGCTGAAGGATCGCCAGCAATAGGACACGGAGGGCAAGCTGCAATGTCGCTCATGCCTGACGTGGATGGAACACACGTTCACATCTTTGAAAGTTCACAGCTTGAAGGTTCGTATGTAGGGGACTTACTGTACAGCTCACGTCTTGCCTTGGGCTCCCTGAAACAGACCTCGACACCAGGAACAGCATGAAACCAACGTGAGTGGTTTCTGGGGAGGCCCGGGGAAGTGGGGTTCACTTGAGGTGGGAGAGGCGAGAGAGGGCGCAGGGGAGGAAGAGGAGGTCCAGCCCCAGAGGAGTGTGGGCCAGGCCAAAAGCAGTGAAGCCCCCAGGGGGGCGCTCAGGGAATGTCCGTTTTATTTTGTGTGCAGTAGGCCTGCTCTGCAGAGCTGATTAGGTGGTGCTTTCAGCAGGCCCCTCTAGCCACAGGGAGGGCACAGCCGGCAGATGCTGACAGGACTCCAGAAGGGATGGACAGAGTGAGAGCGAGTGACGAGTCAAGGACGGCTGTCCAGGGAGTGCCCCGGCAGTCCAGTGGTTAGGGCTCCACGCTTCCACTGCAGGGGGCACGGGTTCGATCCCTGGTCAGGGAACTAAGATGCCACATGCTGTGCGGTGAGGCCACAAAAAACCAACCAAACAAACAAAAACCAAAAACAACCACAACAACGAAACACAATTTTAAAAAAAAAAGATGGCTGCCCAGGATAGCAGCTCAAACCCCCAGGGGGTGCTGGTGGCGGTCCCTGAGTGGGGAGAAGAAAGATGTGGGCTGGCAGGAAGGGGTCTGCTTGAGCCCTGCAGGGGAATGTCCCCAGGCAGGTCCATGCCTGGGCCTGGAGCCCGGGGGGCAGGCTGGGTGGAGAAACAGGCCTATAGGTCTTTGGCATCCAGATGGTATCTGAAGCCAAAGGAAAGCACGAGATTCCCAGGTAAAGTGTAGAGTGAAGAGAAAACGAGCCCAGACAGAGGTTTGGGCGCTCTGACGCTGAGGTGTTCCTGGAGCACCATTTCTGAACCACCCAGACCCCGGTCCTGTCACTCGAGTTTCTAGAAAACACAGGCTTTGGAGCCGGCCCTCTCGGCTGGAAACCTCAGGCTGAGGGTCCGTGAAGTGAGCACATCGCTGAAACTCTGAGCTTCAGGATTTTACCTTCAAGATGGAGCACAGGGTCCATGCAGAGCTGCAGTGGTACCCACGTGAGCCGGGCCGTGTGCTCTGACCCTCCCTCCACGCCATGCCGCACCACACACACTGCCGAGCGATAGCAGAATTCAAGGAACTGAACAAATTGAACGAAAGGACAGGGCCTTAAACAGGCAGCATTTAAAATCAAGGAGGAAAGAGTGGGCTTGGAGCAATCTGTCAGCTTTGAGGGAAATCAATTATATTAATTCCTGACCTGATACACTTGCACACATATGATTTCCAATGAACCAAAAGAACTTAACGTTAAAAATCCATCAGAGTATTACTAAAACTACAGAAGGATGTGTTTCTAACTCTGGGCTAGATTAGTCCGGGTTATAGCAGGAAGGCACAAAGGAGCGCACAATTCTGACCACATAAAATTTTACATCTTTCACAGGACAAAAGAATACCATAGAGTGGTAATAAAAACAACCTAACGAAAGGAAGTATTTGCAACACACAGAATTCATATCCAACAGGTAAGAGGAATGTCTACAAATCAGTAACAGCCTGACAGGAAAGTGCACGGGCCACAGAGTATGAACAAGCAGGGCCCAGGAGACGATGAAACGGGGGTAACATAAAATGCGGTCACCTCGCTAGTGATGAGGGAGACAAAATTCAAACAGGTGTAAGTTCTGATGCCATCAGCGTGCCTGACATCCACAGAACAAGCGTGGCTGGCCGAGGGGTGCTGCTGAGCACCGAGCCACAGGGCCCGCTCCAGGGTGCTGGAAGGAGATGGACGCTGGCCACTGCAGGAGTGACCCTGCCAGGACAAGATAGGAGGCCATCTCCTGCCCCACCCCCTCCAGTCCCCCTCTGACGCCTCCTACTGCAGCATCTAACAGGAAGCCAGCTGGCAACGCGGCCTCGGAGATGTGGCTCTCAGATCCCTCGCTCTGTGTGACTATTTAGGTTTAATTACCCACAGTGAAACAAATTACAGTTTCAGGTCCTCAGTTGCACTAGTCACGCTAGTACTCAAGAGCCTCCTGTGGCTGCATACTGGACATACTTCCACCGCTGGAGAAAGTTCTGGGGAGCGGCGCTGCCCAAGTCACAGGGGCGGGCAGGCTGGTGGCATCCACGATGGCACTCTTGTCCTCACAGTGTCTCCTGAGGGCAGAGAGGGGGGCCGTCTCCCCAAACCTCCCTTCTCAGGCTTGAGAAATGTACGCATTGCGGAGGTGCTCCCCACTTCCCTGGGGACCAGCAGAGAGACCGCCACACTCACCACCTGCCTCGGCCGTCCCCCTCTACTCCTCCCCTACAATCACCTCCTTCACCACATCCAGACAGGGGTGGGACACACATGACCACTGCCCATCCATCCATTCACTCAGCAGGTATACACTGGAAAAGTCCCACCATAAACAAGCTTTCCTTTTCCAGCTGGACCCTGACAGATATTCCGGCTGAAGTTCACATTAGGGATGGCAGACCTGAGCCTTCAATAACATGACCTGCTTACCTCATCAATGACCTGATTCGCATGAAGTCCCTCTGTAGCACATGCTGGAGTCTGGCTTGTCCAACTTCCCTGGCTTCAAATCTCGGCCCTGCTCTCCTACACACCCCTGTGGCTGAAATGAAAGAACGGTTGTCTGTCTCCTGTGGGAAGCATGCTCCTTGAACAGTGCCAAGTCAAAAGTACGTGCCCAATGCATACCTGCTGAATGAATGGATGGATGGGTGGTGGTCATGCATGTCCCACCCTCTCTGGCTGGCAGATCACTCAGCCTGCCAAAGCTGGTGAGCAAGAGAGCCATTACATCTGCATTTTGAGAAGCGGTTAGGAGGACCGACCCTGAGGCACAAGGTCACAGGGACAGGGAGGTAGGTGAGAGTGAGGAGTGGAAGTGACGTATTTAGGGATAACATTGGCAGGACTTGGCCGGAAGGCCCCAGGGTTCTGGCCAGGCTTGGTGGTGGAGGTGCAGGCTTAGCTGGAGAGGGGCTGGCCGGAGCTCAGAGGACAAACAGGGCTGCCTGGGGTGGGCCGTGCAGAGGGCTCGGCCACGTGCGTTCAGGACCTCGCCATTTAGAGGCTGGCTGCAGGAGGTTAAGCCTCCCGCCAGGCACAAAGGAGGGGCTGCCAGGCCGGGAGCGCCTGGTGTCACAGTGGGCACAAGAGGACCACACATCACGGGGAGCAGGACGATGAGGGCTAGGGATGCCCACAGAGGTCGGCAGAATCCTGGCAGGAGTGGATTCAGAGGCGGCTGGGTCTGCTCTCCCTGCACTGAGCCTGGAGGGGAGAGCTGTGTGCAGTCTCTCCAGCCACAAGGGACCTCTGCTCCTCTCTCCAGGCGACTCCGTGCCCTCGCTGTTCACTTAGGACGCTGACTTTTCTTATTCTTGGAAACCACCATTTCCTTCGCACTTAGCCTTGGGGGCCCTCCTCCATGTCTGCTGCCCTGGATGACTGTGCCTTCTGTCTCCACCTGGCTCTGCCCCCAACTTCACACGCCAAGATCCAGCTCTGGAGTCGTCTCCTCTGAGCAGCTATCCCTGGCTCCTTCTCTGACACCCCCTCCCACTTCTGGGCTCAGGATTCTCTGTGGTTACAGCTCTCTGCCGTGACATCTGGTAGCCCCAAGCCACCCCCTCCGCAGCCTGGGAAACGGGTTTTGCCATCAAGTGCTGGAATAGAACTGTCTTTGCCGAACTTAATGAAACTGCCCGGCAGCACGAGCAGTGGAGAACACTGGTCTGCAGAGAGATGGAGCCCAAATGCCGGTTCTTCCTCTGGTCTAGCTGCATGCTTCCCCCACCTCTGTGTGATCCATGGTTTCTCCTTTTGTTACCGAGTCCAAGCTCGCTCTGCTCACCGCACGACAGGCCAATAAATCAGAGACAGGTGTTGAGGCAGGGAATACGACTTTATTCAGAAAGCAGGCAGATCGAGAAGACGGCAGATTAAAGTCTCAAAATAACCATCTTATCGGGGTTTGGATGCCAGTTTCTTTTATAGCACAGAGAGGGGGAGGAGATGAGGAAGTAAAGTAAAAAGGCCATAAGTTTTGCAGATATCACCTGGAATGACCAGCCTTGGGGAGGGGAGGTGTTAATTTCTTCTTTCTTGCAGCCATCCACAGGTGGACAGGGTCCGGATGTTTGCCTGAACAAAGGCACTTTGGTTTAACATTCAGGCAGAGGGGCGGGGTTCCCAGAGGCAGGCCATTGTGTAGAGACAGTATCCTTTTAGTGAACAAAAGCGGCGGAAAGCAAAGGTTAAAGTAAAAGGAACAGATCCAACATGTCAAATTTGGCTCTTCCGGTTACACTTTGGCTGTGCAAACTGCTTTTTAATTTTTTAGATGAGATTCATGTAAAATAATAGAACGTGGAAGATGCCAAATTGTTTTTAATTAATTTGTTATGATCATGCTACCACTCGGTAATTGTAAAACTGTCTTTTAAAGTTAAAGAGTGACCTCAGAAACATGGTGGAGTGGAAAACTACCTTTGTCCTTCCCCTTCGATCTATACCCGGTAAGACATCCACAGCTCAGCAAAGGCTCCTCTGCCCAACACAACAGGACGGGGAATGTCCACACATCAGTACATCTAAAGGTGGGTGAACTGAAATAGAGAAGACAGAACCGTGGGAACAGTGGAATGGGTGCCTGCCTGCAGTCCCAGCCCTCTGACCACGGCAGCTGAGCCCACAGCTTCAGAGAACCCAGGAGCAGCAGAAGAAGGGGCACATACGACTCAGGCGTCCCAGATGCACCGGCACCCGTGGCCACAGGTAACTGGGCAGCAGTGGCAGTGAGGGCTGGGGGACCATCCTCCCAGCCACTGAGGCGCCCACGACACGCCCCCATCTGCAGTGGTGGAGCCCGGGAACCTTACAACACCAGACACAGGAGAGGTGGACCCTGGCTCCCCTCCCCTCGTCTTCCCTCCTCCACAGGGAGCCTGTGTCTCCGGGGATCCCAGACATAAGGAAAGAGCCCACCATCCCAGGGACGACAGCAGCCCTGGCAGAAACAAGGCAGCAATGACCCCAGAGGCACAAGAAATGACAATGAAGGCACAGAGCCACACTTTTTACAGAGACGACGAAGCTGGAAAGTGCACTGAAATAGAACCAGAGGCAGCTCAGCTAAGAGAAACCAAAAACTTGTGTGATAGCGCCACCTACTGGAAAATAAAAGAAAGGACTCTAATTCCCAATCTGTCCAGTCTCAAATGCACCAGCACAGTTCATCAAACAACACGAAGAACCACAGTAACACTACACAAAAAGAAAATGACAATTCTCCAGACACCAAACTTAAAGTCATGAAATATTGTGATCTGATAGAGAATTCAGATAGCTGTCATCAAGAAACTCAGAGAGGGCTTCCCTGGTGGCGCAGTGGTTGAGAGTCCGCCTGCCAATGCAGGGGACACGGGTTCGAGCCCCGGTCCGGGAAGATCCCACATGCCGCGGAGCAGCTGGGCCTGTGAGCCGTGGCCGCTGAGCCTGCGTGTCCAGAGCCTGTGCTCCGCAACGGGAGAGGCCACAACAGTGAGAGGCCCGTGTACCTCAAAAAAAGAAAAAAAAAGAAAAACTCAGAGATACAAGAAAAGTCAGAAAGGCAGTTTAATGAGCTCAGGAATAAAAACGATGAACAGAAGGTACACTTTACCAAAAAGACCGAAACTCTCAAAAGGAACCAAAGAGAAATTCTGGATCTGAAGACCTCAATAAATGAGATGAAGAGAGTATTAGCACTGGAAATGGAGCAGACCATATGGAAGAGAGAATTAGTGAGCTCCAAGATATAAGATAGAAATCTAACAATAATACAAGTAAAAGAGGAAAGAGAAATAAGATATTCCTTTAAATGAGGAAATCCTACAAGAGCTATCTTTTAGGAAGGGCAATATTAGCATAATGGGTATCCCAGAAGGAGAAGAGAGGGAGAAGGGAGCTTATTTAAAGAAATAATAGCTGAACACTTCCCAAATTTGGGGAAGGAACTGGATACACAAGTCCATGAAGTTACAAGAACACCTAATTACCTCAACGCAAGAAGACTTTCTTTGAGACACATTATATTAAAATTGCCAAAAGTCAAGGAAAAAGAAAGAATTTAAAGGCAGCCGGGGAAAAAATGGTAATCTACAAAGGAACCCGAATTAGGCTATCAGCAGATTTCTCGGCAGAAACCCTACAGACCAGAGGGAGTGGAGTGACATTCTCAAAATACTGAAAGATAAAAATTGTCACTCAGGAATACTCTATACAGGGACTTCCCTGGTGGCGCAGTGGTTGGGAATCCTCCTGCCAGTGCAGGGCACAGGGGTTTGATCCCTGGTCTGGGAAGATCCCACATGCTGCAGAGCGACTGAGCCCATGTGCCACAGCTGCTGAGCCTGCACTCTGGATCCCACGAGCCACAACTACTGAAGCCCACATGCCTGAAGCCTGTGCTCCGCAGCAAGAGAGGCCACCGCAATGAGAAGCCCACGCACTGCAACAAAGTGTAGCCCCCGCTCGCTGCAACTAGAGAAAGCCCACGTGCAGCAGTGAAGACCCAACACAAAAATAAAATAAATTAATTTTTTTAAAAAAAGGAATACCCTATACAGCAAATTTGTCATTCAAAAATGAAGAAGAAATAAAGACTTTCCCAGACAAACAAAGGTGAGGGAATTCATCACCACTAGACCTGCTTTACAAGAAATGCTGAAAGGAACTCTTCTACCAAAAACAAAACAGCAAAAATACACAAAACTTTGAGCAAGGGGCTTCCCTGGTGGCGGAGTGGTTGAGAGTCCGCCTGCCGATGCAGGGGACACAGGTTCGTGCCCCGGTCTGGGAGGATCCCACGTGCCGCGGAGCGGCTGGGCCCGTGAGCCATGGGCGCTGAGCCTGCGCGTCCGGAGCCTGTGCTCCGCAACGGGAGAGGCCACAACAGTGAGAGGCCCGCATACCGCAAAAAAAAAAAAAAAAAAAAAAAAGGAAAGCAGAAAAACAGCTATAGCTATCTCATTTTCAGGTATAAGTAACAAACTTACAACAAAAAAAGGGATAATTTGAGACAACAAAAACATAAAAGGGGAAGAAGAAAAGGATGAAACTCATATAGGTAAATGAAAATAAGATACTATCAGCAGAAAAAGGACTGTTTTAGACTCACAGACATAGAAAACAAACTTTTGGTTACCAAAGGGGAAAGGGGGGAGGGCAGGATAAGTTAGGAGTTTGGGATTAACAGATACACACTACTACGTATAAAATAGATAAACAACAAGGACCTACTGTATAGCACAGGGAACTATAATCAATATGTTGTAATAACCTATAATGGAAAAGAATCTGAAAAGGAATATATGTAACTGAATCGCTTTGCTGTACACCTGAAACTAGCAAAACGTAAATCAACTATACTTCAATTTTAAAAGGTGGGGGGGAGATGAGATTAGGAGGCTAGCTTTGATGCTGTATTTCCATAATAATTCACACAAGTTTTTTTTATATAAATTTATTTATTTACTTATTTATTTTGGCTGCGTTCATTCTTCATTGCTGCACACAGGCTTTCTCTAGTTGCAGCGAGCGGGGGCTGCTCTTTGTTGCAATGCATGGGCTTCTCATCACGGTGGCTTCTCTTGTTGTGGAGCACGGGCTCTAGGCACAAGGACTCAGTAGTTGTGGCACACGGGCTTCAGTAGTTGTGGCTCACGGGCTCCAGAAAGCAGGCTCAGTAGTTACGGCACACGGGCTTAGTTGCTCCGCAGCATGTGGGATCTTCCCGGCCCAGGGCTCAAACCCTTGTTCCCTGCATTGGCAGGCACACAAGATTTTTTAAAAAGAAAAAGGACTATTTTATCTATGAGACATTTTATACAAACCTCAGGGTAACGAAGAAAACATAAACACAGAGCAGAGACATGAAACACAAAAAAAACAAAAAAAAAGGAAACTGAGAAAAATACCAAAGAAGACCACCAAACCAAAATGGCAGACAGAAACACAAGGAAAAAGAAACAATGGAGGTATAGAGAAACCAGAAAACCAAAGATAAAATGACAGTACTAAATCCTCATTTATCAATAATCACCCTAAGTGAAACTGGATTGACTTCACCAATCAAAAGACACAGAGTGGGGCTTCCCTGGTGGCACAGTGGTTAAGAATCTGCCTGCCAATGCAGGGGACACGGGTTTGAGCCCTGGTCTGGGAAGATCCCACATGCCGCGGAGCAACTAAGCCCGTGCGCCACAACTACTGAGCCTGCGCTTTAGAGCCTGTGAGCCACAACTACTGAGCCTGCCTGCCTCAACTACTGAAGTCCACCCACCTAGAGCCTGTGCTCCACAACAAGAGAAGCCACTGCAGTGAGAAGCCTGCGCACCGCAATGAAGACCCAACACAGCCAAAAATAAATAAATAAATAAATAAATAAATAAATAAATAAATCTATAAAAAAAAAAAAAAGACACAGAGTGGGTGGATTAAAAAATAAGACCCAACTATATGCTGTCTCTAAGAGGCTCACCTCAGCTCTGGAGACAAACATAGGCTCAAAGTTAAGGGATGGAAAATGATACTTCGAGCAAATGGCAGCCAAAACAAAGCTGGTATAGCCATACTTATATCAGACAAAACGACTTCAAGCCAGAAAAGGTAACAGGAGACAAAGATGGACGTTATGTATTGATAAAGGAGACAATTCATCAAGAAGACAGAACAATGATCGATATATATGCATCTAACATAGGAAAACCAAAATATTTAAAGTAATTATTAACAGTTCTAAACGGAGAAATTGACTGTAACACAATAATAGTAGAGGAGTTTAACACCCCCAACATCAGTGGAAAGATCATCCAGACAGAAACTCAACAAGGAAACAACACCCTTAAGTGAAACATTAGACCAGATGGATTTGATAGATTTATAAAGAACATTCTATCCAAATGCAGCACAATACACATTCTTCTCAAGTGCACTTGGAACTTTCTCAAGGATAAACCATATGTTGAGACACAAAAGAAGTCTCAATAAATTTAAGATTGAAATCATATTAAACATATTTTCTGATCACAATGGAATGAAACTAGATGTCAACTACAAGAAGAAAGTGGGAAAAATCACAAATATGTGGAGACTGAACAACATGCTACTGAACAACTCCTGGGTCAACAAAGAAATCAAAGGAGAAATCACAAATTACCAGAAGACAAATAAAAATAAATATACTACATACCAACATGTGATGCTGCAAAAGTGGTACTAAGAGAGAAGTTCATAGCAATACAGGTCAACTCAAGAAACAGGAAAAATCTCAAGTAAACAATCTAACTTTATACCTAAAGGAACTAGAAAAAGAACAAATGAAGCCCAAAGTTAATATAAAGACTGAAATAATAAAGACCAGAGCAAAAATAAATCAAATAGAGACTAAAAAGACAACAGAAAAGATCAAAGAAACTAAGAGCTGGTTCTTTGCAAAGACAAAATTGACAAACTATTAGCTAGACTCACTAAGGAAAAAAGAGAGAAGGCTTTGATAAATAAAATCAGAAACAAAGAGGAGGAAAAAAAGATAGATACCACAGGAATACAAGGACTATAAGAGAATATTATGAACAGCTACACACCAACAAGTTGAACAACCTAGAAGAAATGGACAAATTTTTAAAATCATACAAACTTCCAAGACTGAATCAGGAAGAAATTTTAAAAATCTGAATATACCAATCACTAATACAGAGACTGAAGCAGTAATCAAAAAGCTTCCAGGGCTTCCCTGGTGGCGCAGTGGTTGAGAGTCCGCCTGCCGATGCAGGGACCACGGGTTTGAGCCCTGGTCCGGGAAGATCCCACATGCCGCGGAGCAACTAAGCCTGTGCACCACAACTACTGAAGCCCATGTGCCTACAGCCCGTGCTCTACAAGAGAAGCCACGGCAATGAGAAGCCCACGCACCGCAACGAAGAGTAGCCCCTGCTCGCCGCAACTAGAGAAAGCCCACACGCAGCAACGAAGACCCAACACAGCCAAAAGTAAATAAATAAAATAAATAAATTTTTAAAAAAGACAACAGCCATTGTCACCACAAGAAGAGCTTGAGCCCAGGTGTTGTTCCACACCTGATCCATTCATAGCCTTGTTTAACCACCAGAGTCAGAAACCCACTTGGACAAGATTAAGCGCTAGGTGGGCTGGCCGGGGGCCACCTGGGACCCCTGCCCCCACTCTCCCATCTCCCTCCCCGTGCTGCAGAGGGACCCAGGCACGGACGTCCATCCTTGGAGCCTACCGCTAAGACAGAAATCTCCAGATCGAAAAGGCCTGCTGGCGGGCCCTACCATCACCACCCTTGTGTGCCAGAGACCAGCAGCGGCTACCAGGAGTGGGGAGAGCCCTGCCCCACAAACACCCTTCCAGAGAGGAACCTCGGGACCCCACACGATGGTCTCCACAGTGTTTCTCTTCTCCGGGTTTTACTTCGTAAAGGGCATCAGCCATCCCTGTGTCTGCAGAGCGCCGAGCTCCCCTGCAGGCTGCTCTGTGCTGCACGTGTTTGGTGTGAATCCTCAAGAGGTATATTCTCTACTCTGCTCTGGGCCACAGTTTGAGATGGTTTTCCTTGCCATGTTCTGTGGGTGGGAGAGTTTGATTTCTAGATCTTTGAGTCCTTAGAGCCCCATCTTGGGCACATCCTGGGTTTTGTCTCCTGCTGGCTGTGTTCAATACCAAGTTCGGCTGGCAGGTCAAAGGCCACTTACGGCTCTGCTGAGCCTTCCTGGGGTCCTTCTTTCACCTAACTCAGCTCCTGATCATTTGCTGCTACCCGGCGAGGTCTGTTTTCTGTTCAGGACTTTTTTCCTTGTCTTCACAAGGAGGCTCAGCCGGGACACCTAGGGGGAGTCCCCTCCCCTGGAAGGTGCTGCTCTTGGTGCTTCCATTCCGCCCACCCCTCTTCCACCTGGAGTTCTGCATCCTTCTCCCCAACCAGTTCCCAAATGTGGTGTCTTGGGGCTCAGCCAGGAACCCCTCCCTGCACTCCTTCCCTGCAAACCCCATGCATTTCCCATAAGCTGACAGCTCCCCTGATGTTCCGGACACTTCTGGCCTCTGGCTTGCTGTATATCCGGGTCCCAGTGGGTCCGCCTCCAAAGTGCATGGATGCCCCTCACCGCACAGCGCCCCGCCTCACCCCTGCTGCTGTAGAAGCCACCTGGTCTCCCCCCTCACCCTGCCCACCCCTCCCTCTGTTCACACAGCAGCCCAAGAGGTCTTTCTAAACACGCACCAGACCCTCCTCTGCTCAGGCCCTTCATTTATTCCCATCACACTTGGACGAACGTGCAAAGCCCTTTTCCTGGACCATCGAGACGTGCGGTCTCTGTCTCTGCTGCTGTCCCCTCGGTCCCCATGTTCCCACCGTTCCAGCCCCTCCAGACACTCCCCGCTTTTTTTTTTTTTTTTTTTTTGCGGTACGCGGGCCTCTCACCATTGTGGCCGTTGCGGAGCTCCAGGCTCCGGACGCGCAGGCTCAGCGGCCATGGCTCACAGGCCCAGCCGCTCCGCGGCATGTGGAATCTTCCCGGACCGGGGCACGAACCCGTGTCCCCTGCATCAGCAGGCGGACTCCCAACCACTGCGCCACCAGGGAAGCCCAGACACTCCCCACTCTTGGCCTCAGTCCCCTTCTCCCAGACTGGACAGGCCCGAACTAGCCCCAGTCTGGCCCCGTGCCTGTATTCTCCGCTGCACTGCTTGCGCTCATGGATCAATGGTAACGGAGTCCCCTGTCCCCGGTGGCCTTGCACAAAGCCCACGTCATGGATCAGCTAGGACAAAGGGACATGGCCAAAGCAAAGCTCCCGTTCACGGCTCACTTCCTAGAGCAGGAACGCAAAGGCAGCTGTCCAGGCTTACCTTGGGGTCCCTGTCTTCCAATCCTGTGGGTTTTGATGCTTTCAGTGAGAATTCTGACCACTATTGCTTGGCTTCCTGAGTCGCCCTTGGGAAGGGGAAGTGGATCTGAGTTGCCTCTCCACCATTACAGAAGCGCAAGGCTGGCTTCTGATTCTTCAAGAGGACCCAGTGAGACTGACACCCGAATCACATAGAAAACAGACTTCTGACCCGCAGCCCGCAGCAGCCAGCCCAGGAAGCCAGCCTGCTGTCTCTAGGGACAATCCAGGAAGCTAAACAATAACCCCTGTAACAATCAGCCCCAAAAGGCCAGAATTTGGTCGATAACTGACAGCTTCCCTAATTTCAGTCCCTACCTCCAACTCAGGACCAACCAGAGAAAGCCAAACACGCTCCCCCAACCAATCACATGGGACCCCCCCTTCTAGTGAGGGCACCTCCAGCTTCCCCAGGCCCACAGCCCCCACCAGGGCAGCCCTGAGCCCTCCTTCTCCTCCAGGAAGCTGTCCCACTGCCCTGCCTGCCCTTGAGTCTCTGCCAAACCAAGTGATGGGAGCAACTCCCTCGCTACAGCCAGCTCTGAACACACACCTCTGCCTTCCCCATCTCGTTGGTTTTGTTTATTTCCACAGAAGAAAGCTAGATTTTATGAAAAATCTCCAATTACTCTTTTTTTTTTTTTTTTTTTGGCTGCGTTGGGTCTTCATTGCTGCGTGCGGGCTTTCTCTAGTTGCAGCGAGCGGGGGCTACTCTTCACTGCAGTGCGCAGGCTTCTCATTGCCGTGGCTTCTCTTGTTGTGGAGCACGGGCTCTAGGGCGCGTGGGCTTCAGTAGTTGTGGCACGTGGGCTCAGTAGTTGTGGCTTGCAGGCTCTAGAGTGCAGGCTCAGTAGTCGTGGCACACAGGCTTAGTTGCTCCACGGCATGTGGGATCTTCCTGGACCACGGCTCAAACCCGTGGCACCTGCATTGGCAGGCAGATTCTTAACCACTGCGCCACCAGGGAAGTCCCTCCAATTACTTTAATGTTGAGAACAAACATAAAATTTTAAATGTCATGGAGGTGACAGGGCTGCAAGGTTGTCATGTCTGTTGAGTAAAGTGGGAGCCTCTGACCTCTGACTCCTAGTGGCAGGAATTGTGGGAAACAGTTTTGGCCTCTTTTCTAAGCCGGCAGGGTGGTGCTGTGGGCCCTGGCCTGGCCCTGGGGATGCGACCTGCAGGCTTGTACAGATCCTCTCCTTGGTCCCTGTCCTCCCGGCAAGCCTTGCTCCGCTCTCCGAGCTGTCAGGCCCCCATCATGAAGGAAGGGGTGTGCCTCTGGCTCGCTGGCCTTGTTGAAAAGCCCTCCCATTGTGAGCCCATTAGTGCTAATTCTCTACCCAAGGCTCCATCTGAGGCAGGACAAGCCCACTGGGCTGGGATTCAAGGGTTTATGGAGACACCACGAGGGGGGAGGCTCCACCCTGCTCTCCCCCTGATCACGGGGCTGGACCCCCACTTCCTCAGCTCCAGGACACCCAGGCCCCTGGTCCACATTCCTTCTGCCCAGGCCTCACCCTTATCAGCAAGACAGGCAGTGGGCTCTCCCGGGGTCTCCCTGCCCCTCACGGTCCCACCTCCCAGTCAGCCAGCAGAGGGCCTTTCTGAAACATACTGGCCGTGCCCACCCACCCTGACACCTGGCCTGGCTCCATGCCCTGTGTGGTCCAGGTCTGCGACCTCCCCAGCTCCCTCCCACTTGAGTGACGTGGTTATCAGACTCCCCTAGAACTGGGGTCCCCAACGCCGGGGCCGTGGACCAGTACCGGTCGGCAGCCTGTTAGGAAGCAGGCCGCACAGCAGGAGGTGAGCAGTGGGCGATGGAATCTTCATCTGCCACTCCCCATCACTGGCATTACCGCCCGAACCACTCCCACCACTGCCCCCCGCCCCCCATCCGTGGAAAAATTGTCTTCCACGAAACTGGCCCCTGGTGCCAAATAGGTTGGGGACCGCTGCCCTAGAAGACCCCGTTTCTTTGTGCCTGGCAGCACCACCCCTCATGGCCCCTGGACCGTCCACATCTTCCGGCCTCTCTCAGCCTCCAGGTCCCCAGCCGGTGAGATGCCTGCACCAGTGCACACCTGGGACCAGAGGGCTGCATTCACCAGTGTCCCTGGCCAGACAACCAGCTTGGATGAATGGATGAAGAGTAGGGACCCCGAACAGGGGTGATGCCGTGGGGCGCAGCCACCCAAGCCTTCCTACCAGGACCACCGGCAGCCCCTGCAGCACACCCTTCACCCTGGATGTCCCGCTAACCCAGCAGACCCCATGGGAGCCCGAGGGGACCACAGTGCTGTTGGATCATGAGGGAAGGGGCAGGGCTCCCCGACAGCCCCACACCCAGGAGTCCTGAACAAGAGGTGCCGATAGAGCCTTGAGAAACTTGGGGGAGGAAAGAAATTTCTGGAGAGGAGCAAGAGGCAGGAGAAGCAACCACTACATGCACTGACTTGGTAAGATCAGGGTGTGGAAAAGTTCGTGAGCTGTGAGAGATCCGATGAGGACGGGACTCCCACCCAGGGGCCGTGATGGTCCCCACAGAGAGGGGCAAGCGTGTGAATGGCGTGGGCTCCCCTACCTGGTCTTGGGCATGAGAGTCTGGAGGAAACCCCAAACCCAGCTGACCCCACAGAACCAGTGGGGACACTATGCGCTTACCTCACCATGTAACTGATGCTCCGGGAGATCACGGCTGAGCCTCAGTTTCCCCATCCATCCTGACACACAGGAGCTGTGCAGAGAGAAAAGGCCTGCAGGTCTTGAAAGAAGATGGGCTGAGGCCAGGCCAGAGGGGCCAGTGAACACCCCCAGGGCCCGAGGACCCCACGTCCCTGCCCCGGGGCTGGTGAGCCCAGGGAACATCATTCCTGGAAACTCCTGGTTCTGCGTCTAGCCCTCGGGGCCGACAACCTGCCTGAAGGCCTGGCCTGCCAACACCTCTTGCCCCTCCCCTTCCCCCCAAGCCCACCGGGCCTGCATCCCCCCTGGCCTGGCCTACCCAGCACCCAGCAATTAGAGCTGGCCTCCACTCCCCCTCCAGATGAAAAGTGCAGTCCCAGTCTCATGGCTGTGTGAAGCGTTCTCTTAGAAGCTGAGGAAATGGGTTAATGGTGGTGGCCTGCCAGGGAAGTGACCTGGTTCCCCACCACTGACCACCATGCTTTCCATAAGTCTTGAAGGCATGGGAGTGCTCTGAGTAAAATGTGACTGTACCACACCTGCAGCACAGCCCCAGTGACACGAGATTGCCTGGGGGGAACAGTCTGTGTATATATGCTGGGATGTGACAGACACACATGTGCTTACATAGGAAAAAGCCAGATGAAGGTGAACGAAGACATTAACAAGGTAGCTCCAGGACACAGATCACGTGTGATTTTCTTTTTCTTCTTTATGCTTTTCTGAATTGTGCAAGTTTTCTGCAATGTGTATCAATTATTTTTCTAATTTAAGAACTTTGAAATTATCTTCTAAATAACCTCAGTTGTAATCTGTAGAAAGCTTTCTAGATAAGAGGCACCTTCACTAATTTACCACCTCATGTAACCCTCACACCTACCCATTATGAAAGATGCGGTCGTTGCCTCCGTTTCATAGGTGGGAGAACTGAGGGGCACGTGAAGGGAAACGACCTGTCTGAGGTCACACAGCAAATGAGACCAGAGCCCGATTCCCAAGGACAGACTCCTTCCACGAGGGGTTTGCCCAGGGGCCTTACATCTTGAGCCTTCAAATCTTAGGCAAGACTTCAACGTTAGCCAATGCCCTTGTGTTGATCATAACAAAATACATTCTGAGGTGTAATCTGCTAACAGCCCTCACCGCCCCAAAAGTCTCAACCTAAATCACAGAGATCAGAGAATGTCAAGGACAGGAATGTCCTCTAACGTGCTATGCCCCAGGTGCCAAATGCTTTTGCAACACCTGGGTTCCCTAGGCAACAGCCTCACCCCATGCACAGGTGAGAAACAGTAAATAGTTCAAGGTCACAGAACTAGCAGAGCCAGGGCTGGACCCACCCAG
Source organism: Grampus griseus (assembly GCF_964374135.1). Classification (NCBI taxonomy): domain Eukaryota; kingdom Metazoa; phylum Chordata; class Mammalia; order Artiodactyla; family Delphinidae; genus Grampus; species Grampus griseus. The sequence continues at coordinate 96,508,114 of NC_139003.1, read as the reverse complement.
GCATGGATTCAAACCCTCCCGCTTGACCACTTCATGGGAAGGGCATTCATGCCACACCCTGTGTTTGGACTTCACCCCCCAGGTTGTATAGGAAGAATTTCAGATGGCAGGGGTGGCTGGGGGGAGGGATGGTGAGTGATAGGATCATGCTAATATGCGAAAGCTCAGCTGGCCAGAAAGACCAGCATGGGGACTTCCCTGGTGGCGCAGCAGTTAAGAATCCGCCTGCCAATGCAGGGGACACAGGCTCAAGCCCTCGTCCGGGAAGATCGCACATACCGCTGAGCAACTAAGCCCACGTGCCACAACTACTGAGCCTGCGCTCTACAGCCTGAGAGCCACAACTACTGAGCCCACATGCCAAAACTACTGAAGCCCGTGCACCTAGAGCCCATGCTCCGCAACAAGAGAAGCCACCACAATGAGAAGCCTGCACACTGCAATGAAGAGTAGCCCCCGCTCGCCACAACTAGAGAAAGCCTATGCGCAGCAACGAAAACTCAATGCAGCCAAAAGTAAATAAATTTATTTTTTTAAAAAAAAGAGTGAATCTGAAAATAAAAGGAAAAAAAGTGAAGAGAAAGCACTTTGTAAGTTTTGTGCAGAATGAAATACATGTGCCCATCCCAACCAGGGATGTAAAGTACGATTTTGGTGATTCCACATAAGAGTCAAATGCTCTCGTGTTCTCATTTAAACTGGCATTGCACAATATAAAGATGAATGGTGGGCTTCCCTGGTGGCTCAGTGGTTGAGAGTCCGCCTGCCGATGCAGGGGACACGGGTTCGTGCCCCGGTCCGGGAAGCTCCCACATGCCGCGGAGCGGCTGGGCCCGTGAGCCATGGCCGCTAAGCCTGCGCGTCCAGAGCCTGTGCTCCGCAACGGGAGAGGCCACAACAGTGAGAGGCCCGCGTACCGCAAAAAAAAAAAAAAGATGAATGGTAATATTCACACTAATAATAGAAACATTTAATTTTAATTTAGCTAGAGTGACATTTTTAAAAAACACCATTTTTAAAAATGAGAGACGTGGAAAAGAGGAAAACCTTTGTATTTAGTATCTTTACCAACACTTTCTTCCCACTTGTTAAACAAGGCACCCCACAAAGTATGTAGCCAGCCCTATGGTCAAGGAGGAAGGGACCAGGCCCTGTGACCCTATGACCACAGGTCCCATAGCCCAAGGGCTGTGTCCCAGGGAGCCAGAGGCTGGCGACTCAGTATGAGGCCACGGCCCCGTGGCCTGAGTTCCTGGTGTGGTCAGCCTGGCCTCAGACCCAGCATCTGAGCCAGGAGGACCCTGAGTCCTTCCGGCCGTGGTGTAGGGGGAGGGACAGAGAAAAGGGAGAGAAAGGTCAGCAGGGCCAGCCAGTGAGTGACCGTGGCCTGGCCACCCCTCACTTCTCTGAACCTCAGTACCCCGCTCTGACCTGTGCACTGCATTCTTCTCAGACTGCAGGAGGGGAAGCAGCCAAAGGGGGAGCATCTTGTGAGCTGCCAGTGTAAAGAGGCACCAGCAGGTAGCAAGTCGCCATTGGCCAGGACTCCAGAACCCCATCCCTGAAGGCCGGCACTGGCCACCCCGGGAGGGACCTGGGCTGAGGTCCGAGAACTCTGCTGAGAGGTCCTAGGGACTGAGACGGTGCTACATGGGGCCCGGAGTCAGGGAGAGCCAGGGGGACCTGAGCTGCTTGTCGTAGTGGCAGGGTGTTCCGGGCTAAAACATCTGGAAACGCGAGTACCCAGGGAAGCACTGAGGGGCTCTGTGTCAAAGGTCAAGAGGCCACAGGCCAGGCAGAGTATGGCCTGGACCAGGGGTGGGCACTGACCATCAGCACACGTGGTCACCCCGGGGCCACCTTCCCTGTCCAGGCCCTCAGGGCAGCAGGATCAAGGAAGTTTCCCCAGAGAAGGAGGGGCACGTCTCCTTGGTGTTGGTCCCGCTCACAGGGCACAGGCGGGCCCTTCTGGGAAGAGGCCTTCCCAGTGTCCGCCCTGTGCAGAAACAGCCCTGACACTGCCCCTGCCCCTCCCTTTCTCGCATGCCCGACATTCTCTGCACAGAACATGCAGCCCATAAACTCAAGACGGCCTGTTCTTGCTGTAGAATGTTCAGGAAAAGACAAAAAGACACCATGGGAGAAATAAAACGCCCCCCCAGATACCCCTGCGCCTGGGCTCCTCCTCCTTCTCCGTTACCTGTGGACCGTGTGCTGAACTGGACCCGTGACTCCCTCTCCCTGAAGGGCACCCCCACGACCACGGAAAACAACGCCACGTTGTGTCGTTGTGGATTCTATTTCTTCCTTCGTCTGCCCTTCATTTTCTTAATTCTCAGAGTAAACACGCATTACTTTCAAAGTGGAAAAAAATGGTCCACCTTACTAGGAATTCTTTTTTTGTTTACAAAAGCGGCCCGAGGCAGCAGCTGCCCAGTCTGGGCTCCGTCCAAGCCGGAAGCCCCTCGGTCCCCCTGGGGCAGCCCCAGCCGCCCGCCCTCCCCGCCATGCTCCTCCCCCCACTGCCTCCTTTAAAGGTGCCCCGGGGCCACAAGCCACCATCTGCCACCTGCCTGCCACCCGCCACCATGCGTTGTCTTGCCAGCCTGGCCCTGGCCCTGCTCGCCCTGAAGGCTGCCCTCAGGCTGGCCCCGGCCCTCATCTTGCCAGGTACGCCCAGGAGGGTCATCCTGAACTCCCTCCCCTCCAGGTGCGCCCCTGAAACACTGCCGGACCAGGCAGTTTGGTAACTGGGACAAGAGGAGAGAACGGGGGAGGCACATCCCGCGGCGGGGTGTGTCAGTGACAGCAGAAGAGTGGGGTACTGCCCAAAGATGCCCGTGTGCTGGGGGACTAGAGCCACAGGGCCCAGGCCACTGTCCCAGGGTGAAAAGTGACCGGGCAGCTAACTGGGCATGGGGGGAGCCTGTCCTGGCCCCTCAGGGTCTTAACTCCACCTCCTGCAGTGCGCCTGAGGCCTTGTTTCCTAATTTTTACAGCTGATTCACACTTTTGTCAGCTGTGTCACATTTCTGGCAGATTTTTTCTTTCCTAGAAGCAGAGCAGAGCGCTGGGCTGCTGGGGACCAGCCTCCCCATTGTTCTGTCCTTGCCCCACCTTGCTTTCCCCTGAGGAGCCCCAGGGGAGGCGGGATCTGGCCACCCCCCACCCACCTGCCCATCCTGTGTGCAGGGCAGGCGTGTGTCCAGAGCTCAGCTCCTCCTCCGAGGATTCCTGCACAATCTCCTGTGTCAACGATGAGAACTGTCCCCAAGGCACCAGGTGCTGCGCCAGGAGCCCCTGCTGCTGATCCTGCATGGTCCCCCTCATAGGTAACGCCGCCGTCCCTGCGCCCCAGTGGAGCCCCATCTGGAGGGAGGGACGGACCAGCTTTGTCAAGGGTCCCCTTGAGCCGGCACTCCACACTCCGCTCTCAGTGAACCCCCCAGTGGCCCCATAAAAGCCCGGTCATGACACCGCTTCACCTGCTGGACCCACTGGAGGCCCAGCTGAGGCTCGCCCACTTCCTCCCAACATCACCAGTGCCTGGCTCAGCGATCCATGAGGGCTGCTGTCTCCCTCCCAGCCTTCAAGCTCCAGGCCACCAAGGGGGGGTGAAGGTTGGGGGCCGCCAGAGACCAGCAGTGGGGCAGCCCCAGCAAGCCAGCGGGCGATGAAGGCCTGGCCCGCCTCTCCCCTAGTACCTGTTCCAAAGGCTGGCCGCTGTCCCCGGGTGCAGGCCCTGCTGGCCCCAAAGCTCTGCTTAGAGAGAAACGAGTGATCCAGGGATGACCAATTATGGAAAACCAGAAGTGCTGCTTCAGCTCGTCGTGTGCCATGAGGTGTATGGTCCCCACCACAGGTAAGCATCCCGGAGACCCCGCCCTCAAGACACCTTCCCGAGACACTGCCCTGGGGATGGTGGACTTGGCTTCTCCCTTTGCCTCCCCTGACCTTGGGGCCTCTGCAGGTCCCTGAGGGCAGTAAGACACAGGAGAGGGCGGGGGCTCAGGCAGCAGTGACCCAGGGCTGCAACAGCTGCAGGCCTCTGCATGCACTTGATGCCGTTGGGTTAGAGTGGGTCTCAGACTAGCAAAGGGGGCTCAGAGGAACACTTGCTTGGTGGGACTTGGTCCAGCTGGGCCCACCTGCAATGCTTGTGCCTTTGCCACTTAATCTGGGGAGGAGCTCTGGGTTAGGAGCCCAGAGACATGGTTCCCAGATAACAGTCCCTGCCAGCTGCGACCTCGCCTGCCTGCCTGCCCACGGGTGATAGTGAGGGCCCGAGACAGTAGTGTGGAGGGCTCACTGGCCCACACACAGCATCCCTCCCTCCCCTGCCTCCACCGTGACCAGGCTCCACCTCCTCTGAGGCCTCCGCGTCCCCTGCAGAGGGCTCTCTCCAGTGAGGGACATCCCTGAGAGCCCCTGGCTGCCAGGAGTGACCGGTCCAAGTCCCCTCAGCCAGAATCTTCTCTCTTGGATCCAGTCAGCCCAAGATGCCTCCTACCTGCTGCTAATAAAAACCCACTTGGGGCTTCCCTGGTGGTGCAGCGGTTGGGAGTCCACCTGCTGATGCAGGGGACACGGGTTCGTGCCCCAGTCCGGGAAGATCCCACATGCCGCGGAGCGGCTGGGCCTGTGAGCCATGGCCGCTGGGCCTGCGTGTCCGGAGCCTGTGCTCTGCAATGGGAGAGGCCACAACAGTGACAGGCCCGCGTACCGCAAAACAAACAAACAAACAAACAAAAATACCACTTGGCTTCATGTCTCTCGGTCCTCTGTCTGTCTGTCCTTGGCACCTGCCCGGGGTGGCGGGGGGCAGGCGAAGCACACAGGCTTTGCCCCCAGGAGCTCCCCAGCAGGCCTGGAATCTCCTGGAAGAGCCAGGCGCTGGGAGCTGGGGGCCATGGTGGCGTCTCTGGGCTGGGAGAGACTTGTCCACCAGGCTCTCGGTGCCGGCCCCTGGGGTCTGACCCCTTTCAGAGGTGCTGATGAATGGGGGCTCGGGAGCATGAGCAGAGGCTGCAGGGAGGGCTTGGGGCTCAGCGGCTGCCAGACCTCACTGGCCTTGACCAGCTTCGGGGACACACAGAGGGCAAGGTGTTAGAGGCTGTTCCTCGGGCAGCCTGGTTTAGAGCCTCCAGTGACGTGTGCATACCCCACCCCACACCCAGTGAGTGTCTTATAATTCATTTCAGCTCTGACAAAACCAGCCAGAGGGAAGTCCCTCTGGTCCAGGGATTAGGGCTTCACACTTCCACAGCCAAGGACATGGCTTCAGTCCCTGGTTGGGGAACTGTGCAGCTCCCACAAGCTGTGCAGTGCAGTGCAGCCAAAAAAAAAAACAAAAAACTACCCAGAGTTCAAGTCAGGCCCCACAATCAAGGGCTCAATCCCATAAGGCAGGGGTCCCCAAACCCTGGGCCACAGACTGGTACAGTTTGCAGCCTGTTAGGAACCATGCGGCACAGCAGGAGGTGAGTGGCGGGCGAGAGAGCGAAGCTTCATCTGCTGCTCCCATCGCTCCCCATCGCTCCCCATCCCTCCCCCATCCCTCCCCATCGCTCCCCCATCACTCCCCATCGCTCCCCCATCGCTCCCCATCGCTCCCCATCGCTCTCCATCACTCCCCATCACTTCCCCATCACTCCCCCATCGCTCCCCATCACTCCCCCATCGCTCCCCATCACTCCCCATCACTCCCCCATCGCTCCCCATCGCTCCCCCATCGCTCCCCATCACTCCCCATCCCTCCCCCATCGCTCCCCATCACTTCCCCATCGCTCCCCATCACTCCCCATCACTTCCCCGTCACTCCCCATCACTCCCCGTCCCTCCCCATCACTTCCCCATCACTCCCCATCACTCCCCCATCGCTCCCCATCGCTCCCCATCACTCCCCCATCACTCCCCATCACTCCCCATCCCTCCCCCATCGCTCCCCATCGCTCCCCATAGCTCCCCCATCACTTCTCCATCACTCCTCATCACTCCGAATCACTCCCCCATCGCTCCCCATCGCTTGCATTACTGCCTGAACCATCCCTACAACCGCGGTCCGTGGAAAAATTGTCTTCCACGAAACCGGTCCCTGGTGCCAAAAAGGTTGGGGACCGCTGCCCTGAGGCTAAAATTCAGGGGTTCCCATAACCCCCCCAGATTCAATAGTTTGGTAGAACCGACCCGCAGATCTCTGAAAGCACAATACTTATGTTATAGTTCTACTATAGAGGATACAGACCAGGAAGAGCCAGATGAAGAGACACATAGGGTGAGGGCGTGGGAGGGGGATACAGGAACCTCTGTCCCCGTGGGCTCAGGGTATGCCACCCTCCCAGCCCATTAACCATCACCAGCCCAGAAGATCCCTGAGTTTCTGTGTCCAAAGGCTTTCTTGTGGGTTCTTGAATAAGCATTATGAGGAACTTCCCTTGTGGTCCAGTGATTAAGACTCTATGCTCCCAATACAGGGGGCCCAGGTTCGATCCCTGGTCAGGGAACTAGATCCCACATGCCGCAATTAAGAGCTCACATGCCGCAGCTAAAGAGCCTGCATGCCGCAACTAAAGATCCTGCATGCCACAATGATGATGATCCCACGTGCCACAGCTAAGACCCAGCACCGCCAAATAATTAATTTAAAAAAAAAAAAGCATTACAAGGAAATCATCAGCAATCGGTGATTAACTCAATCCCCAGCCCTCTAATCACCCTAGAGTCACCTCATTAGCATAAACTTGGGTATGGGAAAGGGGCTCATTACAAATAACAAAAGGAAATTGTAAGGAAATTCCTATCACTCAGGAATTTGCAAGAGTCTTTGAAGCTGTGTGCCAGGGACAAGGACCAGATTCAGTTTTTATGTGCAGCCCGGTTTTCGACACCTACAGTCCATGTGAGCAACTTTCAGTTCTTTACACACCTACACCCAGGCCAATTTGCCACCTCAGGTGGCTCAAAGTGCAGCTTAGGGCAGTTCCCAAAGTTCGGCCCACATCAGCAGCAGCGTCACCTGGTGGTGTCAGACGGCTCCACCCAGACCCACTGGGTCAGAAAGGCAGGTGGGGCCCACACGCTGTTTTCAGCAGCTCCAGGAAATCAAGGACTGCTGGGTGAGGCTGCAAGGCTTCCTGATTTCAAGGTGCCCCCCAATCTCCAGGAATCTTGCCAAAATGCAGATTCCAATTCTGGAGGTCTGGAATTCTGCATTTCTAGCTGCTCCCAGGGGAGGTAAAAAGTAAAAAGGGAAAGAAGGCTGGCCTTCCAGGACTGGGGCATGTTGGGGGCCAGCTGGTGGGAGGGGTGTGTGGGCGGCCACGTTGGAAGGTCCTGAGTTGGGTAATGCACAGCTGGGAGCACAGTGCAGCGCCAGAGAGGAGGGGCTGCAGGAGGACGCACGGGAGGGAGGCCTGGACGCTGGGCAGGTAAAGGGCCGTTCCAGGGTGTGAGAAAGATGGGGCTACAGGTCCTGAGGGAGCCACACCTACCATGCAAAGGGACTCACAGTGCGGTGCTATTGTACCTCCAGGAAGCCCAGAGGCTGGAGGACAGTGGGCACACCCTCCCACACCCCTGCCTGTGCTGGGCAGGTGCCAGAAGAGCTTCTGGGGGAGAGAGGTGAGTCTGAGATGGAGCTGAGCCCCTCGACGGGGCTGCCGCTCCTGCCGGGGCCCAGACCCAGGAAAGATCCCCGGCGGGCCCTGAGCCCACCCTGACTTGAGCTTAGAAGGAACGGGGTGGGGGGGCTCACCAGCCTCCCCCCTCCCCCTGCCATGCTGAGGACTCCTCCCCTGCAGAGAATGCTCATCACGCCCCAGTCTCTGCATTAACCACGTGTCCAGCTTCTGTAAACTTGATGCTCTAACATCTGTCCTACATGCATACCCTGGACACCTCGATGATATGCCTGACTCACCTTGCTCAGTCTCCTGCCCCCCACACCCCTCCTTGGGGGTGTAAAGTAAACAATTCGGAGACCACACCCCCACCGCCTCGTCTAGGGGTCTCATACTCCTGGTCACTCTCCCAGTGCAAGGCCAGGGACCACACCACTAGGGGGAGACCCTCCACCCCACAGCCCACTGACATTATTCACACTAGCCGGTCCTAATAAGCCTGTCATCCTTCCTCTCCAGCTCCTTCCAAGGAAACCACAGTAAAGCAACCCACAGTTTCTCCCCACTCCTGCCCCGCCACCTCCCCACCTCCTGGCTGACCCTGTGCTTCCCCTTGTGGCTCTTTGTGGAGGGATGTGCCTCCTTCTCCTGGGAACTGTGAATGATAAACTATCTTCACTGGCAGTCATCTCAGATTTTCTATTAACACACTATATTTTAATAGTCACTTTCAGGGGCTGGACATCCATCCCAGAGAGACCCGGGGCTGCGAAGGGGGTTCTCTCCCCACTGCACCACCTCTCAATGCTTGCTCACAGCAGCCCACCCCAGAGCTCCCAGCACCCTACTAGGCTGATCCCCTAGCCCCACCATAGCTCTATCTAGAGAGAGGCCGCCCCCTGCAGCACAGGTACTCAGTTCCTACAGACCCCAGAGCAGGAGCCCAGGTGGAAGGCAGGAGAGGCTGGAAGAAGGGCCCCATCAGTACGGCTCAGTGCCTGGCCCACAGGCTGCCACCCCCAGGCCCCACTCCATACACTATACTGTGCACTTCTCCACCCCGCACCAGGAGGGCTCTGCAAGACTTGCTGGTGGACAAGGTGGAAGGCTGGGCAAGGTGGAGTGATGGGCAAGGGGGATGGATGGAAAGGTAGAAGGACGGACATAATGGAAGGAAGGGCCAGGGGGAAGGCTGGAAGAGTAATTCCATGGGCTGTGGGCCCCTGGAAGCCGGCCGTGTTCAGGATTCGGGAGGGCAGAAGGCCCAGCACCTTACCCAGCTGGGAGCGAGCCCCTGGCCAGGACGGAGAGGCATGGGGAGGTCTGGGCAGCTGCAGGAGACCTGGATGTTCACTCTCCATGTGCCCATGGGCTGTCCTGCCCTCCCTGGGCCTCAGTTTCCTGTACACAGAGAAGGGCAGAAAGGACATGTTCATGTGCCCAGCAAGAGCTGGGGCCAGGCTGACTTTGGGACAGCCACCAGGTCTGATTCCTCCTCTTACTCGGGGGTCTGGAGACGCAACAATGCTACCAGGCCCTGAGGGAAAGTCTTCTCCTGAGAGGAAAGCCCTTGGCCAGGTTTGTCCAGGGTCCCCAAGGCCACCCCCCAGGTTCTGTGATTCTCCAAAAGGACTCAGCATAGAGTCACACTCATGGCTAAGATTTATTCTAACTAAGGAGACAGAGCAAAACCTGCAAAGAGAAAAAGGCACATGGGGTGAACTCTGGAGAAGACCAGTCATGAACTTCCAGACCTCTCCCCTTAGAGTCACCCTGGTGGCACTGAATCCCCTGGCAACAAGCTGGGACCATGAAGTGTCTACCAAGCAAGCTCGTTAGAGACCCAGCATCCAGGGGTTTTTATCAGGCCTGGTCTTGTAAGCACCCTCTGCCCAGCGTGTACCAAAATTCCAGACTCTCCGAGGGAAAGCAGGTGTCAGCACAGCGCACTACTTGTCCAGTTTGGGTGCAGGGGGCTACTCTTACCATAGCGGGAAAGTTGTCGTCAGTGTAGGGGACTGTTTAGCGGTCACGTTTCCAGACACCAGTGGAGGGCCAACCCGGCCGGCGGGCCCGTCAGGACTGGCAGCCTCAGACGTGCTGTGTCGGGGCTCTTCTGCGCACCAGGGCTTCTGGCAGGTTGTGGTTTGAGTACACCTGGGGAAAGAGAGTGGGCAGGTTGAGGACAGAGTGATCAATCACCCTGGCTGGCCTGGGACTGGGGGATTTCCCTTGATGGGGACTTTCTGTGCTAAAACCAGGACCACGGTGGGCACACCAGGATGGCTGCTCATCTAGTTGAGGCACAATTTCAGGAGAGAAGATGCTGTTGGCAGAGGGTGGTGGCAAGAGTGCGAGGCTCAGCCTGGAAGGAGGCAGAGGGAAGGGAGGGAGGGTAACCACGTGGGGGGCTTATCTGGAGGGCTCCCGACAGAGGCCTGTATCCCTGCATCCTGACCACACATCCTCAAGTAGCACTTTGACAGACCTGGAGACTGAGCCAGGCAGGTTCAGTGCCCGGCCCAGGTTACAGGGTGCGCAGGCAGTAGGACCAAATTAGTACCCTAACCTCCTCACAGTCATCTGTCAGCTCATCTGGCCCTGATTCCAACTGGAATGGGAACAGGTGTTGGCGAGTCCCCACACCTCTCTGCACCTCAGTTTTCATCTGTCAGCAAGTGTGTTGGATGAGAAAGGCTCTGAGGTATCCCGACTCTCCTTTCCACCCTCCCTCTGGGAAGGAGACAAACTCATCTCCTACAGCTCTGATGTCCTGCCAGGTGGACCCATGGCTTGTTCCTCATCGAGGACCTTGCAGTCCGAGGAGGGCATTCAGGTCAGATCCCCACCCCAGGCCATTCCATCCCTCAAAGTCACCAATAAGGCAGTTCTGGGATCAGAAGGAAGGTGGAGGGTGCTAGCAAGTAGAATCAGGAAGGAAATAAGGGGATATCCCTGGTGGCATAGTGGTTAAGACTCCGCGCACCCAATGTAGGGGGCCCGGGTTCCATCCCTGGTCAGGGAACTAGATCCTGCATGCCGCAACTAAAGGATCCTGCATGCCGCAACTAAAAAAAAAGATCCCTCACACGACAACGAAGATCCCACCATGTGCTGCAACTAAGACCCGATGCAGCCAAATAAATAAACCCACAGAACTGAGTAACTACCTTTCTCCAACACCTCTCCCCACCAAAAAAAGGCCAGAAGTTTCTCTCCAGAGAGGGTAGTGGAGGGCACCTGGAATGAATTGCCTCAACCCTCTGGGAGAGTGGGCTTACCTTGCTAAAATCTGAGTGACTGTGGCAGTTCGAAATGCAGCCTCAAATCCTTGGGCACTCCTCCCCTTGAGACTGAGGTCAGAGACCCCCTCTTGAGTTTAGATGGGGCCGTGGCCACTTCCACCATGGAGAACGCAGACCCTGCGTGCTTCTTGAGGCTGGTCATAAAAGGCAACGGGGTCTCCCTTGTTTGCTGGAGCACCCACGGTTGAACCCCTGAGCTAAGCAAGAGAGGCTGGCACACGCGGGCTCTTGGTAGACTGTCTCTAGCTTTGAGTGGTTCCAGTGGAGGCCCCAGTCATTGTACAGCAGAGACAAGCCATCCTCAAAACATCCACAAGCACAATAAAGCAAGCGGCGGCGTCTGTTCCGTAGCAACAGTAACGATGATGAAGGAAACATACGCATGCTCAAACCTGAGGCCACACACCCCGACCCACCCAGCTGTCCTCCTCAGCCAGGCTCCCAAAATGTTGGCGGCTCTGGAAATGCCTCTGCAAACTCTCACCAGCCCAAGAGGAAAGACCTAAGAAGATGACAGCAGTAGCTACCCAAGAAAATGGCCTGATGGCGAGGTTCACTGCCAACATGCTCTACTCATGTGCTAGAGTTCCTTCTTTTTAGCCCACCGTTCTTTTTCTTTTTTATATCACAGCTTTATTGAGGTATAATTCACCTAACATAAAATTCGCTCTTTAATGTGTACTCAGCGGCTCATCATACATTCAGTTAATCGTGCAACTATATAATTCCTGAACATTTTCACCACCCCAAAAAGAAATCCCATACCCATTAGTCACTCCCCATTATACCACCACCCCCATCTCCCCAGCCCCTGAAAACAATTCATCTACTTTCAAGTCTACAGACTTGCCTCTTCAGGACATTGCATATAAATGAAATCATGTAATATGTGGTCTCATTGGACTGGTTCCTGTTAACTGAAAAAAATGCGCAACCTAAAAGTTGAGAATTGTTTTATTTGGTGGACTTTCTGAGGATTTCAAACCCGGGAGGCAGCCTCTCAGATTGCTCTGAGGGACTGCTCCGAAGAGGTATTGAAGAGGAACCAGGATATATAGTTTTGTAACAAAAACCAGGTGGTCATAACAACAAAAGATTACTGTTAATTAAAGAAAACCGGGCATCTCAAGTTAATTAATTTAGCACTTTTTATGTATGCGAAGATGCTAGTCTGGGCTCATTGAAATCATTCCTTTGATATGCACCTCAGCTATCTGGGGCCAGTATCCTGTTCGTTCCCATCCTGAGTCCCCTCAGGGCTCACCATCAAGGGGCAGCTGTAGTGGCTTGATGGCTGCAACATCCTTTGTTCACTGATTTAGATTTAGATTCCACACTTTAGAAATTAAAAAAAAAAAGGAAAAGAATGGAGGAGAGGAGAAGGAAACAGGAAGAAAAAAGAAGAAGGAAGGGAAGGAGGGCGGGCGAAAAAACACCTCACGTACAATTTTTGGACTCCACATAAACTCAAAAAGCTTGAAAGCTAGAGGCTCACAGAGTAACCAAGGCTTCAAAATCAGGAAATGATTTCTAAAACACCCAGCCACACTATCAATCAAGCAGGAGGATATAATAAAGACATTTCAGACCTGCAAGGCCTTTACTGACCTCCTTTGCATCATTTCTCACAGAGGTACTGAAGGATGTGCTCCACCCAAACAAGGGCATAAATCAAGAAATAAGATAAAGAACAGAAAGTAAGAGAAGGGAAGCCCAGTAAGTTTATTTTTAAAAACTAAATTAAAAATAAACCGCCAGGCAGGTCCCTGGAATCTTAAGCCAAAAATACAAAGCAATTCTTAATTCCATGGAAATAAAAAGTCGTGCAGGGCTTCCCCGGTGGCGCAGTGGTTGAGAGTCCGCCTGCCGATGCAGGGGACGCAGGTTCGTGCCCCAGTCTGGGAGGATCCCACATGCCGCGGAGCGGCTGGGCCCGTGAGCCATGGCCGCTCGACCTGCGCGTCCGGAGCCTGTGCTCCGCAGCGGGAGGGGCCACAGCGGTAAGAGAACCACGTACCGAAAAAGAAAAAAACGGCGTGCAGGAAGAAAGATAAATCAAGTCCACGTACACAACTCAGATACATCTTGCTTGGCTTACCCCGCAGTTTCTTTTACAAGTAAACGTCAATATTTAAAAGTCAAGAGACTGCACATAAAATTCCAGAATCCTAGATTCTTTTTTGGAAAAACTGCAAGATCTAGGCAATCTGTGCCTACATTTCCGCACACCTGCGCTGAGAGGCCTTCCCAGCGTGCCACAGCCCAGCCCTGGGCAGTCCACAGCCGGGGCTTCTCTAGAGGCTATGAGAAGCCCGCGGGTAAGGCGCGGGGGTGGGAGGTGGTGGGAAGCACGCACTGACGACAAAGCGTCGCCTCCTATACTCCGAATGAGGGCTGGGTACTGACCAGAGGGTCCCCAGGCCTCCCAGCCTCCGTTTCTCGACACTTTATTCTTCCCCACCGCCCCTCCCATTTTTCCGAAGTTGCTCGGCGCCTGTCACTCACTTCATCTGTCCGCGCCCTGAGCGAACATCACCCCAGCAGGAAAAAGGAACCGGAAGTGATTTCCGGCTGGGCGGCAGGCGACGAGCCTCGCTTCCGGCGGCGCGCCGAGTGACGTAAAAGAGCGCGCCGCGCAGCGTAGGCCGAGGGCCGTGCTGGGACGTATGGAGGTCAGCCGGGGCTCTTGCGCCAGCGGCGGTGGTGGCGGCGTAGGTCTCGGGGCCGGGGGGAAGAGGGTCCTGAGGAGCTTAGGTCCTGAAGGCATGGGGGCGTGGCCGGGAGAGGAGACCGGGAGGGCGCACGGGACGCAGGGTGTAGGGGTGGGGGACGGGGGTCACAGGGGTGGGGGCGGGCCCGGCCCAGAGCCTCGCCTGCTCGTGCGCACGCGCCCTTTTTCCGAGGTCCAGCGTGGCGGCCTGCGATCCCGCACTGGTCCTCCGCGCTGTCGCTGGCTGGCCTTCGTGCAAGTCGTTCTCTTTCTGCGTCTGAGGGCCGAACTTCTGGGTTGGTGTTTCCACAAATCCCAGTTGGGCTTCTGAACTTGTTTTCCTCGCTAGCTCGTAGGACGGTCTTTAGTCGGGAACGTTTTCAGTGCTTCCCCGCCGTTGGGGCTCTGTGGATGGTGGATGTTACCCTTGGATCGGTGTTCCTCCTCTCTGAGTCTCTTGCTTTATGTACAGTTAATCTAAGCTTTCTACAGCTACAACAGTGAGCTCACGTAAAAATAAAATGTCCCAGGCCAAGTTCTCGGAAATCGAAGGTCAAACACGCTCTCTGCTTTGGCAGGAGGGAGGCCCAGGTTATAACGCCTTTTATCGTGCCCCGGCGGGGTGCCTTACCCAGGTCATTTATTCACGCTGGTGAGCAGGACAGAGTTGTTAAAAGCAGCTGCATCGGGATATGTAACATTCATGGAGGAGGTAACGTTTTTTGTCTGGGTGCGGGAAGATGGGGGGTGATTTTCCGGGCCCTATGAAGGGGGGTTAAAAAAAAAAGAGGCAGTAGGCCTTGCCCTGCCCTGCCAAGGTGTAATGAAAGTGCAAGGCCTGTGTAGAATGAGGGTGTGTTCCAGGGAGGAAAAACAGGTAAAACTGGGAAGACAGTTCTGGGCCATGTTGTGAAGTGCTTTTTATGATTGGTTCAGGAGGTTTGCTCTTGGAAAGTGTGTGTGTGTGTGTGTGTGTGTGTGTGTGTGTGTGTGTGTGTGTGTGTGTGTGTGTGTGTGTGTCTCTCTGTGTGCGTCTCTGTGTGCGTGTGTGTTTAGTAGGTCGGTGAGTAACAGTGTAGCTTGGTTTGGGGAGGCTCACTCACAATCTGTAAGTATTAAAATAACATCCACAGAAGCTGTGGGATGTATATGTGGATGATATGTCCAGGGTTTTCCATGAGTAGTCTAATTTAAAATATCCTGTCTCATCGTCTCCATAAGTCAATAATTTTTAATCCTGCGTACTTTTAAAAATTCAAAAAGTGGGGGGGGGAACGCTGTTCAAGCCCTGTGTGCAGAGACTCCCACTCGAGGTCTTGCGTCGGGCCTGGGATTCTGAGGTGTTGAGCCATTCCCTAGGTGATTCTACAGCCAGGACTGGAAACCCTCCAGCCCAAGCTCCTAAGTGATGCTCCTAAGTCTTGTTATTTGGTTATATCATGTACCGAAGCAGAAGTCCTCTGAGATTTTTGCTTCAGAAAACGCTGCTGCATGCGCACGGTCAGTCAGGAAGGAGAGGTTTGGGCTGGTTTATGAGGAGTGTGGCTGTGACTCTTTATTTTTTTAATAAATTTATTTTATTTACTTATTTTTGGCTGCGTTGGGTCTTCTTTGCTGCGCGCGGGCTTTCTCTAGTTGGGGCGAGCAGGGGCTACTCTTCGTTCCGGTGCGCGGGCTTCTTATTGCAGTGGCTTCTCTTGTTGCGGAGCATGGGCTCTAGGCACATGGGCTTCAGTAGTTGTGGCGCGTGGGCTTAGTTGCTCTGTGGCATGTGGGATCTTCTCGGACCAGGGATTGAACCGTGTCCCCTGCATTGGCAGGTGGATTCTTAACCACTGCACCACCAGGGAAGTCCTTATGATTCCTTTTCATTTGTCTGGTTCTTCTGTTGTGTTTGGGAGTCGGGAACTGCCTCTGCACCACTCCCTTCTCTGTTCTTTTTCTCTTCAGGGCTTTGGAGTCACTTGCTAGGAGGCTTCTCTCCCCGCCCCCCAGGCCGCCATGGCTGCTCGGCTGGTGAAGCGATGCACGTGCTTCCTGAGGGAAGCCACCCGTCTGGCCCCTGCCGTGTCCCCAGTTGGCCAGCTGAGACTCGCCCGGAGAGCCCAGAAGCCTCTGACGTCCTCGGCTACCTCATCCAGCTCCCGCCTCCCAGGTCCTTTGTCAGAGCTTGTGGAGAAGGAACAGGTGTTTACTCCCTACCCTGAGCGCCAGGAGGTGGACCAGCTCATCGAGAAGGCCACCAGGCCAGAGGATCTCCTGGAGCTTCTGGGTGGCGGACACTGTCTGCACGAGAACCACGCCGCCCTCACGCTCATCCAGCTCTCTCGCCTGCTGTCTGAGAAGCCGAAAGACAAAGCCTTGCTCATACAGGATGCCCGCTTTCGGCAACTTCTCGATCTTGTCAACAGCCAGGTGGGTTCGAGAGCCCTTCCTGCAGGTTCAACAAGCAGAAAACAGCAGAGGCCCCGGAGTCCGAAGCATCCAGTCACTTTCCGGGTGTAGACAGGAGCTCTGCTGTGTGTTCAGGCCCTCCACGTCCAGTGGTATTTTTTCATTTTATAGATTCCAAAGTACTTTAATGTGTTTCTTCTCTTTTTTAAAATTAATTTTTATTAGAATATAGTTGCTTTACACCGTAGTTTGTGCTGTACAGCAAAGTGAATTAGCTATTCAAATACACATAACTCCTCTTTTTTGGATTTCCTTCCCAATTAGGTCTGCTTTCTCTTGTTAATCCTCACAGCAGGTCTGTTAGGTGAACATTGCTGTCCTCATTTTACAGATAAGCAACTCAGACACAGTAAATAGAAGCAGAAGGATCGAGCATGGTTCTTCTCAATGCCTTGGGGGCTTTCCCCCTCGCCCTGCAGTCTTGGCTTGCATAGCCCCCACTCAGTGTCTGGCTGACGGGGGAAACACTCTTGAAGCTGGAGGAGATGAGGGGTGACTAGCAGAGGATCTCAGAAACTTGAGCTGCCCATGGGCGTTATCCGATCAGATCCTTAAAGGTGGAGCGTGGAGAGAAGGGACCTGTGTGTGGCAGGGATTGGGGGCAGGACTCTACCCAGTTTGTGTTCCGTGTTAGGAAGGACTCCCTTCATGCAGACTCTTCCCGTGGCTCCATGGGGTCTGCTGGAGCCAGAGGGCCTGGGGCGCAGCAGAGAAGTACAGATCCTCCCCCTGGCTGCTCCAGAAGGGCGAGGCCCTGTGTCCACTTGTCAGGGATGGTGAGGAGGAGACTTGCAGCTCAAGGAAGGGACCACATTAAATGAAATTTTTCAAACTGTAGGTTATGAAAGTGTAGTGGAAGTGGCCAAGTGTTTTTAATGAGATAGAGTAATGTAGAAAACAGTTCACATGTAGTAAGGGAAGTGTTTCGTGGAACTTTTTGTCTTAGTTAAGTGTGTATGTGCAGGTCACAGTAGAGCTTTATTTCTTACTGAGAATATAACTCAGAAATTAAGTAGATCCCTTCTTTTTCTAAGACTATAATTCTAGTTGTTATTCATTGAACATTTTACACACAAAGTAAGCTTTAGAGACAAGGCTGAACATTTGGAACAAAATTACATTGTAACAAATTACATTGTAACAAAATTACAAACTAGTAATGAACCAGGAACAAAGTATTTAGAAATGTAAGCAGTGAACAAGATTTCTTTTAAAGAGCCTTCCTACTTCAGGGAAATCTGCAGAAAAAGCAGGAGCCACTGGAGGCTCATGTGATGCTGAGATCAAATTCATACCTATTTTTTGTTTTGCTGCACCACGCAGCTTGTGGGATCTTAGTTCCCCAAACCAGGGACTGAACCCGGCCCCTGCAGTGGAAGCGCAGGGTCCTAACCACTGGACTGCCAGGGAAGTCCCGCATACTTTTCTCCTTCTGCCCGGCCTTTCACACAACAGCTTTTTTGTTTGCCCCTCACGTGTGTGTGATTTCAGCTCCCCCTCTCAGCAGTGCAGCCCCATTTCACAGATGAGGGCTCAGGAGACTTGCAGCGTGGCAGAGTTAAGGGCCTTAGCGCCGCAGACAACAGAGCCCTGCTCAGCTACTGAATACTGCCTTCCCTGAGGGTGGGACCAGAGGGCTCCCCGAGTGGCCCCCGTATTCCCCTGAGGCCTGGAGACACACCCTGCAGGGAGCGCTGTGGTGGGCCTGCTGGCCCAGACAGGCTGTGAGGGAGGAGCAGCCTGGTGCGCCCGCGTAAGTGACAGGTGGGGAGCTGCTTCTAGGGAGGCAGCCACCAGCTTGGAGCGTCGGCCCGCTCTGTGACAGCACAGGGTCAGCAGGGTCCCGGGTGTGACCTTGCCTGTGTCCCCCCACCCAGATCACTGCAGTCTGGCATGGGACCCTCGTGAAGCTGCTCCGGAGCCTCTATGCACTGGGCCTTCCCCCCACCTCCAAGGAGCTGCGGTCGGTGGAGCAGGAGGTCCGCTGGCGCATGCGCAGGCTGAAGTACAAGCACCTGGCCTTCCTGGCCGAGTCCAGCGCCAACTACATGCAGGAGCAGGACTCCCAGGAGCTGCTGGCCGAGCTGCTGGTGCAGCTGGAGCGGCGCTGGGCAGAAATCGATGACAGCCGCATGCTGGTGGCCATGATGATGAAGACGGGGCACCTCTCCGAGTCTCTGATGACCCGCCTGGAGGACAAGGTACTGGGATCCAGAGCCCTGGCAGCTTCTGTCCAGAGTCTGGGGCATGGCATTGGAGGGACTGGCGCTTCAGACAGCTGGAGGCAGCTCTCCGCACCCACTGGCTCCTCCAAGGATCCAGGGGGGTGCAGAGCCTGAACCCCACTCCTTTGTATTCCTCCAAAATTGCGTCTTGCACATAACCTGGAGGCGGCATGGCCGGCAACTCCTGAAGTGTGTCCTGGGCCGCCCCAGTGGCTCAGCCTCCGGCTAGTGCTTCCTAGAGACTCCACGCCTGCCCACCCCCTGCTCCACCCCCAGCGCTGCAGTCTAGTCAAATTCAGCCCCTGTTCCCGTGGTAGCGGGGGCTGGCCCAGATGACTGCTACAGCAAGCTCCGCAGCTCATGGGCCCCGGGTCCCCTGCCCTGGGGCCTGGGGATAAGTTTGGCTGCAGACATGGCGCCCCCGTCTGGGGGCTCCCTGGGGTGGGCGTGGGGGCAGGCCCTGCACGGGTGGGGCCTGTGTTTAGTAAGCTCAGGCCCAGTTACTGTCTCGCAGGGCCTGCACTGCATGGGACCCTTGGCCCTCGGGCCGTCGAGCTGACCCTGCCGGCTGTGGTTGACAGTGCCTGGAGCTGGTGGAGCATTTTGGCCCCGAGGAGCTGCGGAAGGTGCTGGTGACATTGGCAGCTCAGAACCGGCGGTCGGTGCCCTTGCTGCGGGCCATCTCGTACCACCTGGTCCAGAAGCCCTTCCCCCTGACGAAAGGCATCCTCCTGGACCTGGCCTACGCCTATGGTGAGCCCTGTGCGCGGAGAGCAGAGTGGGGCGGGGGCTGAGCTCTGGCCGCAGCTGTGTCAAATTCGGTGCCTGCCTCACCGTGGCGGGCACTGGCCTAAAAGGCTGCCACAGAAACACTGTGACTCACGGGCCCTGATCCTCTCTGCTGGGCCTCAGGGATAAATTTGGTTACAGACACCAAGCTCTTGCTTCTTGAGACCAGGGTGGGTGGCGGGTGGGCCTGAGGGTGGCCTGCCGATCCTCACCAGTTAAATCTCGGGCTCTGTCCCCAAGGCAAACTCGGCTTCCACCAGACGCAGGTGTTCCAGCGCTTGGCTGCAGACTTGTTGCCCCACACTCCTAGCCTGACGTCCAGCGAGGTGGCCCGCTGCACCAAGTCCTTTGCCTTCCTTAAGTGGCTCAATCTGCCCCTGTTTGAGGCCTTTGCCCAGGTGAGCTGGGGTGCAGGCCTGAGGCCTGGCTTTGAGGGCCTTCTGTGCCTGACCCCCTGCGTAAGCCGGCTCCCTGGTCATTTCATTAGGGAGCCCCCTCCGGCCTGGAAACACTTCCTGGTGGCAAACATGGAGTCCTTATTTTGGCTTATTGGAGAGAAATGATACGATTTAGTAGTGAAAGAAAATATAGTTGTAAACGGTTTCTTCCATTCTTTCACCAAACTTCATAGGAGTTTTTGTCTGTCTTTGGCTAGCTGTGTGGGGAGCAGTGTAGACAGTGAGGCTGAGAATCCACTCAGAACTCTCCCTGAACTTCCAGCTACCCCAGAATGGAGTTGTGAAGAAAGAGGATGTTTGCGCTTAGGTTTATGTGCAACAGGTTGAAACTGTGTTTGTAGGCTGAGGAGTATTTCTAAAGCTGTCGTCAGGGGCCTTTTGTGTGTGTGATTGCCTCTGGGAGGATAGGGTCTGGCCCTCTGCCCACTGCCCTGTGTAAATTACCCCTTGGGGCTGGGAGCTCATGGGCTCTGGGGGAGGGCCAGGTCTGCATGGGGCACTGGCCACCGGGCACCTCTCATCCGGCCTTTCTGTCCTACCTGACCGGCCCAGCACGTCCTGGACAGAGCCCGGAGCATCACTCTGCCACACCTGTACAACATGCTCCTGGCTTTCGCCCGTGTGAACTTCCGCCCAGAACGGGAGGATCCATTCTTCAGCCTGGTACAGTCTTCACGCCCCCAGCTCCTATACTCGCCCTGCCTCGGATGCTCAGCCCTCCTTGGAGCAGCTCGGGACTGAGTGGGAGGGAGGGAAGAGACCGGATATGTGCTGAGGGGCCCCGGGTGTAGGCAGTAAGGAGGAAGGCCCGGCATGGGCACGTGGAAGGAGCTGGCTAGAGCCAGGCGTCCCAGGGATTGTCTGGGGACGAGACACGCAAAATCCAGCATGGCAGCCAAGGGTCAGGAGGGCATCCGACGGCTCACTGTGCAGTAGGGCTGGGGGACCCTTGCTCTTGCTTCCTAGGGCTCCCTCAATGCCCTGTTGGGGCTCAGAGACCTCAATCCACTTGCAGGGGTGAGAGCATCCTGTGAGTGGACTGGGTATGACCCTAGGGCCCCGCGGTGGGCACTGCCTCAGCCAGCCAGCTGCTTCCCCTTTCATAATCTCTAACTCCTCTCAGGGCCAGAAATACCTCCCCTGTGCAGGAGACGTGGTTTTGTGCCATAGGTCCCTGCCAGTGGGAGGGGCAGCGGGGGGAACACAGCTGCTGTCCAGATTGGGCCTAAGGGATGAGGAGGGTTTCTGGTACCTTCCACCAGGGGTGCCCCAAGCCTGACCAAGAGCACCTGGGCCAGCGTTGCTCCCCATCACCCCCTCGGGCCTCAGCGTGGCCAGGTCATAACGCAGCTCCAGGTGCTGCCCACCCAGGGATGCCTGCGGCCACGGAGCAAACCTGCTTTCCCCACCCCACCCCGTCCTTGCCCAGGTGCATGAGAAGCTGGGGTCAGAGCTGGCGGGCCTGGAGCCAGCCCTGCAGGTGGACGTGGTGTGGGCCCTGTGTGTGCTGCAGCAGGTGCTGGAGGCCGAGCTGCAGGCTGTGCTCCACCCTGAGTTTCACACCCAGTTTCTAGGTGAGCGGTGGGGGGTATTCCTCCCTCTCCTGAGTGATGGCAAGCCCCCTGTGCATCCCCCGCCCCATCCCAAGTACCGCCCCAGCCTTGAGCCAGGAGGGCGCCTGGGAGCCAGCCTCAGGGCTCCACTCACCATCCGGGAGACTGGGCAAGCCCGGGCTCACCCAGCATCTGCTCCTTCTCTGTCCACTCCTAGTGGGTGACCGGCAGACCCTCTTCCCGCTGCTCCTGGCCGAGAGTCCAGGGTGAGACTTGGGTGAGGGGTGCCTCTGGCTCTCCCACCTGGCCCCCGTGTCCCTCCACCGTCTTCCTCCTGGCCCTCCGCTAGCTCCTCCCCTTTCTCTCCATCCTCTACCGTTAGGTGTCGAGTCGCCAAAGGATCAAAGCACCTTCCAGAAGCTGCTCCATATCAATGCCACTGCCCAGCTGGAGCACCCCGAGTACACGGGCCCCCTTTTGCCAGCCTCAGCCTTGGTCCCCAGGCCCTCGGCCCTTGACAGGAAGGTGACCCCCTTGCAGAAGGAACTACAGGAGACGCTGAAGGGGCTGCTGGGGAGTGCCGACAAGGGCAGCTTCATGGTGGCCACGCAGTATGGCTGGGTTCTGGGTGAGGGCCCTCCCCCTCCCCCTCCCCCTCCCCCCTCCCCCTCCCCTCCCCCCTCCCCCTCCCAGCAGTCCCATCTGGGGACTGTTCTAAACCTGCCCCCTCTGCTCTCCAGGGTCTCTGTTCATCCATCGTAGGGGCGGGGCTGTCAGCCCAGTTGGACGCCAGGGGACAGTCCCCAACACGTTTTCATTCCGTGCTCTCCCTAGATGCTGAGGTGCTGCTGGACACCGACAGCCAGCTCCTGCCCCTGAGGGCCTTTGTGGCCCCTCATCTCGCCCTGCCCTCTGGCAGCCAGCCACTACCCCCGGGGGCCAAGAGGTGAGCGACCACACAAGCCTCGGGGGCCACGTGCACTTGGCTCCTCAGCATTCGCTCTTTCCTCCAGGGGCCTAGGAGAGCTGTCAGCACCCACAGCGCCCCTCTTCCTGCAGGCTGGCCTTCCTGCGCTGGGAGTTCCCCAACTTCAACAGCAGGAGCAAAGACTTACTGGGGCGCTTCGTGCTGGCCCGGCGTCACCTGCTGGCCGCTGGCTTCCTGCTGGTCGATGTGAGTATCTGTTGGGTGGGTGGTGACTGCACAGGGAGAAGCCTCCAGCCCGGTCGGGTTATGGGAGGAGCCAGTGCTCACGCGGACCCCAGCTCTTGAGGTCAGCCATGTTGGGATTCCCCCTTCACGTGAGAAAAGGGAAGTTTGAAAGGGTGTTGTATCTTTCTCAATGTCACACAGCTTTTAAGTATCTGATGCCATAGGCACTGTTCCCATCTCCACAGCCAGGGCCTCTTAGTCTTAGACGGGGTAAGAGCAGCCAGGTGCCCAGGTCCGCGTGCCGACGTGTGCCTCAGCCAGGGTTCTGCTGTGCTCCGGCCCTGGGGCCTGGCTCCAGCTTTTCACTGCAGAGACTTGTGCCACGGGAGCAGGCTGTCCTGTTAGGGGCCGGAGATTCACATGAGTGACTCTCCTGTTGAGTTTTTTGTTTTGCTTTCGGTACAACTTTTAAAATCTAGAGGCTGCTCTTGGTCCTGTGTAGCCGTGGGCCCCTGCAGCTCTGAGCACTGACCAAGTCAGGGTCTCTTCCCCACCCATGCTGCGGCAGCTCCGTGGGCTTCTTCCTTCGGGATTTGGAGGCCAGGGGTGTGGTGTGCAGGGCAGCAGGCGGGACAGGGGTCCCCGCCTGCCCTGACTTGTCTCCTGCCTCCCCAGGTCCCATACTACGAGTGGCTGGAACTTAAGTCTGAATGGCAGAAGAGCGCCTACCTCAAGGACAAGATGCGCAAAGCAGTGGCAGAGGAGCTGGCCAAGTAACCTGTCCCGTAGCAAGGACTGTGTGACCAGGGGGCCGGACTCCCCTGGAGGCCTAGCCACGAGCACTGGTGGGCCAGAGGTGGCACGCCCGAGGACAAACCTCAGTGCAGGACCTTGGCCGGAAGTGGGCTGGTGGCCAGCATCTCTGAGTGGCAGGTCGTTCTTTCATGGGTAATAAATCTTTAATCAGCTGCCTGTCTGTACCAGCTTCTCTGCCACCCACGGAGGACCCTTCTTGTGTACATTCGTGCACGGCTGGCCTGTTGCTCAGGGCTGGCAGTCAGCCCCAGCACAGGCTGAGTCCTGCAGTGCTGAACCTCAGCGCACGAGGACCTTCCCGGCGGGGGGGCAATGGGGTTTTCAGTGCATGGCTTGGGGTTCTAATCATGGTGTGGTTACTGATGACAGTCGTCCTGGGAGTTCCCCTCCCATCCGATGGTCTTGGGAGAGTGGGGGACCCTGACGGCCTACACTGCCACATGGCATAAGGCCAGTCACTCAGGAGGCACTGGCTCTGAGTAGAAGACAGGCGTGCACTTGACTGACACTGGGGCCGGAAGAGACCCCTTGCTATCCTTACACCCAGACCAGAGTGCCGTGGTGTCATGCTGCCATTGTGGGAACTGTCTGCCTGCGTAGCCCAGCCCCTTCACCACACCAGCAGCAGCGCCCCCAGATGCTGGAAAGAAATAGGCATTCTCCGGATTCCTTGGCAGTCTAGTGGTTAGGACTCCACACTTCCACAGCTGGGGGCCAGGGTTCAATCCCTCGTTGGGTAACTAAGATCCCACAAGCCACGCAGCATGGCCAAAAAACAAGGGCTTTCTTGCAGTCCCTCACAGGAGACTTTGCTGGAGACAGGGCAGTGTCATGTGCCCCCCAGCAGTACAGAGTGGAGAGAGGCTGGTGTGAGTGGGGCTGAGCAGAGGAGAAGGGCCATCTCGCCCCTGTGGGTCCCCATCCCAGCTGTTCCCCGCTCCCTCCAAAGCGGTCCCTCAGAGAGTGAGGCACACAGGCATTGGGGTAGCGGGGGAACCATCGGACACCAGCTCACAGGACGTGGGTCCTTGTCACTTGCACAGGCAGGTGGGGGTTCTTCACCCAGAGACAAGGGCAGCCAAGATGGCTTTCTGAAGCTGCTGAGTCCAAGCCCAGGCAAGATGAGGGAGCAGGGAGCACTGCACAGTGAAGGGCGAGTGTGGACAAGGGCGCGGGGCTGGGCCAGCGGGGGCGCCTCTGGGGGCTCCCAGCGAGGAAAGAGCTCGTCCTGTTCACCAGGATCTCTGGCTTCTATCTGAGGTACTTTAACAGCTTCTCTGCAGTTGTAAGGAACTACACAGTGGTCTCTCGTGCCCCTACCAGTTTCCCCAAAGGTGACATCTTGTAGAGCTCTGGCACATGTCACACCAGGACACTGACGGGAATAAGGGTCCACATGCAGGACACGTGCATCACCACCAGGACACGGTATGTTGTCCTTTATGCTCGTACCTCCACCTTGTTCTCAGCTAACCCGCAGCTGCCAACCTGTCCTCCATGTGTTTTGTCACTTGGAGAATGTTCTATAGAGGAATCATACAGTATACAACCTTTAGATACTGGGTTTCTTCACGGGCACCATTCTGTGGCGTTTCATCCAGTAGGTCCTTCCTGGTTACTGCTGTTAGACTGATTCAGCGCTGTGTGTGGGTGTTTGTGTAAACCTAAGCTTTCATTTTGCTGGGATGAGTGCCCGGGAATACAGCTGCTGGGTCGTATGGGATTTCTATGCTGTTTAAGAAGCTGCCACAGTGTGTGCGGGGGGTGCTGTACCATGTTACAGTCCCACCAGCAGTGTGAGGACCTCCACATCCCTGCCAGCCTTTGGTGTTTGCAGGGGTTCCTGCAGCAACTCTGGAGCGTATGGAGTGATACCTTTTCACTTGCATTTGCCTAATGGCTAGGGATGTTGAACACTTACCTGTTGTTTTATTCTAGTCATCTTGGTGGGTATGAAGCGCTATCCCATTGTGGTTTTGATTTTCATTTCCATGATGACTAATGATATCTTTTCATGTGCTTATGGCCTATTTACATATAATTTTTGGAGAAATACCTATTCAGATCCTTCGTCCAGTTTTTAATTAGGTTGTCTTATTGGGTTGTAAGAGTTCTTTATACGTTCTAGAAACAAGTCCCTTATCAGATAAATGACTTGCAAATATTTTCTCCCATTCTGTGGGCTATATTTTCACTTTCTTGATGGTGGCCTTTGAAACACAAAAGTTCTCAATTTTGGTGAAACAGAGTCTCTCTCCCACAAGTGGGGACTAAACAGAAGGGAGCCCCACCTCTTGGCCACACTTGCCTGGGGTTCACCTCCAGCAGCGGGTATCTGGGGGCAGGATAATAAGTGCCAAAGCCCCCATCCCCCCAGGGTAGGGGCAGGGGGTGAGGGGCCCTGTGTTCTTGGCCGCACCACTCTGTACACGGTGGATTCTCAAATACTCTAGACTGCTTTCTTCGTAAATTTGCATATATTTTATTTTATTTGGCTGTGCCACGTGGCATGCGGGATCTTAGTCCCCCAGCGGGGGGGGAACCACTCCCCCTGCAGTGGAAGTACAAAGTCTTAACCACTGGACCGCCAGGGAATTCCCAGCATAGATCTTGAATAGCTATTGCTTCACCTATTTGCCCTTCAGACCCTTTCCAGGAGCTTTAAATGTTTGCCTGTTTTATAATTTTCACCAGCTTTCACTGGGGAGCTGGTCAGTGGAGCTCCTCATGCTTTCATTCTGAGGTCCATGTGCTTTTTACTTATTTTTCTTGCCTTACTGCAGGGGTTAGAACTTCCAGCACTGTTTGAAAAAAGGGCGGGGGAGGGGAGCTTCTGTTGAGAACAGGCATCTCTGCCTTGTTCCCAATCTTAGAAGGCATTCAGTCTTTCACCACCAAGGGTGATGTTAGCTGTAAGCCTTTTGTATATGATTTTTATCAAGTTTATTTTAACTTGCTGAGAAGTTTTTTTTTTAATCTGAATGGTTGATGGGCTATGCCAAATGCTTTTTCTGTATCCATTGATATATAATTTTTCTTCTTTAGCCTGTTGGTGTAGAGGGTTACATTGACCTTCAAGTGTTGAACCACACTTGCATAGCTGGAGTAAATTCTACTTGGTCATGATGTGTAATTCTTTATATACATTGTTGGATTTGATTTGCTTATATTTTAGACTTTTTGTGCCTATGTTCATGGAAGATATTGGTCTGTAGTTTTTGTTTGTTTGTTTTGGGTACTATCTTTGTGTGGTCTGGGTATCAGGGTATTTCTTGTCTCCTAAAATGAGTTAGGAAGTGTTTCCTCCTATTTTGTGGAAGTGATTGTCTAAAATTGATGTTAATTCTACTTTAAGTACTTGGTAGAACTCCAGTGAAACTATCTGGGACTGAAGACTTCTTTGGGGAAGCTTTTTTTAAGTTACAAATTCAATTTCTTTCATGGTTTTAGGACTATTCGTATTATCTATTTCATCTAGTTTGAATTTTTGGTAGATTTCAATTTTCAAGTAATTGTCCGTTTCTTCAAAGTTGGTGAATTTATAAGCATTGCTGGTAGCATTCCCTTAGTATCCTTGAAATGCCCTCAGACTCTGTAGCCCTGTTATTAGTCAGCATTCTCCAGAGAAACAGGGCTAGCAGAATATGTGAGAGAGAAAAATGTAAGTGGAGATTTATTACAGGAATTGGCTCTGCAGTTATGACGGCCGAGAAGTCCCATGATTTGCATTTCTCAAGCTGGAGAACCAGGAAAACCATAGTCATTGGTATAAATCCAGTCCAAGTGCAAAAGCCTGAGAATGGGGAGGGGTGTGGGGTGGCGTGTCACTGGTATCAGCCCTGGAGTCCAATGTCCGAGGGTAGGAGAAGGACGTCCCAGCTCGAGGAGAGTGAATCCACCATTCCTTCATTTTTTGTTTCTCTCTGACCCCACCCCAGCGGATGGGCTGATGCCCACCCACATTGGTGAGGGCGGATCTCTACTCAGTCTACTGAATTAGATGCTGATCTCCAGAGATGCCCTCACATACACACCCAGAAATAGCATTTAACGGGCTAACTGGGCATCCCTAAGCCCAGTCAAGTTAACACATAAAATTAACCATTATAGCCCCCATTGCATACTGGTCATTTGTGTCTTCTCTATTTTTGTCCATCTTGCAAGTTTATCAATTTTCCAAAGAACTATTCTTTTTTGTTTCATTGATTTCCTCTGTTGTTTTCCTGTTTTCAGTTTCATTGATTTCTGCTCTTTCCTTCTTTCTGCTTGTTTTGGTTTATTTTGCCCTTCTTTTCCTAGTTTCCTGAGGTAGAAACTTAGATGATTGATTTGAGACCTTTCCCCTTTTCTGATGTGCTGTAAATATCCCTCTTAGCACTGTTACCTGCAGACCACATAATCTGATTTTGTATTTTTATCTTCATTCAGTTCAGTTCTGTGTTTCTTAAAAATTTTCTTCTTCTAGATGTGATTTTCCTGGTTGTTGGGTTCTTCCCTGATTTCCGCGGTATGATGGGTGTTTTGTTTTTTTTTTAATTGTATCCCAGACAGGCTATTATGTTCAAATTTTTAATTTTAGCAGGCAGTCATCCTGTTTGGGTTCAAGATGCAGGTCCTGGGCTGCTTTCATGGCCTGTGGACCTAAGGACAGTATAACATTCAGGGGCTTTCTTGCACTGTGTTGGTCTCATGCCGCTGGGCCCTGCTGGTGCTCTCGAATGGGTGGGAGGCACTTCCTAGGCTGGACCATCCTGTGCCTTGGGTCGGGGAGGGGGTGTTTTCCTGGGGGAGGAAGCCCTGCTTGCTGGGCTGAAAGCCTGCTGTGGTGGGGTTTCCCTTGCCAGTGCCCCCATCCGCCAGAGCCTCTGGTTGGGGGTGGGGGGGCAGGAGCCTGAGTGAGGCAGGGCACGGTGTGGGGAGGAATGTGCTTCCCTTGACCCCATATCAGGAGACTTCCCTTGATCTTCGTACCAGTTCTGCCAGACTCCCTAGAATTGTGACAGACTCCCGTCCACTGGCCCTCCTCCTGGTAGCAGCTGTGTGTGGGGAGGAGGGTTGGGTTAGGAAATGCCGGGCTTGGGTCCCCTTCTGTTGGGTGGGCTGCTCCTCCAGTCCTGGGGTCCCTCACCAGCTCGCCTTCCTCTTTTCATCTTTGAGAGTTCAATTTTGGTGGTCTCTGATTTCCTGCATTTTTCTTGGCTTAGTCAGGAGGAGCAGGGAGACAAGCTCACGCCACAGGGGCTGGCAGAGAAGTGAGACTTAGGAAGGACTCCGCTGAGGCGATGAGAAAGGGGCCGTAGGAGGACGCAACTTTCCCCGCCCTCCCCCCCACCCCCGCCTGTGCCGCGGCTTGTGGGATCTTAGTTCCCCTACCAGGGCTTGAACCCGGGACCCAGCAGTGAAAGCGCCGAGTCCTAACCACTGGACAGCCAGCGAGTTCCCTGAAGGAGCAACTTAGAAACTCTTGGATGTTTCCAAGACCCAAGAGGGTGAAGATGGGTGTGGAGGAAAGGGAGGAAGAGGAGTCCCCCACCAGTGGGATAGACGGACAGATTTCCAGCGACAGAGAGGGATGCAAGATGCAGGGCTTAGATTGGGACATGATGTGTCTGGTGCCTGGTGCACCGGGGAGATGCCCAGCAGGCAGCCCCTGGCTCCGTGGGCTCTGGGGTAGAGCCAACAGAAGATTGAGGATGGAGGAGACTCCCTCCGCAACAATGGCCGCTCTGATTGCCTGCCCCCGCCCTCGTCTATCTCTGGGGTGGTGACAGTGTTCATCTGTCTCCCGGAGCCTGGCACAGGGCGGATGCTCGGCGAATCTGAGTGCAGGCGGGCCTGCGTGGAAGAAAGGGCGCATCTCCGGAAAGCTCGGGGAGGGTTTGCGTCCTCGGGGGTGTGGCAGGGGCGGTTGCTGAGAATGGAGGAAGGCGTGTTTCTCCATCTTCTTTCCATTGCCCGAGAGCTGAAGGGTGGGACAGCGCTGAGCCGCGGGGAGCCCCGGGGACCAGTCAGCCCGGAGCTCCGCTGGGCCTACCTTCCCTGCTGCGCTCCCGCCAGCCAGCTCTGGTTGCCATGGAGCCGGGAGGCGGTTGCCACGGAGACCGACGTGCGAGGACCAGCCAATCAGTGAGGAGCTGCGGCGCCAGCTCTCCTCTTGGATGGAGGCGTTGGGTTAGGCTGGGGAGCCCTGCCTGGGTAGCTGGGGGCCGGGAGTTCGAGCAAGGGTACTACGCCGCCGCCTCCCCCAAAGCGCTCGGCCCCCCAGAACCTCCAACACCCCCCCGGCCCCGCACCCCGAATTCTGGAGACCCTGTGACTCTTCCCGACCCGGCCAGTGGCCTCCGACTGGCCCTGAACCCCGCTCCCGTTAGTGGGGGCGGAGGGGTGATGCTGCGGGAAAGGCGGGGCCGCGGACCGCGGGTGGAGAGTGCAGCCGGGGTGGGGTATGGGGAGGGAAGGAGGCTGTCCCACCCCCTCCGCTCCCGGCGCACCGCAGTGCCTGGCGCGCCCGCGCACGCTCACTCAGAGCGCTGGGCGGGCGGGGCGGCGCTGACGTCATCCACTGACCCCCTTCACCCCCCGGCCGAGGGGCGGTGGCCGCGCAGGCTCCGCGGGACGGACTCACGGACAGACAGGGGACGGAGGGACGGGCGTACGGCCAGGCCATGCCGGGGGAAGCTGCCCGCGCCGAGCTGCTGCTGCCGGAGGCGGGCGGAACAGGGCCCCGCACAGGTGAGGCCGCGGGGCTCTCCCGCCTGCGTGTGTCTCCGCCAACCCCTCCCGTCGTCCCCGTCCCCTCTCCACCCCTCTCTCTCCGTCCCTGTCCCCATACCATCTCCGTCCCCGTTTCCTCCCCGCTCCCCGCCCTCTCTCCGTCCCTCTCTCTCTCCATCCCCGCTCCGTCCCCTTCCTTGGTCCCCTGCCCCTCCGGGCACCGGAATCCTAGCCCAGCTCTGGCCCCCACTCAGGACTGCAGGGAAGGGCGGGGTGGAGCAGGGATGTCCTCCAGGAGCCAGAAGCGACTTGAAGGCCTTCGAGCGTCCAGGGCTCCGTGTGCTCCCCGCCAGGGTCCCCTGCCGCGCCCCATTGTCTGGGGGAGCAAGGGGCCTCGCGGCCCCTGCAGCTCTGGACTGGAGGCTGCGGGTTGTCAACTGCACCCCGGCCACTGGGGATGCACCGGGCACCCGCCCCTCCAGATGCTTGAGAGCCGCCTCAGGGCTGGCGACTGGTCCTGGCTCAGGAGGAAGGAACAGTGCTGGAGCTGGAGCCTGGGGAAGCTGGAGGTGCCGGCTGAGGTCTGGAACGTGGGAGGCCCTGGGGGAGCATGGCCTGGAGAGCAGTAGCCCTGGAGTGCAGGCCCGAATCCTTGGAGAGACTCAGTCAGCAAGTATGGGAGGGAATCTGCCTGGGCCTGGGAAAACCAGCCAGGGATGGCCACCGGGCAGGAGGTCAGCCATGTGAGGCTCCGGGAGGGCCAAAGGCACCTGACTGTGGGTGAGAAGTCCCCTGGGGATGAAACCAGGGCTGGGTCCAGGGGCCTGGCCTCCCTCTGGGTCCTGTGGGGCTGGCTCTGCTTGGCTCTGCTTGGACTGTTTGGCGACCTTGAATGAGGCACAAAAGCCTTTGACCTTTGGCTTCCCTTCCTCTGCCCCCTTGGCCCAGCTTCACCCTCTGGCTGCCTTGGGGCCCTGGAGTCTAGTGCAGTGCACAGGGGTACCACGCCAGGCTCAGTGCCAAGAGCCTGATCTCCAGCACCCAGCCCTGCCTGCCACACCCACCTCCTGGGGTTAGGTATTCATCACACTCCAATGGACCCAAAGGACCCCCTTCTCAGGACCCCCTGGCCACGCCAGCACCCCAAGCAGTGTGGCCCAAGGGCCCGGGTTCTGCCACTGCTGCAGCCAACGGGCAGCCTGGGGAGGGGCTGCCCCTGCGTAAGCTCCCCTCTAATCCTGGCAGACACTCTCCCCTTTGCATACTGGAAGCTGAGGCACAGGAGATGTTGTACTTGTGGGAGGTCTTGGGTGAGCACGGTAGAACAGGAACCCTCCAGAGAATGTGGCCAGGGCTTGGTAGCCCCTGTCCACTGCCGTGGGACGCCCCACAGATGTCCCTGGCAGAGGGAGCCAGGCCTGCCAGCCCTGCGGGGTGGCTGCCACCGTGGAGACTCAGCTGGACACTCTCTCAGGCCCCCACAGCTGCACACAGGGCAGGGCAGGGCCGCCTCTGCTTCCCCGGAGGGCCAGCACCACTGCCAGCACGGCCTCTGGCTGAGCTGGGACGTCCTGCCTGAGGACCACACGCCGTGGCCCCTGCTTCCCCTCGTGCACGTGGCAGCTCTGGGAACAGGGGTGGGGTGGAGCCCAGGGAGACCCCGACAGCTCGGCCTCGGGTGCGGGCAGCGAGGAAAGGGGAGAGATGAGGCAGAGAAGCAAGAGCCCCACTTCACAGCAGGCGTGAGATCTGGAATGTTCCAGAGCTGAGTGGAGTGCAGGCCTCCTACTCCCTGGGGGCCCACTGACCTGGGGGGTCATAAGCAGGCGTCTCCTGGCAAGCCCAGCCGAGGCAGCGCAGATTACGGGCAAGGAGTCAGCAGGCTAGTGTCTGAGGCGACGGGAGCTGGTCTCATCTTTACTGAGCACCTCGGAGAAGAGCCAGACCTCAAGCTGCTCACCGTGGTCAGAACTCTTGGAAATCCTCCCCCAGGCACAGCAATCGCCTTTCCCTCTCGTGACCTCTCTTTTCAGCGGACACCCAGCCCCACGGGCCCCCAGGCCTGTGCTCAACTCCCGTCTGAGGGAGGGACGGCTGCAGCCTGGGAGCTGCTTCTCAGGGAAGATGCCTGCCCTTCTCACGCCCTTCTCTCTCCACAGATCTGTCCTGCGATGCGGCTGCGGCTACCACCCCGAGGGGGGACCAGCTGGAGCACTGTGTCCTGACCCCTAAGCCCAGTGCCCTAGCTCTCACGTTCCTGCCCAGCAAGCCGGGTGCCCGGCCCCCGCCTGACGGAGCCAGCTGGGATGCAGGGCCGGGACGCGCCCCCTCGGCCTGGGCAGTCCAGGCAGAGGGCGACCCCAGCCCAGGGCCCCCCGAGGTTCGGCCTGCTGAAAGTCCTCTCCCAGCCTCCCTGGAGCCCCGGATTGTGATGGGCGAGGAGACGTGCCGGGCATCCCCTCTGCCCAGGGCAACCCTGCCAGAGCTCAGGGACTGGGAGGGTGGGCACGCCAGTCTGAACCCACCCCCCGAGTTGTGTTCTCAGGGTGACCCTCCTGTGCCTTTCCCTGCCCCCGACTCCGATTCCTACTTCACCCCTCCCTCCACCCCGACCGAGACAGCCTCCACCCTGCTCCCTGGCCCCGGGCCCCACAAGGAGGCCCAGGATGCCCAGGCTGAGCTGGGGAACTCGCCGCCAGCCTCGCCCTCGGGCTCCTACATCACGGCGGACGGGGACAGCTGGGCCTCGTCTCCATCCTGCTCCGTGAGCCTGCAGGCCCCGGCTGAAGGGCTGGATGTGCCCTCAGGCTGGGGCTTCTCCCCACCTGGGTCTGTGGCCGATGAGAGGGAGCTGCCCCCTGCCGGGACCCCGGACACCTCGTCCCCAGAGTCCAGCCTCTCGGCAGACAGCAGCTCTTCCTGGGGCCAGGAGGGCCACTTCTTCGAGCTGGACTTCCTGGCCAACGACCCGATGATCCCTGCTTCCCTCCTGCCCTTCCAGGGCAGCCTAATCTTCCAGGTGGAGGCTGTCGAGGTGACCCCGCTGCCCGCCGAGGAAGAACAGGAGGAGCAGGCGGAGGAGGGCGAGGAGGAGGCTCCCAGCCCCAGCAGGGACCTGGCCGGGCAGGGCGAGGACGACAGCACGTTTGCGTCCTCGCTGCAGTCGCTGTCCGACCTGTCCATCACTGAGGGCATGGACGAGGCCTTCGCCTTCCGAGATGACACCTCGGCCGCCTCCTCTGACCCTGACTCGGCCTCCTACGCGGGGGGTGACGATGAGAGACTGTACAGCGGGGAGCCCCACGCACAGCCCACCACCCTGCTCCAGGACAGCCCTGGTGAGGCCGCCTCCTGGGGCCCCAAGCCCACTCTTGGGGTGTCCGAGGGAGACGTTGGCCGGGCTGCCAAGAGCCAGGAACCCATCTCTGATATAACGGGGGTGGGCCCCGCTCCAGGCCAGGTGTCCGCTGCTGCTATGGCCCCTCACGTCCCACAGAAAGCCCCAGGCCTCACTGCGGTGACCCCGCGGGCCTGGGCAGCAGAGGCAGGCTCCACCATGGGACCAGCACCTGTTGCCACAATCACACCTCAGTCCCTGGAGGAGGGAGACAGCGCTGCCTTAGGCTTAGAGCCCCCCACTTCGAAGGGAGAGGCGGGCCTCGACTCTCTGCAGAACCTGAAGGAAGAAACAGGCCAGGGGTTTGCCGCTGCAGGCAGCCCTGAGCCCCAGCCAGGAGAAGTGGAACCGACAGTATTCCTGCCCCTGCAGGATGCAGGCCTCCCCACTGGCCAGGGATCTGAGCCCCAGGCCAGCCCTGAGCCCCAGCCAGAAGAAGTGAACCTAACGGCATCCTTGCCCCTGCAGGATGCAGGCCTCCCCTATGGCCAGGGATCTGAGCCCCAGGCCAGCCCTGAGCCCCAGCCAGAAGTGGACCTGACAGCATCTTTGCCACTGCAGGATGCAGGCCTCCCCTATGGCCAGGGATCTGAGCCCCAGGCCAGCCCTGAGCCCCAGCCAGAAGTGGACCTGACAGCATCCTTGCCACTGCAGGATGCAGGCCTTCCCTCTGGCCAAGGATCTGCCCCCGAGGCCAGCCCTGAGCCCCAGCCGGAAGAAGTGGACCTGACGGCATCCTTGCCACTGCAGGATGCAGGCCTCCCCTCTGGCCAGGGATCTGCCCCCGAGGCCGGCCCTGAGCCCCAGCCGGAAGAAGTGGACCTGATGGCATCCTTGCCCCTGCAGGATGCAGGCCTTCCCTCTGGCCAGGGATCTGCCCCCGAGACCGGCCCTGAGCACCAGCCAGAAGAAGTGGACCTGACAGCATCCTTGCCCCTGCAGGATGCAGGCCTCCCCTCAGTCCAGGGATCTGCCCCCGAGGCTGGCCCTGAGCCCCAGCCAGAAGAAGTAGACCTGACGGCATCCTTGCCCCTGCAGGATGCAGGCCTTCTCTCAGTCCAGGGATCTGCCCCCCAGGACAGCCCTGACACCCAAATGGAAGAAGTGGACCTGATGGCATCCCTGCCCCTGCAGGATGCAGGCCTCCCTTCTGGCCAGGGATCTTCCCCCCAGGACAGCCCTGAGACCCAACCAGAAGAAGTGGACCTGATGGCATCCTTGTCCCTGCAGGATGCAGGCGTCTCTTTGGTCCAGGGATCTGCCTCTGAGGCCAGCCCTGAGCCCCAGCCGGAAGAAGTGGACCTGATGGCATCCCTCCCCCTGCAGGATGCAGGCCTTCCCTCTGGCCAGGGATCTGCCTCTGAGGCCGGCCCTGAGCCCCAGCCGGAAGAAGTGGACCTGATGGCATCCCTCCCCCTGCAGAATGCAGGCGTCTCTTTGGTCCAGGGATCTGCCTCTGAGGCCAGCCCTGAGCCCCAGCCAGGAGAAGTGGACCTGACGGCATCCTTGCCCCTGCAGGATGCAGGCCTTCCCTCTGGCCAGGGATCTG
The DNA here is from genome assembly GCF_964374135.1 of Grampus griseus. Taxonomy (NCBI): domain Eukaryota; kingdom Metazoa; phylum Chordata; class Mammalia; order Artiodactyla; family Delphinidae; genus Grampus; species Grampus griseus. The sequence continues at coordinate 96,473,372 of NC_139003.1, read as the reverse complement.
CCTCTGAGGCCGGCCCTGAGCCCCAGCCGGAAGAAGTGGACCTGACGGCATCCTTGCCCCTGCAGGATGCAGGCCTTCCCTCTGGCCAGGGATCTGCCTCTGAGGCCGGCCCTGAGCCCCAGCCGGAAGAAGTGGACCTGATGGCATCCCTCCCCCTGCAGGATGCAGGCCTCTCTTTGGTCCAGGGATCTGCCTCTGAGGCCAGCCCTGAGCCCCAGCCAGGAGAAGTGGTCCTGACGGCATCCTTGCCCCTGCAGGACGCAGGCCTTCCCTCAGTCCAGGGATCTGCCTCTGAGGCCGGCCCTGAGCCCCAGCCGGAAGAAGTGGACCTGATGGCATCCCTCCCCCTGCAGGATGCAGCCCTCTCTTTGGTCCAGGGATCTGCCTCCGAGGCCAGCCCTGAGCCCCAGTTGGAAGAAGTGGACCTGATGGCATCCCTCCCCCTGCAGGATGCAGGCCTCCCCTCTGGCCAGGGATCTGCCTCCAAGACCAGCCCTGAGCCCCAGCCGGAGGAAGTGGACCTGATGGCATCCTTGTCCCTGCAGGATGCAGGCCTCCCCTCTGACCAGGGATCTGCCTCTGAGGCCGGCCCTGAGCCCCAGCTGGAAGAAGTGGACCTGACGGCATCCTTGTGTCTGCAGGATGCAGGCCTCTCTTTGGTCCAGGGATCTGCCTCCGAGGCCAGCCCTGAGCCCCAGTCGGAAGAAGTGGGCCTGACTGCATCCCCGCCCCTGCAAGATGCAGGCCTTCCTTCGGGCCAGGAATTGGCCTCTGAGACCAGCCCTGAACCCCAGTTGGAAGAAGTGGACCTGACAGCATCCTTGCCCCTGCAGGATGCAGGCCTCCCCTCAGTCCAGGGATCTGCCTCCGAACCCAGCCCTGAGCCCCAGCCAGAAGAAGTGGACCTGACAGCATTCCAGCCCCTGCAGGATGCAGACCTCCCTTTGGTCCAGAGATCTTCCTCCAAGGCCAGCCCTGAGCCCCAGCCGGAAGAAGTGGACCTGACAGCATTCCCGTCCCTGCAGGATGCAGGCCTCCCCTCGGTCCAGGGATCTGCCTCCGAACCCAGCCCTGAGCCCCAGTCGGAAGAAGTGGGCCTGACTGCATCCCCACCCCTGCAGGATGCAGGCCTTCATTCGGGCCAGGAATTGGCCTCTGAGGCCAGCCCTGAACCCCAGTCGGAAGAAGTGGACCTGACGGCATCCTTGTCCCTGCAGGATGCAGGCCTCCCCTCTGACCAGGGATCTGCCTCTGAGGCCAGCCCTGAGCCCCAGCCAGAAGAAGTGGGCCTGACAGCATCCCCACCCCTGCAGGATGCAGGCCTTCCTTCGGGCCAGGAATTGGCCTCCGAGGCCAGCCCTGAACCCCAGTCGGAAGAAGTGGACCTGACGGCATCCTTGCCCCTGCAGGATGCAGGCCTCCCCTCTGGCCAGGGATCTGCCTCCAAGGCCAGCCCTCAGGCCTTGCAGGTTGACACAGGCTACACCCTAGGGACAGAGCCCATGGCCACCACAGCCCAACAGAAAGGAGGCAAGACTTTGGAACTGAGGCCAGCGCCTGAGAAAAGGGACCCAGACCACACTGGAGGATCAGACTCTCTGGCCTTGGATCAGATCCATCTGGGTGGTCTGGAGCCAGCTGCAGATGCTCGGATACCCTTGGACGGAGATGCATGCCCTTCCAAGCCTGCCACGGAGGCCCCAGACACACCTGAGCCTGCCACGGAGGCCCCAGACACACCTGAGCCTGCCACGGAGGCCCCAGACACACCTGAGCCTGCCACGGAGGCCCCAGGCACACCTGAGCCTGCCACGGAGGCCCCAGGCACACCTGAGCCTGCCACGGAGGCCCCAGGCACACCTGAGCCTGCCACGGAGGCCCCAGGCACACCTGAGCCTGCCACGGAGGCCCCAGGCACACCTGAGCCTGCCACGGAGGCCCCAGGCACACCTGAGCCTGCCACGGAGGCCCCAGGCACACCTGAGCCTGCCACGGAGGCCCCAGGCACACCTGAGCCTGCCACGGAGGCCCCAGGCACACCTGAGCCTGCCACGGAGGCCCCAGGCACACCTGAGCCTGCCACGGAGGCCCCAGGCACACCTGAGCCTGCCACGGAGGCCCCAGGCACACCTGAGCCTGCCACGGAGGCCCCAGACATACCTGAGCCTGCCACGGAGGCCCCAGACACACCTGAGCCTGCCACAGAGGCCCCAGGTCCCCCAGAGCCTGACTCCAGTAGGGAGGAAGTAGCCAAGGGCCTTTTGGCACCTGAGCAGGGAGCCTGTCCTGATGCCCGTGGGCATGGGGGTGATGGAGCTGAGCCCAGCTCGCCCCTAAAGGAGGCCCCGGGGGCTGAGAACCAGGAGCGTGGAGTTCTAAAGGCAGTCGTCTGCAGCCCAGAGCCATGTCCTGCTGCCAGCCTGGAGGTTGGCCAGGTGGGGCCCCCAAGCCCAGTGGAGGAGGGAAGGGCCGCCCTGGGGCCCAGGCTTCCCGTGGCTGTGGCCGCAGAGGCCGGGCTGGGCTCCTGCCCAGGGTCTCCATCAGGGGCTGTACCCAGGCTGGGAGGGAGCTGTCCCAAAGATCCTGCCCTGGCACTTCCACTGCCCTCAAGGCAGCCAGAGCCCGTGAGGGGCCTGCACAGCGGACAGCAGGCCCGGGCAGCCCTGGGAGTCCTCAGCTCCTCCCCGCCGCAGCCTCCACAAAGCGCCCTAGGGGGCCTGCCCGGTGCACCCCAAGCCAGCATCCAGGGCGCTGAGTCCTCCGCTCCTGGTGTCCTCATGCAGACAGTCCCACCCCCCGCGGCACCCCCTGCCCCCTGCCCTTGCCAGGTCCCCGGGGAAGACCTGGGGGAGGGCGCAGAGCCCCTGGGCTCTCTGGGACTCCCACCACCACGGGCAAGAGCCCAGCGGGCGGTGGCTGCCCTCTCAGGGACCAAGAATCCCCCCGGGGCCGGGCAGGCCAGCCTCCCGCCCCACTCCCCACTCCCCAGCCCCAAGGCGGCCCCCAAGGGGGCTACCCATGCCAAAGACCTGGCCTCGAGGATCTCGCCCCCCTGCCAAGTGCCTCCTGGCTCTGGGCTCCGGAGCCCAGCCGGACCTCGAGGGCTCCCAGCCGCCAAGCAGCAGGATGACCAGGACAGTTTGGAAGAAGGTGAGGGGGATCCAGGCTGGAGCAGTGTCCTGAGCTGGGGGCTGCACAGGGCGGGGACGCCAGCCCCTGGTGCAGAGCCAGCGCTGCTCGCCCCCAGGCCCCTGTCCAGAGGCGGAGGCCACCCTCACACCTGCCCTGTCCTCAGACTCGCCGCAGGCTCCGGGCTCCGGCCAGCACTCGGACAGCCACGGGGAGTCGTCAGCCGAGCTGGAGGAACAGGACCTCTCGGGACCACGGACCGCGCAGTGCCCAGCCCAGGTGCCCAACCGCGGGGGCACGTACAGCCCTGGGAGGGCTCCACGCCCCACCCTCGGGTGCTCAGACCCCTCTGTTCCTCAGGCCCCGGCAGGCGGCGGGAGCGAGGAGACCGTCACCAAAGTCAAGCAGAGCCGCAGTGAGAAGAAGGCCCGAAAGGTGGGCTGGGGCCCTGCTGGGACCCCGGGAGGGACCAGGCTGGCCAGCAACCCAAGCACCCAGGACTGGGGCTGGCTGCGTTAAGGGGACCCCTTCGCACCCCACGGCCGATGAAGTCCATTGGCAGGGGCTCGTTGGGTAAAGGCAGTAACGGGACACCTCGTGCAAGTAACTGGGCCTGGGCTGTCAACTGACGTGGCCTCTCAGCCCGGGGCCAATGCCCTCTTGTACACACGGGGGGCCAGCTGGGGGGGTCCACAGAGGGTCCCCGGGAGTCGGTGGCAGAGCCCTCGTGATCCTGGCAGTGCGCCGCCTCCCCCTCCCCCAGCCCCCACCGGGGACCTCTGGGGCTGCTGCCCGGGCCTGAGACCGCTGTGCCCCCAGGCGATGTCCAAGCTGGGCTTACGACAGATCCAGGGGGTCACCAGGATCACCATCCAGAAGTCCAAGAACATCCTCTTTGTCATCGCCAAACCTGACGTCTTCAAGAGCCCGGCCTCAGACACCTACGTGGTCTTCGGCGAGGCCAAGGTCCACCCGGCCGGCCGTGGGCGCGGGGCGGGGGCTGGGGGCGTGGGCTCGGCTGACAGCTGTGCTCTGTGCTGCAGATCGAGGACCTATCCCAGCAGGTGCACAGAGCTGCGGCTGAGAAGTTCAAGGTACCCTCGGAGCCCTCCGCCCTGGTCCCCGAGTCAGCGCCGGGGCCGAGGGTGAGACCAGAGTGCAAGGAGGAGGAAGAGGACGACGACGAGGAGGTGAGGCCCAGGGGCACAGGGCCCAGCCCCGCGAGGGGGCAGCTTTGCTGGGGGCCTCTTCCCGGGGGAGGGGACCGCTACAGCACCTCCCTGCTTGCCCCGCTCCAGGTGGACGAGACGGGGCTGGAGCTTCGGGACATAGAGCTAGTGATGGCGCAGGCCAACGTGTCAAGGGCCAAGGCCGTGCGGGCCCTGAGGGACAACCAGAGCGATATCGTCAACGCCATCATGGTGAGTGGCCGGCCCCTTCGCAGGCGCCTTGCTGCCGTCTCCGCTGTGGCCTCACACAACGTGACCCTCTCTTTGTGCGCTTCCTGCAGGAGCTGACAATGTAGCTGCTGACCAGAGACCTGGCTCCACCCCTGCCCCCAAGCTCTGCTGCTCAATAAACCGGTGTCCCCTCACCGCCTCTGCTCCTCCAAAGGCTCCCCCAGCGCAGGCTCTGGCTCAACGGGTTGGAGGAAGCGTGAAGATGCTTCCTGAAGCCACGCAGGCCCCAAGGAGGGTGGCGGTCCTTCCCCCAAGTCCCAGAGGGTGGTGGTCCCTCCCCCACGTCCCAGGGCGCCCAACTTGCCCAGAGATTGAGGGCAGTCCGGTCACCTGGCTGCGGCCCCAGGTGTGGGCCTGGGGACTGCAGTTTCCAGAAGGAACTCCCCAGACGCAGGGGCTCAGAGTTTTCTGCAGGGGCCCTGAGCCGCAGCAGCTGCAGGAAGGCAGCGTTTGCTCAGGGACTCAGCAGTTCATGCCCCAGCGTTCCTGGCCCCTCACCACGGCCCAGCTCTAGGAGTCACCGTCCTCCCCGTGTCCTCTCCTCTCTCCTACAAAGGCCAGGGATCTGCAGGGTGGGAGCCACACTCCAGGACAGAAGAGGGAGACCACCAAGTGGGAGGCCATGTGTGGGTGGAGCCCCCAGAGAGGAAGAGCAGTTCCTGGCTGGCCACAGGACACTCCTGGGACACCAGGTCCCCTCCGCGCGCAAGCCCAGGGGGGGCTGTGGAGGTGCCGGCCCCTGACTAGGTGGCTATCTTTAACTGTTCCAGATGCTTCCAGGGCAGGTCGATTTGCACACATGCCTAGAGACAACACCTACCAACGGTCTCCCTTAGCTTTGCCCAACCCAGGCCCACAACCAGCTCCAGGAGAGCCAGGGCCAGAGCCAAGTGTGAGACCCCTCCTCCCATGCTGCCCCGCCCCTCAGAAGAGGGGGAGCCTAGCGGGCTGCAGACCCCTGCCTGGTCCCCTCACGACCTCACCGCGAGCCCACGGCCCTGCCCTCCCTCCTGCGGGTTTAAGTACCCACCCTGCTGAGCCTGGTGCTTCCCGCACACGCGGTCAGGGGCCTCGCAGCAACGCGCAAGCGTCTTGCGGGCGAGGAAGCAGTCCTGGAGCTGGGCCCTCCCGCGCCCACACAGCAGTGCCCAGGCCCCAGCCTGCAACCCGACGGCCCTGCCCTGGGGTCACCACCACTGCCTCCCCATGTCCTAAGGGCACAGGAGGGGCTGGGCCCAGGGGGGAACGAGGCAAAGGGACTTGAAGGGGCAGGCACAGTGCCCCCACTGGCCTTCCTGACGACCGGCGACCCTGGGCTCCAAGACGACGCACTCTCAGGGTGGGGACGGCGCTTCCAGCGAAGCGGTGGTGTGCAGGTCTGCTGTGGAGACCACTATGACTGTGGATGAGAGCCGGGGACTGGGGCTTGGGGGAGGGAGGAGGACAGCCAGCGCCCCTCAGACAGCCCAGTGCCCAGGTCCCGCCAGCAGGGGCCTGATGTTCACGTCCACATGTGCTTAGGACACCTGCTCTCTGCCCTGTGTCCACAACCCCAAATCGAGCCCTCCCTTTAGGCAGCAGGCATGAGCGCCCAGCCCGCTGTGCCCAGCCTGGGCATGCGGGTCTGAGACAGAGGCCAGAGCGCACACCCCGGCTCCTACCCCACTGGAGCAGGAACACGCTAGCAAGCAGAGATAAATTATTCACATTGCGGTAAACTTCTTTTAAGGTCTCTGAGAGTTTCAATAGAAACGTCATGTGCAAAATGACAGCTGTCCGGGTTCTGGCTGACAAGACCCCCTCCCGAGGCAGGGTGGCATGCAGGGGGGCGCAGTGCGGCCTTCCGCCCCAGCACCAGGGTGCCTCCTTCACAGTAGAGCCACCTGTGCCCGGGGCCCCACGCGGGGAGGGCGGCTGGCGGGGTCCCGGCGCCATCAGGCCGAGTCCTGGTCCATGCTGCAGCCCAGCGCCTCGATGTCGTTGCTGATGTCCGAGATCATGCGGTCCCACTCGTCCCCCTCCGAGGGCGCGGACTGGTCGTCAGAGCTGCCCGCGGCCCTGTTCCCGTTGGAGGTGGAGGTGGAGGTGGAGCTCATGGCCCGGCGGTACCTGCCGAAGCTGTCGGTGATGATCCCGCGGCCATCCTTCACCCCGATGGTCTCCAGGAAGTTCTCGAAGTGCTGGCTGTCCTTCTCGGGGATGAAGGGCCGCAGACCTGCACACACATGGCACACCTGACCCTGCGGCTCCCGCACAAAAGCCCACAGCCCGGGGGGGCCACCCCACCACCCGCCTGCGTCTGGCCCTGCCCTGCCTCTGCAGCGGGGCAGGCGTGGGCCGGGAGCCACACCCTCGCGTCACTCCCCTCAGTCCTCACAGAAGCCCCACTGCACAGGTTTCCAGACGGAGGAGAGGAGAGGAGAGAGCGGAGGGGAGGGGAGGCTGACGCAGGGCTCCGAGCACTGGGCCCCGCCGCCCAGCTGTGCTCCCGCCGCCCGGCTGACCACCCACTTCCTGGACAGAGACCCCCTCCTATGTGAGGACAGTACGAACAGGGGCTGTGGACCCCAGCGTCGGGTGGCGACTGACTCCAGGGGGCAGTGGGGTCAGCAAGAGCTCGGACTGGATGCAGCAGGTCCACCTCCAGCCCTTCACCCCCATGAGCAGTGCGCCCTCATCGGACCGTTGGGGGCAGAGCCCAGGACCCAGGAGCCTCCACCAGCCACCGTCAACCAGCCGTGTTCTCCGGGGTCAGCATGGGGAAAGCAGAGGCGCTACCGGCCTCGCAAGCCTGGGCAACCGTCCAGGGCCCTGTCCGTGGCAGGCCCTGAGCACCCGCCCGCCGTGCTGACTCCGCGTGCTAAGCTCTCGGGCCTCGGCTAAGGCTGCCCTTCACCGGGAATGGCGTCTTCACTCCCCCGCCCAGCAAGCACCTGCCCCGCCTCCCAAACCTGCACAAGCGCCACCTCCTTGCAGAGCCTCCCCCGGCCCTCGCCAGGCAGCGCGGCGCCCACCTCATCCTCGGTCTGGCTCCCGTGGGGCCCCTCCCGCTTCCCCGGGGGAAGGTCCCCACCCGTCACTGGGACAGGCCCCTCCCAGCCGCATCACTCAGGCGTCGCTGGCTGGCCCCATTCCTAACGGCGCCCCCGTCCGTCGCGCGCTCACCAAGCAGCAGGAACTTGCGGCTGTCCCCGTAGAGCTGCCGCAGGTTGATGCAGAACTCGTGCACCGAGGCTCCGTCGCGGTACTCATGCAGCAGCGCTGCGAACTGCTGGATCTCCTGCGACGACAGCTTGGTGCGCAGCTGCCGAGAGAGCCGGGCCCGGGGCGGGGTGGTGACCGGCGCTGCCGCCCCCCTGCCCACACCCCACGTGACCCCAGAGGGCCTGCAGCTCCACGGCTCCGGCCGGCAGGGGAGAGAGGAGCCTGCACCGTCCGCCCTAAGCTGCAGGCGTGGCTGACCAGGCTGCCCGCAAGCAGGCAGAGGGCGCGTCTGCACACCACTGCCGGGGGGCAGCGACCAGCGCCCTGGAGCCCACAGTGATGCTCAGCCAGCTGACCGAGTTTCTAATGAGAACGTCACGTGAGGTCGGGGGATGGGGGTAAAAGAATCTGCTGAGTGATGACAAGGCCCATCTGGCCCTTCCAGGGAGTGACCCGGTCCTCCGCTACCGTCCACCACCAGAGACCCAGGGACAGGCCTGTGGTCCAGCCCCGGAGGCCAGAGCAGCCCCCATGCTCAGGCCTTGGCCAACTCACGCCCTCCCCAAAGACTGACCTGGTGGGAAAGGCAGTGAGGCCCAGTTGCAAGCAAGGCGCCCACGCTCACCCCCAGCCCCACCCACAGAGAAGCACGCCTTCACCCTCCCCTCCCCTCCCCGGCCCTGCCCCACCCCCGCAAGGAGATTCTAACCCCAAGGCGCCGCCGGCCCCAGCACAGGCCTGCTAGAGCACGTGGGCTCTCTGGGGCCGGGGTCTCCTGACGGCGGCGGCAGCGGGCAGCGTACCGTGAGCATGTAGTCCTGCAGCAGCTCGGCGGCCGTGGCGCTCAGCTCGCTCTCACTGACCGTCTTGGCGTGGGGCGCCGTCTGCGTGCAGAAGGACAAGGGCGACACGCCGCCTGCATGCGCACACTCGGGGAAGGAGCTGCAAGGACGCGAGCCGAGCCGTGGGTGGGCGGCCCCCCAGCCCTGCCCCGTGCCTGCACCCTCGACCCCCCATGGGGGCCCAGTTAGGGCCAGGGTCTGAGAGGAGGAAGGGGCCTGTCATGGAGGGAAGGGCTCGGGCCGGACAGAGAAAGACACGTGCAGGGAAGGACCCAGAAGGGGCCCTCAGCCTAGCAGGGTCTCAGTGGAGTGATGATGTCACTGGTGTGACCCTGGGGAGCCCACTCACTGGAAGGCTCCTGAAGGGGGCGGGGGTGGGGGAGGGATACCGACGAGGAGGGTGGAGCCAGGCAGCCATACTGGCACCACCAGGGCAGGGTACTCACAAAGTGCTGGCTTCCGTCTCGTAGGACTCCTTCATGTCCACCTTTGTGGAAGAGTCGTCTGTGCAGAAAGTGCAGAACACAGAAGCTTCTGGTTATGTGAGGGAGGGGGCACTGAGTCCAGTGTCCAAGCTCTAAGCAGGAGATGCAGAGCCCTGGCGGTGGGGAGCCTGCAGGCCTTCATGAGCAGAGCCGGCCAGGCCCCTGGGGTGCACCCCTCGGGCTGCACCCGTGCCTGCTCCTCCTGGGGGTCTTGTGAGATGCACCATCTGCTGCAGGGCTGGGCAGGAGGCGGGACAATGCTCTGGTCCTCGGAGGATGTGGCACATGGCAGGGCTGGAGAGGGCTCCCAATGGCCAGGACAAGAGAAGCACCACTGGTAGATGTGGTACCACGCCCGGCAGCGTCCTAGGGGCTGTGCTACTTTGTCTTCTCTGATCCCAGCAGGCATCACCACTGCTCCAACTTTTAGATGAGCAACTGAACCAGAGAGGTTATGCAACTTGCCCCATGCCACACAGCTGGTGAGGGCAGAAGCCACGATCAGAGCTGGCAGGTCTGAGCCCCAGCCTGGACCCAGCCAGGCTCCACACGTGGACGGCTGCTCCCCAAGGACAGACACGGGGCCTCAGGGTGCCTGAGACCCTCAGACCAGCAAAGGACCTGGTACACAGCAGCTACTTGGGCAACACCAAAGAGATGACCTAAGGTCCGTGTGACACAGACGAGAAGGGACGCCGAGGCACCATCACACCCAGCAAGCGAAGCTTTAAGAGAAAAGGGATCAGAAAACGTGCGAGTGGGGAGGGAACAGGGAGAGAAAGAGGACGTTTCTGGCAGTAGGAGGGGAGTGTGCAGTGAGCACAATAATGGCCCCAAGATGCCCCCGTCCAAACCCCAGGTGCACATGCCAGGTGACGTGGCAACGGGGCTGGAGGTTGCTGGGCAGCTGACCCTGAGACAGGAAGATGCCCTGGGCTATCTGAGGGGGCTCGACGTGTGCCCTGGGCCCTCTGGTGTGGACGGGGAGGGGCCGGACGGAGCCGCAACAACAGGAGGTCAGAGATGCCACCATGGCTCTGACCGTGGAGGGAGGAAGGCCGCGGGAAGCTGGAAAAGGCAGGAAGCAGCTTCTCCCCGGAGTCTCAGGAGGAAGGCCGCTGGCCCGCACCCTGATTTGAGCCAGTGAGGCCCACGGTGGACTCGAACCTACAGAACCGTGAGAGACAGTAAGTCTGTGTGGCTGAAGCTGCTCAGTCGTGGTGACCTGTCACAGCAGCAGGAGAGAACTGACCCGGCAAGGAAGGCCTGAGGCAGAAACCAGCAGAGGACGCGTGTCTGAGAGTGTGTGCGCACGGGGAGTGCGTGTGCTGTGAGCGTCTAGTGTGCACGCTCGTGTGCGTGAAGTGTCTGTGAGGATGTGAGCGTGTGTGCTGTGTGGAGTGTGTGCACGCGTGTGACGTGACGTACGTACGTGTGCTGTGTGTGTGATGTATGTGATGGGTGCATGGGCACACGTGGTGTGAGTGCGGGTGTGCCTGGACCCCAGAGGGAGACCTGAGGGCTGGGGGACAAAGGACACCCACGCAGAGAGAAGGCCGGCAGGAAGGAAGCCCACGCGGGTAGGCTGAACATCCTGTGTTTACTTCGTGAAAACTCATTTAATGGTATAATTACGATCTGTGTACTTTTTAGTAAAAAAGCTTATTCCAAAAAAACCACTATTGGAAATCTCAATGCTGAACGTTTAAATAGAGCTCAATGAACCACCTGCTACCCACTGCGGAAGCCGCGGGCCTCTGGGCCTCAACCTCCCCACCTGCCCGTGAGGACAGGCTGCCGGCCTCGCCGGGCTGTCTCTGCAGTGCTGGGGCGGCTCCAGCATGAACGGCGAGACAAGGAGAAGGTGAGAGAGCCAGCCCTTCCTCAGAAAGCGCCCTCAGCTTCGTCAGCACGCAAAGGGTTCTGCGCTGTTCGTGGAGACACGTGAGCCGCCGGGGGCGCGCAGGGCTGGACTCTCCACAGAAAGACCAGAGGCTGCCTGCCACGGAGGCTACCGCTGCGCTGCCTCCAATACCTCTCTCTCTGTTCACCTGACTGACAGAAGCCACGGGTCCTCGGTATACTAAGCATTTGAAAAGTGGATGCTCTTGGTGTTTAGAAGACTGAGCTCAAGTGGGCTCCCACGCAAATGACGCATCTTGTGCGTGCTCACAGATTCCGGAAAACGCTCCCCAGGTGCCCACACGGAGGAAGCGGCTCTGAGCGCTGGTCCGGCTACACCGCCTTCGGGCCCCTTGCTCTTCCTGCCACTGCCCCCCACCCCGCCCCGGGCAGGCCTCGTCTTGGAAGGGGCCCCATACCCACTCTCAGCCCCAGCGCTGGGAGCCCCGCCCGGCCCTGGGTTCTAAGTTTGGTAAAGTGACTTTGGCCAGGCGTGGTTCCAGAAAAAGTGTTCCTGGCCCCCAAAGTTACGCAGGAAGCCACCAGGTGGCCTAAAGCAGGGAGCGGGGGGAACACGTGTGCCTTGATTAAACTTGCAGATTAACACGAACAGTGAAGTCTGGGAACAAAGGGCGTCGGCTCAAACCCCCCGGGACGGTGGCCACAGGGCCACCGCACAACAAGGCTGCCCGGGTGTTGTCCTGGGAAGAGCTCGCGGCAGAGTGAGCCCCGGTGGGAAGGGGCGGCGGGGCCCTCCTGCTCACGTACCACTGTGAAGGGACAGGTGGTGGGTGGGTGTCGAGGCCCCGTCAAATATGGCTCTGTCCAGGAAGTCGATGGTGGACTCCGTGTACACGATCTGGAAGACCTGGCCGAGCAGGGAGCACAGCTCTTCTGCGGCGACCTGCCAACGGAGGACAATGCGGAGGCTTCCTGGGCCGCTTCCGGGTGTTCGACACCTCAGACGCAGAACAAACACCTGCACCGAGGGCCTGACGCCTCCCACTGCCCAACGGCGCCGCAAGGACACCAGCCCACACCCAGGAAGCTGGCTGGACCCGCAAGTGCGTCAGCTGCCGGCCCTCCTCCTCCACTGCGCTTCCAGCCAGCACCGTTTCCCCACTCCTGTCCCAGCCACGGGAAAGGGGCAGGGAGGGAACAGCACCCGTGCCAGGTCACACGGACGGCACTCCTGACACCGCACAAGTGTTTCACGCGTGTGCCGTTAACGCAGCGTCCCATCTGGGGCGGCTCTGCCCCTGGGACATGGGACAGTGTGTGCAGGAGCTTCCGGTGGGGACAGGCCAGTGAGGCGGCCCCATGAGGAAGAACTTCCCAGCTGGCAGGTGGGCAGGGCTGGGGAGGAGGGATGCTGATCAGAGGCCACCTAAGGTGGGGCGGCCCTGCTTTGGGCTCACAAATGTGAAAGCTTAACAGAAGGGTATCAAGGGGCTCCCCGAGGCTGGGGCCCCAAGCCCCAACTCCCCACTCCCAAGCGTCTTCCCCAAGGGCACAGCTTGGGGTACAGACCACGGCCCCCGTCAGCATGGAGGAAGGGGGCGGTGAGGCCCACCAAGAGAAGAACAAACCAGCAGACTGGGAGCCAGTGGGACCTGGGGTGGGACCTGGGTCAGGTGGTACGCGGGGCTGGATCAGGATATAGGCGGGGCTGGCTCTGGTGTGGGTGGAGCCTGGGCAAGCTGTAGGTGGGGCTGGGTCAGGATATGGGGGGGATGGGCAGGCCATGGGCAGGGCCTGGGTACCAGCTGCCAACCCTGCTCACCTTGCTCTCCACGGCCAGGATCACCAGGCAGCATGCCTCCACAGGCCCCACTCCACTCTCTGACAGGGAGCCTGCGGTGAGGCCTCTGGAACTTTCTGCACACAAACTCTGGCTGGGGGAGATGCCGGGGTCCTGGGCTGGAAAGTCAACACCGTGGCAGGTTAGGGCAGGTGTGGGAGCTCAACAGCAGGCTCTGGGCAGCCCCTACCTGACTCAGGTGAGAACAGGCCGAGCCAGGCACACCCCCATCGTCACCTTCCCTTCACAAGAGCACCCTCCCATCCTCACTCCCCTGCCACTGCCCACTCAAAGCCATCACCTTACATGACCTTCCAGCATCTTTGCCAAAGACAGTGCGAATATCTTAGGCTGAGATATGAAACTGCTAATATTCAGCTGCTTTTGATCTACACAAAAGAAAGCATTCACAGGGTTCTAGTGACAAGGTTAATACACAATCCTGACAAGAGATGGGGAAACGAGGCACAGGGGGCAGAGCGCCAGGCCCGAGGGTGCGTGAGGGGCAGAAGCCAGGTAGGGATCTAGACGTGAGAGCCCCCGCCTGTGTTCCTAACACTACACACCGCCTCCTCACACATAAGGTCTTGTGGGACGCGAGGGGGAATTCCTGAAGTGGGAAGGGGGGCCTGGGGCCCAGGGAAGCTTCTACAGGAACAGGGCTCCAGGCCTGTCTGAGCAGACGCTCAGACACACCTGGGAGCAGGAAGTGGAGGTGAAGGCTTGAGCTCCCCTGATGCCGGGGTAGCTCAGCGCGAGCCCACCCAGGAGGGAGACCACCCGAAGCTCAGACACAGCTGAGAGACGGGAACCCAACCAGGAACAGCCATGCTTGGGGTGGATGGGCCTGCAAAGACCAGGGCTCTGAGGGGCAGGGCTGGCCGCACCCTGTGTGGAGGCTGAGCCCCATGAATCCCACGGTTAGACCCCGGACTGCACCGTCCCACAGACCCACGGGCCACAGGTGCTGAGCGCTACACGAAGTGGAAACTACCCACAAGGTCTCAGGACAAAAAAGACTGCGTGAGCGCTCACTAGCGACTGTTACCCTGACCTCGCTGACATGATGTCTGGACATAAAGAGCTAAATGAAATACATCAGTAACGTTGATTTCACTTGTTCCGTTCTACTTTTTTAGAACATTTTTAGTAGCTTTGTGGCTCGCACCCATGGCTGCTCTCAAGGAAGCAGGCATGTGGCTCCAAAGCCACGCAAAGCAAGCCCACTTCAGTCCCCCAGCTGCATCCAGCCACAGTCCTACAGGCTGTCCCCACAGGTCCCGGTTCAGATCCACTGTCCACTCTCCTACATCCACAGAAACATCCTTTAACGAGATGTCTCCATGTCCTCGGAGCTCGGCCTGCAGCCAGACCTGACCCCTACCCCTGACCCCATGTTGTCCCAAATGCCAGCAGAGCCCGGGTTGAAGGAGGCACACAGACGGCCTGCGGGTAGTAGGCGCTTAGCGTTAGCTACCACTGCCGGCACCTGTGCTGAGGACGGCCACGTGCATCACTTCACACACAGCGCGCCTGACGGGCACAGGAGCCTCTGAGAGACCAGGAGGCCCCCAGTCTGGAGGCTTCCCTTCAGGGCCATCTGCTGGAATGAGGAGGCCGCTCCAGGACACGGAATTCATTCTCTTCCTTTAACCTGAAAGCTCTCAAAGCCCAGGGCCCTGGTTTTCATCTTTTGGGAAGTTTCTCCTATGGAGTCTTAGAAATAACTCGGTTACCTGTTTTCCTAGCACTCTGCTCTATGGTTAACGCTGAGAAATGTCCTGGACACAAGAAACCCAGGGGCCGGCTCCCCTCCTACCGGCCCAAACGCCGGTAGGCCCGCAGCCAGAGTGCTCTCCTCATTGCTCGGTCCCTAGGGAGGCCCCAGACCTCAGGCCTCCTACGGCGACAGTCCCCTGGCAGGGCACGGCAGCTACCACGGCGCTGGGCAGCGCTGGTGGAAGCAGTTACACAGCCAGTTCCTCAACCAGCCGGCCACCACCCACCCACCGGGTGACCATCTGCTCCCAGTTAGTCCAGCAGCAGCAGTGGAAGTAAACAGAATCCTCCTGACAGGTTTACTGTGGAGATTAAACGAGATCGTTCATGTCACATGCTTTCTACTAGTTTGAGCCACCTTCAATTGTCATTTTTGTAGATTAAAATGCAGCTTCATGTTGTTCAACCTAAAATAATGCCTGTCATTAAACGGTAGCTGCTCACTGAACACAATACGGGGAAATGAGGAACAAGCAGAGCACAGAGGGGACCTCGCTCCACAGTGCAGCATGACAGAGCAGCGGTGTGTGTGCGTGTGCACTAGCGAGTATGAGTGAGAGTGTGTGAGTGTGTGGGACCCGTGAGTGCATGCGAGTGAGTGCGAGGATGTACATGGGTGTTACAAGCATGTGTGGGGAGTGTGAGTGTGTGTGTGTGCTGTGTGTGACGCTGCGGAGGGGACGCTGAGCCACAGCCACACAGAGGAGAGGGGCTGTAGGAATCCCGGCAGCCACCTGCACAAACCGCTCCAGTTACCTGTGCACACGGACCCGCAGCATCCCCACCGGATTCACGGGCCCTTGCACGGGAACCTCCTTGAAGCTCGAGGAGTCAGTAATGAAAAAGCTCACCAGGGCCCTGGCTTTTAAAAAGCCCTCGGATCCCCGTGAACTAACGACCTCAAGCAGAAATACAACTCTGCACTGCAGGAAGCACAGCGTGCGACCCAGGCCGGTCCAGCGGGCCACCCTCACGCCCCACCACCGGCCCTTTGGAAATGAGCAGCTCCGGGGCTCAACCCAGCTCCCGCCAATGCCTAAAGGAGCCCAGGACGGCGTCCGTGCTGCAGCGACAACCTGAGAACTGCCCGCCGGGAAGGGCACGGCATGTGTGAAACTGTGATTTCTCTCCTCATTTCTCGGGGACTTAGGCCGGGGCTCTGGACCTGCCGGGCAGCCTGTCCGGCAGTGCCAAGTAAGGCGGCGCTGCACCCTCATCGCCAGGTGAGAGGAGTGGGCTGGGCGAGGGGAGCTGACGGCTGGTTTAAGGTTCTCTCTGATTCTCCTACACGGACACACTGAGAACGTCTCGCAGACAGCTCCTTGCTGGTCTGGTCTCATCTTTGCTCCCCCCCGCTTTGGGAAGACTGCCTGGCCAAAGGCAGGGGCCGAATGCTGACTGGGCTGAGCTGAGGCCCACCCTCACCCTGTGGGGCCACCTGCGCCCAGGGCTCTACCAGGCCTGGGTGTCAGAGGCCACGTCAGCATCCCGGACGGGGGCCACGCTGAGTGACAGTGACTGAGCTCAGCACCTGTTCCTCACAGCCTCCTGGGTCACTGCCCTTCTCTGGACAGAGGGCTTCTCTCAGGCACAGCGGGCAGCAGTGGCTGACCCAGCGCTGTAGAAACTGTCTCCAGAGCTCCGTGAAATCCACGGACTCACTCCTCACGACAGAGGTGTGGTCGGCACCTGCCAAGGACCCTCCTGACCCCACTCCCCAGGTCCATACCTGTCTTTAGGACCACCAGGTGTGAGGCGTCATCCCGCACGTAGGACACGGCGGCGATGTCATGGATGGGGACCCTGAGGATGGTGTCCTCCCCGTCCCTCCAGGCCAGCTTGACGTTGTAGGCAGACAGGCTGATCACAGCGTCATGCTCCTGGGTCAGGTGTCCGGGGAGCTGGTGGGCTCTCTGGAAGGAACCACACGGCATCAGAAACACAGGGCCCGGCCACGGGCTCCCCCGGGACCCCGCACCGTGTGGGGCGCACGCAGCCCACACAGCCAGTGCTGACTCATGAGCAGAGTGCAGCCATGTTCGCCCCAGGGCACTGCTGTGTTCAGACCACGTGGGGGGTCCTTCTGGAACCGCCCTTAGACTCAGACCTGTGGCATGTGGTTTGGATATCTCGAAAACGTGAATTGTGAAACAGCCCAGAACCACCAGGAGCAAGTCTGGAGAATAAAGTTCATGTTCAGACTGAGGAACAGTCTTGATAGCCAAGGGCCAAGTGCACCCTTAACATGATGGGACTGGGTCATCCCTCACGGCCATGAAGGCCCAAGGTCAGAGGGCCAAGAGCTGGTGTCAGAGAACAAGGGTCAGAGCTTGGGGTTAGGAGGTGGAGCAAATTGAGGGTCAGAGGTCAGGGCTGGGAGGTGGAGCAAATTGAGGGTCAGAGGTCAGGGCTGGGAGGTGGGGCAGGCTGAGGCTCAGAAGTCAGGGCTGGGAGGTGGAGCGGGCTGAGGGTCAGAGGTCAGGGCTGGGAGGTGGAGCGGGCGGAGGGTCAGAGGTCAGGGCTGGGAGGTGGAGCAGGCTGAGGGTTAGGAGGACAGAGTCAGGCAGATGGGGTTACCTTTGCATTGTCTATGTAATGCAGGATTTCAGTCCTACTGGAGGGATTCAGGTATCCTGGGATGGATGTTAACTGACCTAAGTACTGAGAGAAAGTGGAGAGAGAACGTGCCATGAGAAGGGGAAGATGAGCCAACACCACCACGTGCCAGCAGAGCACTGCGAGAGCCTCGCGCATCCCCACCACCAGGCCCCCTGGCCGCCGCCCCGGCTCGCGGTGGGGGCCTCCTCAAGGCGGCGTGCTCCAAGTTTTTAGCAAAATCTCTACCGGCTGAGGAGAACACTCCCACACTTCCCACCAGACTGCATCAATGTTGTCATCAAAGTCCTGTAAAGGACACCTCAAAATTAGTTTGGTGGACTCTGGATTCGAAAAGGACAGACAAGGGACTTCCCTGGCAGGCCAGTGGTTAAGACTCCAGGCTTCCACTGCAGGGGGCCCTGGTTCAATCTCTGATAGGGGAACTAAGATCCCACAAGGCGCATGGTGTGACCAAAAGATAAAAATAAAAATGAAAAATAAATAAAAGGACAGACAAGGATGGCTTGTGTTTCCGGGTCATGGTCGGAAACTGAAAACAACGGTTCTGCACAACCTGCTAAAAGTAAACGTGTTAAGTCACGAAGGGCCAGGCAGCTGAGTGATGAGCACAGAGAAATGAAGTGACACGAGGCCATGAAGCACCTGGCTAACAAACCTCAATGAAAAGGGCCCCGAGTGTGGGGCAGTCGCAGTGCTGCGTCAGCTGTGTTCACGTCACATCTCCACCAATTAACACAGTTTTTAAATGTGATTTAATGGGTTACTGATTTCTCTTACAGCCAACATTTCTCATCCTCTCACTAACTCGAATGTTTAAGGTCGCTGTTAACGGGGTGACAACAGACTTCCTGTCTCCAGTTCGACGTCATCACTCCTGTCCTCACAAGAAAAGAGCTGAACAAACTGAAAAATCAACATGTCTTCTCAGATCCATTAGAGGACAAGGTCACAGGGCAAACTGCTGCCCCCAAAACTGGAGAGAGCAACGGGGGACAGAGAATCACAGCCCCCAGGGAGAAGCCACAGGAGCCGGCCTGGGAGGCGCACTGGAAGGCGACTGACCAAGGGCTGGACATGGGCACGGACAAGCTTGAGACAAAACTCTGGGGGCCAGGCAGGAAGGCCTCTTTACCTCAGCTCCTTTTACCTGAATCACCATACCCAGCTTCCAACAAAAAATTATAAGGCATGGTAATAGGCAAAGAACACTGAACATACAGGGCAAGCATCAGAACCAGACTCAGATACGGCAGAGATTTTGGAATTATCCGACCAGGAATTTAAAACAACTACGATTAACATGCTAAGGGCTCTAATAAAGTGAACATGATGCAAGAACTGATCGGTGATGTCCGCAAAGAGATGGATATTCTAAGGAAAAAAAATCAATGGGAAATGTTAAAAACCAAAAACATTACAACAGAAATGAAGAATGCTTTTGATTCGTTCACCAGTAGATGGACACAGCTCGGAGATATGTCAGTAAAAACTCCCCAAACTGAAAAGGAAATAGAAAAAAGAAAAGAAGGGAAAAAACAAACCCAAAAAAAGGAACAGAATATCCAACAATAGAAAATTACGAAAGGTATAACAAATGTGTGGTGGGACTACCAGGAAAAGAAGGGGAGAAAGAAACCCAAGAACGCGTGAAGCAATAATGGCTACGAACTTCCTCAACGCCAGACACCAGACCACAGACCCAGGAAGCTAGAGGACACCAAGCAGGACAAACAGCAAAACCAAACCAAAAACTACACCTAGACAAATCCTATTCAAATTGCAAAAAAATCAAAGACCAAGAGAAAAGCCTGAAGTAAGCAACAGGAAAACACCAAATGGCACCTTACCTACAGAGAAGCCGGGGTGATGACGATATCAAACTTCTCTTCAGAAACCACGCAAGCACGAGAAGAGTGAAACACTCAGTGCTGAAAGAAAACCCCACCAACCTACAATGCTGCATCTGGTGGAACTGTCCTTCAAAAGTGAAGGAGAGATAAAGTCTTTCTCAGGCAAACAAAAATGGGGAGACTTCATGATTACCAGGCAGGAAATGTTAAGAGAATTTATTCAGAGAGAAGGAAAATGATTTGGTCAGAAATTGATCTACATCAAGGAAAAAACATGAGAGAAGAAATAAATGAAAGTAAAATAATACCTTCGACTTTACTTATTGTAATTGATCTAACAGGTAACAGTCTGTTCAAAAGAAAAGTAGCAAGATGTACTGGGTAGTTATAATTTGGTTATAAGGTGCATGCACTACCTGTGAAGCAATGTAGCGTTATTGGAAAACGGATTAAGATTAGTTGTAAATGTAAATTGCAAACCCTAGGGCAACCACTAAAAATATTCATAAAGAAGTATAATTGAAGGCCACAGGGTTCAAGATGGTGGAGTAGAAGGACATGCGCTCACTCCCTCTTGTGAGAGCACCGGAATCACAACTAACTGCTGAAAAATCATCGACAGGAAGACACTGGAACTCACCAAACAAGATACCCCACAACCAAAGACGAAGGAGAAGCTGCAATGAGATGGTAGGAGGGGCGCAATCACAATAAAATCAAATCTCATAACCGCTGGGTGGGTGACTCACAAACCGGAGAACACTTATGCCACAGAAGACCACCCACTGGAGTGAAGGTTCTGAGCTCCACGTCAGGCTTCCCAACCTGGGGATCCAGCAATGGGAGGTGGAATTCCCAGAGAATCAGACCTTGAAGGCTAGAGGAATTTGATTGCAGGACTTCGACAGGACTGGGGGAAACAGAGACTCCACTCTTGGAGGGCACACACAAAGTAGTGTGTGCACTGGGACCCAGGGGAAGGAGGAGTGACCCCATAGGAGACTGAACCAGACCTACCTGCCAGTGTTGGAGGGTCTCCTGCAGAGGCAGGGGGTAGCTGTGGCTCACTGCAGGGACAAGGACACTGGCAGCAGAAGTTCTGGGAAGTGCTCCTTGGCATGAGCCCTCCCAGAGTCTGCCATTAGCCCCACCAAAGAGTCTGTAGGCACCAGTGCTGGGTCACCTCAGGACAAACAACCAACAGGGAGGGAACTCAGACCCGCCTATCAGCAGACAAGTGGATTAAAGTTTTACTGAGCTCTGCCCACCAGAGCAACACCCAACTCTACCCACCACCAGCCCCTCGCATCAGGAAACTTGCACAAGCCTCTCAGATAGCCTCATCCACCAGAGGGCAGACAGCAGAAGCAAGAAGAACTACAATCCTGCAGCCTGTGGAACGAAAACCACATTCACAGAAAGACAGACAAAATGAAAAGGTAGAGAGCTACGTACCAGACGAAGAAACAAGATAAAACCCCATAAAAACAACTAAATGAAGTGGAGATAGGCAACCTTCCAGAAAAAGAATTCAGAATAATGATAGTGAAGATGATCCAGGACCTCAGAAAAAGAATGGAGGCAAAGATCGAGAAGATGCAAGAAATGTTTAACAAAGACCTAGAAGAATTAAAGAACAAACAAACAGATATGAAGAACACAATAACTGAAATGAAAAATACACTAGAAGGAATCAATAGCAGAATAACTGAGGCGGAAGAACAGGTAAGTGACCTGGAAGACAGAATGGTGGAATTCACTGCCATGGAAGATAACAAAGAAAAAAGAATGAAAAGAAATGAAGACAGCCTAAGAGACCTCTGGGACAACATTAAACGCACCAACATTCGCATTATAGGGTCCCAGGAGAAGGAGAGAGAGAGTAAGGACCCGAGAAAATATTTGAAGAGATTATAGTCGAAAACTTCCCTAACATGGGAAAGGAAATAGCCACCCAAGTCCAGGAAGCACAGAGAGTCCCAGGCAGGATAAACCCAAGGGCAAACACACCGAAATACATAGTAATCAAGTTGACAAAAATTAAAGACAAAGAAAAATTATTAAAAACAACAAGGGAAAAACAACAAATAACGTACAAGGGAACTCCCATAAGTTTAACAGCTGATTTCTCAGCAGAAACTCTACAAGCCAGAAGGGAGTGGCATGATATATTTAAAGTGATGAAAGGGAAGAACCTACAACCAATATTACTCTACCCAGCAAGGATCTCATTCAGATTCAACAGAGAAATCAAAAGCTTTACAGACAAGCAAAAGCTAAGAGAATTCAGCACCAACAAACCAGCTCTACAACAAATGCTAAAGGAACTTCTCTGAGTGGGAAACACAAGAGAAGAAAAGGACCTAGAAAAATAAACCCATAACAATTAAGAAAATGGTAATAGGAACATACATATCAATTACCTTAAATGTGAATGGATTAAATGCTCCAACCAAAAGACACAGGCTCGCTGAATGGATACAAATACAAAAGCCATATATATGCTGTCTACCAGAGACCCACTTCAGACCTAGGGATACATACAGACTGAAAGTGAGGGGATGGAAAAAGATATTCCATGCAAATGGAAATTTAAAAAAAGCTGGAGTAGCAATGCTCATATCAGATAAAATAGACTTTAAAATAAAGAATGTTACAAGAGACAAGGAAGGGGCTTCCCTGGTGGCGCAGTGGTTGGGAGTCCACCTGCCGATGCAGGGGACGTGGGTTCGTGCCCCAGTCTGGGAGAATCCCACATGCCGCGGAACGGCTGGGTCCGTGGGCCATGGCCACTGGGCCTGCGCATCTGGAGCCTGCGCGTCCAGAGCCTGTGCTCCGCAACAGGAGAGGCCACAACAGTGAGAAGCCCGCGTACTGCAAAAAAAAAAAAGAGACAAGGACGGACACTATATAATGATCAAGGGATCAATCCAAGAAGAAGATATAACAATTATAAATATATATGCACCCAACACAGGAGCACCTCAATACATAAGTCAAATGCTAACAGCTATAAAAGAGGAAATCGACAGTAACACAATAATAGTGGGGGACTTTAACACCTCACTTACACCAATGGAAAGATCATCCAGACAGAAAGTTAATAAGGAAACACAAGCTTTAAAAGACACAGTAGATCAGATAGACTTAATTGATATTTTATAGGACATTCCATCCAAAAACAGTAGATTACACTTTCTTCTCAAGTGCACACGGAACATTCTCCAGGACAGATCACATCTTGGGTCACAAATCAAGCCTCAGTAAATTTAGGAAAATTGAAATCATATCAAGCATCTTTTCCGACCACAACGCTATGAGATTAGAAATCAATTACAGGGGAAAAAACGTAAAGAACACAAACACATGGAGGCTAAACAATACATTATTAAATAACCAAGACATCACTGAAGAAATCAAAGAGGAAACCAAAAAATACCTAGAGACAAATTACAATGAAAACATGACGATCCAAAACCTATGGGATGCAGCAAAAGCGGTTCTAAGAGGGAAGTTTATAGCAATACAAGCCTCCCTCAGGAAACAAGAAAAATCTCAAACAATCTAAACTTACACCTAAAGGAACTAGAGAAAGAAGAACAAACAAAACCCAAAGTTAGTAGAAGGAAAGAAATCATAAAGATCAGAGCAGAAATAAATGAAATAGAAACAAAGAAAACAACAGCAAAGATCAATAAAACTAAAAGCTGGTTCTTTGAGAAGATAAACAAAATTGATAAACCTTTAGCCAGACTCATCAAGAAAAAGAGGGAAGGACTCAAATCAATAAAATTAGCAATGAAAACAGAAAAGTTACCATGGACACTGCAGAAATACAAAGGATCTTAAGAGACTACTACAAGCAGCTCTACACCAATAAAATGGACAGCCTGGAAGAAATGGACAAATTCTTACAAAGGTATAACCTTCCAAGACTGAACCAGAAGAAACAAAAAGTATGAACAGACCAATCACAAGTTACGGAGTTGGAACTGTGATTAAAAATCTTCCAACAAACAGAAATTCTGGACCAGATGGCTTCAGAGGTGAATTCTATCAAACATTTAGAGAAGAGCTAATACCCATCCTTCTCAAACTCTCCCAAAAAATTACAGAAGAAGGAATACTCCCAAACTCATTCTACAAGGCCACCATCACCCTGATACCAAAACCAGACAAAGATACTACAAAAAAAGAAAATTACAGACCAATATCACTGATGAATATAGATGCAAAAATTCTCAAAAAAATACTAGCAAACAGAATCCAACAACACATTAAAAGCCTCATACACCATGATCTACTGAGATTTATCCGAGAGATGCAAGGATTCTTCAATATATGCAAATCAATCAATGTGATACACCATATTAACAAACTAAAGAATAAAAACCATATGATCATCTCAATAGATGCAGAAAAGCTTTTGACAAAATTCAACACCCATTCATGATAAAAACTCTCCAGAAAGTGGGCACAGAGGGAACCTACCTCAACATAATAAAGGCCACATACAACAAACCCACAGCAAACATCATTCTCAATGGTGAAAAGCTGAAAGCATTTCCTCTAAGTTCAGGAACAAGACAAGGATGTCCACTCTCGCCACTATTATTCAACATGGTTTGGAAGTCCTAGCCACGGCAATCAGAGAAAAAAAAGAAATAAAAGGAAGGAATACTAATTGGAAA
Organism: Grampus griseus; assembly: GCF_964374135.1. Taxonomy (NCBI): domain Eukaryota; kingdom Metazoa; phylum Chordata; class Mammalia; order Artiodactyla; family Delphinidae; genus Grampus; species Grampus griseus. Next base: position 96,449,610 of record NC_139003.1, on the reverse strand, counting down.
AGAAGAAGGAAAACTTGTCACTGTTTGCAAATGCCATGATATTATACACAGATAATCCCAAAGATGCCATCAGAAAACTACTAGAGCTAATCAATGAATCTGGTAAAGCTGCAGGATACAAAATTAATGCACAGATATCTCTTGCATTCCTATACACTAACAACGAAAGATCAGAAAGAGAAATTAAGGAAAGAATCCCATTCACCACTGCAACAAAAAGAATAAAATACCTAGGAATAAACCTACCTAAAGAGGTAAGAGACCTGTACTCGGAAAACTATAAGACACTGATGAAAGAAATCAAAGATGACACAAACAGATGGGAAGATATACCATGTTCGTGGATTGGAAGAATCAACGTTGTGAAAATGACCATACTACCCAAAGCAATCTACAGATTCAATGCAATCCCTAGCAAATTACCAACGGCATTTTTTACAGAATTAGAACAAAAAATCTTAAAATTTGTATGCAGACACAGAAGACCCCGAATAGCCAAAGCAGTCTCGAGGAAAAAAAATGGAGCTGGAGGAATCAGACTCCCTGACTTCAGACTATACTACAAAGCTACAGACATCAAGACAATATGGTACTGGCACAAAAACAGAAATATAGAACAATGGAACAGGATAGAAAGCCCAGAGATAAACCCACGCACCTATGGTCAACTAATCTACGACAAAGGAGGCAAGGATATACAATGGAGAAAAGACAGTATCTTCAATAAATGGTGTGGGGAAAACTGGACAGCTACATGTAAAAGAATGAAATCAGAACACTCCCTAACACCATACACAAAAATAAACTCAAAATGGATTACAGATCTAAATGTAAGACTGGGCACTATAAAACTCTTAGAGGAAAACATAGGAAGAACACTCTGTGACATAAATCACAGCAAGATCTTTTTTGACCCACCTCCTGGAGTAATGGAAATAAAAACAAAAATAAACAAATGGGACCTAATGAACCTTAAAAGCTTTTGCACAGCCAAGGAAACTGTAAACAAGATGAAAAGACAATCCTCAGAATGGGAGAAAATATTTACAAACAACTCAACTGACAAAGGATTAATCTCCAAAATATATAAACAGCTCATGCAGCTCAATATTAAAACAACAAACAACCCAATCAAAAAGTGGGCAGGGGCTTCCCTGGTGGCGCAGTGGTTGAGAGTCCGCCTGCCGATGCAGGGGACACAGGTTTGTGCCCCGGTCCGGGAAGATCCCACATGCTGCGGAGCATCTAGGCCCCGTGAGCCATGGCCGCTAAGCCTGCGCATCCGGAGCCCGTGTTCCGCAACAGGAGAGGCCACAACAGTGAGAGGCCCGCGTACCACCAAAAAAAAAAAAAAAAAAAAAAAAAAGTGGACAGAAGACCTAAGTAGACATTTCTCCAAAGAAGACATACAGATGGCCAACAAACACATGAAAAGATGCTCAACATCACTAATCGTTAGAGAAATGCAAATCAAAACTACAATAAGGTATCACCTCACACCAGTTAAAATGGGCATCATCAGAACATCTACAAACAACAAATGCTGAAGAGGGTGTGGAGAACAGGGAACCCTCTTGCACTGCTGGTGGGAGTGTAAATTGATACAGCCACTATGGAGAACAGTATGGAGGTTCCTTAAAAAACTACAAATAGAACTACCATATGACCCAGCAATACCACTACTGGGCATATACCCAGAGAAAAACATAACTAAAAAAAAACCATATGCACCCCACTGTTCATTGCAGCACTATTTACAATAGCCAGGTCATGGAAACAACCTAAATGCCCATCAACAAATGAATGGGTAAAGAAGATGTGGTACATATATATATATATATATATATATATATATACACAAAGGAATATTACTCAGCCATAAAAAGGAACGAAATTCGGTCATCTGCAGAGACGTGGATGGACCTAGAGACTGTCATACAGAGTGGAATAAGTCAGAAAGAGAAAAACAAATATCGTACATTAACGCATATACGCATATGTGGAATCTAGAAAAATGGTACAGATGAATGAGTTTGCAAGGCAGAAATAGACACAGGTGTAGAGAACAAACATATGGACACCAAGTGGGGAAAGCGGGGGCATGGATGGTGGTGGTGGTGGTGGTGGGATGAACTGGAAGATTGGGATTGACATATATGCACTAATATGTATAAAACAGAGAACTAATAAAACCTGCTGTATAATAAATAAATAAATAAATAAAAGAGAAGCCACCATAATGAGACGCCCACGCACCGCAACAAAGAGTATCCCCTGCTCGCCCCAACTAAAGAAAAGCCCGTAGGCAGCAACGAAGACCCAAAGGCGCCAAAAATAAAATAAATAAAATAATAAAAAACAAAATAACAAGAAGTATCATTAATATGTTAAGAAAGGAGAAACAACGGAATTATAAAAATGCTCAAATAAAACCAGATAAAGCAGAAATAGAGTAGAAGACAAAACAAAGAACAAGAGCAACAAAGAGAAAACAATTACAAATACAGTAAATATTAATCCAACTATGTCAATAATCACTTTAAATGTGAATCGTCTGAATATACCAATTAAAAGACAAAAACTGTCAGACTGGATAAAAAATTCAAGACACAAGTATATGCTGTCTACAAGAAACCGACTTTAAAGACAGAACTACGGGGAGAAACAGATGAATCCACGATTACAGCTGAAGACTTCAACACCCCCCTCTCAGAAATGGACAGAAAATGACAGATCCAGCAGGCAGAAAATGATTAAGGAGAAAGGTGAACTCAACATCTTCCACCAACTGCATATAACTAACATCAACAGGCTACTTCATCCAACAACAGCATTCAACAGAATACACATTCTTCTTAAGCTCACATGAACATTCACCAAGACAGAGCACATTCTGGGCCATAAAACACACCTGAACAAATTTAAAAGAACAGAAACCATACAAAGTATGTTCTCAGATCCCAACGGAATTCTTTCTTTTTTGGCCGCGCTGTGCAGCTTGCAGGATCTTAGTTCCCTGACCAGGGATTGAACCCAGGGCCCCTGCAGTGGAAGCGCAGAGTCCTAACCAGTGGACCACCAGTGGAATTCCTTGAAAGACACAATCTACCAAAATTCACATAAGGAGAAATTGATAATGTGAATAGGCATATAAGCTATTAAAGAAATTGAATCAATAATAACTTTCTAAAACAGAAAGTATCAGGCCCAGACAGATTCACTGGTTAATTCTACTCAACATTTAACGAAGAAACTATATCAATTCTCTATAATCTCTTCCAGAAAATGAAAAGAGAAAAACACTTCCTAACCCATTTTTTGAGGCAGCATTAGCTTAGTATCAAAACCAAAGATACTACAAGAAAGGAAAGACCAATATTTCTCATAAATATAGATACAAAAATCCTCAACAAAATATTAGCAAATCAAATCCAACAACGTATAAAAAGAATTATAAACCAAAAGCAAGTGGGATTTATCCCAGGTATGCAAAGTTGACTCTACATTCAAAAATTATTTAATGTGATCCACCACTTTAACAGGCTAAAGAGAAAAATCATATGGTATCAAAAGATGCAGAAGAAGCATCTGACAATCTCTAATACTCGTAACAAAAACTCTCAGCAAACTAGAAATAGAGGGGAACTTCCTCAACTTGATAAGGAACATGTACAAAAAACCTACAGCTAACATCAATACTTAATGGTAAGAAGCTCTAAGATTGCCTAAGACCAGGAACAAGGAAAGGATGTTCCCTCTCACCACTGCTTTTCAATACTGTATTGGAAGTCCTAGATAATGCAGTAAGACAAGAAAAGGAAATAGGAGGTAAAGATTGGGAGGGAAGAAATCAAACTGTCTTTGTTTGCAGATGCCCTCTCTGACTGGGGAACCAAGCAGGCAGGTTACTCTGGGGATTATCAAATGCAAGCAAAGTAAACACAGAGGCCTGAGCCAGTTCACCTACTGCTGTGCCAGGCAACCATCTGCCCACAGAGAAGAAAACTGGCACAGAAATGAGAGGGACTGGCAGAAGCTCACACAGGGCACAGTGGCAGATATAGGCTTGAGTCTAGGCACAGTCAGATGAGCATCCTAAACTTCAGAACAGCTGCATTCAAAAGCTGTTCAGTGTGTGCTGGGTAGCTCCAAAGGGAAATGCATACTCATTCTAAAAAGTTTTAGATTTTATCCTTTCTAAGCTGGGGGTGAGGGGGAGAGAATAAAACTAAACTGTGTATTAGTTTCCCCACTCTCTACAGGGGTGAGAGTCCACCCCTCTGACAGAACAGTTTAGAAATAAATAAGCAGCACATCTAATTACTGGCTCATACTTAAGGTTGTTACAAATGAACATTCCAGAACGTTGTCACAGATGTGCAGCTAGCAGAGGCCTTTCTATCCTCTTCTTTTTTTATTTTTTGCGATACGCGGGCCTCTCACTGTTGTGGCCTCTCCTGTTGCGGAGCACAGGCTCCGGACACGCAGGCTCAGTGGCCATGGCTCATGGGACTAGCTGCTCCATGGCATGTGGGATCTTCCCGGATCGGGGCACGAACCCGTGTCCCCTGCATCGGCAGGCAGACTCTCAACCACTGCACCACCAGGGAAGCCCTATCCTCTTCTTATGTGCTCATGTAAACCAAATGCAAACCCTTCCTTAAATTTATCAATATTACCTTTCATCTATTCTCACACTTCCTGATTTCAAAACTTACTACAAAGCTACAATAACCAACAGTGTGGTATTGGCATCAAGACAGACACTCAGAGCAATGAAATAGAATAGAGAGCTCAGAAATAAACCCTCATATACAGCATCAGTTGATTTTTGATAAGGGTGCCAAGACCATTCAATGGGGAAAGGACAATCTTTTCAACAAGTGGTACTGGGAAAACAAGACTCCACACACAAAAGAATCAAGTTTGACCCTTAGCTAACACCATACACAAAAATTAACTCAAGTGGATCAAACACCTAAATTTAAGACCTAAAACTATAAGACTCTTAGAAGAAAACATAGAGGAAAAGCTTCATGACATTGTATGTGGTAATGATTTATTGGATATGATACCAAAAGCACAGGCAATAACAAAAGGTGGAAGCAACTCAATTCTTTTTTTTTTTTTTTTTTTTTTTTTTTGCACTACGTGGGCCTCTCACTGTTGTGGCCTCTCCCATTGCAGAGCACAGGTTCAGCGAGCCCGCTCCGCGGCATGTGGGATCCTCCCTGACCGGGGCACGAACCCATGTCCCCTGCATCGGCAGGCAGACTCTCAACCACTGCGCCACCAGGGAAGCCCGCAACTCAATTCTTGACGGAAGAATTGGATAAACAAAATGTGTTATAAACAGTGGGATATTATTCATCGTTAAAAAGGAAGGAGGGCTTCCTTTTTAAAGGAAGGAGGGGTCCGGGAAGATCCCACATGCCGCGGAGCGGCTAGGCCCGTGAGCCATGGCCACTGAGCCTGCGCGTCCGGAGCCTGTGCTCCGCAACGGGAGAGGCCACAACAGTGAGAGGCCCGCGTACTGTCAAAAAAAAAAAGAAAAGGAAGGAAATTCTGATACATGCTACAACATGGATAAGCCCAGGCACAAAAAGGTAAATACTATATGATTCTACTTATATGAGGTATCCCAGAGTAGTCAAATTCAGAGAGACAGAAAGTGGAATGGTGGCTGTCAGAGGCTGGGATGAGGGAGAAACGGGGTTATTGTTTAATAGGTACAGAGTGTCAGTCTGGCAAGGTGAAAACAATCCTGGAGGTGAATGGTGGTAATGGTTGCACAGCAACGTGAATGTTAGAACACTTAAACTGTACACTTAAACATGGTTAAGATGGTAAATTTTATGTTATGTGTATTTTAACACAATTTTAAAAACCTTTAATGTGGGGGAAAAAAAGCACAGGCAATAAGAGAAAAAAAATGACAAACTGGACTTCATCAAAATTTAAAACTTTGTACATCAAAGGACACCATCAATAGAGTGCAAAGACAACCTACCCAATGGAAGAAAATATTTGCAATCATATATCTGACAAGAAGTTAATACCCAGAATACATAAAGAACTCCTATAACTCCACAACAAAAAACCAGACAACCTGATTAAGAAATATGCAAAGGACTTAAATAGATATTTCTCCAAAGAAGGTGTACAGATGGCCAATAAGCACATGAAAAGATTCTCAATATCACTAGTAACTAGCGAAATGCAACCCAAAACCACAGTGAGATACTACTTCACACCCATCTGGATGGCTACTATCAAAACAGAAAATAATGTGTTGGTGAGGACATGGAGAAACTGGAACCCTTGTGCACTGCTGGTGGGACTGTAAAATGGTACAGCCACTGTGGAGAACAGAATGGTCATTCCTTAAGAAATAAAACATAGAATTACCATATGATCCAGCAATTCCACTTCTGGATATCTATGTAAAAGAACTGCAAGCAGACAATAAAACTCTTAGAAGAAAACATAGGACAAAAGCTTCATGATATTGGACTTGGCAATGATTTCTTGGATATGACACCAAAGGCACAGGTGACAAAGGCAAAAAAACAAACTGGAGTTCAACAAGATTTTAAAATTTTGTACATTAAGAGACACTATCCACAGAGTAAAAGAGCAACCCACGGAATGGGAGAAAATATTTGCAAATCATATATCTGACAAGGGATTAATACCTAGAATATACTGAGAACTCCTAAAACTCAACAAAAAACGCCTGATGCCAAAATGGGCACAAGATTTGAACAGACTTTTCTCCAAAGAAGATACACAAATGTCCAATAAGAACATGAAAAGATGCTTGAGATCACTAATCATTAGAGAAATACAATCAAAACTACAATGAGATACCACCTCAAACTCATTAGGATGCCTAGTGAAAAACAGAGAAAATAACGAGTGCTAGCGGGGATGTAGAGACGCTGGAATGCCTGTGTGCTGTTGGTGGGAATATAAAATGGCACAGCTGCTGTGGAAAACAGTATGGAGGTTCCTCAAAAAATTAAAAATAGAATTACCATATGACCCAGCAATTCCACTTCTGGGTATAGATAGACCCAAAAGAATTAAAAGCAGGGTCTCAAAGAGATTTTTGTATACCCATGTTCACAGCAGCATCATTCACAATAACTACAACATGGAAGCAACCCAAGTGTCCACTGATGGACGAACGGATAAGCGAGATGTGGTGTATCCATACAATAGTATAGTGTTCAGCCTTAAAAAGGAAGGAAACTCTGCAGTACATTACAACACGGGTAAAACTTGAGAATACTATGCTAAGTGAAACAAGCCAGTCACAAAAAGACTAACAGTGTACGATTCCACTCAAGTGAACTTCCTAGAGAAGTCAAATTCACAGAGACAGAACGATGGTTGCCAGGGGCTGTGGGGAGGAAAGAATGCGGAGTTTTTGTTTAATAGGTATAGTTTCAGATTTACAAGATGAAAAGAGTTAAGGCAATGGATGGTGGTGATGGCTGCACAACCACGTGAATGTATCTCATACCACTGAACTGCGTCCTTAAAAATGTTTAAGATGGTACATTTTATGCTACATTTTAACACAATTAAAAAAAGAAAAAAAACTGAAAGCAGAGACCCAAACAGACATTTGTATACCCATGTTCATAACAGCATTATTCACAGTAGTCAAAAGTTGGAAACAACCCAATGCCCATTGATAGATGAATGGACAAATAATATGTGGTGTGTGTGTATATATATATTGTACTGAGAAGTTCTGAGAGGAAAAAGTTCTGGAAATGGATGGTTGTGATGGCTGCACAACTACGTGAGTGTACTTAATACCATGAAATATACACTTAAACACAGTTAATTTTATGTTATGCATATTTCACCACAATAAAAAAACCGTATCCTAGCTTCACTCAATAACTGCATTTGCTAAAAACCTTTTGAATCATAATCAGTATTATACTGTATGTTAGTTACCACTTCTAGATGTGTATATCATCCCAAATTATTAATTTTCCTTAAATTCAAATAGTAATTAAAAAAATACTGCCTACGTTGGGGTCATATAAAAGTGCCCTGGTGTTATAATGTCTGCAGGACTGTACAAGGACTGCCCCGCCTCCACGTGGCCTGGGGGACACAATGTCACCACCACCATCCTGCCTTTCTCAAAGTGCCACCACACTTCAAATTCAGGCTCACAGATCACCGAGAAGGATTCTACTTTCTTCACAGAGGTGAGTCCTCACTCATTTGAGACTTGTTTTGCTGCAAAATATGTATTAGTAAAACATGTTCTGTCAAAAAGGAAAACTGCAGCTCTCATTCCTGCTGTAACTCCAGATGGGACAAAGTGTGCCTCCTGGGCAGTTCTTACAAAAGCCTTCCCCACCGTCCTGGGCGGTCCCCTGCCGGTCCTGACCAATGTGCAGCGCCTCCTTCAGCGATGTCAGGGACCAGCCCACACCCGCCGTGAGACGACATGGCGCGGGGTGCTGTGCCAATTAACTGATCATAGCACATTCAGGACACAGCTGCAGAGGGATGAACGTGGTGGAACAACACAGACCAAGGGGACATCTGACTGCCGGTCACATCAGCTCCATCAGCCCTGGCAGCAAAAGTCGGACTGTCCTGGGCACCCGCTAACCCCACTGCCGTTCCTGCCGCCCTTATAGAGACTGCAGCCAACACAGGAACGTGCTGGTGAGCTCATCACTTCAGCTCTAAACAGCGGAAAGTATTTCCAAAAATAATTGCTGATGAGATACAAGAGAAGTCCATTTTTATACTGAGCTGAAGTCAGCCTCCCTATAACATCCACCTATTTGACCTCGATCAACAAGTTGCCCTGATGGAAGGGCAGGACTCTATGAGACGTGGGGTGGGGACACCTAGGTAGATGCACTTGAGAACCTCATCTCATACTCTTCTCAACACTCTAGGCCTGCAGAAGTGGCCCAATCCCACTTGTTAGAAGCCACAGGACCCCCATACACACATACGCACACACAGACACCCCTTGCTCAAAAACGACACACAGGCCTCACTGGGATGGGCACCTTTCATGACAATGCTGTTCTCCTCAGGGTCTGCCCCCTTCCGCCCCTCCTGGCCATAAGACCTGTTCCTGGGATCAAATCTCAACATAGCACGATTGGGACCCGCTGGGAAGAGAGACTGAACACTGATGGAGCAGCAGGTGCCGGATGGAGGTGGATGGACCCCCAGCTGGATGAGCGTGTCTACGGGGCTCTGCACTTAACCCTGGTCAGGGGCCCGGACACGGCCCTCATGCACTGCTAGCACAGCTTAGAAGCTCAGCAAACACAAGGCCCATGTTAAACTCAGTGGAGATTGCAGAACTGTCGAGCAAACTGTGGGTAAAGGTTCCAAAAGATGCAGAGAGGTGGGCCCGCTGGACGGGGCCTACCATGTAAGACCTGGAACCCCACGATTTCCCCTGCTACTTGGGAGGGCTGGGAAGACACCCCACTCTCAAGGGTGAGCTGGAACGAACGGGCTGGCAGAGGCGCTGGCACCGCCCAGCAGCTCTGTGGCGGCTGTTCTCAGGGGGAGAGCTAATGGCGGAGATGCTTTAGCACTAGGCTTCCTGGAGCGAGGGGGACGACAGAACCCTGCGCGAGCAGAAGCCAGGTGGCAGCGCTCAGCCACCAGGAGCAGGGCAGGCAGGCGTGCTCACTGCAGTGGGCGGTGACTGTAAATGGTCAAATGGCGGGGCGGGGGAGCTGGTATGCAGGCCCCACAGAGATGCAACTAGAGCAGAAGCGTTCCCAGGGGCAAGAGAGATGCTGGGAGCCAACCACGGTCCCGCCTCATGTATACAAACAAGGACACCACCACTGAGTGTGCTGCTCCAACGCAAAGTGGCAGTCTCTGACCCGGTTTCCAGTCCCAGGAAGTGCCTGAGGGAAAGGCCAAGCCCCAGGAGAAGGAATCTGTAACACCGACACAAGTGTGCGCTGCAGCAACACCCCCAGTTCCCTCCGAAGGGACTCACAGTCACTCACTTGAGTAACAGTACACAGGGGAAGGAAACTGTTCCAGGCTTGGAAAAGAGGGTCTGAGAAAATGCTGAAACTCAGGGGCCCAGAGCACCGTCAAGGTCCTCTACAGGGTCGGGGCACATCCAGGAGGGGACACCTGAAAGGATGCCACATCTCCTCAGAATGCAGGGCACATCTGGAACCAACGGTCATTACACCACGCCTGGTCCCCAGTGGACAGAACGGATGGGTCTGGGGTCCAAGGTACGGCAGCAGGAGTGGCTCTGATCACCATCAATCCAGGAGACCCGCTTGGGCAGCGCGTGCTCCCAGCCCTGAGACTTTTGGCTCCGCCTGTTTTGAGAGCCTGGCTCTAGGGGTCAAATGCTTCTACCAGGGGACACAAAAGGGATCTAAACTTAAAACCGCAGTCCCCTCCTGACGCCGGCAGACAAGCAAGCGGAGAAAGGTGGCACTGTTCTGCAGGGGCAACCGGCCCAGATCGTGATGAGGAGGTGAGGAAGCTGCTACGCACTGGGGACAAAGAGGCGCCTGTGTGGCCTTTAGGGGCCCCTTACATGCCCGTAAGTGGGCAGATACACATCTTTTTCCTCTGCCCCATCCTGCTTCCTTCCCTCCCCTTCTCCTGAGAACACACCCTGAATCATCAAACACAATCTCCAGTTGCAGGCCCTGCTTCTAGAGAACCGAGACATCTCTGAACAAAGACAAGCGACAAACAGGGAAAACCTTAAAACTAACTTCACCGCGAAGGGCAAACTCACCTACCACACTGAGCGCTAGGGAAAACGTATGGGAAAACCACCAACCACCCAACAGAAAAACAGCTGTAGAAAGACACTTAAGAGATCTGACTCGACCATATGAAAAGATACACAACCTCACTCGTAAGTACAAACTGCAATGTAACAGACTATGACCATCAGGCTGGCAAAGATCAAGAAGCCCGCAGGTACACTGTGTGGCCCCTTAGAGTGTGGATGAACAGGCATTCGCCCTGACTGCCCATGGTGTGCACCAGCTTAAATCCCGCATGAAGGGCAACTGGAAATGTCTGTCAAGATAAAAAAAATCGAGCCCTACACCCAGCAATTCTACTTCTGCGATTTATCCTAGAGGGTTAGTAAAATGTGTAACAGAGACAAATTAAACATGTATGACTAGATCACTGGTTACATAAAATGTGGTACAGCCATTATAACGGGAGGGAAATGGACGAGGCAGCTTTATGTGCCCCAATCCACGAAGATATGTCGAGATATACTGTTGCGTGTAAACAGCGAGGTGCCAAGTGTGCACTAGGTAATCATTTGGGAACAAATGCACGTGTGTGCTCGGATACGGACAGACCGCCCGTGCAGGGACACGCGAGAAACTGATGCCAATGGTTCTTGCCAGGGGCGGGGGGGGGCGGGGGGACTGGGGACCTCTCCTCACCAGGCATCGCCTTACCATCTGAATTTTGTACCATGTCCATAACTTACCTATTCAACTTTTAAAAATACAATAAATAAGAAATAACAAATCTTATCAAGAAGCATCTTGGGTTTGGTATCACACATGTGATTAGTTACCTGCTGCTGCCCCCCGAATTAAAAGCCAGAATGTCGGTTCACAGGTCCCGAGCCTGCACCCCTGCACCACCCTGGGCCTCATGGGGTCGAAACCCTGGGAAGGATGCTTCTGCTTTAAAAAAGCCGGGTGAGGATTCAATGAGAAAATGTATTTAAAATGTTAAATAGTGTTGCCGTATAGGTAAGCATTCAGAAATGAGGAGCAACTGTTAAGTGCCTCTCACCTTCATGTTAGTAAGGTTCATTCCGAATACAAAATACTTTCCATAAAGAACTACACTCGAGTATGCGGGAGGAAAAGTCTCCTCACCACTAGCGCATTGTGTTGTCGTCGCTGTTTTTATTTTTATCAAAGTGATACATGTAGGAAGTTTAAAAACGTAAATAGTCCCCAGAAGTGTATAACAAAAAACAACCATCTGGCCCCAACCTAGGCAACCCTATAAACTGCTTCCCAGAGGCAGCAACTCCAGGGTCTTCCGGATCTAGGGCCGACTTTCTAAGTAACGATTTTACATTGCTACTGCCTGATTCATCAATCTAAGACATTAGCTGTTGATTTCCAGTTACGGCAGAGAAAGAGTTAATTCCCGTGTATCACCACCCCCATCTCTCCTTCCTTTTTTCTTTTCTTACAATTTAGATAATTTATTACTTAATCATTACTTGGTGCTTATATCCTCCTGTTAGGTACATTCTATTTCACCACTGTGCCAAGAGGTAGTGAAATCACAGTTTTGTTTATGCAGAGTCTTTAATTTTTTTTAACCTTTAATTCTAAGATAATTGTAAATGGCAGGCAGTTGTAAGAAATAATACACAGAGGTCCACTGTACCCCGCACCCTGTTATACCTAAGGTAACATCTCGTGATCACCCAGCATCACAACCAGGATAGTGACTAGAAGGTCAGGTTACAGAACATTCCATCACACGGTCCCTCCCGCTTCTCTTTTACAGGCGCACCCACTTCCCACCCACCTGGTCTCCTCCTTGACCCCTAGCAAGCCCTATCTGTTCTGCATTTCAATAATTCTGTCATATCAAGAATGTTATGCACAGGGAATCATACAGTATGTAGCTTTGGGGATTGGTTTTTTTCACTCAGCATAATTCTCTGCAGACTCCTGGAGGGTGTTGAAGCAATCAGTAAATCATGCCTTTTTACAGCTGAGTAGGGTTCCACAGTACGGATGCACATCATTTGTTTAACCATCTACCCACTGAAGGACATCTGGGGTATTTCCAGTTTTCGCCCATTATGAATAAAGCTGCTTTTAATATTCATGTATAGGTTTTTGTGGCAACACAGATTTTCATTTCCCTGGGATAAATACTCAGAGTGCAACTGCCAGGTCAGACGGTAGTTGCATGTTTAGTTTTTAAGAAACTGCCCACTTGTTTTCCAGAGCGGCTGCACATTCTACATGTCCACCAGCCAGGCATGAGTGACCCTCTGCATCCTCGCCAGCATTTGCTGTTCTCACTACTTATTTAACTTCAGTCATTCTGTTTGGTGTGCAGTGATGTCTCCCTGTGGTTGTAATTTGTACTTCCCTAAGGGCTAGTGATGCTGAACATCTTCATGTGCTTATTCCCATCTGACTGTCTTCGTTGGCAAAATAAATGTCTCTTCATGACTTCTGCCCATGTTCTAATCAGACTGTTGGCTTTTCTGCTATTGGGCTTTGACAGTTCTTTATATATTCTAGATGAAAGACCTTTGGCAGGTAGGTGGTTTGCAAATATCTTCTCCCAGTCTGTAGCTTGTGTTTTCATCCTCCTAATGGAGTCCTCTGCAGAACAAAAGCTTTTAAATTTGATGTTCAGTTTACCAATCATTCCCTTTTTGATGTCAAGTCTAAGGTCTCTGCCTACCCTGGGTCCTGGAGATTTTCTCTTAGGTGTTTTTCTAAAAGTGTTATAGTTTTACCTTTTCCCTTTAATACCATGATCCATTCTGAGTTAATTTTTGTGTAAGGTGTGAGATTCGGCGTGAGGTTCATTTTTCTCTCAATGGGTGCCCAACGGCTCCAGCGTCATTTGCTAAGAAGACGGTCCTTCCCCTGACTTGCTTTTTGCACCTCCGTCAAAAATCCGTTGGGTGTATTTGTTTGGGTCTGTTTCTGGGTTCATGATGTTGTTCCACTGATTACTGCGTCAGTCCCTCTACTGCTGCCTCACGGTCTTCACTGCTGTAGCTCTAAAGTACATCTTGAAACCAGGCGGACTGATTCCTCTCTTTTAACTCTTCTTTTTCAAACCGTGCCAGCTATTCTACTTCTTGTGCCTTTCCATATAACTTTTAGAACACTTGTCTATATCTACAAAATATCTTGCTGGGATTTTGCTAGGAAATGCATCAAACCTGTGTATCAATTTGGGGAAGACTGACAGGTTAACTAGGTTGAATCTTCCAATCCACGTACGTGGTATGTCTCTCCACTTATTCAGATCTTTGATCCTTTCATCCGTGTTGTGTAGTTTTCAGCGTACAAATCCTATACGCTTTGTTACATTTATACCTAAGCATCTGTATTCATGTCTGTGATTTAGTTTTGCTTCGTACTAACTGATTTTGGTATCAGGGAAATACTAACCTCACAAATGAGTTAAAAAGTGTTCCCTCCCCTTCTGTTTTTCTGGAAGAGACTGTGTAGAATTAGTGTTAACTCTTTAAACATATGATAGAATTTTCCAGAAACCACCTGGGCCTGGAGACTTTTTTATGCAAGTTTTCAAATTAGATATTTAATTTCTTTAATAGTTGCAGGACTATTCAAATGATCTATTTACTGGTGACCCATGGCAGTCTGTGCTCTTCAAGAAACTGGTCCGTTTGCTGGCTGCTGTCTGAGGGTGCAGGGTCGCCTGTGGTGCTTTCATCAGCCTCTGATTCTTCGGGGTCTCCTAGCACTTGAAGGATGTCGTCACTTCCTTCTGGCTCCGTGGTTTCTGACGTGAAATCTATCATTTCCGTTTTCCCTACAGGTAAAGTTCTTTCTCACTGCTTTCAAGACTCTGTCTTTGTCTTTACTTTTCGGAAGTTTCACTACGACGTGTCTTGGTGTGGACTGCTTTGGGTTCATCCTGTCTGTGGTGAGCTTCTTGAATCTCTGAGTCTGTCTTTGAACAAATCACAGCAGTTTCAGCCACGATTCCTTTGATCAGCTTTTCAGCCCCACCTCACCCCGTCTCTTCTCCCTCCAGGACTCTGAGGACACAAGTGTCAGAAATCTGCTCTAGTCCCACAGCGGGAGGGGAGCACACTGTTACCAGGGGGAGGGGCTGACTCCCCACTGGCCTCCTCTGCCACCTGAGTGGGGGGCTCCTCTTCCCTGCTGGACATGGCTGGCGTTCTGGCTCCCCAAGGGGCCCAATGACATGAGGGGTGGTGTGTGTCACACTGCTGCTGTCTGAGGGCAGAATTCCAGGCTCCCCACGTGGTCTCCACTGACACCGCAGTTCCACTAGGGGTTCATCAGGGATAAAGCCCCAGCTCCCTACTCAGCCTTCTCTGGGGTGGGTGCTGGCCCCTACACAGTCTTTGCTGGTAGAGGCAGCAGCGGGGCCACAGGTTTTTCAGTCACATTTGGTTGGAACTGAGCAGGTATTGTAAAACATTTTTCTGTCCTGCTAAGCTATCCCTTTCCTGGTCCTTTGGCCAGAGAGAGAGAATTTTGTTGGGATTTTGTGTGCACCTGTTGGCTGTTCTGGGTCGCCAGCTTCTTCAGTTCCAAGCTTGGGATACATGAGGAAAAAGAGAACCGGGGCACTCACCAAACGGGTCCCCCCCTTGGGTCCCAAGGTCCCTGGCTGGTCTGCCGTCACTCTACCTTTCAGAGTCTTCTTACGGTTGTTGCATATATAACGTCCAGGATTTTTAGGTGTACTTAGTGAGAGGAATAGGGAAAAATATGTCGACTCCCTCTTCCTGGACGCGGAAGTCCCCAAACTTTAAATTTTCATGGCGTAATATGGGCCTACCCTTCCCTCCACTTGCTTTGTTTTCAATGTACAATTCTATCTTCCCAATTCTTCAGCAGCCTCTACTCCAACATATAAAACCATCCGTGTTCTCGTCTCCCAGAGCTGCCCTAGCCTGTTCCTTAGATTCCCATCTTGGGAATTCCCTCTGTTCTTTTCCGTGCTTAGAGCCCCGGTTCTGGACCTGCATCTCCCACCTTCCTGGTGCGTCCTTGTGCTCTGAGGCAGCACATCTCCCAAGAACCTCGTCAGAACGGGCTCTGAGGGGTCACATTTTAGAAACCTGACTGTCTGGTCATCATGACCAGAAAGGGACCCTCTCAATCTGAGAATCATGTCTGTTGGTGAATTTTCTGCAAAATGTCCTTCCATTACTGTCTTAACAACTTCCTCCCGCTCTCCTCCATTCTTTCTTCTCATGAGTCAGAGGCTGAACCTTCTGGATGGCTCCTATAATTTTTTCCCTCTCTCATCTTCTGTTTACTGATTTTGGGTCTCCTTGTCTCTTGGTTTTTCTTTCCGGGTGACTGCCCTGACTTTATCTTTTGACCCCTCTAATGAATTTTTACGACATATAGTTAAGATCCGTTCATTCCAAAAGCTCTTGTCTCCGCCTCTTATCCTGTTGTCTCACAGTTAACAGTATTTCCTCTTATCTTTCTGACAACATTATGTATTTTTATTTTTCCCCTAGTTTCCGCACTGCTGCTGTCACATTCATGTTTACGTCTTGTGTTTGTCCTGGGCTCTATCTTTAGATGAAACGTCTTCCTCAAACGTGTACTTCTCCTTGACTGCCCACGAAAGAAGCCGTGTGCACGGGCAGAGGTGCAGACTGTCAGCTTCTCTCAGGCTGGCTGGGTGGTCACCCCAGGGTCATTCGAGGCAGCACTTCTGCGGGTTGTGTGGCTTCCACATGAAAGCACTCCTCCGAGGACCCCCTTGTGGGAGAGGCCTGGTTGCAGGCCTATCTGCAAGCTTGAGGGAAAGGGGGTGGGCAATTCTCACCATTCTGGACAGAGGCTTTGACTTAATCTGCTCATCTTCACACTGGGTCTCTCCCCACCCTCCTCTGGGCCAGGCGTCCCCACGTCTAAAGCCCCCCTAGTGTCATGTCTCTACCAGGGAGACCTGCCACCTCCCCCTGTGGCAGGTGAGAGCAAACCCCTCCCCCAAGTCCACACCGTGCTCCACACGCCCCCAGCCCCCGGGTCCAGCTGGACAGCTCCGCGTCCTCTGAGGGACGCAGGTCCAGCTTCGTGGGCTCTGTGAACTTGTCACCCCACCTTCGTCAGCTCCCTCTGCACGTGTATGGGCCTCTCTCATCACCGCGGTCCCCTTTCCCATTCGCTCTGATTTCTCTCTGATTTCTTTTCATGTAGTGTTTAGGGGAAGCACTGACAATACACTAGTGCGCGTCATGTTTACCCACAAGTGGGTGCGGGCTTTGACAGGATTCAGGAGCCCGTGTCCTAGGCTGTGACAATGGCACACGGAATAGCTCTTAGCCTTGACCAAGGAACCGAAACACACGGCCAGCCTTTACGAGAAAGGAGGCAGCTTGCTACTGGAGAGAATGCCAGAAATGGGGCCGGAAGACAGAGACCTGGGGTTTGGGCACCCAGTTGTCAGACACACCACCGCAGGGGCACCGCCGGGTGGGAGTCACCCGAGGTGTGAGTGGGGACGGGTCCCAGAACCGCAGCGTTTGGTGCATCAAGGGGCCTTTGCTGGCGACGGGCAGGCGGGTCCTGCGGCCGCGGACTTACCTTCACCTCCTTCTCGATATAGTCGCTCAGCAGTCTGTCGGGCTCGACGCGCTCAGGCAGGGACAGCACCACAGTGTGCAGAGGGCGCCTCTCTGTCACCTTCTCATGGGCTTTCTTATCTCTACTCTTTTCACCTTTTAGGAATACTCGTTTAAACGGCGACACAATTCCAGGCTGCAGGCAGAAACGGCAATGATTGGAGTTCATTATTCACAAAGGCTTTGCGCTGTACCCATGGCTAACAAGCGGAAGCGGCCAGAAGCACCACCATGGTCCCCGTGCAGACGGGCCGGCTACTGCCAGCCAGGGTGGGCTGGGCCCAGTGCCGCCTCGGGCACCGAGGGGCTGGTCCCTCACCTGTTCATGGACACTTACAAGGTCAAGGGCCAATTCTCAAGGTGAGTAAACTCAGGAGCCGAGAAGGGGCAGGAAGGGGGAGATTCCCTCAGAAGACAAAAATGCAGCATTGCTCTGAAGTGACCTCTCGGCTCCACTGGGTCACTTCACTGCAGGGTCTTGGAGAAGGCGGGGAGGTGTGGCCAGGACTGTGGCATCAACAGGAAACTCAGCTCAACAGCCGCAAGGCCCGCCTCTTCCCTCTCCCGTAGGAACGCAGCACGCCCTCTGCTTTCCCCTCCCTCCTCCGGGGCCTCGGGGGCTCAGGGCGCTGACCAGCACCTGGGTGACCTCACCCCGTGGTCAGTGCCTAGAGGGGCCTGGAGGCCAACCCTGCGATCAAAGTAAACCTGCAGAGGGAGAGCCAGGGACAGCGGGGAGAATAAAGTCAACCTCGCCTGCGGGCCCCAGGAAAAGGCCCAGGATTCCCTCCCTGCAGCTCTGTAAGAGCCCTCCAGGCCCTCCACGGGCACAGATGTTCAGAGAGTCAGGCGTGGGCACTGGGCACCTGCACACAGAGGCCAAAGGTGACCGCTTCCAGTCACGCAAAGGAACGTAAAACCAGAGAACACAAGACGCCAATGTGCAGCCTCGGCAGGGAAACCTCACCGAACACAGCAGCGAAACCCAAAGGTGGTGACCCACACCAGACCGAGAAGTCACCTTCCATTGTCTTGTCTGTGATTCTGCAGCTCGCCTGCCTGGGCAGGACCCAACGCCAGACAGCGGCCGGGACCTAGGGCAGGCCTAGCTCTGACCAACACTTACAAGAAACAAATGTCTATGTCGCCAACCATGTACCAAAAGCTCTCGTTCCTGTCTCTCCTCTGCAAGGGGGAAATTCAGCCACATGCCATATCCCACCCCAAACAATGCCTGCGAGGCGCCTCGGCAGCCTGTCAATCTCACAGATGGAGGATGGAGAGGGGCCCTGACTCCCTCACAAAGGCAGGTGAGGCCTCGGGGGTCTCCAGGAGGTCCTGCAGGGCCCGCCCCACACAGAACACGCCCTCAGCCAAGTGGACCCAGCATTCTTCCTGCTCCTTCTATAGCCGGAGCCCGGCTCTCCTCCTCTGCTCCTTGGCCTGCACTCCTTACCCCTGAGCATTTGGCCCCTGGATAGCTGCCTTTTACCCCACTGATCCACCGCAACTAACACTGGAGCGCCCCTCCTCGCACTGGATACCCACCGAGTTCCCACTGCCCATCCCAATGCAGCCCCTCAGCGCTTCGTGCCGCGTGGGGGGCTGGGGGAATGATGCTGATGTGAGGCCCTCAGGGCTGGGGAGGATCAACGCTAGACGAGACTTGCGCTGTGTGCGGCTTCATTGACTTCTCTCTGCTCTTGTTTACATTTGAAATCGTCCATAAGATTTTGTTTTTAAAGGATGAGTACAGTTCCTGCCTACAACTGCTTACACTTAAGCTGAGACAAGATAAAAGCACAAAAGGTTAAGGGAGGCAAGATAACCAATCGCATCATCATAGGGAGAGCATCATCTCCACAGTCTCAGACGAACTACAGAGGAGCGAGGGGGCTCCTCGGAGGAGCCGGAGACGGCTGATCCCAGCCCTCAGACAGCCCGCCCCCAGGGCTGCTCAGGCTTCTTTCTCCTCGATCCCACAGGAGTTGTCAGCCCCAGCACAAATTCCGCGAGTGGGGGAGAGGGTGAGGCACTTCAGGTGAAATCCGGGGTGGGCGGGGTCTGGACCAGGTGACCGTGATGTAGGGCTCACGTGGAAACAGTGGGACACTGTCACCCACAATTTGCCAGACCGATGGTAAAGTTTACACTGAAAGCAAGCGACACTGAGAGCTGAGTAATGTAAACATCACGTTTCACCAGCCTGACTGCGGGCAGGTCAGGCCAGGCCCTGAACCGTAACTGCCACTCTGGCTGGCATCCGAGGCGATCAACGGCATACACATGACTCTTCGATCCTGTTCTGCTTGACTGTTATCTGCACTGAGAGCCTCCTAGCTCCTGTGATGAGCAAGGCACTGCCCTAGGGCTGTGGAAGTACCGAGACACGCGGCACAATGTTACACAGATGACCTATATCCCAAAGTGGCTGGAGTAAACATCTGTCCCTACACCACTTCTACCTGGTAACCTCACCAAGTTCACTCTCCCAAATCATAACCAGCACGGGCACAGCCCACGGTTGATTCTGAGCCTGATGGCGCACGAGAACAGCTCAGCTCAACCTGTTTGCTGCTCTACCTCGCTACTCCTCTACGCCGGGAAGCAACAGGAAACCAGTTCTGAGACGAGGGGTTTGCCAAGGTCAGCCTCTTACCAAATCGCCAGGTCCACAGGCCACATGCAAACCATGCTGTTATTTTAATGTTGAGGGACGGGTCATAAAGTCACAGTCTGCACACAGAATCAGTGTGTGGCAAGGACCCAGAGCCCGAGTCCTGCAACCCACCTTAAGGAGAGACCCTCTGCCAGCCCATACGCCTCATCTGTCTGGCCCCTGCAGGCCAAGGAAACCAGGACGCCCACTGCAGACGCCTCCTACTGCTCGAGGACCAGCTTACCCTACGCTGAGCCCCACTCCGTCTTCTGCTGCCTTTACCTCTTGGGAGCCAGCACCCTACAGGGGAGCAGTAATGTGTCTGATGTCTGTGCCAGCCAGCATCAGGAAGGCCCCGTGGGGGGATGAGACGGAATTCCCACCCTCTAGGTGGTCACCGTCAAGCCGGGGGAGATAAGCCCAAAGCAGATGAACAGGGACTGAATCCGTGATGAGAACTGCCAGCCAGGTGCCTCGAAGGTGTACTTTAGGGCCCAAATGCCCTGTTTTTAAAGGAGCTACCCTGGCAACAAGGCACGGCCCGTGAGGCCCCGTGACGAATAATGGCGCGTGCCCTCCACTGCTCACAGGCTGGCGGAGGCGAGGGAAGCCGCCCCGGAACCCAGGCTGCACACAAGGCCACCTGGCCAAGCATGAACTTGGCATGACTGATTTGGAATCAGACACAGCTTCCCTAACTCAGTCCTCAGTGTTGCATACCCCAGGCATCATATGCTTTTTTTTTTTTTAACATCCCAAATACGTTCAACCCGTGGATAAGCCTCCCTAGAAAGTGGAATATTGAAACCATTATGTAAAGAAATGCACCCAGCAAACCTGCAGCTTTCCTCTGCCGCCTCACCCTGTTTCAGCACAGAACGGGGGCGGCTGCCCCACCCAAGGACAGCAGGCGTGTGACACAGGAGGTGCGCGCCCCGCTCCCGCTGCAGGAGCTGGAAAGTAGACACGGCTGGGAGCTGGGGGATGGCAGGCACAGTGGGGGCCCCTCAGCTTCTCCAGAAACACAATGAACAAGAGGGCACCTCAGGATTTTGGAGCCTATGTTGCTTTTAAACAGGAAATGTAAAAGAAAGTTCTGCTTGAAAAAAATAAACTGAGAACAATTAAGAATATTCTGGGACTTCCCTGGTGGCGCAGCGGGGTTAAGAATATACCTGCCAATGCAGGGAACACGGGTTCGAGCCCTGGTCCAGGAAGATACCACATGCCGCAGAGCAACTAAGCCCGTGCGCCACAACTACTGAGCCTGTGCTCTAGAGCCCACGAGCCACAATTACTGAGCCCATGTGCCACAACTACTGAAGCCCATGCGCCTAGAGCCCGTGCTCCGCAGCAAGAGAAGCCACCACAGTGAGAAGCCCGCGCACCGCAAGAAGAGTAGCCCCCGCTCGCCATAACTAGAGAAAGCCCACGTGCAGTAACAAAGACCCAACGCAGCCAAAAATAAATAAATTAATTAATTTTAGAAAAAGAATATTCCGATGCACAGAATCAGGATTCCATTAAACGACTGTGGATTCTTTAATTCACTGGAATAGCCTCCAGATCAATACAGAGTTTTAAAAAGTGGTTTTAGCCCGTGTAATTGTTCATCCTTCACTCAACAGGTATTTTCATTGAGCGCCCATGTTCATCATCACTGAAATGATCTTGCCATCTCTGACCCCAAAAGACAAAAGGAGCAATTTAGCCCCTGGAAGGAGCACAACGCCAAGCACGGGTTCTCTTCGTGAATGGAGCCCTGGCACCGAGTGCCACCCGGCGTCCATCTGTGCCTGAATCTCTCGTGAAGAAACGGGGGCCCTGAGTGTTGAAGGAACCAACCGAGGATCCGAGGCACAGATCCAGGGAGGGGATGCGGGGCTTCAGTGGCCCTGTCAGGCATCTGCAGACTTCTCACATGGAACACACGCTGCTTCCTAGACCTGTGCAGAACTTCCGAACTGGCTCAGAAGTGATACCTAGATGCTTACAGTATTCTTACAATATATTTTCCATCTTATGCCTGAAACAACTTTTGAAGTTGGAAACCTCAAATGTAGCTCTTCAACACACACACACACACACACACACACACACAAACTCTGGCCCACTTAGCGCTTTCCTAGAGGAGGGACCAGGGGCCAGGCTGGCCTTGGGTATTGTTAGATTAAAGCCTGACTTAGCATCTCACTTGGGGTGACCAGGCTCCGAGTAACTGCATCTCCTAAACAAATTCCCAGAGGCTAACTTCTCCGTCAGACTGTCTGTTTATTAACTTATAGTATGAAATGCGTGTGCTGAAGGAACCAGCACAACTGCTCATGGGACAGTGGCCTCTACTTGCGGACCAAAGTGAATAATAAGGTGACATACACCAAGTCACTCCATGTGCACAGTGCTCAGTCCAGCGCGTTCTAGAGAAAGCGTGTGGCAGTGAAGGAAGGAAACCCGCACTGGGCACCTCGAAGGCCTCAGTACGGTGTTCACGCACCCTTACCTACTCCTTTGGTTAGTAACACAAAACCGCCCCAGAACAAAGCCTTCAAGTGCAATGCCCTGGGGTCCTTCAGTTCGGCATTCAGCAAATGTCTAAT
The DNA here is from genome assembly GCF_964374135.1 of Grampus griseus. Lineage (NCBI taxonomy): Eukaryota > Metazoa > Chordata > Mammalia > Artiodactyla > Delphinidae > Grampus > Grampus griseus. The sequence goes on along the minus strand of NC_139003.1, from coordinate 96,426,962 downwards.
GGGCACTTGGCATGTGCCCGGCACTGGGGCTGCACCTCAAGGGACCCCCTTCCCTGCCCCAGGGCCCCTTCTGCTGAGGGAGGGAGAGGGGGACTGCTCAGCGGGGATCAGGCTCCGCAGGGCTGCGGGACAACACCAGGGAGAGACACCCAGGCCAGCACGTGGGCCGGGCAGAGCCACTGTCCAACTGCCAGCTGGGCAAGGCAGCGGCTACTCCCCAGATTCACCCCCGCCCAAGTGCACGCAGCACCCCGACAAATCCTCTCCCATAAGCACCACTGTTTAAAGCTGTATCTCAACGTTGCCTATCTTAACTCCAACTCCCTGTAACGCAAGTCAACAGATTCACTATCTTTTTAAAAAGGAAGTTAAGCACTTAAGCGCCTACCAACAGAAAAAGAGCCTTTCTTAGGTGCCGCAGAGGCCCAAATAAGGAGTACGACACAGCCCGTGCCCCAGGACCTCCTACAGACCTCGAGTTCCCTATCTCAGGACTAGGCATGAACCTGACCTCCCCCACTGCAGCCGTTTGCTCTGGTGACACACACTGCGCCTGACCGTCCACGCAGCGGCCGAGGCCACTCCTGCCGGGCACGCAGCGGCCACTCCTGCCAGGCACTCCTCCTCCCTCAGGCGTCACGGGTGAAATTCCAGGCACGAGTCTGCACTGTGAATGTGCTCTTTCTTGGCCTCTTCCCTAAATCATTTTCCAACTCAGATCTTGGGTCCTAACTGACTACAAATCTACATGAACGTCACTCTTCCTCAGCAGACCTGACATCCACAGTCTCTTCCTCCTTAAGTGAAGATGGACGCACCCAACAACCTACAAACAGCTCATCTTGCTCACTTCGCTGGCCACTGGGGCTGCCAGTTCTCAGACCCGGAAGCCAGCAGGAACCCTCCACCCCACCTTCCCAAAGTAAAGGCCACAAGACCCAAACAATCATTCTAGACGGCTCTTTCCACGCTGGGTTTGCACCTACCTCGTTCTCCATGGAACACCCCGCTGGAAAGTCTGTGTGAGGAGGAATTTCTCTGGAGGAATTCTGGTTCCTCCCCCTCTGCCGATAGTTACTGTGCATTCTCCTCTGTTCACTTCTGAGCTTGTTGAAAAATATGGTCAGATGTTAGCCCTCCCTCTGAAAAAAACATGTGAATGAACAGGAAGACCAGAAACCACAGCTTCCTTCTGCAAACCCCACTGAAGCTGTTTACAGTTTTTTAAAAAAGTTTGAGGCAGGCAACACCCTAAAACTGCTGGCAAAATCCAAACAGGCTGCATGCACGAAAAGACATAAAGTAAACCCACACATCTTCATACTAAACCAGCACGTCTTCTACCTAAACCTCCACATCTCCTTACTGAACCAGCCCATCTTTTAATTAAGCTTGCACATCTCCTTACTGAACCAGCACATCTTCTAACTAAACCAGCACACCTCTTTACTGAACCAGCACATCTTCTAATTAAACCAACACGTCTTCTTACTAAACCAGCCCATCTTCTTACCAAGTCAGCAGATCTTCTTAGCAAACCAGCCCATCTTCTTATTGAACCAGCCCATCTTCTAATTAAATCAGCACATCTTCTTACTAAACCAGCCCATATTCTTACTAAGCCAGCCCATCTTCTTACTAAACCAGCCCACCTTCTTACCAAATCAGCAGATCTTCTTACTAAACCAGCCCATCTTCTTACTAAATCAGTGCATCTTCTTACCAAACCAGCCCATCTTCTTACTAAACCAATGCATCTTCTTACTAAACCAGTGCACAGACTTATTAAACCAGTGCATCTTCTTACTAAACCAGCGCATCTTCTTACTAAACCAGTGCACAGACTTATTAAACCAGTGCATCTCCTTACTAAACCAGCCCATCTTCTTACTAAACCAGTGCATCTTCTTACTAAACCAGCCCATCCTCTTACTAAACCAGTGCATCTTCCTTACTACCTCTAGCACACATAGCCCACGGGTGGCCTCCCTACATTTCTAGCCAATACCGTGTAGTCAGTTGAAGGACATTATTTTGCAAGTCCGACCATTCTGCAAATCCAAACGACAAAGTTAAAAAGAGTAAGCAAGGAAGCTGAGAGCACTGCTGGGGCTCCCCCTCCTGACGTGCGTTGTCACCTATGTGGTGGGACCCGCCGACCTGGCTGTTTCTGGCCGGCTGTTGCCTGCTTCAGGGCACTGTAGTCCAGGGGGCCTGTGCAGAGCACACCTTCTCCATGACCGTCAGCCTACAAAAGCCTCTACCTGCCTCCAGGACTCTTGCGTTTGAGATGCAACTTTGAAACTAAAGAGTATGTCCTTGAGCAAGCTCACTTTAACTCCTTCAGGGTCCAATCTGATCCTGAAAAGGAGAAGTTGGGTTTGTTGATGCTGAAGACCCTTACACTCTCTAGATGTTCCAGCAGGGCTGCAAATAGGAGAGGCTACTTAATTAACTGTTCTGGTTAATTAGAGTGATGATTTAGAGTGACCATATTCACAGCTCAAAACATGACAGATATAATACAATTTTACTGACATTAGATTTATTAATATTAGATTAAAATTAGATTTGATCAAAGTGCTAATTTTCAACAGTTTTCTGCCCGTAAAAATGGCTATTTCATATGGTTCAATTTAAACTGTAACAAAGTTTAGTATTTCCTGATTCTGAAAAGACTGGTTCAGAACAATAATTTCATGCCTCAGTTACCACTACACATGCCGCAGATGTAGAAAGCACAGTAAACCGGGTAAGGAGTACTGCACTAGATTTGTTTGAATAAACATCTGGTATTGACTGGACTATCCCTTTATCTCTTTAGACACACAGGGCACCATGGGTACTGTCTGGACTCCGCTTTCTCCTTCTTTCTAAAAGCTGCCCCTGCAGAGCAGAATCAGGTAGCCCTGAGGGAAAGGGAACCAGGCGTGAGATTCAGAGACCTCAGGAGGTGGAGCAGCCCCCAGGACGTAACTTGGTGGCTGTGGGGCCTGAGTCCACTGCCTTCTCCCCACGAGGTCCCCCTGCATGCGACACACAGCCCACCCTTCCAAAGTCCCAGAGCTGCCCCTCCCGGGGAAACACAGGAAACTAAAGGAAGCCCATCAGCTGCACGTACAAGCCAACCTGTCCTGCTTTCACAGATACAGTGATCACCAGGGTCAGCATGGAAGAGAAAGGGCAGGGAGCACAGGGGGCAAAGGACAGACTGGATGGGGGCTTAAATTCTAGGGGGTTTAGAGGCATTTGAGGAGAACAGCATCCATAAACACAGCCGAGAGAGAGACAGAGACAGACACAGCAAACAAGAAACGTATCTTAGAAATTACATACACGATCGCTGAATAATAAAACGGGTGTAACTGAAAGCCCAATTAGTGACCCGGAATATGGTGGCACTGTTACAAATGAACGTTCCAATCATCTTGATGATCGACAGCACTAACTCTGAACCCCAATTAAGCAAAACGTTAGCCCCCCCCAAAAGAATTCCATTCCTATTAGGATTGAGTCACAAAAAAACTGTACTCAGTGATTATCATACTTTGAATTTCACCAATGAAAATGTGGAAATTTGTTTTCTCTCTTCTGATGTGATACCTACTTAAAACCCTCAATGTTACCTCTTGGCCCATAAAGCCTAAAACATTTACTATCTGGTTCTTTACATGAAAAGCTTGCCAACTCTATCCTAGAACATAAAGCAAAAGATGAAAACTAAGAAAATATGGGGACTTCCCTGGTGGTGCAGTGGTTAAGAATCCGCCTGCCAATGCAGGGGACACGGGTTCCAGCCCTGATCCGGGAAGATCCCACATGCCGCGGAGCAACTAAGCCCGTGTGCCACGACTACTGAGCCTGCGCTCTAGAGCCCGCGAGCCACAACTACTGAGCTCACGTGCCACAACTACTGAAGCCCACCGCCTAGAGCCCGTGCTCTGCAACAAGAGAAGCCACCGCAACAAGAAGCCCGTGCACCACAACGAAAAGTAACCCCTGCTTGCCACAACTAGACAAAGCCCACGTGCAGCAACAAAGACCCCATGCAGCCCAAAATAAATAAATTTATTAAAAAATTTAAAAATAATAATAAAAATTTAAAAACAGCCACAGTAGCATTATTTTGCTTTAAAACTTGACAGGAATTTTTTTAAATCTTCAACTATCCAATTGGTGTTCAAATTTTTCACCAACAGACTCACATTTTTTTTTTAATAGTTTGTTCAAATCAAGATGCGAATCAGGTCCATCGATAGACTGCCCTGAGCCGACACAATTCTTAAGTCTCTTGATGCATTTGTTAAATAGCCAGGGCAGGTCGTCCTGTAGAATATCCCACTTTCTGGCTCCTGCAGGCTGTATCTCTGTCAGAACTTTGAAGATGCTTCTCAGCCCCTGTATTTCTTGTAGACCGGTGGTTGGATCATGAGGCTTTATTTCACTCAAGTGCGATGTTTTTTCAAGAACGCTTCCATCAGGGGGCACGTAATATTGGGCAGTGACCTGCCACTGATGGCTATGGCCTGGCCCCTTTGTCTCATAGTTGGATATTTTTCAACAGTCTGGTTCCACAATCCCTTCATCATTTATTAGTGGAAACATTTACATAAAGAGACCTTTTCCCTCCTCGACTACTTGGTCACCCTGAGGTACAGATCCTTCAGAAAAGTCAAGTTAAATGCATCATCCTTTCTCTTCAGCAATGCTGCTTCCTTGGAATCGCTGGAGCTAAACAATCCATTAGTCATCATCTTAGGGACGATCCAATTGTCCCGCCCCGGCCAGCGGCGGCCTCTTCGAAGTGGACCCTGGCAGCTGCTGAGGGCTCCTCAGACCTAGAAGTGGCCACTGCTGCTTCTAGAGGAAAGTGCTGTTTCAGGCCCACTACCACTCACCGAGGGTGTTCACTGCGCCTGGGACTTGGCACCAGAGAGAGTGAGGAAATAAGCACCTTGTGTTTAACAGAAAAACCTCATGAATTCACAGTATTTCCAACCCAAAGTAGGATTACAGGGTTATTGATCACATTCTTTGGTATTATCTGCACCCACCCACTCCCCCTATGGTGAAAGCCAGTGTGTAATGTTGTTAATGTAACTATAGTTCCACTTTATCCTAAAACATATGGAACAGTGGCAATAATACCAGTATTATTACTAATAAAATGATTACTGAAAACAATTCGCTGAAAGTTTTTTCGTTGCTTTCCTTGTCCTTGGTGTATGTCCCACTGTCGGCCTGCTGTCGAATTTCTATGATTTAATTACTTGAAATAACTCTTTTCTGTGGGGTTATGTCTTTTGTTTGTTTTTGCCATTTTTTACTAATACTTTGCTTTTGATTTTTTTAAGTAATTTTTTTTTTTAATGTTTGGATTCAATTGTAATCCTTTAAGTCGTTACATGGTCCAAACTCACAAGGCCCATGCTGAGAGGTCAGCCCCTCCCCTCCGGATAATCATCGAAGATAGGGCTCCACGCTGCACCCTCCCACCCCGGCCCGCTGTGAGGCTGCAGCATGGTTTAGCGAGCCTGCACCCCAGGGGTGGAATGAGGCCAAAATGAACAGCCTGGTGCGCAAACTGCCTCGTGTTTTTGCCCATGTTTCCTTGGGGGAGGTTTCCGAAGTGGGATGCTGGGTCAGTCGCGGCCCCAGAGTTCAGCCAGACATAGCCCCTTATGCCCTGTCTGGAGCTATGCTGGCCGGTTCCTCATGCCTGACCAAGCAGGGATGTCTGCTGGCCTGAAAGGTGAGAACAGGTAGCTCAGTGTGCTCTTAATTTGCATTTCTCTTATTATGCAAGAGTCTGAGTTGCCTTTTCACACATTTAAAAGCCATTTGAGTTTCTTTTTCAGTGAACTGTCTGTTCCCATCTCTTGACTTGTTTTTTCCTCTCAGGTCCTCAGCCTTTGTTGTCTCTATTTTTAGAAGCACCTTAGATGTGGGATATTTGCTTTTTGTTTTATAAGTTGTAAATATTTTTTCTCGATTTGTTGTCTTTTTACTTTGCTTATGTTTATGTTATCAGATCTGGTCTTTCCCCTCCTTGCTCTGAATTTTGAATAATAGTTAAGAAAACTTTCCTCGGGAATTCTCTGGCGGTCCAGTGGTTAAAACTCCACACTTTCACTGCTGAGGGCCCAGGTTTGATCCCCAGTCAGGAAACTAAGATCCCACGAACCACGCGATACAGCCAAAAAAAAGTTTCCTCATCTCCCAGATCATTGAAGAATTCACCCATATTTTTGCCTAGTACCTCTATGGCTTAATTATTTTTGCTTTCATTTAAATCTCTGAACCACTTGTTGTTCACCCTTGTGTACACTAGGAAGGATGAATCTGATTTCATCCTTTTCCACACGTTTGTCCAGTTACCCCAATATCACCCATTACTCAGTTGTCCCCACTGCTATGAAACACCATTTTACTGGGCACTCAAGTTTCCCCATGGAGGGGGGTCTGTTTCTGTATTTTCTCCTCTGTTCCTGCAGCTTATCCCAGGACAACCCCACAGCTTCAATCGGGGGCGAGACAGCACAACCCAATCTGGGGTTGTTCCCTCATTTTTCTTCTTCAGAGATTGTTTTGCTTGTGCGTAACAAAAAACGAGCTTTAGGTCAAGTGGTCTCATTCCATTAACAAGCACCATGGTATTGTTATTGGGATCATGTTAAAAATTAATTCAGGGAGAGTAGACACAGTCACGATGCCACTATCCCACCCGAACACAGGTGTCTTCCACTTCTTCAAGTCCATGTTTGTGTGTTTCAGGAGATTTTCTTATAGAGATTTTGGATGTTTCTGTTCATTTTAACCCTAAAGTATGTACTTGTAATCGTAAACAGATCTTCTATTATACGCTGGCGTTCCAACAGGACGAAGGGAAAAGCCAAGCTGGCTGGAGGGGCTGTAGAGCAACAGGACGGGAGGAGACAGCAACGGATACAAGAGCCCAGCCTGGGGTGCGGGAACTGGGGGGCTGGGGTACGTGGGGAGGAGGGCGAGGACCCCCAGGCCCCACATATTCCTGTGTTGTTGACTTGAACACTGACTGTGGTTTCTGCATTTGAGCTGCACTAGCTGTTTTCATCGGCCCATGTAACTGGGAGAGAAGCTACGAGGCACTGATGGGAGGGCCTGGAGGCTGGTGTAGGTGACCCTGCATGGCAAGCCTTGACAAATGCACGGCAAGAGCTGCTGGCACCCCTAAAGGGGCCGAGACGCACTACTGAACCCATGTCTGGGCCCGAGGTTCCACCCAGTCAGCGTAATAGAAGCCACTGGTGCACGGAGCCCTCAAACAGCAGGGCCGCTGTCCCCATGCCACCTGGCATGGCAACCGGGCCTGAATGTGTTGCTGCCACTGATGGCTCCCGATGTGCCACCTCAGACACCACCAGTGCCCTCTGAAAGAACGCTGTGCCCTCTGGCAAGAAAACAAGTCAGTCTGCCTACACCTGGCAAAGTGAACAGCTGACCTTTACTGCCTGAACTCTCCATCGGCTGCCCGGCTGGCACGTGCCGAGTGACGGTGGGACTTCATTCTTGTGGGAGTCATAGCAGACTGATGGCTCCCAGAGAGAACCACCTGCGAGGGTTACGTGCCACCTGCCCACCTCTGTCTAAAGGGGCAGGTCATGAGGAGAGCAAAGTCCAAGGCCTGGCTTCCCCGGGTCACCTGTGGGCCATCTGGACAGCATCACGGACAGCATGTCACACTCTGACCCCACAGCCACTAACAGAGAGGATGCCAATCCCTGATGGCCCCTTGGGATACAGAAGGCGCTTCTCCCGTAAGGACAGGAGCACCCGAGGTGGGAATGGGATGAGGGGGAGGAACGCTCACCGAAGGCAAAACGATGACAGCTCGACCACAATTCGAACAAGTTCTCTCCCAACTGCATTCTCATAAGGTGAGACCCGCCCCAGAAACGCCCAACAGAAAGAAGAGCTCCACTTAAAGGTAAAACCCATGCACTTCCACAAACAGGAGGCTGCACGTGGTCTGGCCCCAGAGGAAGCAAGGTCCACTACCTTACCCACACTGCTGACTCAGGTAGAGCCTCGCCCACCAGACCGGACCCAGGTCACGGATGGTAAAGCTTGCCTCACTTCTGAGGTGCATGACCCATGGAAGGCTGCAGCTGCCTGCATGACCGATCATGAGTGTCCCACAGTCCAACGCACTGGACACACTGACCAAGGGCCAAACATCCAGGTTCCCTGCTGCAGGACAGATGTGACAACCTATCCACGTGTCGAATCTTCATGGAGCCCGTGTAAGCACCCACAAAGGAAGCGCTGCCATGGGCAAAGTCAACGAGCATCTCTACTAGAGCCTGACCCCCTGGTGATGGGCGACCAGAAGAGACTAGTGCAGCCAAGAGGACGGCCTTTGGAAACCTGTCCGCATCCCTGGTGAGCACGTCATCAGGAATGTGATGGAAGCAACACAGGAGATGCGTACACGGACGCCGAGCACCTGCTGAGCATAAGGGATGGGCAGTGCACATGCAACTCCGCCTCCATAGAGGCCACCACCTCAGCGCTAATTCTGCTAAGGAATTAGGGGGAATTCCTGGGCCAGTTTTGCAATTTTTCTTAAGTTTGAAATTATTTCAAAATAAAAAGATTCTTAAAAACACACATCTGGGCTTCTCTGGTGGCGCAGTGGTTGAGAGTCCGCCTGACAATGCAGGGGACACGGGTTCGTGCCCCGGTCCGGGAAGATCCCACATGCCGCGGAGCAGCTGGGCCCGTGAGTCGTGGCCGCTGAGCCTGCGCATCCGGAGCCTGTGCTCCGCAACAGGAGAGGCCACAAGAGTGAGAGGCCCATGTACCGCAAAACAAAAACAAAAACAAAAAAACCACACATCAAAATAATAAACATTTTACAAGGGTACACAAACCAAAGGACCTGCATCAAACAGGTAAGGATGGTTGCCAATGAAGGAGAGGCATGAAAGAGGAGTGAGGACTGGGGAATCAAAGAAAATGGATAAGTGAATAAACAAAACCAACAGAAAGCACCAGGACTTCCCTGGTGGCGCAGTGGTTAAGAATCCGCCTGCCAATGCAGGGGACACGGGTTCGAGCCCTGGTCCAGGAAGATCCCACATGCCGCAGAGCAACTAAGCCTGTGCGCCACAACTACTGAGCCCACATGCCACAACTACTGAAGCCTGCATGCCTAGAGCCCATGCTCCGCGACAAGAGAAGCCACGACAATGAGAAGCCTGCGCACTGCAACGAAGAGTAGCCCCCACTCACCACAACTAGAGAAAGCCCCGCAGCAACAAAGACCCAATGCAGCCAAAAATTAATTAATTATTTTTTTTAAAAAACCAACTTTTAAGTGCACTTTGGAAAATAAAATCCAAAATTATTAGCAAATGCCATTTTCATCTACTAGCTTGGCAAATATTCAACAGCTTGGAAATATGCCATGTGGGCAAAGATATTAAAAAACAAGCACTCTCATCATAAATTGCTGTTAAGAATAAAAACTAGGAACTTCCCTAGTGGTCCAGTGTCTAAGACTCCTCCACACTCCCAATGCAGGGGGCCTGGAGATCCCGCATGCCACAACTAAGACCCCGAGTAGCCAAATAAACAAACATATATTTTTTTTAAATGGAAGAAGAAAAACTGGAACGATCACTATGGGGAACAATGTGTCAATATCTATAAAATTACAAATGTACGTATGCTTTCCTGATAATTGCATTTTCAGGAATTAATCCTATAAATACATTTACACACATGTGAAAGGTTGGTAAAAAGCTAATATCTGCATTTTTTTGTTAGAGCAAAATGACAACCTAAAAGTCCATAAACAGGCTACTGTTTAAATGAATTATATTAATCCACAGGAGAAAATGCCATTCAGCTCTAAAAAAGAATAAAGAATCTACATACCCATAATGAAAGAGCTCCAGAAAATATTGTCAAGAAAAAATAACACCAAAGAGGTTCCTATCTGCAAAAGAGAGGAGTAGATTGTATCAGAATAAGTTTCTCACAAATCAGGGTTATGCACTCTAGGATCTAGAAGTGATAACACCCCAGTAGCAATAAGCACATCTACTGACCAGATCTTGGTTTCTAAATATCATTTCCACCGAGAGCAACCAGTGCTCCTTGGACAAATGTCAAGCTCAGGGCTGGACAAGAAAGTATCAGATGAACCTGGAGCATCTTGTGGCAAACGTAAGCAAGAACTCAGAGAGTACTGGGGGGCTTCCCTGGGCACAGCGGTTAAGAATCCGCCTGCCAGTGCAGGGGACACGGGTTCGAGACCTGGTCTGGGAAGATCCCACATGCCGTGGAGCAACTACGCCCATGCACCACAACTACTGAGCCTGCACTCTGGAGCCCGCGAGCCACAACTACTGAGCCCACGTGCCACAACTACTGAGCCTGTGCTCTAGAGCCCGCAAGCCACAACTACTGAGCCCACGTGCCACAACTACTGAGCCTGCACTCTAGAGCCCACGAGCCACAACTACTGAGCCCATGTGCCACAACTACTGAGCCTGCGCTCTAGAGCCCATGAGCCACAACTACTGAGCCCACGTGCTACAACTACTGAGCCTGCGCTCTAGAGTCCGTGAGCCACAACTACTGAAGCCCGCAAGCCTAGAGCCCGTGCTCCGCAACAAGAGAAGCCACCGCAGTGAGAAGCCCGCGCACCGGAACGAAGAGCAGCCCCCACTCAACGCAACTAGAGAAAGCCCGCGCGCAGCAACAAAGACCCAACGCAGCCGAAAATAAATTTAAAAAATAAATAAATTTATCAAAAAATAAATACACGAAGCCAAAATGAACTGAACTACAGGGAGAAACAAGCAAACCTAAAACAATAACTGGAGACTTTAACACCCCCCTTCTCAATAACTGACAGAATTAGCATACAAAAATTCAGTAGGAAACAGTTTGGCAGTGTTTTACGAAGTTAAATATACAGTTCCTATATAACTGGGCAATTCCATTAGTAGTTATTGTCCAAAAGAAATGATAACATATGTCCACACAATGGGTCATTCACAGATGTTCACAGTAGCTTTTCATTATAATACAAAACTAAAAAGAACCCTAATGTCCGACAAAAGGTGACGGAGAAACAAACTGTGGTATATACATACCACAGACTACTACCCAGCAATAACATACACACAACATTGTGGATGAATCTCAAAAACATTATGCTGAGTAGAGGTTCTTGCACACAAGTATATTGTATGAATCCATCTGTATCAAGTTCTAGAGCAGATAAAACTAATTCAGACAATACTAATGTATATTGGAAATTAATCCAAACGGCAATAATCTATAGTGGAAATACAGAACAATGGTTGCCTGGGAAAGGGACTTCCTAAGAGGTAGGAAGGGAACTTTCTGATCGAGGATTATGGTCTATTTCTCGGCAGGGGTTTGGGTTACACAGGTGTATGCTTTTGCCAAAATTTAGCTGATGTACATTTAAGATGTGTCCATTTCACCATAAATTTTACAGAGAAAGAAAACTGTAAACAAATACTGAACTCTAGTTAATGATACGCATGCTGAAGTGTTTAGATCAAAGTGAACTGATGTCTGCAATTTACTTTGAAATGCATCAGAAAAATAAAATGGGTCGATGGACAGGTAGAAGGATGAAGAGATGGGCAGACATGAGATAAAACAAATATACCAAATGTTAATGGTAGAATCTAGGCAGTGGGTATATGGGTATTTGCCATAAAATTCTTCCAACTTTGGTGTATTCAAAACTTTTCATAATAAAATGCTTGGGGCGTGGGGGGCGGAGGAAGCAGACTGTGGCTGTAGACTCCTCTTCCGAGAAGTGGCGCTGAAGATGCACATGTTTTATGTGGAGGCTTAGAACACAGCCTAAAATAGGTCTGACATTGGATGTACCTGCCTTCATCTACTATGCATATTTCAGAACATAAAATGTAAGAGCTATTTAGAGCAACACCTCTCCCGGCAGTAATAAAACACTTAGACACAGTCAGACCCAAAACGTTTCCTGACGTTGACAAGTAGGATAACATACCTGACACGTAGGTCTGTCCAAGGCCTTAAACTAATAAAACTGTATCCCCACCATGTAAACGGCAAGGGGAAAATGGAATATTCTAAACCACACCTGACTGTAGAGTTAATGGTAACGACACACAGGAAGCATATTAGAGATCTGGGGAAAAAACTGCATGTCATTTCAAACTATAGAATGAATAATAAAGATTCAAATAAATAAAAGTTTCTTCTGCTCAGAGTCACAAGTAACAACACAGGTGAGCCAGCATCTCCCACACCAAGTAACACAACAGGGTCAGACTGACCATTTTTCTCACTTTCCGAATTCAACTATTCTTTCCGCCTCCTGGGTTACAAGATACACACTGCAGTTCGCCATCCTAAGCCTTGAACAAAAGCCCAAATTCCAACTTCCTACTGCACTCATTAAAGAGGATTTCTTTTCATGGCACTGAACACATCTAATGCCTGTGATCAAATGCCCTGATTCTTAACACAATCCAGCAGAAAACTGCTACTGTTCAGGCACACTTCGGAGGAAAACCTGTAACATTTTTGGCACCAGCACACAGCTAAGAAGAAATGTCCTTTTTATCTCTACTAAATCGACAAATCCAAATCTAAACTCTGTCGCAATTGCATAACCATTAATACTGAGTGTCACATTTGAAGAATGGCCACTGGCCTTGGACTGAGGGATAAGAAAGAGCAAACGGAGCAGTGAAAGTGCCCACAAAGAACACGGGGCAGGACAATGGCACGGAGGCTGGGCAAATGTGGCTCAGCCCAATCCCCTGCTACAGACCCTAGGTCACATGACCACAGCGTGTGCGGTTTGCAGCCCACACAGAGCACATGCAGGTGGTCCCGCCACTCTGAGTTGCTCGTCCACGTCTAAGGCGACAGTGGAGACCAGGTCCTCAGAACCTCCAGGCTAGAATGAGACCAGGTCCCACCGAACCAGTCCTAGCAGAGGACTGACTGCACTAGACTCTTATCACATCAGCATGATGTCTAGGGTATGCTTCAAAATAACCCACTTAGTCTGCCTGAACAAAGCACCACAGACCTGGCAGCTTCAACGACAGTTATTTATTGTCTCGCAGTCCCGGAGGCTGGGTGTCCGAGACCAAGGGGTCGGCAGGGCTGGTTTCTCCCGAGGCCGCTTCCTCAGTTTGGAAACAGCCATCTTCTCCCTGGTCTCCACAACATCCCTCTACTGGATGCACATCCCCGGTGTCTCTGTGTCCAAATTTCCTCTTCTTATAAGGACATCAGTCATATGGGATTAGGGCCCACCCTAGTGACCTCACTTACCCCTTTTCTAAAAAAATTTATTTATTTATTTATTTTTGGCTGTGTTGGGTCTTCGTTGCTGCATGCAGGCTTTCTCTAGTTGCAGCGAGCGGGGGGCTACTCTTTGTTGCAGTGCACAGGCTTCTCATTGCAGTGGCTTCTCTTGTTGCGGAGCACGGGCTCTAGGCACACAGGCTTCAGTAGCTGTGACACGCGGGCTCAGCAGCTGTGGCATGCGGGCTCAGTAGTTGTGGCTCGCAGGCTCAGTAGTTGTGGCGCACAGGCTTAGTTGCTCCATGGCATGTGGGATCTTCCCAGGCCAGGGCTCGAACCCATGTCCCTTGCACTGGCAGGCGGATTCTTAACCACTGCGCCACCAGGGAAGCCCAACCTCACTTATCCTTAGTCACCTCTTTAAACGCCCTATCTCCAAAGGCAGACGCATTCTGAGGTGCTGGGGGGGTCAGGGCTTCAACAATATGCGTTGGGGGCGCAGGGCATAGTTTAGCCCATAACACCTGGGGAGCAGGAGTGGATGAGGAAAAAGTGTACCTGAAACAACCTGCTCATGCATTGATGATATCTGACATTGTGGCATTTGAATCTGCATTAGAAGATTTTCTCTACACTTGTACTTGATGTCTTCATAACAAAAAGGTTTCCTTATTCACTCTTATCAAATCACACTTCCTAATATCCATCCTCATCTGTCCTCTGAGCTCCGCTTCAAGCTCTGTGGCCACAGACCTCATCTGTCTCCCCAGCATCTGCACCTGGCGCACAGTGACAATGAACAATTCTTAAAGCAATGAATGAAAACCTCCAATGGCTTCAGCTGCACCCGGGACCAAAACCAACCCTACACACAAACACCCTGGGCTCCAAGCCCTCCCAGCACTTCAGGGCCTCAGTCCCCACCTTGCCTGCTTCTGTACATCACATGCATGGTCCCCCGGGTGGAATTAGCTGATGCCTGCCTGTCTCTCCTGATATGAGGGCACTGGCCCTCTCTCATTCTCTAACATGGTGTGAGCAGCTTACTCTCCAAATAAAATGAGATGGCCTCAGCCCTTCTCACTGTACTGAGCATGTAATAGGCACCCAAATAAATAGGATGATTTCACACCAATCAGCTAAATCTACAGTACTTAACTGCATCACACCACAGAGTGGTGATGAGGATGGAGCAGGTGGGTTATTATTGCTGACAGAAATGAAGAAATAAAAGACTAACAGTAACTGCAGTGACCAAACCTACTGGGTACAGAGGCACTTGTCCTTGACCTCATAGGGCAGAACACTGACAGCCCTTCCCATTCCAGAGCAGCCCCCTATTGCAGTACTATTGGTCATAAAAATGTCTTCCTCTCAAACGATGCTCAGAGCAGAAATAGAAAAGTACTAGAAGATTCTGATGTGCTTTCTGAACCTAAATTATCATGATCAGTGGGTTATCAATCTGACTGAAGAAGACCAGGGAATTTACAGTTCCTAATGCAGAAAATTAATAAATACATGATACTATGTAAACGGTAATTCTCCAAACCAGAAGAGGAATGAGCCTCATGTTTGCCAGTTATTCTGGACTCATCTACTGACGGCCTGACGTCTGGTCTCCACCAGATACCTCCTGCAGTGGTCTTCCGGCCTCCTCACCCCAGGGTGCAACACTGCCATCGAAGAATCACTGTGACAACTATCCGAGAGGAAATAAAAAAAGGTAGAGAGGCCCAAATTCACTTTGCTAACCCATATTATGGCTGTGACACCTACAGAATCAATACAGTTATAAAAGCAATTTAGTAGGTCATGACCAGCAGTTTAAAAAAAAAAACCAAAAAACAAGAACAGAATAAAAAAAATCAGAGTGCCCTGCTTATAGTAATAATTATTTCTTTAAACTTTCATTTCAGCTATACAAATACTTACACATATGCACACATACCTGTAGAGAAGGTATGGCTGCCTGAGGGCTGGTCTAGCTCAAACTCCCACTTCCTCACAGACACTAGCTAAGGGATGATTTGGCAAGTACGTGGGCTGATAACTGGGGACCCATAACCTAGAGGAATATTTTTCTCCCCACTTTTCTTATGGAAACTTCAAAAATTCACAAAAGTAAGCAGAATAACGAATAATGAATAACCACTGCCAAAACATTCAGCTGTCTCCCCTCTTTTTTTTCTAGTCTGAGTAAAGCAAATCTCCGAAATCATATTGTTTCACCTATAAGTACCCCAGTGTATATGTCTATCAGATCAGAACTTGACAAAACATTACAAATATTACACCCAACAAAATTAATAATAATGCCTCATTATCATTTACACCAAGTCCTACATTTCTAGGGTACTTTATAACCTTTGTTTTTTCATTTAAAGAATACAAATAAAACAGACCAACGTAAAACTATTTAACTTTGTTCAGGCTGAAATCATGGCTACCTGTGGTGCGACCTATGCCCCGACAGCAGCAGAAGCAGCAGAAACCGGGACCTGAACAAGGTTGAGGGCCAAGGGTGACTTCCCACAACTGTGTCTTCCCAAGGCTGTGATCCGCATCTGAGTCAAGTGTTTTTATAAAAATGCACATAATCCAACTCAAGTGTACACCTAAGCTTCCTACAAAAAGGAATTACATCCTAACAGAAGAGTATCAAAATGCATGGAACTTGGGTCTGCTCTGCAAGGAGGAAGCCTCATTCTCCAAACCCCCAAGCAGGAATGGTGGCCTGAAAGGTACCAGTCACTCTGGGGACGTTCAGGCAGGACAGTGACCTCCATGGTCCTTCCTACTCCCCAGGTCCCACGCCTCTGGCAGCTAGTGGACTTCTCTGTCCACACGTCCATACCCCAGACCTCCCCATCTTCTCATCAGCTCCTCCCACACCCCATCACCCAGCACCTTCCACGGGACATTACTGGCTCCAGTCACCATCATCGTGTGTGCCAAGGTAGCCTGAGTAAGGACAGGGCTGTACCTGTGCACTTTATATGAAATCCACTCTGGTCTACTGGTTCTCTGGCAGCTCGATGAGTCCTGTCCTGAGGAAACAGGCCACGTTAGAACAAGCCTGAATAACTGCTTGACAGAACACCAAGACAAGCATCTGAAGACCTGAAGAGCCTATCAATCCACATTTTTAAAGGCTTAAATCTGCACTTTTGGAGGAAGCTAACTTGGAAAGAGAATTTAAATGTCCAAATGGTACTTTCATAAAACTATTAAGTCATTACTCGCTGCTTCTGCTTGAATTTGTGTATAAGTTTTAAAATCGATAGCTCTAGTTAATTTACGATAATGAGAACCACTTAAGCATCAAATTGACTGAGTTGGAGGTGACCTCACATTGAATGGGGGAGCAGAGCAGGAAGGTTCTACTGGCTTGTGATTGGCTGAGAACAAGAGGTAAAGTGTGCTAAGTCGTGGCCTGGATAGAAATCTATGCCCCAGAGCTCTCTGTCTAGCCTGCCTGTAGGAAAATGAGATACGGCAGTGGCAGTGTACGCAGAAAACACAAACCTCCTGGCTTCGGCAACTGTGTAATAACTGCTTATCTCCTCTAATAGAGACAATGAAATGTATTCATCTTCTCTATGCCTGAATCTTTCCATTGCCCCCACTATAAAATTCTTGAGATTTACTGATTCTATTCCAAAAGCTCAGGAATGTCTTATCACTTCTCTGTCTCTCTCAATATGCTGAATGTTCAAATGTTTCTTCCAGAGCTGGCTGAAAGTTCTGGGAAAAATTCATTCTCATCCTTCCCCATCAGATAGGCTAGTACCCACATGAAGAGAATAACTCTCCTTGTCAGGCACCATTTGGACTGATTGTGGAAGATACCGTGTGGCCAGGATTGGTCCTCTGCTAGGACTGAGCCAGCTTATCTACAGAATGCTGGCAGCCATGAGCACTGGTGACAGGCCTTCTCCTATAAGGGCCCTGGCCCACCTGCCTACCTGTGACAGGAAAGGATGCAACTGACTACATTTCTTGTGAAGGCATCTACCAGCTTTGGTAGAAACACTAAATAAACTCAGCTTTCCCCCTTTTTGGTGGGCAGCATGCCTCTGTGGTCTAATGCTTGCAGGCTGAATCACTTTCTTGGGCTGTTTTCCAGACTTAAACCATCTTTGTAGGTAACTGCAACTGATACTGCACTTAAATTACACATGTGTATTAATAACCTAACAAAACAATGAATGAAGAAAGTGAGAGGAGAAGCACTGCACAATTCCCCGAAGACCACCTGGCTTCACTTCATTTCAAATACCTTTTTAAAATGGGACACCTTGTGATGAGTAATCGCCAACTGAAGGACACAGCTGGCTCTGAAGAGCCGAAGATCAGAGGATTTATCAAGGTCTGTTTTAAACTTGCACATAAAAGTGCACACACATTTATTAAAACGAAAATAACAGGTAAGACACTTAGATTATAAAGCCTGTATTTGAAAAAGATACATTTCATTGAAATCCGTTTTACATTTTAATGATAGCTTATCTCACATGGTTATTTGTCTCCTTAAAATGTTGAGTTTCTTTATCAATTACTCTAGCTTGTAATTAAAGCCACATTTTAAAAATTACAAAGACTAAGGAGCCTCTTGAACTGTGTCCTAAATCCAACTGCCAAATGTAACGTCACTGAAATCATTCAGCTGGTATTAGGTAGAGCAAAACTCAACCCGCGCCGGCCGGACCGGACCGTGAACGGGCTGTACCATGAAGAAGTTTTTGCTTTTACTTGGTACCCCAATACTGAAGTCAACTAAGCAGCAAATGTTTCTACATTAACCTTACACCCCATTTTCTCAAGATGCTAACCCTGGAAAACTTTCTGGCCCATAATGGGGTCCAGCTCCTCTGCAACCCCGGGTCACTGACCCGCGGGCAAGGCCATGTGCAGAGCCTGGGTTTGGGGGAGAGTCACTGACCGGAAGGGGCGGAAAGGCGTGGCTCCTTCCTCCCCCGCGCGCCCGGCCGGCAAAGGACCACCTAACCCCATTGTCCAGGGGCTCGCCTCCTACTCCATCGCGCGGAGACCGACTCCCGCGACCCTGTCCCGGGCCTGACCGTGCGCCGTCCACCCGGGGTCCCCGGCCTGCCCGCCACGCTCACCTCCAACAGTGTGCGCCCCCGGGCCTCCCCACGCCGAACTTCCAACCTGGGGCCTCCCCACGCCGGACTCCCACCTCGGAACTTCCCTTGCCGGGCCTCCCTACGCCGGACTCCCGCCCGGGACCTCTCCACGCTGGAGTCCCACCAGACTCCTGTCCCGCACCTCCCCACGCCTAGCCTCCCCACGCCGAACCTCCCAAATCAGAACTCCCCTCCACGGACATCCCCAAGCCAGACTTTCCCACGCCCCGCACTGGCAGACCGACGGGCGGCCCCGAGGGACCCTCCCGTGTTCCCCTCGCCCCCCGAACCCCAGCCCCTCCGCCTTCCGCCTGCCTCGGTCTGGGGTCCAGCCCGCCCCCCACCCGGCCTTCGGGAGGACGCGCCCCGCATGCTCACCTTCTTGCCCTTCTTGCCCTCTTCCTCCATGTCGCCGCGAGCGGCCCCCGCGGCCCGGCCCGCCCCGGGAGCCCCGCGCCGCCCGCTGCCGCTACATGCTCGCCCGGGCCCCGCGGCTGCTGCCGCTCCTGCGCCGCTTGCCTGGCCGCAGTCTCCGCCCGCGGCCGCCAGGGGCCGTCCGCGCCCTGCACCCCGCACCCCGCACCCCGCACCCCGCACTTCCGGGCCGAGGGCGCGGCCCCGCCCCCGCGAGCACGCCCCTCCCCGCGTGCGCACGCCCCTTCGGCCCACACGCCCCGCCCCCAACCCTTGTGAGCGGCCGAGAACGCGCCTGCCCTCCCCACCCCTTCAGGGCCGCGGGAGCGCGCCTATCGCGCCCCTATCCCGCCGCACTTCCTTCAGGGAGGGCCCGAGCGCGCCTGCCCCGCCTTCAGCCCACCCTCCCGGCCCCTCAGGGCCAAGGGAGCTGCTCCAGCTTTTCAATTCTGCCGCCATCTTTACGGCAGCCAACTTCCCAGCCTGCCTGGCGCTCAGGGAGAGGGAGCTCAGGCCAACAGGAAGCAGAGGACGGGGCCGGTGGGAGGGGTGGAACCTGTGGGGAAGGGGAGGACGGGAAGAGGGTGGGGTGTGGGGCTATAGGAGGGGGGCCTGTGGAAGGGGAAGGCGGGGCTGACAAAAGGGGCGGGGCCGCGGATGGGAGTGGCCGGCGAGAATAGAAGGGCGTGGCCTGCGGGAAACCGAAGGCGGGGCCTCCTGGAGGAGCCGGGCCTTGGGGAAGGGGCGTAAGATCCACTCCCTTTTCTTTTCTCGTTTTGCCTTCCATTCCTGCGGCCACAGTGAAGCTTTTTTCTAAGACTTCGTCTGTTCCAATGTCAGACTTCCTTAGGCAAACCCGTCAGGAAAGTTTAAATACAACAGCGAGCCCGTCCGGACCTTGTCAGAATAAAAGGTGGAACCTTAACAGTCACTTATAAATAACTGCCACCTTTCACAGATGAGGTCCCAATGGGTTGGTTTGCCCAAAAGCACACTGCAAACTGGAGTCTGCAGCAGCAGTCCCACTATTTTGCCACTAGACTAAGCTGGCAGTAAGAACCTCGCAGCACAGCTAGAATGTAAACTGACACCAAACCAGTATTTGTCTCAATTGATTTTTTTTTTAAGAGTACTGTTTCCTGTGCCAGTGGTCAATATATTGTCTCTCAGCTCCACATTCACTCTCATTTCTCTTCGCGGCATGGAGCTGGGCCCTTTGAGCATTCCTGCTTTGCCAGGTGGCCCAGTGTGAAGCTTTGCCAGGAGAAACTGCTGGGAGGCAGTGCAGGAGGAAGGGGCTTTGCCACCTGGTTCCGGTGAGCTTTCTTGGCAGACACCTGCAGAAAGAGGCCTCTGAAGCGCCTACCTCCCTGCATCAAGGGTAGCTTCTCCAGCTCTGGGTTCTGCAAAGCACCTGGCTCTGCAGTGCGGGGCTGCCAGCAGTACCCAGTACCCAGCAGCTGGCAGATTCCTCCAGCACCCACGCTGGGAAGTTTTATATCCGAGTGGTCATCAAGACACCTCCATCAACAGTTTTCCAGAGGGTGGACTTCAGCCAGTTCTGCCAGCACTTCTCTGCCATTCGGTGAGCTGAAGCTATTCTCTCTCCAACAAAGTTTGGCCCTCAGCCCTGGGAGGAGGGGGAGGGGGTCTTCCCTAGACAGCCCTCAGAACAGTAGCTGCTCCTTATACCTACTGTTTGTTTTTATTTCATTTATTTATTTATTTAGGCTACATCGGGCCTTCATTGCTGCACATGGGCTTTCCCTAGTTGCGGTGCTTGGGCTTCTCATTGTGGTGGCTTCTCTTATTGCGGAGCATGGGCTCTAGGCACACGGGCTTCAGTAGTTGTGGTGTGCGGGCTTAGTTGCTCCACGGCATGTGGGACCTCCCCGGACCAGGGATCGAACCCGTGTCCCCTGAATTGGTAGGCGGATTCTTAACCACTGCACCACCAGGGAAGTCCCGTCCTACATTTTAAATCAATTCTGACAATATCTACCTGGAGAGAGCAAAACATCTCAGGGCTCAGTCCCATAAGACTGCCCTGCCCCCCACTTCAGATGACAATTGAAAGTCCAGGTTGTTACCTGTGCTTCTGACCAGCTATAAATTGGAGGTTCCCAGGACCCCCTCCTTGGGTGCAATTAATATGCTAGAATGAATCACAGAACTCAGGAAAACACTTTACTGTTTACCAGTTTATTATAAAAGGATATGATAAAGATACAGATAAACATACAAATAAAAGAGATGCTTAAGGGTTTCCCTCGTGGCGCAGTGGTTGAGAGTCCGCCTGACGATGCAGGGGACGCGGGTTCGTGCCCCGGTCCGGGAAGATCCCACATGCCGCGGAGCGGCTGGGCCCGTGAGCCATGGCCGCTGAGCCTGCGCGTCCGGAGCCTGTGCTCCACAACGGGAGAGGCCACAGCAGTGAGAGGCCCGCGTACCGCAAAAAAAAAAAAAAAAAAAAAAAAGATGCTTAGGGTAAGGTATGTGGGAAGGGGTATAGCTGTCTTCTGAACACACCATTCTCCCAGCCACCCCCCACGTGATCGGCAACCTAGAAGATCTCCGAACCCCATACTACTGGAATTTTATGGAGACTTCATCATATAGGCATGATCAATTATTAACTCTATTTCGTCTCTGGAGGATGGGGAGGTGGGGCTGAAAATTTCAAGCTCCTAATCATGGTCTTTCTGGTGACCAGCTCCCATCCAGTAACCATCCAGGAGCCCACCCAGAGTTGCCTCATTAGAACAAAGACATTCCTATCACCCAGGAAATTTCAAGCGATGTGGGAGCTCTGTGCTAGGAACCGGGGGTGGAGACTAATATATGTATTCCCTATTTTTTCACAACCTGATCCCAGGCTGACCCTCCTCAGGCTGCTCCTACCCATTAGAACGCCTTTGCCTCATTTCCACACACACAAGTCCAGGCTTCAAGTAAAATTTTGCCTACTAATAATCAGATGGTGATAATTTTGGAAATGAAGGAGGACCAACTAAATGAGAACAGGCAAAGGCTATTTGTTCAGAGCTGGCTATAGTGAAGGAGTCAGCCACCATCACGTGCATCTGGCAGAGACCCAAAGGCAGGCAGAGGAGTGGCAGAGCTTCCTAGTGAAAAAGTCGGGGGTGTGGCCTGGGGACGCTGGAGGTGGGCTACCTAGAAGTGGGGTATCCATGCGATTGATTGGAGGACTGTGTAGGGCTTTCTCTGATTGGTCCTAATTTAGAAGTGGGAACAAAAATTAGGGATGCTGTAAATTATTGACCAAGTTCTGGCCATTTGGCTTGCTTGGAGGTTATCATTTGCTTTCCTGGATTACTAGAGATAGCAGTCTGACTTCCTCCAGGTCTGATTTAACAACAGCCAGCTTCCTGGGCTGGCTACTGTAGAGAAGGGGTGGGTTCCCTGGGCTGGTTGCTACGGTTTGTGGGTCAGAATGCTATTTTTATAAATGGTCAGACCATTGTCTGTGTAGTCAGTCTCTCGTAACAGACATAAGGCTAGCTGCAGTGTTAATTGAGAACAACATTTCTGCCAAGGTCACACCTCGACTGTAAAGTGTCCCAACAAACTTCTTTTTCGTGATTACTGCTTTCTTACCACTTACTTCCCTAGCCTGCTCTGTGGCCCCATCCCATGAACAAAAATGACTGGGACCCAGTTATTCAACTGCCTGCACTTCATGAAAGCCACAATCTAGAGCTGATCCTCACTTCCCCTCTCCTCTCCTCAGAATTATTCAGGGCAATCCCAAACCTTACAAAACCCCTTTTCTACTCTTGTAACGAGAGGCAGCCCAGAATTCCCTGGGATTCTCCCTTGTTGCAGGAGATTAATAAAACAAACTTTGTTGGACACCTGGTTTGTCCCTGGTGGACTTACCTGTTAGATTTTATCACCCAGCTCAAGTATCACCTCTTCCACTAAATCTTTGGATGAAATTTTTTCCTCCCCCGCTCCCAAAGCACTTTATTCATATGTCTCTGATGTTAACCATGTTAGGACATTCCTGTACTAGATCGTTAAGTTCCTGTAAAGATAGGGACTGTGCGGGATTCCTCGTTGTATCTGAGAGTTCTAATGAAAGGAATGATGTGCACCAGGCCAGACTAAGATGGAAAGGCACTGACATCACCTGGAGACACCTTTGTACAGATGCTTCCTAGCTAGAGTTTTCGAAAAATCCCTGAACAACTGAAAATTTACCCTCAGTTGACCTGTTCAAAGACAGTTTCCTGGACTCACATCTTTACAAGATTCCAGCTCTTTATTTTTTTTAAGTGAATCTTTTCACCGTTTCCAAGGCTGACTGCAGCTTTTTCCTTTTTGTCCCTCTCACTTGTCGAGAACTAAATAGCTAGCAAATAACTACCTAGATGTCTCTGAGTTGTTCTTCGACATATGCCATGCAATACTTCATACCATGCTGTGCATGTGACAAATCCAGTATTGACTTAATTAGTGAAGAAAAGAATTTCTTTAGAGTTGATTCAAGTGAATTCTCAATGCATTTATAATATCCAGTTTCCAGGCCTGTAAATGATAAAGGACCAAACCAACGCTAAATCATAATGACCCCTTGGAAATAGAGCCACCCTGTGTGCCTCCGGTGAAAGAAACCTTGTAAGCCCTACTTTGATACCTCCTTGCTTATTACCTTCTGTTTTTTTAAAATTTATTTATGGCTGCGTTGGGTCTTTGTTGCTGCGCGCAGGCTTTCTCTAGTTGCAGCGATCAGGGGCTCCTCTTCATTGTGGTGCATGGGCTTTTCACTGCGGTGGCTTCTCTTGTTGCGGAGCTCTAGCTGCACGGGCTTCAGTAGTTGTGGCACGTGGGCTCAGTAGTTGTGGCTTGCAGGCTCTAGAGCGCAGGCTCAGTAGTTGTGGTGCACAGGCTTAGTTGCTCCGTAGCATGTGGGATCTTCCTGGACCAGGGATCGAACTCATGTCCCCTGTATTGGCAGGCGGATTCTCAACCGCTGAGCCACTGGGGAAGCTCCTATTGCTTTCTGTGTATTCTTTCGGAGCCAAATCTCTGATTTTCTTTCCAGGCATACATCCCACTTGGCTTGGAAGAATAATGGAGTTACTCTTTGGAGATGTGGTTTTAGAAAAAGTTCTTTTCAATATTCTGATAAGTACTTAAGAAATTGCTGACAGGTCTGTCTCTCTTTGTGCCAGTCTCATGCAGCCTCCTAGTATAAGGCAATTGAGCTTTGATTATGTGGTTTTTAATGTTTTGGCATCCTTTTTTATTACTTGGATAAAAGTTTCCATGGAACATCTTCCCCTTTCTAGTGAATTTTGTTGGTTATCATATCAGAAAAAAAGCTGTCCTCTTTTAGTCCTTGGCAAGCCCACCTTTTCTGGTCACACATAGACACCCACACTGTCACCCATGTTCTGACCCTCCATAACCAGTTACCTTCCTGGTTCTCTCGATTACATCATGGCAGAGTGACAGAATGGACAGAGCAGTGATCTGAGATAAAACAAGCTCTAGCCGTCTATGAGACCTTGAGCAAGCCACTTAACCCCTTTGGGTGAATGTTAGTCTCCATGTGAGCAATCTGTTCCCACCCTATGTGTCTCATGACATTTAACAAAATAATGGGATTTGTATACTATAAACTGCTTGAATGTATTTACTAGGTGCTATACATAAAATATGAGTTTCAAGTATTACTCAGCTTTTCTTTACAGAACCAAGTTCTTGCTTTCGTAGCCTTATATTCAAGACCTTTGAATATGTAGTTCTTATCCATTGCTCGTCATGGAGAAGACTCTACAATCCTGTTAATGCTTAGCTGTATTTCCAACAAGTCACGCCCTTTCCAGTCTAAGTACCTTCCAATGCGCTTTCCTCTGCCTGCGTGGAAGAAATATATTTAAACCCCAAATTTCCTCGCAACGCAGAGAACCTCTCCACAAAGACAGAATGTGATGCACATCACAGTTAAAAGGGACGCAAACACAGAAAGAAACCCCACTCTTCCGTATAGTTAAGGGCAATTTGGAGTCAGGTGACAAGTGGGCCCTTAGCCTCCCAGGACACTGGGAGATCAGAGTTTCTCCCCCTTGACAATAACATTTCAGAAAGAGTGTTCCCAGGCCCTTGGGAAACAATCCTGAGTCGTGAGACTAGCCGTGGGCATATTTAGCCATTAGGGATTGACATTCTTTTGAAAAGGGCAGAGAATTCAATTCTAAAAGCAAAGGGGGTGTCTTCCCCTATTCTGAACAGGGACCAAGCGTCCAGCTTCTCACTTGTGCGACCTTCCGCCTGCACCAGCCTGCCGCGCCCAGCTCCCCGCTGGCTGCCGTCCTCCTGTTCCTTTACGAGGCCCGCTTCCCCGCCTTCCTGGGTCCCCCAGTTCCCCCCGGGGGTAACAGGAACGCGGCGCGCCCCGTCTCCACCGGTTTACTAGACTTCCGCTCTCGGTCTCACAAGGGACTACCGAGGGGCGCAGCTAACGCGCACCCAACCTCGCCCTGGCGCCCCTCGTGACGTCATCTCCCAGGGCCGCGCGGGTCACGTGACGCCACGTGCGTCTGCCAGCGGGCGGCGGGAGCGTGCGCGGCTGCACCCATGGGTGGCAGTTGGGGTGAGGCTGCTCCTTGGGGTCGTGGCCATCCAGTGCCATCAAGGGTCCCAGGCGGTGTCTGCCATCTACTGAGGCCAGGTGAGGGTCGTAGGGCGTGCGGGCCTTGCTGGGATGCGAGGTGCGGGGCGCCGGGCCCAGTTGGAGCGGGCGCGCCGTCTCCAAGTTATTCCGCGCTTGGCTCCGTCGGTCCGGTGATCGTTGCGGGTGCTTGGCCTGGGCCGTTCCGCCCTGCGGTTGGAGGGGAAACGCGAGGGTGGTTCTAACCGAGCTTCTGAGGGTCCCGTTCGGAGTACACATGTGGCCTTGGCAGGCAGCGCCGGGAGGAATGGGCTCGTGGGTATAGCCTCCCAAGGGGCGAGAACTAGGAAGGCGACACGAGACCTTGCTTGAGCTGACCCCGTGCCCCCTCCAGGTGGACGGCCCTCGACTGCTCCGCAGCAGATGATCTGTAAGATGACCTGGTAAGTGACATTG
Source organism: Grampus griseus (assembly GCF_964374135.1). NCBI lineage: Eukaryota > Metazoa > Chordata > Mammalia > Artiodactyla > Delphinidae > Grampus > Grampus griseus. The sequence goes on along the minus strand of NC_139003.1, from coordinate 96,400,967 downwards.
CTCCGGCCCCAGCTCACCATTCCCGGAACTGGGCCCGCAGTTCTTCTCCACCATTATTTCATGGGTAAAATGAGGATAGAGTCAACTTTTGTGTCATGGTCTACAGTTCTGCGAAGACTGTGGAAGAAAACTCGATTTTGTGTAATGAGGTGGTGATAAGGATATTTACAGGGTCGTAAGGAATGAAGTTAAAGTTAACTGCTGTCCTTTCAACTGCTTGACAAAGCTGCCTCTCCCAAGGCTCCTTCCCTTACTCCCTGAGCCAGAAGGGATTGCTGTCCGGAGTCCTTCCCTTCCTACTATTGGTCAGTTATCTGTGTCCAGTGGGTAAACCCAAGTAGGCCTAATTCAACCCGTGATCTCTTGTCCCAGTTTCTGGTCCCGGCTGGTGCTCAGAAGGAGTACGGCTGTCTGTCCAGAGCTTTAGGGGCTGGAAGGAATGTGGGCTGCAAGCCTCCAGCGTGCTTGGGTCTGCAGTGGCCCTGTGCATTCCTACAGTGCTTGCAAGAAAAATTTTGAAACGGTTTGAGGCCTTGCCCTGCTCCATCCAGAGCAAGGTTATAGAAATTTCAGACACTTCCCTGCTGCCTTCCCTATCTGGTGTGCTGGGCAGCATACAGACCTGTACTGTCTGATGTGGTGACCACTTGACACATATGGTTAAATTTAAAACTCAGTTTTTCATTCCCCCTACCTACATTTTTAGATGCTCAGTAGCCACATTTGGCAAGTGGCTACTATATTGCACCGGGCAGATTAGAGAACGTTGATGTCTTTGCCAAAGTCGTTTTGGATTTTATTTAGGTGTTTGCTGTTCCGGGCTTGTGGTCAATTTTATTGTATTATTTTATTATATCCTTGAAACAGAAGCCTTACAGAAGTTGAAAGTGAAGCTCAGAGAGAGTGGTAAAGGTGAAGTTAGACCCGCAGCAGGGAATAAAGAGTAGAAAGGAATGATAGGGATGGGCCCTGCGCTTTGGGACATTACCATTTGCGGGTAAACCAAAGAGAAGCAAAGGCTAAATTCTGCAGTGGTGGAATGGAGGGAGGGAGGGAGGAATGGAATCCAGAAGCGGGTAGGAAGTTTTGGTTCTAGGGAAATGCCACTGGGCCTTGCCTTGGGGCGAGGGCTGTTGGGTACAGGCAGGGATATGGCCAGCATGGTCATAGCAGGGCAGCACAGCTCCTATGCTCCTGCACGGCGGGGGTCACACCACACCTTCTCCCTTGAAGGTCAAGGCTTCTAGCAGACTCGGATCTCTCTCTTCAGTCCAAGTGCAAATGCTGAACACACCAGTCTCCTGGGGCTGCCGTCGGGACACTGTCGGTGAGTCTCATGGTTCTGCAGTCCTAGGAGCGAGGCACTGGCTGCCCTTTGACTTTCTTTTCAAAGATGTTCAAATAGACAGCCTGGGTATGTACGAGCTAGTACTTCCAGAGCAGAGAGCAGGCCTGCCCACTGTCGACTGTAAAAGATTTGGCTTTCCTGTGCTCAGGGTGCCTTTTCTGTGGTGCAGCGCACTGCATTGCGAGTGCCTTCTGGTTCCCCTTGTGTCACCCGAAGGGAAATGGGGCTGGTGGAGAACGCTGGTGCTCTGTCAACCTACTGCTGTGGTGAATAATCAACTGTCTTTGCTTTGTGTCTCCTACCAGCTTCCATGTAACTGATGGGCTACCTTGTCACGTGCCATTGCTGGGGGGGGTATGTCAGACCCTTCACAGTTCCTGAAAGCACAGCCTCCCAACCCCCAACAGACTCTGCCCTGTGTTCCTGCTCCAGCTTCAGCAGCAGAAATCCCAGGATGTGAGAGCTAGAAGACACCTGAGAGATGATCCCTTCCAAGGACGACAGGTTCTTCTGGGGACTCTGCAGTGGTAAGTGTGCAGAGTCTGGCCTAGCAAATCACTTCACTTCCATTTTATATGTTAATTTTCCATAAGTCCCCTTGTCAAGAGGTTCAAAACCATACATTTATCCTTACCTTCCCATGTTGTAAGTCGGGTGATTGAGTGTCAGATGAATTGTCTTTAAGCTCCCGAGACTGTTTTGTGGACAGATAGTTGTCTACTATCTAGACTCGTGGAGGTCTGATTCTTTGGCATGGCGTTTTGATTGCCTTTGTGGTTTTGGATTCAACCTGCAGCCTTTTCCCCAAGAATCTCCTAGGTCAGTGGTGTGTGAGCCTGGAAAGGGTGGGCTGCTACTAAGTCTCTGTCACAGAGGCCTCTTGGCACATGGTGGAGTCAGGAGTGGGAACTCAGGTTCATTTCTGTTTATTGCCACTCAGTAGCAGTTGGCAATTACAACAATCCCTGGCTATATCCTCACATCACTTTATTTTAACAGCAGGCCTCCAAGTTGTTTCCTTGTTTTGTTTTTTTTTGTTTCTTTGCGGTACGCGGGCCTTTCACTGCTGTGGTCTCTACCGTTGCGGAGCACAGGCTCCGGACGCGCAGGCTCAGCGGCTATGGCTCACGGGCCCAGCCGCTCCGCGGCACGTGGGATCCTCCCGGACCGGGGCATGAACCCGTGTCCCCTGCATCGGCAGGCGGACTCTCAACCACTGCGCCATCAGGGTAACCCCTGTTTCCTTGTTTTTTATGAAAGAGGAAGTGGGAACTGAGGTGGTGGCCTGCCCACACTGACATACCTGGTGAAGGTGCAGCAGAATTTGAACCCAGGCCTTTGCACCACAGTTCTCTGAGCAGGTTCAAATCCTCACTTGCTCCCCTTCCAGGAGTCAGGAATTTCTGGTTCTTGGCCCAGCTGAGGTGTGGGTGGCTCAGGGCCAGGTGTGCATGTCTGACTGACCTTCTCTGACCCCAGGTTTCGGTGCCGTGTTGTCTGCTTCCAGAACAAGGATCTTCACTGTACATCAGGACCCAGGCCCCTCTGACATCTCCTGAATGAGAAACAAGGGATTTAATAAAACAGTGTAAAATTTGTAGTTCAGTCCAGCCTCTGTTTCTGTTAGGTACAAAGAGGAGGAGGGCCCTCCCCTCCTTGAAGGAGTTTCAGCCAAGTTTGAGGGGGCCCCTGGGGTGTCTCCCACTCTCATTGCTTTTGAGACTGCAGAGTGGGTGGTAGGGCACCACTCCTGGAGTAGCTTCCACTGGCTTGATGGCGTTCTCTGTCTTTTGTCCTCTTCACCAGTGTGGGTCAGACTCGGTTACGCACCAAAGTGTTGAGTCCACGGTGTGTGGATTGATACTTTTAGGATGAGTGATGCACCCTCACGATCTATTTCATTTGATAAATAACTTCACAGTGGAAGCCCATTTAGCTCAACGTTGTGACCTTTTCGAGGAGTGTCAGCAGGTTAGGCCAAGGCCGACTGAGCTAGAAAAGATTCAGTGAGCCGCGTTTACATTCAGTTTGTTAGTGATGTTGTGAATGGAAAAGTAACCAAAGGTCCCTCCACCGCAAGTCACTGCAGCTACACCCTGAGGGGGCGGGGGCATAAAGCTTCACAGCTCCGAGCCGGGTACCAGGGGGACCGCTTCTGACAGCCTCCCGAGCGCCGTCAGAGGGTGAGCTGTGTGGCCTCTGGGTACATGCCGCTCCAGGGCACCTTGGCAGGGCCCTTCCCTGCAACTACCCAACAGTGTGTGTGCTCTGAGATGAGGTGGAAGTAAAAGCAAATCCTAAAGTGGATACAGTTGTGTAGGGGAACTGAGAAACAAAGGGACTGGGGACCTGCTACAGAGGGCAGTGGCACCAGCAAGGGGAGCCAGAGTGAGGGGCCATCGAAGGGACTGGATAGAGGGCGGCATCTTGAAATCGACCTAGGTCGGAAAATGAGAGTGAAACTGCCGCCCTCAGCCCCCAGGGCCACCTCCCTGCCGTCCTTCCATCCTCACTTGACCACCTGTTCCACCTGTCACTGTGCCCCAGCTTGTCAGACCCTACCCGGGGAAGCTGCATATAGGGCCACCCTTTGTCCTGCCTGAGACCAGCGGACCCAGAGGTCCAGCCAGACCCAGGACGGGGAAGGATTTCTGGTGAGCTGTCATTGGCCTGAGATAAATAAGGCACTGGGTGGCAAATCTTTTGTGCAAGCTGTCAGTGGAGAGCACAGTCCTGATCGCAGTTAAGTGCAGGGCCACAGCAGCAGGGTCTAAAGCTGGGACTGGTTAACCCACGGGCCAACTCCCAACCTAAGAATAGTCTTGACATCTTTACATGGAAAAAAAAAAACCTAAAGAAAACTATTTTGTGACATGAACATTTTTTTTTAAGCTTTTTTTTTTTTTTTTTTTGGCTTTGGCTGTGTTGGGTTTTTGCATTGCTGCATGCAGGCTTTCTCTCTAGTTGTGGCGAGTGGGGACTTGTCTTCGTTGTGGTGCACGGGCTTCTCACTGCAGTGGTTTCTCGTTGCAGAGCACGGTTTCTAGGCTTGTGAGCTTCAGTAGTTGTGGCTCACAGGCTCTAGAGCGCAGGCTCAGCAGTTGTGGTGCACAGGCTTAGTTGCTCCGTCACATGTGGGATCTTCCCGGACCAGGGCTGGAACCCGTGTTCCCTGCAGGCGGATTCTTAACCACTGCACCACCAGGGAAGTCCCATGACATGAAAATTTTATTGAGTTCAGGTTTCAGTGTCTCAAGTTTCACTGGAACAGCCGCATCATTCTTTTCACTTGTTAATTTAATGCAAACCCCAGGCCCAGAGATTGGGGAAGTGAAACCTTGAGGCTCTGTGAGAACTCCCCAGGTACTCTTGAGCTTTGGTTTGGAAAACCCTTCAAAAGCACCAGCCAAAGAGGCAGGGGGTGCGAAGGGAGTCTTCAGAGACTGGGAGGATGAAACTTGACCAGAACTTGCTCACGAGAAGCCCCAGGCCTGGCGCAGGGTGGAGCCAAAGCCTGGTCCGGACTGGAGGGTCCCCTCAGAATAATGGGCGCAGTGCTGTGAAGCTTGGTTTTATCAGGCGTTTGAAAATAAGCACTTTACAATTTCATTAGATATGTATTCGTTTTAAAGTCTCTGAAGGAAAAAAACCCTTGCATATCAAACAATGTTTCAGAGTTTAAAAAGTGAGTTGATTGATGAGGACCTACTGTATAGCACAGGGAACTCCACTCAATGCTCTGTGGTGACCTAAATGGGAAGGAGATCCAAAAAAGGGGATATATGTATACGTGTAGCTGATTCACTTTGCTGTACAGTAGAAACTAACACATTATAAAGCAGCTATACTCCAATAAAACTTGATTTAAAAAAAGAGACTTTGATCACGCTTGGTTAGAAATTTTATTCTAGTCTCGAGCTAAAATGAACCCCAAATTGTATTCTAGTCTAGACCCTAAATGTCATAGAATAAATTCTTTTATTCATTTAGGTTAAAAAAAAAAAAAGTGACTTGACTGAAAGACAGTTCTTAAATAAACTAGCTTTTTAAGTAGAGAATCCCAAAGGTAGTACACGGATGACTCAAACTTGGGAAGTGCGCTGTCTTCCCTGTGCGAGGGGAGAGATGAGAGAGAACTGCCTCGTGTCCCCAACCCGGACGCTGTGTGGTCGAAGTCTGAGCTGGCCCGTCTGGCCACTTGTCCAGGGCCCGCCTGCTCCACGGAGAGGAGTGAGGCCACACCTCTGGGAGATGAGGACCAAGGTGGGACAGGAGGGCTCCTGGCGCAGCTCCTGGGTCTCACTACTAGAGGGACAGGCAGGCGGGCCCCGAGGACACAAAGGACCCTTTTGGGAAACATCCGGAAGCCTGGACCAGTGGCAAGACTGGGTCTCGGCATGACGAACCCAGACCACCAGCCCCGTGGCTGTGGCGGGCTAAGCCTGGAAGCTGGCTTTGTGGTTCACATCGCAGCGTGGTCACACTTGGAAGGAGTACTGCCTAGGCTTCTGCCCCAAAGGCCTGGGTATCGGCGTTTGTTCACCTTTTGTCGAGGTGCAATGTACCTACCCGAAAATCCGCCTAGTGCTGAGGTCTGAGAGCTGACGGCTTTTGCGGCCACCGCCACGTCAAGAAAACCCTGCTCAGGGGCCCACCCGTGGCCTGGATGCAGCAGGGCTGGGGACCGCAGAGACGCGGCTGCTTGGGGCGAGGGTGAGATCATAGAGGGTCGGAGTTTCCACCGTGAGGCACGCCCTGAGGGGAACCAGGAAGCACGGCTCAGAGCCCCTTGGGAGGGGACGGCAGGCAGGGAGGGCAAACCCTCCCTGGGGCCACAAGAACCCACTTCCTACTTCACCACACTGGCTGCGGGAGGGAGGGCTGGGCCTGTGCGAGAGCACCCCTCCCTTGAGCTGCTCTGCACAGGAAGGTCGGGGCAACCTGGCCTGGGTGCTTCCCGCCGGCAGGATGGAGGACGAAGGACCTGAGTGCGGCAAGCCCGACTTTGTGCTTTTGGACCAAGTGACCATGGAAGACTTCATGGAGAACCTGAAGCTCAGGTAGACCTAGGGCAGGGGCTCCCCTTCTCCCCATCCCCACTCCCGTTGGTCTCCGCCAGCCCCAGCCCGCTGTCTGCGTGACTGCAGGGGGACGTTGGGACAGGAAGGACTGTCGCCTCAGGGCCAGGGCAACCAGCCAGTGCTAGAGCAGGCTTCCCAGACCCGGGCCTCCCACACAGCCCAGGTGCCTCCTGACCCCTCCTCCTGGCAGGTGCCAGGCCCCCGGACCGGGTGGATGCTCCGTCCCCCTAGTGGGGCTGTGCTGGGCCCTGGGGGCTCCAAGGGAAGTGGTCAGGGCCCACCCTGGGGGGTGCAGGTGGACAAGCTGAGATGACACTCTCAGGGGGGCATGTGGAGTGCTTCAGGGCATGGCCGGTAGAAGTGACACGGGGCCCTATTTGCCAGAGGGCAGAGGGCAGGGAGGAGTTGGTCGTGGCACCAGGAGCTGGCTTCATCCCTGGACAGCCAGGGGGAGCAGAAGGTGACTGTGCAGAGCTTGGGGACAGGTCCCACTGACCCCCGATTGCTGAAGTCAGGTACAGGCGGGCCCTGAGCCAAGGTCAGGGCTGTGGGATGGAGAGTCAGACAGGAAATGAGCTGCTCTTTTGGGGGCAGAGAGCTAAGCATGATTTCACTTCATTCCTATAAACTAGCTTCTGAGACAGGTATTACCATCTCCGTATTAACGATGGAACCCCGAGCCTGGGGCCACACAGCTTGCAGATGGGAGAGTCTGTCTCCAGCAGGTCCCGGGTGTGCAGGGAGCCAAGCCAGGGAACTCCCGCGTCCGTCTGAGGCAGCTGAGGAAGAGGAACCCGGACCGGCTGTCAGGGGCAGGGCGGGTCCGTCAGGGCAGCAGGCTCCTCCCAGGGCAGAAGAGTCGAGGGAGGGATGATGCACACAGGCACCCTTCCGGGTGACTAGGCTCCTGCCGGGAAGCGCCCAGAACTCCCCGGGGTGGGGGGGGTGGCACCCCTCCCAGTCCCTGCTGTCTGGGTGGGGCTGGGCGGGGTCGCTTCTGCTTCTGGGTCCCCGCCCAGGTCTTGAGGCGGAAACAGCTGGAGGCCCCTCCCTCCGCCTACCACCCCCATCTGCTCTGGTCCTCAACCCAGCTTCCCACACTGCCAGCTCTGCCTTGGCCCGCGAGGCCTGGGGCAAGTCAGTCCCTTAATAAAGCGGGTAGTCATGATTCCCGTGACATCAGGATCCCCGTGGAGAGCAGCCTGGATCCCACCACCACCTCGTGTGGGGTGCGACTCCCGGCAAACGGCACCAGGAAGGCTCAAGTCAGCCGGCACCCCCTCTCCCCCCGACTCCCTCGTCTACTCTCAGCCCTGCGGGTGGGCCAGGGCCCCAAGGCTTCCCGCCTGGGCCCAATGCCCCGGGACCTAGGTGTGTGTCCCCGAGGCCCCGAGCACTGAGGACCGGCCCTGCCTGTGCCAGGTTCGAGAAGGGCCACATCTACACGTACATCGGTGAAGTGCTGGTGTCCGTGAACCCCTACCAGGAGCTGCCCCTGTACGGGCCCGAGGCCATCGCCAGGTACCAGGGACGCGAGCTCTATGAGCGGCCGCCCCACCTGTACGCTGTGGCCAACGCTGCCTACAGGGCGATGAAGCGCCGGTCCAGGGATACCTGCATTGTTATCTCAGGTACCTGCCCTGCAGCCAGGGCCCAGGCTCTGGCTCACAGCCTCCCTGCGCCCCGGTGTTTTCATCTGTCAATGATGGGGAGGTGACTGGAGCACCTGGGAGTGGGGATGGGCACTGGGAGCTGGTTAAGGGGGAGCAGCCAGAAATTGTCTGACTGTCCTTCCTTCCGGCAGGGGAGAGTGGGGCAGGGAAGACGGAAGCCAGCAGGCACATCATGCAGTACATCGCTGCCGTCACCAACCCGAGCCAGCGGGCCGAGGTGGAGAGGTGAGGCTGGGGAGGGGGTGGGGAGCGGCCTCATGCCTGGTGGGGGGCAAGAGACACAATGGAGCCCGGCTCAGGCCAAGTTCAGTGGCTGTCAGCAAGCCTCCAGGTGAGCCGCAGCCCGGACCTCTCGACCCCAGGAGAGGCGAGGCCCAGCACGTGGGTGCCCTTCCCCTAGGGACAGGAAGGGAGTGAGGTGCAGAGGGCCGACAGAGGGGTGCCGAGCCCTCACCAGGACCTGATGGAAGTGGAGAGGTTGGCTGGCCCATCAGGAAGGCCCAGGATGCCAGGCCGGGTGTCAGGGTTTGGGTCAGGAACCCAGGGCCCACCTGCCTGCCAGTTGCTCACCAGCGGGCATTTGTAGGGGCTGTGTGGGAGCCCCGGCTCTTCCTGTTGAGGTGGGGTAAGGTGGGGTTCGGGGCAGGAGTGGGGTGGGAACAGCGATGGAAGTTCCCAAGCACACACGGCTGGCAGCGCCGAGCGTGCAGACCCAGCTCCTCACCGGGCTGCAGCTTTGGTCTGGAAAGGCAGGGCCAGTGCCTTTCAAGGCTCAAGGCTTTACAGGACAACCGACGTGAGCCCCCTGCAGGTGCCTTTCCCGGCATCTCAGAGTCAAAGGCCTGCAAGGGGCAGCGCAGGGTGAGGCCAGGCCCTCAGGCTCCCTCTCCTCCTGTGATGGGGTAGCCTCAGACGGGGGATGCTGGACCTGGGCACGGCCCCCAGCGCGAGGTCTTTGCGCTACAGCCCCTCGGCCCCTCTGCCCCCCGCAGGGTCAAGGACGTGCTGCTCAAGTCCACCTGCGTGCTGGAGGCCTTCGGCAACGCTCGCACCAACCGCAACCACAACTCCAGCCGCTTCGGCAAGTACATGGATATCAACTTTGACTTCAAAGGAGACCCTGTGGGGGGACACATCCACAGCTACCTGCTGGAGAAGGTGGGCCTTAACACTGAGACCCTGGGCAGGTGGGCCGCACAAAGGCCTCCCTTGGGGGGACCAGGCAGAGCTGCCCCACCACGCCGAGCCCCCCAGGCCTGGCATCCTGGGGACAGGAACCTACCTTCTCAGGTGTCCCAGCTTCACTGGGCGGGGCTCCCCCTGAAGCCAGGTCAGCCACCACCCCCACCTGCACTGCCCCAGGGGCTCTGGGACAGGTCCCCTGGGGTGGGGCCAACATCCAGGCCTCTGTCCAGCTGCTCCTCTCTCCTCAGTCTCGGGTCCTCAAGCAGCACGTGGGCGAGAGGAACTTCCATGCCTTCTACCAGGTGAGCCAAAGCAGGCAGGGGGAGACCTGCAGGGAAGGCCTTCTGATTGCCCCACCCACAGTCCCTTTCCTTCCCCTCTCCCTCCGTTCCATCGCCCCAGCCCCGCCCCTACTGCAGTGGGAGCTCCCTGGACGTGGCTGTGTGTACACCTTATTCATCTGACTCTGACGTGGGGTCCCCCTGGATGCGGGCAGGGCAGTGTCCACACCATGTCTGACACTGAGGTGGATTCTGGACACTGATAGTGTCTACACTGGGTTAGACCCACTGAGGTGGTGTCTCCCTGGACTCAGGTGGTTACACCATGTTTGGCCCACTGAGGCGGGGTCTCCTTGGACTTGGGTGGTATCTACATTCTTTCTGACTCACCGAAGTGCGTCTGCCTGGACATTGGCAGCGTCTACATCGTGTCTGATCACTGAAGTAGGTCCTCCCAGGACACAGGCAATGTCTGCAATGTGTCTGACCTCTGAAGTGGGTCTCTGTGGTCACTCTCTGTGACCACTGAAGTGGTCTTTCCCTGGATAGGTGTGGTGTCTACACATTATCTGACCTAGAAGTAGGTTCTCCCTGGGCTCCGGTGTCCACACCATCACTGTGCTGACCAACACCATGAATTTGTTGGGTCAGCGGTGGTTGAAGGACGCGTCTGTTTGTCCTGCGTACGTGGGTGGGGTCTTTGGAGCTCAGGGGCCTAACGGAGGGGTGTCGGGTCCTCCAGGTGCTGCGGGGCTGTGAGGACAAAGAGCTGCAAGAACTGCACCTGCAGAGAAACCCTGCGCTATATAATTTCACCCGCCAGGGGGCGGGGCTCAGTGTGAGTGGGGGCAGGGAGCCGAGGCTCTAATCACGCTTAGTCCCAGGACCCTGGTGCTAGTGGCCAGTGGCTTCAGCAGGGGCCAGGACGGTGTGCATGGTTCAGAGGGACTGGGGGGGCCCTGACTCGGCGGGCTTTCAGTTGGAGGAATCGGGGCTCAGTGCCGGGATGGGGGTACAGTGGGTGAGCATGCTCCCTGGGACAGAGGAGTCGAGGCTCAGCGTGGCACTGGGTGCTGGGACCTTTCTCCCCCAGGTCTTGGACAGCGATGAGAAGAGCCACCACCAGGCGGTGACGGAGGCCATGCGGGTGATCGGCTTCAGTCCTGAGGAGGTGGCCTCCGTGCACCGGATCCTGGCCTCCATTCTGCACCTGGTGAGCCTGGCTGTGGGCTCTGCGGCCATTTCCCCACGTGGTGCCCTGGCCGGGTGCCTCCCCTGGAGGAGGAGACTGGCCTCTGACAACCAGCCATGGAACTGGCCCACTTCTCCCTCTGCTGAAACTGAGTTGCTTTGGCTGTGGGTTCCCACAGGCCGGGCCCTGAGCCGTGGGCCCTGCGTGCCCAGAATGGGCCTGGTCCTTGTCTGCTAGATCAGCCCGGACTTAGCAGGCAAGGGCAGTCTGGGCTCAGTAAAGCTGAACACATGCAGACTGGCCTTTTGCTTCCGTCACCTAAGAGCTGTGTGGCCTTGGGCAGGTTACTCAGCGCCTCTGAGCCTTAGTTCTCTCTGAGGAAGCATGAGGAATGGGTAGCACATAGCCAGCTGCAGAAGGATGCAGTGGGACCATTCACATGACATTCGGGTGGGAAGCCTTGGGGAAGGCTCTGGCATGCTCCAGGAAGCGCTCCCCTCTCTCTCTCTCTGGCTGTGTATGTGGTAGAAGCCAAGCTCTACTGTACCCCGCGTCCCTGCCTCCCCCCGCGCCCCCAGGGGCAGAGGGGTGCAGCAGGCTCCTCTGAGGCGCGGAGCCTGACTTCATGGTTCCCGCATCACCAGGGAAACATCAAGTTTGTGGAGCTGGAGGAGGGCAGTCTGGAGCAGAGGGGCCTGGCGGTGACTGATGAGGTGCTGGTGGACCACGTGGCTGAGCTGACGGCCACACCCCGGGAGATGGTGCTGCGCTGCCTGCTGGCTCGCACCGTGGCCTCGGGAGGCAGGGAACTCATCGAGAAGGGCCACACTGCGGCCGAGGCCAGCTATGCCCGGGACGCCTGTGCCAAGGTGCTCTGGAGGTGGGGGGGGCAACCTGGAGGCCTTCCCGGAGGAGACGAGGCCAGAGGCAGTCAGAGGCAGCTGGCTCCTGGCCTCTTCCCAGGCAGTGTACCAGCGGCTGTTTGAGTGGGTGGTGGACCGGATCAACCGTGTCATGGAACCCCGGGACCGGGACCCCCGACGCGACGGCAAGGACACAGTCATCGGCGTGCTGGACATCTACGGCTTCGAGGTGTTCCCTGTCAACAGGTGGGTAGCCCTGCCACCACACCCTGACCCCGCCCACCCTCTAAGGCCGCCTTAGTCCTGAGGAGCTCGGCTGGGCTGGGGAGCAGGGGGTCCGGCGTCAGTGCCAGTCGGTCCCTGGCCCCAGGCTCGTGCCTTCAAGCCGGCCTCAGCTGTGCCGCCGTCCACTGGTGCCTGGGAAGGCGATATCTCGGCTCACTTCCCGTCGCTGGGACTCCCAGATCCACTCCAGGGCGTGCGTGCTGGACTTGGGGGCAGGCGGGTAAAAGAGCGGCCCGGAGCGGGAGATGCTCCCCGACAGAGAGGCCACTTGGGACGCCTGGCACCAGCGCCCTCAGGCAGACTTCTGGGGATCTGTTCGCGGGGAAGCCTGCCATTTGTTGCGCTCGTTCCCCGTGGAGCCAAAGCCCTGAGGTGGGCGGTCGAGGCATGACTCTCAGCGGCCCCTCCGCCCCCAGCTTCGAGCAGTTCTGCATCAATTACTGCAACGAGAAGCTGCAGCAGCTCTTCATCCAGCTCATCCTGAAGCAGGAGCAGGAAGAGTACGAGCGGGAGGGCATCGCCTGGCAGAGCGTGAGTGCCGGGCCGTCCTGCACAGCGCGGGCCCGGAGGGAGAGGCATGGCGCTGGGCGGCCGGTTGTGTGCAGAGGAGGGCGGGTTGGGGGGTGGGGGAGCGGGCGCCAGGCAGGAACTCGGGCGCGAGGCCGGCGACGGGGCTCGGGAGCTGCCCTGTTTGCCCTCCCGCAGGTGGAGTACTTCAACAACGCCACCATCGTGGACCTGGTGGAGCGGCCCCACCGGGGCATCCTGGCTGTGCTGGATGAGGCCTGCGGCAGCGCGGGCCCCATCACCGACCGGATCTTCCTGCAGACCCTGGACACGCACCACCGCCACCACCCGCACTACACCAGCCGCCAGGTGCCCCTCCGCCCCTGCGGTCTCCCCCGCCCTGTGCACCCCCGGCTGGTCCCAGCACTGGAAAGGGCGCCACAGGCGCCACGCTGCCTGTCTTGGGGTGGGGGTGGGGTCCTTGGCGGTGGCTCAGCCTTCTCTGCAGGACTGCCCCCCCTCCCCCAGATCCCCCCACACCTTCTGTGCCTTGACCTGGCCTGCCTCCCCCCCGCCCATAGCTCTGCCCCACAGACAAGACCATGGAGTTTGGCCGAGACTTCCGGATCAAGCACTATGCAGGGGATGTCATGTAAGGGCCCCCCACTGAGCGTCTGGCCCCCTCCTCTGCCCCTTCCCCGTTTTAAGGCACTGAAGATATTCCCTTCACCAGATTCACACGTAAAAAGCATACATACAATGGGGCTTTTAAGATAGCGATTCTCAGCCCTGGCTGCATCATAGAATCTTCTGGGAAGCTTTTTAAAAAACGCCCATTTCTGGGAGAGGGGCTGGAGATTCCGAGGTGCAGCCCGGGTGGACCTCTGCTTCTAGGCCAGGGCCAGTTCTCGTCACGCTTTGAGCAAAGCCTGCACATCAAGGTGCAGGCCAGCAAGGAGGAGCAGAGGGGCGAGAGGCTGTGTCTCTAACAAGCTCCCAGGCCAGATGGACACTGCGGGTCCTCAGGCCACACACTGAGTACCGAGGCCCCAGGTGTCTTCCAGGAGTGGCCGTGATTATTATTAATTTCCCTGTCACTCACCTCACCTGGAGGTGGATCTGAGGTGATACAGAGAGAGGCACAAGTGTCCAACGTGTCCTTCTCAAGGAGAAGAAATAAGAGTCCAAAAGACGAAGCCACCAGAAGTCAGATCCCATGGCCTTGAGCCTTTCTAGGAGCTGCAAGTGAAGCCAAGATTTTAGCACTGAGCTTTCTAACAAAGGATGAGACGATGAATCTGAGGCTCTCGGTGCCACTGGAACAAAATAGACCAATGACTCAGGAGTTCCTGGTTGTAATTGCAATCGCCGATATTTTTGGAAACTCAGTAGGCGCTGTTCTGAGCTCATGGTCTCTGTTGAGGCACAGAGAGTTTAAGTAACTTGTCCTAGGTCAGGTCACACCGCGTGTATGTGCTAGGGCCAGGGTTCAGTGATGTGACATTTGGCATCTCTCAGGAGAGAAGCTTTGGAGGGAGGAGGGCTTCTGTGATGAGAGGGAAGACAGAAAGGACAGGGGAAGGAAGACGAGCACATGAGGAGGAAGGAAGAGAGGCTGACCAGGTGGGGGGAGGGGGAGGGGCATGCTGGGGGCCGTCCGAGGGCCCCATCTCCTCAGTGGCCCTGTCCCCCCCGACCAGGTACTCGGTGGAGGGCTTCATTGACAAGAACAGAGACTCCCTCTTCCAGGACTTCAAGCGGCTGCTGTACAACAGGTGAGCAGGCTCCGTGGGCATGCGTGTGGGCACCAGAGGGCGAGGGCCCAGGGGCTCTGGCTGGAAGGGCCTTCAGACACTCCAGTCTGACCCTCACAGACAGCCTGAGGGTCAAAGCTGAGGCCATGAAGCTTACAAATGGCCAGGCTGGGGTGTGGGCTGTCCTGGAGGGCGGCTGGCCATGCAGCCTATATCCACAGCACGGACCCCACCCTGCGGGCCATGTGGCCAGATGGGCAGCAGGACATCACGGAGGTGACCAAGCGCCCCCTGACGGCTGGCACGCTCTTCAAGAACTCCATGGTGGCCCTGGTGGAAAACCTGGCCTCCAAGGTACGGGCCCCCCCCCCCGCAACCCCACCCTGAGTCTGGATCCTTCCGGATCCTTCTGTTTCCTCTTTGCTGCAAGCCACAACCTCTCCAGCAGGGAGAGACCGGCCACTGCACAGGTTAAGATGCCCTGGACGAGGCCGAGGCTTGAGTAAATGTGGGGTCCCAGCAGCCTTCCCCTGGCCTCATTGCCTCTTGGGGATGGGCTGGGGGAGACCTTGCTCAGAGCTTGGGTTGGCCCAGCCCTGGTTAGCTTCTGGAAGCTGGGGTCACAGGGACAGGAAAGTGGCACGAGCACCTTACAGAGCTTGGGGCCTAAAGTCAGAGGGGGCAGTGGAAGGACAGCAGAATATCCAGAGACTCAGCAGGGCCTCTGGGAAGCGAAAGGAAGGGCTAAGGGGCTTTGCTGCCCGGTCGGAACCTGGCTCTGGGCCAGCCTCCTGCCCGCACCCAGCACTGGGCTCCCAGGTCCCATGCTGCCCGCCACCCCTCATCCCTAGTCTCCTCCTGGCCTCAGCCTTCGGCCTGCCCTTGGGCCCTCAGCCTCCCCTTCCCCTGAGAGCCTCTTCCCCACGCGGACAGACGGCAGCGTGGGAGGATGGAGACGGCAGGATGGAGACAGCTCACTTGCTGCCCCTGCCAGGTGACTGTAGGGCCGTGACACTGGCCTCTCCGAGTGTCCTTTGTCCCCACAGGAGCCCTTCTACATCCGCTGCATCAAGCCCAATGAGGACAAGTTGGCCGCGAAGCTGGACGAGGGCCACTGTCGGCACCAGGTCGCATACCTGGGGCTGCTGGAGAACGTGAGGGTCCGCAGGGCTGGCTTTGCTTCCCGCCAGCCCTATTCTCGATTCCTGCTCAGGTACGGCCCCCTCCCCCAGGGGCGTGTCCTTGAGGGGTTCCAGCAGCGGGCCGCGGGGCGCTTTTCAGACTTCAAGGCGGGAGCCTGCATGCATGGGGTCGGGGTGGGGGGGGAATGGGGGCGGGGCGAGTCAAGGCGGGGCGAATCCGCACTCCTCCACAGGGTCTGGCGCCCACTGCCCGGTCCTTCTGTGACAGGTACAAGATGACCTGTGAGTACACGTGGCCAAACCACCTGCTGGGCTCCGATAGGGCGGCCGTGAGCGCCCTCCTGGAGCAGCACGGGCTGCAGGGGGACGTGGCCTTCGGCCACAGCAAGCTCTTCATCCGTTCACCCCGGACGCTGGTCACGCTGGAGCAGAGCCGCGCGTGTCTCATCCCCATCATCGTGCTGCTGCTACAGAAGGTGCGGTGGGGCTGGACGGCCCCCAGGGAGGGCGTGGGAGGATGGGCAGGAAAGAGCTGTGTGCGTTACCTGGGGGGAGGGGAGAGATGGATGTGTACCACCCGGAGTTGGGGGGATGTGCGTTACCTGGGGGGAGCACAGGCACACTTCCAAGTACCGGAGGAGCCCCCGCTCGCCGGTGACAAACCGACACTGAAACTGACTTAAGCAAAAAGTGGGGCTGTTGTTCGGGTCCCCTCTGTTCCGTGGCCACCAGCCTCAGGCCCAGGTGCTCAAAACAAGACACTCAGGAATCTGGCTTCCTTCCTTCCTTTCTTTTTTCCTTCTTTACTTCCATTTATTCTGAAAGATTTCAGACCTGGAGAAAAGCGTGCAGAATGGTGTGCTCTATTCCCACATGCTACTGCCCTGTGTCAACCACGTCACGTGACCAACGTGGTTTTGGGTAGACATCGCACCTCTATCCCAGTTATTCGGAAGCAAATCATTTCATTTATAATCATTTCAGTATGTCTTCCCAAAGGATAAGGATTCTCCCACCTCTCCCCATAACTTTTTATTTTTAACATTTCAAACCTACAGAAAAGTGGAAAGATTTGTACAATGATTACTATTCACCTGGATTGCTCCAATTATGTTCTCCCCTCCCCCCCCGTCTTTGTCTCTCTGTCTCTATCTCTCTTTCTCCATACGCACATACAGATACTCACATATGCATATATTTGTATTTTTTCCCAAACCATATAAAGTAATGACACCCCTAAATCCTTCAGCACGCATATCCTAAGAACAAGGTCATCCACCTTTACAACCACACTGACATTAGCACATTCAAGAAGCCTAACACTGGGAGTTCCCTGGCAGTGCAGTGGTTAGGGCCCTGCGCTTCCACTGCAGGGGGCACGGGTTCCATCTCTGGTGGGGGAACTAAGATCCCGCATGCTGCAGGGCATGGCCAAAAAAAAAAAAAAAAAGAAACAAACAAACAAAAAAAGAAACCTAACACTGATAAAATATATTCTACACATCTGAATGTCTAATATGTAGGCCATATTTAAATTTCTGAAAGGGTCCCGCTATGACCCATTACATCTTTTATTTTTTAATTCTTAAATGGTATGGTAGAGCAGTCTTTTTTTTTTGGCTATGTTGGGTCTTTGCTGCTGCACACGGGCTTTCTCTAGTTGCGGCGAATGGGGGCTACTCTTTGTTGCAGTGCGTGAGCTTCTCACCGCGGTGGCTTCTCTTGTTGCGGAGCACGGGCTCTAGGCGTGCGGGCTTCAGTAGGTGTGGCACGCAGGCTTAGTTGCTCCGCAGAATGTGGACCTTCTTGACCCAGGGATCGAACCCGTGTCCCCTGCATTGGCAGGCGGATTCTTAACCCCTGCGCCACCAGGGAAGTCCTCCATTACATCTTTTAAAAACCCAGAATCCAACTAAGGACGACACACTGCATTTCATTGTTACCTCTGTTATCTCCTATAACACACAGGGTTTTTTTTTTAAGAACATGACCTAATAGCATCACAGAAACAGGATTTAGAAAGTTCACACTGACTTGCTGCTGTCCTGTCCAGTCAATAACCACACGTCCCCAGTCGTGTCCTCAGTCTGTTCAACTCAGGGTCTATACGTTGCTTAAGTCTCTTTTAATCTGTGGGTTCGCTGGGCCGCTTGCCTTGTAGGATCTTCAGTCTGGGTTTTGATGGTGACATTCTCGGGTGCCCCTCCATTTTGGGGTCTCCTAAGGTGAGGGAGGCGGGGCCTGGCAGGGCCTAATGGAGCACCACCTCCCACTGGCCCCCCAGGCATGGCGAGGCACGCTGGCCAGGCGGCACTTCCGGCGACTGAGGGCCGTCTACACCATCATGCGCTGGTTCCGGAGGCACAAGGTGCGCGCTCACCTGGCAGAGATGCAGCGGCGATTCCAGGCTGCACGGCAGCCCCCGCTCTACGGCCGTGACCTTGTGTGGCCGCTGCCCCCTGCTGTGCTGCAGCCTTTCCAGGACATCTGCCAGGCGCTCTTCTGCAGGTACTCGCCCTCTGCCACCGCCCCTCACTCTTTTCCACTCAGCTAGAGCCCACTGAACACCCGGACCGGGCCATCTGAACCCCTTGGTGCTAGCCAGGAGACAGGTGGTCCCACTGGATAAGCAGAAAACAGGGGGCTGTGCACATCAGCTGGCTGCCCACACCCCACAGCCGGTGGAAGATTCCTAATGTCCCCAGCACCATTCTGGACATCTGGAGGGGATGCAGGCCTCCATCTCCTTGCTAGAGGCTTGCAGGGAGGGTGGTGGGTCAGAGCTAGAAGTGGGGGAAACTCTGCAACTGAGCAGGGCTTTGAAGGCTGAGTAGGAGTTCTTTAGGAGAGGTGTGAAGGGCAACCAGCACGCTCAGAGCAGGAGAGGCCACCTTCCACTGAGACCAGGGAGGCTGGGACACAGAGGGTGGCTAGTGCCTGGCTGAGGGGCCTGGCCTTATCCTGTGGGGGAAGGGACATGAAAAGGCACTAATGTGTGTTCTCAGGAAAAGGGGCAGAACCAGGAGTAGGGAAGGGTGAGGCCTGCACAGGGGTCTGTCTGACCACCTGGCCCTCTCCAGGTGGCGGGCCCGGCAGCTGGTGAAGAACATCCCCCCTTCAGACATGGCTCAGATCAAGGCCAAGGTGGCCGCCATGGCGGCCCTGCAGGAGCTGCGACAGGACTGGGGCTGCCGGCGGGCCTGGGCCCGGGACTACTTGTCCTCCGTAAGTGTCAGGGCTGTGGGGTCTGGGTGCCAAGAAGAGGCTCAAGGCTGAAACCTTGCCCATGTCCGCCTCAGCTGTCCTCTCCTTGAGCCTGGCTGTCCTGTGGGCTGTACCCCTATGTTCCTGCCCCTGGCCTCTGAAGTTCAAGGGTTTTCACCCAGAACCAGCTAGCCTGGGCTTTACTCAGCACCTCCCCCTCTGCCCTACTCCCACTTGCCTTCCTGTGTTTTCAGGTCAGCCCCCTCATTCTCCGGCACAGATCCCCCTTCTTAGGCACAGCCCCCTGACTCCATGCCATGGCCCCCCTTGGCCCACATGGGTGCTGTGAGCCGCCCCCTGGCCCCATTCTGCAGGGGATGAAGGCTCAGGGGCGAGAGGTTTGCCCAGGTGGGTGGCTGGGCATGGAGGAGCGAGGTCCCACCAGCCCCTTCCATCTCTCAGTCTGCCCGGGCCTGGCGTGGGGAGCTGGGCTGGTGGGTGGTGTGGACGGCACAGACATGTGTGCCTAGAACCTCAGGGCTGCAGGGGGTCTGTGCGGTGGGCCTTAGGGAAGCCAGTGTGGCAGGTGGACCCACCAGGAGGCTGGCGCATGGCCTGACGAGGTTCTCTGAGGTCAAGGATAACTGTGCCAATTCCCTGAGAGTTGCTGTCAGTCAAGCATGGTCCCAAGACCCCATCCCAAGCAGCCCCCATCTGTCCTCAGGCCACAGACAACCCCACAGCCTCAGGCCTGTTTGCTCAGCGACTGAAGACGCTTCGGGAAAAGGATGGCTTCAGGGCCGTGCTCTTCTCCAGCCATGTCCGAAAGGTGAGCAGTGGATACAGGGCTGCAGGCCCGTGGCAGCCCTGGCCCAGGCCTAGCTTAGAGGTTTCACAGCTGACCCTGAAACTTCAAAAGTCGTCAGCTCCAGTCCCGTCAGTGAGAGAGTGGCCTCAGGGAGGCGAGGCCACTGGCCACACCTGCTGGGGAGCCCCCTGGGGCAGGCAAGTGACCCTGAGAGCACCTGTCCTGCAGGTGAATCGCTTCAACAAAAGCCGGGACCGGGCGCTTCTGCTCACAGACCGGCACCTCTACAAGCTGGAGCCGGGCCGGCAGTACCGGGTGATGCGGGCCGTGCCCCTGGACGTGGTGAGCCCTGTGCGGGGGCGGGGGCATCCGTGAGGCCCTAGCTGGCCTGGTGTCCTGCTGGGCACTGCCGGGCCCCTCCCCTCATGCCTACCTGGGATGGCCGGAGCTTTCTAGAACTCAGCATCAGCTCAGGACGGCAACTCCTCCCCCGCCCCATGCACCCCTGCTGAACAGCCTGCAGAGGCTTCCAGTTGCCCCACGGGTGGGGGGCCCAGAGCCCCATCCTCAGCCTCCTCGCCCCCCTCCTGCTCCACTCTTTGGCAGAACGAAATGCCAAATGGCCCCTCTTCCCCACATCTGTGCCAGTGCCTGCCCGGGGGTCTCCGCCACTGGACCGCGTGGAGCTGGCTGCAGTGTGTGGCTGCCACCCCTGGGACCCTGTCCCTGCCTTCCACCCCTCTGTCCAGTTCTGTGACCCACTTGCTCCCTGGAGTCGCAGCTCATATTCCCACAGGCCAAGGGGCAACCCAGGGCAGGGACTGAGGCTGGGAGTCCGTGTAACTGTCAGGCTGGAGGACCATCCGGTATGGTGGCCACGACCCATGTGGCTATTTAAATGCAATGAAAAGGAAAGAAAAGTAAAAGTTCAGCTCCTCAGTGGCACCAGCACATTCAGGTGCTGGAGAGCCACAGGTGAGCAGTGGTGCCACGTTAGACTGTGCAGATCTAGAACATTCCATCAGGGCAAAAAGCCCTCGTGTGCGGTGCGCCCTGCCCGACCCTCGCCTTTATGGGCAGAACCAGAGAGGGAGGAAGGGGACCTAGAGGGGACAGCAGGGTTGTGGGGCCTGGGGGAGAGGAGGGGAGCTCGGGAGAGGCCGAGGGGAGCGGGTGGGGTGCTGGGGAGGGGAAGATGCGTGCGGGGGGCGGGCCTGTGCTGCTGGGCTGTGGGGTGGAGGTGCAGGTTTGGGGAGGAGGGCCTGCCGCGCCCCTCACCCTGAGACCCCGCCCCCTTCAGGTGACCGGGCTGAGCGTGACCAGCGGGCGGGACCAGCTGGTGGTGCTGCACGCGCGGGGCTACGACGACCTGGTGGTGTGTCTGCACCGCTCCCGGCCGCCACTGGATAACCGCGTCGGGGAGCTGGTGGGCGTGCTGGCCGCGCACTGCCAGGGGTGAGTCTCGGGGCGCGGGGGCAGCTGCGGGGCTGCGGAGCCCTGCCCGTCCTGACCCTGACCTCCGTCCTTCAGGGAGGGCCGGGCCCTGGAGGTCCGCGTCTCCGACTGCATCCCGCTGACCCAGCGCGGGGCTCGGCGCCTGGTCTCCGTGGAGCCCAAGTCGGAGCAGCCAGAGCCGGATTTCCGCTGCAGCCGCGGTACCTTCACCCTCCTGTGGCCGGACTGCTGAGCCGGCCTACCTGCCCGCACCGGGGCCTGGCCGAGGGGTTCTCCACCCGCGCCCACACCGGGGAAGGATCGCAGTCTCGCTGTGCAATAAAGGACGCTGAGTCTGTGATGGGCGTAGGCTTGTGTCGGGGGGCGGACAGTCTCCAGCCACTGCCGATTTGGCAAATGTCACCCCAGTGTCCTCTGCTGACCCCTGAATCCAAGGCTGCCCCTCTTGGGTTTCCGAATGTCCCCAGCGCCTTGGTCTCTTTCTCTCTCCTCCCCTCCTGTAGGACTCCATTGTTCCTATTGGGCCATTGGGGAAGCTTGGGGGTCCCAGGGCCGTCTTGGGACGGGGCTTGGGCAGAGCACACACTGGGGGCACACACTGTCCCAGCTGCTGTCTGTGTCAGTGCTGGGTATGGGCATCCCACGGCCTGGCAACCCTACCTCTGGGACACCGGTAGCCAGGACCCCCCAGACTCTGGGAGCCCGTCCCCATGCCTGGGGTTTCTCCAGGGAGCCAACCCAAGGAAGGCCAGATTGAGCACACCCGCCCCCGCTCAGGCTAGCAGAGCCTCTCCCTAGCCCCTGCCCCTGCCCCGGCCCCCTCCAGCCCCAGGCCCTCTCCTCTCCTCTCTCAGTAGGTGGCTTCTCTGTCCCCAACGCTAAGCTCTTCCTCTTCCTGGGGCACCCTAAATTTGGGGGCGTCCTTGTTTGATTGTGCCCTGTTGGTGTGGAGAGAGGTCGCTGTTTGCCGTGGCCTTTGGGTGTGTCATGGAAGGGCTGAGAACTTACTGAGGCTTCCCCTTGTCACTGTCACCTCTCCTCTCCTGGGGGGCAGGGGGGGTCACCTCCCACCATGCAGGTCTGTGTCTGGCTGCTCCTGCCCTGGAAGAGGCCTCGAGGCCCCCAAAGCCCCCAGATGGCCTACTCCGGCATTTCTCCCCAGCTCTGGTGACTCTGGTGGCTTTGGGACAAGCCCTTCCTCCCGGTGTTCCTGTCCCGGCTGCTCACACCAGTAACCCTGCTGCCTCCCTTCACCTCCATCCATTATGTGGGGCCCCTGCCGAGGCAAGCTGGCTCCACCCCTGAGTAACTGTGGGATCAGCACACTTCTCACCCTGGACTTGCGCCTTCTCTCAAATCCTAACCTGCTGTGGTCTAATTCCCTGTGGCTACCAGTTGTCCGTGGAGAATGCCACCCGGCTTAACACCCCCTTCTCACTGCACTTAGGAAGACGGCAGCATCCTAATCAGATGGGCCTGCTGGCCTTCCAGAATCATCCCCACACACAAGCGCAGAGCGCTTTCAGGTGACAGGACCCCAGCCCCTTCCATCCTCAGGACCTTTGCACATGCTTCTACCTCTGGGAGGAGTGTCCCTGTTGCCCTCTTCACCTGCTTGAGCCTCCTTCCTCGGGTCCTCTCCTACATGCTCTTTATTCCTTGAATTCCCCTCCCAGCCCACCCTCATGGCCCCCTTCTGCGGAGCACCTTGTCCTGAGCTAGTGAGACACACAGTACTTCTCTCTTGAAGCACGCAGGTCACCTGCAGACATTTCATTGCTTTCTGTCATCGTTTGTTTGTGTCAGTCCTCACTGCCAGTCATGGTGGCCCTGACGGATGCTGCGCTGCTCACCGCCACAGCTGCTGGCTCCAGTGCGGGGCTGGCCCTGGTGGACACACACGGCCCACTCACTGACCGACGACAGGAGGTGTTGCTGAGTGGCAGCTTGGCAGAGAAAGCTCCCGTCAGTGAGAAAACGAAAGCAAACAGGCTTGGGTCTAGAGAGGGTTTGTCAAGGGTTTGTCTCTCAGGAGGGCCGCCTTCCACAGAAGGGGCCGCTTTTGCAGTCTTGTGTTTTGACCTGCTGAGGTTTCCCACTGAGGATGGGAACTGTCCACATAGAGTTTCCATGCCAAAAGTACACACTCCCCCCAGAAGGGCCATGTACCCACAAAACAAACCTGCCAGCTCTGGGCATGTCAGACTGTGGCCGTTCCCTACAATGAAGCTGAGCTGAGGGTTTGGGCACCCACCCCGAAGCTCCACAGACTGGGTTCAAGTCCAGCTCTTCTGGACTTCCCTGGTGGCGCAGTGGTTAAGCATCCGCCTGCCAATGCAGGGGACACGGGTTTGTGCCCCGGTCCGGGAAGATCCCACATGCCGCAGAGCGGCTGGGCCCGTGAGCCATGGCCGCTGAGCCTGCGCGTCCGGAGCCTGTGCTCCGCAACGGGAGAGGCCACAACAGTGAGAGGCCCGCGTACCGCAAAAAAAAAAAAAAAAAAAAAAACCACACCAAAAAATAGAAAATAACAGAATGTTGGCAAGGATTTTTTTAAAATAACCGTCATAAAGAGTGTGAAGTGGTATCTCATTGAGGTTTTGATTTGCATTTCCCTGATGACTGATGACATTGGGCAACTTTTCATGTGCTCATTGGCCATTCGTGTCTCTTCTCTGGAGAAATGTTTATTCAAGTATTTTGCCCTTTTTTTTTTTTGGACGTACCGTGAGGCATGTGGGATCTTAGTTCCCCAACCGGGGATTGAACCCTCACCACCTGCAATGGAAGCATGAAGTCTTAACCAGTGAACTGCCAGGAAAGTCCCTTTTTCCCCTTTTTTTAAAAAAATACAATTGTACCTAATATGATTGCTGATTAATTTTTTTATTTTTATTTTTGTTTTATCTTAAAATTTTATTTATTTTTGGCTGCGTTGGGTCTTCGTTGTTGCGTGCAGGCTTTCTCTAGTTGCAGCCAGGGGCTACTCTTCGTTTTTGTGTGCAGGCTTCTCATTGCAGTGGCTTCTCTTGTTGTGGAGCACAGGCTCTAGACATGCAGGCTTCAGTAGTTGTGGCACATGGGCTCAGTAGTTGTGACGCACGGGCTTAGTTGCTGCGTGGAATGTGGGATCTTCTCAGACCAGGGCTCGAACCCGTGTCCCCTGCACTGGCAGGCGGATTCTTAACCACTGTGACACCAGGGAAGTCCCTAATTACAGTTTTGAAAAATATATGGGTGTGTATTAGAGGGGGCAGGACAGGAGAGATCTTACTGCTAACGGTGCTATCTTTTGTATGATGTCATTGTGTGTCTATCTCCTTTTAGTCAACTCTATCTTCTGAAGTTTATGCTCTGAACGTATTTTATGTTGCAGTAAGAAAAAAAATATTTTGAGCCCAAATCACACCCTTGACAAGGAACTACGCCAACGAGCCTATGGATGTGGGCCTGGAATGTGGCCTTCCCTAGCATATTTCTCTCCGTCCCTGAGCAGAGCAGGGTGGGCAGCAGGGATCAGGGGACAGTGATGGGATTCCAAGGGCCAGGTCTAGGGACTGAGCCTGCCCTTTCTTCTCGGGATTGATTGCAGCTGCCTGGGTCTCGCTCAGCTTCGCACAGTGGTCGTGGCTCTAAGGACCAGGTGACACCCACAGACCGAGGCTGGGCAGTCCTCTGCCTCCTCACCTTTCCCGGACCCCGCGCCTCGCAGGGCTCCTGCAAGTATCGGGTTGCAGAAGGCGTGGACGCCGAGAAGGGAGAGGGCAAGACTGTGTGCGCGTTCACAAGAGAGGCCCCTCGGAGAGCCGCCCTGCACTCTGGGCCTGACAGAGCTCTCCCCACTCAATGAGAAAACGAATCAATGGGCCATGAGTGGGCAGTTCAGCGGGCTCTCTACTCTGACCGTGGCATCCTGCATCTCTGATAACAGAACGCCCATCCTCACGGGAATGGCGGTGGTAGTACTTTTTAAAACACCGTCACTTAGCAAAGTATCAAACTGGTAGTCAGACCTGGGGCGGGGCGGGGGAGGGGGCGGGCTTTTGCTCACCCGTGAAATCCCAAAGTCTGGGAACCAAGTGTCTAGAACGGCACTATCCAACCTAAAGAAATGGGATTCACCCCACATATGGAATTTTCAGCTTTCTAACAGCCACAATACATTTAAATCATATTTTATTTAACATAACTTATTGAAAATATTATTATTGCAACAGGCGTCCAATATAAAATTATCAACATCACATTCTACTTCTGGGGGTACTGTCTTTGACACCCAGGGTGTGTTTGCCACTGGCTGCACACCTCACTTTGGACTCGCCCCGCTGCAAGTGCTCAGAGCCCTGTGGCTGGTGGCGCACAGCACAGCCCGAGAGTTCTGGAGGCCCGCAGGCACTCGCAAGCCATTCAAGAGCAACCAGTGAATGGACCAGGGAACCCAGAGCCAGGCTGCCGGGCCGCAGATCCTGTCCGGGAAGGAGCGAGGTGCAGCCGGCGGCCACCAGGGGGCGCGGGCGCTCTGCCGGCTGCCCGGTTTCTCGCCTTTCTGCTCAACCCTCACTGGATTCTACAGTGCAGCTCTGGCCCGGGCTGGGGAGCTCTTATGCAAATACCCTGGTGGCATCTCCACCCGAAGAAGAACTCCCAGACATCTGGAGGTGGTCTGCCCCCTCTGAACTCCCCTTCTTAAAGTTGAGGACCCTTCCAGAAGGCCACACTCAGCAGGTGGTGGGCGGGTATTCATAACCTAACAGAAGGCCAGGCTCAGTGGGAGGCCACATGGGATGAATGAATGATTCTCACCAAAGGCTCTGGTGGGATGAATGAATGATTTCCACATCTGCCATTAAGCCCAATCTCAGTATTTGAGCACAAGTGCAGAAATGGCCCAAAGGCAGACTCAGACACTAGTTCTGACATTTCTAAAGCACTCTGACACACACCTCATTTGATCTTCACAACTAACCTTAAAGTGAATGCCCTCATTTCTCAACTGAGGGAAATGGGGATCTGTCTGCCTGCGGACCCTGGGGAGACAGGAAGGGAGATGAGCCACCCCTCTGAGACCACCGGCCTGCCTCAATGCACTTTCCACCAGGTGCTCTCAGTGGATCTGAACCCATGGTGTAACATAGTAGAAATATGTACTTGGTGTATACTTTCTGTCCCAGCCTGGAGCACCTAAGACCCTTGGAATTGCCTGAGTGGTGGGAGTGTCTCTTGTTATTCACTTCGCCTCAGGATGGGGGGCTGGTCACCAGAAAGACCCGGAACCATCAGCTCCCACCCGGGGGCACGGGGGCTGGAGCTGGAGTTCCGTCTGTGGCAGTGGCTTCATCACTGAGGCCCACGTAATGAAATGTCCATAGCGCTCTTGGACAGTGAGGGGCCGGCTTCCGGGTGGGTGAACGCTCCCGCGTGCTGGGAGGGTGGTGCACTCTGCCGCCCCACCCAGAGGATCCAAACCTGCCTTTGTTCTTCTTCATACGGCTGTTCATTTATTACCTTTACAACTGCAAGTACAGTGCTTTCCTAGTTCTGTGAGTCATTCTAGCAATGTGTGGAACATGAAAGAAAGGGTCGTAGGAGCCCCTGAATTTGTAGTCAGCTGGGCAGAAGTGTGGGCAGCCTGTACCAACTGCTTTCAGGGTGTGGGTATCCTTGTGGGACTGGGCCCTCCCCCTGTGGGGTCTGTGCTCACTCGGGAGGTGAATGTGAGAAATGAATTGAATCCTTTGGCACGCACCTGGTGTCGGAGAATTGGTTGATGTCAGAAAAAAACAAACACAGGGCCTGGTGAAAACAGCTGCTTGGCTGTAGTTCAGCCTCTGAGAGGTGCCGAGGCCCTGGGATCACTAAAGGAATCCTAGCGCTGCTGAGCAAGAGCCCTGCAGGGACTGGAGGTGCGTCTCGTCTGGCAGGCCCCGCAGAGGTATTCGTGGTTGGCAGGGGGTTACTCTCTGGTGGGGTGGGACTTTCAGCTGGTCACCGGGTCCTACTTAGACCACATCAGGCGGGTCATTGTGCCACAAAGCAACTCTCTCATGACTCAGAGCTCAAGACTGTGAGAAGTCTTCCTTCCTACTAAGCTGAAATCAGCCTTTCTTGGGCTAATGCACACCTCACCCAACACAGAAGCCCCTTTCTGTTTGTCCTTCCATGTCTGGGACTACCTTGGCCGGTCATCCTCTCCACCCTCCCACCCCTACCCAGCTCCAAATTTGGGCCAAAACTCGTAACCTAGCTCCTCCAAAGTTCTAGGCCCTTCTCCAGCCTCATCAAGCTTCTTCAAGGGTTTACCTGTCACTAAACCATTGAAAATGTGGCCTCGGGGCTCTGTCCAACCAACACATACACGTGGTCTCACCAGCACAGCTCATGGGCTCTTCTCTCTCTTTCTTTTTCCTCTTTTTATAAAATATTTTTTAACTATGGTAAAATACAAATAACATAAAATTTACCATTTTGATCATTTTTATGTGCACAGTTCAGTGGCGTTAAATACACTCATGTTGTTGTGTAGCCATCACCACCATTCATCTCTAGAACCTTTTCATCTTACCAAACTGAAACTCTACCCATTAAACACTAATTCCCCATCCTTCCTCCCCCAGCCCTCGGCACCCACCATACTACTTTTCATCTCTATGAGTTTGACTTCTCTAGGGACCCCATGTAAGTGGAAACACTCAGTATTTGTCCTTACTTATACTCGTAACTGGCTTATTTCACTCAGTATAATATCCTCACATTTCATCCACGTTGTAGAATACAGCAAAATTTCCTTTCTTTTTTAAGGCTGAATAATATCCCATTGCGGGCATATACCACATTTTGTTTATCCATTCATCTGTCGATGGACACTTGGGTTGGTTCTACCTCTTGGCTATTGTGAATAATGATGCTATGAACATAGGTATGCAAATATCTCTGCATGACCTTGTGTTCAATTCTTTTGGAGATATATCTAGGAGTGGAATTGTTGGGTCATATGGTAACTCTATGGTTTAGTTTTTGTTTTTGTTTTTTGTGGTACGCGGGTCTCTCACTGTTGTGGCCTCTCCCGTTGCGGAGCACAGGCTCCGGACGCGCAGGCTCAGCGGCCATGGCTCACGGGCCCAGCCGCTCCGCGGCATGTGGGATCTTCCCGGACCGGGGCATGAACCTGTGTCCCCTGCATCAGCAGGCTGACTCTCAACCACTGTGCCACCAGGGAAGCCCTATGGTTTAGTTTTTTGAGGAACTACCAGATTGTTTTCCACAAGGGCTGCACCATTTTACATTCCCACCATCAAAGAACAGGGTTCCAATTTCTCCACATCCTGCCAACACTTATTTTCCTTCCTTTTTTTTTGTAATAACCATCCTAATGAGTGTGAAGTGGTATCTCTTTGTGGCTTTGTTTTGCATTTCCCTAATGATTAGTCATTTTGAGCATCTTTTCATGTGCTTATTGGCCATTTATATATATTTTTTCTTTGGAGAAACATCTATTCTTCAAGTCCTTTGAGCATTTTTATTATTTATTATTTTTGGCCGCACTGTGCAGCTTGCGGGATCTTAGTTCCCCCACTTTCCAGTCTCTTAAAACCCATATTTAGAGGAAAACGATAAAACAAATTGTGGGGAAGCAGCTTCAGAAATCTACACTGTGAGCCACCTAGGTGGAGGAAACCGATTTGGAAACGCAGACGTCCGAGTGTCACCTCTGACCCAGTGGGCCAGCCTTGCAGATTTCCCAAGTAAAAATAACTATTCATAGGAGCATTGCTTATAACAAACACGAAACTGGAAACAACCTAGAGCCCCCATCACAGGACACTTAATTCTACCGGTTCATTTAAATTGGTGATCACTAAGATAACAATAAAAATATGGAGACATGTTCAAGCCATGTAAAAGTAATATAAAGTGCAGGGGGGGGAGGAGAAACTATTTCATTTTCAATATACTATATATAATTACACAGTAATTACAACATAAAAATAGATACGCATGTGGATAGAAACTAGAAGGGAACCAGAAGAATGAAAACGGAGGGAATTGGTAGGATTATGTAGGACATTTTTTTCGTTTTAAACTTCCTTTAATATTTCAGTAAAGTTTTACTAAATGATACTTTATAAGTATTTCTATCTCCTGAACTAAAGCTTGTGTTAAACAAAGAAGCAACTCAATCCGAGGACGAGAAAGGGGACGTCTCATTGCTTAACCCACTAGGCAGGCAGGAAAACACGAATTATTTGGAAAGAGAGAGAGAGTTATAATCCCCTCCCTGGACCTGAAGTTTACCCTTTTGTGCTCTGAAAACAGGAGGATCCAGACTTTGGAAATAGAAGCATAGTCAAGACGCTGACCCATGGCTCTGCCTCTCAGTGTCGGGTTCCATTGCAGGGTAATTTCAGCTAGAGCCGGTGACTTGGAGGCAGATGGTGTGGCTGAGACTCCAACAGTGGGGACAGCCGGGGCCGGGGCTGGTCTCGGCCACATGGAGTCCAGGATGCAGGCAAGATGGCCAGCTAGAGCTGCCCGTATGGATAGCGAGTGAGAGAACCCAAAGGAGACAGAAGGTCGAGGGCTGTGGTGAGGACATGACCTGTTGGAAAGCAGTGAGGGCTCAGAGTCCCTCAACACTCAAGGGCAAGGCGTGAGGGACCACTGGGACCCCAAAGGGGTGGCAGTGGGAGGTAAGCAGGGCAGGAGCACAAATAGTTGTGTTAAAAACATATACAGAACTACTAGCCCAATAGAAGCATGGACAAAAGCCACGAATAGGCATTTCACCAATGAGGAAACGCCTACAGCCAAGAAGCATACACAGAGATGCCCGGCCTTGTTAATCAGGGAAACATAAACCAAGGCGGCAAAAAAGAAGAGTTTTTCATCCATTTCATGACAAAAATGAAGAATCTGACAATGCCAAGGTCTGGAGAGGCTGTGAATCAGAGGCCTCTTAAACACGGCCGAGGAGAGTGAAACCAGTGTAACAACTCGGGAAAACCATCTGGCTTTCCCTTATGAACTTGGACATTCACGTGCCTCACAGCTCAGGAAATCACACGTGGGTATATACCCAAAACAAAGCCCTGCACCTCTACCCCAGAAAACAAGTGCCAGAGGGTCCCCTAGGCTGTTTGTGACAGCAGCCATGACCCTGATGCCCACCAGCAGAAGATGGAACAGGGTGATGGAATATTATACAGCAGTGAACATGAATCAACTCCAGTTAAACAAGCAAACCCAAAAAAGTGTGGGAATCTTCATAACATAATGTGGAGTGAAAAAGATCAAGTCCAGGAGGCTATTTATGTGATGGCTAATTTATGTGCCAACTTGGCCAGGGCACAGTACCCAATATTTGCTCAAATACCGGTCTAAATGCTGTGATGGTATTATTTAGGTGAGATTAACGTTTAGATCAGTCAACTTTGAATAAAGCAGATTACCATCCATAATGTGGGTGG
Organism: Grampus griseus; assembly: GCF_964374135.1. Lineage (NCBI taxonomy): Eukaryota > Metazoa > Chordata > Mammalia > Artiodactyla > Delphinidae > Grampus > Grampus griseus. The sequence continues at coordinate 96,370,725 of NC_139003.1, read as the reverse complement.
GCCTCATCCAATCAGTTGAAGGCCTTAAGAAAAAAGACTGGATTCCCTTGAGGAAGGGGGAATTCCGCCTCCAGATGACCTCTGGACTCAAGCTCTTCCCTGGCTCTCCAGCCCGCTGCCTGCCCTACAGATTTCAGACTTGCTGGCCTCACCGTAGCGTGAGCCAATTCCTTAAAATCTCTCTCTCTCTCTCCGTGTATATATATAACTGGCTCTTGAACAACGTGGATCCACTTATACACAGATTTTTGTCCATAGTAAATACTACAGTACTACACTGTCTGTGATTTGTTGAACGCGCGGATACAGAGGGCAGACTAAATTATACTTGGATTTTCAACTATGGGAGGCTTGGCTCCCCTAACCCCCTTGTTTTTAGGGATATATATATATATATCCTTTTGGTTCTGTTTATCTTGAGAACCCTGACTTATACAACTTACAGTATAATTCCCTTTTTATAAAGTTAAAAAAATAAAAATAAACAATGTATTTTTTATACTTTAGGATTTCAGTCACCTCTGAGAGGTGGGGGGATAAACCCTGGGAGGAATACATAGGGTAGATGTCAATTATTGTCAGTGTTCTAATTCTTGGGTTTTATTACAATATTATTATTGAATGAATTGATGAATGAATGATAAAAGAGAGCTGTGACGCATGGACTAATAATAAAAATACATGGTAACCAAAGATTTTGATCAATCTAATTCTGTGCATAAAATAAAAACTTAATGTCAGGACTTCCCTGGCGCTCCAGTGGTTAAGACTCCACACTTCGAACGCAGGGGGCGCAGGTTCAATCCCTGGTCAGGGAACTAGATTCCCACATGCCGTGTGGTATGGCCAATAAAAACAAAAACAAAAACTTATTGTCAGACATCAGTATGCATAATATGAATATATGTATATACACACACCTATGTGTAAGTTCGCATTTAAAATTTTGCATAGGAAACGCTCGAAAGGACAGACACTGATATCTTCGGGTAGTGGGTGGCTCTTCATCAGGGAAGAGCTGATGCTGCCATCTCTGAATCATTTACATTCCTACTTTTGCTTTTCTGTATTTTCCAAATTTTCTACAATAAAGACATTTTTTAAAAGAACACATTTTCTAGGGCTTCCCTGGTGGCGCAGTGGTTGAGAGTCCGCCTGCCGATGCAGGGGACGCGGGTTCGTGCCCCGGTCCGGGAGGATCCCACATGCCGCAGAGCGGCTGGGCCCGTGAGCCATGGCCGCTGGGCCTGCGCATCTGGAGCCTGTGCTCCGCAACGGGAGAGGCCCCAACAGTGAGAGGCCCGCGTACTGCAAAAAAAAAAAAAAAAAAAAAAAAAGAACACAGTTTCTAATAGGAGGGAAAACACAGTAACATCACCAGGATGCCCAGTTGTAACTCAATTGTAATTGCTCACTGTGTGCTATTTTCATGATTTACCAAGTGGTCAAAGACACGGAGAGTCAAAGATGCATACTTCCTTTCAACTTAATTCCATTAGATATTTACTGAGTATTCACTGTAAAGGAGACGCAAAGATAAGACACAGTCCCTGCCCTTAAGGAGTTTGCAGACCAGCAGTAAAATAAGACTTGGGAAATAACTGACCACAGGGCAGAGCATGTAGGAGCTGTGAGAATACCCTGCGAGCTGTGTGTTTCAGTCTAGCGAGGACTCCCTGCTGCCCAGAAAGGCTTCGAAAACCTTCACGTAGATTCTAAATGGGCAAGTGACCAGTCCCAGAGGACTGCATGCTGAAGTAGGCAGTGAATATGAAAAGGGTACAATGGGACAAGGAGGGCCAACACAATTTACTTTGGATGATTTTTAAAACATTTTGACAACTTGAAGATGTATTTTTAACTTTGGGGGACATAATTTCAGACTTATAGAAAAGCTGCAAGGCTAGCACAAAGAACTCCTGTATACCCTTCATCCATCCTCCAACTGCTAAAGTTTTCCCACATCTGCTTTGTTGCTCTCTGTACAGGTGCGTCTTTTTCGGAATCCTTTGAGTGTAAATTGCAGCCATGATGTCTGTTTTAATTCTAAATATTTCAGGGTGTATTTCCTAAAAACAAGGATAACCTCTTACACAACCACAAGTACAATTGTCAAAATCAGGAAATTAACACCACATTATTTTCTGACCTACAGACCTTATTCAGATCTCACCAATAATGTTCTTTATGGCGAAGAAATCACGTGGCCGTCACATCTCTTCCTTCTCCCTTAATCTGAAGCGGTTCTGCAGTCGTCGTCTTTCATGGCATTGGCATTCTTGAAGTTAGTTGTCTGTGATTCTGTGGATGTTCCTTCAGTGTAGGTTTGTCGGCTGTTTTCTCAACACTAGATGCAGGTTCTGCATTTTTGGTAGGAATACTACAGAGGTGACCTGTGTCCCTCTCTGTGATCATACGACACCTGAGGTCGATTTGTACCATTCCTGGTGATGTTACCCGCGATCACTCGGCTTAGGGTGGTGGCTGCCAGGTTTCTCCACTGCAGAGTCACTGTTTTTCTTTTTGTAATTAACACGTACTTACAGTGAGATTCTTTGAGACTAGGTCAATATTCAGTTTACCCAGCAAATTTTCACCCACTGTTTTTAATATCCATTGATGATTCTTGCCGGAATCAATTATTACTGTGATAATTGCTATTGATGCTTGTCAGATTCCACCATTTCTTCTATACTTGTCACTTTGCTTTCTACTGAAAAGAAGAGCTTTTCTTGGGAATTCCCTGGTGGCGCCACGGTTAAGACTGCACGCTTCCAATGCAGGGGGCCCGGGTTTGATCCCTGGTCAGGGAACTAGATCCCACATGCATGCTGCAACTAGGAGTTTGCATGCCACAACTAAGGAGCCCACCAGCCGCAACGAAGACCCAGCGCAATGACATAAAAAAAGATAAATATTAAAGAAAAAGAAGAGCTTTCCTTTCCCTCAATTACTCATTTATATCAGCATGTATACATGGAACCTTATTTTATTCAGTGGCTTATAGTCTGTTACTATCATTCTATATTTGATGCTTAAATTGTCTCAGATTTGGCCAACAGGGGCGTCCTTTTGACATGTTTCCCTTATTTTTTTTTCCCCTTATTTTTTGAGCATTTACTTACTTTCTGACACAAGATATTCCAGGCTCAGCTTGTGCTTTCTGTCCTCCAGCCCTGAAACCAGCCATTTCTCCAAGGAGCTCTGGTTCCTTTTAGTAGTGAATGGTATTAAGAAACCAAGGTCTGGGTGCTAGGTGTGCTCATTGCTACTGGGGTGTCGTTGCTTCTAGGAACTGTATGTGTATAAATACATACACCCATACCTATATGTCTGAGTGTGTGTATATATTTCTGCATCTACATGTGTGTGTATCTGTGTGTTTCTGTGTTTATTTGCCTGTGTGTGTGTGCATGTACACACACACAAGTCTGTGTAATGAAACCACCAGCTCATGTTGATACCTCCAATTCTAATCCAGTCCCATAGGGCTTGTTCTCATCTTCCCCAGACCATGTTCCTAACTTCTACCAGGTAAAGGTTCTTTAAAAGCTGCAGATTCAGTTCAGGTCATCATCATTACCACTGGCCTCAGAAACCTTCATCTCCTGACCATATGGCCTTGCTTGTGCTCAGCATGGACTTGGGCATCACCAGTCTTTGTCTAATTGGACAAAGGGCAGACGGAGGAACCCAGCAGGGCCCGGTTCAGAGCCAGACAGCCTTCTGGAAGGCTGGACAGGGGAGCTGAAACAGAACCCCTAGGAGGAGGCGGGGGACAGAACACTGGGATTTTCTGGACGAAATAAGAAACAGAACAGATGGCTGTTGTCCAGCTCCATGGAAAGACCACAAGTGACCTAAAGGCGCTTGGAAAGAGCAAACCTGTTCACCACGGCAGCTGGGAGGAGAGGCCTGACTAGAGGCTTTGTGGGCACAGCTGGCTCTGACTGAGCCGCCGGGGCAGCTGGGAGGAGGCCCCTCACACCCCCCTGTCACTGAGGAGACACCATGGGGATGGAGGCCGGCCCCCTGCTGTTTAAGACGTGAGTGGGTTCAAACACTAGTGACCTGAGTTACAGCCTCCTCAGGCCTGCTTATCCATTATCAGCTGATACATTTTCCGACTGTCCTATTTCTAGGGATCCCGTTCCTTTTAAGATGGTTGTGTTGGGGCTTCAACTCTCTTGTCCAACAAATGTGCCTCCCAAAGCAAGACAGAAGTCCTCCTGGGTTTTGTGTTCATGTTCTCTCTACTCAACACTGGGTCTCTGCAGAACACGGAGCCTGAGGGAAACGCCCACAGGAAGCTCAGCCACACCCATGAATCACACCTACGGGGCAATGCTGTCTGGGGCTCTCGTGTGCCACCTGCACCCACCGAGGGGTCTGCACACATTTCACAGCTGGGAAACGGGACTGAAGCAGTGGAGGCCTGGAACGTTCCAAGGAACACGAACCCCTTCCAGGGAATCGGGGGTCACTGGGAGGTGGCGAATGTGGGGTACAGAGGGCTTGATGGGTGTGCTTAAAGCCACCTCCAGCCTCTGCGAGTGTCCCAAGCATTTTATTTTTTAAGGCCAAGAGGAGCTATGAATTATGGCAGGGGGCAGGGAGGTGGGGCTACTGAGTTAAGTCCCAAGGCTGAGAAACTGTGCCCCCTGGACCCCAACACCAATGCAAGGAATTGATTTTCTATCTACCTCTTGGAAGGTAGAAATAAACAGCAGGTGCAGGCCTTCTGCCCAGGCCAGATGAGGCAATCTCGTTAGATTGTGCAAGAAGAACACACTTGCTTCCAGCAAACCCAAGAAAATGTCACTGGAGGCTTCAACGCACGCCAGCTGGATACCGGCCCCCGGCGCGTCAAGCTGAGATGCATCTGCAGGGCTGGGTTCCCGGCCTGGGAATCCCAGTGCCAGTGCCCTCGGGGATGGCACCCCTCGATACCAGTTTCTCCTAAGCCACCAGACCGCCTTCCTCTCTTAAGTCCAGTTTCCTTCTGGATGGGAAAGGACGGAGCAGGCGAGGGGGTCATGCAGCTTCCGAGCAGCGCGCGGCAGGAAGGCTTGCGGGCAGTTTCCACTGCAGGTTTGGTCACGAACACACTTTGACTCCCCACCCCCCACCGAGTCTCGCCTGCCACTCCTGCCTTCCTTGCTGACTCTGGAACCTTCCACCACCTCGTCTTCCCCCCTGCTCTGGCACCAAGGCTCATCTGGGTGGCGGGCAGCATTTCGCTTGCCGTGGGGAGTTGAGCTAGCCAGGGCGGGGCGGGTTTTCAGACTGAAGTCAAGAAGTTTCTCCGGATCCAAAGTGAGAGACAGTCTACAAAATAATGCCCCTTCCCCCCTCGGCTACGTCAGCTCTGGGAAAGACACAGACAGGTTGAGGGAGAAGCGGCTCCAGAGTAAAGCAAAGAAGGATGAGGGCCCACTGGATGCAACGGGAACTTCTGTTGCTACAAAGGACATAATTGGGACATTTGGCAAAATCTAACTCAAGTCTGTCGATTAGAGAAGAGTATCAGATCTCTGTTAATTGCTTGATTTTGATCACTGTGCTCTGGTTAGGCAAGAGAATGCCCTTGTTTTGGGAAAAAGATGCTGAAGGGTAAAGGGGCATCATGTCTGCGACTTATTCTCAAATGATTCAGGAGGAAGAAGAACTACACAGAGAGATGAGGAAGCCAATATGGTAAGATATTAACATTTGGGAGATCTGCGTGAGCAGGATTATTCTTCAATTGTTCTGAGTTTCAATTTTAAGCTTAATAGGAAAAATAACAGGAAAACAAACGTGTGCCCTACAATGTCTGACCGCTTCCTCCTTCTCCTGGCCTGAAACCAGAAGGCTCTGGCCATCTGAGGACACTGGCCCCTGTCCCCCACTGCCTCAGGGGTCTCCCCAGACCTGGCAAGGCCTGCTCCCATCTGCTGCCTCCTGCCCAGCCTCCAAGCTGTTCTAAGTGACTTGAGAAACTGTGCTTCTTCCCGGCCTTAGCGGGATCCTGGGTTATTCAGGGACTCTCGTCCCGTGCAAGCTTCCCAAGTCTTCACGGCCTCCCTCTCAGCACGTGGCCTCACTCTTGGGCCCTGGAGCAGACGCAGGAATGGCTCCAACGGCTCTCCTCTCCACCAGAACCTCCTGTGCCCCTCCTCCACTCTCCCTGGTATCACAAGCCAAAGGATGCCTTCTCGCCTCCCAGCGCCAGCCCCCAACTCCCCCCCACCCCGTACCCATCTCCAGGACCTCACTCAACAACCAGTCCCCCTCAAAGCTCCCCCAGCCTCGGAGCTGGCTCAGGTATCTCTGAACAAGGCAGCTTCGTGCTTCTCTTTGCCAGTTACCAGCCCCTCTGTCACCGGGGCAGCCCCTCAACCCATACTCCTGCCCTCATTCAAACTGTGACAAACGGCTTCCATGCTCCCCCCAAGGTGGCAGCGTCAAAGACAGAATTCAGAATTGGAGATCTGAGCTGCAGCCTCTGCTCCACCCCTTAAGAGCTGTGCGATTCTAGGCACGTTTCCAGGACGGTGGGAAGTGTTTGTGTAGGTTCCCTATGAACTGTGACACCGGACCCCTGGCCTCATTCCCTCCCCACTTGTTCACCTGTCCCTGTTTTCTCTATGCAGCCTCCTGGGAGCTGCTGTCAAGTCCACGCTGTCTGCTGGCGGCTCCCAAACCTGCGTCTCCGCTGAGGCCCCTCTTCTCGACTCCACTTCTCTGGGTCCCACAGCTGCTTAGACACCCCTCCTCCGGCACCCAGCTGGTTCCTCAAACTTAAGATGCCAGTACTTAAGAGTCACACTCACTCGTGCTGGATTTGCCAAAAGGCAGTCACAGCAAGTGCTTAAGGCCACCAAGAAGTAATAAATTTCCGGGGGAAGAACCTGATATTCCCAAAATGCATCAGAGCAGCTCTTCCTGTTGGGTACTGTTTACTGTGAATTACGGAGGGGAAGAGCACCTAAGGTTTGCAGCATCTGGATCTCTGAAGTCTCACATCAGTGCCCCTGTCATCTCCAACAACGGCCTCGGCTCTAGTCACTCAGAGCACACACTCTGAAACCACTCTTCACTCCTCTCTCACATCCCCACGTCCGGTTTTTAATGTTTTATTTTTTTAAATATTTATTTATTTGGCTGCACGGGCTCTTAGCTGTGGCAAGCAGGATCTAGCTCCCTGACCAGGGATCGAACCTGGGCCCCTGCATGGGGAGCATGGAGTCTTAACCACTGGACCACCAGGGAAGTCCCCCCACGTTCGGTTTTTAAATCTGGACCCTTCTCGTGCCCCAAAAAGCCCCACTGGCTCCTTGCCGCTCCACCAGCTGTGTCCAGTCCCCTCTGGCTTGGGTGGGCAATGTGGTCTTTGCCTCCTGACCAAGCCCACCCATGCTGTCCTCTGCCGTGGTCACCTCATCCAAGCACAGAGGGGAGGCATCACGCTCCTGTTCACACGGCTCCAGGGGCTCGCCCTCGACTCCAGCCCAGTCCCCTGCCCCCAAATGAAGGTCTCCCCGCCGGGCCCAGGTTTAGCTGCTTCCCACTCTTTTGTTCACCACCCCCTCCTCACACACCCTGGGCTCCAGCCAAACTAGACTTCTCGCCATCTGGGAACACATGTTCCCTCTGCCCAAAATAACCTACATTCATCTCCACCTGTCGAGATCTGTCCTTGAAGGGTTATTCAATAAATAGTACTGGGACAATTGGTCACTGGGAGGAAATTTTTTAGATTCCTTACCTCATACTATGCACCAAAATGTATTCTAGATAAACTAGACTTAAACATAAAATATCGAGTATCATATATTCAATAGAAATATATGATATAATCACATGTATTAAAAAAATTGAACTGTAAAAAGTTTGAAAAAGTATGGTTGTCGAATAGATTAAAAGGGAGAAGATGCTCAGCTTAAAAGCCAAGAATGAAATTTCAAAGGAAACAAAGCAATAGATTTAACTCATTAAATAGAACCGGACTCATTAAAACCAAACTGATAAGAAATGAACAGAGGGGGGGACTTCCCTGGTGGCGAGATGGTTAAGAATCCACCTGCCAAGCAGGGGACACGGGTTCGAGCCCTGGTCCAGGAAGATCCCACATGCCAAGGAGCAACTAAGCCCATGCGCCACGACTACTGAACCTGAGCTCTAGAGCCCGCGAGCCACAACTAATGAGCCCACCTGCACAACTACTGAAGCCCACGCGCCTAGAGCCCTGCTCTGCAACAAGAGAAGCCACTGCAATGAGAAGCCTGAGCACCACAACGAAGAGTAGCCCCTGCTCGCTGCAACTAGAGAAAGTCTATGTGCAGCAACGAAGACCCAACACAGCCAAAAGTAAATAAATAAAGTACATAAATTAAAAAAAAAAGGCTCACAAAGGAATGGATGGGCAGGCTCATTCAAAAAAAAAAGAAATGAACAGAAGGGTAGAGAGTCCTTCCCATGAACTGACTGTTGGCGTCCCCTATGCAGGGAAGTGGTCTGGTTAGCAAGAAATTAGAGAAGGAGCTTCATGGACACCTTTTATGAAGGCCAAGTGATGCCTGACATCACATTCCTTCCCTAGGGATTTGAAATGTCCAAATCCTCTCCAGGATTGAAATGGTCAAGGCCCAGATTTGATGTTTTCCCCTGGACTCTCCTGTGTTTGGTTGATAGCTATTATATAATTTTGTTTGATTGGGTCTTTTTTATGAAACAGGAGAAAGGGTGATTAAATACTTGGGGAGGGACTTCACTGGCGGTCCAGTGGTTAGGACTCTGGGCTTCCACTTCAGCGGGCCCGGGATCGATCCCTGCACCGTGGCCGAACCATGGCCAAAAAAACCGCCGCCCCTCCAAAAAAACCTCGGTGCATGCTTCTTCTGTGCCAGTTTATGTGCATTATCTCATTTAATTCTTACAGCAGCCCTACAAAATAGGTACTATTATTCCCATTTTAAAAATGAGGCAACTAAGAGATTAACTGAAGTGCTCAAGACTTCACAGCTAGTATGGGATTCAGATCCAGGCAGAGTGACTCTCAGCACACACCTCCTCCCACCGAAAGACATACTTTCTTACTTTTAAAATCCATTCCTGAAAAAAAAATAAAATAAAATCCATTCCTGTTTCTTCAACGTAACACATGAAACACGTATTCTTCCTGTAAAATGGCTGTCAGTCCCTCTACATAGGTGTTTGCTAAAAGTTAACCCCTTTCCTAAGCGCTCCATCCCCACTACCACTGCTTAGTTCAGGCCATCATTTTTTCTTATGCTGCTGTGACGGTGACGATGTTATCATGCATGTTCCAGGCACTAAATACGGTATTTCACGAACTAAAAATAAGAGTGCACATTTATTGAGCACTCACTATAACTCAGGTATTACGCTAAATATCACTCACGGCTTATCATCCAGCAATCCTATAAGGTTAGTTTTGTTTTGAGTACAGATGACCCCATATCCTCCCTCCTTTAATTCCTCCCTGCTTATAAAAATAATAACTGTACCATTTCCCTAAAATAAACCGCACTTATTTAAAGCGTACATTTCAGTGAGTTTTGACATACTTGTGAAACCACCACCACAAACAGGACGCAGACTGCTCCTGCCCTCATAAACTTCCCGAGCTCCTTCCCAGCTTAGCCCGCCCTGACCCCGGGCCCCCGCGGGGCGTGACGTCACTGCCCTGCGCCCCGCCGCCCCTGTGCGCGGCGCTTCCGGCAGCGAGGACGTGGGGGGCGGGGCTGGGGGGCGTCACGGAGGCGTGCGCCGGAAGCGGGCCCGGCGGAAGTGGCGGGGCGGGGCGCGGGGGCGATGGGGGGTGGCGGCGGCGGCCGGCGATGAGCAGCGGGAGTGCGTGAGCGGGCCGGCGGGCGAGGCTGGGGGGCCCCGGAGAACGAGCCTCAGGGCGGAGGGCGGGGGCGCGAGCGCGGCGGGCGGCGGGCGGCGGCCTGGGCGCGGCGGCGGCCGAGAAGATGGCGGACGGCGACAGCGGCAGCGAGCGCGGCGGCGGTGGCGGGCCCGGCGGCTTCCAGCCCGCGTCTCGCGGCGGCGGCGAGCAGGAGACGCAGGAGCTGGCCTCGAAGCGGCTGGACATCCAGAACAAACGCTTCTACCTGGACGTGAAGCAGAACGCCAAGGGCCGCTTCCTCAAGATCGCCGAGGTGGGCGCGGGCGGCTCCAAGAGCCGCCTCACGCTGTCCATGGCGGTGGCCGCCGAGTTCCGCGACTACCTGGGCGACTTCATCGAACACTACGCGCAGCTGGGCCCCAGCAGCCCCGAGCAGGTGGCAGCGGCAGCGGGCGCCGAGGAGGGCGGTGGGCCGCGGCGCGCGCTCAAGAGCGAGTTTCTGGTGCGCGAGAACCGCAAGTACTACCTGGACCTCAAGGAGAACCAGCGCGGCCGCTTCCTGCGCATCCGCCAGACGGTCAACCGCGGCGGCGGTGGCCCGGGGCCCGGCGGCCTGCAGAGCGGCCAGACCATCGCGTTGCCCGCGCAGGGCCTCATCGAGTTCCGCGACGCGCTGGCCAAGCTCATCGACGACTACGGCGGCGAGGAGGACGAGCTGGCTGGGGGCCCGGGCGGCGGTGCCGGGGGCCCCGGGGGCGGCCTGTACGGGGAGCTCCCGGAAGGCACCTCCATCACGGTGGACTCTAAGCGTTTCTTCTTCGACGTGGGCTGCAACAAGTACGGAGTGTTCCTGCGCGTGAGCGAGGTGAAGCCGTCCTACCGCAACGCCATTACCGTCCCTTTCAAGGCCTGGGGCAAGTTCGGGGGCGCCTTTTGCCGGTATGCGGATGAGATGAAAGAGATCCAGGAGCGGCAGAGGGATAAGCTTTATGAGCGACGCGGCGGAGACGAGTCAGAGGGAGAGGAGGTGGATGAGGATTGAAACGCCTAGCTTCCCCTACGGGCCTCCCCACCCCACCACTAGAGAGCCCCCCTTCCTGTTCATCCCAGTGAGCTAGTGGAGGGGGAGCAAGGGAGGCCCCAGAAGGAGAAGACAAAATTTAAAATAATATAGTTAATTAAGAGAAATAACCATAAGAGAGAACAGTCACGGACAATTAGAGAAAAGCAGTAAAGTTCCAAGGAATTGACAGCAACCTACAAAGAGAGGACGACAGCGCCTCCTCACCTGAGCAAAAGTCTCAACTTCTGTTGCTTCCCAGCTGAGGTTCCTAAATCCATCAGGATAATCCTGGGTGGGGTAGATCCTTGCACATTGGCCAAGGAACACCTCTTGAGTTACCCAGACCCACTGATGACAGCTGAATTTGTATTATACCTGGGGTAACCTGGTCTTAAGATAGTGTCTTATCCCTTCACCTCCATTGAAATCAGCGTTTTGGATCTAGATCTTCATGGAATTCTTGTGAAGAGAGAGGCATTTGCAGTTACCCAGTTCTGAGGGTACAAGTTTTATGAAAAGGAATGCAACTTTAAGTAATCATAGACAGGGCAAAATAAGAATTCAAGAAGCCACCAGGGAATACAGAAACAAGTCGGATCCATTTTTTTTTTAAATGGTTTTGCATGGAACCTGGAACAAGGTCCATGTCTTGTCTTTGCAGAATTATTTTCCGGGATGCAGATGGATTCAGGTGTCAGTCCTTGAACTAGAATCCGTTATTATAATATTTTGGAAGTTGGCAAAATTTTTTCAAAGATAAAAGCAGTTTTACATTGGGGGTTGCTGAGGTAGGCACAAGCAGAAATCAGGCATAAAGCACAAGGAAAACTGTTTGAGTGGATTGGTTGCTGCTCACTAAAGTTCTTCCCCGATCTCCAAATATGGAGGTCATGTCTTAGATATGAATGAGAGCCAGATCCCCGTGGCTCCACCGTGTGAGCCAGTGAATTATGGCTAATTCGGCAGTTTCAGCCACTGGTTGGCTGGATTTTAAACCGTAAAACTTGAAGATATCTACAAAAGGAACAGTGGCTACAAGCCTGAGCTTTAATGGAATATAAGTCCTCACAGAAAAGTTCGAAATAACCAAAACTGAAGTCTTCATCTACCTTCAGTTTAATCTGTGGATTTGTTTAAACACTAAAGATCCTCAGGTCCAGAATTCCAGCAACATTTATTCTTTTAAAATAAATTTTTAAGAACTTGATCCATTGTATCAGTACCTCACAATCAAGTTGGCAAACGATGGATGAGTGATTCAAGTAGCGTGCCCTTTGGAAGCTGAAATCCATCTGAATGGAGCTGAAGTGAACGTGAATATGCTGACTATATCCTGGAAGCATTTTTATACCATCTTGAAATTTCAACAAAACTGCCTTTTGCCAGTTTATCCAGCTGTCTTTCAAGAATAAAAGTTGGGGTTTTCAAGGATCGCCTCTTCTATATTTTAAATGGATTTTCAGTATGATCTTTACTAATCAAGTTAATCCCACCCCATCAAAAGGTATTCCTAGAAGTGTCAGAACCTAGGTAACTGAATTGAATGGGAGCTAATGTTCTTTCCAAAGTTTTCAGGTATACTTTGTGCAACACCTTCTCAACCAGGAGGCAAGTAACCCCACTTCCACAATCTTAGTATTTTTTTTTTAACTGCATGCCTGCCCTTTATTTGAGCTGCCTTTTAATTTATTGCATACCCTTTTTATTATCTTATTTTGGTATTCAATCTATACAATCTTTTTGTATTTATTGGGAAATGAGTAATATACAAAAAGGTCGTTTTCATGAATTAGTGGCTGAGAGGGAGGGAATAATTGTGTATATAAAATTAGGCTTTTTTAAAAATTAGATTTGATTCAGAATATCTCATCTTAGATTTTTAAAAAATAGTGGAAGAGCCACAAACATTGGTGCCCTTTTCAGACTATTTCTCTACTCTCATCATCCACAGTAGACTTTTTAAACAGATTTTTTTTAAAGCATTTCTTTTTTTAAAAAATGTTTCTCCGTCGCAAAGAATGTTTCCTAAATTGTATGGGAGCAATAGTATTTTTGATGTTTTAATGACATCTGTATACTTGTACTGTATTTTGTACTACAAGGCAGCTGTTTTCAATAATGTCCTGCTGTATTTACCTATGTGTTTTGAGTGTTTATTTCTTTGCTGCGGAGAACAAATCCCTAAATAGTTTTAGTAAAGGAGCTGAGAAACTAAGCATTATTAGGTTTGCAGAAACTGTTTAAGTTTCAAACTCTGAGGCAGCAATGAAAATTAAGGTTGCAGCTCTTAGTTGATAGCTGTAACTTTTTCATTTTCAAAACGTATAATTCCTGTAGAGACCAACTTGTTTTCCTGCTTCAGTGGTGGTTCTGTTGCTCAGCTGCTGTGAGCCAGTTCAGTTTTGCAAAGGTGCAGTACCTCTCCTTTCTAAGGGGTTGGTTTATTCTTTTTTCTTTTCTTTTTGTTTGGCTGAATTGCAGTAACTAGCCTTGCCCTTTCTACTCTGTAGAAATGACAGGGTCTTCACAATCCTTCACCAGTGGCTACTAAGCTATAATTAGCTGAACAGAAAGAATGTGGAAGTGGTCTGAGGCATATAGAGTATATGCCAAGAACACTACCATATATGGCATCAGCTTTGGTTACCAGAGAAATTTTCTTAGTCATTAGACCATATAACAGTAGTATATCATATGTAAATCTTTAGATATCAATTTGAGAATCCTCCAAAAAAAGGAGCAAAGAATGCATAAGCTATGTGTTGGAAAAAGTAATTTATATTAAAATTTTGACCTGCCTATGTAAGATTAAGTGGTAAACGTCATAGTGGTGGGTTTTTAAGTCTTAACCAATCTCAAAGGTTTGTTTCTCCTGCAGGGGGTGGTTCACGGCCTCTTCTCACTGCAGGAAGATTACAGGAGGATGTGGATTAATTGTAGCATTCACTGATCCTCATTCCAGTACTAGGGACAATAGAAATCTGCAAAGCATAGAGACTACACTTGGTGTGTGGTTTGTTAAACAAGGTGATAGTAACAGGCTAGCTTTTAGAACTCATTCAAAGTATTGCTTATTAAAGGAAATGATCTTTGTTAATTCCAGTCAGAAAATGGCATTGTACAGACTATGGGAAACCAATTTTTTTGTTTTGTCTTTCAACCACTATTATGAACAGTGATTTAGGGCTGTTTTTCAGCTTTGGCAAACATCCCAGCTAATCACATGTTCAAAACAGTCATATTCTTGAGAAGTAGGGAACTAAAATTCCTCTTCAGATAATTGGTAGAATGTTTGTTTCTCAAACTACTGCAGTTACAGACATGAGAAATCAAACTTCAGGAACAGAATCAAAAGAGCAAAAATCTGTGTCAAGATACTCCTCTTCCCTTCTGGTTTCTATTGTCCCTACCTATCATTCAAGTAGAATGGCAGTTCTAGCCAGCAAAGAACATTTTCAGTGCATATGCTGCACAGTACAAAATGTAAATCTGTATGGCACCAAAAAATCAAAGTGAAAACCAAACCAAAAACCCAGACACCCTATGTTACTATGGGAGGCATGTAGGTGGTGTAAATGACTGTAGCTGTGATGCACACATGGCTACTTGTCAAGTCACTTTCCATAATTATTTACTGCAAAATGATTGAGAGGCTTTGGTGCAGGCAGCCTATTAACCTACTACTTCCTTTGTTACCTCTCAATCACTTTGCAATAAATTGCAGGTCTTTTAAGAGATTCAAGCTTCAGTTTTCTCAAAAAACAAAACAATTTTCCTGGCTTATCTGAAAATGCAGGGTTGTGGGCAAAAGAGGCTGGTTATAATAATGCCCTCATATTGAGTGGTCTGTAAATGGCTGCACACTTCAGGCACTATAGTTGCTGAGGATGCTTTGTTAAATATGACCTTGACTGGCTTTACAGGGGGTAGAATGTGCTCTACACAAGGTATTAAAAGGTAACTGTTCATTTGTGTCTACCTTGCTCTTGAGGTGGATGAAATTAAGAAGCTTGAGTGTGTAAGCCATGCACATAGGTATTCTTCACTGTAAATTTTGTTTTCATTTTTAACCCAATTATGGTACTTTGTCCAGTGCACAACTGATCTCTCAGTAGATATTCATTTGAAAATAGTGTGGCCTTGATCGGTGAGAAGGGGAAGGAAACAAGTGACTTTTTGCTTATGTAAAATGACTCGTTTGCCGAGAGTCATTCTGCAGCACTCTTAGTGTCTAATGCGTTTGTGATCAGTCTCCTTGTTGATTGGGGAAAGTTAATGTTTTTGACCCTGGAGTTATTAATTCAATTGAGTTGTCTTCTGTTTTTAGGAAGTATCAGAATTGCTGTGATAAAAAAGTTGACTGCTTTGATGTCCAATCTCAGGTTTTAGAATATATATAGTGGTGTAAAATTCCACTGTTAACTCTTAAAACAATTTTAATTTAGTACACCCTAAACGTCACCTGCATAAGGCCTGTTCAGAGAGCAGAGCCTCCCATCTTTTTGCTCCTTTTCCACTTTGTACTTCACTTGAGAAAGTGTCTCGTGATTTTACATTGTATATTTCCATTTTAACCCTGACATATTTCTCAAAGATAAAGCACTTTTTGATCATGAAATACATGGAATCTTTGTGTGATATGGATCATGGTTTCTCAGGCTCTCCTAGGTAATTTGCTTATGAATATCATTCTAACTGTGTAAGAAGAGTGGAAATCTTTGCTAATGTTAGAAAGTTTGTATTATTGATCTAGAATGCATTTTGCTAGCTTCCAATGGATGGGAGAGTAAATAATGCTGCATTCACAATATAATAAGTTACTTTCCCTTGAGCCTTAAGGTAACTTTTTTTTCTGTCAATAACAGCACTGAAGTTATAGTAAATGAATGAGATTACCAGTTTTCAGGGTTGGTTTTAGAGTACTGTAAATCAATTAGCTGTCTTCCTAAACAGTTACTATTCCCATTGAATAAACTGGATAATGGGTGTGTGGGTGGGACAGGGCGGGGGGCGGGGGGGGGGATTGTTTGTAGAAAAGAAAAAAAGAAAAAAAAAAACCACATTTACCTAAAGAAAAATATAGACACAGAAGAAAGAAGTACATGACAATGCCTCATTTGAAATTCCAGACATAAGGTGGAAATGGCAAATTATAACCTCATTTCCCTGTTTTTAATCTAGAAAAGCGAAGTCATTAATTTTCAAGTGTTAGCCCCCAGAAGTTTCAAGAGATAGACTGAACGATGACTTCTCTTGATATATCAGTATCTGTCTGCTATTTAGTTAAAGTTGCTGTTCCCAGCCCTCAGTCTTAAAACTTAGTTTCATTACTGATGAATTTAACAGACTCTTATTTCAGTAAATGTGGTCCAATTGTCAGTATGAAAATTAAATTTGGAAAATACTACTGCATCATGAAGACTTATTACTCTAGTAATTTCCAATTGATATCTGTACCCCTGATCTAAGTAAGACCTTTATGAATGTATTTTATATTTCCTAATGAAATAGAGAATATGCCATCAATGTAATCACCTTTATTTGCAATCTTTTACTTTTCATTTGAAAGTCTAACTCACGCCTCTCAGATTAGACATTCCAGTGGGGATAGGTAAAGCCATGTTAAAACAATAGCAAATGCCAAATTGGTAGTGTCACTGCTCAATAGGACTTCTAATAACAAGAGGGCAGAGCTTTATTTGATGCAAAAATGTTATTTTTTTCCATAGGTGATTCTAACAAATGATTTGATGAAAGAGTATGACTACTTTTGATTAACGTGGGATTTTGCATCTAGGAACATATTTCATTTTCCCTATGTTATATGGAAAATATCCATTGACATGGATAAGAGAGGGCTGATCATACCTTTAGTATGATGAAATGTGGGCCCAGAGTATTGAAGAG
Source organism: Grampus griseus (assembly GCF_964374135.1). NCBI lineage: Eukaryota > Metazoa > Chordata > Mammalia > Artiodactyla > Delphinidae > Grampus > Grampus griseus. Next base: position 96,353,899 of record NC_139003.1, on the reverse strand, counting down.
AAAGCAATAGACCTATTCAAGTTCATTGTCCACTAGCATATTGCAAAAGAAGGAGTTTGTCTTTTTTTCTCTTCCCTATTTCGAAGACATCAGTGGGTAAACCTTTCAAGAAAATTGATTTAGATCATCTCTTATTTCTTAAAGGCAAACTCTTATCCCCAGTCTTGCCCTATGTTTCAAGATCAGGCTGGCTCGAAAAATCTTTACACATATTTGGAAATAGAGTGGCAAGTAGTAGATTTCTTCTCTTTTTAAATTCCTTTTTCAGGGACATATAACTGCAGGGAGAGTCCCAAGAAACTTGAAAAACAGGTACGTTTGTATCGTAGGAATTTGAGAATTTCATTTTAAACTGTTCAGATATGAGGCGTTAAACCCTTTTCTCCCAGCCCACATGTCACCTCTGTGTCAGAAGCTCTCTGGATTCCTAGAAGCTAATAGATTGGGAAAAGTCCAGAAGCTGATATTAAATCAGTACAGGGCACACTTAAAAAGAGTTTTGCATGTTATGGTAGCAGGCAAGTAAATTTGAGTATTTTTCCAATGATTATCAATATTTGAATAATAACTGAAGTTATCAGTGTATTTGGACTTTTTTTCTAAAGTTCTAGAATGATTAGTAGGAATTTATTCTTCCTTTTGCACCTTCATGCAGACGTTTTTCCAAGACCATTTCTAGAAGTCTATCCACCTTGATATATATTTCCAGATGACACACTTTCTATAGTAACCTTCACTGCCAGTCATATCTACCAGGGGCTTCCTTAAACTAGATTTTTCTTCACTCCAAAGTTGGGACTGATGTCCTGCCAGTAGAGAATCTATAGAAGTAATTTGAATGAATTAAAACCAAATCCTGATAGCAGGAGACAGAGCTTCCTGATCTAGATTTACAAGTAGAGTTTAGAAGTTACTTTTAAAGGGGGTTTTGGAGGATGTCTTCAGTCTCTGTAAATATCCATATGCTTGTGCATTGTAAACCAAGTGTGTACTCCTATGTATGAATTTGTAGAACTGATTTCTGCTTCAAGAGAAAATGCACCTTTAATTTTATAAGGTCCCCTACGCCTGTTACCCTATAAATATTTGTAAATAGAACACTAAAATTTGTAGTGATAGGATCAATTTGGGAATATCTGCTGAGAGACCAAAAAGTTCATTTTTTTAAGTACCTTGGTTAAAGAGTAAAGATTATTCCTCTTATTTTTTAAAAGAAGAATGCACTTTAACAAACACAGAGCTGCATGGGCAATTCAAACAAATCCGTGAAATGCAGTACCCATTCAGTAATCATACTTCCTGGAAACCGTTCAAAGAGTGTAGATGGGCTGTTGATCTCACTGCCTGGAGGTTGAAGCTCAGATTCCGGTCAATTTAGAGATGAGCAGGGCTGCTTCAATAGAGCAATGTGAATACAACCAGAAGCTTCAGTCAGGTCTGTAAAATGGCGGGTCCCGTATTTACCACTAACTAGCAAAACTGACAGAAAAACTCATAGAGAAAAAATCCTTACTGCTGGTGTGCACTCCTTACAATAGCAGACTTTTGCAGATGGAGTTTTACAGTCTATATTTAAAAAATTGTATGTTTGTAACAAATAAAGTATGCGAAAAAGTGAATGATAATCTTGTGCTGGTGTCTCTAATTTAAGGGATTACGTGGTGACCAGGAGGGAAATACCACACACCATCTGCTGGGGTTCGTAAATGGGTCTGGAATTGGGTGAGTTCCCACTTGAAATGACTTAAAAGCTGTTGCACATTTCATCTGAAATACAGCCAGTTCTAGACCCTCTGGGTTCCCAAAACCCTTTTCTAGTTAGTAAGCAATCTGTGGAGTAAATCAAAGTTGCACATAGTTTCATACTTTGGTTCATATTCCAGACGGGCCACTTGTTGCTTCCCCTAATTTCTTTCTATTCTACCTGCTTTTAGGCCCTATCATTTCCAAAGGCTGTAAAGAAACTGCTACCCCATGTGTTCACTCATTTATCATAACTGACTGCTTAGAGAGTAGATTAGGCCAGTCTCCTATACCCCAAGCTAAAGGAAAAATAAAAATTTTATGTCCATGCATCCTGGCTGTAGTTCCAATTTTTTTGGTTTCACGAACCCCTTTACGTCCTTAAAATTTACTGAAGACCTTCAAGGAGCTTTTATCTTTCAGGGCTTTATCAATTGATACCTATCTATTAGAAACTGAATTGTTTTCGAGACAAAAACAACATAAGTACGTGTTCCATCTGCTATAGAGCAGTGACCTCGCACCATTTAGCCTCTGGAAAACTTAAAAACTTGTGAGAGAATGAAAGTGAACAAGGCAGCTAACAATGTTGTTAGGAAAGTAGATTAGACTTCTGGACTCCCTAAAAGTCTTGGGCCTCTGGAGGTTTCTGGATCACCCTTTGAGAACCACTGAACTAGACTGGTATGTAAATCATGCTTTTCTGAAGATAAGGGGTGGGGTTGGAAAAGACCTAAGATAGCTTAATCCTTTAGTTCTCCCTATGATCGATCTCTGTATTAGAGGCTCTTACTATAAATTACTCCTATCACCACCCCAGCCCACACACGTATGTAATTTTCCTGTGACTGTCCACTTCTTTGACCTGGCAGTGCTCAATGCTGACTGCAGAACCACTTGGAGAGCCTTGAATACTCATGCCCAGGCACCATCCAGACCAACTGGATCAGAATTTGGGGGACATAAACCCAGTGTTTTGTGCGTTCTGTTCTACCTCTTAATTCCTGAGACTCCAAGGGAGTCTAGTCAGTCAGGGATGAGAACCAGTGGCCTGCGGTACGAAGAGAAAGGGATGAAAGGCTGGGAATAAAAGAAAAAATAATAAAAGAATAAAAGAAACTCAGGATGGCAGAGCATTCCCTGAACATACGGCTTTCACCTTGTGACTCCTGTTGCCCACGTTACCCGCACTACCACTTAAACCTCCAAATAACTAATCATGGGAAAAGTTTGCAAATGGAATCATGGAGCATTGTCTTGGTAGCCCCCTCACTGGGGAAATCTGGGGCTTTTACTAGCACAGAGGACCCTTGAGTGTGCACTGGAGTCACCTGGAGAGCTGATTACTGAGCCACCTACCCCCGCCACCCACCCACCCTGCCAAGTTTCTGAGTGCGCAGGTCTGGGTGGAACCTGAGAAGCTACATTTCTAACAAGTTCCCAGGTGATGCTGATGCTGCTAGTTGAGGATCACTCTTTGAGACTCGCTGCAGAAATCACAAAAGTTCTGGTAAAAATTACCTCACTTGCCACCAACTGACAGAGGTCAGGAAGCCTTTACCCTGACGCATTAGTTCTGCCATAGCCCCGCTGAATTTTTTAGCTTGGTATGAAGTTGTCACCTAACAAATTTAAGGACTAGATGTAGCCAGGCTATAACCTGAGGAGTTCTATTGGAGCCAGCGCCTCAAGGAATAGGGGTTTTACTTCATAGTCTCGGTATTGTGGATGTTGTAAGCTAGGTACTATCCCCGAATCTGTCATAAACTAATAGCGTGACTGAGCTAGTATCTTTAACACTTAAAAATCCTAAGGTCCTACAACAGTGTCTAGTTTCCCCAGAGAAGCCAAGCCTTTGGTTCTCAAGAAAATGAGAGCCACCTGGTGGTCAGTGATGAAACCTTTTTAAATAACCTTTGTGAGGTCATACCATTTGTAAATTCATTCATTCAGTTCATTATTAGGTAGCTACTATATGCCATGTATTATATACTAGGTGTAGAAAATATGGTCCACGGTCCGAGTGGAACTTACAGTTTAGTCCGGAGAAAGAATAGAAAGCTTTTAGGAAGAACTAGAAGGAACTAAGTCACATTGGGCTGAGGTATATTTAGGGTTCAAAAGTCCTGGTTTACGTGACCCTGGGTCTCCAGGAGGCTAGGATGGGTTGCAGCTCAAACTTACTAGACATATCTCCCTCCTCAGTAAAACACCTCTGTGCATCTCAAATCCTGAGAAGTCGCTTCCCCAGACCCCAGGGAGGAAGTGGGCCCAGCGCAGGTGGACAGAGGAAGGAAGGAGTAGGAGAATCAGCTCAGAGCCCTGGTCCGTGTTCTCATCATACAGTCAGGACCTGGGAGGGGCGAGGTCCCGTCGCCGGGGCACGGGCTCCAGGCTCACGGGTAGTGAGCACTAGCACTGGGCTTTGACCGGGTCCAGTAGGTGCTCCTCCTTGCTCGTGCTTCCATCAAGAAGAGATGAAGAGGGGCTTCCCTGCTGGCGCAGTGGTTAAGAATCCACCTGCCAATGCAGGGGACACGGGTTCGAGCCCTGGTCCGGGAAGATCCCACATGCCGTGGAGCAACTAAGCCCACGCACCACAACTACTGAGCCTGTACACCTAGAGCCCGTGCTCCACGACGAGAAGCCACGGCAATGAGAAGCCCGCACACTGCAATGAAGAGTAGCCCCCACTCGCCTCAACTCGAGAAAGCTCACGCGCAGCAGCAAAGACCCAACGCAAAAATAAATAAATAAAATATTTTAAAAATTGTCTAAAAAAAAAAAGATGAAGAGGGACTTCCCTGGTGGTCAGGAGGGTAAGACTCCACACTCCCAACGCAGGGCGGCCGGGTTCGATCCCTGGTCGGCGAGCTAGATTCCCGCATGCCGCAACTAAGGAGTCCACATGGCACAACGAAGAGCCCGCTTGCCACAACTAAGACCCAGCACAACCAAAATAAATAAATAAATAAATGTTTTTTTTTTTTAAGTGAGAGATTCCTAATGAGATCGGAGTAAACCAGTCTCTCTCACTAGTAACCAAGCCTCAATCCAGGCAGTCGAGAAATAAAGAATTAGATTTGCAACATCATTCCTGGCCCAGGCTTTACTCCTTAAATTAAGAGACAGCAGCAGTGAAACCATAAAAGAAGATATTCCCCACTCAAGAGGTAACTTCTCTTCTGTAGTACTCTGGTAGACCTCTCAGTGGGCCCAATAAAGGGCTCCAAACTAGTCAGTGGCAAGAGTGAACACACATCTAAATTGGTTCTCTCATCTGCTATACCACACTGCCACAGAAAGGAGAACACTCCTATGCTAGGAGCCTACGATGACACATGATGAATCCACAGGTATTCCACAAAGCTCTGCAGAACCTCATGTGATTTCTGCCCGAAGGCAGTCAGATGTAGAAACTGTGGGTCACACTCATCGTTTTCAGGATACGTATCTGAGAACAAAATTTAAAATAGTTCCCCAAGTTAAAAAAGATAAAAGAAAAACATGCCAATTTGATTCATTTGTATCAACGACTAAAAAATAAAATGCTAGTCTTCTATCAGGGCAAACAGCTTAGGATCCCCAATTCAATCATAAGTACCAACAGCACACCCTCTATTTGTTAAAATCATGTCCTCGCCAGAACACAAATGGTTACACAAGTCACATTGCCGGAGTGGACTGGAACCAGATAGGTACTCAATACGAAATCAGTGACATAAAGCAATGTGGACCTGAAAATAGCTCCTTTTATGTCATTTTGTATTTTTCCTATCCTAGATGTCAAACCAAGAAATAGCCAAGTCAGTAAGAATGAGCAGTGGTCCATTTATTCAACTATAGATCAGGATTCCCATGGGTAGTTTATAGAACAGAGGTTGGGGAGGATGGACTAAAGCTCTCGAGCCCATCGGTACAGGACTGGCCAAGACACAACCATCACACAGGCTTCCCCATCTTCTCAACTTCGAGACTCTTCCAGGAAGCTCTCCCTAGAGATCCCACCCTCAAAACTGCCCTGTCCTTGGCCTCATTTATTCACTACCCCTCATAATTGACGGGCATTGTTTTTGGCAGTTATAATCTCCAAAATTTCCTTCATTATAAAAATTAATGCAGGGACTTCCCTCGTGGTCCAGTGGTTAAGACTCTGTGCTCCCAATGCAGGGGGCCTGGGTTCAGTCCCTGGTCAGGGAACTAGATCCCACATGCTGGAACTAAAAAAAAGATCCCACATGCCACAACTACGACCCAGCGCAGTCAAATAAATAAATATTTTTTTAAAAATTAATGCATACTTATTTTAACAAATGTGAACAGAAGAGAATCACTGTAAAGAAATAAAAATGAATGTGCTCTCTTTCTCCAAACCCACTTCTTAAAGGTAACTACTGTTAAATAATTTAGCGTACATCCTTTTGAAATTTTTTGATAGTTTAAAAAAATCTCAACAGTATTAAATGGCGAATCACATTTATGTATGTATTGATATATATTGAAAAAAATGTATTAACTAAATAGGTTTAATAAGGAGTTCATGTTAGGTACATTGATGGCTGTTTCCTGTGGTATTTTCTAACGTACATATTTTTAAGCTGTGCCACAAAGCCAACAACTCTTATGCAGAAATTAAATTGAAAAGTAATTTAATTTTCATTATTTTAGGTTCCATTCAATCTGGCACAGGCAAATATACCTTCTCTGGTGGTAAAACAAAGAACTCTCCAGCCTCCAGATTTAGAGAAAATGTCTGTATTCCGTGAGTTCTGATAAATGGAGCATTTGCTGGTTGCATTTCATAGATCTGTTCTACTTTGTGTGTATTTGTCTTTCAGGTAAACAACTTGCATATAAAATTAATAAATCAATAAATGAAGTGATTGCTGAGAATTCTTTCAGCTGGGTACAGGGACCCAGTTACCCTTAGCTTTTGTGTTAAGAAATTATTGTTAATGAATAATTTGTTATAAGACCTACAGTGAGGTATTTTTGTCTGTACATTAAAAAAAATTATACCTACATCTAGCTGCTTCTGATCTTGAAGATTTTGCTCAGAATTCAGAAACCACCCTATGAATATATAGTGTCCTCTATAATGCATAGTTCAGGACAGAAAGGCAGATTCCCCACCCTAGTATAAATAATGTAAAAAGAGAAAGCATGTTAGGTTCTGAGGAAGAATAAAAGAAAACAGTCTTCTGACGGAAGGAGATCTGTTGTCAGCAATGTGGAATGTTCTAGTCCAGCAGCTGCTGACTTTCCAGCAGTGAAAACCCAGCTGGTGACATCACTCAGGAAAGTGACTCATCAGAGCAGTGAGATTTCATTTGTCTACTCCTCATTCCACACCATACCTTTTCTGGTGGGGACTGCAAGTTCTCTTTCGGATACAACTGCTCAACTCTCCCCAGCTTTCGTCAGCTCAAGGTTTTCTCTTTTGTGGACAAGAAACAAGTTTATGGGGAATTTTGGGGGCTTTTGTTTTGGAGTTTCTACACTGCACCTACCATTTAGCCTTCAAAGGTCACACTTTGATGGGGCTAGCTCTTCTATTTTCCCTAAAAGCTGCTTTCATTTGCCCTCTAAGGACCAGGCCTGATATTGCTAGGGTGTGTTCCAGAGTAGAGCAGGAGGCAGTGGTCATTCTTTGATTCTTTAGGCCCAACAGAGGGCCTTTCCACGTGCCCATCAAGCCCACAAACTTGGTCTTCCCAGGATTCAGTGACCGGGCATTGTGATGTTTTCACTGTACTAACTTTGAAACAAGGAGCACACAGGTTACTATGCTCAGGAGAAGGTACTCTACCGTTGTTAAAATTCAATAAATACTAATAGATGACTGACACACGTAATGTTCCAGTTACAACGCTCCAGACTGATCCAGGTTCCCAGAAGAAGAGCTAAAGTCTCCATAACTGGCAGTTTTTCAGTTCCCTGTGCTAGAACTATTTATTTTGTGGCATTATAGCCTTACTTACAGGCAAAGAGTGGCAACAGTTAAGAAAATATGACTATTCTGCCATGGCAGTTTCTGGATCCTTTATTTGGGTCCTGGGGATTCTGAATACATCCAGGTAAAAAGCAAATCACGTGTGTATGAGAACTAGATACAGACAATCCACAGAAAAAAAAGCTATACAAATGGTCCATAGTTATATGTTCAATCTCATTCATAAGAGAAATGAAAATTTAAGCAGCTATACTGAGATACCATTTCCCACCTACCAGCTGAGGAAAAAAAACCAACCCAACCGTCTGACAACAAACTCCATTGGCAGCCATTGGCAATTCTGTGGGTAAACAGGCACATTCATATATTGCTGTGGGACCACAAAATCCCCTGTGAAAACATTCGGCAATACCTAGCAAATTACCTAAGAAGTTACCCTTTGATCCAGCAATTCCATTTCTAGGAACCTACCCAAAAGATAGCTATAGGTTTTATAGAAATAAATAAAAAATAGAATTTTTATTTCTTACTCATTTTTGACCAAATGTCTGTGTTAAACTATTACATACTATAATCCTAACCTTTTCTTTTACAGCAAGCTGAGAAACTTTTTACTTGGAATAAAAAGAGAATTTCTTATACTTTTGTCTTTTCACTGACTACAAGTCAAATTTGAGGAGCCTCAGAATATTGTTTAAAACGAAACTATAGGATGCTCACTTAGGCAGCACATATATTAAAATTGGAACAACACAGAGAAGATTAGCATGGTCCCTGCGCAAGGATGATATGCAAATTTGTGAAGCGTTCCATATTATTTGAATGGGTAAAGAAGATGTGGCACATATATACAATGGAATATTACTCATCCATAAAAAGAAACGAAATTGAGTTATTTGTAGTGAGGTGGATGGACCTAGAGACTTTCATACAGAGTGAAGTAAGTCAGAAAGAGAAAAATAAATACCGTATGCTAACACATATATATGGTATCTAAAAAAAAAAAAAAAAAGGTTCTGAAGAACCTGGGGGTAGGACAGGAATAAAGACGCAGATGTAGAGAATGAACTTGAGGACATGGGGGGGGAAGGGTAAACTGGGACGAAGTGAGAGAGTGGCATAGACTTATATATACTACCAAATGTAAAATAGATAGCTAGTGGGAAGCAGCTGCATAGCACAGGGAGATCAGCTCAGTGCTTTGTGTCCACCTAGCGGGCTGGGATAGGGAGGGTGGGAGACGCAAGAGGGAGGAGATATGGGGATATATGTATATGTATAGCTGATTCACTTTGTTATACAGCAGCAACTAATACAACAATGTAAAGCAATTATACTCCAATAAAGATGTTTAAAAAAAAAAAAAGAAACTATAGGGACTTCCCTGGTGGTCCAATGGTTAAGAATCCACTTTCCAATGCAGGGGAAACAGGTTCCATCCCTGGTTGGGGAACTAAGATCCCACATGCTGGGGGGCAACTAAACCCGAGAGCACCGCAACTACTGAGCCCACATGCCGCACCAAAGATCCTGTGTGCCGCAACTAAGACCTGATGCAACCAAATAAATAAATAAACATTTTTTAAAAGAAGAAGAAACTATAGACAGGTGGGTTTTTTTTTTAATAAACAGATGGCATTCTTTTTTTTTTTTTTTTTTTTTTTTGCGGTACGCAGGCCTCTCACTGTTGTGACCTCTCCCATCATGGAGCACAGGCTCTGGACGCACAGGCTCAGTGGCCATGGCTCACAGGCCCAGCCGCTCCGCGGCATGTGGGATCCTCGGCATGTGGGATACTCCCGGACCAGGGCACGAACCCGTGTCCCCTGCATCGGCAGGTGGACTCTCAACCACTGTGCCACCAGGGAAGCCCCAGATGGCATTCTATACACTATTTTATCTCTTTAACTTTTTTTTTTAATTTATTTTTGGCTGTGTTGGGTCTTCGTTGCTGCGCGCAGCCTTTCTCTAGTTGCAGCGAGTGGGGGCTACTCTTCGTTGTGGTGCATGGGCTTCTCATTGCGGTGGCTTCTCTTGTTGCGGAGCATGGGCTCTAGGCACACAGGCTTTGGTGGTTGTGGCATGTGGGCTCAGTAGTTGTGGCTTGCACGCTCTAGAGCTCAGGCTCAGTAGTTGTGGCGCACGGGCTTCGTTGCTCTGCGGCATGTGGGATCTTCCTGGGCCAGGGATCGAACCTACGTCCCCTGCATTGGCAGGCGGATTCTTAACCACTGTGCCACCAGGGAAGCCCTCTCTTTAACTTTTAAAATAGATGTTTACATATTTCAAAATCAAAAGAAAATGAAAAGGAAATTGAGAAATCTTGTTCTTAACTGTCTCCATCCATCCCCAACCTTCCCACAGGTAGTGTTTGTTCTAGACAGTCCCATTTTTGTCTGTTGTCTCCGTGTCCCATTTGTCCAAGATTTAGCATTTGCCCAAGACTTTGATTTATTAAAAGGTAATATTTCTACTTTTATGAAAACAAGCAGAGATGAGTTTTAAAATCGAGAGATGTGAGTCCTCCAACTTCATTCTTTTTCAAGATTATTTTACCTATTCTTGCTCTCTTATATTCCCATATGAATTTTAGGATGGTTTTGTCAATGAGTACAAAGAAGCAAGCTGAGATTCTGGTTAGATCTTTAATTTTTTTCACCAATGTTTTGTAGTTTTCAAAGTATGTCTTGTGCTTCTTTTGTGAAATTTACTCCCAAGTACTTTATTCTTTTAGATACTATCATAAATGGAAGTGCTTTTCAGTTTATTCATTGCTAATATATGGAATACAATTGACTTTTTAAAAGATTTATTTTTTTATTTTACTTATTTTGGCACGTTGGGTCTTAGTTGTGGCACGCGGGATCTTCGTTGAGGAATGCGGGATCTTTCATTGTGGCGTGTGGGTTTCTCTCTAGTTGTGGTGTGCAGGCTTCAGGGCACGTGGGCTCTGTAGTCCGTGGCACACAGGCTCTCTAGTTGAGGCGTGAGAGCTCAGTAGTTGTGGTGCGCGGTCTTAGTTGCCCCATGGCATGTGGGATCTTAGTTCCCTGACCAGGGATCGAATCTGCATCCCTTGCATTGTAAGGTGGATTCTTCACCACTGAACCACCAGGGAAGTCCCACAACTGACTTTTTTTTTTTAAGCTTCTTTTTCTTTTTAATTTTTATTCATTTTTGGCTCTTTTGGGTCTTCCTTGCTGCACGTGGGCTTTCCTCCAGTTGTGTCAAGTGGGGGCTACTCTTCGTTGCGGTGTGCGGGCTTCTCATTGCAGTGGCTTCTCTTGTTGTGGAGCACAGGCTCTAGGTGCATGGGCTTCAGTAGTTGTGGCACACAGGCTCAGTTGTTGTGGCTCACGGGCTCTAGAGCACAGGCTCAGTAGCTGTGGCGCACAGGCTTAGTTGCTCTGAGGCATGTGGGATCTTCCGGGACCGGGGCACGAACCCGTGTCCCCTGCATCAACAGGCAGACTCTCAACCACTGCGCCACCAGGGAAGCCCCCAAGTTTTTTCTTTTGATGTGGACCATTTTTAAAGTCTTATTGAATTTGTTACAATATTGCTTCTGTTTTATGTTTTGGTCTTTTGGCCGCAAGGCATGTGGGACCCTAGCTCCCCAACCAGGGATCGAACCCACACCCTCTGCATTGGAAGGCGACGTCTTAACCACTGGACCACCAGGGAAGTCCCTCAATAGCTTTTTTAGTGGATTCCTTAAGATTTTCCATATATACAAGATCGTGTCATCTGTGAAGAGATAACTTTTTCCTTTCCAATCTGGATGACTTTTATTTCTTTTTCTTGCCTAATTGCCCTTACTAGAAGCTCCAGTACAATGTTAAATAAAAGTGGCAAGAGTAGACATCCTCATGTTGTTCCGGATCTCAGGAGTGAGTATTCTTTTACTGTTAAGTATATTAGCTGTGTGTTTTTCAGATGACATATATCAGGTTAAAGAAGTTCCCTTCTACTCCTAGCTGTTGAATGTTTTTTTTGATGAAGTGTTGCATTTTGTTATATGCTTTTCCTGCCTCCATTGAGATGATCATGTGGTCTTTGCCTGTTATTCTATTAATATGGCATATTGGTTGGATTAAAAGGATATTGGCCAGTGGGGTTTTTTGTTGTTGTATCTTTGTCTCATTTTGGTATTAGAGTAACACTGGCATTATATAATGAATGGGGAAATGTACCCTTCTATTTTTTGGAAGAGTTTGTGATGGATTGGTATTAATTCTTTTTTAAACATTTGATAGAGTTCAACAGTGAAGACTGGGCTTTTCTTTGTAGGAAGATTTTAAGTCACTAATTCAACTTACTTGTCATAGGTCTATCAGATTTTCTATTTTTTTCTTGAGTCAGTTTTGGTAGTTTATTATATCTTTCTAGGAATTTGCCCATTTCATCTAGGTTATTTAATTTACTGGCACACAATTGTTCAAAAGTACTCCCTGATAGTCCTTTTTATTTCTGTACGGTCAGTAGTGATTTCCCCTTTAACTTCTTAGTAATTTGAATCTTCTTTTTTTCTTGTTCAGTCTAAAGATTTGTCAATTTTGTTGAACTTTACAAAGAACCAACTTTTGATTTCATTAATTTTTTTCCTATTGTTTTTCTTCTCTATTTCATTTATTTTTCTCTCTAATCTTTTTTTCTTCATTCTGCTTGCTTTTTGTTTGCTCTTCTTTTTTGTCTTGTTTAGGTAAGCAATGCATGCACATTGCACAAATTCAAGATGACCCAAGGTTTTTGTAAGGAAACTATTTTCCTGTAAAAATATTTGCTGCCCCTTTCCTTTACTTTGGATTTGCTTCAACATAATCCAGTGAGGGGAGGGGCAGATGTATATATGAATGTAAAATAAAACAAAAGTGGCCATGAGTTGATGATCATTACAGTTGTGTGAAGGGAACATCAGGTTCATTTTACTATTTTTACTTTGTATATGTTTAAAACTTTCCATAATAAAAAACTGGAAATATATATATCATAGGCTTATCAGTCAAGGTCCATTCAGGTTGCAGAAAACACCAGTTATTTGAACAGAGAGAACTAACAAAGTGTTGGTAACTGAATACAAAGTTAACTGTTAAAGGGTAAAAAGAGAACTCTAAGGTGTCATAGAGGTTAACGAATAGCAGTTACCTTGAAGAAACAAAGGGAAAACCTTAGAAACCTAGAGGAAGGGCCCTGTGAAGCTAGGAAGAACTCAAACCTCTAAGGAAGGAGCTGGCTGGTTGCTCGTGAAGGGAGAGGGAGCAATGAGGCTGGCTTCACAAATGTTGGAAAAGCTGATTTAGCTGCTCCTACCAAAGGAACTGCTGCTGCCAGAGTAAAGAAGCATTGGCTGGGTGATGATCCTCGGAGGGACAGAAAGCACACAGAAAGGAAAAAGTCCCTTCTCCCTCCTCCACTCTTGGAGTTTCCCTCTAGTGCTCCCTACTGGCAAAGCCTAGCAGGGAAGCAGAAGGCAAAGCAGAAATGTTTGCAGAGTCCCAGCCTCAGAATCACAAAGCTGAATGTAGGTAGGTGGATACTGCATCCTGATTGACCTCATTAGAACCTGGCAGGTTCTGGCTCATGGAAATAGCTGCCCAGCCACTGGGATCTGGCATTAACCTCCAGAGATTTTTTTCTTTTTAATATTTATTTATTTTTGGCGGCACCGGGTCTTAGTTGAGGCACAATGGATCTTCGCTGCAGCATGCGGACTTTCTTAGTTGCGGCGTGCGGACTCTTTAGTTGCAGCATGCATGTGGGATCTAGTTCCCCAACCAGGGATTGAACCTGGGCTCCCTGCAATGGGAGCTCGGAGTCTTACCCACTGGACCACCAGGGAAGAGCAGGGATGTTTTAAAAAATAAAAACAATTTGTCCTTTACTAGACTGACTAGAAGAAAATTTCTGTCTCTTAAAGGCTTTATAATATTTAGGGGGAGTACTGCAGTGTTAAAGGGAAATTTAAAACTGAACACAGGGATTAAAAACTCCTGGAATCAGGGCTTCCCTGGTGGCGCAGTGGTTGAGAGTCTGCCTGCCAATGCTGGGGACGCGGGTTCGTGCCCCGGTCTGGGAAGATCCCACATGCCACAGAGCGGCTGGGCCCGTGAGCCATGGCCGCTGAGCCTGCGCGTCCAGAGCCTGCGCTCCGCAACGGGAGAGGCCACAACAGTGAGAGGCCCGTGCACCGCAAAAACTAGGTAATCATTAAGGCTCTCCTCTCTAAAGGCTGAAATACTTCTACTATACTGACAACACTGGCTGCCTATGCATAGGTAAAATGGATAACTGGAGAAGGTCTTTTCACTGTTCAGCCTTTGTACCTTTAAATTTTTGTACATGTGAATATACTGCCCTATCAAAAAGTGACTAAATTTTTGCAGAGAAAAGCCATCGTCTTAGATCAGGCTTCCCAGCAGACTCTAATTGCCTTCAAGAAGTTTACTGTGATTCCACAGTAATACTCTTGGCAACATTACTATAAGAAAATGAAGGAAGCAGGATTAAGTAGAGGGAGAAGTTGAACTGCCATACAGTTCAAGCACTGGTGTTAATCACATAGAAAATTCTGGAGCTGGAACGGCCCTTCAGAGTTGTCCCAAATTAAGGCAAAGCAGCTGTGCAGTTATCCCACTTCCACCAGTCGTTGGAAGTAGGCTGCCCGCTGAAAAGGGGTTAACCTTGGGTGATGCAGCTCCTTCTGGCTGAGTACAATTCCTGGGAAGAGACTACCGGGCAATGATCGGTCAACACTCTCAGGAGGTGAAGGAATAAGTGCCTCCGTTTTGAAAAGGGCTTTGGAACTCTGTACCATAGCTTATACTATACTATATACTATATATATTATATGTACTATACTGGTGGTTCTCACATTTTAGTGTGCACCAGAATCCCCTGCAGGGCTTGATGAGCCCCACCCCACTTTCTGATTCAGTAGGTGTGGCTGGGGGTCAGAATCTGCATTTCTAACAAGTTCTAGGTGGTGCTGATGCTGCTGCCTAGGACCACACTACGAGAACAATTCCACTGTATCTTACTGGGTTGAATCCAGCAAAGCTGAATCATTTGTTAATGTTTAGTATTTATAATTTATAGATGCTAGTACCTAAGATTCTCTGGTTAGATGTGCTCCTTATGAGCTCATGCTGCCTTCTTTGCAACCCTAGTTCACTGTAAATTAGACTTTATTCACTAACACACTTGCTTTATAAAATAGTTAATAGGCAGTTTTTCTGTTTACAGATGCCAGAAAACTTCCATCCATTTTCCTTCAGTCTGTGGGCTTCAATATATTTCATTCATCTCTAAACAAGATGTATAAATCACTAAAGGGATTACTATTGTCTGTGATGAGAACCAGTTTCTGTCAATCTGACTCCATTTTCATCAAAATTTGAATCAATGACACGAAGGCTAACGGGTAGAGAGTGGCAAGTGAGAAAATGAATTTCCTGTTAAGGAAAGAAGTTAACATTTATTGGGTATTTATTACACGCTAGGTACAGTGCTAAATACTTTCTCATACATTATTGAATTAGTGCTCGGTCACAACCTGTAAAATAGGTATTGCTATTTTCAGTTTTACAAATGACAAAATAGATAATATTAAATCCCTCACCCTGATCACACAACTAGTAAGTAAAGGAGTCTGGATTCAAACTCAAGTCTTTCCACAGACCACACTGCCTATCTAAGTGGCCTAAACATGAGTTAGTATTCTTTCTTTTCATTAGCCAAGTGACATTTTCATGGTACTAGGTACTGTACCAAGCAAACAACGACAACCTAAAAAAAGAGTTCCGTGCGCCAAGGGAGACCAACACAATTCAGCATGACAAGGACTGATGACAGTAGAATACACTGGGTCATACAGGGCACTTAATCCAAATCAGGGGTGTCAAGGAAGACATGCTGAAGAAAGTGATGTCTGGGGTGGCCCTTGAAAGATAATTAAAAGTTAGCCAGGGAGAAGCTGAGACTGAGGACTGTTTCAAGCAAAGGCATGTGCAAAGGCAAGATGGAGTTTCAGGGGTGGTAGGGAGAAGCAACAAAACATAAGATGAGCAGGGGCCAGAAAAAGGTAGGGCTTTCTACGCCATGCTAAGGGTTTGAATTTTGTTCTCAAGTCAGTGAGGTTAAAGGAAGATATAGTAAGATTTGTATTTTAGAAAGAGTGGAGGGTGCAATGAAGGAGGAAGAGAATAGGACATTAGTTAACAGGTTTTTGCACTGATCCAGGAGAAAAATGACAAAGGCTAAACTGAATCAGTGGCAATACACACAGCAAATAAAAAAAGCCAGATTTGATATTCAGGAAGTAGAGGGATCTGGTCAGAATTACAGCAGCCAAACTAGCCTGCTTTAAGTACCTTCACAAGGGACAAGTCTTTCTCACTTCAAGAGCCTTTATACTTGCTCTTTCTTCGTGGAACACTGCTAAATTACACCCTTTCTAAATTCCATTTACTCTGCTTCTCTCAAAGCACTGTTTCTTCCCTTCCATGCACTTGCATTTCTTGTAATTCACACATTTGCCTGTTTACTTCTGTAACATCTGACCCCTGCTGTCAAGGACCGTTAGGGCAGGGACAGGTCTATTTTGCCAACCCCTGAATCCCCAATACCCAGCACAGCGCCTCCAAACAGTGCCAACAAATCACTCGGTGACTGTTTGACGGTGAACTCACACGTGGATGCCTTGGCAGACGTGTAATGCCAGTCACTCAGGCCAGAAACAGGAAAGGAGGGGCAGCAATTAACAATGGCTACTGATTACTGAATTAACTCCTAACTCTTCCACCTACTTGTCAGGTTTTCCATTCATCTGGGCACACTGCTCTCTGCCTCCACCTTGAAAGGCCCCTCCTTCCTCACGCTCGTCTACACCTTCACTCGCATTTTTCCAAACTCTTACTTAGAAGCTCAGCCCCTTCCTCTCCTCGAACTCAAGTTACATTTCCTTAAAGACTCAGGGTCCCCCGTGTCAGACGAAAGAGAAATCTCACTTTGGGACAGCATCTGCCCACCTGGTGATACTTCTGAAATGCCCGCCTGGGGAAATCCCGCCAGAACCAAATCTCCGCGGGGACGGACGGCTCCGCGCACCCGCAACGCTGCCCGGCGCGGTCAGTGCAGACAACTGTGAAAAGAAGCAAAGGTTTCAAACTGCAGCGGGTGAGAACTGGCCCCGAGCCCGGGCCTGGGCCCCGGCGACCGCGGGCTGTGCCGTCCTGGGGACAACCGGGCCCGCACGCCGCCTGGGGAGGGGGGAGGGCAGCCGGGGGGAGCGGCCATGGGCAGACAAGCCCTCCTTCGCGCCCTTCCCTCAATTTCGCAGCGGGAGCGGGGACGCCGACCCCATTTCCGAGTTTCTTTCCTTTAGGTTGGGCGGCTAACCTAACGCCAGCGGGAAAGCGCTGAGGAGAAGGGCTGCCAGGCCTGGAAACAGTGCCCGCCGCGGAGGGAGTTCCTGCTAGCACGGAGAAACCCTCGGAATCTGTGAAAAGCAGCCAGCAGAAGCAACGACAGCAACCCTTTCCTTCCCAAACAGGTCTCAGCAACCCCAGAGCCAATGCTGAGAAAGGGCGGGAAAGCCAAAGCCACCACCAATTTTTCCACCTATTGGCTAATCCCGCTGTCGTTCCCGCAGGCCCGCCTTCCTTGCTCGCGGGCGATGTTCTTACTGGCTGACTTCCGCCAGCTCTCCGCTCTCATTGGTCAGTGTCTCCGTTCGTCAGGCTCGGGCCTTGGAGACAGGCGGAGAGTGGCGCTTGGCTCCGCCCCCGGTCGCGCACAGGCGCGTCTGTGTTGGGGTCGGAGGCTCCGCCTCTGCGTGCCGTGTGCAAAAACAAACAGCCGTTAGGGAGGAGGTGCTGGGGGGCGGGGTTTTGTTAGAAGGAGGCGCGCAATTGGGCGGTCGCCGGGGTTCAAACGAGCAAGGCGAGCAGGCATTGGCTGGGGTGGTGCGAGGCGGGCCCCGGTTATTGTCCGGGCTCCGGCGGCGGCGGTGGCGGCGGCGGTGGTCGGTGCTGCGCGAGCGGTGGCGGCGGTGGCTCGGCGGGACCGAGGGCGGGAGCGGCCGAGACCATGGTGAAGTCTGCGGGGCGGCCGGGTGGGTGGCGATGGCCGGGCGGCGCCGCTACCTGTTGAGGCGGCGGGCGTCAGGCGGGCGGGCGTCAGGCGACTACGACGGCTGGGCTGGCGTCAGGCGGCGGGGCTCCCCGCGGTCCCGGCCTCGCCCGCCGCGGCGCCGGCGCGAACTGAGTGCGCGGGCCGAGGCCGATGGCCCTGAGCGGGACAACCCTGGCTCTCTGCAGCACCTCCGCTGCCCCTGCCACCGACTTTGACTCCTGAATTGTGCGTCGGTTAAAAAAAAAAAAAGTGTGGTTTTTAGAAACGCGAGTGGAGGGAACTTGGCCCCTTGTGAAGTTGGGAGGGAAAGGCGCTGGAGGGTGGTCGTGCCCCGCGCGGGAGCGAAGCAGCGACGCCGAGGCGACGAGCAGTGTCCGCCCGAGCGCCCTACGGAGACAGCCTTGCCCGGGGCTGAACCACAAACAGAAATTGTGGTTATTGTGACGTTCTCGCGTCTTAGACCTGGCTTCGACCTTACGGATGGTCGCACCCCGTTTCTGACTTGTAGTTGTGCAGTTAACGGAAGCGCTTCCGCCGGCCGACTCAGGCACAGATTAGATCTGTCTGTAAACTGATTTGCTCAAGCGGATGATTCTCCTGGTCCTTGCTGATTTCGAAGGTGTCACTCATTTAATTTCTAGCGACCTGCCACATATTGGCTGTCCCTTTTACCAGCAGCTAAAAATACATGCACGGTCGCATAAGCTAAAAATACAGGAGGCGTGGAGTTGTCATTCTTGTTTAGAGAATTTTAAACTTGAGGGGACGTGAGCATGTATCTGTTGAACTAGTATGCAAGTTTCTTGGCATCCAGTTTTCAACTTTTCCTGACTGAAATACACTCCAGCTGGCTCCATAGGCCTATTTTCTACCGAGATGCTTAACCCAGGTTAATACTAACACAGTTCTTAAAATCAAAAATTTTATGGTGCTTGTATGTTGTTTCTCAATCAGTCATCAGACATATTAAAATGAATGTGTGAAGTTGGAGGATGTATATACAGAGTTTGAGGGGGTTGTGAAAAATTTTACTGTACAATTTTTTTTTTACTGTACAATTTTATATTCGCACAAGTTTGATTACATAAGACTTTGTTTTTGTTAAGTATGAGAAATGTATCCGGAAACCACGGAAATAGTCATTTAACTTAGAGATTTTTTTTTAAAAAAATTTATTTATTTATTTATTTATTTTTGGCTGGGTCTTCGTTGCTGTGCGCAGGCTTTCTCTAGTTGCGGCGAGCGGGGGCTACTCTTTGTTGCGGTGCTCGGGCTCTAGGCACGCGGGCTTCAGTAGTTGTGGCATGTGGGCTCGGTAGTTGTGGCGCACGGGCTTAGTTGCTCCGTGGTATGTGGGATCTTCCCGGACCAGGGCTCAAACCCGTGTCCCTTGCATTGGTAGGCGGATTCTTAACCACTGCACCACCAGGGAAGTCCTAACACTGAGATTTAAAAAAAAACTGATTTCATGTCTACTTCCTTAAAAAGCAAATAGGTTAAATAGCAAGTATGATGGATTTGAAGTGATAAAATTGCTTAAGAGCAGTAAATTGGGAAGCCTGGGAAGTTTTGCAATTGGTAATTTTTTTTTGTTTGTTGTTTTTGGTTTTTGTTTTTTGGGCTTTTTGCGGTACGCCGGCCTCTCACTGCTGTGGCCTCTCCCGTTGCGGAGCACAGGCTCCGGATGCGCAGGCTCAGCAGCCATGGCTCATGGGCCCAGCCGCTCCACGGCATGTGGGATCTTCCCGGACCGGGGCACGAACCCGTGTCCCCAGCATCGGCAGGCGGACTCTCAACCACTGCGCCACCAGGGAAGCCCTGCAGTTGGTAGTTTTTAATGGATAACTACTAATTTCATAATTGTCATAGACAGTGATTGTAGTTTTAGACTCATGCACCAACTGAGAGGTTTTTTTAATGTATTTACAGCAGGGCAAATAGAGCTGAAAAGATTTATTTGAAGAAGTGAGAATATATGGCTACTCCCCCATATGGTTTTGGGAGATAAACATGGGGGGGGGGATTTTTAGCCTAAAAAGTATTTTAAGGAAACCATTACAAAGGGACAAAGGGAATATGCCATTTCAAAGCTTAACCTCTGCTTCAAAAACATCCTCAAACAACTAGCCAATCGTAAACTGATTTATTTAACTAATTTTTCTTTTAACAGAGGAGAAATAATAGATTTAAGTAGTAAAATCAAACAGCCCAAAAGAGAATATTGGTTTCCCTCTCAAGTCAGATCCTTAGTATTCCATCCCTAGAGGCAAATAACTTTTCTGACGTATTGTGTGACCTTCTAGAAATGTATATGTACACACACTCTACAGTACTCCACTTTATGTAAACAAAAGCTCACTGCACTTGCACATACCTTGCCTTTTACACAAGTATGTTTTGTGAGTTGTTCCTTATCAGCACATATTTGTAACTCATTTGTTGAAAGGGCTGCATAATATCCCACTGCATTTATATACTGTGTCCTGTTTGTGACCATTCATGTTATTTGAGAAATATTTCTTTATCAGTTGAAAGTAGTATTTGTTTAACCCCTTAAGAATAAGTTTGTATGTCCCCTTTTTTTTGTAAAATACACATAACAGTTGACCATTTTGCCATTTTTAAGTGTACTGCCAGTTATCTCCAGAACTTTTTTATCTTCCCAAATTGAAACTCTGTACCCATTAAATAGTAACTCTCCATTCTGCCCCTTTCCCCAGCCTCTGGTGACCACCATTCTGCTTTTTGTTCCTATGATTTTGACTAGGTACCTCATTTAAGTGGAATCATACATATTTGTCCTTTTGCTTATTTCACTTAGCATAATGTCTTCAAGGTTTACCCATGTTGTAGCATGTTTCAGAATTTCCTTCCTTTTTACAGCTGAATACTATTCTATTGTGTGTATATACCACGATTTTGTTTATTCATTTTTCTGTGGTAGACATTTAGGTTGTTTCTGCTTTTTACCTATTGTTTATAATACTGATATAAACAAAATAGCAAATAGTATAGAAAATATCTGTTTGAGTCCCTGTTCCCAATACCTTAGGTATGTGCCTAGAAGTGTAATTGCTAGATCATAGAGTAATTCTCTGTTTTAATTTTTTTTTAAGATGCTTTTTTTTCTCCCCATAGAGCTAAGTTCTGAATATTTCTGTGGAAATGATACACACTGACATTTTTAAAAATTATTTTATTATGAAATACTTATAGCATGAGAGTTATATTGACTTGATGAAGATTCTTCAGTCTGAAAAATATGTTCAAATTTTTAGAAATCTCATTTTTAAAAAGTATTTAAGGTTTGACCTTGTTTCTATATAAATTAATAAATAGTGGACTTCCCTGATGGTCCAGTGGTTAAGACTCTCCGCTTCCACTGCAGAGGGTGCAGGTTCAATCCCTGGTCGAGGAAGTTCCACATGCCGCAGGGTGTAGCCAAAAAAAAAAATCAACATCATCAGTTGTGGGACAAATAAAATTATTAAAAAATAAAATAAATGGAGATATAACACATGTATATTTAAAATTGAAGATCACCTAGATTTTTTTAACTACCTAAAGTAAAACTAGAAGAAATTTTATTTCCTAAGTTTAATTTTTTTTTTAATTTTTATTGGGGTATAGTTGATTTACAATGTTGTGTTAGTCTCAGGTGTACAGCAAAGTGAATCTGCTATACATATACATATATCCACTCTTTTTTAGATTGTTTTCCCATATAGGCCATTACAGAGTATTGAGTAGAGTTTTCTGTTCTATATAGTAGGTCCTTATTAGTTCTCTGTTTTATATACAATAGTGTGTATATGTCAATCCCAATCCTCCAATTTATCCCTCCCCCCGCCTTACCCCCTGGGACCATAAGTTTATTTTCTACATCTGTAACTGTACTTCTGTTTTGTAGGTAAGTTTATTTGTAGTCCTAAATAGTTTTGAAATAGCATTTTCGATTCTTCATCTGGAACTTTTTTCCACCTAGGCTGGAGGCAAAGCTGGAAAGGACAGTGGGAAGGCCAAGGCTAAGGCAGTGTCTCGCTCACAGAGAGCTGGGTTACAGGTAACATCCATGCTGTTGTAATTCATTATTTTCTTTACTGTTATAATTCATGACTCATAGGTGTTTCTTTAATTACAAAAGTATACTTGTACTACTGGCCTTTGATAATGAGATTAATTGGTCAAAATATAAACCACAAAGCAACTGCCTTATTTATTTGTTTGTTTGGCTGCGCCAGGTCTTAGTTGCGGCACACGGGATCTTTTTTAGTTGTGGTATGCAAACTCTTAGTTGCGGCATGTGGGATCCAGTTCCCTGACGAAGGATTGAACCCGGGCCCCCTGCACTGAGAGTGCAGAGCCTTAGCCACTGGACCACCACGGAAGTCCTGCAACTCCCTTGTATATAATTTGTATTCTCTTCTTCTAAACAAGGACAAGTTATGAAAAGATCTTAAATGAATTTGGTGATTTTGCTCTCTTAAAATCTATTATTTCTAGATTATAATTATGTTCCTAGTTCTTTTATAAATTGTATCAGATTGAAGTGAGTATGCTGTGGCTTTTATTTTAAAGAGTGTTTGTCGTGGTACATCGGCTTTCAGGATGAGAGAATAATGAACTGTCCACTAGTCCTGTGAATCTTTCCCCGATACCTTCAAGTGTAGACTCAGTGATATGCTCAAAGCCCTAAATGGTTTCAAATTTCGTATATTTAAATTGTTGCAGCTTTAATCCACAAACTCAAAATTTTCTGGATGAGTAAGAATTATTCCCTACATGTAAGAGATACTTTTTAAACAGGAAAGTTTGAAGTCCAGACTATAAGGTTAGGATTTTTATCTTCTTGGCAGTAGTGAGCCATTGAAAGTTTTTGAGGAAGAGGATGACATGATCTGGATGATACTGAAGAAAGGGGGGGCGAGAACTTGTACTTGGTGGGTACGTTCTGTATTTTAGAACATCATGCAAATCTCAGTTAGAATTTATTTGAAGTGTCCTTACCTTGAAGTGGGAGATGGAAGACAGATACAGACTGTTGCAGTGGTTTAGGAATAAGGTAATAACATACTTGAACTTGAGTAGGATGGAAAAGAATAGAAGGCTTGTGTATGCTCCCCAAAAATGGGAGGAGGGGTATGGGATTGAGAGGACGGTCAAAGAGAAGTTTCTCTAAGGCTTAGACCCTAAGGAGCAGAAGAGTTTGTAGTAGGGGCAAGTTATGAAATAATAAACTTAACTGCAGTCGTTTTGAAGTTCCACCAAAACATCCATATGAAAATGTCCAAAAGTTGTAGATTTGAGTCTAGCTTTCCAAGAGAGGTGATCAAAAGAATTAGAAATTTAAGGTCACTTACGTAAAATTGGCAGCTTGTGCTGTGGATAAGTTTCCTAAGTCGAGCATGAGAAAGGATCAGAAAGGCATTGGTGGACCCCCTACCATATTTGATGTGGTATTTGAGTCAAAGAATGAAAAGACTGAGGAGTAGTCAGAGTTCGTATTAGAACTATGTAATTGCTTCGGCCTAAGAAGAAATGGTTTTGTTTTTTTGTTTGCTTGTTTGTTTTTTTAATAAATTTATTTTTGGCTGTGTTGGGTCTTCGTTTCTGTGCGAGGGCTTTCTCCAGTTGCGGCGAGCGGGGGCCCCTCTTCATCACGGTGCGCGGGCCTCTCACTGTCGCGGCCTCTCCCGTTGCGGAGCACAGGCTCCAGACGCGCAGATTCAGTAGTTGTGGTGCACGGGCCTAGCCGCTCTGCGGCATGTGGGATCTTCCCGGACTGGGGCTCGAACCCATGTCCCCTGCATTGGCAGGCGGATTCTTAACCACTGCGCCACCAGGGAAGCCCAGAAGAAATGGTTTTTGAGGTCCTCTGTGTCAGACGACGTAACATGCGGTTACTGAGGATGCAGAAGGGAGTAAGACATGGATCCTGATCTCGGGGAGCTTAGAATTAGGGAAGGATGTAAACAAAACAGTCATGCCTTTTCTCTTTAAGGATGCAATCTGGAAGTAGATTTTGCTGGCTAGTAGATTTTAGTAGTTAGAATGTTACTGCTCGTCTTTCAGAATGGTGTTTAACAGAAGCCAGGGTTGGATTGGGAGAAAATGGGTGACAAGAAAGGGGTTTCAGGGTTTGCTTTTAAATCTTGCCTTTGGAAAGGAGACGTCTAGACTGTAACTGGAGGCAGTTGCTGTAGACAGGTGGAGACATTTTAAGTGAAGTGTGCAGAAGGAAAGGAGCCAGCGAAAAGGAAGCAATTGGAGCTGTTGAATGATGGAGCAGTAACGGGATAAGGAAGGTCCTTAAGAAAGTTGGGAGTGGGGTTAGTCAAAGGCACAGACAAGTGGGATTAGGGAACTTTGGAGGTGAGAAAGTGCCTGTTCTCAGAAAGTAGAAAGAAAGGGTCACAATGGGAGAATGGTGTTGGTTTTGAGTTCATGCTTTACTCATATTATTCAGCCTTTGATTACATTCAGTAGTGTGATGTTAAGACTTCAGTGCTTCCCATTTGGGTGGTCTCTTTCAGTTTCCTGTGGGCCGCATCCACAGACATTTGAAGACTCGTACCACAAGTCACGGAAGGGTCGGTGCCACTGCTGCAGTGTACAGTGCCGCAATTCTGGAGTACCTCACTGCTGAGGTTAGTGGGGGAAATGTTATATATGGGAATTCTGGAGGTGTCTTGGACATAAATGGCGAAAACCCATGGAATATTGGCTTGAAATAAAAAAGACAAACTCTTGTTAGTTTCTTTTAATAGCGTTTTTAGATGTATCTTATCAGCCTATTACCTAGTACCAGTGTCAAATAGAACTTTGGTGTGCTCTTTTTTAAAGTTAAGTAAGTGTCAATAATCCATATTTTTAAGTGACGTGACAAGTGTAAAATAATTTAAATACCATACTACTAATTAAATGAACTCTGAAATACGTATATAATCGATAGGTGATATTTGTGAAGTTACAGCATAACTCTTTTTTTTTTTTTTTTTTACAGCATAACTCTTTTTTTAATTTTTATTTTTCTTTTTGCGGTACACGGGCCTCTCACTGTTGTGGCCTCTCCCGTTGCGGAGCACAGGCTCCGGACGTGCAGGCTCAGCGGCCATGGCTAACGGGCCCAGCCGTTCCGCAGCATGTGGGATCCTCCCGGACCGGGGCACGAACCCGTGTCCCCTGCATCGGCAGGCAGACTCTCAATCACTGCGCCACCAGGGAAGCCCCAGCATAACTCTTAGTTAATAAAGATTTGAGGTGGGGTGAAGTCTTGGCAGTGTGATGATACATATTTTTTAAATATCACAACTATATTATGATAACAAAATTTGGTAAAAGACCTAAGCAACCTTCTGGTTCTGTGCATGGTTGTATGCATAAAATGCTGTATCTTACTCAGTTTGACTTTTCAGGAAGATAAGTTAATTGGGCAAGAGTTCTTAATTCTTAGGTCATGGACTACTACTTCCTCCATTCTAATCCCTCCTAAGGAAAACAAAAGGGAAGCCATGAAACTCCTTCAGCTACATTCCAAGCAAGGGAAGTTGAGTAACAAGCAAGTCAACTGATAGAGATAGCCAACCTAATAGAAATGGGGAAGCTTCCTACTTGAGAAAGATGTGGTTGGGAGCTAGGCTGAAAGATTTAGCTTTAACCTGTGTGTTAATTATCACTGCTGTCATTTCATTAACCTTACCAAGTCATTTATTTTCCTATTGGAGATTTAACATTGATAGTTTCAACTTCACTATGTCACAAGCAGGGATTTTGTGTTGGTAATGTTTTTGTATTGGTACTAGTTAAGAGCCTTTCTGCTTTATCACTCTTATACCAGTTTTTATTTGTTTACCTGCAGACTTTTCAGAAAGGTATGCATTTTGTGCACTCATGTAGAGGCATAGGCTTCTGGTTCAGATTTTCAAGTCCCATCTAAACTCCCATTATCTATATTCTTAGGAACTTTATGATTTTTTAGTTTAAGATTAAATAATAATCATATACATACATACACACACACATATGCAGTCAATGTGTATTTTCCAAATATTTAATTTTGGGGTTTTAGTCAATAATAGAGGTAAAGAAAATACTGAAATCTAAGTTTAGGGGTAATCACTTTTCAACGTTGGCTTCACACTAGGATCACTTATGAAGCTTTCAAAAGATACTGGTGCCAGGCCTCACCCCAGACCAGTGAAGGTTGCAAGGGAGAATGGAGTAGAGAGTACTGGTGGTTTTTAAAGCACACTGATTGCTTCGGATGTACACCGAGGCTTCCCACCACTCTGTTTAAGTGAGGAGGTTCTGTGGAGTTATTTTTGTGTTACTTCCATCAAAGGTTTTATAATGCCAGTACAGTCTATGGAGGCAAAAAGGAAAAGAAAAGAAAAATGCAATTTTATGACCAACTGGGACTTTGAAATTCCTCTAGTTGAAAATTGCCCTTATAGAATAAAGGGCTTCTAGCTTATTGCCTACAGATTATAGGGCCCAGTGATGTTAAAAACTCTGAATAAGAAATTATTTTAAATTATATTTTAAAATTGTTCTAGAAGTGCTAAGCAATAAATTTCAGCTGTTAAGGGCCATGAAAAAATAGACTACATGGGTATATTAAAATATATTTCTAGATGTTCACATTTATTGAATAGATTCTTGGCTAAGGAATATTATCTCTTGTCTTTTTTCTTTCTATAGAAGTAGATTTTTGCTCAAGTTTCTAGTTCTCTTGCAGAGAATGAATATAAAAGGACCAAATGGGGCTTCCCTGGTGGCGCAGTGGTTGAGAGTCTGCCTGCCAATGCAGGGGACACGGGTTCATGCCCCGGTCCGGGAAGATCCCACATGCCGTGGAGCGGCTAGGACCGTGAGCCATGGCCACTGAGCCTGCACGTCCGGAGCCTGTGCTCTGTAACGGGAGAGGCCACAACAGTGAGAGGCCCGTGTACCGCAAAAAAAAAAAAAAGAAAGAAAAAAAGGACGAAATGGAGTAATAAGAGTTCTATAAAAGCATTATAGAAATTTGGAAAAAATTTAGTGTTGGTTTATATATGTATCTTGTGTGTTTTGTGTGTAGATGCTGTAGTGATCTTTTTAGCTATAATTGCAGGCCTAAACTGAATCCTTAAACACTTCACCCTTGTTTGATGTGCTATCTCAACGGATGCTTTGTAGGTGCTGGAGCTGGCAGGTAATGCTTCCAAGGATCTCAAAGTTAAGCGGATCACTCCGCGCCACTTGCAGCTTGCAATCCGTGGTGATGAAGAGTTGGATTCTCTTATCAAGGCTACCATAGCTGGGGGTGGTATGTATTATTTCCTCTTCAGCCTAGATTGTTAACTGGCCTAACTAATAGATAATTCAGATAGATGATCCAGTACATTTGTATCACCAACTAGAGAACATAGAAACTTAAGTTCCAAAAGTGTTAAGTCTGACAATTCTAGACTTCTCATTATGATCTGAATACATATTTCTTCTCCTTGTAGCCATATACAATGCTATTTTTATTTTAGCAAGTTCTTCATCTAAATATCATATGTGAGACTTAAAACCTGGTGTTTAAAATATTTCCCATATCCTTTAAACTGTGTTTGAAAAATGATCGTGAGAAATTGCTTAATATGCTCTTGAAAATCAGAGCTGAGATAATTGAATGAGTCAGGATCAGTGAAGGTGAGATATAAATTGGTGGTTCTTAATACTTTTTGGATCACATTTGGAGAACCTCTTGAAAGCTGTGGTTACTCTTCTCTAAAAAAAGCACATAAAATCTCACCATTTTACATACAGTTTTAGAGGGGGATTCCCAGACCCCAAGATGGGGACCCCTTGGTATAGATACTTTAACAGAATGAGAATGTGAAAGGGGACTTAAGTAAATTTCATTCTTTTCTAAAAGCCTTTTTGTTTGTTTTTTAAATTAATTAATTACTTTTGGCTGCATTTGGTCTTTGTTGCTGCTTGTGGGCTTTCTCTAGTTGCAGCAAGTGGGGGCTACTCTTCGTTGCGGTGTGCGGGCTTCTCATTGCAGTGGCTTCTCTTGTTGTGGAGCACAGGCTCTAGGCACATAGGCTTCAGTGGTTGTGGCACGTGGGCTCAGTAGTTGTGGCTCGCAGGCTCTAGAGTGCAGACTCAGTAGTTGTGGTGCACGGGCTTAGTTGCTCTGCGGCATGTGGGATCTTCCCAGATCAGGGCTTGAACCCATGTCCCCTGCATTGGCAGGCGGATGCTTAACCACTGTGCCACCAGGGAGGTCCTCATTCTTTATATAATTGCTTTTTGGGGTTGAAGCCCTAAAGTGGTAAGATATAGCCAGTTTAGGGACTTCCCTGGCAGTCCAGTGGTTAAGACTCCATGCTTCCAGGGGGCACGGGTTCAGTCCCTGCTTGGGGAACTAAAGATCCCACATGCCTCTCAGTGCAGCCAAAAAAAAAAAAAAAGATATAGCCAGCTTAAAGTTTTTCTACTAATACTGTTTCTTTTCATTTCATTCTAGGTGTGATCCCTCACATCCACAAGTCTCTGATTGGAAAGAAGGGACAGCAGAAAACTGCTTAGAGAGTTGTTCTAACCAACCTTCTTCCTCCCCGTCATTGTACTGTAACTGGGACAGAAGAAATAATGGGGATATGTGGAATTTTTAAAACAGTTAAGTGGAAAAGCATAGACAATTACTGTAGATATGAAAAAGAAACATTTGTATGTTCTTAGACTCGAAGTTTGATAAAAATATCTTTTCATGTGGCAACAGTTGTGTGTTGATTGGCTAGGTTTCTCCCATGTGTTTTATACAAAAATGGAATTGATAAACCATTTTTTAAAAAAGTAATCTGTCTCTAAACCGTTCTGTTTGTGCTGTGTTGAAAATATTTTGCTCATACTTCAAAATTTTTTAAATTTCAAATTGGTTATATATTCAGAAAAATCTTAAAACAGAAATTGGGAATCTACTTCTATCATGATTGATACCATATTATATTGAATCTTGGCTGCTACCTGTTAGTAGTAGGCACCAATTATTTTACATACCACTAAAGAAAAAACTGCCAATTAAACCATAATATGCCATCAATTATGAGATGCATCCCAATTTCAGAGATGTTAGAGTATGAAAACATGCATTTAGAATTGATGAAGGATAGTGGAATTATTTGAATTATTTAATGAGCACTTACTATGTGGCAAGCCCTGTGCTAAGCGCTTTATTGATGAAGAAATTTTATTACCCCCATTTTAAAGATGTAGAACCTGAGGCTCACAGAAGTTAAATGGCTTGCCAGAAAACATTTATCTAATAGATAGAAAAGGGCAGAACTAGGATATAAACCTAGATTTGGCTGACTGCAGAGCCCACACCCTTACCTAGAATTGAAGTTAAGATGATCAAAGTTGTCTGCTTTTGGCTTAAAATTCCAGCTTTTAGTGATCTTTTATTGATATAGTAACATTCAGTAATTTGTACAATATTTTAAAAATTATTTTTGTTTGTCAGTTTCTAAGTAACTTGTAAGATTTAAGTTAATGTATCAGTTAACGGTCCATCAGAAAATTATATTTTTCTGGAAGTCTGGAAGTCTTCATTAAAAATGGAAATTCTTTAATGTTTTATAATACAACAGTATCAAAACAAAACTCTCATTTTTAAAAACTTATTTTATTATGGAAATTTTCAAAAATAAAGAGAATAGTATAATGAACCCCTGTGTACTCATCCTGCAACTTCAGCAGTTATCCTGTGGTCAGTTTTGTTTTACTTGTATCCCCAACCTGAACCCTCATCCCAGTTGATTGGTTTGAATCCCATTCCAGGCATGATTTATTTTCATGTCCACATACTTAAGCATGTGTCTCTAAAGATGGGGTACTTTTTAGACCATAACCACAATACCATTGTCTTAAGACAGCTAACACATTTTATGATAACAAATACCCAGTCAGTATTCAGAGTTCTCTGATTGTTTCATAATTTTATGGTTGGTTTGCTTGAATCAGGATCCAGACACTATGTCTTACATTTTACTGATAGCTCTTAAATTTCTTTTTAATCTGTAGGTTTCTTTTTTATTATTATAATTTTTGAAGAAACTGAGTTGTTTGTCCTATAGGATTGTCTCTAAGTGTGGATTTTACTGAATCTTGGCACATATTTTGAAGAAGCTTCTATATTGAAAGGATCTACGATTATCCATGTGTGAAGTTTTAGTAGTTTTTAGAAACCAAAGAAGCAATAGAAAAGGCAAAATAACCTATCAGAGAATAGGGTCTTTTACTAGAGTTTTCTAGATAATTGCTTCAAATATCTGTTTCCTTTTGGTAGTGTAATTATTTGTTTCCTACTGTGTTCCCAGGATTGTATTTTTGTTTTCTGATGGAAAAAAAATAGAACAACTGAGCCATGTGCTCTGGGGCCTCACCCCCACATTTGGTCCATCTTGCTTCACCTATACACCCCTTCCTCCCACTGGCTTTTTTTAAAGCGTGTCCCAGCCATCATATTGCACCTGTAATACTTTAATAGGTAACTCTAAAAGAAAGCTTTAAAAAGAAGGCTTTTTATATTTAAACAAGACAGTACCTCATTGTGGTTTTGATTTGCATTTCCCTGATGATTAGTGATGCTGAGCATCATCCCATGTACCTGTTGTCCATCTGTATGTCCTAGGACAAATGTCTATTTCAGATCCTCTGTCCATTTTTTTTTTATAAATTTATTTACTTATTTTTGGCTGCGTTGGGTCTTTGTTGCTGCGCGCGGGCTTTCTCTAGTTACGGTGAGTGGGGTGCTACTCTTCTCTGCAGTGCACGGGCTTCTCATTGCGGTGGCTTCTCTTGTTGCGGAGCACGTGCTCTAGGCACTCAGGCTTCAGTAGTTGTGGTGCACGGGCTTAGTTGCTCCACAGCATGTGGAATCTTCCTGGACCAGGGCTCGAACCCATGTCCCCTGCGTTGGCAGGCGGATTCTTAACCACTGCGCCACCAGGGAAGCCCTCTGTCCATTTTTAATTGGATTTTTTTTTTTTTTGCTACTGAGTTATTTTTATATATTTTGGGTATTAACCCTCTATGAGATACATGATTTTCAAATATTTTCTCCCACTCCGTAGGTTGCCTTTTTTTCTTCTTTTTTAGTTATTTGTTTGGCTGCATCAGGTCTTATTTGCAGCACACAGGCTCTTTTGTTGCAGCGCGTGGGCGTCTCTGTAGTTGTGGTGTGTGGGCTCAGTAGTTGCGGCACACGGGGCTCTCTAGTTGTGGCACACAGGCTCTAGATCCCACAGGCCTAGTTGCCCCGCGGCATGTGGGATCCTAGTTCCCCAACCAGGAATCGAACCTGTGTCCCCTGCATTGGAAGTCAGACTTCTAACCCCTGGACCATCAGGGAAGTCCCCGTAGGTTGCCTTTTTATTCTTTTGATAGTACGATGGTCTTTTTTTGACATTTTATTATGAAAAAATTTTAATATGCAGAAAAGTTAACTATACAGTGAATAATTCTTAACATCTACCACCTAGATTCTACAATTAATATTTTACTATATTTGTTTTATAACAACTATTCGTCTGTGAGATGGCCCTCATTTGCCTGCAGTTTTTATTCTCTGCTTGTCCAGTTATTTCTTGTTAGAGAAGTTCTTAGACCAGATCATGTTGTTCATTATATTAGTTGATTGAGGGACTTCACTGGTGGCACAGTGGATAAGAATCTGCCTGCCAATGCAGGGGACACGGGTATGAGCCCTGGTCCGGGAAGATCCCACATGCCGCGGAGCATCTAAGCCCGTGTGCCGTAACTACTGAGCCCTCACGCCTAGAGCCCGTGCTCCGCAACAAGAGAAGCCACCGCAGTGAGAAGCCCACACACTGCAATGAAGACCTAAATGCAGCCAAAATTCATTAATGATTATTTTTTAATTAAAAAATAAATTGCGGTCTCCACTCGGGAGGCTCATAGCCTAAGTGGGGGGACAGAGGTGGACACAGAAGTTTCTGAGTGGGGCTTCTTTGGTGGCGCAGCGGTTAAGACTCCGCCTGTCAATACAGGGGACACGGGTTTTAGCCCTGGTCCAGGAAGATCTGCGGAGCAGCTAAGCCCATGCGCCACAACTACTGAAGCCCGCACACCTAGAGCCCATGCTCCACAACGAGAAGCCACCGCAATGAGAAGCCTGTGCACCGCCACGAAGAGTACCCCCTGCTCACCACAACTAGAAAAGCCTGCGCACAGCAACGGAGACCCAATGCAGCCAAAAATAAATAAATTTATTTTTTTTTAATGCTCAGCAAAATGCATTAAAAGAAAAAGAGGAGCTTAGTACCTAGAGAACAGACTTGTGGTTGCCAAAGGGAAGGGGGTTGGCAGATGTAAACTGGTATATACAGAATGGATGAGCAGCAAGGTCCTACTCTATAGCACAGAGAACTATATTCAGTATCCTATGATAAACCATAATGGAAAAGGATATTTTTTAAAAGGTGCATATATGTGTAACCGCATCACTTTGCTGTACGGTAGGAATTAACATTGTAAATCAACTATAGTTCAATTTAAAAAAAAGCATGGTGGCCACATGGAGGACAAGGTGAAGGGGAAGAGAGCTTAGGATCGACAACCCAAGAATGAAGGGAGCCGGGTCTGGATAGACACCCCGTATTCTACTCCAGAGAAAGGGGACGGCCTTCACCAACTCAGCCAAAGAGGCAGGGCCTCACGGAAGAGCCTCTTGAAGGCAGCACGTTAGAACCGTTTGCCTTAACCAGGAGTGCTGCCGCCAGAGCAATCAAGCCTTTGGGAGGACCCTGGGCCCTGCGGCCTTGACCCAGGAGGAGGTCCCCAGAATCACGGCTTGGTCTAAAAGTTTGCTGCCAGAGGGCAAAGGGAGCCATTTAAAATTCACAAGCTGTTGGAATAAACCCCAGTCAGTTCCTGTCTTCCCTATCCGTCATCCTTCCTTAGGTGTGAAGAGGAGAAAATAAGACTTCCTGTCTCTCCAGCCCAGCCCGAGATGGTCACTCACATTTATCTGCCTTTCTACAAGGTCATCGATCTGTTCTTCTAAAAGCTCATTGGTCTGAATTCCGTAAGGTTATTGATCCGTCCTCTGCAAGGTCACTGATCCATCCTCTCCCAAGCGGCTGACTACACCAGCACACCTGGTGCTCAGCTTCCTCCCAGTTGATGCCAGAGGCTGTGCTGTGGGAAAGCACTCCTCTGCTCTCACGGGGAGCTGGTTCCGGAGCTGGTGTAGCATCAAAACCCTGTGCAGCTTTCACGGCTCTACCTTTTCTAATATTTATTAACCCAAACAAATGTACAACGAGAGGGCTTTTGACGCCAGCCTCTCCAGCACATTTGCTTCCTCTGCTGCCTCTTTGACTCTTCCAGCCAGCCCTCTGCAGGAGTGGCGAGGAGTGTTCTTCCATAAAATGTCAAACTTTAATATCCGGGGGTACCTAAACGGGAGTTAGTCCTGTGACCGGTATGTGTGCACTACTTCCTCTCGACATGTTTCATGTGCATCATGGGAAGTAACTAATAAACTGAAGCTGTTCACATACTGAGTGCAGTTGGCTCTTACACAGTGAGACTGATTCTTCATTCTTTTGCATCACTAACCATCGCTGGGGCTGGTTTCTGGACCCCTGGTGCAGCCCCACCCTTGGGTTGCAGGCTCACCTGGATCTGAGCCCCCAGGGCTGGTCCTCTGCCCTCCTCCCTCCCTTTGGGGCCCAGAACAGAGGTCCCCAATCACCCACCTTTGCTCTCCTCCCAGAACACCACTGATTTCAGGCCCGTCCAGACTGGGGGCGCCTCAGGCCAGCGCTGGAAATGGCCAGGAACGCCTGATGGACTCGAGGGGGTGGTGAGGGGTGGGTTGGGGGCCAGTGTGGCAGCAGAGTCACAGTAAGCAGCCAGCAACTTCGGCTCAAAGTAGATGTAGGTGGCAAACCCAGGTAAGCTGAGGTTTCAGAACAGGTCTCCCTCGAATCCTGTGTGCTTCTAACACCAGCAATACCGCCCCACCAACTAGTGTGGGATTTCAGAGGCCCAATTCACATCCAAAATGTTTCATCAGTAGTTGTGGCTCACGGGCTTAGTAGCTCCACAGCATGTGGGATCTTCCCGGACCAGGGCTCGAACCTGTGTCCCCTGCATTGGCAGGCAGATTCTTAACCACTGCGCCACCAGGGAAGCCCACAAATTCCTTTTTGAGAAATGAGTTGCTGACGCAGCTATAAAACATCTGGCAGAAGGTAGTTAGTATTCTGCATTATATGAAAGGCAACCCAGACATGAAGGAGACATGGCCTTACAAGAAAACAATAGACAAATCGGAGAGTCTTTTCTAAGGGAAAATAATATGCTTAAGATAGATATGTGTCAGAATTGTTTTTTTAATATTTATTTTTATTTCTATTTATTTACTTATTTATTTAGGCTGTGCCAGGTCTTCGTTGTAGCACTCGGGATCTTAGGTGAAGCATGGGGACTTCTTAGTTGCAGCATGCGAACTCGGTTGCAGCATGCATGAGGGATCTAATTCCCAGACCAGGGGTCGGGGGGCACAGAGTCTTACCCACTGGACCACCAGGGAAGTCTCCCAAATTATTTTTAACCAATACTTTTCAATTCATCACCTTCAGTCCTGACTGCCAGGAGAGACTTCTGCTGTATAAACGGGTGGACAGTCACCCCTCTGCAGACAACTTAACATCTGATTGAAAGGTTGACCAACATGAACAAGAAGGGAATTGCCTGGCAATCCAGTGGTTAGGACTCTGGGCTTCTACTGCAGTGGGCACGCGTTCAATCTGAATCCTGCAAGCCACGCAGCGTTGCCAAAAATAAAGTATGTCTTATTTTACCCATATAATCAGGAATGATTTCTAGTTTTTGTTTTAGAAAAAGTCTAATTTTTTGAGCAATATCGTTATTTTTTATTGTTTTTTGTTATTCTCTAAATTTTATATTTTAAATTTTTATTGAAATATTGCTGATTTACAATTTTGTGTCAGTTTCAGGTTTACAGCAAAGAGACTGTCATATATATATATATATATATATATATATACTTTTTTAGATTCTTTTCCATTATAGGTTATTACAAGATATTGAAAACAGTAAGTCCTTGTTGGTTATCTACTCCATATATAGTAGTGTGTATATTATAATCCCAAACTCCTAATTTATCCCTCTCCCACCCTTTCCCCTTTGGTAACCGGAAGTTTGTTTTCTATGTGAGTCTATTTCTGTTTTATAAATAAGTTCATTTGTATCATTTTTTACATTCTACATATAAGTGATGTCATGTGATATCTGTCTTTGTCTGACTTACTTCACTCAGTATGATAATCCACCCATGTTGCTGCAAATGGCATTATTTCATTCTTTTTATGGCTGAGTAGTATTCTACTGTGTATATATACCACATCTTCTTTATATATTAACCTGTCGATGGACACTTAGGTAATATCTTTTTTCTTTTAAAGTAAATTGTTTTATTTTATTTATTCATTTTTTTGGCCGCACCGTGCAGCATGCAGGACCTTAGTTCCCTGACCAGGGATCGAACCCACGCACCCTGCATTGGGAGCGTGGAGTCTTAACCACTGGACCACCAGGGACGTCCCAGTAATATCTTTCTTATATTAAGCATTTTGAAGTGAGCCAAATACAGTCATCCCTCAGAATCCACGGGGGATTTGTTCCAGGACCCCTTGGATATCCAAATCCACAGGATGCTCAAGTCCTTTATACAAAATGGTGTAGCATTTGCACACAACATTGGAACACACTCCCAGATACTTTAACCCATCTCTAGATTACTTATGATACATAATACAATGTAAATGCTATGTATATAGTTGCAGAAACAATGTAAATGCTGTGTGAATAGTTGCCAGTGCATGGCAAATTCAAGTTTTGCTTTCTGGAATTTTTTTTCCCCAGTATTTTTGATCCATGGTTGGCTGAATCTGTGGAGGCAGAACCTGTGGATATGGAAGACCAACTGTACTATTGATTCATTTTAGAATGTATGTTTTTGAAATTTTAAATATTTAATACAAGTAAAAGGGATGTGTGGTGACAAAGTCCTCTCTGCCCACAGGCCTTCACCCCTCTACCCAGACACACCCACTGGGAAACATTTCTCTGTATCCTCCCAAGGGTATGTACAAGCACAAAGATACACTTCATTCTGCTTTTTACAAAAACTGTAGCATGTGTTATATTGTGTTCTACTGCTCTTTGTTGTTTTCAAATAAAAGTCTAGCTGAGGCT
Source organism: Grampus griseus (assembly GCF_964374135.1). NCBI lineage: Eukaryota > Metazoa > Chordata > Mammalia > Artiodactyla > Delphinidae > Grampus > Grampus griseus. The sequence continues at coordinate 96,317,787 of NC_139003.1, read as the reverse complement.
ATTTTGGAGATGCACTACCTTGTTCTTTTAAATTTATTTATTTATTTTTGGCTGCATTGGGTCTTCGTTGCTGCGCGTGGGCTTTCTCTAGCTGCGCTGAGTGGGGGCCACTCTTTGTTGCGGTGCGTGGGCTTCTCATTGCCGTGGCTTCTCTTTTTGCAGAGCACAGGCTCTAGGCTCACAGACTTCAGTAGTTGTGGCACGCAGGCTCAGTAGTTGTGGGGGGGCCCCAGGTTCAATCCCTGGTCTGGGAACTAGATCCCACATGCATGCTGCAACTGAGTCCACATGCTGCAACTAAGAAGTCCCCATGCTTCAACTAAGATCCCGAGTGCTGCAACTAAGACCCGGCACAGCCAAAATAAATAAATATTTAAAAAATAATTGACACATATATATCTTAAGCATATTATTTTTCCTTACAAAAGACTCTCCGATTTGTTTATTGTTTTCTTGTAAGGCCATGTCTCCTTCATGTCTGAGTTGCCTTTCATATAATGCAGAATACTACCTACCTTCTGCCAGATGTTTTATAGCTGCCTCAGCAACTCATTTAATTTCTTCCCACTGCACCACCAGGGAAGTCCCTACTTTGTTCTTTTAACAGCTGCATCCTAACTCATTACGTCAGTGATTTTTAGCCAGGAGGCACTTTGGAAATCTGTGGGCCTCTGACAGTGGATGGGGGCAATGCTGGACATGTTATAATGCCTGAGACTGCCCCACTGACTTCCAAACGTCTGGCCAGATGTTAGTGTATGCGAAAAACTCATTTATAATTATGTAAGTCTAAAGTCCATTTTACATATTAACATGAAGGGTTTGGTTTCGGGCTGCTGAAAAATCTGAATATCCGTGGCACTTCAGAGGCCTCCAACTGCTGTGTAATGGAAGGGATGCTGTGTAATTGAAGGGAAGCATAAACTTCAGAAGGGCTTAAAGGCTACTGGAATCATGTCAAAGAGCCACAGAGGTCAACTTAGAGGGGCTTGTACTAGCCAAATTTGGGATGATTTGAGCATCAAAAACAATGAGTGCAGGGACTTCCCTGGTGGTCCAGAGGTTAAGACTACAAGCTCCCAATGCAGGGGGCCAGGGTTTGATCCCTGGTCAGGGAGGTAGATCCCACATGCCGCAACCAAGTCCCAGCACAGCCAAATAAATAAATATAAAAAATAATGAGTGCAATTGTTCGTAACACGTTTAATGAAAATCCACAGTGGTAGGAGGAGGGAGAGAGAGATTAGAAGATTACTCAATTTTTCGCAACTACAGAGTAATTGACTCAGGGGAATTCCCTGGTGGTCCAGTGGTTAGGACTCCTCACTCACAGGTTCAGTCCTCGATCAGGGAACTTGGACCTTGTAAGCCACGTGGCATGGCCAAAATTATTTTTTACAAATTGATTCAGGTGAAGATCATTAACTGATGCTAAAAGAAAATAATGAGGTGAAAGGTCTGGGAGCAGGGTCTTCACACATCCCACAGGTTACCTACTCAGCAGAAAGAATATAAAGTACCTTTCCAGTGGAGCAGTCAGACCTCCTGTTGAGTCAGCATGAGATCATATGCTATCTGACAACAGGATTAAGTGCATATAGCATCACCTACAACGCCTTCCTGCATAAAATGTTGAACATGTGTCCATTCAAGCTTCTCTGCCTAATTTCCAGTTTACAGAAAATACAAGAGCCAGAGGAACAAGCAAGTAACACGAAATGGAGACCTTAGGTAGCTCCAAAATCAGGGACATTCGACGAAGTCAATGTCCTGGACTGTTTAAGGAGTTGATGTCAAAAAAAAAAAAAAAAAAAAAAAAGGCAAGAGGCCAAGACCACACAGTGTAGGACTCAATTTATATGAAATGTCCAGAAAAGGTAAATCTAGAGACAGAAAGCCAACTTGTAGTTGCCAGGGACTGGGAGTGAAAGCAGAAGGGACTGCAAATGGGCACAGGGTCTTCCTGGTGTGGTGGATTACGGTGATGGTTGCACAACTCAGTAAATTCACTAAAATTATTGTACTCTTAAAATGGTTGAATTTTATGGTGTATAAATTATCTCAATAGGCCTTTTTTAACATTAATAGAAATTACAATATGTTAAAAAGTGGAAGGACTGTTCTAGATTGAGACAAAAGAGACCTAACAATCAAATAGTGTGTGAACCTAGGTTGGATCCTTGGGGGCAGTGGGGGGGGTGTGTGGGCGGGAGAGCACATTATTAAATACATTGATTGTATGTAAATCATACCTTAATAAAGCTGATTTTAAAAACACCTCTAGGGACTTCCCTGGTGGCACAGTGGTTAAGAATCTGCCTGCCAATGCAGAGGGCCACGGGTCCAAGCCCTGGGCCGGTAAGATCCCACATGCCGCGGAGCAACTAAGCCCGTGCACCACAACTACCGAGCCCGGGCACCTAGAGCCCATGCTCCACAAAAGAAGCCACGGCAATGAGAACTCCGCACACCGCAAGAAAGACCCAACACAGCCAAAAATAAAACCACCTCCGGAACCAGTGGGGGAAATCTGAATAAGGACCGTACACTGCAGGTTGTATGGATTTTGCTTATTTTCTGAGGTGTGCTAAAGCAACTGGGTGAGCCCTACCTTATTGGATACATGGCTGGCCCTCTCTGGAAGCAGCAGCTCTCGTGCTCAGGGAAGCTGAGGCCACACTGTAATCGATTCTGCTCACCTTGCCTTGTCCTGGAGGCCTTCATAACGTAGCAGCCACTTACCCTTTCAAAACTAAATAGTATGGGGCTTCCCTGGTGGCGCAGTGGTTGCAAGTCCGCCTGCCAATGCAGGGGACACAGGTTCATGTCCCGGTCCGGGAGAATCCTACATGCCACGGAGCAGCTGGGCCCATGAGCCATGGCCGCTGAGCCTGCACGTCCGGAGCCTGCGCTCCGCAACCGGAGAGGCCACAGCAGAGAAGCCCGCGTACTGCAAAAAAACAACAAAAAAAACCTAAACAGTCTGTTTTTAGGGACACACATAGGTGATAGTGATAAACACAAAATCAGTGACCTCAAAAAAAAAAAAATGGGCCTCTTGGGAGGGACAGAGTATGCAACTGGGGAGGCCTCCCAAGGGGAGTTCTTGATCTTAAAGGAAACCATGTTCACGAACATAAAGACCTCAACTGGACCAGATTATGGCTCAGATTACCAGGTCTGCACAATGGAATGAGAAGACCTCAAATGACCATGACGGCCTCTACAACTAGCCAGGGAGAAGTTCCCTCATCTATAGACAGTTACCTGGTCACCAGTTGGTCTGGAGCAAGGCAGAGCCAGATGCCTTCTGCAGGTAGACTGTACCACACCAGGTCTGCCTGCCTTTCTCTAGCGGACTGAACTTCACAATTGAGCTGTCATAAACCCTGTACTCCGCATCTACATTCTCAAACAGCTAGATATCCCAAGAACATGGTCCAAAGACCCCTCCCCACAGAGGCTAAAGCTTGACATATTTCCCTCAAGGAGGGCCACCACAGAATACGCTCAAATTAAGCTTTGTTAAAATTAGCTGATTTTCAATTTGTTATAGTAATTTTGATGGATAACCCTAAATGTGCCAAGTGAGAATTTTCCACTGTCATCCTTAAAGGAGTACTGTTCCAACATGGTCACAATCTTGAAGTTCCACCTTTTTCCCCTGCCTGAGCCTACATCTTCCGTATTCCACTCACAGCTTGCCCTTGGGATACTCGATCAGCAAAACTTTATTCTTGGATCAGGGAAGCAAAAAAACAAGATACTTTTAAACAAACACAGCAACTGTTGTCTTAGAAGTAACGTGTTGCTGCTTAAAAATGAAATCTACATCAATACCCTAACCAAACAAGGACAGACAACGGTTGTTTAGTCTTTATTTCATAACCATAAACTTAACTTTGCAATTCAGCTAAACTTGGAGGGGAATAAGGAAAATATGGAACCCAAAGAAGTGCAATGAGAGCACAAAGATTATAGTATATTTGGAGCAGATGGGGATGAAGGGGTGCTCTCCTGAGCTACAGAAGGAATGGTCTGGTGGTTAAGATAAAACACAAGTCAAATTTATTATTAGATTTGTCCACAGTCAGCAATGGTGATCTTCTTGCTGGTCTTGCCATTCCTGGAACCAAAGCGCTCCATGGCTTCCACAATATTCATGCCCTCTTTCACCTTGCCAAAGACCACATGCTTGCCATCCAACCTGGAAACAGAAGAATGAACATTACTACCTCCGATCTGCAGGTAGTAATGAAATAGAGAGAAATAAGCAGCCTGCATTGTGCACTGAGATAAGAACAGTGTCCCACAAATCAATATAGCATACCCAAGCAAGAGAAGACCAGAAGAGTGGTTTATCCAGCTTTTAGCACTAGCTAACGCCGACTAGTTAAATACTGGAAACATTTTATCCTTTTACCTAAAAAAAAGTGTCAACACCAGATTACTTTAAGCCAGTCTAAAAAAGGTGGTCTCCAAGAGTCTCTAATCACTGTTAATCCTAATTTTAGAATGGACCCCTAAAAAAGAGCCAACAAATCACATGCTAATTAGATGAAAGCACCACTCTTAAATTCAACTACTCAACAAGGTGCCCTGTCTTGCTATTAGAGTGCCTCACTTTCTATAGTGCACTATCTAAACTTGTGACTGTTCATGCCCTTCTACTACTTTAGAGCAGGAACAGCAGGGAAAGGTTGCCTTTGCTATGTTCTGCTCTTACCACTCAGTCTTGGCAGTGCAGATGAAAAACTGGGAACCGTTTGTGTTGGGGCCAGCATTTGCCATGGACAAGATGCCAGGACCCGTATGCTTCAGGAGGAAATTCTCATCATCAAATTTCTCCCCATAAATGGACTTGCCACCAGTGCCATTATGGCGTGTGAAGTCACCACCCTGTGAACATAAAAGAGGAAGCTGTCACTTTTGGCAACACAGCTGGAAAACATGCCAAGTCTGCAAGGTTCAAACGGAAACTCAAGTTTAAACTAATTAAAAGGGTCAAGTGGAACCAAAATGGTAGAATTAACATTTTAGTTCATATATGCACTTAAAAAAAAAAAACATTTGTTTATTACAGACCACAGCAATTTAGATGGCATGGTATCAGTGCAAAATTGTCAAATAGACAAATGTAACAGAAAACAAAGTATAAAAGTAGACTGGCACCAATGCAGACAGACCATATGTGCACATCCTGAAATGTTCTGGCTCAATCCCAAATTAAGAGAACCCAAATCAGTATCAGTAAATTTCATACCTGGCACATAAATCCCGGAATTATTCTGTGAAAGCAGGAACCTTTATAACCAAAGCCTTTCTCCCCAGTGCTCAGAGCACGGAAGTTTTCTGTTAAAATAAAGTGTATATGTATATAGACACAACAGTTAAAATCAGAATACCTTTGTTAAACATTTAAAAAAGAAATAAAACTAACCTGCTGTCTTTGGAACTTTGTCTGCAAACAGCTGTAAGAGAAAATGACAGTTAATGAAAAACATCTGCTTACATATTTTGTTGCTTAGTACCCTTGTCTTTAGGGGCCTCTGAATCATAAATTCATTTTCTCACTAGAAGAGAATGCTTCTTCAGTAATTACTTTGAATCCCAAATAAGAACGGCTCCTGACAGCCTTAAGGTCCTGCGGGGTTGGGTTAGCAACATGACACCCAAAGACATGCCAAAACTCCAGAACCAGGAATGACTCAGATAGTGTGAGGCTTCTAAAAAGTGACTTAAAACTTTTATGTGTATCACACCTACTTCTAAACAGATAGATGGTCTCTCAAAGGTACATCACCTCCCCCAACTTCAACTTGAACCTAAAGACAAGAACTTTCAAGAATAGCAAGTACTCCTGCACGATCAGGGAGTAAATAGCTGTAATTTTAGTCACTGGTAATGAAAATGCTACTACCTCCAATCTGTTAACATAGCTTTATGGATTGGATGAGCAGTCACTTCTTGGTTTCCAGGTCCCTTACCTAGTAGTGGGGTAAAAAATAAAGATTGGTTTCTAGTACAACTGCTTTGAACCTTTCCTGCATATATCAAACATTTTGGCTAAAAAAGCTTAAATACCATAGAAAACGCAAGCCCTTGCATAAAGACAGTTTAAAGTACTTAATGAACTATTCCACAGATCCGTGACTTAAATCATCTACTGAAATCCCTGGATGTTTCTTAGAAGACTTACTATTTAGCTTCTAAGTACTGTATATAAAACATACGGTCTCTTAAGTATTAACGTGTCTCCAACCCTCGTACTAACTCGTTTCCCTTTTAGACCCTTACTAAAGTTAAAGCTCGCAGTGGCAGTTCCACCTCCATTCTCACCAAGGGATCTGTCAGAGCGCCTATCTCATTTCCATTAAGCCCTCTGGCTAACCTGAGACACACAAGCTACAAAGAGTTAGGCTCAGGCCAAGTTTCCACGTGGCCCCTGGCCAATTATCAGCTGACTTCGGATAAAGGTGGAGTATACATCTACTGGATGTAATATTTCTCCAGTTTTTACGTCAGGGCAAGTTTCCACATGGGCCCTTATCAATTCTTAGCTCTGACTACAGTGAGAGTGGGCTACAGACTGATCTGCATGGGGGGCTATCTAAGCTTGGGCGGAGATCCTACAACCTGATCACTGGCGGCTCTTTGAGAAGTGGTCAAAGAGGATAAAACCACTTAGGGCTACACCCCAAGACCTACCATGCTGGGTTAACTGGAACGGAATCCCATTTACCGTTTGAAGAGCCCGCCGACTTACTTAGCTACCCTGCTGTGATTACAAACTCATTAAGAAGTACCCGTAACACGCCTGAACTAATTAGGAAACCAGCGTAGAAGGCCTGCCGCTCTGCCGGTCTCGACTAGCCTGTTCTGCGCGGGGACGACCGGGAGGGGCCCGGGCGCCTCCCACCCGCCGTCACCGCAGCGGAAGGCGGGCCTCGGCGCCAGCGGAGGGAAGGCGGCCGGCACATTTCCGCTCGGGGTGGGGGCGGGGAGGGGCCTCTTTCTACATCAACCTCGCGATTTTAAAACACCCGGGGAAGCCCTCGAGCCGGCCGACCCCACACCCTTATTATAACCCAACCCTGAACTAGCAAGCGTCCTTCGGGACAACGGATGGGCTGCTATCCCCACCGGCCCTGGCGCGCCCGGCGCGGGAAAAGGCAGCCTTCAGGTGCGGCCGCCGCGTCGGCTCGAAGGAAGCGGCTTCCGAGTCCTCGAGGGCGGCCCCGGGAAGGTCGCGGCTGCCCAGGGCCGGCGCCCGCCTTCCGTCTGGGGCGTTGCCGACCCTCAGGGCCCCGCGATCCCACGCGGCGGCCAACGGCTCGCGGCCCGAGCACGTGCGCGGCCGGAAGGGCGCGGCCGCACCTCCCCCGCCCGCCCCGCCCGCCCCGCCTTTGTCTGCCCGCCGCCCCCGGCCTCCCAAAATGGCCCCTCGTCAGGAAATGGCGCCGCGCCGCCCGCGTTCCTCAGGCGGGGCGCCCGCACCCAGCCCCTCGGCCTCCCCCCCCGCCGCCCGCTCAGGCCCACCCGGCGCGCCGCCGCCCGCCCCAACCTCGAAGGAGACGCGGCCCAAGGGCTCGCCGTCGACGGCGATGTCAAAGAACACGGTAGGGTTGACCATGGTTGGGCTGCGCGGGAAGTTCCGATGTGGCGGCGTCTGCAAAGCAGCACGAGCCCCACCGCCCGCCTCTTTTATAGCCGGTTCAGGCCCCGCCCATGGCCGGTCGCGCGCCTCGTCTCTGGCCAATCGCGACCGTGGGTCAGTCGAAGTGACGGTGTGCCTGGGCCTATGGGTGGAGATGGCGCCGGAGAGGAGGGACGGGAGACGCGCGTGCGCGCTGGCAGATGCAGGCAGGTTCCCGCCCGCCGCTTCGGTCTCCGCGCTGCGGTGTGGGGTCGCGCTGAGGCGACCGGGTTGGGGACGGGACTTGGAGACCGCCCTGGTGGGCCGGTTGGGTCGGTGGGAGCCCGAGAGACATGCACCTGCCTGGGCCCGCGGCCAGGACGTCTTCCCATCGCGCAGAGGGGGCAACTGAGGCAAACGCAGGCCTCAAGGTCGCGCCGCCCGCCAAGGTCGCTCGGGGTCCAGGGCCCATGCCGCTGTGGGAGGCCAGGTGGCTTTGGGCATCACCATTTTCCCACTGCAGATGAGGATGAGGCGCAGCCGCCGCCCTCTCTCCCTTCCCCCTTTCTCCCCTAGTCTGAAAGGTTATGAAATGCTTCCAAAATACCCTACTTTCCGAAAATATCTTGCACACTCTGCTTGAATTTTCTCCAGGAGGAAGACGTTAAAACAAGAGCCTGTCACTTCCCTGATAGTGCAGTGGTTAAGAATCGCCTGCCAATGTGGCGAGGTGGGTTTGAGCCCTGGTCCGGGACGATCCCACATGCTGTCGAGCACCTGAGCCCTTGCGCCACAACTGCTGAGCCTGTGCTCTAGAGCCCGCGAGCCACAACTACTGAGCTCACATGCCACAACTACTGAAGCCCGGGCGCCTAGAGCCTGTGCTCCGCAGCAAGAGAAGCCACCGCAATGAGAAGCCCGCGCGCTGCCACAAAGACCCAACGCAGCCAAAAATAAATAAATTTATTTTTTAAAAAAAGAAAAGTGAACTCCCTTAGGCAAAGATATTAATAATACTTTTATTACTAGTACTAAATGCACTTATATGGCCCTGGTCTTTTGTTCGGAAAACCTTGAAAAGAAAATTTATATATCCTTTGACATTCAGAATGTTATTTAGTATCTCCAAAACCAGGATAGGGTTGTGAGAAGCAAATGAGAGTCCTTATGAAAGATGAAATCCAGTGTCTGGCATCATGCCATCGTTATTAATAATGGCATTGTGAGCCTGCATCTGCTCAGAATTTATAAGAGTGCGGTTTTGTTCTCACAACCACCCCAGAATCCCCATTTACAGATGCGGAAAGTGAGCATCCTTCATGTTAAGTAGCTTGCTCAGAGTAACCAGCTTAGGAGTATTAGCAAAGCCAGAACTAGCAACTGCTTTTTTGCCCATTCCCCAGCACCGGTGCTTTCTGACCTTGAGGAAGCTGCTTGTCCTTATCTGACACTGAAAAAATGACCCGAGGCCCTCAGGCATAAACTCCCTCAACTTCTCTCTCCTCCACTCTGAACCTTAAAGCAGTTAGGAACCCCTCCTAAGAAATAAATGAATGAATAATAAGGTCGTCACTTATGACTTCCCTCACATTACTATTCAGGGCCCTCCCTTCTCTTCACCATCATCATAGTCTCTCACTCACTTCTTCTACCAAGAACTCAGAGGGGCACCCTCCACCTGCGAGGGCTAGAGGCAGTGAGGGGAAGCCAGGTTATGTCCTCTGCAGGCCCCAAAGACGGGGGTCTCTGTGGCAGGCACGCAGGCGTGGCCAAAAGGATCCTGTCTGCAGCCAGGCCAGCCTGGGCATTACTGACCTGAGTTAGGTGGTAAAATGTGCAGTAGTTTTTTGTTTTGTTTTGTTTTTCTCTCTCTCTGTCTCTTTGACTTATGTATGCATTTCTTTTTCTTGCTGCACTGTGCGGCGTGTGGGGATCTTAGTTCCCCAAACAGGGATCGAACCCTCACCCTCGGCAGTAAAAGCATGGAGCCCTTAACCACTGGACCGCCAGGGAATTCCCTGCATTTTCTTTTTTAACAGCTTTTAACAAATGAATTTCATGGTATGGAAGCTTTATTGAGATGTAGTTTACATACCATGAAATTCACTTGTTTTAAGCGTACAATTCAGTGACTTTTTAGCAAATTCAGAGCAGTGCAGATATCACCACAATCTAATTTTAGAACATTTCCCTCACCCAGAAAGAACCTTGTGCCCATTTTTAGTAACTCCCTGTTTCCACCCAATAACTGCTTTTAAAATTGTGTAGTTAAAAATTGATTTAGACTTGTGGTTTCAAATGGAAATATTAAAGTTTATATATTGCATTTTTTTTCTTTTATTTTTGGCTGCATTGGGTCTTCGTCGCTGGACGCAGGTTTTCTCTAGTTGTGGCGAGCGGGGCTACTCTTCGTTGTGGTGCATGGGCTTCTCATTGTGGTGGCTTCTCTTGTTGCGGAGCATGGGCTCTAGGCGCATGGGCTTCAGTAGTGTGGCACAAGGGCTCAGTAGTTGTGGCTCATGGGTTCTAGAGCGCAGGCTCAGTAGTTGTGGCGCACAGGCTTAGTTGCTCTGCGGCATGTGGGATCTTCTCGGACCAGGGATCCAACCCATCTCCCCTGCATTGGCAGACGGATTCTTAACCACTGGGCCACCAGAGAAGTCCCTACATATTGCATTTTAACATTTAAGAGAACTTTAGGTTCAACCTATTTAAAAGTTTATCAGAATTGTTTAATGCCCAGGGAGGTTTTTTCATTGTTAATTTGGACAATGAAGTACTTTAAAAGGAAACCAAATGTATTACATCTATAAATGCAGTTTAAATATTTGAAGATATATTAAAAGAGTTCAAATCTGCCATACCTATAAAGAGACAAATATTATGTGTAAGCCGAAGAACTATGTTTTAAATTGTAGTTTAATACATTAAATATCAGTTGTTAAAATATAACAAAATAACTCCTGAGTAGTCTTGCTACATAAGAAAAGATGCAGGGCTCCAATTCTTACGTCAGGGGACCCAGAGGACTTTACTCCTCACCCCGCCACCCCGTCCTCAGCTCCAGCCCCATCACTTCACAGCTTCACAGGTGCCACCACCTCCCTTCCCCTCCCGCATCCCCCAAGTTCATGTTCAAGATCGTCTGACTGCCCCAAAGACTAAGGAAGGGGGAGAAAAAGAAAAGGGCAGAAGGCTCGGGAGTGGAGCCATCACAGCCTTGTTTGCAAAGCTTTCCCAGGAGCCCCACCCAGCGGCTTTCACCCTTGGCAGCAGGAATCCAGGAAGATGAATATTTTGATCTGGGCACATTGCCACCTGAGCCACCCGGCTTCTGATAGTAAGGAGGAAGGCAAGATGGCTGCTTTGGGGAGACAGCAGGCGACATCCGAGGCAACAACTATTGCTGACCCAGCAGAAAAGGGATGGACTGGGAGAGACTGGGAGTTCTCAGCTCTTAGGAAACCTGCACATCAGGACACAGGGAGAAACCCACCTCAGCCTGGCCTGGGGGAGGACCACCCCCCCAAACGTTGGATTTGAGGGCAGGGCGGGACCGGGGTGGGGCTGCATCTGCTTAGTGAAGCCCAGATCATTCCCAATCTCCCTGGATCACCCCAGATCACCGGAGGCTGGGAAAGGTGGTGTCTGGTGTTCTCACATAAGGTGGGGAATTTCCCTAACACAGAAAGGGGCACAGTAACCAAAAAAGGGGGAAATGAGGCCTAAGTTAGTTAATTCAAGATTCCAGAAAATATCGGGTGCCATTATTACGATCATTATTTAATTCTCATAGCAGTCCTTTGAAGTAGATACTATTATTTTGATTTTTTTTTTTTTTTTGGCGGCGCTGCATGGCACGGCATGCAGGAATCCTGACCAGGGATGGAATCCTGACCAGGGATGGAACCCGTGCCCCCTGCAGTGGAAGCATGGAATCCTAACCACTGGACCACCAGGGAATTCCCTATTTTTCCTATTTTTCACAAGAGGAGACAGAAGCTCAGAGAAGCTGAGTAACTTCCTCAAGCTCACACAGCTGCGAAGAGGTAGAGCCAGATGTCCATTCTACCTGGTTTTGGGCCCTGTGCGCCTCACCACCATGCCACATCCTGAAATTTAAAAAAATTATGGTAAAATATACATAACATAAAGTTTACCATTTTCACTATTAAGTGTACCGTTCACAGGCATTAAGTACATTCCTATTATTGTGCAGCATCCCCACCATCCATTCCAGAACTTTTTCATCTTCCCAAACTGAAACTCTGTCCCCACTGAACACTAACTCCCCATCTCCTCCCCCAGCTCCTGACACCCACCATTCTTCTGCTGCTTGTCTCTATGAATTTGCTTGTTCTAGGAACTCCATGTGAGTGGAATCATACAATATTTGTCCTTTTGTGACTGGCTTATTTCACTTAGCCTAATGTCCTTAAGGTCCATGCATGTTGTAGCATGTGTCAGAATTTCCTTCCTTTTAGTAGCTGAATAATATTCCATTGTTTATCCATCCTTCCATCAATGGACACTTGGGTTGCCTCCATCTTTTGGCTATCGTGACAAATGCTGCTATGAACATGGGTGAATCCTTTCTTTCAATCTTTTTGTGTATATACTGTGAAGTGGAATTGCTGAATCAGACAATAATACTGTTTTAATTTTTTAAGGAACTGCCATACTGTTTTTTTAATTAATTATTTATTTATTTTTGGCTGCGTTGGGTCTTTGTTGCTACGTGCGGGCTTTCTCTAGTTGGCGGTGAGTGGGGGCTACTCTTCTTTGCGGTGCACAGGCTTCTCATTGCGGTGGCTTCTCTTGTTGAGGAGCATGGGCTCTAGGCACACGGGCTTCAGTAGTTGTGGCACGCGGGCTCAGTAGTTGTGGCTCATGGGCTTTAGAGCACAGGCTCAGTAGTTGTGTTACACGGGCTTAGTTGCTCCGCGACATGTGGGATCTTCCCGGACCAGGGCTCGAACCCGTGTCCCCTGCCTTGGCAGGCGGATTCTTAACCACTGAGCCACCAGGGAAGCCTGCCATACTGTTTTTCACAGCAGCTGCACCATTTTACATTCATACCAGTTTCTCCACATCCTCACCAGCACGTTATATTTTCTGTGTGTTTGTTTTTATAATAGCCATCCTAATGGGTGTGAGGCAGTACTTCATTGTGGTTTTGACTTGCATTTCCCTAAGGATTAGTGATGCTGAGCATCTTTTCTTGTGTTTTTGGCCATTTGTGCGTCTTCTTTGAACAGAGAAACATCTATTCAAGTCTTACCTATTTTTCAATTGGGTTGTTTGGCTTTTTGTTGTTGAGTTTTAGGAATACTTTACATATTCTTGATATTAATCCCTTAACATATATGTGATTTGCAACTATGTTCTCCCATTCTGTGGGTTGCCTTTTCATTCTGTTGATAGTGTCATGATTTTTTTTTTTTTTTTGAGCGCCCAGGTGGTATCCATTGGCTGGGTCTCAACTTTGGCTGCGTGATAACTCACACTCAGTTTTGACGTGTGTGTGGGTCTGACCACCAAGGGAAGGTCAACATTACTCACAAAGCTCAGTTCTCCAAATTCCTGGGGTGATTTCAGCAAAGTTCCTGTGGTGACCATCCTGGCCTCCTCCTCTAATGCTGAAGGTGGAACTACAGCAGGTGAAGACAGAACCAGGAGGGGAAACTGAGGCAGAGACCATTCAGTCCTCTGTCCAAGAGCAGCTACATCATGTATAGAGCCCATAGCAAAATGAAATGTGGGGCCCCTTATTCAAAAATGGTCAAGGAAAAAAAAAAATGGTCAAGGATTCCAAGACAGGGATGGCAGAGCATTAAACCAAGCACAGGGCCCTTCTGAGCACGGAGCCCTGCGTGGCTGCATGCGTCGCTGGCCCTGCCACTGCCTTTGGTGGCAAACCGTCAATCCCTGGGAGCCCTAGACACAGGGGACTTTACACTCACCCCCTGGCTCTTTTCCAAGAGTCATCACCAAGTGCTCATGAGGAAGACGGGAGGCTGGTCCAGGAGATGGAGAAGACGCCCTGAGGCTCTGGGGGAGGAGCAGGGTCCTGAGAGACCCTCCAAGGACAGGGGCTCTGCAGTAAGCACCTGGGAGTGACTGTCTGCCCTGGGGGATCATGAGTAAGACCTGGCCCGAGGGTCAGGCACATGGCGCTACTGGAGGCTGAGGGTGGACATGCCAGGCCCTACACCGTGTACCAGTGGGGGTGTGTCAGGAGAGCTGAGACCTCCTGAAGGACAGGCACATGGGGCCTCTGAGAGCAGGGGGATCAAGAGAAACACTACAGGTGTCCCCAGGCCACACCGACTGCCAGGCAATGGCCGTCGACCACTGAGGAGGTGAAAGAGCAGGGTGAGACCACCCGCCAAGGTGCTGGGGCACCGGGCCTGCCGCAACAGACCCTCACACACTCAGATGCCAGCGCTGCTAAAGGAAGGTCTGATCCTGCTGCCTGTGCTGAGCTGAATCTAAAGCAGCAACAAAGTCCGGACTCAGCTCACCCCCAGGCCAGATGGGCTGAGCCCAGCACCAACAGCCAACACAGAAGGATGTGCCGTTTCCTGGGCATCCAACTCTTTACTTCAGCCTCTGCTATTCTTTACACATTGTGCTTGGTATTCAGTGACAAATCCTTCCTGCCTGACTGCCTTTGAACTGGGGCACTGGCTTTTTCCTGTCTTTGGACTGGAACTTACACCGTTGGTTCTCCTGGGTCTCCAGCTTGCTGACTCACCCCACAGATCTTGGGGCTTGTCGGCCTCCATAATCAGGTGAGCTAATTCCTTATAATAAGCAAACAAACAAATATGTATATCTCCTATTGGTTCTGTTTCTCTGGAGAACTCTGACTAAATGTAGACACCAAAAACAAAAACAAACAAACCCCAAGATAATGTGACCCATCATCTAGAAAGGCAACAATCAATAGAACCAGACCCAGACATAGCCTGTGTTATAAGACAAGAGACTTTAACCATGGTAAATGTGTAACAGGATATACTGCAAAGGGTGGATGATGTCACGATAGGTGAGATTTTCAACAGAGAGATAGAAACAATAAAGAAGAGCCAGGGCTTCCCTGGCGGCGCAGTGGTTGAGAGTCCGCCTGCCGATGCAGGGGACGTGGGTTCGTGCCCCGGTCCGGGAAGATCCCACATGCCGCGGAGCGGCTGGGCCTGTGAGCCATGGCCGCTGAGCCTGCACGTCCGGAGCCTGTGCTCCGCGAAGGGAGAGGCCACAACAGTGAGAGGCCCGCGTACTGCAAAAAATAAATAAATAAATAAATATGTGGTTTTCCCATGCAAGGAAACCAGAGACCACTGGGAAAATGCCCGACCAAAGGTCGGAGGCAGGGAAAGGGCAAGGTGAGCCCCGAACAGCTTGGGCCAGAAAGCAAGAGTATTCAAGTCCAAATGGGTCGAGGAGCCAGGGTACCACCTGTCAAACTCGGGTCAATTTAAGTATCAAGAAGAATAATGAGAGTAGTTACGAGACATTGGACAGAAACAAATCCAAGTCCACAGTGATTCTAAATAACAAGTGTATGTATGGTGGGGTCGCTCTTCACAGAATTCCAGGCAATGCATATAGAAGGAAAGATCAAAGGAGGAAAATCACTTTGCAGTGCAATCATGGGCATCGTCAAGGACCCTCAATGGGGGCTAAAACCATGTTGAAATCATGCTGAATGTCCTTACTCTGCAGCCCACTTACAAATACAGTAGGGGAGAGGCCCCTTCACCAAGGGAGGCTGCTGGTTACCACTGAAAATAGCCAATGATGAGACAGCTGATCTTACAATGCAACGAGGCCGCTTGGGCAGGACTCCAGACTCTTGAGGGGCCCTAGACACAGCAGATGTCTTCCTGGACTCCATGCACACAGAGGACTTCTGACAGACCGTATAGGGGTCCTTCCTGCTTTCCACCTGTTTAGGCTGTTTGTTTCTTTTAAAGTCAGTAACAATAATTAAGAATCGTATTTACAAATAATATGTAAGGTACCAATTGTTTAACAGACTTTTTAAAAAGAAACTTTTTAAAGAACAGTTTTAGGCTCATAGGGAAATTGAGGAGAAAGTACAGATATCTCCCATATATCCCCTGTTCTCCACCCCTGCCCCTGGCCAACCTCCCCCATTATCATCATCCCCCACCAGAGTGGTGCATTTGT
Organism: Grampus griseus; assembly: GCF_964374135.1. Classification (NCBI taxonomy): domain Eukaryota; kingdom Metazoa; phylum Chordata; class Mammalia; order Artiodactyla; family Delphinidae; genus Grampus; species Grampus griseus. The sequence continues at coordinate 96,301,955 of NC_139003.1, read as the reverse complement.
TACGACTGATGAAACTACACTGACGCATTATAGCCACCCAAACCTGCCGTTTACATTAGGGTTCTCTCAGTGTTGTATCGATACATTCTATAGGTTTTGACAAATGTATAATGACATGTACCCACCATTACAGTATCATGCAGAGTATTTTCACTGCCCTAAAAATCCTCTGTGCTCCACCTGTTATCTTTCAGCCCCCAACTCCTGGCAACCACTGATCTTTTTACTGTCTCCATAGTTTTGCCTTTTCCAGAATGTCATATAGTTAGAATTATACAGTATGTATTCTTTTCAGATTGGCTTCTTTCACCTAGTACTATGCATTTAAGGTTCCTCTATGTCTTTTAAAATTTTTTTATTGAAGCATAATTGATGTGCAATATAACAAAAGTTACTGGTGTACAACAGACAGCTCATTTCTTTTTAGTGCTGAATAAGATTCCATTGTCTGGTTGTACCACAATTTATTTATCTCTTCACCTATTGAAGGGCATCTTGGCGGCTTCCAGATTTTGGCAATTATGAATAAAGCTGCTATAAACATCTGTGTGCAGGTTTTCGTGTGGACATAAATTTTCCACTCCTTTGTATAAATACCAAGGAGCCCGGGGACTTCCTTGGCAGTCCAGCGGTTAAGACTGCGTGCTTCCACTGCAGGGGGCATGGGTTCGATCCCTGGTTGGGGAACTAAGATCCCGTGTGCCATGTGGCCAAAAAAATTTAAAAAAATAAACAGGGAGCCCAGCTGCTGGATTGTATGGTAAGAGTATGTTGAGTTTTATAAGAAACCACCAAACTGTCTTCCAAAGTGGATGGACCATTTTGCATTCGCACCAGCAATGAATGAGGGTTCCTGTCGCTTTCGTGTTTTATTTTTTATCATGAGTGTGTATTTACTGTACAAAAGCAGTGTTTCCTGCTCATGTTGCAAGGAAATCAAGCAGACGGTGACACTGTTGGCAGGTGACGGCTGCTCCACCGAGGCCTCTGCTGTCTTGGGCTCCTGCGGAGAGGGTGGGGGAGAAAAGAGCAGACAGAGACCAGCCGCCAGAAACCTCGGGCTCTGTGGTCCTGTGCGGGCTCAGTCAGGAGGAGTTTTGGCTATAGACAGAAAATACCACACAACGCTGGCTCCGGCCACATGGACCTGTTTTGACATCAGCAGGGTCGGTTCTCCAGTCCTGCTGGCATCACCAGAGCTTGCACCACCCCGCTCCACCTCGTGGTCAAATCCTGACCGCCATCCACATCCAGCCACAGGAAGGAAGAGCAGTATGGAGAAGGTGGCCCCGTCGCAGTCAGCCAGTGTCCCAGCACCCAAAGGGGGCCACGAGGAGCTGCAGAGGAGCTGGGAAGGGAGCTGCTTCTGTGGGGGGGCGGGCAGGGGTCCAGCTAGAGAGCAGGGTCACTGTGCCTGGATCTAGCTCTGCCACCAGCCATCGAAGCAGATGGCCGAACTCTTCCTCAATCAAACCAGCAAATGCTCCCTGGACACCTGCTGAGTGTCCTAGAGTGGCCCTGCAGGGCACAGTCCCTAGCAGGGGACAGTCACAAGCTGAGTGGAGAAGATGCCGGCAGAAGCTCTGCGTGCTTGCGAGGCGCTTGGCGGTGAGCAGACGCGGCGGCCCTCGGGGAGAATGGGCCAGGCCGCATGTACCTCCAGAAGACAGCTTTACATCCAGCCCATTCGTTCCTGCCTTAATCTCTTTGACAAATGTTTTGGGCACCGGAATAATCCAGGACGCAGGAGAGATCTGCTCCCTGCCCTCATGGAGTTCACTGTCTCATGGGGAAAACAGATTAAAAACTTATATGATCTCCTCTGACCAAGAATGTTTAACCACGCTCTAGACTTCCCTTGTAAGTGACAGGACACACAGGGGATAAAGGAGAAAGTGAACAATGCCAGGAGGGAACAACCAGGTGAATGTGGGACATTCTATAAGGTGAATTGACTGAACTGTTAAAAAAAAAAAAAAATCAATGTAAGGGGGAAAAAAAGGCCAAAGACTGTTCTAGATTGAATGAGACTAATAACCAGTTGCAAAAGTGAACCTTGATGGAATCAAGGAAGCTTGATGGATTGCAAAAAAAAAAAAAAAGAAGTGATAAAAGGCATTTTAGGACAAATGGGACCTTTGAATATAATAGGTGAAGCTATGGAATTACTGTTCGTTTTCTTAGGTGTGATAATGGTAACGTGTTTATAACAGAACATTCTTGTTTTTCCAAGATGTGTGCTGAAGTATTTAGAGATGAAGTGTGGGGACTTCCCTGGCGGTCCACTGGTTAGGACTCTGCGCTTCCACTGCAGGGGGCGTGGGTTTGATCCCCAGTAGGGGAACTAAGATCCTGCATCCTGCATGGTGCGGCCAAAAAAAAAAGTAGGGATGAAGTGTCTCTCTGCAACTTACTTTCTGAAGCTGGCAACAAAAAAAGCGAGTGTGTGCATTAAAAAATACAGATATATGGAGGGAGTGAGAGGGAACAGTAAAGCAACAGGGCAAAATATTGACAGTTGGTGAATCCAAAGGTGGTGTGGATGTTCACTGTACTATGTTTTAACTTCACAAAGATAAACTATAATTGTCTGTAATTGATCAGCTACAATGGGGACCATGACAGCAACCCACAGGTGAACCATGGCCAGAGCAAGACGCTCCGACTCATTCTGGAAACAGAGCTCCCTGGGGAAGGGGCAGTTCAACCAAAGCCTAAGCTAGGGTAAGACACTGAGAAACCTGGAAATCTTCAGACGGGGTGGGGAGTGGGGAGGCAGAGGTGCTGGTCTCTGTGGCCGGGAAGCCTGGCTGGAGGAGGTGAGGCCAGGCTGGGCTGGCTTTGGGCTAAGGAATGTGGACCTCATCCTGGGGCACCTGGGGGCCACCTGCACCCCCTTCTGAAAACTGACCCCTCTCTCAGGAAGCGCTCATGATCCCACTCTAGTCACGGGGGCCCCCCTAGCTGAGCCAACCAGAGCCAGACCGGAAAGCAAACAGACGGTCAGTGCCTTTCTGTGGTGAGTCAACTTGAGCCAGGCTTGGAAGCTCAGGTCTGGAGAACAAACCTTTCAGAAGGGGAGGAATGCCATCCTGGGGTGTGCCTGCCCATGTCCAGCTGTCCCTGACATTGACCAGGTTCTTGGCCTTCCCCAATCAGTAGCAATTGACCAGAGGCCAGACAAGAAATTCAAGCAAGGCTTTACTGGGGCCCCTGCTGCAGCAGCGGGGAGAGAGAACAAGTAACAGGTTCCCCTGCCCGCTCTCCTAGGCGGGGCCAAGCTGGTCCCTTACATGGGGTGAGGGTAGGGGTGTGTCCAGGGGCCCAGCTTAGGTGGTCTGCCCAGCCCTTTGGTGGTGCTGTGCGCAGGCGGCACGCACAGTACCCTGCTTTTGCTTCTGACACCGTTTTTGCTCCTGGCTCTTCAGAAGTGGCAGTTGGGGGTTTTTTTGGGTCTTTTTGTCCATAATTTGCCCCAAGATGGTCCCGAGTGGGTCATGGTCACTTGCAACCTGGGTCGTGGCTAACACCCCATGGAGAGAGTTTCAGCAGAGGAGCACCCTGGCCAGAAAGAGTTGGGTGTCGGAGGCTGGGGAGCAGTGTTAATCACTGCTAGTCATAACTAGGAACAACTTACAGTTAAATGAAAATAAAAACATGAGCTTTAAGGGTCAGTTAACCCAGGGGTGCAGACCTATGATTCACTTATATCAGGTTCAAGACCAGGCCATATTCACCTCTGGTGACAGAGGCCAGAGCAGCAGTAGCTGAGGGGGTGGGGGGAATGGTGGAAACATCTGTCTTCACCTGGACAGCAGTTCCACAGGTGTATGACCTTACAGAACTCAGTTCTGTATGTCAGCTTAAAAAAGTGGATCAGGCCAGTGGCCAATGACTCCCAACACAAAAGGTTAAACAGTAAGAAAAAGAAAAGAAAAAAGGCTTCAGCAGTCCCTGGGCCCATGAAACACTCCCTTGATCCTGTCTAGAGACTTCTCCCTCCAGCCATTGCCGCAATGTCCTTGCTTCTCTCGTAGAACCCGTGGCAGGCAGGATGAATGGTCTCAGGGACCACCCAAGCTTGAAAGGTTGTTAAGGAGGACAGGGCTGCAGGGGGTAGAGCTGAGGGGGCAGGGGTGGCAGCCCCTTGCTGCAGGGAGAGGACACAGGCCACCGAGCCTGGAGCGAGAGAAGGCCAGGAACATGGCAGTGCTGCTGGCAGGGAGCTGCCGAGAGGAAACACTCAGGAAGTATTCCCTCCTCTGCAGTGTTTACAAGAGTGGGATAAAGATTGGTATAAGCCTTTAAATGGTAGCATTCACCCATGAAGGCATCTGGTCCCAGACTTTTCTGTGTTGGGGGAGGTTTGATTATTGATTCAATCTCCTTACTTGTAGGTCTGTTCATATTTTCCGTTTCTTGTTGGGTCAGTTTTGGTAATTTGTATTTCTCGGAATTAGCCCATTTCATCTAAGTTATCTAATTTGTTGGTGCACGATTGTTCATAGTATTCTCTTATCCTTTTAAGGTCAGTAGTAATTTCCCCAAGTTTCATTTCAGATTTTAGTCATTTGTTTCTTTTCTTTTAGTCAATCTAGCTTAAAGGTTTGTTCATTCTGTTGCTTTTCAAAGAAACAACTTTTGCTTACGTTGATTCTCTATTGTCTTCCTATTCCCTCTGTTTAATAGTTATTTCCTTCTGCAAGCTCTGGATTTAGTTTCTTTTTTCTACTGCCTTCAGTCCTAGTTAGGTTAACTGAGTTCTTTTTTGCTACTTCTTTTTTTGTAGTCATTCATTCATTCAGCTGTGCTGGGTCTTAGTTGCGGCATGCAGAATCTTTACTTGGGCATGCGAACTCCCAGCCACAGCAGGTGGGATCTAGTTCCCTGACCAGGGATCCAACCTTAGCCCCCTGCACTGGGAGCATGGAGTCCTAGCCACTGGACCACCAGGGAAGTCCCTCTTTTTAAATGTAGACGTTTACAGCTATAAATTTCTCTTTACCACTGCTTTCATTGTGTTTTAGATTTTGGTGTGTAGTGTTTTATCTTGTAATTTATTTGTGATTTCTCCTTTGACCCTCTGACTGTTGAAGTGTGTTCATTTACACACATTTGTGAGTTTTCATTTCCCTTCTCTTATCTAGCTTCATTCCACTGTGGTCAGAGTAGGTACTTTGTATGATTTCAATCTTGGTAATTTATTGAGGCTTGTTTTGCGGCCTAACGTGTAGTCTCTCCTGGAGAACGTCCCACATACACTTAAAAATAACGTGTATTCTGCTGTTGTTGGGTGTTCTGTGTGTCTGTCAGGCCTAGGTAGCTTTTTAAGTTGCATATTTGGTACGTTCGTAAGGATATATAACACAAAGCATAAGGTGAAAACCCGTGAAACCACCGCTCCCCTTGAGGGTCAGAACACCACTGCCACTGTCACTCTCCCCAGACGCACCCCTGTGCTGTCCCCACAGGGGGCACTGTGTTGACCGCCTTGCTTTCCTTCCTGTTGCACATGTGCGGATCCCATGAAATGCAGACCTGGTGTTGCACTTTATAAAAAGGGCATCACACCGCGTGAACTCCCACACCTTGCTTTCATCCCTCACTGTTTGAGGTGGCCACGGTGACGTCGGGGCTGAGGCGCCGCTCAGACCTTTCCCGACCTCTCTGTGGGTGTAGCCCGAGCAGCCCATCTCCCGATCTCTCCACTCTACCCAGCACATCACAGGCCAAGGGTGCACAGCTGCCCCACACAGTGGGACAGCGCTCCCAGCTGTGCCTAACATCCCCCAGAAAGGAGCCCCCCACCCCCTGGGGGTGGGCTCTGCTGGGTCTGGGCTTCTGGGCAAACCCCGGGACCTGCCTCTTTGCTCTCTGCAGCACTGGGGGCGCCGTTCCTCCCTCAGCCTCTCTCCACTTCCGTTCCCTCAGCCAGAAAAGCCAGAAGCAAGGCTGCAGAGGGACAGAAGGCCCACACCTGGGGTTCCAAGATGTCAGCGGGCAACATGGAGCCCGCCCACACCGGACGCTCCCCCCGCGGCAGGTGTCCGGGGGCGCCCTCCCTCCTCCCCCAAGGGACACATAAGCCTTTTCTGCTGGACAGGAAGGCCCTCGGGGAGGCTCAGGCAGCTAGCACACAGACGAAGGCACTCGGTCCGGCACCTCCTGAGGCCTCTGGCCCCATAGCTGGCTCCCTGCCTGAGGCAAGCCCACACAGTGACGTGGTGGCAGATGCATCTCCCAGCCCTGGTGACACTTCACCAAACAGCTCTCCTGCCAAAGCCAACTTGGGAAATTCCAGGGACAAGGAAATTTACCCGGGGTTGCTAACAGCTGGGCCTTGGCTTGGAGCAGGGAGCCCCGCCCAGGCACAGGACGCAGGTGGAGCAGGAAGGAGGGACTCGCCAGGTCCACCACGAGGGAGTCCTTTAATAGAGACGGGCGGACAGGGAACACAGCTCGGCCCTGCACCTGCAGTGCGGCGGCTCCTCCCCCACCTGGCGTGGCCCCAGGGTGGACACGGGAGAGGTGTGGTTTTAAAAAACACAGCGAGACCAATTCTTCACTTTCACAGAGAAGGGGAGCTTGGGGGAGCCGAGTCCGAGCCCCGCCTCCAGCAGGAGAGAGCTTGCCGCCCCCCCCCCCCACCGCTGTCTGCACACGGCCAGGGCAGGAGCCCCGGCTGCACAGAGGCCCAGCCACCCTACATCTGTCAGCGTTTCTACGCTAGGTACACTGTTGTGCTGTAGAGGCCCCACCCCCAGCGTCAGCCTGAAGCCTCTGGTGGGAGGAGGGACACCCCCAGCCCCTGCCACAGGAGGCTGGGCGAGACAGGGCCCCGGGACAGAGCAGCCCCGCTCCTCACCGGCCCAGGGCCAAGGGGTCATTGAAGTAAAAAGGTCAACGGTGGACAAGATGCAGGCCGGTGAGAGCAGGCAGGGGTCGGGGGGCCAGGGGCGGCAGGTGTGCATGAACCAGGCAGGGCTGGACAAGCATGGGTGGGGTGCGGATGGGGCAGGGACAAGGGCGGGGCTGGGGATCTCATCAAAAACAGTTCTGCAGCTGCAAACTGGGCCAGCGAGCACCACCACCCAGGGGTCCCCTCCCAGCCAGTGCAGGGCCGCCTCCAGCCTCCAGGGCCAGGCGTCGGGGCGCGTCCTGGCTCCAGGTGTACGTGTGGGGAGGGCCGCTGGTGTCGGGGGGGCCGGGCTGGAGAGGAGGGTGTGTGACATCTGTGGGCATGTCCCCGTCGGCCAGGTGGTCAACAGGATCAGTTGTTCTCGAAGAGAGAGAGCAGGTCGTCATTGCTGTTTGTGGGGAGGTCGGGTGGGCCCAGGTAGGACAGCAGCTCGTCAGGGTTAGTCAGTTCTGGGAGCAGCTGAGGACAAAGCAAACCCGCCAGCTTTGGGCCTGGGTCCCCAGCCGGGATGCGGCACACCCCTCACCCCGACACAGGCTGGCACTGGAGCCCCTCAGCCTGCTCTGCACAGGGGCTCTTCCAGCGAAAGACTGCTCTGTGACCAGGAATCACCTGTGACAAGCTGTTCAAGGACAACATGGGACACCCAGGACCGTGAGGGGTCCCTGACGTGAACAGGGCGAATGCAGAAGGTGGGATCCCACTCCCTGGGATTTTCTGCTTTGAGCTGTGCTTTCTACATTTTTTCACGTTGAACTTTGTATTCATTTACCATGGTCAAGAGACAGTCACCTGTCTTTTTTGCACTGAGTCTGGCTCACATACCACCTGTGAGTCAGACAGGTCAAATCAGACCCTAAGGCCAGGGTCACCAGCTACAAGCCAAGTCTTCTCGGGGACTCTGCCCATGCCACGGTGGCACCCAGGTCCCCAGGGCCACATGTCTGGACACAATCACCCACGGCTACTCTGGATACCTCACACTCGTCAACAAAAGCGCTGACGTCACCCGACCAGCTCTCCCTGCGTCTGGAAGTCACGGTGGTATCACTGTCCTCCCTTCTATGAAGCATGTGGACCCTGGGATGACAGATAAGCCACACCCCAGCCCCGGCTCCAAGTGCTCCCCAGCACGGGGCCCAGTACTCACGTCCAGGCCCGGTTCCGGGGCCTCCCCTGCCCCAGACACGGGGGGCCCCATCATGCCTGTGGCAGCACTGAAGGCCAGCTCACCGATGGGACCCGAATTCACCGGGCCCAGGGGCTGCCGGGATGCCGGGGGAGGGTTTGGATGGTGCAGCTGGGGCCCTGGGGGGCCTCCAAGGTTGGGGGCGTGCAGCCCCGGAGGCCCAGGGTTATGGGCCGGGTCCAGGTGACCCGCTGGTGCCATCTGAAGGAGGAGAGAAGAACCTAGTAAAATGGCCCAGGGGCTCTCCGGGTGGACAGCTCGTCAGCCCCCCGCCTTGGCACTGACCTGGCCTGGGAGGCAGGGGGCAGATCTCTCCGGTGTCAGGAGGCTGCTGGGAATGTCGGATTGATAGGAGACAGGGGGGGGCCCCGGGGTGAACTCAGCAAGGGTCGGGGTGCTGGGCGTGGTGGGCGGGAAGGAGTCGGGGAACGTCCCGGGTCCCAGGAAGCTGGAAGCTGAGAGAGGAGAGCCAGGGGGCTCATGCCGGTAGAGCACGGAAACAGGCCAGCCACAGCGTGGGCAGGACTCACTGAGCTCACCCAGAGAACGTCTGACTTTACGAACTTGCTATTCGGCAAAGGGCATTTCTTCTCATTGCTGCTGGGGGAGCTGGCTGATGACACTGCCAGGAGGCTGCGAGGGGACAGGAATGGGACCCACCGCACCCAGACACTCCCGCACGCGTGGTCGGACGGTGCCGGTCCATGGAAGTGTGCCAGCACAGACCTTTGTTCCAGACTACTGGGGAGGTACGTGCAGCTGCAGCCGGAGGCCCTGCTGCCCATCCCCGCCGGCTCGGCCGAGGCTGCGCCTATGCCACCAAGTCCCCAACCAGGCCCCCAGGCTTGCGGCCCTCGGAGTGACACGTCCACAGGCAGCAGACTGGTGGGAGAGGACAGATCATTTGCCCAGGGCCGTCTGTTTCTAGGGCAAGCCCCCTGTACTCACCCTGGCTGGGGTAATCGCCGGCAGCCGGGGCTGAGGGGGGCTGGAGGGGGGCGAAGGGCGCGGCCCCAGGGCCCAGGGCAGCGATCATCTCCATCACGCTGGGCATGAGCACGTGGGCGGGGCTCACGGTGCGGCAGCGCTTCAACGCCGGCCCGTCCGGCTCCTCCTTGACGTGCACGTCAGGCTTCACAGGCACTGGCTTCCAGCTGCACGTGGGGTCGATGGTGATCTCCTCGTAGTCAGAGCTGGGCGGGGACATGCAGGGCTGGTCACCACCTGTCCTGCTGCCTCTCCTGGCCCTGGGCCATTTTTAGGCAGACCTCCCACTCAAATGCTTGTGGCCACCCAGCACATTCCACGTGCTTGTGGGCTGCGGGCCTGGGTCGGATGTGGATTCCGTCCACGGCCTGGAGTCGAGCCCACTCCACGCTGGATCAGCATGGGGTATCTCCCCACCTGTCCCAGGGCTGCCCTCTGCTGACCAAAGATGCTGGGATTGCAGGAAAGGAGACTCACTTCTGAATGTAAATGAGGATGCCCAGCATGTACTGGTCCACCTCCAGGCCCTCCAGCAATGCCGTCTTGCTGTAGAAAACCAAGGGGACACACAGCTCAGAGGGCTGGCCCAACCTCTTCCCGGGCACAGGCCCTGTCATGTCTCAGCCCCCGGTGTGAGGTAACCCTGCGTGACGTCGCTGCCCTGAGCCACTCCATCCCTCCTAGCCTGTGCTGTGAGCCCCACACCTGGCTTGTGGAAGGAAACGCCCATTAACAGCCTCAGAGGAAGTGCCACCCGCCCCCAGAGCCGTGGGGACCGTCTCTGACACACTCACTTGCACACGGGGCACCTCCAGGTCCCTCGCTCACAGTTGAGCTGTAAATAGGACTCCAGGTCAAAGCACTGCAGAGAAAGGGCGAGACAGTTCCTCACACTGGGGCCGGGGCAACCCGGCCATGCTCTGTGGTTTCAGGAACTTGGGGTTTATTTACTGCCTGTGTGAGAGGCTCGGCTCCCAGGCTTTTACCACGGCATCATCCTAACAGATGTAAGAGACGGGACAGCCTACGCAGCCCTCCCTGGGAATGACGTGTGGCCAAAGCAAGAACTGGGCAGCTTTGCCCAGTCAGGGAATGACTTCCAGGACGTGCTGTGGAGGAAAAACATGATGCAGAGCGATGTTTACCGCTTATGTAACCAAAAGGTGGGCGGGGGGGTGGAGGGTGTGTGTGCACGTACTTGTCTGCACGCAGAGCGTTTCTGCAGAGACAAACAAAGGCGCTGCTCCTGGGGGCAGGGCGGGGAGAGGACAGCGCCCTGCATCCAGGATGCCGTTTAAAATCGGAGCCCCAAGAACGCAGTGAAACGGCTGTTACGCTTAGAATAATGTTAGAAGAAACAAAAGCCCAGTCTGAGGGCAGAAGGCAGGGGAGCCAGGCCACCTGCCCACTGGCCGGCCTGTCCTGTCACCTGCCAGCCGAGGTGCTCAGAGGCCACTCCCGCTGAAGACAGTTAAAGGGCAACGGAAGTTCTGGCAAAGCTCTGCAGTGGCCACCTACCTGAATGTGGCGACAGTCATGGCCTCGGGCAGGGAGCTGGATCCTGCGGAAGGTGATGGGGCACTTGAGAGACACCTTGATGGCCGTCTGCTCCACCCCGTCCTCTCCGTTGGGCCCAGGGGTGCCAGGGATGGTGCCGCTGCTGAAGTTCCGCTTTACTGACATCGACAGGGGAAAGGAGGACGTGGGTGAGGGCCGCCAAGCAGGACCCGGCCACTGCTGGCTCAGCACCTCCGAGGGGCGTTCCAGGGCTGACTGCTGCTCTCGGCACGCAGCCCCCGCCCCAGAGAAGGCAGCCTTGTCTGTCATGGGGCCGGCTGCCTGGGGCCGAGGAACACAAGGGCCACTCACTCTTGGTGATGCAGTGCTCGGCGGGCAGGAGGCGCTTCTTGAGGAGACCCTGCAGCACCGAGCGGACGGACGGCCGGTGCACCAGCTGCAGCACGAAGAGGTGGGACTGCAACAGGAGGACCCGGTCAGCGGGACGTGGCCCGGGGAGGCACAGCGCAGGCCCGTTCTCCTCTTGTGGCTAACGCACAGGCAGGCCACCTGTTGCCCCTCCCCGGGGAGCCCAGGGGACCAGGCCCACACCTATCTGGAAAGCTCACTGTGTGTCTGCACCAACCACGGCCTCTCTGTCGGAACACAATTATCTGAGAGGCCCCTGAATGTGCCCTGCCTACAGCATCCACCTTTATCCACGCTGGTCCAAGTGAAAACATCCCAGAACTGCATCAGGGCTGCCCGCCTCTGCCCCCTCCCACCCAGGCTGATCAGTGCTGTGCAGCTAAGTGCATCCTGCCTCTTCTAGTCCTGGATCCGGAGCCTGCTGGAACCTGAATGACTCCTTAACAAAGACTCAGGGTCAGCTGGGACTCAGGACCCTGTGAGCTTCCTCCAGGAAAGAGGCAGGCTCAGCTAGTTTCCCTTACATAATTAACATGAGCATCAAATTTAGTCACTGAACCTAACCCGAAAGCAGCAAGGGCATTTTTATTTGAGATCCTTTACTTACAAGGCCCAGGATGGGAAGGAGGAGAGCCAGTGCCTTTTTCTCTAGCCATGACGCCCCCAACCCAGCCCCGCGGAGGGCACTCACGCAGCAGCAGGCCGTGACGGTGATCTGGATGGTGTTGCGGCCCGGCTGGCACACGTGCTTCAGGTAGAGGGGCTTGTGGGAGGTCTTGTTGTCGCCACGCTCGATGGTGAGTGGGGTGGCGTTGACGCTGACCTGCACCGAGGCCGGCCAGTTGGTGTTCATCTGCCGGTCCTCGTGGTGGTAGCACTTGAACTGCAGCTCCAGGTCCGGCCTGCACAGGAAGGATGGATGCTGAGAGCGAGGGGGCGGTGCGAGGGGCTGCAAGCTGGGGGCAGGCGCCCACTCACCTCAGCATCAGGGTCTTGTAGACGGAGTCACGGAGCTGGAAAGCGTGATTGCTCACGGCCAGGTTGTGCTGCAGGCGGAAGGGCTCCAGGACCACCCCGTCCCGCACGGGGAAAGTCAGCCGCAGCTCGTCACAGGGGCCACTGCCTGGAAGCAGGCCATGCCGGTGTGAGCAGGCCACCTACAGGATGGCCACCAGGCCGAGCGGCCTGCCCCCACCCCATCGCGGGGGCTGTGGCCCCTCTTCCCCTGCCATGGGGCTGGGGCTTGGGCAGCATCTCTCCCGGGACCCTGGGCTCGGCCTCCACCTCCAACAGGAACAGATCTTGGTGTCCCGCCATTCTGTCCTGCTCCAGTAGGAGCCCCGAGAATGATCCCTGAATCATGACCAGAGAACACGCCCCACCAACCCAAAAAAATGGCGCCTCTGGTGCTTTCAGAGGGGGTAGGAGGCAGAAGAGGTGCGAACGGGCCCCTGCTGTCACCCTAGTGCTCAAGCTAGGGTTTTAGGACCCCCAACTGCTACTGCAGTGGTCTCCCGGAAAGCAGGAGTTCTTAACCAGAAGTGGGCTTCAGGGGGCCCCTGAAACCATACACAAAACTGTGCACATGGCTATTTTCCTACAGAGGAGATGGATGCTTCAAATGGATTTGCAAAGAGGTCCATTAATAGAAAATGAAGGTGAAGGCCACCCGCCCCCGCCAAGGTCCCTGCAGGACTCTCTGGAGCCCTGCCCATCTGTCCCGAGAGCAGACCTCACTCACCGGGTGGTGACGGGTGCAAGCTGCTCACGCCGGGCTTGAGGTCAGGCAGGAAGGGCGACTTGACCTCCTGGCTGGTGGACATGTAGGGGATGCTGCTGCCGGGGGTCATGGGCGGCGTGGGGCTCCCTGGCAGTGGGGAGCTGGGGTAGCCGGGGATGGAACGGGCGGGCTGTGGGGTTGAGCAAACAGTCAAGGTGGAGTGGTGTAGGGGTAGAGTTTGTTCTTGGAGCGCCCAATGGGAACGGTCAGACCAGGAACGGGCAGGGAGTCCACGCCTCCTCCTGCCTGGGCGCCCTCTCTCCAGGCACCCACGCCATGGGCCTCCCGCCGCCCATACCCCACTCAGGCCGGGCTGGCTGTAGCTGGCGCTCCCCCCGTTGAAGCGGGCACCCTGCCCGCTGAACTGCTCTGCGGGCTGCAGGAGAGAAAATCGCGTCTGCCTGGGACTGCCGCCTGCCCCTGAGCGCTCACAGGGTCCTGGACTTGACCCTAGGAGAGGGCTGGGGACAGGGGGGCCCACCACACACACGGGTGTTGGCTTCTTTCTTCTTTATACACTTTTTGTGTCTTCTAAATAATCTACAGGGAGCACGTGCTGGTTTCACAATGTTAAGAATGGCCACTACAGAAAACGAGCTGACCCCACGCATCAGAGCGGTTTACGAGGAAGCCAGACAGGCTGAAAGGCACAGGCACACACACCTCCTGTCCGCCCTCCAGCGGCACTCTCATCGCTCGGGCCCCTCCCCTCAAGAGCTCCTGGCCCCTCTGGCCTGTCCCCTTGCTGGGCTTCTCTGCAGCAAGCAGAGGGGATGGGGACACTGTCCCTGAAGGACACGCAGGTGGCGTGGGTGCCTGCCTGCTGCTCCATACACTGAATCTCACAGAGGGGCCTTTCGTACCTGGACTCCCCTCCTGGGAGCTGCCCTACGCTGATCAGGGCCCCGGGAAGCTCCTGGTTGCTCGGCCACCCAAGCACACGCGAGCCCACTCGCCAGCCCCGGCTGCCTCAAGGTCCGCCTGTGTCCCACAGGGCTTGGCGTGGGCCAGCAGGGGCTGCAGAGGCCCGGGAGAAGCGGCCCTACCTTGTAGTGCAGTCCCGCGGGGCTGGGGGTGGACAGGGACTGGCCCGCACCCTGCTGCAGGGGCAGCCTGTGCCCAGGGTAGGAGGACGGGGTGGGGGGCTGCCCGGGGCCAGGCGCGTACTGGGTGGCGGCGGGCGTGTACTGGCCTCCTGGCAGGTACTGCTGCCCAGGATACACCTGAAGGAGGAAAGAGGCAAAATGGTCAGGAGAAGAGGTGCTGGGGAAGCCCGTTCCCGGGGAGGGAGGGCGGTACCCACCCTGTCAGGCACAGCCGACTCTCCCTCCACACAATGGCTCTGAGGGCACTCGGGGTGGGGGGCCTGACCACTCACCTCACTGGAGTAGGCTCTCTTGACGCCCTGTCGGGGCAGGGGCTGGGCCTGGGGGGGCCCAGGGTACCCGTGCTGGGGCAGGCGCTGCCCTGCATATAGGGGCGCTAGGCCCGCTGCCCGGGTGGGGTTCATGCCAATGGGGCTCATGCCGGAGGGGCCCATTAGCCCTCCCACGCTGGCAGGGTTCATGCTGCTGGGGACACTGGGCCCCCGGGGACCGCCGTGCTGCAGGAACTGGCTGTTAAAAGACTGTCCGGCCCCCATCTGGGAAAAGAAGAGAGGAACCATCCAGGCCTTACCCACCGCTGTGGGCGCCAGCCTTGTGCCCACCCCCTGCAGGCGGGCTCCCCCTCGCCCCACCCCCGGCCTGGGTTCTCTCCCCTCAGCTCCCTACTCCTTTCCCGCCTCATCTTCATCGGCCCCGGCACACAGCGTGCGTGTCCCCAGGGCCTCAATCCTGGCTGCCTGACAAGACCCTGCCTTCTGCACCAACGCACACGGGCCGCACAGGAGGAGCTGTGGGGCCTCACCGCTCCGTACTGGCTCAGCTCCTGGCTCTGCTTCTCCTGGAGGGCGGCCACGGTGGCCGTGGCCGTGGCCGTGGCCGTGGCGGCAGCAGCAGCCACGGCAGCAGCCGCCGCTGCTTGAGTGAAGTCGGTGGAGGGCCGTGCGGCGTGTGAGGGAAGGCCCAGGCCCCCCGGCCCCCCCGGGCCGCCCGCATACCTGTAATAGACGGCTCAGCTCAGAGGCGCTCCCCTGCCATCTCCCGGGGGGTACACGGCACCCGAGGGGAGCCCCATTCTTTCCCACACACCCCTCTCGTTAGCTTGGGAGCCGGCAGGAGCCGCAGAGATGCAACGTTCAACACATCAGTGTCACACAGCTCCCAGGCGCCCAGCAAGTTAGCAGCGTCGCCCCCAGAGGGCTCCTAGCACGCCTGCCAGGGGAGCGGTCCTGCTTACCCAGCGGTGAAGCCGGGGCCCCCGGGGTAGCCCCCGCGGCCATACACCCCTTGCTGCACGTAGCCCTTGTTGGCACCGCCCTCACCGAACGCCTGCTGTCCCAGGCACTGCGGGGAGTTCAGGGCAGAGCTGCCGCCTGCCATGCCGGGCATCATGGAGCTGCCGGGGGGGCTCCCTGCGGGGCCCATAGGGTTCCCCAAAACCTACAAGGAAGCAAGAATCACCAAAGGACACCATCCAAACAAGTTGCTTCATGCCGTGGTTCTAAAGTGCTGGAAAGGAGAGGCTGGGCAGGTGAGGAGGTGGAGGTGGGGGCAGAGGGGAGGGTGGTCCAGTGGGGGGGCAGCTGCTCACAGGTGGGGTGTGGAGGCCAGGTGAAGACAGGAGGAGGAGATCCCACGCCACGTGTGGAAGAACTGGTCTCTGAGGACGTGGGAGACTGAGGAAACCCTGGCTCCACTTCTCCGAGATCTGAGGGGGGCTCTGGCGCCCCTCGGGGCGGGGCCCAGGTGTGGGCTCACCTGGCTCTGCGCCGCGTTGCCGACTCCCCACACGGTTGTGACCACGGACAGCGATCCTGCTGGCTGAGTGGCACTCTGTTGCCAAGGCACCGCCTCATAGGCGAATGGACCATCACTATAGGGAGAGGGGCAGGCGGGGAGGCTCGGTCAGGAGGCCGCAGGTGCCTAGAACCCCGCCTGGGAAGAAGCGAAGGTTGGGAGCAGAGGGGTCCCGCTCTACCACCCACCCGTGTCCTGGGGCCCGAGCGGGGAGGGCAGCAGGAGACCCCACTCACCCGTGTGGCGCGGGGGGCAGGGCGGGTTTCATGGGGTTCATGGGGTTCATTGGCTTGGGAGCAGCCTAAAGGCCAGGTCTGTGGGTGGCAGGAAGCAGCCCTCACTGGTGCTTACGTGCGACTCAGATGCTCTGGCTGCTGGGACAGGAGGGAAGGAAGTCAGTGGAGATGCTGCCGGGAGACCCCTATCAGCACCAAGCCCCGTCCTTCCTCTGCTCCAACCGATGAAGGGTAGGGCAGGTGAGACGGGGACCCGGGGGCCCGCTCAGGGGGCTCAGGGAAGCCCAGCATTGGCCCTACCCGCGCTGCCCACCCTGGCAGATCTCTGCCCTCCCCAGCCCCAGCCCGGAAGCCAGCACTGACCCTTTCTGACCGGGCCCTGCCACCTGGAGCCCCCGGAATGGTTCTGGAAGCAGACTTTCTGATCCCCCAAACTTTCCACGTTCTCCCTCCCCCACACGAAAGCCTGGATACGCATAAAAGCCAGGGGACATGCAGAACCCAGCTGCCAGAATCCCCTGCCTCCACCCCACCCGAGGGGGGGGCGGGGAGGACAAGGCCAGAGGCCTAGGAGTGCCAGACAGCAGGCATCACCTGCTCAGGGTCTGGGGCCTGCCCACTATGGGGAGGGGCCTCTGCATGCCGGAGGTGGGGGTGGGGGTGGGGGTGCGGCACCAGGTCAGCTAACCTGCAGCCTGGGGCCAGGCAGGGGCCGGAACTAGGTGTGGAGCCAGCAGCCCATCCCTGGCTGGCAGCCCCTCAGCCCCAGGGCTTCTCCCCAGAGCAGCAGAAGGGCGGCGTGCACACAGGGGCAAGGCGGGAAGACTGACCCCCACAGATCGCGGTGACCCGCACGGTGAGCTCCCAACAAGGTGGGGACGCACACACAGCGCAAAGGGCGGAGGGTTGGTGGGCACCCAACAGACATGGCAAGGGGCCAGTGGGGACACAGCAGCCATGGCCGGGGGACACGCATGGAACCTGTGAGCCCGTGCCGGGATGGGGCACCGCTTCCTCCCACTCTGTGGGCTGGCTCTCTTCCCCTTAGCACCTCAGAAAACGAGCAAGGCTGCAGCCGGCTGCTCCTCCTGGCTGCCAACGCCTCCGACACGTCCACAAGCAAACCCTCCACCAACCAGGCCGAGGGCCCTTGCTGGCACCGCCAGGGCCACCTCTCACGCGCACCTCCACCCAGCCTAACCACAGAGGCATGCTGGCTGTGGCTGTCTGGGGGTCTCCGGGGACGCCCCTGTCAGTCTTCTCTGGGTCGAGGTTCCAACCTAGAGCACCACTGCCTTCTAGGGGCTGCAAGGCCTCACGCGCACGCACACACCACCTGGGCAAGCTAACTTCTGGTGGCTCAATCCCACCGCCTCAGCACTCACAGTGCCACCCACCCAACCCCAAGGCTCGCATTCCTGAGCGCTGACCAGGACCTCACCGTCAGGGCAGCCCAAGCGAGGCAGGATTATATCGTCATGTCCTCTGCAAATACAGTCCTGAAGGCGGCACGCGGGGGCCGAGTCCCTGACCAGGGCCCCAGCGCAGGTGGGGGATACAGTGGGGGCTGTGACTTGGGCCCAAGGCCTCCCACAGAGCACTGGGGTGAGTGGTTCCCAGAATCGCAGCAGAGCCAGGGCTGGGAGGGAAGGTGATGGACCGGTCAGACAAGAGGAGTGAGGCAGCTGGCGTGCCTGCCCACCTCACGCCTGGCCCTGCTCTCCTTCCTGACGCCCCTCCCAGAGGAGTCGGGCCCCAGACCACATGCCAACCAGGAAGCAAAGGCCAAGAAAGCAGGAGGCTGGTGGCTCCAGAGGGCTCAGGGGCCCCTGGACTCAGCCCTCGGAGCCAGAATCACTGAGCCAGGCAAGGGAAGGCTGGCTGTCCCCAGCGAGGACAACCCCCAGGTTGGTGACACTGCAGTGGGAGGCTGGGGGTGGGGAGCGCTGCTGACAGCCAGAAACGCCCCCTAAACCTGCTGAGCGGGGCCTGGAGCAACACGCAGCGCTTTCAGGACTTAGAATATAGGCGGGCTGCTCTAGACTGTGGTATTGGCAGAGGGACAGACACACAGGTCAACGGGACAAACTAGAGAGCCCAAGACAGACCCAGACAGAGTTTCTGACAAAGGTGCAAAAAGTATGCACTGGGGGAAGGACAGCATTTTCAACAAATGTGCTGGAGCTATTGGACATTCACAAGCAAAAGACAAAAACAAAACAAAACAAAAAACCCCTAAACTTCACATCTTATACAGAAACTAACTCGAAGTGGGTCACAGATTTAAATGTACGGCACAAAACCGTAAGAACTTTCTTAGATTTGACACCAAAAGCATGATCCATAAAAGGAAAAACTGGAAACTTTTGTTCTGTGAAAGACCCTGCTAAGAGGATGAAAACACAAGCTATAGACTGGAAGAAGTATCTGCAAGCCACGTATCTGACAAAAGACTAGTATCTAGAGTACATAAAGAATTCTCAAAATGCGAAAGCTAAAAAAAATGAGAAAACAGGCAAAAGACACGAAAAGACATTTCACCAAAGAAGAAATACAGACGGCAAATAAGCACATGAAAAGATGTTCAACATCACTGGCCATCAGAGAAATGCAAATTAAAACCACATCGAGGTATCACTACACACCTATCACCATGGCTAAAATAAGAAATAGTGATACCACCAAATGCTGGCTAGGAGAAACTGGATCTCTCGTGCATGGCTGGTGGGAATATAAAATGGTACAACCACTCTGAAAAACGATTCGGTAGTTTCTTATAAAACTAAGCATGCAGCCACTATACAACCCAGCAACTGCACTCCTGAACATGTATCTCAGAGAAGTGTAAACTTATGTTCACATAAAAATCTGGACGTGAATGTTTACAGCAGTTTTATTCCTAATAGCCAAAGAATGGAAACCCAGATGTCCCTTAGCGGTGAAGAGTTAACCAACTGTGAGCCTGGAGGCATAAAAAGGAAGAGCTACTGATACAGGCACCAACCTGCAGGAATCTCCAGAGAATCATGATGTGTGGAAAAAGCCAGTCCCCAAAGGTTACACACTGTATGATTCCCTTTATATAACATCCTCGAAATGACGAAATTATAGAAATGGAGAGCACACTGGTGGTTGCCAGGGGTTAAACGTGGGGAGAAGGGAAGCGAGTGGGAATATAAGAAGGTGGGGATGGAAATACATGTATCTCAACTGTATTGATGGAGTTAGTACCCTCCTGTGATACTGTGCTACAGTTTTGCAAGATGTTACCACTAGGGAAAGCCAGTAAAGGATACAGAGCTCTTTGTGTTATTTCTTATAACTGCTTATAAATCTATAATTCTCTCAAAATAAAAATTTACTTAATGTACAACCGCGACTAGCTCTCTCTCCCCACAGAGATGCCCAGGGCAATCCTTTCCCAAAGCTGGTTGGATTGGCCAGGCCCACTCTGCTGTCCCAGAAGCAAAGGACAGGGAAAAGCAGGAGGAAGACGGGAAGACAGCCCACCCCCCCCACCCCGGCCTGGGTCAGAGCCTCAGGGCAGGTGGAGTACGCCGGAATCTAGGACTGCTCAGCCCCACTCTGAGTTCGCAGGGTGGGGTGGGGCCTAAGACGTGCATTTCTAACAAGTCTGCAGGTGCTGCCGCTGCTGGTACTCGGACCACAATCTGAGAGCCCAGGGGAGCTGGGGAGGAGGGGGACAGGGCAGGTGCAGGGCGGGGGGGGGGGCCCCGTGGAGGGTGCTGGCCTGGGGCCCAGGGCAGCTTCCTACATCACGTGACTCTGGGGAATTCCAGCCCCACGGCTGTGGACGAGACCACAGACATTTCCAGTTCCCCCTGAGCTCTCTGTGCAGGGGCAGTGACTTCCTGACTTCCTGCCAAGCTCCTGAACCAAGTCTGGTCTCCTCCCTGAGAAGCCCCAAACTCTCCAGGTCAGGGACCCCATGACCCTCTGCTCCTGACAAAGGGAGAGGCGTGCTGTGAGCACAGACCCTCCTCCCACCTCCTGGCCTCAGAGGCAGAGGTAAGAAAGAGCTTGGGTGTGTGTGCTTCCTGCCGGCTGGGGGCTCTCCCTGTACACAGACACTCGCTGGAAGCCAGGACCTCGGCAGAACGTCCTGGCTTGAGGTCAGTCTAGAAGGCCACAGGGTTTTCTGGGGGTCAGATTACATCTTCTTCCCGAAAAAGAGCTACAGACAGCTCACTACCCAGACCCTTCTTCCCCAGGACCTCACAGCGCCTGCACCACAGTCTCCAAAGGCAGACATTAATTAACATGGGTCCGCCCTCTTCTACCTCCGCTCCGTTACCCCGGCCTAGTCATCCAGGAGCAGCAGGCCCCGCGACACACCACCCGACCCCAGGAGGGCAGGGACTCGCTGCCTCCCCCCGCAGCAGGGGGCCCACAGTTCCCAAGGTTCCAGTGACGGGCCCCAGCCAGAGGAACACCAGAAACGCTCAGAGAACGGAGAATGATAGCTCGAGCATCGCAGGACACCATGTGGGGGGCTCACATGCTCCAGTGGCTCAAAGTCCTGCCCCTCTACTTGGGAGACCACACACTGACTAGCATAAGTGTTAAGAGTTCATCCAGGGGCTTCCCTGGTGGCACAGTGGTTGCGAATCCTCCTGCCAATGCAGGGGACACGGGTCGAGCCCTGGTCCGGGAAGATCCCACATGCCGCAGAGCAACGAAGCCCGTGCGCCACAACTACTGAGCCCGCGTGCTGCAACTACTGAAGCTGGCGCGCCTAGAGCCCGTGCTGCACAGCGAGAGAAGCCACCGCAATGAGAAGCCCGCATACTGCAATGAAGAGTAGCCCCCGCTTGCTACAACTAGAGAAAGCCCACACTCAGCAACGAAGACCCAACACAGCCAAAATAAATAAAATAAATAAATTTAAAAAAAGAGTTCATCCAAAATGCCCAGGAATGAGCATTTCTGAATGTCCCAGGTGTGGGTCATTTCAGAGAACAGTTGAAGGGTTGCACTCTTCTGGGCCTCAGTTTACAATGTGTAAAATAGGTACGTGGTGGCCACTCTAGGACTAGGAAAAGGAAGAACACGTGACCACCTTTAAGTCATCAGCCCCCGATCCCATCCTGGACCCAAGCGCTAGTGGACACTCCATGGGGAGGCCTGGCTGCCCTTGGCGATCAATCCAATGATCAGGAATCCTCCCCGGGCATACCCTACCAGTCTTTCACGAGTGGCTCTGAATCTGTCATTCATCATCTCACCTTTCTCTTCCCAGCCAAGAGCCACCCTCTGGGTGTGACAAGTCCCCAAGGCCAGTACTCACGGGGTGAGGCTGAGATTCCTTCACTTATCCTGTTACCTCTCTCAAGCTTCTTCAACGGAAGCTCTCTGGTTCTAGTATGACAGGATTTGGTGGGTGAGTCTGTGTTCGCCCTATCAACTGTCTTACAGATCGAGTCACATGTTCTGTGTATTTCCCTGTGAAATCTTGAGATAATATTATACGAAGGACTTAAAGACATCACCATGGATATTCTGCAACTACCGCGAAGAGCGTATGGGGAGCAGGCTGTAGGAGAGCAGGTCAGGGGGGAGGTGGGGAAGGTCCGGAAGAGCAGGGCAGGGGTAGCAGGGTAGCGCGGTGGGGGGTACAGGGCAGCGGGGAACAGATGCGGGAGGCTAAGGCAAGACACGCCGGGGGGCAGGACACCCTCCCGCCTGACTTCCATATGTCCTGTTGGGAACAGGGTATCTCCACCAAAAGCACGGCTGGGGGCTGGAAGGTCAGGGTCGCCAGCCCCAGAGCCTATCTCCGCGGACCTTACATCCGCGTGCCGGCGGCGCGCACGGCCCGGAGGGGCCCGAAAGGTGAGCTTTCAGGCCACACCGCGGAGAAGAGGCAGCGGGACCAGCTTGGGCGAGGGCCCGGGTCAGCCTCTTGTCCCAGACCCCTCGGGTGCTCGGCCGGATTCCGGCCAGCCCCAACAAAGGCTCAGGTGAAGGGTCGCCTCGGCGCGCACGGGGCCAGTCGGCCCAGGACCACGACGCACGCGCGGCAGGTGCGGCAGGTGGGCGGCAGGGCCGGCTCCAGCCCCGCCGGGGCCCCGCCGAGGCGCTGCAGAGCCGGGCCCGCACCTGCCGCCGCCCGCACCTGCCGCACCTGCCGCCCCTGCCGCCCCCGCCGCCCGCACCTGCCCGCCCGGTCCGCTCACCTCCAAGCGGCCCGGCTAGGCCCCTCGCCGCCGCGGCCCACGGTCCGCGCCGCTCCATGCGCTCAGCCCGCCCTCAGCGCCGCCCGCCGCCCCGGGGCCGCCGCGATCCGCGCCATCTCGCCGCCGCCCGCTCCGAGGGCACAATGGAGCCGCCGCGCTGCTCATGCATATGCATGACGCCGCGCGCCGGCCCCGCCCCCAGGCCAGAGCAGTGGAGCCCCGAGCCGGCGCTCAGGAGCGAGTGGCCGCGGGCCTGCGCAGGCCAGGGCGGCGGGCCGGGCGGCGGGCCGGGCGGGGGCGGGGCGGGGGCGGGGCGGGGAGGGAGGGCGGGTTGGGGGCGACCTGTGCTCCCCGCCCCCTTCACACCTTTCCAAACGCGGCGTCTGCAGAGTCACCCGCGCTTCCTCTTCGCTCTCCGCCGGGGCGGGGCGGAGGAGGCGGGTCCAGAAAGAGGGCGGGTCCAGGAGGAGGGGTGAGACGGGGCGGGGCCTAGAAGAGGGCGGGGCCTACGGAGGTGACCCGGTGTCAACCGGCCACTTCTGGGAGGGGTCTTGTAAGGAAAACCACGCGGAACCAAACAAGTCGCTTTCCTCGCTGTTCTTCCCTCTTCCCAGAGGGCGGCCCTGTTGAAGCATTCTTAAAGTCATTCGAGTTCTAGCCAGATGAAGCAACCTCTGATCAGTTGGCATCTTCATATGCTATTAGCAGCCTTTATTTGCAACTATTTTCTACCCTTCCTTTAGGAAGACCACGTTCACCCGATTACCCACAATTTTTTTATTGTGGTAAAATACAATATCAAAGTTTACCATCTTAACCAGTTTTAAGTGTACAGTGGCATTAAGCACATTTCCCACTGTTGTGTATCCATCACCACCATCCGCCTCCATAGCTTTTTCATCTCCTAAAACTGACACTCTGTACTCATCAAACAATAATTCCTCATCCCCCTCCCACCCACAATTTTACTTTCTGTCTCTGAATTTGACTACTCTAGGGACCCGTTAGAAGTGGAATCATACAATATTTGTTTGTGACTGGCATATGCCCTGAAGTTTCATCCCTGTTGCAGCTGGCATAATTTCCTTCCTTTTGAAGGCTGAATAATATTTCATTGTGTGTGTATACCACATTTCGTTTATCCATTCCTCTATCAATGGATGTCTCACAATTAACTGTTTTTTAAATTTTTATTTATTTGGCTGCACCGCGTCTTAGTTGTGGCATATGGGGTCTTTGTTGTGCCGTGCGGGAACTTTAGTTGTGGCATGTGGGATCTAGTTCCCTGACCAGGGATCCAACCCGGCCTCCTGCATTGGGAGTGCAGAACCTTAGTTACTGAACCACCAGGGAAGTCCCACAATTAACTTTTTTTTTAAACAATTCTTCATTTATTTATTTATTTTTATTTAATTTGGCTGCGTTGGGTCTTTGTTGCTGAGTGGGGGCTTTCTCTAGTTGCGGCCAGTGGGGGCTTCTCTTGTTGCGGAGCATGGGCTCTAGGCACGTAAGCTTCAGTAGTTGTGGTATGCGGGCTCCGTAGTTGTGGCTTGTCCCACAATTAACTTTTAATATTGTTGAAATTTCTTCCCTCAAGGTTATCTGAACCCTGTGCTCTGTATCCTTTGAGAACCATTACTTCATTGAACAAATATGGCCGGCCTGCTGTGTGCCAGTCACTGGTCTGTGCTCTGAACGCCCCAGTGACCACGTTTGAAAGTCCTCTCTGGCCCCACTAGAAGGGACAAAGAGAAGGAAATGACTCACCAGGTAACAATGTTTCCATCAGGGCAAGGGTTAGGAAGAAAAATAAAGCAAGACCGGAGGATGGGAATGCTGGGAAATGGGAGGGGGGAATTCTCTAGAGACCTGGCCCCGAGAAGAGACAGCGTGAAGGGGGAGGCAGACCCCATGGAACCTGACCGTCTTCTGCCTCCAAGAGGCTGTGAGTTTGGGGGAGTTGCAGGCAGGTTCCTGGAAGAGGCCAGAAGTGGCCACACCAGGGTGCTGCATTTGAACTCTGCAGGCAGCTCTGTTACCTCCTCCCAATGCCACTGGGAGATGCTGTTTGGTGCCCAATCCCATCTTTGATTATGTGGATTGTTAGAAGAGTCTCCCTTAGGGGACTTCGCTGGAGGTCCAGTGGTTAAGACTGCTCTTCTGGGACTTCCCTGTGGCGCAGTGGTTAGAATCTGCCTGACAATGCAGGGGACATGGATTCGATCCCTGGGCCGGGAAGATCCGCGGAGCAACTCACCCCGTGCGCCACAACTACTGAGCCTGCGCTCTAGAGCCCGTGTGCCACGACTACTGAGCCCACGTACCACAACGACTGAAGCCCGCGCACCTAGAGCCCATGCTCTGCAACAAGAGAAGCCACTGCAATGAGAAGCCCTCACACCGCAATGAAGAGTAGCTCCTGCTGGCCGCAACTAGAGAAAGCCTGCATGTAGCAACGAAGACCCAATGCAGCCAAAAAAAAATAACAAATAAATAAATAAATATAAAAGACTCTGCTCTTCCACTGCAGGGGTCGCAGGTTCAATCCCTGGTCAGGGAACTAAGATCCTGAAAGCCATGCAGCCAAAAAAAAAAAAAAAAAGTCTCCCTTATTTACTGGAAAAAAATCTGCCTCCCTAAAATCTCCCTTCTACAACTGTATAAAATGAGAATCCTCATTTTGGTATTTGACAGCTCTTCAGGTATTAGAAGAAACTTACTCCCTTGGAATCTGCTGTTGGAAGACAAACACGCCCAGTTCTTTAAGTGTTAACAGCCACAGGATTTCCAGACCCCATACGGATTGACCACTCTCCTTCAAATGCACGACAGTTAGACAGTATCCTTTTAAAAGTGACACTGAGGGACATACCCTGTGGTCCAGTGGTAAAGAATCCACCTTCCAGGACTTCCCTGGTGGTCCAGTGGCTAAGACTCCGTGCTCCCAATGCAGGGGGCCTGGGTTCGATCCCTGGTCAGGGAACTAGATCCCACATGCTGCAACTAAGAGTTCGCATGCCGCAACTAAGACCCGGCACAGCCAAATAAATACATAAATTAAATTAAAAAAAAAAGAATCCACCTTCCAATGCAGGGGACGCAGGTTGGAACCCTGGTCGGGGAACTAAGATCCCGCGTGCCATGAGGCAACTAAGCCGGCGTGCCACAACTGCTGAGCCCAAGCACTCTGGAGCCCGCCCGTTACAACTAGAGAGAGAAAAACCCACACGCCACAAGTAGAGAGAAGCCCACACACCACAACGAAGAGCCCACATGCTACAACGAAAGAGCCCGCATGCTGCAATGAAGGTCCCGCGTGCCGCAACTAAGACCTAATGCAGCTAAAAATAATTTTAAAAAGTAAAAATTTAAAAAAAAAAAGTGACACCAAGAACGGGACACAATATTCTAAATGTGGCCCGCCTAGCACAGCATGGGGGCTTCTGTGGGTCTGCTCTTTCCTGCAGTTAATGTGGCCTAAACCAGAATTTGGTTTTTAACCAGGACCTTCAGTTATTATGAATGGCTCTTAAGCACAATAATTTGACGTGATCTCGGCTTGCAAAACTAACTTTTAAAAGAAAAAACTGCTACTTTTTTTGCAACATATTCTAATTGTAGAGAATACAGAAAAATGTTCATAACAAATCAAAACCTTCCACTGTCCAAATGTTGAGAGAGGGCTTCCCTGGTGGCGCAGTGGTTGGGGGTCCGCCTGCCGATGCGGGTGGACGCGGGTTCGTGCCCCGGTCCAGGAAGATCCCACATGCTGCGGTGCGGCTGGGCCCGTGAGCCATGGCTGCTGGGCCTGCGCGTCCGGAGCCTGTTCTCTGCGGCGGGAGGGGCCGCAGCGTTGGAAGGCCCGCGTACCGCAAAAAACCCCACAAATGTTGAGAGAGAATCCTTGTTATTTTGGTCTATTTTATCTCTGATGGTTCTCTCTGCATATCTGTGTGGTTTGGAGATTATAGCCTTTATGTGGTTTTGCATCCTTATTTTTTCACTCTATTAACAAACATTTCCCTTCTTATTATCATTATCTGTGATCCTCATAAAATAAACGCTGCAAAGATTTATATAAAAGGATGCTTGCTGTGGCATTATCGATGATACTGAAAAATTAGACACAAGCTGTATTCATTCATTCAACAAACTTTTGTTGAGCTTCTATTTGCCAGACACTGTTCTCAGTGCAGGAAATGTGGCAGCTAGTAAAACAGACAAAAATCCCACTGTTGTGGAGCATTCATTAGTAAGCCAATAGTTCAATTCTCCTAGGTAATAGTTTAGTAAAACACCCCCATAGGCTGGAATTTATGCAGCACCCAAAATCATGTTTTTGAAATATTTAAAGGTATGAGAGGGACTTCCCTGGTGGTCCGGTGGTTAAGACTCCACACTTTCACTGCAGGGGGCATGGGTTCTATCCCTGGTCGGGGAACTAAGATCCCACATGCCTTGGGATCATGGCCGAAAGAAAGAAAGAAAAGAAAGAAAGAAGGAAAGAAGGAAAGAAAGAAAGAAAGAGAGAAAGAAAGAAAGAAAGAAAGAAAGAAAGAAAGAAAGAAAGAAAGAAAGAAAGAAAGAAAGAAAGAAAAGAAAAGAAAAATAGGATACAAAGTTGTATGATGCTAGCTGGTAAAAAACATTTATGGAGCAGACAATCTTCCACAAGCCACTAATCATTATGAGTAGAGATAGGTACCTTTACAATAAAGACATGGATCAGACACTACCTTAACCAAGTCAGCATCACCAAGTGTGGGACCAGCTGACATCCTATGCCCTTGGTGTGATGCTCAGTGTTGACACAGAAAACTGCATTTGGAAGTTCCAGCCAGAAAGGTTCAACCTGAATCGAATCATGAGAAATTCTCGACTGCCTTTCCTTTGTTTCTGCATTCATTCACTCCCGTAATTAGTAACTGTTTGAATCTGCCCTTTGGAACTCAGGGAAGGTCTAGGAGGCTGAAGCCTTTTTCCTATAAATAAGAAACGGGGGACATGCAAAGGCTTTTGTACCCTAGAGGGCCCCACAGGGTCCTGCTCTATTTCAAGGACACCAGAAAGACCAAGAAGTAAATGCAGTGCCATGATCCTTGATTGGACTCTGGATGGAGGAAAAAGACATTATTGGGGGGGCTTCCCTGGTGGTGCAGTGGTTAAGAATCCACTTGCTAATGCAGGGGACGTGGGTTCAAGCCCTGGTCTGGCAAGATCCCACATGCAGCAGAGCAACTAAGCCCGTGCGCCACAACTACTGAACCTGTGCTCTAAACCCCGCGAGCCACAACTACTGGAGCCTGCGCACCTAGAGCCCGTGCTCCACAACAAGAGAAGCCACCGCAACGAGAAGCCTGCGCACCGCAACGAAGAGTAGCCCCTGCTCTCTGCAACTAGAGAAGGCCCGTGCGCAGCAACGAAGACCCAACACAGCCAAAAATAAATAAATAAATAAATTTTTAAAAAGAGAGAAAAGGGTAAAAAAAAAAAAGACATTATTGGGACACTTAGGGAAATTTGAATAAGGGCCAGAGATGAGATAATAGCATTGAATGGATGTGAAATTCCCCGAGAGTGATGGCTGCATTGTGGGCTTGGAAAATGCCTTTCTTCTTAGGAGACTGTCAAGGAGAAGTATTTAAGGTGAAGGGTCATGAGGTCAGCAACTAAGCTCACATGATTAAACCAAAACAACTAAGTGTGTGTAGATAGAAATAAAGGAATGTGTCAAATTAGATTTCCCAGCGTTAGCTGGGAAATCTAAAAAAAGTATTTTTAAAGGCATTAAAAAATGATAGGAAGGAATGAGCCAAACTGTAAGGATGGATGCATTATTTGTAGATTTTGTAAAAACTATTTAAAATTCTTTAAAATACTCTTGATGACTGCCTAATTTATTTGATAGGTGCTTCATGATTTTCCTTATAGGCAATAGGAAACTGAAACCAATCAAACAGGGTAGAGTACCAATATCGTGGTTGTTTTTTGTTTGTTTGTTTTTGTTTTTTTGCGGTACGCGGGCCTCTCACTGTTGTGGCCTCTCGCATTGCGGAGCACAGGCTCCGGACGCACAGGCTCAGCGGCCATGGTTCACGGGCCCAGTCGCTCCGCAGCATGTGGGATCTTCCCGGACCGGGGCATGAACCCTCGTCCCCTGCATCGGCAGGCGGACTCTCAACCACTGCGCCCCCAGGGAAGCCCCAATACCGTGTTTTGAGAGTTCTGACTCATCGGGTGAGGGGGGACCACAGCCACGAGATATGTCAGACTCTCCACGTAAGCAGATAGGTTAGGGTGTCCCAGAGAAAGAGAACCAGGCATGGCTTTCTTGACATAAAAGAAGACGTTTTTAGCCTAAGCCATTTTGTGATCTAAGCCAGACCAGAATGCTTGGTCTTGAACAGGTCTTAGTAATGAAAAATCTTAAGGATAGTGAGGGACTGTAGGGACAAGGGAGAAGCAATCAAGAAACAATAGTTCAGGGCTTCCCTGGTGGCGCAGTGGTTGAGAGTCCGCCTGCCGATGCAGGGGACACGGGTTCGTGCCCCGGTCCGGGAAGATCCCACATGCCGCGGAGCGGCTGGGCCCGTGAGCCATGGCCGCTGAGCCTGCGCGTCCGGAGCCTGTGCTCCGCAACGGGAGAGGTCACAACAGTGAGAGGCCCGCGTACCGCAAAAAAAAAAAAAAAAAAAGAAACAATAGTTCAGTGATAAAAAACAGAGTCCTAGTTCCTCCTCAAGGAATATATATGTGGGGCTACATCCCACAGGCCTACGAGGCCTGTACCTGTTCAGCTTCCAGACCTGAGAAAGAGCCCAGAGTCAGCCACAGAGACATCAATGGTTTAATGGATGGGGGAGCTTACAGTTCTAGAGCAAGGTCCTGGAGCGACTCCCCCCTGGGCGTGCTGGACTTGGCGGAAGTCGACGCTCTGGAGGTGGGGGGGGGGCGGGGGAGGTTGCCAGTTATAGGGGGAATTGATGAGTCAGATTGGCTCATCGGTTACCAGGGAAACCAGCAGAGGGGCACGCCCCTCACCGCCCCTTTGATAAGAAGAATCATTAGCTGGGGTTTGGAGCAAGTAGGAAGGTCAGTCCTGTGAGCAGCATGTAGGTGAAGCAGGCACTGGTCGAGCAGGGGATGGACAGAGAGCAAGAGAACAGCCACCTTGAGTGGCCTGACCGTACACAGTTTCTCCCCGAAGAGCAAACCTGGGGAAGTTTTAAGCTAAGAGTACATGCATGTTCATGTAGCAGCTTGGGTATTGGAGAGAGTCCAAGTTTTACTTGATTGAAGTCACGAGGGTCAGAAGACGTCAACATCATCATTAACCTTAGGTTCCTGTTGATCTAGTGGTTGAGCACCTGAGGGGGGCTTAAATTCTGCAAAATGGCTCAAGAAAGTGCTTCAGGCCAGTCTTTACCAAAGAAGCAGAACTGGGAGTCTGGATAACAGGTGATTTGTTATCTTTGCTATTGTTACTTCTCTTGCCTGATAACAGTTTGATCTTTTTTTCCCTTAAGATCATTATTACTGAGAACTGTTTAAGGGCAAACTCTTAAATGTTCTCATCACAAGAAAAAAAAAAAAGGAAACGTGTTGACATACGTGAACTAGACTTATTGTAGTGACCATTTCACAATATATACAAATATTGAATCATCATGCCGTCAATTTTATTGGATTATAGTTGATTTACAATGCTGTGTTAGTTTCAGGTGTACAGCGAAGAGATTCAGTTATACACATACATATACTCATTCTTTTTCAGATTCTTTTGTCATATAGGTTATCACAGAATGTTGAGTAGAGTTCCCTGTGCTATACAGTAGGTCCTTGTTGGTTTCCAATCGTTATGTTGTACACTTGAAACTAATATGTTATATGTCAAATATATCAATTAAAAAAAGGGTCAAGAGGGAGTTGAGGTCCTGGGGGGAGGTGATGGGGCTGCGGGGAAGGGGTCTGCCCTGGTGGGAGCGAGGCCCTGGGGGAGGCGAGGGCGTGGGGGAGGGTAGACTACAGTGCAAGGGTTAAGTCCTGGGGGTGAGGCCGCGCGGGGAGGGGCAGAGCAGCCCTGGTGGAGGGGACCTGGACCCCATTCCTTTCAGCTGGGTGTGGCAGCTGGGACTCCCAGGGGACAAGAGCTGGGGGAAATCTGAGAGGTGTGGTTAGCTTTGTAGTCCGGTCCCAGGTGAATACTACCCTACCGGGCAGCTCACTGCCCCACCTAATTGAGGGCAGAAATAGGTTTGACACTGATTCCAACTCCACTTCCAATGGATATAAAATCACCCCAGTGGGTGGACACTTGACACATCAAGGGTGAACTATGCATAAGGCCTCAGCCCCACCTGTGCCTCACCCCGAGCCCCTCCTCTCCCCCCAGCACTCCCCAGGCCCACCTGTCCTGGGGGCCGCTCCCGGGAACAGGGACGTGGCAGGCTGACCCTCTTCCTACACTTTCACAGGTGCAGCTGTCAGATGGGCCTTTTTTTTTTTTTTTTGGCGGTACGCGGGCCTCTGATGTGGCCTCTCCCCTTGCGGAGCACAGGCTCCGCACGCCCAGGCTCAGCGGCCATGGCTCATGGGCCCAGCCGCTCCGCGGCATGTGGGATCTTCCTGGACTGGGGCACGAACCCGTGTCCCCTGCATCGGCAGGTGGACTCTTAACCACTGCGCCACCAGGGAAGCCCAGATGGGCCTTTAATATCCAGAAAGGTCAGGAATCCACATCAAGTGGCCCAGGCACTCTCGTGCACACACACACACACACACGCACGTGCACACACTGACATGCCCACACATGCATGCTCTCACACACTGGTCCAGGTCCTCTGGAAGTCTAAGCATATAGGCTGCTGTCCTAGACTGTGAGGCTTCTTCCTTCTCACCATTGCTCTTTTCGTTTTAGGAAAGGGGCGACTGGGAACCATAGCAGAACAGAGCTGACCAGAGAAGCGTTTGTCTGGCGGGTGGCCCAGCGTGGCCTGATTGCCCCTCATCTGCAGACCCACGCAGAGCTGTAGGAGTGGGAGAGACCCAAGTCCCTCGCCCTGTCCCTTGCCTCGGCTCCTGCAGATGGGCCAGTGGTGGTGGCTCCTGGGAGCCCTGGACTCCCTCAGGTACCCCACCAGGAAGTGCCCAGACCCCCTTGGGCTCTTGGCTCCCCTGTACCCACCGACCAGATTAGAAGCAACAAGAGGTGAGGGCGAACTTCCATCTCATGTCTCACCCCGATGTGCTCTGCCTCGGGGTAAGAGCGGAACCCTAACTCACCACACAGAGTGCAGGATGGGGACAGCTGCCCCCTTAGAGCACCAGAATTCTCTCCAGGGAAAGGGGCTCCTGACTCCTTTTTTGCCTATTAGCTCTAATCTGCCTGGCTGACCGCATCAGACACGGGGACAGGGTGCTGGTTTTGGAGCACACACAGGAGCACAGGGGCAGGTGACAGCTTTTCCCCTGCCACTACCTGCCCAAGGCATGCCAGGCCCGGAAGACTCTTGGGCAAGCCACAGGACAAAATGAAGACATTCTGAAAAGCCTTCAAGGACAAGGGACCCGGGTGTGGCCCCAAGGATGGGGTGAACGGCAGGGGGCCCCACTGCTGGAGGGTACCCCCATGTCCACACCCAGGCCTTTCCCTGAGCTCTTTTTCAGTGCCGGGACCTCTCCAACCCCCAGAAAACCAAGGCTGGCGTCCTGTGGGCTGAAGGCAGTGGGGCTCTTGTCAAGAGGGGACACGGCCTCATAAGGGCTCAGCTGGCACGGCCGGCTCCCTTCCAGAGGTCCAATGAGCTGCTTGGGCTCCTGGAGACTGCTAGCAACGTCCCAGGGCGAGCCCACCACCCACGCTGGCTGAAGCACAGACTGCAGAGTACTTTTTTAGGTGGAGTGTTGGGGGACCTGGGAGCAGGGGACACTCAGAAACCAGGGTGTGTCCAACACAGTCTGCCACAATGATGACAGCGAGGCCAGGCCGGAGGGAGGAGGTGGCGCCGCCACCCCTGTGCTGCCCCGCAGGCACGCAGGCCCTGCAGTGAGGAGGGGCTGCTTCCCAGGCAGGGCGGAGCAGAAAGAATGACACCACACAGGCCCAAGGATAACTTAGTTTATGGGTCAAGCCAAATGCAATGCAAAGTTGTTTTCGTTATTTTTTTTTTTAACCAAAATAAATAAATCAGATCTGTCCCTGTGACAGGTCAGGGGAGCTGGCCCCCGGCCTAGTGCTGCCCCTCACTCCTGGCCCTCCTCTCCCCTTCGGACCAGCTTTGGCACAGCAGAGAGAAGGATGCTTCGGAGTCTCCATCGTGTAGAAGGAAAGAGGAAAGGAGGTGGAACTGGAGGTTAAGGGAGGGCAGGACCCAGATGAGCAGCCTGCGCCTGCGCCCGAGAGCCCCGAGTGGCGCTTCCCGCCACGCACACCCCACGGGCCCGGGTGCCACCCAGCTCCAGGCGGGTGGAGTGTGCATGGCCCCTGTGCACGGCCCGGGACCCTCTCGAGGGGAGGAAGTGGACGCTGAGGAGAGCGGACCTGCCCTCTCTGTGCAGGTCAGTCTTGGGCCGTCTCCCACCAGCCAGCCCGCGTCAGTGCCCTCTGCTCACTGCGCGGCGAGGGTCCTGACAGAGCCCTCCCACCCCACAAAGCCTCTGACCGTGGTGGCTCCCCTGAGGGGTCTGGGCTCAGCCTGAGGAGAGGAAGCCACCCTGCTGGGTGACAGGGACCGCCAGCACAAGGGTGTGCCACATGAGGCGGGCCCTGGGGGTGATCCGGGGGTGAAGGCAGATGTGACCCTCCCAGGACTCCTGCGGGGGCTGCCTCTCCTCCCCCCGCTCTCCACTGCCTCCATGAAGGCTGCTCAGCTGGACAGAAGTCACAGAGCCTGGGGAGCACCTGGCCTGGGGGCAGCCGAGCACGTGGGGGAGCGGCTTAATTCCTAAGTGAGCGAGGAGGGGGTGTGTGTGGTGCAGGGACGGGCAGAGGCGCGGGCAGCGCGGAGCACTATTCTGTAGTGGAGAAGCAAGGGGCAGTCGTGAGGCGGAGCCCAGGCAGCATCTATGAGAACTTCTTGAAGGCGTCCAGGTCGAAGGCCGTGTCCAGGAGGCGCTGCAGCTCCGTGAGGTGGGTCTTCTTGTTGCCGGTGGCTGGAGCCGCTGCTGGGTCCCGGCCGGCGTACCTGAGGGGAGCGACAGTGCGCGGTGATGGCGAAGGCCCCCGAGGGGTCCGCGCCCCCTTGCCCTCCCCAGGCCCCAGCCGACTGCCCGCGACCTTACCACACAGGCTTGGCGCGGTTGATGGTGGTCCGCAGCCTGGGCTTCACGTAGTCGTAGTAGCCTTGGTTCTTGTGCTCCTCCTGGCACCAGGCCAGCTCGGCGCTGGGGTACTTCTGCACCTCCTGCAGCAGGAGGTCGAAGGGGAAGGGCGACAGCTGGGGAGAGAGAGAGGAGCTCCTGTCAGGAGAAGGTGCTCAGAGTACTGGGCGAGGCTGGTGTCCTAGAGGGGCTGGCATCCCAGGTGAGGAGCTCAGTGACCCCTGAAGGATGTTCTGGAAACTCTGGGAAAGCTCTGGGGTCCAGATACCCAGAGGAGGAATGCTAGGACCGGCCTGGGCACCACCTGCCCTCACCTGCTCGATCCTCGTGATGGCCACTTGCTCTGCCATATCCCGTGCTTTGCGCTCTCGGGTAAGATCATAGTACACTTTGCCGGTACAGAAGAGAAGTCTCTTGACGTTTTCTGGGTTTTGGGCTGCAGGGCCATCTTCTGGGATCACCCGCTGGAAGTGGGTACCTACAAGAGAATCCCCACAGCTGGGGGTCTGCTCAGGACTTGGCTGAGGGTGTCCAGGGCCCTCCCTCCACGAGGTGGGGCTGTGCCACAACTGACACCAGAACATTTAGTTTCTGAGGGTTAGGGCTCTCCCCCACTCGCCAGCCTGTGATGCCCTTGCATTAATCCACACTGAGAGAGCCTAACAGGCACAGTAGGCAAGGCCAGCCTTGAGGAGCAAGGGACATCAGTTCATTCTTCAGAACGACCTACCTCAGACTTCAGGGACAACTAGGTCTAGAAGACCATCCCATGACCACTCTGCTCAGACTCCTCATAAGTTTACAAATACTAAAACTTGCCACACTGGAAACTAGAGCAAATACTCAGATGCTCACGGCCGGGACCATTCCCCTGCGAACAAGGCCGACTTCAGGAAGCTGCATTCAAAATAAGGGGTTCCCTTAATGGCACATAAGCAACACACAACATGCTCACATTCACGTACACACGCAAATGCTAGGATTAGAAGGAAACTACCTTCACATGAGAAAGGCCAGATATGAGAGACCCACCGCGAACATCATACTCAATGGTGAAAGACTGAAAGCATTTTCCTAAGACACAAACAAGGCAAGGATGTCCGTTCTCACCACTTGTATTCAGCGTAACACTGGAATTTCTAGCCAGAGCAATTGGGGGGGGGGGGGGAAAAAAGAACTAAGAAGTATCTAAATTGGAAAGGAACAAATAAAATTATCTGTTTGTTTTACAAGTAGAAAACCCTAAAGATTCCACATATAAAAAAACCCTGTTAGAACTAATAAATGAATTCAGCAAAGTTACAGGATAGAAAATCAACACTCAGAATTCAGTTGTACTTCTATGAACAATCCAAAAGTTAAGAAAAAAAAATCCTGTTCAAAACAGCATCAAATAAATAAAATTACTTAGGAATAAACTTAACCAAGAAAATGAAAGACTTGTACACTGAAAACTATAGAACATTACTGAGAGAAATTAAAGAAGATACCAATAAATGGGAAGTCCTCCATGTTCATGGATCGGGAGACTTAATATTGCCATGACGTTAATATTATCAAAGCAATCTACAGATTCAACGCAATCCTTATCAAAATCCCAATGACAGGGACTTCCCTGGTGGTGCAGTGGTTAAGAATCCGCCTGCCAATGCAGGGGACGTGGGTTCGAGCCCTGGTCTGGGAAGATCCCACATGCTGTGGAGCAACTAAGCCCGTGAGCCACAACTACTGAGCCTGCGTGCTGCAACTACGGAAGCCCATGCTCTTAGAGCCCGTGCTCCGCAACAAGAGAAGCCACCGCAATGAGAAGCCTGCTCAGCACGACGAAGAGTAGCCCCTGCTCGCCGCAATTAGAGAAAACCCGTGTGCAGCAACAAAGACCCAACACAGCCTAAATAAATAATACGTCTTAAAAAAAAAATCCCAATGACATTTTTTCAGAAATAGAAAAGTCCACCTTAAAATTCATGGAATCCCAAAGGACCCTGAATAGCCAAAACTATCTTGAAAAAAGAAAAACAAAGCTGGAGGACTCATGCTTCCTGATTTCAAAACTTACTACAAAGCTACAAGATCAAAGTGGTACTGGCATAAAGACATATATAGACCAATGGAAGACAACAGAGGGACCAGAAATGAACCTTCACGTATATGGTCAAATGATTTTGACAAGGGAACCAAGACTATTCAATGGGGAAAGGAGAGTCTCTTCAACAAATGGTGCTGGGAAAACTGGATATCCACATGCAAAGGAAGCTGTACCCTTACACCATACACACACACTAACTCAAAATGGATTAAGACTAAACACAAGACTGAAATTATAAAACTTAGAAGAAAACATGCGGAGATTGGTTCAAGATGGAAGAGTAGAAGGAAGTGCGCTCACTCCCTCTTGTGAGAGCACCAGAATCACAACTAACTGCTGAACAGTCATCAACAGGAAGACACTGGAACTCACCAAAAAAGATAGCCCATATCCAAGGACAAAGGAGAAGCCGCAAAGAGATGGCAGGAGGGGCGCAATCACAATAAAATCAAATCCCACAACCGCTGGGTAGGTGACTCACAAACTGGAGAACACTTATACCACAGAAGTCCATCCACTGGAGTGAAGGTTCTGAGACCCACATCAGGCTTCCCAACCTGGGGGTCCGGCAACGGGAGGAGGAATTCCTAGAGAATCAGACTTTGAAGGCTAGTGGGATTTGACTGCAGGACTTCGACAGGACTGGGGGAAACAGAGACTCCACTCTTGGAGGGCACACACAAAGTAGTGTGTGCATCAGGACCCAGGGGAAGGAGCAGTGACCCCTAGGAGACTGAACCCGACCTACCTGCTACTGTTGGAGGGTCTCCTGCAGAGGCAGGGTGTGGCTGTGGCTCACCGTGGGGACAAAAAAACTGGCAGAAGTTCTGGGAAGTACTCCTTGCCGCCATTAGCCCCACCAAAGGGCCAGTAGGCTCCAGTGCTGGGTCACCTCAGGCCAAACAACCAACAGGGAGGGATACCAGCCTCACCCATCAGCAGACAAGCGGATTAAAGTTTCACTGAGTCTTCCACCAGAGCAACACCCAGCTCTACCCACCACCAGTCCCTCCCATCAGGAAACTTGCACAAGCCTCTTAAGTAGCCTCATCCACCAGAGGGCAGACAGCAGGAGCAAGAACTACAATCCTGCAGCCTGTGGAACGAAAACCACATTCACAGAAAGACAGACAAAATGAAAAGGCAGAGGGCTTTGTACCAGATGAAGGAACAAGATAAAATCCAAGAAAAACAAATGAATGAACTGGAGATAGGCAACCTTGCAGAAAAAGAATTCAGAATAATGATAGTGAAGATGATCCAGGACCTCGGAAAAGAATGGAGGCAAAGATTGAGAAGATACAAGAACTGTTTAACAAAGACCTAGAAGAATTAAAGAACAAACAAAAAGAGATGAACAATACAATAACTGAAATGAAAAATACACTAGAAGGAATCAATAGCAGAATAACTGAGGCAGAAGAACGGATAAGTGACCTGGAAGACAGAATGGTGGAATTCACTGCCATGGAACAGAAGAAAGAAAAAAGAATGAAAAGAAATGAAGACAGCCTAAGAGACCTCTGGGACATCATTAAACACAACAACATTCACATTATAGGGGTCCCAGAAGGAGAAGAGAGAGAGAAAGGACCCGAGAAAATATTTGAAGAGATTATAGTCAAAAACTTCCAAGTCCAAGAGGCACAGAGAGGCCCAGGCAGGATAAACCCAAGGAGAAACACGTCGAGACACATAGTAATCAAACTGACAAAAATTAAAGACAAAGAAAAATTATTGAAAGCAACAAGGGAAAACGACAAAAAACATCCAAGGGAACTCCCATAAGGTTAACAGCTGATTTCTCAGCAGACACTCTACAAGCCAGAAGGGAGTGGCATGATATATTTAAAGTGATGAAGGGGAAGAACTTACAACCAAGATTACTCTACCCGGCAAGGATCTCATTCAGATTCGATGGAGAAATCAAAAGCTTTACAGACAAGCAAAAGCTGTGAGAATTCAGCACAAACAAACCAGCTCTACAACAAATGCTAAAGGAACTTCTCTAAGTGGGAAACACATGACAAGAAAAGGACCTACAAAAATAAACCCATAACAAGAAAATGGTAATAGGAACATACATATCGATAATTACCTTACACATGAATGGATTAAATACTCCAACCAAAAGACACAGGCTTTTAGACATATGCTGTGTAAAAGAGACCCACTTCAGACCCAGGGACACATACAGACTGAAAGTGAGGGGATGGAAAAAGATATTCCATGCAAAGGTAAATCAAAGAAAGCCAGAGTAGCAATACTCATATCAGATAAAATAGACTTTAAAATAAAGAATGTTACAAGAGACAAGGAAGGACACTACATAATGATCAAGGGATCAATCCAAGAAGAAGATACAACAATTATAAATATATATGCACCCAACATAGGAGCACCTCAATACATAAGGCAACTGCTAACAGCTATAAAAGAGGAAATAGACAGTAAACAATAATAGTGGGGGACTTTAACACCTCAGTTACGCCAATGGAAAGATCATCCAGACAGAAAATTAATAAGGAAACACAAGCTTTAAATGACACAGTAAACCAGATAGACTTAATTGATATTTATAGGACATTCCATCCAAAAACAGCAGATTACACTTTCTTCTCAAGTGCACATGGAACATTCTCCAGGACAGATCACATCTTGGGTCACAAATCAAGCCTCAGTAAATTTAGGAAAACTGAAATCATATCAAGCATCTTTTCCAGCCACAATGCTATGAGGTAAGAAATCAATTACAGGGAAAAAAATGTAAAAAACACAAACACATGGAGGCTAAACAATACATTATTAAATAACCAAGAGATCACTGAAGAAATCAAAGAGGAAACCAAAAAATACCTAGAGACAAATTACAATGAAAACATGACAATCCAAAACCTATGGGAGGCAGCAAAAGCAGTTCTGAGAGGAACGTTTATAGCTATACAAGCCTACCTCAAGAAACAAGAAAAACCTCAAATAAACAATCTAACCTTACACCTAAAGGAACTAGAGAAAGAAGAACAAACAAAACCCAAAGTTATTAGAAGGAAAGAAATCATAAAGATCAGAGCAGAAATAAATGAAATAGAAACAAAGAAAACAATAGCAAAGATCAATAAAACTAAAAGCTGGTTCTTTGAGAAGATAAACAAAATTGATAAACCATTAGCCAGACGCATCAAGAAAAAGAGGGGGAGGACTCAAATCAATAAAATTAGAAATGAAAAAGGAGAATTTACAACGGACACCACAGAACTACAAAGCATCATAATAGACTACTGCAAGCAACTCTATGCCAATAAAATGGACAACCTGGAAGAAATGGACAAACTCTTAGAAAGGTATAACCTTCCAAGACTGAACCAGGAAGAAACAGAAAATATGAACAGACCAATCACAAGTAATGAAATTGAAACCTTGATTGAAAATCTTCCAACAAACAAAAGTCCAGGACCAGATGGCTTCACAGGTGAATTCTATCAAACACTTACAGTAACACTCCCAAACTCATTCTGTGAGGCCACCATCACCCTGATACCAAAACGAGACAAATATACTACAAAAAAAGAAAATTTCAGACCAATATCACTGATGAATATAGATGCAAAAATCCTCAACAAAATACTAGCAAACAGAATCCACCAACACATTAAAAGGATCATATACCATGATCAAGTGGGATTTATCCCAGGGATGCAAGGATTCTTCAATATACGCAAATCAATCAATGTGATACACCATATTAACGAATTGAAGAATAAAAACCATATGATCATCTCAATAGATGCAGAAAAAAGCTTTTGACAAAATTCAACACCCACTTATGATAAAAACTCTCCAGAAAGTGGGCATAGAGGGAACCTACCTCAACATAATAAAGACCATATACGACAAACCCACAGCTAACATCATTCTCAATGGTGAAAAACTGAAAGCATTTCCTCTAAGATCAGGAAGAAGACAAGGTTGCCCACTCTCGCCACTACTATTCAACATGGTTTTGGAAGTCCTAGCCACGGCAATCAGAGAAAAAAGAGAAATAAAAGGAATACAAATTGGAAACGAAGAAGTAAAACTGTCACTGTTTGCAGATGATATGATACTATACATAGAGAATCCT
Organism: Grampus griseus; assembly: GCF_964374135.1. Taxonomy (NCBI): domain Eukaryota; kingdom Metazoa; phylum Chordata; class Mammalia; order Artiodactyla; family Delphinidae; genus Grampus; species Grampus griseus. The sequence continues at coordinate 96,262,293 of NC_139003.1, read as the reverse complement.
AAAGATGCCACCAGAAAACTACTAGAGTTAATCAATGAATTTGGTAAAGTTGCAGGATACAAAATTAATGCACAGATATCTCTTGCATTCCTATACACTAACAATGAAAGATCAGAAAGAGACATTAAGGAAACAATCCCATTCACCACTGCAACAAAAAGAATAAAATACCTAGGAATAAACCTACCTAAGGAGGCAAAAGACCTATACTCAGAAACCTATAAGACACTGATGAAAGAAATCAAAGAGGACACAAAAAGATGGAGAGATATACCATGTTCTTGAATTGGAAGAATCAATATTGTGAAAATGTCCATACTACCCAAAGCAATCTACAGATTCAATGCAATCCCTATCAAATTACCAACGGCATGTTTTACAGAACTAGAAAACATGCGGCAAAAGCTTCATGACATTGGGATTTCCCTGGTGGCACAGCGGTTAAGAATCCGCCTGCCAATGCAGGTGACAGGGGTTCGATCCCTGGTCCGGAAGATCCCACATGCAGCGGACCAACTAAGCCCATGTGCCACAACTACTGAGCCTGCGCTCTAGAGCTCGTGCGCTACAACTATTAAGCCCACGCGCCACAACTACTGAAGCCCATGTACCTAGAGCCTGTGCTCCACAACAAGAGAAGCCACCACAATGAGAAGCCCGCGCACCACAATGAAGAGTAGCTCCTGCTCACTGCAACTAGAGAAAGCCTGCGCGCAGCAACGAAGACCCAAGGCAGCCAAAAATAAATCAATTTATTAAAAAAAAAAAGCTTCATGACATTGAATTTGGCAGTGATTTCTTAGATGTGACTCCAAAGGCACAGACAACAACAAAAAGAAGAGAAAAAGTGGACTTCATGAAAATTTAAAAATTTTGTGCATCCAAAGACAACACACAGGGACTTCCCTGGTGGTCCAGTGGTTAAGACTCCACACTCCCAATGCAAGGGGCACGGGTTTGATCCCTGGTTGGGGAACCAGGATTCCACATGCTGTGTGGTGCAGCAAATAAACAAACAAACAAACACACAAACAGGCCTGGAAAAAAAAAGACTACACACAGATGGAAGAAAATAGTTGCAAGTCACACATCTGATAAGGCATCAGTATCCAGTAAACAGAGAGAAATCTTACAACCCAACAACAAAACAAACAACCCAATTAAAAAATGGGCAAGGACTTGATTAAACATTTTTCCAAAGATAACATACAGATGGCCAATAAGCACATGAAAAGACGCTCAACATCACTGATCATTAGGTTAACAAAAATCAAAACTGCGATGAGATACTACTTCATGGTCACAAGGATGGCTATTATGAAACAAAAACAAAAACCAAGAAAACAAAAACAGAAAACAGTAGTGTTGGCAAGAATGTAGAGAAACTGGAATCCTCGTGTATTGCTGTGAACCAGTATGGAAAACGGTATGGTATGCCTGAAGAATTACCATATGACCCAGCAATCTGCTTCTTGGTATATACCCAAAGGAATTGAAAGCAGGGTCTTGAAGAGAGATTTGTACACCCATGTTCATAGGTGTACTAAAAATTTTAGCCATAATGGCTAATAATTTTAGCCATTATCCCCAATGGCTAAAATGTGGAGGTAACCCAAGTGTCCACTGACAGATGAATAGATAAGCAAAAAGTGGTATAAAAATACAACAGAACATTATTCAGCCTTAGAAACGAAGGAAATTCTGACACCTGCTACAACATGGATGAAACTTGAGGATACTGTGCTGAGTGAAATAAGCCCGTCACATAAAGACACATACTGTATGAGCCCACTCACATGCAGCTCCTAGAGCAGACAAACCCACAGAGACAGAAAGCAGATGGTGGGTGCCAGGGGCTGGGGGAGGGGTGGTGATGGGGGAGTTCTTCAATGGGTGCAGAGTTTCAGTTTGGGAAGATGAAAAAGTCCTGGGGATGGACGGGGTTGATGGTTGCACAGTGACGTGAATGTGTTTATTAATGCCGCTGAACCGTACACTTAAAAATGGCTAAGATGGTAAATTTTATATTATGTATATTTCACCATAATAAAAAAAAAATGGGAAAAAAACCAAAGAAGGGGTTTACCTTGACCGAAGACTAAAGGGGGCTCCATGGCTGGGAGCAAGTGGGCTCCCCTGGCCCTGTAAGCCCGGGGTTGTGTGGGGCCACTGTGTGCTGTCAGCCACCTGATGTCTGCTGTCCGGGGGGAAATCTCAGTGCTGTGGGCGTCACCTCACACCACTGAGCTGCCATGTTACGTGGCAGCCCCTACCCACTGGTGCTTCTCCTCTTTTCCTGGCGGTGAGCTGCCATCAGCCCCCCAGGAGCAGTGCCCGGGCAGCAGCGTGAACTCTAACCTCAGACTCACTTCACTGCCTCTGAAAGAGTCCTGCGGGGGTGCACCCAGGCAGGGGTCACAGACCCCAGTGGGACGCGAGACATGCTGTTTGACCAATTTGCACATGAGCTCTGACATCCAGGCTGTCGTGTTCAGTGGTCTTTACCCAACAACCAAAAACTGTGGCAAGGACCAGAGTGAGACTGACAAGGATAAGCCCCCCACAGAGTAGCAGTGAAGACCCACTCCAAATGCTCACCCCCCTCAAGCCTACCTGGAAGCATCTCATCAAAGCTGGATCTGGCCTCAGGGTGCCGCAGCAGGGACTTGGGGGTGAAGATGATTAACTGAAACACAGCAGCACAGGCTCAGGTTCTAAGGATTCCAGAAGGAGGGCCGACAGCAAGGGGCTGCCCAGGCCTCGCCTTCAGAACAGGCATCTAATGCTGCCCTCCCAGCTCTACGGTCAGGTCAGCGGGATCCGCAGGGTAGAGGTGAAGAGAAGGAGAACAGAACGATGCGGTTTCCCCTCGTCCCCTCTCCTCCGCCCTGAGACACTGGGCATCCACTCCTCCAGGGTCTGTCCCAGCCTGCTCGGAGCCCTGGGTGCCCCCTACCCTATACCTGGGGAAGACCCCTGAGCCTTTCCTGACGTCCTTGCCTGTGGCCAGGGCTGTCCTGTCCCATGGGCCTGCCTGGCCCTGCACTGTGGCCGGCAGCAGCAGGGGGCATTCTCCCCTTGGACCCTTCACTCACACTCCTACTCACCCTTCCACACCTCACCAAGGAGACTGCTTCCTGGGGGCTCAGCTCTCCTCCAAGCTCAACGCACCATCTACGACCACCCGCCCACAAGTCCATCCTCCCATTGGGCTGGGGCCCTGGAGTTCTCAGGCCAGACCTCTCTGAGCTGGGACACCCCCAACTGACCGGCTTCCGGAAGGGCAGGAGAATCTGGCGACGCAGCACATGGAAGAAGTTGCCAGGGCTGGAGCAGTTGACGACAACCCAGTTGCAATCGTACAGCTGATTTATGTCGAAGTTGGCTTCCTTAAGGTCCTGGAGCAAGGAGGGAAAGGGCCAGAGGCCAGGCGGCACTGAGCACCCCGTCGCAGGGGGCATCAAGGCAGAGGGCCTCATGGCCGCAGCCTTAGGGCGCCACAGCTCCTCCAGAGATGCACACACAGGGGGCACTGACGAGAGCTCAGCCAGCCAGCCCCACGCTCTGAATGGGATTCTCAGTCCCATGTAATCCCTATTTCTCTGAAAACTACTGCCTGGTCTGGGACAGATACAGGTTCTACCTAAAACCAATTCTGATGTTCCTTAGAACCCCCCAAATTTCCTTTTAGCTCTTAAAATTTCACTAGAATCACCCCAGAGTTCTTTCCTCTAAACTGTTTGCCTGAATCAAAATACAGGCGGTGTCACTCCTAGAAGCTTCTGCTGTAGCTTTCAGCGCCTCTGCTTTCTACAGCAGCAGGGACGACAGGAGGCAGCCCGGCACTGTTTTCTGTGCTCTAAGAAGGCCTCTCACTTTGTGGAGACCAGCAGGCTCAGGGCCCACCTGCGACTCCCGAGAGGCACAGAGCAGTCGTGCCTTCAGAGTTGCCCACAGACGCCCAGGTGTGCCACTCACCGGCAGGACGTCTGGGTCGTCATTGCACATCTGCAGGAACCGCTCCGGCCTGGCGGAGGAATGTTCCGGACCCTGGAACCAGACACACAAGTTACAGATCAGGAGCTTCCCCCATGCTGACCGTTGCATTCAGTACATCTCTTCCTTAACCAACTTGCTCATTTTGGTCTGAAAAACACCAAACTGTCTCTTTACTGCTGGCAGTTTAATTCCTTCTCCTCCTGCACATGGAGCGTGGAGGGGGCGTTTCCACATCAGGACAGGGCCCAGCACTCCTGGTTCCTCCTGGTTTCCAAACCCGGTTCTTAAGCAAGCCCCCCACAGGGCCTGGCGGAGGAGGAGGGAAGAGAACAGGGAACACCGGAGCCTGGGAGGTCCCCGTCCGCACTGCCACTTCTCATCAGTAACGGAGCAGGACCTGCCTCTTGCCTTCCAAGGGAGGTGGGGAACACCAGCAGAGCCTGTACGGTGCCAATTTCGGGGTCAGGGTCCTAGGCAGGCCCTTCCCACGTTCTAGGTCTGCCGGGAAGGGGCGGGGGCCTCACCATGCCCTCCATGCCGTGGGGCAGCAGCAGCACGATGCCGTTCTGCCGCACCCACTTGGCTTGTCCCGGGCAGATGAACTGGTCGATGATGCACTGGGCCGTGTTGTGGAAGTCACCAAACTGGGCCTCCCAGAGGACCAGGGCGTTAGGACTGGCCATGGCAAAACCCAGCTCAAAGCCTGCAGGGCAGGAGGGAGGGAGAAGACCGGACAGGAGTCAGCTGGTGGGCGGGAAGGGGGCTGCAGGGAGGAGGGGAGAGTGGGGCGGAGGGGAGGAGGGGCAAGGGGTGGCAGGGGAAGCAGCGGGGAGGCGGCAGGGAGGAGGGCCTCGCAGGCTGGGGTGCTCACCCAGGACCCCGTACTCGGACAGCGAGCTGTTGCACACGGTGTAGGGGGCCTGGTTGGGCCAGAGGTGGTTCATGGGGATGCAGGTTCTCTTGTCCACATTCTGGTCGTGCAGCACGTGGTGGCGATGGCTGAGGGAGAACAGCACAGATTAGCGGCAGAAGCCAGCCCCGTGCACCGCCGGGGGAGCACAAAGCCCCGTTCTTAACAGAAGCGTCTAATCAGAGCAGGGAAAGGGTGCTTCTGGGTCTGAGCAATGGGATCTAACGATTTTCTCCTTGCAGGGATTTTCTTCTGGGAGAGGAACTCCAGAGCCCTTCCTTTCCATCTCCCATGCTTTGAAGGGCCCACAAGAGCACCGGGACCATTACCTAAAAGTGCCCCGCTCCACGTCCTGGCCGCTCAGCCGGATGTGGATGCCCTCCTTCAGGAGGGAGCCGAAAGCCATGTACTCCGCCAGAGCCCAGTCCACCGTCCTGTTCTTCACCAGCTCCCCACGGGTCTTCAGGATGCGGCTCAGCCCTGCAGAGACAGGGTGCTCACCAGCCGCCCGGCACCCCCTCTCGGGACAAGAGCTGAGCTTCCTTTGGCCCCAGCTTTTGGGAGTCCTGACTCACCGGGAGAGTGGGGAAGGGAGCTGAGTGGAGACCAGGCCAGAGCGGCCGTGACATCCCATCCCTTCCTCCACTGCTCCGCCGGCTGAGGACCTCGCCAGGGCAGGGGTGAGGTGAGGCGAGGGCTTCCCTCATCCAGCCACCCCGGCCTTGAACGAAGCAGGGACCTAAGGTGGGCGAGGACTGGTCTCATGCTGGGACACAGTTGGCACTGGACTCGGCCCAACACTTCCAAAGGTCCAGGTGGCGCCCTTACCTCCGTGAATGGTGAAGTTCTCCACAGGCACGGAGCTGGCCACGTTCCCAATGTGCGCGAGAATATCCTCCGTCAGGCCCGTGGAGGGGCAGGTCATGCTCCTGGGCTGCCCGTCCAGGGTGAAGAAGCCTAGCAGAGAAGCGGCAAGCTGACGCACAGGTGCCACTCCTCAAGGAGCCGTGGACACGCGAGATGCTGTGCAGCAGTGGCCAGGACCGAGAGCCGAAGTCAGGGGTCCGAGTCCAGGGCCCACAGGGTGTTGTGGAGCGGGGAGGGGGCTCACTGGTGGCGTTCCTCACTCACCAGGCCAGGGGGAGTCCAGCCAGTGCTTGATGTGCAAGATCTTCTCGTCCTTGGACCTGGTGAAGGCCTCCTCACAGATCTTGTCATACTTGGAGATCTCCTCCTGGAGGGTCGGGCCCGACACAGCCGTCAGGGCCGCTCTGCACAGGGCACGCCAGCCACACGGCCAGTGCGCGCCTGCACTTCCTGAGTGCAGAGTCCCTCAGACTCCACTGGCCTCCAGGCCTTCTCCTCCCAACACGCATCACCCCTGAGGTCTGTGGGAAGCTTCCGTTTTATTGTTTTCATTCCCGTAGCTGCTTCTCCACAGTTGCTGGCTGCAGATCCTGCTCTAAGTTGGAGCCCTGTCCCCGCCCACCCTCTCACCATATTCTTTCGGATGAGTTCTCATGGCTCCGAGCACAGCCCCTGAATACGCAGCCCTGCTCCATTTCTCCATCACCCTGCACGGGCCTTCGCACTCATAACCAGCCAGAACTGACCAGGTCACAGCAGGCCCTTTACGAGCTGGATCCCTCATCAGCCTCTCGCCCTCTCACCCCTGTGCACTGGACTCTGTAAGCCAAGGAGGCCACTGCCTTGTGCCAAAGTGCTCTCAGGTCCCACCTCCCTCACCCAACGCCTCAGTAGCCTGGACTCTCCAAGAAGTTATGCACCGAAATGCTATAGTTGTAAATATTTCACGTGTTCTCACTTGGATCCTAATTACTCTGCGAAAGCGAGCATTTGCCCTGTGGTGGGCCTTCTCTATCCCTCCCTGGCTCTGGAAAGGCCCACTGGGACCAGAGCCGGGGACGCACCTCATACTCAGGCTGGTTGACCACGCCCTGCGACACCAGCACCTCGGCATACTTCTGCAGCACGGGCTTCTGCTTGCGGATCTGCTTGTACATGAGCGGCTGTGTGAACATGGGCTCGTCCATCTCGTTGTGGCCATTGCGTCGGTAACACACCTGAACACAGCCAGGAGACGCCAGCATCACGGACCATGTTGGCTGGGACCCGGGACCCACGAGGACCTGCCCTCATTTCTCCTATGTGACACCTCAGTTTACCTCTTCTAGAATTAGGGTCCTGTCTCTCACTCCTTCACTCGCTAGAATTGCTTTGACTGTCACATGAGATGAAACGAGAGTGACCTGGGGCTATCTCGGGACAGGATTCCAACTACCTTCTTCCCCAGGTCAGGTCACCCAGGCCGAAGATGCAGGAGCCCTCAGGAGGGGCACTGAGGTGCCCTGGCTCTAGGGAGCCCTGACCCCTCTCTTCAGGACACGGGCTAAGGTCACTCACCAGGTCCACCACCACGTCCTTGTGGAAGGTGCTCCTCCACTCAGCTGCCACCTTGCACACGTACATGACTGCCTCCGGGTCATCCGCATTCACGTGGAAAATGGGGGCATTCACGACTCGGGCCACATCGGTGGGGTAGGGTGAGGAGCGGGCCATGCGTGGGTCGGTGGTGAAGCCGATCTGCAAGAGACAGGCAGCTTGGCCAGGGGGCTTGGGCATGCTGCTGAGCATGGGTGGGGCAGAGGTGGGGCGGGGCAGAGCAGGCCCACCCTCCAGGCCAATGGCAGGGTGGAACCAGGACAGGGGGTGGAGCCGAGGGCAGGGCAGGATAAGAGGGCAGGGCAGGAGCAGGAATGTATGTGTCTGAGGGTGAGGGCGGGGCTAACGGCAGGCAGGGTGGATGGAGCCTGAAGGTCACCTGCTGGAGGCCACTTGGCTGCCCTTGGCCTACTCTAAGACAGTTCCCAAAGACTATTTTTTTTTTTTAATTGTTTTTTTTTTTCCTATTCTGGTAACAAAATTCATACATGTTCAACAGAGTTTGGAAGACAGTTTAATGAAAAATTAAAAAAAAAAAAAAAAAATTAAACAAAGTCACTATATTCTACCAGGTTCAGTGTAAATATTTTGATGTTTTCCTTTCCAGATGATTTTCTTTGCATGCATACACATGAAATATAAATATAAAATTTCAGATCCTATCATTTCTGTAGTTTTGTACTTTGGTAACTTAACATTAGCATTTTTTTCTTTGAAAAGAAAATTAAAGGCCTCACCACTTAGATGTATTAAAACTTAATCATATATTTGTAATTTTATAACCTGCATTTAACATTTATTTTCATGGGGACTTCCCTGGTGGTCCAGTGGTAAAGAATCCGCCTTCCAGTGCAGGGGATGTAGGTTCGTTCCCTGGTCGGGGAACTAAGATCCCATGTGCTGTGGGGCAACTAAGCCCGCGAGCCACAACTACTGAGCTCGCGCGCCTCAGCGAGAGAGCCTGCGTGCCACAAACTACAGAGCCCACGTGCCACAACTAGAGAGAGAAAACCCACACGCCACAACTAGAGAGGAGCCCACATGCCACAATGAAGAGCCCACATGCCACAACAAAAGATTCCCGCATGCCACAGCTAAGACCTGATGCAACCAAAACAATAAAAATAAAAACAAATACCTAAAATTTATTTTTATGGACTACTTCAAACATATAGAAAGTATGATAATACTATAATGATCACCCATGAACTCACAAGCCAAAATGAACAAATCTTAACAGTTTCAGGACTTTTTATACATTTCTGCTACAGCTGGCCCCCACACAGAGAGCACGGCCCTGAAAGTGGAGGACATAGTTTCTACATGTTGCAATATGTATTCCATGTGTCCATAAATAGTATATGGTATCTTCTTAGGCTTATTGTTCACTAAAATTTTGATATCATTCAGACTTATGGAAAAGTTGAAAGCATACAGAGAACTCCCACACAGTCTTTACTCAGATTCACCAACTGTTGCCATTTTGCCCCTTTTCTTATTCATGCTCTTTCCATTACACACGCACGCACACACACACATTTTTCCTAAACCATTTGCAGGTAAGTAGTAGACGTCCCTATTCCCTAAAACATGGACATTTCATTACCAGTCAGAGTGCAGTTCTCGGCCCAAGCAATTTAATATTACAGAATACCGTTATCTGACCCTCAGTAGACACATTCCACCAATTGTCCTAACGATACCCAGTCTTTCTTGCCTCAGTCCCATATCCAATCCAGCACATCACCCTGCATTAGTTGTCACCTCTCTCTAGTCCCCTTTAATCTTGAAGCCTTCTTGCTTTTGTTGGGTTTTCATAGCACTGACATTTTGGAAGAGTATTTCCATGTCTTTTAAACCATAGAGATATACAGTCTATGTACCTTACATATGGTGTCATACTCTATATGCTGTGCAAATCCTTTGCAACTTGCTTTCTGTTCAATATTTATATTCATGGTTCATCCAGGTTGAAACATGTACCTCTATGTCCTGTAGTAGAGCTTAGTGAAATCTAAGTACTGAATAGTATATACCACAGTTCATTTATCCATTCTCCTGTTGTTGGACATTTAGTTGTTTCCAACTTGTGGTTAATACACTGTTACTGTACACATTCTTACGGAGGTTTTCTCCAGCAAGCACTGAGTTTCTCTGCAGTACTCCTAAGAAGGGAAAACTAAGCCACAGGGTCAGAACATTGCACCTAAATACCATCGAGTGCTCTCCAAAGTGGTTGTACCACTCACCCTCCTACTAGCAGCATGAGTAACCTGCATTTAAACTCACCATGTTGTGACCGTTTCCCCAGGATATTAAATATTTTAATGATTATATAATACTGCTTCCTACGGCTTTGCCAAAATTTATACAAAGACTCTTTGGTTTTTATAAACATTCTGTTTTTTTTTTAAAATTTTTCCCTGAAAAATCTTTTCTTAAAAAAATTAATTTATTTATTTATTTTTGGCTGCATCGGGTCTTCGTTGCTGTGCATGGGCTTCCTTTAGTTGCGTCGAGCAGGGGCTACTCTTCGTTGCACTGCACGGGCTTCTCATTGTGGCGGCTTCTCTTCTTGCAGAGCATGGGCTCTAGGTGCATGGGCTTCAGTAGTTGTGGCCCGTGGGCTCTAGAGCGCAGGCTCAGTAGTTGTGGCACACGGGCTTAGTTGCTCCGTGGCATGTGAGATCTTCCCTGACCAGGGCTCGAACCCGTGTCCCTGCATTGGCAGGCAGATTCTTAACTACTGCGCCACCAGGAAAGCCCGATAAACATTTTTTTTTAGTAAGTTTTTTTGATTTTGTTTTTAAAATTTATTTTATTTTTATTTTTGGCCGCTTTGGGTATTCTTTGCTGCGTCCCGGCTTTCTTTAGTTGTGGTGAGTGGGGGCCACTCTTCATTGTGGTGCGTAGGCTTTTTGTTGCAGTGGCTTCTCTTGCTGTGGAGCACAGGCTCTAGGCACACGGGCTTTGGTAGTTGTGGCACACGGGCTCAGTAGTTGTGGCTCACGGGCTCTAGAGCGCAGGCTCAGCAGTTGTTGCACACAGGCTTAGTTACTCCGCGGCATGTGGGAATCTTCCCGGACCAGGGCTTGAACCCATGTCCCCTGCATTGGCAGGCGGATTCTTAACCACTGCACCACCAGGGAAGCCCCCCCACCCCGCCCATAAACATTCTTATACAAAAGCATTTAGCAACTGATGGCTTCCTTAGAAGAAAAATTCAGAATAGGAAATCCTACATGTGTCCTTAGAGAAACAAGAGCCTCAGCAAAGCACGTCTTTCCTTTCCTGCTACAGATCTTACTGGCCCCATGTCATGACTGATGTTATCAAAAACAGTAAAAAGATTTAAGAAAACATTAGCACAACTGTAGTTCTTACAGAAGTCTGAGAATTCTTTATTTATTTGTTTATGATGAATTGCTTTTACTAAACTCCTTTATTACACTGACTAAAGAAAAGATTAGAAATAGTCACAAACTGATGAGAACATTAAAAAAAGATGTACCAGGGAGAATTCTGATGAGCATTTACAGAGAACCTTGATCAATCCCAGGGTCCATCTGGGTCTGGGTCTCCCCATAGGGAAATGAGGGTAGGGACCAGGTAAGACAGTGATCATAATATGAACATTACAGCTAGAACACCACAGAAAGTGAACTGCTTCGAAGTTTTGAGACCTCAGTCCCCCAGCTGCCCTCCCCAATATCCACCACTGTTACCAACTTCATTCTTTTAATTTTGTTTTTTAAAAATATTTATTTATTTATTTGGCTGTGCCGGGTCTTAGTTGTGGCATGCGGGATCTAGTTCCCTGACTAGGGATTGAACCCAGGCCTCCTGCACTGGGAGCTCGGAGTCTTAATCACTGGACCATCAAGGAAGTCCCTGACTTCTTCATCTTTAAACACATATGGTGGGTGTACGCATACCCACCCACTCACACACACACACAGAGATGCAGCTATACTCCACGTTCTGCTCTGCACTTCTTTTCCCCACTTAACGTACCTTATAGTTCATTTCGACAGTATATATAGATCCTACTCTCTCAAATGGTTTTATTACACTGCAGTTGCAGTTAACTTACATTAGTGCTTATTTATGGGCCAGGCACTATTCTGAGCACTTTATGTATATTAATTTCTATGTATTAATTCATTTAAGCCTTGTAACACATGGATGGATACATCATAAACTACTTAACCAGCTCCCTACTGATGTAGTGGTAGAAACTCTGGTTTCTAGTCTTGCTGCAGCAGTCATAGCTTCCCCACAATGCCCCTCCATATTATTTACTTATTTCAGTTTTGTACATTTATTTTTTCTTCCAGTTTTATTAAGATATTAATTGTGCAGCAGTGACATATATATTATGTACATATTATAAATATATATATATATATTTTGGGCCACACTGTGTGTCTTGCAGGATCTTAGTTCCCTGACCAGGGATCAAACCCTGGCCCTGGCAGTGAAAGCACCGAGTCCTAACCACTGGACAGCCCGGGAATTCCCCAAGTGATATCTTTAAAGAAGACATTTGGGAGTGAGTGTACTAGTAGGAAAACCCCACAAAGTGGAACTGCTGGGTTTGAGAGCCAGAGGGGACGCGAGAGGCAAATGGTCTATCCTGGTTGGAGCCCTGTTTCCTTCAACCCTGCAGCTCTGTCCCTGGCTGCCCCCATCCACGCCACTACCCCTGCTCCCACATGTGCTGGGCGCTCTGCAGCTTTCAGGGCTACTGCGTCAACCTGCAGATGCAGCTGGGTGGGCCTGAAGGCCCCAGATTTGGCTAACTAAGGCCCTCACCCAACCCGGACTCTGCACCTTCTTCCCTGTCCCGTTTTCAGTGTCTTCCCCACCCTATTAAATTTTATCCGGTGCAAAAAAAAAAAAAAAAAGGAACAGGGGGCTTCCCTGGCAGCGCAGTGGTTGGGAGTCTGCCTGCCGATGCAGGGGACATGGGACATGGGTTCGTGCCCCGGTCTGGGAAGATCCCACATGCCACAGATGGCTGGGCCCGTGAGCCATGGCTGCTGAGCCTGCGTGTCTGGAGCCTGTGCTCTGCAACGGGAGAGGTCACAACAGTGAGAGGCCTGCGTACCGCAAAAAAAAAAAAAAAAAAAAGGAACAGGTCTGATTGTTGGAAGTTCTTTTCATTCAGCTGAAATCTGCTGCTTCCTGGTAACTGCTATGCATTGGTGCTGACTCTGCCCATTATATTCCTTGCTTTGTGAAGCATTCATTTATTTGAAAACAGCTCTTATGCTTCTAGGAGTCTTCCATCTTCTGGGCTACGGGGTCACGGCTTCCTTTTAGGGTAATTTTCCAGACACTATGCCATCCTAAGACTCTCTCCTCTGGACACAGTCTCACTTAAGTTCAACCAAAATGCTTGACCTTCTGTCATAAGAAGTTTGACAAACCAAAGGCTTACCTGTACTGCATTTGTGTAATGTGATTCTTTTTTTTTTTTTTTTTTTTGTGGTATGTCGGCCTCTCACTGTTGTGGCCTCTCCCGTTGCAGAGTACAGGCTCCAGACACGCAGGCTCAGTGGCCATGGCTCAAGGGCCCAGCCGCTCCCGGGCATGTGGGATCTTTCCAGACCGGGGCACGAACCCGTGTCCCCTGCATCGGCAGGCAGACTCTCAACCACTGCGCCACCAGGGAAGCCCATGTAATGTGATTCTTAAATTGAAATACTGTTAAATGTTTATATTGCCAAGACGGAAGGTTTCAAGTCAATGAATAAGAAATAAAAAACTAGAAAGAGAAGACTAAATTAAACCCAAAGCAAGTAGAAGGAAAGAAATTGCAAAGAGCAGAAACCAATGAAATAGAAAACAGGAAAACAACAGAGAAAATGCAATGAAACCAAAGCTGTTCCTTTGAAACCAACAACAAATCTATATAACCGAGAAAAAGAGAAAACACACAAATTACCAGTATTAGGAATGAAAGAAGGGATAAAACAACAGGCCCTAATAAGAGAACATTGGAAACTTTATGCTCATAAATTTTACAACTTAAATGAAATGAAAAAATTCCAGACAGAAGTAACCAGAGCTCACTCAAGAAGAAACAGATAACCTGAATAGTCTTGCATTTACTAAAGAAATGGAATTTACACTTAGAAAAAAGTGCTCATAGGGACTTCCACTTCTGGAAGATGGAGGAGATGTACCTTTCCCTCCTTCTCCTGCTAATAAGTACAATTAAAAACCCGAGGCATTATATATATAAGACAAACACTGAAGGCAGACAGAAGCAAGCAGATCAGCCGGGGACCTCCGGTCCCGAGGAACGACTTGTGATCATTCCCAGGGCTATCTTTTTGCCTCATACAGTCCAGATTTAGGGTTAGGGAAGCAGGCAACTCAGAGACGCCAACAGGCATAGCAAAAAGACGTTTCAAGGAAAGTGGCTCTCTCTGGCCAGAAGACCAGGAACAGGCCACCTAGCAGTACAGAAGATTTTTAGACAATCATCACCCTGCTGCAGCCAACCCCACAGAAAACACCGTGGCCACCCCCACTTGCCCCAGCAAAGGCCCGGTGTCCCCAGCAGCCCCCCTAGGCTGCTGGTAATTAGGCAACCACTCCATCCCTGGTATTAGTGGAGGCTACTTGGGAAGCAGTAACAAAGCACCCTTGACCCACCTCCGTCCCCTCACTTCCCTGGGTATCAACAGACCTGGGGTGGGGAACCTGGACCCCTACCCCACCTGGCAGTAACAAGTGTCCCCCAACCCCGACCCGAAATGTCCAGAGGACACCTCCTATAACAGGAGATTTAAATAAGATTCTGAGTTTCATAACATATCCTCAAAATGTCTGGTTTCATAAGAAATCACTTGTTATACCAACAACCAGAAAAATCTTAGCTTGAATGAGAAAAAGCAATCATTAGAAGCCAACACTGAGATGACACAGATTTTAGAATTACCTCACAAAGACCATAAAATTAAAATTCATAAAATTCAAAGCAAACTTCATAAAAATACCTCAATAAAAATTATGAACATTCCTGAAATACATGAAAAAATAGAAACTCAGCAAAGAAACAGAAGATACAAGAAGAACCAAGTGGAAACTTTAGAGTTGAAAAAACAAACAAACAAACAAACCCCCCCCGGGGGGGGTGGAAATCAGGGGAAAAAACCCCAAACCTGAATGGAGGTGCTCTATAGCAGAATGGAAGGGAGAAAGGAAAGACTCAGAGAACTTAAAGATGGAACAGAAATTACCCAATCTAAACAAATGGAGAGGGACTTCCCTGGTGGTGCAGTGGTTAAGAATCCGCCTGCCAATGCAAGGACCACAGGTTCGAGCCCTGGTCTGGGATGATGCCACATGCCGCGGCGCAACTAAGCCCGTGTGCCACAACTACTGAGCCCACGTGCCACAACTACTGAGCCCACATGCCACAACTACTGAAACCCACGTGCCTAAAGCCCGTGCTCCACAACAAGAGCAGCCACCGCAATGAGAAGCCCGCGCACCACAATGAAGAGCAGCCCCAACTAGAGAAAGCCCACGTGCAGCAATGAAGACACAACGCAGCCAAAAATAAACAAATAAATTAATTTTAAAAAAAGAATAAATAATCAAAAAAACCCCAAAAAAACCGCACCAAAAAAACCCAACCAATCAACCAAGCGAAAAACTCCTGGGATGGAATTCACCTGACTCTGGAGACTACTCATGGAAAAACTTTTTTCTTTAAAAAAAAAAAATCCCCCTGTGTCTTGGGCTTCCAATCCCTGTGAATGGTCTTTGCTGTACTCTTCCAGATTGAAGACCATTCCTGTTAGCATCTCAGCCCCTACCCAAAAAGCAGTAAAGACTCTCTGTGTTTGGTCATCTGTTTAAAACACAGTTCAGAGGTTGTTTTTAGACCTTTCTCTTTCCTTGGCACCTTTTCAATATCTATTTTATGAAACAACCTATAATGAATTATTTCCATTAAAATTAATATTTTAAGAATATATACCACATGAGAAAACACTGTGGTAAATAAGAAGTGGATATAAAACTGTGTGTATGGAACCCAGTTTCTTAAAAGAGGAAAGCCATCTATATGCTTGTGGATATGGAAGAAAATATTCTGAAATAACACCATGATCTTAAAACACTGTAATTAAAATCTCTCCACTTTAAAGAAAGTTTCCTGTTTGTCCAAGTTTATTAATCAGAAAACAACAAATGTATTAAATGATGAAACCATGTCATTCTAAGTAAGGCTGATGTGAGCGTAGAAGCCTCAGGAGAAAGTCTAATTGATGCTGTGGCCTCCACAGCCTTCTCTGCTGCAAAGACCCCAGAGCCCGCCTGGAGCCCAGGTTACCTGGTTGTTGACGACCACGTGGACAGTGCCGTGAGTCGTGTAGGACGGCAGGTCACTCAGGTGGAAGGTCTCGTACACGATGCCCTGGCCGGCAAACGCAGCATCCCCGTGCAGAAGGATGGACATGACCTGCAGACATGCAAAGGAGACCCCAAATGTGACATGGTCCTGACCACCACGTCCACAAGGCACACTGGAGATTCAGTCACAATCCACTTTTCAAAAAATGATGTATTTTGAGATAATTTCGAACTTAGAAAGAAAATGGCAGGAAGGCACAAAGACCCCCCAGGCCCCCCGAGCACCCCCTTCCCCCTGAGAATGTGCTCCACGAGGGTGCCCTCCATGTCTGCACACCAGCCACCCTGCCATCATCTGCTGCAGAGCCAATGCCCATCACCCCTGAACCCACCACGCAGGACCCTCTCATCAGGAAAGCAATGCTGGCCCAGACCCCACGTGGACGTGCTCTTAGGGCCACGCCTCTTTAGCCTCTCGACCTGGAGCAGCCCATTGTGTCTCCCGTCTCCACGTCGCGGACAGGCCTTGGGCTCTGATGGTCCTGTGTGAGCAGACTCAGGAACGGTGCATTCCGTACCAGGGGACGCCAGAGCTGGCCTACCCCACGTGGATGAAGTTGACTTGGATCACATGGACAGGTAGCTGTCTGTTTCTCCCTTTTTTTTTTTTTTTTTTTTGGTCACGCTGCGCAGCATGTGGGATCCTAGTTCCTCAATCAGGAATCGAACCTGCACCCCCTGCAGTGGAAGTGCAGAGTCTTAACCACTGGACCGCCAGGAAGTCTGTGTTTCTCCCTTTAAACTTGCCATTTCTCCTCGGTAACGAGAACAGTGAGGAGAACTTCTAGATCTTGCTCCTTACCACACCTCCACCCACCCAGCAGCCTGAGCGGCACCCCGGGATGCTGCCAGGTGTCACTCCTGCCTTCACGCGCTGGCATTCCATAAAAGCTTTCCCTTCTCGACTTTTATTTATTTGTATTAATATGTGCTCCCGGATTCCTGTTTTATTCAACTGGCTGTAACTGACCAGTATCTGTAGTTATTTGGATGCTCACACTGCCCCATACTTGGCGTGGGGGTCCCGTGCCATCTGGACAGGCCCCATGGCTCGTGGGGGCCTCCGTGCTTTCTGGCACAACAGAGATTTCAGCCCCCTGCTGCACTGTTCCTGCCCAGCCCTGGAATCAGACACTTCTCTAAGGAGCCTGGTTCCTTCAGTGGAGGACGGCACTGAAGACTAGTATTTGTGTGCTCATCACCACTAGAAACATCACACTTCTAGGCTCTTCCAGCACAGAGCCAAAAACCAGAAGCACAGGTTCACGCACACAGAGATTTCTAAATCTGTACACTGCACAACTGTGATGCCTCCAATTCCAACCCTTTTTCTGGGCCTTCCTCCTTCCGCGTTTATAAACATCTCCTACCCCGTGAGACACTGTTCCCACTGTCTGCAGCACATTACCTGTTTGCTTGGTACAGCCCCACGGCCCTGCCACCCCTGCTCCTTGACGCCCTTTTGCTGTGTTTACTCAGCTCCTGTCACCTCCCTGGTCCGCAGCGCCAGGAAGAGAAGGTCCACGTGCTCTTCAGGGACAAAAATCTAGATTTTTTTTTTTAGCAGAACCCCATGTGTCCTGCCCTGAGGGACACAGGGACACTGTCTGGGACGGGTGGAAGTGGACACAAGTGTCGGGTCTGCGCAGGGACCTCCTCAGAGGATTGCAGCCTTGCCAGGGCCCAAACGACCGGGGGACACGGTGCCTCTTGCTGCTCGCCAGGACGCGCGTTTCTCTGCAGAGCCTTCTCTGTACAACCTCGGCCTTCTGCCGTCGGGCACCTCAGGGTCAGCCTCCCCTCTCCTCACGCTGTTTCTCTTGATCTTCTGGAGAAGCTGTATTGTGCCCCTTGCTAGGCTGCACTCGGTCCCTTGTGTTCCTCAGCACAGCGCTGCTTGCTAAAATCACACACCCTGGCGGCCCGATCTGGACCCAGGTAGGAGCGGGCCTCCATCCGTGGCAGGCCACCCGCGGCGCTAGGGAGCTGCTTTCCCACATGAATGGCCCAAGGGCCACATCAGCCCTGAGCCAAGCTGGGTCAGGCTCAGTCTTGCACCAGGTTATAGAACAACCTTGGCCACATTTATAGAAATTACATAGTTTTTTTCTGAAACACTGAAGGTTATGTAACAAACACTCCAGCTCCCTGGATTCTGGGTTTAACAGAAATCAGATAATTGCCTAAGGGTTTGGGAAGGGTAGCCAGGAGAGCAGGTGTGAAGGACTGGTGGGGTCTGGACCCGCCCGCTGAGCACGGGCAAGGGTGGGCTCAGATAGAGGGGCGGGGGCAGGGGCCTGGAGGGATGGGCCGTCCACGCCAGGCAGGGCACTCCCATGGACAGGGCACTCCCTCAGACAAGTGCCTGGTGACCACACAGGGCTAATCAGCCTCTCCTGGCCTCACAGGATGGATTGCTGTGATCATCTGAAGCATGTTAGACACCCTCCACCACTTCTCCCTAGTTCTTTCATTCCTTTTCAGGATGTCTCCAGCATTCTAAGCAAGCGATGCTGGAGTGGCTTTTCGTCTGTAATTTATGAACGTGGATGTCACAAAGTTTTCTGCAATCCTGTTCCCTTCCCTGGCCCCAAATGCCTGGGCAAGGGTCCCAGCCACAGACAGCGGAAATGCTGGAGGCACTGGTCACTGATGCTGGTTTCCTCCCTATCCGTCCCCGGCCAGTGTCACTGGTGGTCTCGGGGGCTGCACAGGAAGCCACTTTCTACCCTCTTGGAGTTTCTGAGGCACCATCCAGGCCCCCAAGCTCAGCAAAGTAACTCTCATGTCCCGACACCCTCCCCGTGGGCCACACTCTTTGTGGTGCAGGAACCACTTCCTGTTCCCAATGCCACCTCTAGTCGGGATCCCGTTACCCTCTAACTGTCCAAACACAGTACGAGTAGACTCACAGTGTTTTAAATTATAGAACCTAGTAGACTAATGCTTGGTTCCACCTCTAAAAAGTCTGACCCCTCTCCAGGGCATCCCTGGGCCGGGCTGCCCTGCCCAGCTCCTCCCTGCTCTGCCCACAGCACAACCCCACCTCCATCCTTGTCCTTCTTTCATCTCCAGAGAATGTCCTTTTCTTCCCATCTACCTAAATCCTGCTGTTTCTTTAATTAAATATGACAACTACCTACTCTATCGATGAGAGGATTTGACTGCCTTTCATTCCACTTCCTTCCACACCCATATACCTCTTCTGAAGTTCTTTACCAGTGAACCTGCAGCTTTACATCACGTTGTGTATGTTCTGTTAGCTTCCTCACATATGACCCTATTTCTAGGAAGAACAAGAGATGCTTGAGAGTAGGGTGGTGATGCTGACTTTGAACATGCCCCAGAAGGCACACGCAGACATTACAAAAACTTGATTTTTCTTATTGCTTGGCTTTGAGGTTATCATTAAGTAATAAGAACTGTACAATTTGTTACAGACAGACTTCTACTTTGAGGTTAAACAAGGACAAACAGTTAAAATCCACTGAGGATTTCTATACTTAAGTAGGCTGTCCAACCAACATTAAACATTCAGCGTCACACACCTGGAAAATGCCGGTACCAGGGCCCCCCGGAACTCGAGCTGTTCTCCATCTCTAAACGGTGCCACCCTGCTACAAACTCGAACACCTCTCCTCCCATCTGTCAGTATTTTTTTTTTTTTTTTTTGCGGTACGCGGGCCTCTCACTGCCGTGGCCTCTCCCGTTGCGGAGCACAGGCTCCGGACGCGCAGGCTCAGCGGCCACGGCTCACAGGCCCAGCCGCTCCGCGGCATGTGCGATCTTCCCGGACCGGGGCACGAACCTGCGTCCCCTGCATCGGCAGGCGGACTCTCAACCACCGCGCCACCAGGGAAGCCCCCCATCTGTCCGTTTTACAGTTCCTCCTTTAGGCTCACCCACATCTTTTCCTTAAGACTCTCTCCTCCTGTTCAGTGACAAAGGCTCTTTGTCCGCCATGATACTGTACAAGACTAGCTTCTCCACAGGTGTGGTGACAATGAAAGCAATCTACTCCCCACCTAGCTCTGGTGGTCACAACTTGGAAGGAAGCATTAACTGTAACGGATTAATTTATTAATACTATGGCTACTCTTTCAAGATCCATTCAGAATATTTTGTTAAATTCCAGAAACATGAGGTCTGGGACGTGCCTGAGGCTGTGAGCCGGTCCTGGACCATGTGGCCTCAGGGCTGCCCCTGGCCAGTCCCCGTGGCCTTACCTTCTTTCCCTCGGTGTCCCCGCAGTAAAACTGCTCAGCTTTGGTCTTGCCCATCACCACGGGATCGGCAGCCTCCAGGTGGGAAGGGTTCGCCACCAGCGACAGGGTGATGTTCCTGTCGGTCACACGGTTGATCCGCCGGTGATACATGCCCAGGTGGTACTTCACGTCTCCAGAACCCTGAAGGTACAAACAGTCAGTCTTCATCCTGGGCGTGGAGATGCTTACTCTTCACGACAGCCCTGTCCTGTGTTACTTCTCCTCCCAGAACCCCCATTCCTGGAAGGATGGAAAGCCTTTCCCCAGAACGGCTCTACCTAGGGCACAGGGAGAAGGTCCCTCAACCAGAGGCGCACATCCCAAACCCCAGCGGGGAGGACTGCGGGGGCTGCCAAGCCTCTGATCTCTTTTTTCTCCAGGAGGTCGGCCACCGGCCACCTCCTTTGTGAGTGGTATGGAGGATCCCAGGCCCAGGTGCTTCCGGAGAAACAAGTGGAACCAGGGTCTGGTGTGGGTCGGAGCTATGCTAGTTTCTAAAAGAAATCAGGTGTCTCACCTCATCAGCTGCCTCCAGCTTTGAGTCGAACTGACAGAAAATCTGCTCCAGCTCCTTCCTGATGACGTTTGCAAGCACGTTCAGCCGCCCTCTGGTACACAGAGGAGCGAGCAGGGCCTGAGCTGTGTTCCAGGCAGCAGGCAATGCTGTTCTAGCCCCTTCCTCCCCCGATGGACAGGCAGTGCCTCGGTTTGCAGCCCGAGAGGAGCTGAGAGCAGAGCTGATGTGGGACACTCAGCCTCTGCTTGCCCGGCACCCAGGGCCACGACGAGGTGGGAGGAAGAAAGGTAGAAAACGGAGAAACACTGCCGGCCTGCGGCGAACGCTCCACCCTCAGCCTCCGCTGCCGCCTCAAGCTGAGGTCTCCGCTCCACGTCACCGAGCAGCCTTCCCTCTAGGTTAACCTCCCTCAGTAGTGATCCCGACAAGGGCATGAGGCCAAGATGCCTGCCTAAAACCACTACGGCCTTGAGTGTGACAGTGGCTACTGAGGGAGGGGGATGCTGTGGCGATGGCTGTCCCAGGACAGGGGTGCAAGTGCGTTCCAGGCGAGCCAGCCTCCTTGCTTGCCTAGTGCCCCACCCCGTGCTCTGGATGCATGAAGGGCAGCCAGGTACCTGTGCGGCATCCCCATGATCACGTAGTCCACTCCGTTCTCACTTGACTTGTCAATGATGGTCTTGAGGGCAGGAATCAGCACCTCGCAGCCTTCGAGACCAAAGCGCTTCTCAGATGACCATTTCCGCTGCAGGAACTCCTCAAACCTGGACAGGAACCAAGCCACTCTGAAGAGCCAAGTCACCAGGGCCAACCTTGCTCTCGTGGGGCTGTGGCCACACTCCAAACCCACCCACCCCTGTCAACAAGCTGTGCCACACTGACGGGACCAGTGCAGCCCCGTACCTGGTAGAGCGCACTAGCCGGGCCAGCAAGGTCCGCTTCTCCTCGTTGGTGAACTGCATGATCCCAGGCGTCTCGAATTTCTGCCGGATCCACTGGCACTGCTCCAGGTCATTGATGAACATGAACTCCACCCCAATGTGCTGGCAGTACGCCATCTGTTTTTCACGCACACACACACAATCAAGGGGATGTCCCCCCAGGTGTGCTGACTGCCCACTCAGCCAGAAGGCTGGCAGGAACAGGTGGCCTCCCTTTCAAATGCAACAGAGCCAGCTGTGATCTGGGGCACCAAGTTTGGGCCCACAACCTCCTCTCACTCCGAACCTGGCCATGAAATACTTCCTCCACAGAGTACAGAGCCCAATAGGCAGGGAGGGGACAGTGAGAACCACTAAGCCGAGACGTGCTCCCCTCATGGCGGGAGGACAGCAGCACCAGCCCAGGGACGGGGAAGCTCCTGGGGAAGACAGGTTCTCTGACCTCAAGGTCAGACTGTGCCCACCACCCTGAGAAAGAAAGGCCCTGTGCTGCCAGTGGATATCACAGCTCAGTGGCCACTTAAGTTAGCAGGCTTTTATTTATTTATTTTTAAAATTTATTTATTTATTTATTTATGGCTGCGTTGGGTCTTCATTGCTGTGTGCGGGCTTTCTCTAGTTGCGGCAAGCTGGGGCTACTCTTCGTTGCAGTGTGCGGGCTTCTCGTTGTGGTGGCTTCTCTTGTTGCGGAGCACGGGCTCTAGGCACGCGGGCTCCAGTAGTTGCGGCACGCAGGCTTCAGTAGTTGCGGCACGCGGGCTCAGTAGTTGTGGCTCATGGGCTCTAGAGCGCAGGCTCAGTAGTTGTGGTGCACAGGCTTAGCTGCTCCACGGCATGTGGGATCTTCCCGGACCAGGGCTAAAACCCATGTACCCTGCATTGGCAGGAGGATTCTTAACCACTGCTTTTAGGAATTTAAAAAGCAATGCCCTGGTGTGACAATAATTTTTTAAAATTAATTAATATATATATATTGGCCATGCTGCACATCTTGTGGGATCTCAGTTCCCTGACCAGGGATCAAACCCGGGCCACGGTAGTGATACCGCTGAATCCTAACCACTAGGCCACCAGGGAACTCCCGACAATAAGTTTTAGAGCCCACAAATGCCTTTCAACGTCTTCGCAGCAGTCATGCTGACCAAGCACTTAGAGGGCCGGGTTCTGCTTGGTGGTTCTGTCTGTGACCCCCTTTGGTTTTCACAACAGACATGGAAACTGGCTGGCACAGTGCAGGGTGAGGATGCGCCTGGGATCCCAGTGGTGGGTCCAGATGTGACACCAGAGCAGGGGTGGGCACCTCTGCATGTTAATTCTATGATAATGAAACAAAGGGACATTTGCTTGAACTCAAAATAATGGCCAACCACAACGCGCTCGCTATCATCCTAGCCAAGAGGAGGAAAATCTTGCCTAGGGACAAAAAGAGGAAATGGAGCTGGGAAAGACCTTGGTGTTTAAGGTGTTTTCATTAACTCCAAAACTATATTTCCCTGAGGACACCTCATGTGATAAACTGGGAACTTTTAAACTGGATGCACAAGAAGCCCAGGGATGGGGGGTGCTGGCCTGCCTTCCCTGACTTCAGAGCCAGCGCGAGTCACCACTTCCACCGGAGCTGTACAGTGACAGTGCCCTGATCTACTGAGTCGCAGAAGAAAGTGTATTTCTACACAAACACATTTGAGAAAACATGGCCCAGCCACAGCGTCTGTTAACATGAACCTTGAACCTTCCTCCATCAGCTTAAAAAAGGGTGCATCTTCCCTGGGACCCAAGTCTGAGTTGTAAGCCTAGCAGAGAGGAGAGGAAGGGGTGGGGAGAGAGGGGAGGGGAAGGGGAGAGGGGAAGAGAATGAAGGAAGGGAAAGGGGGAGAGGAGGGGGAGGGAGGAAGTGGGGAGGGAAGAGGCGGGGAGGGGGAGGGGGCTCCCTCCTTTACCCATGGAGGCAGGAGAACACGCCCGTGCTCCTTATGCCTGATGGGCAGTATGTCCATTACTGAACAATTAAAGGCTCAAAGGAAATTATCAGGTCAAAAACAGTATGTCTCCATTATTATCAGCATGAATTTAGCTATTAACTTGGACACATAGTTACTGGGCCCCTGGATCATATTTTGTTTCTCCTGTTCTTGGCTCAATCCCCAGGAGAAAAGAGCAGGGAGTTTTAGGTGCCGATTCTTAGCTTCTCTCTCTCTAGTGAGACGTTAGGAAGCCAAGAAATTGCACTCGCTCTAAATATTCAAAGAGCTGCAAGTTGATTATTATGTCATAGGACCAAGAACATACTTAAGCTCTGTCAGCTCACACAGCCGCCCAGTGCACGCACATGTCACGTGTAAACATACCTAACCCACCATCATCGGGTGAGTGTACACAAATATCTGTAAACAACGAGAAGGGGTATTCCGAACTGGGACAAGTCAGAATGGTAGGCTCTCTTGGAAGAGCCCTGGACGTGGGGCCCTCTGGGGACAGGGGGTGCTATGGCTGGGACCCCTGGAGTCCAGGTCCAAGTGTCCACAACAGCCCAACTCCTGGGTTCTGGCACTGGATGAAATGAGAGCCGTGCATGGCTCTCTGCCCCTTTCAAATGCTGGATCAGTACAACCTGGGGCTCGAGCAGTCGCTTGTAAACACAGCTGCGTATCCCTATCTCTGGGAGATTTGTAAAAATGCACATTTCCAGGCTCCAAAACCAGAGCTGACTCAGTTGGTCATAGGTGGGCCAGGAATCTCCCCAGGCGTTCCTATTCAAGTTGGCTTGGGAATGACACCCTTTATTTACCTAATGCTTTAGGACACTTTTTTTTTTTTTTTCTGGTACGTGGGCCTCTCACTGTTGTGGCCTTTCCCATTGCGGAGCACAGGCTCCGGACTCGCAGGCCCAGTGGCCATGGCTCACGGGCCCAGCCGCTCCGTGGCATGTGGGATCCTCCCGGACCGGGGCACGAACCCGTGTCCCCTGCATCGGCAGGCGGACTCCCAACCACTGCGCCACCAGGGAAGCCCAGGACACATTTTTTAAAGTCGGAAGCAAAGTCTACATTTTGTTATGGTTGATTGTAAAAATAAAAAAACATGGAATTTCATCAACAAAATAGCAAAAAACAGAACAAAACAATTCCCCTTCCCTTACATTAAAAAAATATATAGGATCAAGAGAAAAACAACCTAGTCTGGAGGCCTCCTGCCAACACAAGTTTTTAGCAAGTCCACTGGAGTTTTCTGGAAACGACTTGTGTTTTCTTACCTCCAGGCGCCGGATGATCTCCCGCAGCGGAAGGGCCGACTCCTGTCCGCCGATGAACGTGGTGGTGGGCAGGTGGAAGACCTTGTCCAGGTCAGACTCGTCCAGGCCGTAGAACCCTACGGGGGTGAGGAGAGATGGGCACAGCCATACGGGGGCCACAGTTTAGGAAAAGGGGGAGGGACTCCCCAGGGGAGAGAAAAAAGAAGAACAAAATCATAAAAACCTCTGTTACGTATGAAAATAAATACTATATTACAGCCAGAAACACAAAGTTTAGCAACAAACAGAAGCTGAGTATATTACTGGCATCACAGGTAAAGGAGAATAAATTCATATGATGCATATATTAGTCCAGTGCACCAATTATTCATAATTTAGAGAAAAATGTATTTCAAGGCCCCACAGACACAAAGCGATTTAGGTTTGAAAAGGCACTGGGTAAGTCAATCAGAAAGCAAATGAAAAACAGTTAAGGAGAGAATTCAAGTAGAAAATGAGGAACTGGACTAGACTAGGTCATATATGTCTTAATGGTGATGGCATTTGTATGTGGTGAGTGGAAGCTAGGAGACTGAGAAGTGAGGGACAGTCACCAAGAAGCCCAGTGGCCTGCGGGAGAGCTGCCAGGCAGCAGGGCAGAGGCTTCCACAGCCACCTCTGATGAAGGACGGCGCCATCTCCTGGAAGACCTCCAACTGCACATAAAGACCCATCCTCCAGACAGCGCTCGTAAGTCACAGATCTGATTATCGCTCTCCCCAGTCCAAACCGACACGTATTTACTGACTAATTGCTAAGGAACCGACTATCACTGACTCATCACCGCTATTTGCTGAGCACCACGTGCAAGGTGCCTCCTCATCTGAAAGCATATTTCAAACTGACAAACACGTGATGGAGCGGAGGGGCTCTTTCCAGGGCATTATGCGCTTGTTTCATGTTGCAATAATTATCAAAGGGGAAGAGACTTGGAGGAAAACTGCCCAGTGACACTATAGGTTAGGCTCCCACCCACAAGACACTGGCTGGAGTGAGGCAAGGTGCAGTTCACAATCCCAGACGCCAGGATGAAATGTGAAACGAGCACCCACAGTCTCTAACACCTGACTGTGCAAGATCAGACAGTCTCCCATTTCCTGGCCTAATTAAGTGTAAATAAGACAGAGGGCCCAGTAAGGGACCCAAGCAGTCGCTTGCAAACACAGCTGTGTATCCAAATCTCTAGGGAATTTGGGAGACTTGTAAAAATGCACATTTCCAGGCTCCAATGCCAGGACTTGACTCAATTGGTCATGGATGGGCCATGAACATCCCTGGATGATCCTATTCAAGCTGGCTTGGGAACCACAGCTTTTATTTATCTAATGCTCTAGGACACTTTTTTTTTTTAACTTTTAAAAGCAAATTCTATGTTTTTCAACCTTTTTTTGTTTTATTAAAACAAAAGCAACCTGGCTTTTTTTCACCTTGGGGTGGTGGTGGTGATGGTAGAGTGGCTTGGTTAAGCTATGCACCCGTTTCCTGCTGTTATTCTATCAAGAATGAGGATGGGCCATCACGTGGGCCTGATAAAGCATGGCTCTGGCCCTTCACAGCCCAGCTCTCAGTGTTTATGGAGGAAAACCAGAGTTATTTGGGGGACACTTTTCCTAGCTCATGGGAACACTCAGCAGTGGGGGCTAAGGGAACCGGGGTATCCAAAGAGTGCACACTCTGTTGGGAACAGTTTGAACATTTTGATTGTGGAGTTAACCAACGACCTGTGTGTCCCAGAGGAGAACGTGGGCTTGTCGTGACCTTTCAGCATGAAGAGCCCTTGGCCTCACCACATGTGTGATTCTTCATTTCCATCACCGTGAACTGATCATTCTTGGGCTCTACTACTGAACTTCAAAACTGCTGGCCTTGCTTCTGAGTTCTTCAGTCATTTGACAACTTAAATCTACAGACGTCTGGGAAGGTAGTATAGACATATGCCTACCTATTCCCCCACCAAGTGCAACTAAAAACCCCAGATATCATATATAAAACAAATGTAAGATGACGCCAAAGGGTGGAGAAAAAAGCCAATCAGCCAAGGAGGTCCCTAGGTTTCCTTTTGGGCTCCCATATCCCAGACTTGGAGCAAAGAATGTGGAAACTTCTACAGGTGTAGACAGAAAAAGCCCCAACAAAAGCTGCTCTCTTTAAAGGACCAGGAGAAAGGCAGCCTCGCAGGACAGAAAACTTTTAGACTGTAACTGCTCTGTTCCACCCAAACATACGGAACACACTGCAGCCCCATCAACACCCTTGTCAGGCTGCAGTGCACTCTGACCTCTGACCCCACCCAAAGGTTTCAAAGAAGGCCCAAGAGGAAGCCCAAACTTTCATTCCCTCTGGGAGGTAATGCACTAGCCCACTCCCCCACCCTAATGTCAACAGAGACTTTGGGGCCCAGAATGTCCATCTCCACCGGGGAGTAACTAGGTGGGCCCCTCCCTACTGCAGTGTTCAGAGGAGCCTTGCTATAACAAAGATTTCAACAAGATCCCATCTCATAATACCCAAAACGTCCTGGTTTCAATATTAAAAAAAAAAGAAAAATCACTTATAACAAGAACCAGGAATATGTCAGATTGAACGAGAAAAGATAATCAATAGACACTAAGATGTTAGAATTATCTAAGATTCTCAAGAAGCCATTATCAAATGATTTCAGTGAGCAATTAAAACATGAGAGAGACATGAAAAAAAAAATTAAGTCTCAGCAAACACACAGAAAGTCTCTGCAAAAAATTAAGATACAAAGAAGCACAAAATGGGAAATTTTGAAACTGCAAAATATAATAACCCAAATTAAAACTTAATAAACGGGCTCAATGGCATTATCAGAGGACAGAGGATCAGTGAACTTAAAGGGAGAACAACAGAAATCAACCAACCTGAAGAATACAGAGAAACAGATTGGGGGGAAAAAAACGGAAGAAAGTCCTAGGGACGTGTGATGCTGTAACAAAAGATTTCACGGTTGTGTTGATGAATCCCAGAAGGAGAAGAGAAAGCGGGAGGCTCAAAACTTCCCAAATATGGCAGAAGACTTACTCCACAGACTCAAGAAACTCAGGGAACTCACAAAATAAAGCCAAAGAAATCCATGTCAAAATATGTTACAGTTAAACTTCTGAATTTAAAGACAAAAAATCTTGAAAGCAGCCAGAATATAGTGACACTTTGCCTAGAGGGCAAAACAACTCAAATAACAGTGGATTTCTCAACAGAGGACAAAACAACAGAGGACAAAATAATAGAGGATTTCTCAACAGAAGCCATGGAGACCAGAAGGAAGTAGCACCACACTTACCAAGAGCTGAAAGAAAAGAACTGTTTCCCCAGAATCCTATATAGAGTGATAATATCCTATAGGAATGAAGGAGAAATCAAAACATTTTCAGATGAAGAGAACGAAGAGAATCTGTCATCCTAAATGAATGGCTAAAAGAAGTTGTAAACAGAAAGGAAATGATACCAGAAGGAATCAGACAGGAGGAAGGAAGAAAGAACATGGAACTAAAAAATACAGGTAAATAAAAGACTTTCCTTCTCCTCGTGGGTCTTCTAAATTATGTTTGATGATTGAAGCAAAATTTGTAATATTATCTGATGCAGTTCTAAACATATGTAGAGGAAATGTTTAAGATAACTATATATTTTACATGGAGAGAAGGAAGGGATGTAAAGGGAGGTAAGTACACTTCACTTGAACTGGTAAAATGATGACACCATTAGATTGTGATAAGTTATGTAGTGATATAACACCTAAACAGCCACTAAAAAGGCTAAAAACCACTAAAAACACAAAGAGAGATGATCAAAAAGACTATATATAAATAAAAGTGGAATTTTAAAGTATAGGTTTAAAAACCTAGAGGAAGTCAGGAAAAAGAAAGCAGAGAAATGAATAGGGTCAAACAAAATGAAGGATAAAATGGTAGACTTAAGCCCTAACATATCAATAGTTACATTAAATATAAATGGTTTAAATATACTACTTAAATGACAGAGATTGACGGAGTGGATTAAAAAAACAGGACTCAACTATATGCTTGACTTCAAATACAGTGATTTAGGCAGACTGAAAGTAAAAGGATGGAAGAAGATATGTCATGTAAAACATGTCCAACAAAAGCAGGAGTAGCTATATTATCATCAGATAAAGTATATATTAGAGCAAAGAAAATTACTAGAGACAGAGAGGGACACTGTATGATAAAAAGATCAATCCACCCAGAAGACATAGCAATTCTAAATGTGCGTGCACCAAACAACAGAGATGCAAAATATGTGGAAAAAAAAAACACCAAAACTGAGGACTGAAAAGAAAAACAGACAAACCCACAGTTCGTCTGGAGGCTTCAAAGCCCTTCACTCAATAATCAACTAAAAAAGTAGATAGAAAGTTGCCAAAGATATAGAAAGACTCTATAACTGACAGGATCTAATGGACATTTATAGAACACTTCACCAAACAACAGCAGAGTATGCATTCTTTCCAAATGTCCATGGAACAAATGCCAATTCAGACAATATAGTGGGCCATAAAAACACCTCAACAAATTTAGCAGAACTGAGGGACTTCCCCGGTGGTCCAGTGGTTAAGCATCTGCCTTCCAATTCAGGGGATGTGGGTTCGATCTCTGGTCGCGGAACTAGGATCCCACATGCCATGGGGCAACTAAGCCTGTGCGTCGCAACTAGAGAGAAGCCAGTGCGATGCAACTGGAGAAGCCCACGTGCTGTAACAAAAGATCCCGCGTGCTGCGACTAAGGCTCGACGAAGCCAAAAACAAAAAAATTTAGCAGACCTGGAATTATATGGAGTACATTCTCCAACAACAATGGAATCAAACTAGAAATCAATAAGAGAAATATAAAAGGAAAATCTCCAAATTCTTGGAAACTAAACAACACCCTCTAAATAATCCATGAGTCAAAGAAGAAATATTAAGGGGTATCAGAAAATACACTGAACTGAATGGAAACGAAAATACAGTATGTCAAAGTTTGTAGGACAGCTAAAGCAGTTCTGACAGGGAAATTTATAGCAGTAAATGCAAACATTAGAGAAGAGGAAAAGGCTCTAATCAGTAATCTATAAGATCTTACCACAAGAACCTAGAAAAAGAAGGAAAAAAAAAATACAAAGAAAGCAGAAGTAAGGAAATAAAGATAAGAACAGAAATCAATGAAATTGAAAACAGCAGAACAGAAAAATCAATGAAACAGCTGGTTCTTTGGAAAGATCAGTAACATTGACAAACTTCTAAAAGGACTAACAGAAAAAAAGAAAACACAAATTACCAGTATCAGGAATAAAAGGGGATATCAATACAGACCCTGCAGATATCAAAAAGATACTAAGGGAATACTATGA
Source organism: Grampus griseus (assembly GCF_964374135.1). Lineage (NCBI taxonomy): Eukaryota > Metazoa > Chordata > Mammalia > Artiodactyla > Delphinidae > Grampus > Grampus griseus. Next base: position 96,232,099 of record NC_139003.1, on the reverse strand, counting down.
ACAACATACACTTGACAACTCAGATGTAAACAAACCATTCCTAGAACAACACAAACTGCTGTTACCCACCCACTATGAAAGAGATAATCTGAATAGCTCTAACTTTTAAAGAAATCAAATTCATAAATAAAAAGCTTCTGAAAAAGAAATCCAAACCCATATGGTTTTGCTGGGGAATTCTACTGGATGTTTAAAGAAGAATTAACACCAACTCTACACAGTCTCTTTCAGGAATTGGAGTAGGAAGAAAACTTCTCAGCTTATTTTACAAAGCTAGAATTACCCTGATACCAAGAGCAGACAAAGACAGGAAAAAAAAATTACAGACCAATATTCCCTACGAATACAGATACAAATACATATATATATAGATGCAGCAATATGCACAAAGAATTATATACCATGACCAATTGAGGTTTATTCCAGCAGTACATGTAAGTTGGGTTCAGTACTTGAAAATCAATCGATGTAATCCACCATTGATCAGGAACAAAGCAAGGATGTTCATTCTTATGCCTCTTAGTCAACATGGTACTGGAAGGTCCAACCAGGGCAATTGGGCAAGAAAAGGAAATAAAAGGCAAACAGATTGGAAACGAAGAAATAATTGTTCCTATTTTCAAGTGAGATGACTGTCTACCCCCAAAATTCTAAAGAATCTACTAAAAAAAAAAAAGTCCTAGAATAAGTGAGCTCAGCAAGGTCACAGGACACAACATAAAAACAATCAATTGTACTTCAAGATATTAGTAATGAATAGATGGACACTAAATTTTTTTTAAAAACAGGAAGTACTGACATGTAAATCTAACAAAACATGTACAGAATTTGTATGCTGAAAACTACAAAAAGCTGATGAAAGAAATCAAAGATCTAAATAAGTGAGACATACTATGTTCATGGATTGAAGGGCAACATAGTAAAGATGTCAATTCTCCTTAAATTCATCTATAGGTTTAACACAATTCCTACCAAAATGTCAGCAAGAGTTTTTGTAAATGTAGACAAGCTTATTCTAAAATTTACATGGAAAGAGACAGGCCCTAGAACAGCCAAGGCAATTCTGGAAAAGGAAAATAAAGTTCAGCAGCTACAGTAATCAAGACAGTGTGGTACTGGTGGAGAGACACACCTATTAAAAGAATAGAGAACCCAGAAACAGACCCACTGAATAAGTCCAACTGATTTTTGATAAAAGTGTATAAAAGCAATTCAATGATAAGAAAGACAAACTTTTCAGTTAATGGTGCTGGAGTGATTGACATCCACAGGCCAAAAATAAACAAACCTTGATCTAAACTTCATATCCTATACAGAAATGAACTCAAAATGGATCACAGAGTTAAATGTTAAATGCAAAACTATAAAACCTTTAGAAAAATACAGGAGAAAATCTTCAGGATCTAGAGCTAAGAAAAGAGTTCTTAAACTTGATACCAAAAACATGATCCATAAAAGGGAAAATTGATACACTGGACTATAGAGTTTAAAACTTTTGCTCTGTAAAAGACCCTATTAGCCGAAGAACAGAAGAAACAACACAAAGGTCCTTCAGTGAGTAAATGGTTAAAACAATTCTGGGACACCTATGGCAAGGAATGCTACTCAGCAATTAAGAAGGAAAAAATTAGTGTTAGAAAAGCATGCTGACTGAAAAATGCCAATTCCAAAATGTTACATACTGTGATTTGTAAAACATTCTTGAAATGACAAAATTATAGAAATGGAGAACAGAACAGTGGTTGCCAGGGGTCAAACATGGGGGTGGGGTAGAAGGGGAGTAAGTGTGGCTACAGAGGGGCAGCAGGAATGACCGCTGGAGTGATGTAGACCTCTGTGGCTTGACTGCTGTCAGTGTCGGTATCCTGGTGTGATGTACTATGGTTTACAAGATGGTACCACTGAGGGAACTGGCTGAAAGGCATATGAGAATGTCTCTGTTATTTTTCATAACTGCATACAATTATTTCAAAATGAAAAGTTTAATCAAAACTAGAGTCTCACAGACATGATAAGATGGAGGAAAAGAGAACTTTTGAGTGACACCTGGCATGGAAGGAAGACTGGCCACTGTGGTGAGTGACAGCAGGCAGATGACCCCCGGCACCCCACTCTGGATTCTTCAAAGGTGCTCTGCCCAGAACCAAGGGTCATTAAGGACTCCTTACTTCATTAAGTAACGTTTTATCAGTACTTTAGTTGTCCTTCAAACATGGGAAGATCAAAAGGGAAAAAATGCCCAGGAAGCAGAATCTGAAAGAATCCAGAGTCCAGTCAGAGGCACAGTGCAGGATGTGGAGGAAACGACGTGCCAACATGCAGAATGTAGTGTGGCCTCAGGTCCCCGCTGGCTACAGCAGGAGCTAGAGACAGCCTACGCTAAAGACGAAAGCCCAGCGAAGCGATGGTGGACACGTGGAGGTGAAAATGCTCTTCAGAACACAAATGGACAGAAGCTAATATGACATGGTAAGTAGCTCTACCTGTTGGATAACAGCTATATGACAGGAAAAACATATCTCAAGACAATTAACAAACTTCAAAACACTCGACAGAGTTGTGTCAACTTTCCCCAAATTGCATGCTGGGGAAAGCTGCACATCCTGCTCAAATGAAGTCCTCAGCTCCAGAAAAGTGAAAGGCTCGTTATTTTCATACCTCCTACTGTTAGCATTCGAAGTCGTTCCTTGAAAACTGCAAGATCTGAGAGGCAGAGTGGGATAGCATGGGTGAGTGCAGAGGGAAAAAGACAGGCGAGTTAGTTTAAAAAAACCCCAAACATCCAAAACCCTATACCATTACCGCAGGAACAGGTAGCACAAACACTGTCACACAGACATAGACACTGAAGGAGAACAAGGGAGGGGGGATATGTGGTCTGATAAACATGGAAACGGTTCATGAACAGCTGGAATAAGGTGAATCTGAAGGAGGGCAAGGCCGCTCCCTGAGACCGAGAAGCCACCGTGTGATGGCAGCTGAGGCCTCCTCATTTCCCCATCCTGAACAAGTGGCAGACACAGAGCTCTCCTGGGAAGTCAAATCCACCCAGTCCAGACTGCTTTGGGATGAAAAAACTGGGGAAAAGAAAATGAAAAAGCCTAATTTTTGTGTCCCATTCCTCAGAACTGGAGCACTAGGCAGCAGACTAGACCCAAAACCTCAAGCTCCTGCTGGATTCTAAAGAGTAGAAGGTAGGTCCTTGGTCTCCCCTCTCAAGAAGGTAGAACCAGGATGGAGGAACTCAGCTGCTGAGGACACAGGCTGAGAGCCACACACGTGCACAGCTGCACACACTCCTGCCCCACACCTGGAAGCTTGCCTGGCGCTAGTGAAAATCAAGATGTTGATCTGGACACACAAAATGCCTCCTGACGCTGGTTCCCTGGGAGGGTGGGCCTGATGACTGAGGGGTCAGAGCATGGTCACTGGCACTGTGGCTGCTCCCTGCCCTGGGAGTAGAGAGAAAGGCCAGCCAATGCATCCTTGGACGCTGATGGCAAGAGCTCTGACTCAGAGAGGACGGAGATGCCTGCTCTGAGTGGGTAAAGCTCTCCTCCTCGCCCTCGAGGACGGCAGCACCTACCAAAGACCTCAGAGCCAGTGGCTCTCAAGACAATGGAACGTCCAGGTCCTACACAAAAGCATGGATGCTTTGCTTAAGGCAAGGATGAAGACTCTTCATTTTTTTCCTTCAATCCTCATAATCAAGACATACGACCATGCCAAGGAGCCATAAGAGTTGCCTGTGGGACTATCTCCCCACCTCCCCTGCCACCTCCCCTGCCACCTCCCCACCCGCCGCCGGCCTCAAAGGGAACTGCAAACGTGCATCTGTTAAAAAAAATCTAGGGACTTCCCTGGTGGCGCAGTGGTTAAGAATCTGCCTGCCAATGCACCGGACACGGGTTCGAGCCCTGGCCCGGGAAGAACCCACATGCCGCGGAGCAACTAAGCCCGTGCGCCACGATACTGAGCCTGCGTTCTAGAACCCGTGAGCCACAACTAATGAGCCCATGTGCCACAACTACTGAAGCCCGCGCACCTAGAGCCTGTGCTCTGCAACGAGAAGCCACCGCAATGAGAAGCCCGCGCACCGCAATGAAGAGTAGCCCGCACGCAGCAACAAAGACCCAACGCAGCCAAAAAATGAAATAAAACTAAAAAAAAATCTAAAGGCAATATGGTAAAATGTTTACATTTGTTCACCGCGGGTACTGGATACGTGGATGCTTTTATTCTTATCTGCACTTTTTGGATATTTTTAAAATAAAATACAAAGAAAAGACACAAACCGAAGGAGAATGGAAAGAGAATAGATATTCTGGTTGTCATTTACAGAAAGCGCAAGGGATTCCCAGCACCTGAGCACTTTAAAACATTTTTAAAAATTACTTCTTGATGAGCACAAGATGCTCTGCTGGAGAGACAGAGAACGGCTGAGATTTGGCCGTGTTGTTCCTAAGTGAAGCATAGCCGGCAAGAAGCAGGGATGTGCCTTGGTCTGCCAGTTCCTGGGCATCCAGGACGGAGGACACCCCTGCAGGGGGAGGTACCCACAATGACCTTAGCTTGGCCTGCCCTCCTGAGTCACTTGGGGAACCTGATCCCAACTCTTCACTCAGTGGTCTGGTGGCACCACACACTGCACACAGCTGCCAATAAATGCTAAGTAAACTGCCCTCCATTGTTCTGAAATTATGAAAGCAGATTAAAATTCAACTCTATTTTTAGCTCATTCTTCCCAGCCATCAAGGGGGCAAAACTCAACCAGAAAGAACGCTCTGGAAGGTCAGAAGGGTGGGGAGACTTCATGTCCTGCTGCTGGACATGAAGTAGCTAAAATGTTGCCATCATTTGGACTTTTGAATTGCCCTTTTAACTATTTAACTCAAGCTCATTTCCTAAGACTGACAATTTGCAAACACTAATGGTAAACAGAAGTTTCACGCCTTCCTCTCTATTTACAGAATTTGTTTTGAGTTCTCCTTTAATTATGTTTAAGTCTCACATTTAAGTAAATTTCAATCATTTTGTCACTGCGAATAGTTTACACTATAGAATTTATACAGAAACCACAGACGATGGCACTTTTAAGCTGGAATCTAACTCAAATGCTGCCCTTGGAAGAGGAGAGGAAATGGAGGGCAAGAGCTAATGAGAACTTTCACCATGTCCCCACCCAGCCAAGGGCAGCTCTGCTGAGGCCAGAAACAAGACTGCCCCACGCCCCGTCCTCACCCCAGCGAAGCAAGGACTGCATGCCAGCGCAGGACTGCAGCCTGGAGGGGGAAGAGCGCACAGGCTGTCTGGAGTTGATTTGTTTCTACTTAAGGTGGCAACAACCCCGACCCCAAGGGACTCGCTGTCAAAAGCTGCATGCTGACCCTTCTTTAGGGCCAACCAGGAGAGGCCTCGCTAGAAAATCTGATCCCATCTGGAGACTTCCCACCTCTCCCTAGGGAGGAATGTGGAATATGTGCCCAGGCATCTCAGGCTGGAGCTCAACTCTCCTCCACCCGACGCGACATAAATCAAGATGCTCTTCTGGGGGACACCTGGAAGCTGGCTCCTAACATAACACATCCTGGGAAAAGGCCCCCCTTTCCTAAGCAGTCAGCGCACAATTCTAGACCATAACCCACACCTAACTGAGAAACTGTTTAACTGTTGTTAAATTTTAATCAAAATAATCGATAACCCCACCATCTCAATGATATTTCTGTTGCATTCACAGTATGTTCTGCGTGCACGTGTCTCACGGTGACCCTGACATGCTAGGACCATCCAGCAGCTGGAGCATGTCGGCCAAGTCGGCTGTCTACCTGTTAACACTCTCTACCAGTGACTGCAGGGGCCATGGGTGTTTCTAGGACGTTAGCATAGGCAACCTAGGCCAGCGCTTCCCAACCTTCTCAGAATTGGTCAGAAAAGGGCAAGAACTCAGTGGAAACTTTTCATATTTTCCACCTTATTAAAAAAATTTTGAGGGGACATCAGCCCCGCTCGCCCTGCAGACCTGCACTGGCTAGCGCTGCCCTTGGGAACGGCTTCCTGACTTCACCCAAGGCTCGCAGCTGTTCCTCTGGCCCTCGTGCTGCTCCAGCAACAGCACAATGCTCAAATACCTGAGGGGTGATCACCGCCTGGGCCTCAGTTTCCCCACAAGAGGATGGAGAAATCGTGCTGCATCCACCGGGAGAAAGGAAGGGCAGCTCAGAGGTGTTACGAGTGGGACGCAGGCTTGGGGAAGGCTTCTGTGCAACACAGGACACCACTGCAGTCACTCACTTACCCCAGACCAACACGTGGGCCACGCCGACCCCCCGCTTTGGCAGGTCCCTGCCCAGGAGCTACCCTGTCTCCTCGTCACTCAGGGTGCAGCCCAGTCCTTACTACTACCAACTCCTGTGGGACCCACTCTGGGTAATTTGCTCCATTTCTTGGTTTCTAAATATATATCTTTACCAGAGAGACCAGCAGCTACTTATCTCAAAAGATTATTAACAATCACAGTGGCTCACACCTTCATGGAGCTTAGTAAGCTCCAGGCACTATTCTCAGGAGTTTATTTAATTCTGAAACAACCTAACAGACGAGGAGACAGAGACAGAGGCACACAGCTAGTCCTGGCAGAGCCAGGCTTCCACATAGGAAGCTGGCTCGAACCCAGGCCCTGAGGTTCGGATAAGATGGTGGGCAGGAAAGTGCTCTAGGGACTGTCCAGTGTCCCTGAACAGAGCGGTCACGTTGGACCAGTTGTTTTCATAAAGACCTACATACATCAAGGATGAGATAATTTAAGACTAACTTTCCTACACTAACCCCATTGATCATGACTTTTATGTCACACTATTTTGAATTCTCGGGATGCAGTGACCTTTTCTCCTGCACAGGAGGGGGCTGCTGCCCAACTTTCTCCTGCTGTTTCTGAAGGGCTCCCAGCTGGAGGATGCCCAGTCTTCCTCAAATGAGCTCAGGAAGTTCTGGGCCACCTCTGTGTGTCCTGGCTTATAACCCTCGCCATGCTGACGCAGAACCTCACAGGGGCACACTCGGGGCACTATTCCAGAGTAGAACGTAAGGCAAGGCCGAGATGGCCAAGAAAGAACTAGGAAGAAGGACAGAGGTCCTGCCTCTGCCCCTGCCCCTGATGAGAGCTGTGAACTGAGGAGCCAGGCAGCATCAACAGGCCTGGGGGCTCCCACCCTTCCCAGACTCCTGGGCTGGGATGGCCTGGGGGGCGCTTCCAAGAAAGCCCCACCTGTGCCTGTGGGCTGCGGCGGGCGCCATCCCACCCTGACCAGTCTTGCGTGGGACAGAGAAGAGCTCCAGGCTCCCCAGGCAGTACTAATGAGCTGGGAACCACCGAAAAAGGTCCGTTTTGATACCAAGAAACTAGCAACCAGGGATGGCACAAGGAACAGGGGAGATGCAGTTTCGGATGGGAGAAGGAGACCCCACCTCCCCTGTGCCTTTCTTGTTTAAATGCTTGACTGTGCATGGGAACACTAGGCTCTGTGGCCTGTGCCGGGCTGGCTCTGCAGTCATCCTTTTCTGGAGAGACAGCTCCAGGGCACAGGGCCTTGAGCTCTCATCAGGCAGCTGGTGCCCTGGGGCTCGCAGGCCTCTCACGTAGAGGGGGTGCTCTGCCCTGGACCTGGAGGGGACTCACGGTGCCGAGGGGGCTTCAGCACTGGTGAGCACAGGTTGGGTCGGGACTGGGTGCTGCGGGGACTAAGTGGTGAGGAAGAGGAAAGGAGCTCCAAGTGTCCTCGGGGACACTGCAAAGAGAAGCTCACTTCTGGGGTGCACAGTTGTCACCACTCAATAAAGTAGCAGGATTAAGCTCACGTCCTGCCGACAATCTGAACTGGCCCTATTTAATCATATTCAGGAGGGCTTCTCTAATCTTTCTTCCAAAAGTGCAGGTACAAAGTAGAGGAAACCCTGCATTACCTAGGAGTGTTTCTGAAATGAAGACGGAACAGAGACGAACCTCTAACAGCAATCCCAGGGCCAACACTGTTTGAAATCCAGCCTTACCTGACTAGTGCCTGACCTCTCACGTCACAACTCGGACACGCCTCTAAGGGCATTCGGGCACCACAAAGCGTTAGTGACTGTTATTCAGGAGGCAAATTTCGTCCCCTCCCAAAGAGCAGCGTTAGGCAGGTAGGTAATCATCAGTTTTATTAGCATGCACAGTGTTTCTCGAAAACAACCTGGCCATTTAAAAATTAGTCACGTCGTCATTTCTGCAGCACAGGTTAGCAGCACGGTGACTTAGAGCAGGTTAACTTGAGAAAGCAACCGCAGGTGTGAGCCCAGCCACGCCCCTCTGCTCAAGACAGAGAGGGTACGGTGAGCGGGACTACAAGCGCCCGCGGGGACGCCTTCCAAAGTTTCCTCAGTATGATCACCGGCATTTGAGAATCGAGACACCCAAACTGCACCACCTGCTCTGGAATTCGCCCTGTCAAAGGCAGGCCACACCGTGCTTCAGAGCAGACAGTGTGTGACAACGGCCCTGAGCAGTGCCCCGTCTGGGGCAGCACTGCCCTGAGATCTGGAAACCGAAGCCAGACGAGCTGGTCTCTGGAATATCTTCTGACCCGCCTGCCTGGGTGGGTCATCTTTTTCTCTGTGCCACAAACCTTTTCTGCCCCCAAATTTTACTTTCCAATTTTGAGACTTAGATAATTGAGCTCATACGATCTGGCTGAAAAGCTGAGATAAAAATAACTTGCCCAAAACACACTAAGGCTACATGACTGATAAATGTCAAGTGATCAGAACGAAGGAAACTTAAGAGTCTTTCCCTTCCGCCTGTGGACGTCCTGGCTGCCACAGGCTGGGACACAGAGAGAGGAGCCACGCAGCGCTGGCCGCTCTCAGACCCTCACCAAGTTTGTCTGTGGATGAGATAATATCAGCGGGCACGGAGGAGTCCAGATCAGCATCCAAAATTCCCAGGGGGTCCAGCTGTGCTACATGGTGCCCTCGTATCTACGAATGGGCCAGCGATGGAGAGGGAAGGACACACACAAAAGGACAGGAGAAAAAAAAGAGGGAAGGGGTAAAAAAAAAAAAAAAAGTAAAATTACATTAAAATTAGTGTTTACAGATTAATTCTCACCCACGTTTGAAGAAACAGTTACTGGAGCATCATCAAAATTTACACAACTAATTCCGAGAGGATCAAGTTTTGCAATGTGGTGACCCCTGACCTGGAAGCAATAATACAAGCAGTCATTAAGCAGGTCCTGTGGGCTGTGGCGAGGGGTAAAAGTTGCACTTGGTCAAACCTTTCCCTGAGAGTGCCAATGAACCCAAACAACAAAGTCAGTTAGTAAAAAGACTTACAATAGTTTGTTTTAAAGCACTATTGTGCATAAATGCACTTTTACAAAAAGGGGATAAGCTCCTCAGGTTTTGATAAACCTGGCAGTCTAAAAGGACCCACTTCTCGGGATCCTTCACAGTTTTCCTGGATAAACAGAAATGGGATATGCTGGGGACTTTAGCTCCAGTGCGAAGACCACTCAGCTTAGAACACGAAGTCCCTAAGGAAGGGGTGGGTGTGGCCCTGCTGCGTGGGTCAGGGCACAGGGGGCACAACAGCAGACAGCTACAACAGGGACCTCAGTGCCTGATCTGAACCATTTAAAAGCAAAAAGACACGTAAAATCCCTTCCAATTTTGTTTATTTAAGTCTTGGATACTTTATCCACTGTTTCTTGCTAACAATTTGGGAAGGGGAGCAGTTGCTGAGAAGTCACTTAAAGACCAACAGAAATGACTGAGGCTGAATAAGTCAGGCAGTGGTCAGCACACACCAACTGTGCCTCCTTCTACAGAAACGCCCACTGTGAATGGCGTGCGTCTCGTCATTTGCCCTGGGGAGAGAGCCTGACTTGCCAGGCTCCAACAGGACAGACCCACCCTGTGCTACCTGTCCTGACACCTGTGGCAACTGGCCCGGCGGGCGGAGGGGAACGGTCCACATGGCCATTTCCAGGAAAGAGAACATCGGAGACAGAACTCTGTGGTGTGACACCCCTGCTACATTGCAGCAATGCCAGAAGAGGCAGCAGGGGAGCCCATGTCCTGGGAGCTCCCAGAAGGGCCTCCCCGGGCCCGATTTCTCCTCCTTTCCTCCTGAGAACTACTCACAGACCAGGTGGTAAGGTCTGAATTCTGGGCTCTTCTCCACACCACGCGGATATCCTGGAAGGGGCTTCTGGGCTCTGAGAAAGGCCATGGAAGCCCTTGGTTCTGCATGAGCCTCCTCCAACGGGGCTGACCACTGACTGGAATGCTCCTGGAGAGGTGGCCCCTCTGCAGGCTCAGCTGCCCCTCACCTGCCTCTCCCTGCTTCCATGGGCTCTGCTTCTGTCCCCAAACCCTACAGGTTCATTTTGTCTTATTGCATTTGGGCCCTAGCAACTGAGAAGGGGAACAGCACACCCCTCCTGGTCACTGCTCCCTCCTCGGCATCGGCACTTCCCCTGACACCCGGGCACTGACCGCGTTTCCCTGCTCACAAATCATTCTTGCCAAGCTATGGGAAGAAATAAGGGCAGGTGCTAAAGGTGGCAGAGGATCTGCTCAAACAGGGTGAGACCGCCTGGGCTCCTTTTCTCTTGTCATATGTCATTTTTGCCTCCCTCCAGCCCAGAGCAGGGAGAGAGAGCGCCTAGTGTTTGGTGGGGGTGAAAGTTAAGCGACAACCTTCATGGGGTCAGCGGGGCACTCTGTCACGGATGGCTGGCCGCTGCCACCTTACCTGGTAGGCCCTGATGAGAGACTGCACTGCCAGGTGATCCTCCACCAGCTTGTCCACGTTGGGCTGAACCTCCACCAGGGGCTGCGCTCTGGCCACAGCTGACAGGGAGCCCAGGCTCAGGGGGAGCGGGCTCTGGTAGGCGGTGCCCGGGGGCGCTCCGGCGTTGGTGTTTCGGAAAAAAATGTCCCATGACTGAAGACAAAGAAGGAACACACATGTCACTCCGTTGCTCCCCTAAGGCCTAGGACTCATTTTTAGCCAAAAAGAGAACTGTTCTCGGCAGGTAAGCCTTGATTATGCCCATCTACCAGTAGCCTGGTTGAGTCAACTTCTTCCTACTCTGGACAGCCTGCTTCTGCCCCCAGAGGGTGGCTCTCTCAGAGGCTGGGCCCCTGCTTCCATCATTCCCTCAGATGCGCCTCCTCACCCCAACCCTACGACGCAGATGCCCTCCCATCAAAACCCCCAAGGCCCAAGGCCGAGCAGCTCTGCCCGGCTTGTGAGTGCCAACTGCTTCCATGGCAGGCAGCCCAGGAGGCAGGTGAACAGAGGCCTTCCTGCCCCATCTGTTCCCTGCCTAGTCATCCGGAAGACCAATGCTCGTGGCCCTCCTGCCTCTAGGGCTGCAGCTGCCCCAGGTCCTCAAACCCCAACTGGGCCTCCTCAGGGGAACTGAGTGCATTTAGATCCTCTTTCCAGACCCCAGAGGCGTGGCACAGCTTTTGAAGCCCAGGCCTGCTTGCTTGTGCTTTCTCGCCGGACATAAAACAGAATAAGGGGGACTTCCCTGGTGGCACAGTGGCTACGACTCTGCGCCCCCAACGCAGGGGGCCCAGGTTCGAGCCCTGGTCGGGGAACTAGATCCCAACACGCATGCTGCAACTAAGAGTTTGCATGCCGCAACTAAGGAGCCCGTGCACCGTGGCTGAGGAGCCGGCGAGCCGCAACTAAGGAGCCCACCTGCCGCAACTAAGACCCGGCGCAACCAAATAAATATTAAAAACAAAAACAAAAAAATCCCAAACAGAATCAAGGCCTTTATGTAAGAGGCAGACCGGAGCTTGGACCTGTGAAGCCTGAAGCGTCCTCACCGACCCCTACAGAAATAGTCTTGTCACTAAGGGCTCAGGGTGGGCAGTCGGAGGCAGAACCTTAAATCTGAGCTCTGCCGCGCACCGCGATGAAGAGTGGCCCCCGCTTGCCACAACTAGAAAAAGCCCTCGCACAGAAATGAAGACCTAACACAGCAAAAATAAATTAATTAATAAACTCCTACCCCCAACACATTCTTTAAAAAAAAAAAAAATCAGTGATTCCCCATGGCTTGGGGTTATAGTGAGGACTGACTATAAATGGGCCCAGAAAATATTTTTTGGATGATGGAAATGTTTTAGATCTGGATTATGGTGATGATTGTACAACTATATAAATTTACTAAAAATCATTGACTTATTAAAAAAAAAAAAAAATCTGAGCTCTGAGATCTTGGCAAATAACCTAAATTTCTGTGCTCAGTTCTTTCATCCGTAAGATGAGGACAAAAAAGATCTATATATTCTTCATAGGTTTTTTTTGTAAAGACTAAAGGCATTTAGCACACAATCTGGTAGGCAGTTGGCATTACTGGTAGTAACTAGTATTACTACTGGTTTCAACTTCCTTTGTGCTAATGTGAACTAACTCCTCTTCCTATTATTTTTGGCTATTTTGTATTTGATTCAATTTTTTCTTTTCTTTTTTTTTTTGGCCATGTTGTGCGGCTTGTGGGATCTTAGTTTCCCGACCAGGGATCGAAACTGTGCCCCCTGCAGTGGAAGTTCGGAGTCCTAACCACTGGAGTGCCAGGGAATTCCCTGATTCAATTTATAATCTGCATAGACATTGTGAACTATAATAGTTTATCTCATACAAAGACGTGAAGCTTAAAATAAAATTTTAGAGGTCAGAGAAACTAAGACTTAATAAAATTCCATTGCCAAAAAATATATATTAAAACTCAGAGAGTTTAGAAACATGAAAACATTGTCTTTCTTCTCTGCCATGCATTTTCCAGTTTCTAAGATTCTTCTGTCAATAAACTCTGGTTAGACTTCTTGAAAAATCTGGAGAGGAGAAACTTCACTAGACTTTTGTTCGCCCTCCCAGTTAAGTGCTACCAAGATGTTGTCCAGATGGGCTCGTCTGGGAGCTTGGGCAGGTATCGAATGGGTCTATCTATGTCTGGGCAGAAACCCTGAGACTGGTCCTGAAGCCTGAAGGTCTTCTGGCTTTTTCAGGCAGGCTCTTTATGACATGTAGACGTACTGACTTGGACGGTCCGAGAGATGGCTGCATGCTGCTGCCAGTCACAAACCCCTGGGATGCGCACAGGCCTGGAGCATCACACAAGGCAGCCCGGCCTCTCACTACAAGTGTTTCTGAGGGGAGCTTTCCAGAATGTTTATATCATTCTACAATAAGAACACAGTCCTTTTGTATTCAAAAAGATTAATTAAAAAAAATCAAACTATTAGGGATGATAGTACAACACGGTGAATATACTAAAAACCAGAATTGTACAATTTTTACATGCAAATTCTACCTCAATAACAATATTTAAATGTTTTAACATATCTCACTATTCAAGGTTTTACTGTTTTTACCTTTCTGGTTAATTTTCAGCATGTCAGCTGATGGTAGAAGGGAGCTCTGGGGTTCTCTTTTGGCAAAGGCCATAACACCGACTGCAGAGCACCTTGCATCACGTGACCTGACAACCAGGGGCATTCTACACCCAGGGCTTGGAACCCCAAGACCATTCTCTCCCTCTGAGTCCTCTAACAGGGGTAAAAGCAGTATGCCCACCAGAGAAAGCAACCGACTAACTCTTGGGAGAGAAAGGAGAGGATGCCTCAGGATCAGCAGCCTTGGGCAAGGCAAGGCTGCCCCAAGCTCGGCACCCACCTGGTTCCTTACACAGGCCTAAGGAGCAGACACGCTGGACACCCCCAAACATTTCTGACTCTGTGAGCTCGTACAGCAGGCCATGCAAGCTCCACGCATTCTGGGAGCAGCTCTGGCCCAGGGCTCTCCCTGACCCCCACCCATACCTCCAGTAACCGAGGGCCTGGACTGAAAGGAGCCCCGTTGATAGGGTAGGGGATGCGGCAGGAGTCAGCCCAGCCCTGCACGGCAAGAACCAACAGCACACCGTTCCTGCCTTGTAAAACCTCATCTAGTTTCTGCTTTGCCCCCAGCGGGCTCTAGCACTGGCGTCCCCACCCTTACGTGTGTCCACGCCAAGTCCTGCTCTGGACATTTACCCTGGGGCTGCAGGGGGGCTGAAGGACAGGGCATGACCCTGAAACCAAGTAGCCTCTGGAGAGCAGCACACAGGATCCCAACTTTCTTCAAGCCTTAAACACTGTCTTCTTCCCCACAGAACGCATGAACACATGTGTAGAAATGCAGCGGCAGTCGCCCAACGACAAGACCTTGGATGGAGAGGGTCCCCTGGCTGCACGCCGACCCCTCACCCTGATGGGCACCAGCTGCTGACAGACCCAGAGCCAAAAGGCATAGCAAAAAACACAAGTTCACCTCTCTTTAGAAAAATCAGCTTTGAATAACAAGAACAGTAGTGGCAGCCACAGAGGTAGGAGTAGTTATCACACTGATGTTCCAAGCACCTGGAATGCCAACTACAGCCTCCTGGGGAGAGGTTCAGGCAGGCAGGACTGACAGCGTGGTCACCAGGCAGAGATACTGATCAAGTTAAGTAAGACAGAGCAACCCTTACATAAACAGCGTCTCTCAGGCTGGCTTACCCTTGCCAAAGCCAGCAAACAATAAAATCAAAGGATTTCCAGGGCTGACACCCGGAGGGCGCAGGCCAGGCCCCTGGGTGGCAGTGGGGTGGGGAGGGAAATCGCAGTCATCGGGCCTCCTCTCTCTGACCTTCTTTTGTGCTTGGGATAAAACTCCAGGTGATTTTCAATTGGCTGAGGACAGCGACACAGACTGAAATTCTGCTCAAGCTGGAGGCGGTCAGAAAAAACTGGTTCCTACCAGTATTGCAGAGAGCTGGGAAACACTGGGAAAGAATATGCCAGGAATGCAGCTTCCTCCAGGCCCGTAATTCACCCCCGCTGCGCACGCTTCCCTGCAGCTCCGGCAGGCCCTCCCCCGCACGCTCTGGGCAGGTGTGGGTACCTGCACTCAGATGAGGGCCCGCCCAAGGAGCCCACCCCAACAAACAGCAAGCCCCCTTCCACCAGATCCGATCAGTTTGCACACGTGGGTGACAGAAAGTTCCTGGCGGCATACACTTTGCAAAACCCTCGCACCGCAGCTTAAAACCGGTAAATTTTCATGTAAGTCAGACCTCAAAAAAAAGTTGATTTAAGCTGTGAAAGTGAAGGTCATTTTTTCTGGCTTGTAAGTTTCACCGCCCTTCAGAGGCAGAGCTTCTCTCCCTCCAGCATCTTCTCCAAGATGCCTCTTCCACCCCTCCCCTCCCCACACCTGAACTGGCTTCCACCTTCGTTCGGTAGTAGCCTGCACCTCCCCCACTCCTGCTGCCTGGGGCGCTCATCCCCTCTCCACACACTGACCCGCGTCATCTTCAACCTGTGGCTCTGCCACTATCTGGAAAGGGTTCCCCTTCTGATAATCGCAGCCCTCATTTGCACACATCTGAACTTGAGGCTTTGTTTACCCGTATGTCTACCTGCTGCCAGTTCCGGTTCTCTCCCCAGCAGCGGCTTCCCTGTTGTCAGAACCAAGTGTCTGCAGACCCGCTGCAGGGACAGGTGACCACGAGGCTGAAGTGACCGGTCAGTGGGCCCTTTCCCAAATGAAGAGAAAACTTCAAGAAGAGGACGCCTGTGCGGTCCCACATGCCCCCTGCACGTGGAGCTTCGCGGCCTCCGTGCCATAGAGGCGAGCAGCCCTGGCCCGTCAACGGAGGTGTAGGCAGGCCACCCACCTCCCATGAATGGGTTTAAGGCCATCAACTTGTTGCTGAAATGACTTATACCAAAACACGATAGATTTCAAGTACAAATAAGTATAACATTCTGGGTGAAGTGAAACCAGAATTCTTACATTTAATTTTAGATAAAAGCATTTAACTGTAGTACATGAAGGTCTGCTTTCAAAAGCCATTAGCTCCTCTGCTCCCCCATACACCTCCCAGGCTTCTCACAGCCCCAACGGGCTTTCCCGCCCGCCGCCAGTCCTCTTCTCCCCAGTTAGAGGGAGCTCTTCAAAGCTGCAAACACATCCCTTCTCTGTAACGTCTAAGGAAGCGGGTCCGGTGCTTTGCACATAGTAAGTGCTCAACACACCTGCTGAGTTAAGTTCAGACAGGTCAGACTCCTTCAAAAGCGAACATCTTGACAGGTGTGGTGTCAGATGCAATGTCAGGTGCAGTGGTAGGGCTGGTATCGGGTGTGATGCTAGGTGCTGTGCTCCCTGGGATGTCAAATGTGGTGCTGGGGGGTGTTAGCTGTAGTTCTAGGGGTGGTATCAGATGCAGTGTTAGGTGTGATGCGAGGTGGATGCCAGGTGCTCGGTCTGGCGTGGTCCTAGGGATGGTGTCAGGTGTGGTGCTAAGTGCTGTGCTAGGCAGGGTGTCAGGTGCAGCAGTGGGTGCGGTGACAGCTGTAAGACCATGGACCGTCCAGAGTCCTCATCTCAGATAAGGCACTGACCTCAGTGGCTGTGGGAGTGCTAACCAGGGGACGTGGGCGTCAGTGGTTCAGTGAGGCAAGCAGACTTTACCCTGTTGATTGTCAGCAGATCGCAAGAGTGTCAGGGCCAAGTTCCTGACTGTGAAGTCGTGACAGAGACTTGCTCACGAAGGGTTTGGCTTTGGAGGGGTCACAAACCTGCTACCAAGCGCCCTTCCCCACCCCGTCTCAAAGTCCCCCGATGTGTGTCAGATACGTAGGCCAGTGCAACCGTGTGACCTACCGGGGCCACGCACAGGCTGAGCCCACCAGAGTGGGCCTGCCTGCTGCCCGCCCGCTCCTGGGCGTTGGGAGCCCCAGTCCTGACCCCCACAGGCTGGGCGAGGGCCAGGGAAGTCGCGTCAGCTCTCTGTGCCCCATTCCTTGCCTATAAAGGTAGGGAGCACTTACTTAGGACAGCCCTGTACTTGTGTAGCTTTTTACACCTTAAAAAGCACCTGTAGGTATACTCATATTTGTTCAAGAAGCTGATGATCAAAGCTTAACCCCAGGGTTACTAATGCTTATTCTAGCTGCTCAATTCTATGACTCTGGGTTCTGGATTGGCCAGGCCACTTTCTCTCGTGCAAAGTCCCCTTCAGATGCCCTGCTGTCTCGTCTCCACCTTAGCTATGGAACAAACCCCACCCACCCGCATCATGCACCCTGGTCTAGAACATGATGTCACCTGCTAGCCACCACCACCCTCTGCTGGGCGCCCTGCCAAGGACCCTGACGTAAACACCACGTGGGGGACCGGGCGGGGCAGCCTCTGGCCACCTCTTGAATGGACCAAACCCCAGGCTCAAAGGCCATCACAGTTGATAAACTAATGACTGCCAGGTCTGGACGTCAGATGCCAGCACTGTCACAAACAACCATATCATTATGTTCTGATACTGACAATGCTTTTTAACTGCCACAAACGTGAAATTCAAGGGAACAAGTGACCAAGGAAAACACATGCATGGCCAAACAAGGGTTTGGCGGGTTCAGGCTAATTCAGTCAAATAAATGGACAGGCAACAGCTCCCTGAGCCAAGGATGGTCACCTGTGACTCGCTGGCCGACAGCGCCAGCTGTCCTTGAGGAGGTGCCGCTCCTCAAGGACCCTAGTGCCCTGGAGGGAGCTGGCACTGCTCTGAGGCTGCACGTCTCCCTACCCACCCTGCACAGGGGCTCTTCCAGCTTAGAAAGTGCGCTGGCAAATTCTGCAATTATTTTCTAAGTGCCTAGCTTTCTGTGCACACCAGCCCAGCTATGGCGTGGAGCTGAGCGATTCATGTCTGTGCTGTGTATGAAAAGCCTGCATGGGGCAGTGTCTACAACCCTCCTGCTGTGCCCTGTCTGTGCCAACTGCTGGGCTCCATGCCTTTCCTGAAAACACCGTGTGGGACTGTCCAAACGTCCTGACGAGACGATGCCCGGGGTGAGGGGGCGAGAAGACCCGCGGTGGACTGCCACAGACCTGCACAAAAGGTTCCTGCTTCAGGGCTAGGCAGTCTCGAAAGACATGCATAGTGCTGGGCTGCAGACCCCTCCAACCACCAAGGCAGGGCCTTGCTCAAACTGTCCCCAGCTGAGGACGGGCGGGGCCATGTCCCGACCCAGCTCACTGCCCACCACCACGTCTAGGAGGCACCAGGATCAGGGCCTGCCTGACCTGTCACCACAGATCTATTTACACTGGGAGCAGTTAAACTTGGGCATTCTGCTCGGGGATGCCTCAGCCACAGAAGCCAAATGAACTGTGCTCGATTAGAGCGATGCTGTTATTTTTAAAGCACAGTGTAGCACAGGCAAGAGAACATCTCCAGACAAGTTCTACTATCTTCTCTCTGTATGGGCGTGCAGGTAAAATGTCAATAAACACACAAGTTTAGCAAAGAAAAGCTGCCTCAGCTCTGCTCTAAGGAATCTGCTGATAGAGGAATGATACTCCCTGGGTTTCTGCCCTAAAGGAAGCAGCCCCATCAGATCATTATAGAAAGGACTGTGGTAGGCTGCCCAGGGGCCACACGTCCTCCCAGGTCCACAAAAGGCCCCCTGCAGTGGCCATGTGGCTCCTCCACTGGGGGTGAGCCCTTGGGGGCTGGCCTGAGACTTGCTTAGACCAAGGCCATGGGTGGGAGTGGCAGTGTGAGTTCTGGGTGGGGCATCCAAGGCCTGCAGCCTCTCCTCCTCTCTCCTCTCTTCTCCTCTTGGAGCTACACTGAGGACTTGTGAGGGAGTCTCTCTGGTCCCCTGGCTGATGGCAGGGCCTGGTGGATAGCAAGCACCAAGCACCAGATGTGAGGGGGTCCTTTGCGGGGCTGCAGCCTGGCCAAACCTCAGCTGCACGGAAGCTGGGAACCATGAGAAAGACTTCATTGGTGGTGTTTCGAGTTGCCAAGTTTTGGGCTGGTTTATTACACAAACGCTCGTAGAAACCAGACTTTTACTGCAGGAGAATATTATACGCAGGACGCCTGTGACGGCTCTCATGCGCAGTTTTTCTGGCATTGCTCAGGAAGTGAGAGCCCTTGCCCTCTGCCTGGCGGTCCGCACCCAACAGTGCATTCTGTCAACTCAGAATTGCAACTCTCAAGGGCGGCTGTGCGGGACCACAGTGGGCATCTGGTCCCCACGCGCCTAGTGGATGGCCCCACCTGGAGGACCTAGCCCAGCGGAGCCAAGCCTCAGGCTGAGAGAGAATTCTGGCTCTGCGAGTCGGGACCACTTAAGAGAGAAGGCCCTAAACTCAGAAACTGCCCATGGACGGCAGAGCCCAGAGCCCAGCAGACCTTCAGACCCCTCGCGGGGGCCTGGCACAGGCGGAGTCGGGGAGTGAGTGGCCTAGAGGCTCTGGACTGACGATGTGATCACCACCACAGCCCCTTTCTGGGAAAGGCCCCAAAGAACGCCTCCGGCTGACAACGCGCTCCTTCTTCCCTTCCCCAGAGAGGAGGTGCCAGGCAGGCGGCTGAGGCAGAGCTCGCTGCGCCCTTCTCAAGAGCTGCCCCAGGGACTTCCCTGGTGGCGCAGTGGATAAGACTCTGCGATCCCATCGCAGGGGGCCGGGGTTCAATCCCTGGTCAGGGAACTAGATCCCACATGCATGCCACAGCTAAGAGTTCACATGCCACAACTAAAGAGTCCACCTGCCACAACTAAAACCTGGTGCGACCAAAAAAAAAAGGAGCTGCCCCGGCCCCGAGGTTGATTCGCTCCTTTCTTGCTCTTGGTGTCCACCTTCCCCTTGAGGTCGCTCTGGATCTCTCTCTCCAGTTATCACTGACATTTAAAAACCCACGATTCTTGCTTAAAATACAGTATAAAAGGATAGGCATTAAAAAATCACGCTCCCAAAGATGCAGCACGCCTTTACTCCCAGCCCGCCCTCCGGCCACTGCAGGCTTAGTTAGCTCTCCATCAGCGTCTGACACCCTCACTTTCTGCCAACTGCTCAGGGGTCCACACTCCCACAGCGTTTCACAAACTAAGCCAACACCCCTCGGCTTGATCTCGGGGCCTCTCCACGTATGTCGCAGCTCAAACTGCTGGTCTTCACTTTGCTGCCTTGGGTTCCTGGTGCCGAGCCTCCCAGGAGCTTCTGTGAGTGCTCGCTGAGTGCCCCCCGACCCTTCCCATGCCCCTGTAGCCCTCTGCCTTCACACGTGCCTCTTCTGGGTACAGCCACCCTGTCCCTGGCCAGGCCCCTTCCTTACCCTTCAAAACTCAGAACAACTGGCGCTTCCCTGCAGAAGCTGGTGAGGTTTACTCTGTATTCTAACTGTGCTCGGCTTACTGAAGTCCCCACGGGCCCACGAGCTAGCGGGCCCTGCACACTCGCACCTCCTGGCAGCCAGTCGACGCAGTCCTCCAATAAAACTGTCGCGAGCTGTGAACCGCTACACACATAAGGTGAAGGCACTGCTTCAGGACCCTTACACTTTCCAAAGGTGTTCATTTTATGTCCCTGACGGTATAAACACAAATTCTTTAAGAGTAAAATACTATACTGAAGTTAGGGAAGATGTTCTTTGTTGGTTTAGTCGATTTAACACGAAAAGTCACCAGGGTTGAGATTCATCCTGATTTAGGAAGCTGAGCATGGAGGGGGAACTTCAAAGTGAGGTTTAACAGCCTCGATCACTGAAAGCCCCTGAAGTATACCACGTGTGTGCTTTTCCCCAAGGCCAGCAAAGAACTAGGGCGAACAGCCGCTGAGTTTTTAAAGTGCAGCCAAGGCAGTTTCAAAGCTGCAGAATGAAAAGGAACGGTGTCACCCCATACTGGGGACGATGTGTGTCTGTTTCTGCTCTGCTTGTCTGGTTCAATTACAGAAAATAACAGCATTGTGTTTCACGAGCATGGAAGGAAGAAGCAGAAGTGCCTGGCCCAGAAGGGTGGCATGGCCGAGCTCAGAGAGGTGGGACCGAGAGTCTAGGATCTGCATGTCGAGCGCCACACAGAGCTCTTGTGGTGACCACACTGGACCAGAGAGCTGTTACTACACGTGGGAGCTGGGCCGCAGAAGGCAGGAGAGGAAATGGACACAGTCAGCAAGATGAGGAAGACAGGCTTTTAGGAAGTGGGCAGGGGTCACTCAGAAGGCCCAGGCAGGGGAAGTGAGCTCCGATGCACCAAGGACGGCCGTGGTGGCTCAGTGAGCAGGGGCACAAAGGGCACCACAGGGTGGAGAGGGCACAGGGCCCGACCCCGGGATCTCCCCGCAGGGCTGACACCACTCTGTGACTGTGGTGGGGGTGGAGGTGAGGGCAGGCACCTGCCTCTGCTGCACAGGATGGGCTCGGTGAGGGCTCAGCAACTCTCAATTACCTGTCTGTGTGAAACACTAACAAGGGCAATCTGGCTTTGACTGTTTTTAAGACATAAACAAAAATAAGATGCCACCATCTGACTTGTCCCCAACATGGCCAAGACCTTAATGAGGGAGGGCTTTGCACGCTGACAGAACAGGCCCTGGCTGACGGGTCCTAGGGGGGCAAGGGGCGAGCTACACTTGACAAGGTGTTTACGACTGGAGCGCAGAGGCCGAACTGGAGAAAATGATGGGGAAGAGATGGCTGTCTAGGAGAGGACCACGCCAAGGGACGAAGAGCAGAGGGACGGCGAAACGGGGTGCAAAGGCAGACCCAGGTAACTGGGCGCAGAGGCACGGGGAGCGCTCGGGGGCTTGCACCCCTGAACTGCTTGATTACTTTACCACAAACATAACATTCACCATTAAACATTTAGAAATAAAAGCTTTTTTTTTTTTTTTTTCGGTACGCAGGCCTCTCACTGTTGTGGCCTCTCCCATTGTGGAGCACAGGCTCCGGATGCGCAGGCTCAGCGGCCGTGGCTCACGGGCCCAGCCGCTCTGCGGCATGTGGGATCTTCCCGGACCGGGGCACGAACCCGTGTCCCCTGCATCGGCAGGTGGACTCTCAACCACTGCGTCACCAGGGAAGCCCTAAAATTTTTCTTTAAAGATAGGGATACGACAAAATTATGAAGTAAATTATAAAGTCAAACGTGAAAGGGCAGCTTTAAGATAATCACAAAGAGCTGAATATAGACTGAGAATGAGATTATAGTATTAGAGAAGTATCTTGTTAATTTTGTTAGGTGTGGTGAAGAAACCATTCCCTTGATAGAGCCACTCAGATGCATTTATGACAGAAAAGTAAGTGGGGAAGGAATAGATTTTTAAAGACTGGCAAACTGCAGAGAGCTACTGAAGTTGCGTGATGGGTCTCCTCACGGAGGTTCATTTCACACTCCTGTCAACTGGGGGAAGAAAAAAAAAGCACAACGTGAGAGTTGTGAGTTAAGTTTTATTTGCGGCAAAATGAGGACTATAGCCCGGGAGACAGCATTTCAGAGAGCTCTGAGAAACTGCTCTAAAGAGGTGGTGGGGAAGGTCAGTATATTTGTGATTTTCGTGAAGGGGGAGTCCATGCAATCGAGCACACATTTTTTGCAGAAGGTTTCTGCTAGTCACGAGGAGCAGACAGCACCATGAAGGATTTTAGTGCTTCTCTAGATACAGGGAGATGACAGAATTGGGCTCATAAAATCTTCTCCTGAAGATATCTATCTGAAGACCTGTTCTCCCAGCTTTCCCCAGAGCACAGAGTGCTTCATTCCTGATCTCCACCCCCTGAACTCCTTTCAGGGGGTGTTGAAGGTCAGCAGCTGCAGAGCTCATAATCTGATCCTTGTAGAGGTAGATGCTAAGTGTCAATTTGTAATTGACACTCCTATTGTATGTTTGAAAACGTCATAAAAAGTTTAAAAAATAATAGGAAAGCAGAGCATAGAAGGGCAGGGAGGGGGGAAGATGCTAAATCTGTGCTGTTTCTGCTGGACACAAAAAGATTCAGTCCTAGCAGTTCCTCATAAGCCCTCTGCAAAGGGAGGGAAGAGAAGATGAAAGAACCAGCTCTCAGGACAAGGAATGTGACATCCCTTATCTGATGCAGAAATGAGAGATCAGAAAGTTGATCAATCTAAATCTTAAAACCTAATTTTCTTTATCTCTCCCTAAACTATTTTTTCTAACACAGAGCACAAACAAAGCATTCTTAATAAAACCAACGATTTCCAAGGCCTTCCGTGGGTCACAAATGCCTTTGAAAATCTGATGAAAGCTCTGGATCCTGTCCCTCAAAAAATGAGCATACAACAGGTATTGGGCCTAATTCAACTTGGAGAGGCGATCAAGTCCACTTTGCTGGGATGGCCGCAGAGGGACACTGCCATTGTAAATGTCCACTGATTTACACCATCCCGTCCCTCTCCCTCAAGGAGACACTGTGTCCCCTGGAGAATACTGACAACAGAAACCAGCACATAAAATCTGGCCCAAAGATGTCAACCTGCATGTATTCTCTTATTAAACTGAAAAGTCCTTTTTTGAGATCCTTTACCCATATCCCCCGCAGAATCTCTCAAAGAGGTGCTAAAGAGGTGCTTGCTCTGACCTGCGGAGCCCAAGGACCCAATCCTCACTCTGCATTCTTCCTCAGCAGGCTGCATCTATCTGTGCCTGTCAGTAGTCCTCTCACTGTGCTGTCCTCATCCCTGGGACAGATGGACACGGTGACCCTCCCACGCAGCCTGAGAACCCCCAAGTGTTACCTTCCTCGACACCATGCGATAAAAATCCTTTTCAAGAATAGGTGGAGCACAGAGCATTTTTAGGGCAGTGAAAATACTCTCTATGATACTATAATGGTGATACATGGCATTATGTATTTGTCCAAAACCACAGAACGCACACCACCAAGAGTGAACCCTAATGTAGACTGTGGGCTTTGGGTGATGATGACACGTCAGTGTAGGTTCATCAATTATAACAAATGTTGTAACTCTGGTGGGGGATGTTGATGGCGGGGAGACTGCATGTGGGGGCAGGGGGTACATGGCAAATCTCTGTACCTTCCCCTCAATTTTGCTATAAACCTAAAACTGCTCTACAGAATAAGTCTTTTAAACAATTTTTGTTGTTGTTGTTGTTTTTTTGTGGTACACGGGCCTCTCACTGCTGTTGCCTCTCCCGTTGTGGAGCACAGGCCCCGCGGCCATGGCTCACGGGCCTAGCCGCTCTGCGGCATGTGGGATCTTCCCAGACTGGGGCACGAACCCGTGTCCCCTGCATCGGCAGGTGGACTCTCAACTACTGCGCCACCAGGGAAGCCCTAAACAATTTTTTTAGAGCAATAACGATAACGATATTAATACAAATACTAATAATGGTAGCAGCCACTGTGATGCTTTCAGCCTCACTTTGCAGAGCTCTGAACCACAGAGCCACAGTGTGCTTCACCACTGCAACCTATTCCCGTGACACCAGGCATTCACACACGGACGTTCCCCAACCTAGATCCCTGTTAACTTGCAATAGCTCACTCATGTGCTATTCTCCCTAAAACCAAATATAACTTAAGAAGACTTGGTTGGTTCCATAAAGAGGTTACGTCTGAGAAAAGGAAGGCAAGGGACAGCCTGGACACAAGATGAAAGTCTGATTCTGAAACCTCTGGGCTAAGTTTATTTGAGAGATAACCTCGTAGTAACTGTCTTCAGAAACCGCTAATATCTGACATCACAGGCAGAGGCACTTCTTTCCGGGCAGTGCATTTGTCTACAGTCTTGGGAAACATACCGCAGATCTCCTCCCATAGGAAACCAGGTCTCATCTTGCTCATGGAGCAATGCGGCTTCCAGGTTGCCATGGAAACGTTGCTGGGCAAGGAGGTTCAGACCAAGAGGTGGCATTCCTGATGAAACGGGACTGGTGGCTCCCACAGTCAAACGTACCCAATCTAAATGTCACTAGTGCTTCAGGGTAAAAGGGTAAAGCTTACACTCAAGGGCCCAATGGAAGCAGGCTGCCTTTAGATAGCAAGTCCCCAAAATTCACAAGGAAAGAGCCAGATCAACAGTGACAACAGCCAGCCTCCGGTGGGCACTTTCTCTGCGCAGACCCTGAGCACCTCACACATACTGTCTCCTTCACACACCCCGCAATGGGGCACAAGGAGTCTGAGCAACTTGGGGATCTACCCTCCAGCTTCTGCTGGGCCAGCTGCCTGACCTGAAAACCAAGAAACAGTCATCAAAACCCATAAATATCACTGGCCAAAATGCTGTGAAGAAGTTCTCCCACTAGGCACGCTCTGTATCAAGTAAACGTGTGAAGAGAGAGGCTCTAAGGAAGAGCCTCACTGGTTAACACAGAGAAATTAGAAGGAAGTCTTCACAGAATTTACTTTCAAATACAAGAGAAAAACGTGAACATACTGATCTAAAATGTCATTTATACAGAAATCACATGAAATGGTTTTCAGGTGTTCCGAGGACAGCGGGACAGAGGAGCTTCCTGCGGGGCCTCTCCTTCCGTGGGCTTCCTTTCTGCAGCATCACCATCCTGCAGCAGCCTTGGTGAGAGCCTGGGAGTGGTGCAAGTGCCCTCTACATCCTTGCCGGGTTAACACGTTGGCTGTTCCAGGGAGCAAGGCCTTGAGCGCGCCGCACACGGAGAGAGGGACACGCCCTTCCAGAGAAGGCGGTTCCAGTTGGGCCTGGTGTGACGGCCGAGCTGGGCTGACGCAGAGAACTCGGGTCGGTGGGGCTTCCAGCCACCTGCCTGCCTTCCTTCTTGACGGTCCTCAGAACACATGCACTTACCTGGATGGCCAGCCACCATCGGCCAAGACTCCAAACACACGAAGACACCTGCTCCTCTGAGCCTTACCTTGTGTACACTTTTGGGGTTTTCCAACCAAGCATAGTACATTTCCTCCACATAGTTCGAACTAGTCCCGCTGAGGAAGGGCTCCGCAGCAACGGGGGCAGTATAGCACCGGACCTGCCCAAACGTCCTAGCTGCTGCTGGTCTGTTTTGTGAAAATGTCTTCACAGTCTGGGAAGCCGTCAACGGCCTCAACTTAGCAGCACAAGTCCTTAAGTGAAACATTCTTGTCCTGAAGTCTCTCACGACCGTCTGCACCAAAAAAAGAAAGAAAAGTTAGAAAGAGCATTGTAGCAGCCAAGGCTACTGGGGGAAAACCTCGCAGACTGTGGCTGGAGGAGAAAGACCCTGTAAATGCATTTGTGGCCGCGTGCCCTGCTTCAGAGAGCACGACACAGCATGAGGTAGTCAAACTGACCAACCTCCTATGTACAGGGCCTGTGCTCCACATGGGGAGGAGAGAACACAGCTGTAGAGGTATGGTCTTCCCCTGCAAGTTTCAATCTAATTTGAGGGATACGATATATCATGATAAATATGTGACGCCCTGTAAGTTTATACGTTGTATAAAACAATTATAGGCAAAGGCAACAAAGATTAATGAATGATTAGATTAATATAATTGTAAAATGAGAAAGATACTTTCTAATCTATTCGGAGACTACCGAGTACCCGCTGGACTCACGGTATTCTGGAGAACACGGAGACATTGGAAAAATATTTTGCTCACCCTCAAATAATTTATCTTTGAGCAGCAGAAAAAAAATTTTTTAAATTAAAAATTACAGCGACAGCACTGAGCGCTTGAGAGGCACAGAAAATGCCAACACAACTCCATGGGAGAAGCCGCTCCTCCAGGTGTTCCTTTCCGGCGGCTGGGAAAGCTTGGGGAAGGGGCGGAACACAGGGAGGATTTTGCTCTGGAGAGGCAGAACGGCAGGCATTCTAAATATAAGAATCAGGAGGAGGAAAGACAGAGAGATGGAAAGGCGAGCAGAACACAGGGGAAGAGCAAGAATCGTCTTGTCTGGCAGGAGAGGTGGACTGGCTGGACAGCCAGGGGTCCTGAGTCCCGTTTCCTGGGACTGGGAGCGGGCTCTGTGGGAGGAAGCACGGGCAGCAGTGACTACACAAGTGTCTACCTACCTTGGGGCGCTCTGTGGTCATCAACTTGACATGTTAGGATTCTTCACGAACCCCACCAACTCCCTAGAAGGCAGGCGCTAGCTCTGCTGTTTTACAGGTCACCTTTCTGAGTTTAACTTTCCCCCAAGGTTGAATAGACCTTGAGTTTGAGGATTGTAATTTTACTAAATCTAGTATGTAACTCTATATACGCCAGCCATTTTACAAAAGCAGCTGATGCACCCACCAGATCATGAAAGAGTTTAGACTGTCCCCAGAGGGGTCTTGAACCACTTCCAAGCACGAGTCAGAATCCAGATGCCTCCGGGAAGGGACCCAGTCAGGAAGGGATAAGGACACTGTGCAGTTCCTCTCCCCATAAAGATCCCGGCACCTTCCAGTCAAAGCGAAAGAGGCTGTGGGAGGGAAAGGGAGCCCCAGGGCAGGGACGAGGCTCACCACAGCCCTCTGCCCTGAGATACAGTGCCTGCTGGCCTAACACATGCTTGCCCTTAAATCTGCCTTAAAGCAAGTGCCGGGGCTGTCAAGTTGGAATTACACCCCACCTCCACTCCTGCCTGAAGGAAATCCAAGCTCTGAGACATGCTGAGAATTACCCAGAAATAAATGTTACATAAACTATCCTCTACACAGTTTATACGAACCCTTCCTCTTAAGCCAAATATGATCAGAATACGCATAAAGGACACTGACAGAGTCTCTGGCCTGTTCTCCTGCTCAGAAAAGACAGGTCAGCAAAAGGGAAAAGCAGAACAGGTACTTTAAAAACAAACTGAACAACAAACAAAAACTTCCTCCTTAAAATTTAAAGATGAACAAGCCTATATTTTGCTATAGAATGCAATCTTAACTCCTTTTCTTTTTAACCTTAAGTAACTTCAGTAGTTCTTCCTACCTCCAACTATACTCCCATTTTCTCTCACAGGCAGACAAAGAAAGACACTGATGGCAAAAATACTACTACTGCTGCTTTCCACGTTAATTTTTTTAAAAATTCAGATCCAAAGGAAAACACTCATTTTTTTCCTCCAATGTCATTATTATCTAGGCAGCTTGAAACACTCGATGGCCCCTGAGCTGGGGTTTTCTCCTAGAACACAGCAGTATCATCACCTCCATTAGTATCATCACCACCATTAACTGTCATTATTCAGTTGCTGCGATACCCAATTAACAGGCACCACACTGACAAGCACAAAACTGCTCGTTTCATGTGTTCTTCCCAATGCAGTCCTTCCAATATGATACTATAAACAAACCACGTTACCTAGCTATCTACAGTCACGGAATCTGACAAATAGCTCAGTGCTGCCGAGCACTGTTACTAGCAATTTTCAAACTTCCCTTAAGATGACTCATCGGAAAACCTGCCCTTCAGCAGATGGCTCAACATCCCCGGCCTCCACCCTGGGAAGACCAGGAACAGCTAGCTGTTCTCCATCCACGATCTTATGGACCCACAGAGCAGACAGCAGGTATATATACATTTCAGATTTTGGTAGGGTCAGATTCCATCCTTCCAATTCCAGAGTCAACATTACGAATAGTGCACCATTTTTGGTAGAAACACTGGATTGTTCAAACACTTTCATGAAAGCTTCGGGTTGTCCAAGAAGTCCAAGTGTTCTGACTTGTGGTTTAGAACAATATTTCTACTTGACAAGGGGGCCAAAAATTCTCAATGGGGAAAGAATAGTCTTTTCAACAGACAGTGCTGGGGCAACTGGAGATCCACATGTGAAAAAATGAAGTTTGGAACCCTGTCTCACACCATATACAAAATTAACTGAAAATGGATCAAAGACCTAAATGTAAGAGCTAAAACTGTAAGACTCTTAGAAGTTTTATAACTTCCAAGTTAAAATGGAATAAATCTTCATAGCCTTGAGACAAACAACGTGTCTTAGGACACCAGAAGGACAAACAACAAAAAAAATAGACAAACTGGACTTCAAGAAAATAAAAACCTTCGTGCTTCAAAGGACAACATCAACAAAGAGAAGACAGCCTAAGAGTAAAAGGAATATTTGCAAATCATAGAGCTGATAAGAACTCTTACAACTCAATAATGAAAATAAAAATAACCCAATCAAAAAACTGCCAAAAGTGACTTCCCTGGTGGCGCAGTGGTTAAGACTCCACGCTCCCAATGCAGGGGGGCCCAGGTTCGATCCCTGGTCAGGGAACTAGACCTCACATGACGCAACTAAGAGTTTGCGTGCCGCAACTAAAGATCCTGCATGCCACAGGGAAGACCCCGCATGCAGCACAACCAGGAGCCCTCGTGCCACAACTAGGACCCGACGCAGCCAAATAAATAAATTGATTAATTTTTTAAAAATTGCCAAAGGATACGAACAGACATTTTTCCAAAGAAGACACACAAATGACCAATAAGCACATTAAAAGATACTCAACATCATTAGTCATTAGGGAAAAAAATGCAAATCAAAACCACAACAAGATACCACTTCATGCCCACTAGATTAGATACAATCAACACAAGCAAGTGTTGGAGAGAACGTGAAGAATTTAGAACCCTCATACAATTCTGGTGGGAATGTAAGCTGGTGCAGTCACTTTGGAAAACAGTTTGGCAGTTCCTCAAAAAGTTAAACATAGAATTACCATATGACTCAGCAACTCCACTCCTAGGTATACAACCAAGAAAAACAAAAACATACGTCCACACGGATGTTCACTGCAGCATTATACGAGCCCAAAAGTGGAAACAACTCAAATGTCCATCAACTGATCAATGGGTATACAGTGTGGTATAGCCATACCATGTAATAATATTAGGCAATGTAAAGGAATGAAATGTTGATATCTCTTGCAACACAGATGAACTTTGAAACTTTTAAGTGAAAACAGTCATTCACACACAAAAAACACATGTTGTATGACTTCATTTATGTGAAGATGTTCAAAAGAGGCAAATTGATACAGACAGAAAGCCCAAGACTGGGGGTAGCAAGGATAAGACATAACAACTAATGGGTATGGGTTTTATTTTTTGTTTGGGGGGGGCGGGGAATGAAAATGTTCTAAAACTATTGATAGATAATGCTGATGGTTTCACAACCTTACTATATACTGTAAAATGTTAAATTGTACAATTTAAATGGGTGAATTGTATGGTATATGAATTATACCTCAATAAAGTTTTTTGTTTTTAAATGTTTGTGAACAAATTTGCCCAAACCTAAACTTTATTTTTTTTGCCACACCACACGGCATGCGGGATCCTAGTTCCCCAACCAGGGATCGAACCCGTGCCCCTTTGCAGTGGAAGCATGGAGTCCCAACCACTGGACCACCAGGGAAGCCCCTCAATAAAGTTGTTTTTAAAAAAGTCTAAGAAGAAACATAAACGAGCCTATCCCTATCAATAAAGTACACAAAGTGACACTATCTGTAACCCATTAATTTCAAGATGCAAGTATAAATCTATACATTTGAGAAAAATAACATTAAAAAAACCCCAAAAACCAAAGCAAAATTTGTTTTTAAGGGTTCAGTGCTCTGCCCTTAGGAAAATAAAACAGTTTATCTGTGCCTGGACATTCCCCAGTCAGGCAGCACACACCTTACCCAAGGCCACCTCCCTATTCACAGGATGAGGAGATAAACTGACTCCTGACGTCTACCACCCTCATGCTGGCTAGCAGAGGAGTAATTAAAGAGGCAAAAACAGCCTGGGCATTTCTCAGGACATGAGTCTTTTAGGGAAAAGCACATGCATCATTAAATGATTGTTACCATTGTGTGTTGCCTAAGAACCATTTTAAAAAAACTTACCTTGAGAGACTTTTTGTTTTTTGTTTTCTTTTGGTTTTGGACTCATTAAGATTTTCATGATGAATCAAGAAAACAATGCTTGCTACATACCTATCGCTGTTAATCCATTATTCTAGTTTTAGCAGTGATACAAAGACATTATGTACAGGGAGAGCACAAGTACCAATTTTCTTTTACTGGCTGAGAATCTCAAGAGAATGCAACGTCTTTCACTTGTGATGCCTCATCAAACATAAACTGAGGGATTGAGAGGTAGTGCAGAGTACTCTTAAACTACAAAGGTACTTTGCCGTTATTACACAGAAACAGTGGTTGAGCCTTCAGGGCAAACAGGCAGAGTGACTCTTCCTTGCTGTGTGAGCCTTAAATGTATCACTTGATCTGTGTTCGTTTCCTTTGCCATAAAGTGAAGGATGCAATCACTTCTGTTCCCTCAATGTTTTTTGTAATTATGATACAAACATGAAAGAACTTTGCACACTTTAAAAGTACTTTTATGGGATTTCCCTGGTGGCGCAGTGGTTAAGAATCTGCCTGCCAATGCAGGGGACACGGGTTCGAGCCCTCGTCTGGGAAGATCCCACATGCCGCGTAGCAACTAAGCCCATGCGCCACAACTACTGAGCCTGCTCTCTAGAGCCTGTGAGCCACAACTACTGAAGCTGCGTGCCACAACTCCTGAAGCCCGCGCACCTAGAGCCCGTGCTCCGCAACAAGAGAAGCCACTGCAATGAGAAGCCCGCGCATCGCAACGAAGAGTAACCCCCGCTCACTGCAACTAGAGAAAGCCCGCGCACAGCAATGAAGAGCCAACACAGCCAAAAATAAATAAATTTATTTTTTTTAGGTATTTTTATGACTAAAGAACTATAATCTACCAGAAGAAAAAAAAAAAACCCCACCCCACAACTAATGGTATGTCTTAAAAAGCTGAAGTTCCCGAGGTAAAACTAAACAGAAGTAAATTTGGAGTGGGGAGCTGACCAGATTGCTGGGGGGGACTTCCACCTCTGAAGTGGGAACCCCAAACAAGCTTCAGTGCATGGGTCTGAAGACTGATCCATCCTGCCCAGACCGGCACTGTGTTTCCAAAGGTGCCCTGAATGCAGTGGTGTATGGTATAGGTAAATAGGCACTTTTTAAAGGTGTTGGTTAAAGTAGAAATTATTAAATTTTTATGGAAAGCAAGGACACTTGTCAATATTTATTAAAAATTTAAAAAGCACATACAGGACTTCTGTTTTCCACTAAATGCAGCTAAAAACATGAGATGCTTCATTTAACACAAAACAAAACATAAGACTCTGAAAGGTGGAGAGGAGACAGACTGGGAAGGGGCCTCGGGGCCCCAAAAGACTGAGCACTGAGTTCTCGGTTTTCCTTTTGCCTCATATATTCCAGGCTAGATGCTGAAGAAGCTGGCAACCCAGAAATACCAACTAATGTAGACCAAAAAAAAGCTGCAGTAAAAGCCTGCCCTCTGGCCAAAGGACCAGGAATGGGGCAGCCTAGCAGGACAGAATACTTTTAGACAATAACAACTCTACTGCAACCAACCCCACAGAAACACTGTGGCCCACTCCCACTCCACCTGGTAGTGTCAGAGGAGATCAGGGACTTCCATCCCCACCAGGTGACAATGAGCCACCCTCCCCACCCCAACAATCTAGGAGGGAGCCTGGATTCTACTCTCGCCCAGCAGTAACAGGGCAGCACCTCTCCCTTCCCAGGCAGGGTGGAATCCCAAAGGTGTAATTGGGAAATTACACCCACACAGCAGTAACAAGGAGTCCCTACCCACAGATACCAAGGAGGCCAGGTGAGGAGCCTCTACCTCCATAACCAGGCAGCACCTCCTACCCCCCCAGCAGTGTCAGAGGAAGCTCACCAACACCAAGATGACACAGATGTTAGAATTATCTGGCAAAGATTTTCAAAGAGCCAGCATCAAAATGCTTCCACAAGCAACTAGAAACATACTTGAAACAAATGAAAGTAGAAAGCCTCAGTAAAGAAAAAGAAGATATAAAGAAGAACCAAATGGAAATTTCAGAACTGAAAATTACAATAACCAGAATAAAAAATTTGATGGATAGGTTAAACTGAAGAAAGAAGAAACAGTGAACATGAACATGGACAAACATGAACGAAAGGAATTTCGCAATCTGAACGGAGAAAACAGACTGGGGGAAAAAAAAAGAACAGGACCTCAGGAACACGTGGGACTATAACAAAAGACCTAATGCTGAATATAAAATGTCATCAGAACCTCAGGAGGAGCAGAAAGAGGAAGGGGCTGAAAACGTATTCAAACAAATAATGGCTGAAAACTTCCCAAATTTGGCAAAAAGACATAAACCCATAGATTCAAGAAGCTGAGAGAACCCCAAACAAAATAAACCCAAAGAAATCCACTCCAAGACCCATCACAAGCTTTTGAAAACTACAAACAACTTGAATAGCATATTTCTCACCAGAAACTATGGAGGCCAGGAGAAAGTGGCATAACACTTTTCAAGTGTTGAAGGAAAATAACTGTTAATCCAGAATCTTATATCCAGAAAAAGTATCCTTCAGGAACAAAAGGGGAATAAAGATCTTCTTAGATGAAGAAAAACTAAAAAAATCTGCTGCCAG
Organism: Grampus griseus; assembly: GCF_964374135.1. Lineage (NCBI taxonomy): Eukaryota > Metazoa > Chordata > Mammalia > Artiodactyla > Delphinidae > Grampus > Grampus griseus. Next base: position 96,198,771 of record NC_139003.1, on the reverse strand, counting down.
AAGACCTACCCAAAATGAATGGCTTAAGGAAATCCTGTAAACAGAAAGTAAATGATAAAAGGAATCTTGCAACATCATGAAGAAAAGAAAGAACAACAGAAAGACAATGTATGGGTAAATATAATTTCCTTTTCCTCTAGAAATCTTCTAAATGATGTGTGATTGATGAAGCAAAAATTTCAACACATCTGATGTGGTTCTAATGATATGTCTGTAAAGGAAATATTTAACACATTACTGACTGGGGGATTTTTGCAGAAACTAACGCCTGTGGCCATAATACGTCTCCAGTCAAAAATGTGTTAAAAGACAATTTTAAGTGGAGTAGGATAAAGTGATGTAAACAGAGATATGGTTTCTATACTTCAAACTGATAAGATGATGACACCAGTATACTGTGATAAACTATGTATATATAATGCCTAGACAACCATTACAAAAGCTACACAAAGATATACTCAAAAACACTACATATAAATAAAAGCAGAATTTAAAAATATGTTCAAGTAACCCACAAGAAGTCAAGATAAAGAAAGCAGAAGAACAAAAAACGAAAAAGGAAATAAAGGATAAAATGGCAGACTTAAGTCCTAACATATCAATAATTACTTGATATGTTATGTAAATGACCTAAATACACCAATTAGAAAACAGAGATTGGCAGAACGGATAAAACAACAGGATCCAATAATAGAAGAAACTTCAAATGTAACAATACAGGAAGGTTGGAAGTGAAAGGATGAAAAACTATATACCATGAAAACATTAATCAAAGGAAAGGAGAAGGACTATATTATTATCAGATAAAGTAGACATCAGAGCAAAGAAAATTACCAGACACAGAGATATTAATGACAAACGGTTAATCCGCTAACGGATATAGCAATTCTAAATGTGTACGCACCAAACAACATAATTGCAAAATATGTGAATCAAACCAATAAAAGAGAAAGGAGAAAAAGACAAACCTACAATTATAGTTGGAAACTTCAACCCCCCTTTCAACAAGAGATGGAAAAGCTAGACACGAGGTCAGCAAGGATACAGAGAAACTCAACGAAAGTACAAACTACCACAACTCACCCAATTTGAAATAACTATTAAAGAAATTTCACATGTAATTTAAAAGCTCCTGGAAAAGTAATTTCCAGGGAATTCCCTGGCAGTCCAGTTGTTAGGACTCTGCACTTCCACTGCAGGGGGCACGGGTTCGATCCCTGGTTGGGAAACTAAGATCCTGCAAGCCACGCAGTGCAGAAAGAAAAAAAAAGAAAACGTTATTTCCAGGCCCTGATGGTTTCACTACAGAATCCTATCAAATGTTTAAAGATTAATTAACTCCAAACCTACACAATCTCTTCCAGAAAATACAAGGAGGAGAACTTACCAATTCATTTCATGAAGCTAGTATGTCCCTGAAATGAAATCCAAACAAAGATAGAAAAAAGAAAAAGGAAAAAAAAAGCTTTAAACTCATATCCTCATGAATACAGATGCATATAAATAACCTTGACAAAATATAGCGAATAGAATTAAGCAATATATAAATGCAATTATACACCATGACCTAACGGGGTTTTTTCCAGGGATGTAAGCTAGTTCAATATTCAAAAAACAATGTAATCTACCATACTGACAGGCTAGAGAAGAAAAATCACATGCTCATATCAATAGATGCAGATAAGCACTTGATAAAATTCAACACCCATGATAAAAACTCTCATAAAAGTAGGAATAAAGGGGAACTTTAACTTAATATAAAGCATCCACAAAAGTCTACAGCAAACACGTACTTAATGGTGAAAGACTGACCGCATCTTTTTAAAACTGGGAGCAATGTAAGGATGTCCACTCTTATCCCTACTACTCAGTGTAGCACTGGGAGTTGCAGCCAGAGAAATAAGGCAAGAAAAGGAACTAAAAAGCATATGTATCAGAGAGTAAAACATAAAACTACTACTATTTGCAGATGACATGATTATCTATGACAAAATCTCAAGGCATCTACAAAAACACTTATAGAACTAATAAGTGAATTCAGCAGGGTCACAGGATACAAGATAAATATACAAAAAAAAACTATTTCTACAAACTATCAACAGACACATGAAAACAAAAATTTTTTTAAAGGAAATAGTATAAGTCTAACAAAACGTGTGCAGGACTTGTATGCTAGAAACTAGAAAACACTGATGAAGAAAGAAAAAACCTAAATAAATAGACATACCTTGTTTAAGGATTGGAAGATTGAACATAGTAAAGAAGTTATCTCCAAATTGATAAACAACTTTAACACAATTCCTATCTAAATCCCAGCAAGAATTTTTATAGATATAGGCAAGATTATGCTAAAATTTATATGGGAAGGCGAAGGAATTAGATCAGCTGAAGCAATTTTGAAAAAGGATAATGAAGTGGGAAGAACCAATCTACTTAATTTCAAGAGTTATTATGTAGCTGCAATAATCAAGACTTGTGGTACTGATGGTGAAATAGACAAAAAGACCAATGGAACAGAACAGAGAACTCTAGAACAGACCCATACAAGCACAACCAACTGATTTTTGACAAAAGAGCAAAAGCAATTCAACGGAGAAAGAACAGTCTTTTCAACAAATGCTGCTGGTTGGATACATATGGGGAGGGAAAAAAAAAAAAAGAAAGAATGAAAGGAAAAGAAAAGAAAGAAACCACTCGAACTAGACTTCACACCTTATATAGAAATCAACTCAAAATGGATTATAGATTTAAATGTACAACACAAAACTATAAAACTTTTAGAAAAGTATGTAAGAGGAACTAGAGCCAGGCAAAGAGTTCTTAACTTGACGCTAAAAGCACAACACATAAAAGACAAAATTCATAAACAGGACTTGATCAAAATTAAAAGCTTTTGCTCTGCAAAAGATACTGTTAAGATGATGAAAAGACAAGCTACAGACTAGAGAAAATATCTGCAAACCACATATCCAGGAGAGGACTAAAATGTGTAAGAAATTCTCAAAATGAAACATTAAAAAAGGCAAATGATCCAATTACAAAATGGGCAAAAGATATGAAGAAGTTTTTCACTGAAGAAGATATACCCATGGCAAATAAACACATGAAAAGACATTCAATATCACTAGACATCAGGGAAATGCAAATTAAAACCACAATCACTACACATCTATTAGAATGGCTAAAACTTTAGAAAATGGTAACATCACCAAACGCTGGCAAGAATATGGAGAAACTGGGTCACAAATACATTACTGGTGGGAATATAAAATGGTAGTCACTCTGGAAAACAGTTTGTCTATTTCTAAAAAAAAAAAAAAACTAAACATGCAACCACCATATGACCTAGTGATTACACTCCTGGACATTTACCTCAGAGAAAGGAAAACTTATGCGTACATAAAAACCTGTATATAAATGTTTATAACAGCTTAATAGCCGAAGAACGGAAACAATCCAGACGTCCTTCAATGGTTGGAGAGTTAAACCAACTGTGGTACATCAATAGCCTGGACGCATAAAAAGGAACAAAATGCTGACATAGACAACACCCTGCATGCATTTTCAGAGAATTACACTTAAATTAAAAAAGCCAACCCCAAAAGGTTACTTACTGTATGAGTCTCCTTATGTAACACTCCTGACACACCAAAGTTACAGAAATGGAAAACAGATTAGTGGTTGCCAGAAGCTAAGGAATTGGAAGCAGGATGGAAGTGGGTATGGCCACAAAAAGGTAACAGGAGGGATGCTTGTGGTGATAGAAATGTTCTCCATTTTGACTGTTATCAATGTCAATACCTGGTTGTGATATAATACTGTAGTTTTTGTAAAATGTTATCATTTGAGAAAAGTGGGTAAAGGGACACTGAGACCTCTCTGTACCATCTGTTATAACTGCGTATAATAGATTTGCATGTACAATTTCTCAAAATTATACCATTCTAAAATAAATTTCTCAATAATTGTACAATTATCCCAAAATAAAACGACCTAAAATTTTAATGGAGACGATACAGTACTTCCGTCAAATGGGGCAGTGAGGAGTAAGACTGATTAAAAGCAGATGTGAAACACATAGATGTATATGCAAGATATACAGGTAATAAACACGGTAAATATTTCACATTTAATAAACTGTGCATTCAAATTTAAATGAAATCAAAAGAAATTCATATTTCTGAAATTAAAGTTAGTCTTTAAAAGTAACTGAATTTTGGGACTTCCCCAGCAGTCCAGTGGTTAAGACTGTGCTTCCACTGCAGGGGGCGCGGGGCTGGATCCCGGATCTCGCGTGCTGAAATTTGGTGATGGTTGCATACTGTAAATATACTACAAACCACTGAACTGCATACTTGAAAGAGTGAATTGTATGATACATGAATTGTATCTCAATAAAGCTGTTAAGGAAAAAAAAAATACTCGAAACTTGGAAACTGCTCTCAAAAATATAATCAGGATACTCTGATATTTCTCCAACTTTCAAGAGCTAGTCCTCAGCTAATATGCAAAGCTAGAATAGTATTATATACTTTCATACCGCGCAGGTCTTGTGCGGTTGGACTGCTGCACATCCTGACACAGTGCAAACAAGGCTTCATCCCAGGTGATTCATCCTAAAGGTGCTCAGAGCAGTGTACCTGGAAGTGGGCCTCTAGTCCCTGCTTCAAGGCGCAGGACTGCAGAACAAGGCGCAGAGAAACCCCAGGACAGAGTTCACACCTCAGGCCTGAGTCATCTGTTCTGGGCGAAAAGCAGAGAAAGCAGTTTCTTATCTACTCGTCTCTCGCCACCGGTTTTCTACTAGGTCTCGGTACCCAACTTACACCGACATCAGGTAAAAGGGAAAAGGTACACTAGTGTGTTCCTCGAGGAAATGCACTTCATCTCAACATGAGCTATCAAACCCCTGGAAGAAAGAGGAGTATGGTGGCGTACCGTGCACGGTAGGGTACCGCAGGGTATTCTACTCATCAAGGGTGTCACCCCAAAGAGCTCACAGAGAGGATGGGTACCGAGGGTGCTGAGTATGGAGGGATCCTGAGTATATAGGTACTGAGTACGGTATGCTGCGGCAAAGTAATCCACTCATCAGGGGCGTCACGCTGAGGAGCACAGAGAGAATGGGTACGGTACGTCCTGAGTACGGTAGAGATACTGACCTAAGGTAAATGCTGCGGGGTAATCCACTCAAGGGTTCACCCCAGGAAAGGGCAGGGAGGATGGATATAGCGGGTACTGAACACAGAGGATACTGAGGGGTAATCCGCTCCTCAAGGGAGTCACCCCAAGGAACACAGGGAGGATTAGTACGGTGGGGTACTGAAGAAGTGGGGGTACTGCGGGGTAATCCGTTCCTCAAGGGTTCACCCCAGGAGCAAAGGATCAGCCCGGACAGAAGCCGACCAGCGTCTCCGCGCTCTGCAAAGGGAGGACTGCCCACAATTCGCAGCCGTTTCTTCAAGGGCGTGCCACCCTTCCATCCGTCCGGGTGTGGAGAGGACACTGCCGGGCGACTCCCACGTGACGCCTCCTCGACCTTGGGGGTCACCCGCGCCGCGGCGCCCATTCCCTCACATCCGCCGTGCGGCCCACCCCCTGCCTGCTATAGCCAATGGAGCGCCGCTCCGCGCCCCGCGCGACCTCTGCGCACGCCCGCACCCGCCAATCTCCGCCCGCCAGGAGACGCCCGCCGCGCCATTGGCTGCCACGCCCGTCTGTCAGGCCCCGTCCCACCCACCTCCCCCCGTCAGCCCCGCTCCAGCCAGCTTCACTCCCTGTCACCGGGGTACCGGCCGCAACGAGGGCGCGGCGGCCTTGCCCCCTGCCGCGACCCCCGCCTCCTGCCCGACCGGCGCGGAGCCTCCCAAATCCGGCCGAGCCCGACTGCAGCCCGAGCCTACCTGTCTCCGACTCAGCTCCACCCGAATGAGGCGCCGACACCCCACTCCGGGGCACCAAACTCTCGGCCCCGCCCCGGCGTGTGGCGTCAGCACGCCGCCCCGCCCTGGGAGGAGAGGGGCCGCCCCTAACTCGTGAGCGGGGTCTTGACGTCACAGAGTTGCGGCCTCGTTGCTCTTGGCGCGTTCTTGGGGGAGCAGTGCAGACGCCCAGGCTGCGGCCGGGAGACGTCCGGCCGGTCCCTACCGGGACGCGTGACGGGTCTGAAAAGGGGGTCTGCACGTTGCTAAGTAGTGTCTCCTGCAGTGGGTTGTTAGGAGCCCTCTGATGGAGAGCTGACCTAGTCTGTGCTGCCAGACAGAAAGGAACCTTGATCGGCAAATGCGCGCTCGAGGCGCAGCAGGTAGTGGCCCGGGGGAGTGAGAACCAGGAAGCCCCAGCGCCGACACAACGGTTTCCCAAAGTGGGCAGCGGGATCGCGGGGACCTTCACGTGGTGCATGGACGGTGTATCATGCCATTTCATCGAATACAAATGGTCATCTGCTTTCAGAGCTTATTTTACTTACTGCTGAAAAAGAAAAAACAGTGTTACTAGGACACCTCGATCGTAAGATGCTCTATTTCAAAATGTGGGGGGAAAACGGTCAGATTTGATGAACTATGGTAAATTGTAGTCAATCACATACTGAGAAAGCCCTTGCAGTTCTTCTGTCTTCATTACAGCAAGGAGAAAGCCTCATTTCGTGCTAGTGTATCCTTAGCTCCACTTTTTCTTCTTTCCCTTTTTTGACAAAGAGAGATAAGAAATTAGGCTGAAAACTTTTGGTGGATAATAATATAGGTAGAACTTAAGTTACTTTGTCTTCCTGATTTGTGACAGTTTATCTTTGACATTTATGGCAAGTGATACTGGTTTTCTGATTTACAGTAATAAAAAGTTTTCTTTTGGGGGACTTACCTGGTGGTCCAGTGGTTAAGACTTCGCCTTGCAATGCAGGGGGTGCGGCTTCGATCCCTGGTTCGGGAGCTAAGATTCCCACATGCCTCAGGCAAAAAGCAAAACATAAAACAGAAGCAGTATTGTAACAAATTCAATAAAGACTATAAAAATGGTCCACATCAAAAAAATCTTAAAAAAAGAATATAATTAAAAAAGTTTTCTCTTGTAATAAAATTTTCCATTTTAAGACTACATTAACTAGATAGTAGTATGGGAAGGTGGCATCCAAATGACTGACGTTAGGGAAACGCTGTTCCACCCTGTCTTGAATTGTTCTTCGGTGTTTATTCCCCAAAACTTGAAGACAAGGGCTGTGTCATGTGGCATAGCCAGGGATACTGGGGTGACAAAGGCCAGCAATCTGACCATAGGGATCTGACCATGAAAGCTCCATAGAGGACACAAGTGTCTGAATCTGGGCTGAAATTCAAACTGAGGACTTTGCCACCTGCTCACAGGTGTGATAGACTTAGAGCGATTTCTAAATTTCTAAAAGGGAAAGGCAAAGTAGGAGGTGTTTTTTTCTTTTTTGTTTTTTCTGTAGGAAGTATAAGTGCTTGTAAGAACAAAATTGGGCTGATATGTGGGATAAGGATCTGGAGACAGAAAGTGAAGGAACCAAGGAAAAAACTTCAGTATTTTTTTTCCTTTCTCTTTTTATTGTGGTAAACTATATAAAAGAAATAATATTTGTCATTTTAAAGGACAATTTAGTGGCATTAATCACATTCACAATGTTGTGCAACCATGACCACTATTTTACCACTCCAAAGAGAAACTCTGTAACCATTAAGTGATAAAGTCCCATTCCCCTCCCCTCTTGTTTCTTAGTAACCTCTACTATCCTTTCTGTCCCTATAAATTTGACGACTCCACCTACCTCATATAAGTGAAATCATACAGTATTTATCTGTCCTTTTATGTCTTGCTTATTTCACTTAGCATGTTTTCAAGGTTCATCTATGCTGTAGCATGGGTCAGAATTTCCTTCCTTTTCATGGCTGAATAATATGCCATTACAGCGCTATACTGCACCTTGTCTATCCATTCATCTGTTGATGGACGCGTGGGTCATTTCCCCCTTTTGGCTTTTGTGAATACTGCTACTGTTACTGAACCAAACTTGGGTCCGCTCACCAGACTGGCAGCGAAACTGGGTTGACACCAGGTTGTGGTGAAAGAAAATACAGCATTTATTGCAAGGGCAAGCAAGGAGAAAAGGCAGCTCATGTTCAAAAGACCAGAACTCAGGGGCAACGGTAGGGGAGAGGGTTGCAGGGTGCCTGGTCAGCTCGTGGACATTCTTCTGATTGGTTGGTGGTGGAGTAACTAGGTGGTATTTCGGGAGTCAGCAACATCAACCTGGTTCCAACTGGTCTGAGGTCTATGTGCTTGTGGTCAGCATGCAGTTAACTTCTTCCACCTAGTGGGGGCTTTCGTATCTGCAAAACAGGGAGATTGTTCAGAGTATTATCTGTGGCCCTTGAGGAGGAACTAAAGGTCCTTCCTTGCCTTTGTTTTATGGCTAAACTATTATTATTTGGTCTTGTTTGACTGTTTTCCTTTGTTTCTGCATTTTCGCATTTCTCTGATTAAATTTGTTCTTTGGAACATGAGGTGGGCCTAGGAGGCTAAAGCTTTTCTACGAACAAGAGGCAGGGGAGGGACTTCCCTGGTGGCACAGTGGTTAAGACTCCGCACTTCCAATGCAGGGAGCCTGGGTTCGATCCCTGGTCAGGGAACTAGATCCCACATGCATGCTGCAACTAAGAGTTCACATGCCACAACTAAGGAGCTCATGTGCCGCAACTAAAGGAGCCTGCCTGCCGCAACTAAGACCCGGTGCAACCAAATAAATAAAATTAAATATGAAAAAAAAAAGAGGCAGGGGACACTGGGGTCTGTCCCTGGGAAGGTCCCACAGGGTGCTTCATGGTTCCACTACAATGATCATTGGCTTACAAGTATCCATCGAGTACTTGTTTACAATTCTTTTGTGTATTTCCTAGGAGTGTAAGTGGTTGGTCATATGGTAATTCTATGTCTAGCTTTCTGAGGAAGTGCTAAACTGTTTCCCATAGTGGCCACACCATTTTACATTCCCACCAGCAATGCATGACATTTCCAATTTCTCCACATCCTCTTATTATTTTCTTTTAAAAATTGTATTATAGCCATCTTAGTATGTGTGAGGCGATCTCATTGTTGTCTTGTTTTGCATTTCCTTAGTGACTAATGATGTCAAGCTTTTTTTTTTTTTTTTTTTTTTTGTGGTATGCGGGCCTCTCACTGTTGTGGCCTCTCCCGTTGCGGAGCACAGGCTCCGGACACGCAGGCTCAGCGGCCACAGCCCACTGGCCCAGCCGTTCTGCTGCATGTGGGATCTTCCCGGACCGGGGCACGAACCCATGTCCCCTGCATCGGCAGGTGGACTCTCAACCACTGCGCCACCAGGGAAGCCCTCAAGCATTTTTTTTATGTGCTTATTTGCCATTTGTGTATCTTCTTTGGAGAAAAGTTTATTTGAGTCATTTGCTCTTTTTTTGTTTTTGTTTTTAATTTTTTTTATTCATTCATTTATTTATTTTTTGGCTACATTGGGTCTTCCTTGCTGCGCTTGGGCTTTCTCTGGTTGTGGCGAGCGGGGGCTACTCTTCATTGCGGTGCACGGGCTTCTCATTGCGGTGGCTTCTCTTGTTGTGGAGCATGGGCTCTAGGAGAGTGGGCTTCAGTAGCTGTGGCATGCAGTCTCAGTAGTTGTGGCTCACGGGCTCTAGAGCGCAGGCTCAGTAGTTGTGGTGCACGGGCTTAGTTGCTCCGTGGCGTGTGGGATCTTCCCAGACCAGGGATCAAACCCATGTCCCCTGCATTGGCAGGTGGATTCTTAACCACTGTGCCACCAGGGAAGTCCCCTGCCCTTTTCTGAATTGGGTTTTTTGTCTCATTGTTGAGTTGGAGGAGTTCTTTATATATTAATCCCTTATCAGATATGTGAGTTGCAGATACTGTCTCCCATTCTGTAGGTTGTCTTTTACTTTCTTTATAATGTTCTTCATTAAAAAAAAAAGTATTTATTTATTTGGCTGTGCTGGGTCTTAGTTGTGGCACGTGAGATGTTCATTGCGGAATGTGGATCTTTTAGCTGTGGCATGTGGGATCTAGTTCCCTGACCAGGGATCAAACCTGGGCCCCCTGCATTGGGAGCACAGAGTCTTAACCATTGGACCACCAGTGAAGTCCCCTTTATAATGTTCTTTAATGAATAAAAGTTTTAAATTTTGAAGTCCATTTTATCCATGTTTGTTGTTGCTTAATGTGTTATGTGTCATAGCCAAGAATCCATTGCTAAATCCAAGATCATGAAGATTTCCCTTATGTTTTTTTTTGTTTGTTTGTTGTTTCTGCGGTACGTGGGCCTCTCACTGCTGTGGCCTCTCCCGTTGCGGAGCACAGGCTCAGGACACGCAGGCTCAGCGGCCATGGCTCACAGGCCCAGCCGCTCTGCGGCATGTGGGATCTTCCCAGACCGGGGCACAAACCCGTGTCCCCTGCAACAGCAGGCAGACTCCCAACCACTGCGCCACCAGGGAAGCCCCTCCCCTTATGTTTTTTCTAAGAGTTTTATGGTTTTAGCTTTTATATTTAGGTTGTTTATCCATTTTGAGTTAATTTTTGTATATGATATGTGGTATGAGTCCAGCTTCATCTTTTTCCATGTGGAACTCCAGTGATCCCCATACTATCTGTTGAAGAGATGATTCTCGCCCCATGGAATGGACTGGGCACCCTTTTGAAAATGAATGGATCACATATGTTGGGTTTATTTCTGTATCCTCAATTCTATTCCATTGGTCTGTATGCTCTCTTTATGCCATTACCACACTGTTTTGATTACTGTAACTTTGTAGTAAGTTTTGAAATCCAGAAATGTGATTTCTCCAGCTTTGTTCTTCTTTTTCAAGATTATTTTGGCTATTTGGAGCCCCTTACAAGTCCATATAAATTTGAGGATTGGCTTTTCCACTGCTGCAAAAAAGACTGTTAAAATTTTGATAGGGATTGTGTTGAATCTGTAGATCTATTTGGGTAGTATTGAAACTGAAACCAAGGGTTATCATCAGTTAGATCCATTAAACTTGTAACCTGCCTTCACTGATCAAGCTTGCTTTAATTGTTCCTATAAAAAATTCTGGGAATTCCTTGGTGGTCCAGTGGGGTAAGACTCTGTTCTCCCAATGCAGGGGGCCTGGGTTCGATCCCTAGTCAGGGAACTAGATCTGCATGCGTGCCACAACTAAAGATCCCGCATGTCTCAAGGAAGATCCCACCTGCCACAACTAAGACCTGGTGCAGCCTAAATCAAATCAATCAATCAATCAATCAATGTCCTCCAAGTGTCCTGCAGCCTAAACAATAAAATGTTTGCCCAACTTGTTTTTCAGGAACTTGGAGTCAGCTATGTCCAGTTTGAGCTCATTAAGACTGGTTAAGACTACCAAGCAAGTGTCCACTTGATGACGTTTTGACGTCAGAGGGCCAAAAATTCTACCCTCAGAACATGCTAACACCGCCTTTTCCTGAATGTGTCCCATGATGAAGCCTGTAGCTTAGTTGCACCTGTGCAGAATGATGATTATCTCACCTTCTTATTTCTACTCACCTTTCCCCACACGCCCCATGCTTCAGCTTTATACCATAAATATCCCAAGCCCTATGTCTTTGGAACGGTAGACTTGAGATTTGTTCTCCCATCTCCTCACTTGGCTGCCCTGTGAATAAACACTTTCTCAGCTGCAAACCTCCGAGTCTCTGAGTATGGCTTGCTGCTTGTCCAGCAAACAAACCTGGTTTGGTTCAGTAACAACATCTTAACAATAGTAAGTCTTCCCGTCCAAGCACATGGGATGTCTTTCCATTTATTTATCTTCTTTACTTTCTTTCAGCAATGTTTTCAGTTTTCAGTGTACAAGCCTTTTACCTTGGTTAAATTTTTCTTAGATTTTTGGGGGGATGCATTTGTAAGTAGAATTGCTCTCTTCATTTCTTTTTTCTGATTGTTCATTACTGGTGTATTGATTTTTGTGTATTGATATTGTGTCCTACAACTTCACTGAATTCATTTATTAGCTCTAGTAGCTTTCTTTTGGATTCTTTCCATATCTAGGATTGTGTCATCTGTAAATAGAGATAGTGTTTCTTCCTTTCCAGTTTGGACGCCTTCTGTTTCTTTTTCTTGTCTAATGGACCTGGCTAGAACATCCGGTACAATCTTGAATTGCAAGGGTGAAAATTGACATCCTTGTCTTATTCCTGATCTTAGGGGGAAAGCATTCAGTCTTTCATCATTAAGTATGATGTTTGCTGTGGGATTTTCACAGATGTCCTTTATCATGTGAAAGAAGTTACTTTCTTTAACTAGTTTTCTGAGTGTTTTTTGTGATGAAACAGTGTTGGATTTTGTTAAGTGCCTTTTCTGCATCAATTGAGATAATCATGTTTATTTTCCCCCTTCATTCTATTAATGTGATACATTACATTGATTGATTTTCTTATGTTGACTCACCCCTGCATTCATGGGATAAATCCCATTTGGTCATGATGTATAATCCTCATAACATACTGTTGGGGGAACTCCCTGGTGGCGCAGTGGTTGAGAATCCGCCTGCCAATGCAGGGGACACAGGTTCGAGCCCTGGTCCAGGAAGATCCCACATTCCACAGAGCAACTAAGCCCACGCGCCACAACTACTGAGCCTGCGCTCTAGAGCCCACGAGCCACAACTACTGACGCCTGCATGCCAAGAGCCCGTGCTCCGCAACAAGAGAAACCACTGCAGTGAGAAGCCCATGCACCGCAACGAAGAGTAGCTTCCCCTGCCCCGCCCTGCTGCTCCCCACAACTAGAGAAAAGCCTGCGCTCAGCAATGAAGGCCCAGCGCAGCAAAAAGAAAAAAAAAAATACCGTTGGATTTGGTTTGCTAGTATTTAGTTGAGGACTTTTGCGTCTATATTCATAAGGGATTTTGGTTGAATTTTCTTTTCTTGTGATATCTTTGGCTTTAGTATCAGTGTAATGCTGGCCTCATAGAATGAGTTAGGAAGTGTTGTCTTCAATTTGTTAGAAGAGTTTAAGTAGGATTGCTATTAATTCTTCCTTAAATATTTGGTAGAATTCACCAGGAGAGTCAATTTTTGGACTTTTCCTTATTGTGTCACTTTAGGTAATTTGTGTGTTGCTAGGAATTTGTCCATTTCATTTAAATTATTTTATTTGTTGGTGTGTAGCTGTTCATAGTATTCTCTTCTTCTTTTTTTTTTTTTTTTTTTTTTTGCGGTACGCAGGCCTCTCACTGTTGTGGCCTCTCCCGTTGTGGAGCACAGGCTCCGGACGCGCAGGCTCAGTGGCCATGGCTCACGGGCCCAGCCGCTCCGCGGCATGTGGGATCTTCCCAGACCAGGGCACGAACCCGTGTCCCCTGCATCGGCAGGCGGACTCTCAACCACTGCGCCACCAGGGAAGCCCTCTCTTATTCTTTTTATTTCTGTTAGGTCAGTAGTAATGCCTCAAATTTCTGAGTTTTTAGTGATTTATATCTTCCTTTTTTTTTCTGTCAGTCTAGCTAAAGCCTTGTTAATTTTATTAATCTTTTCAAATAATCAACTTATACCTTCCATGGACTCTATTGCTTTTCTATTTTCTGTTTTATTTACCTCTACTTTTTTATATATAATTTTTAAGATAGCCTCATTTGCCATTTTTTCTTTCTTTCTTTTTCCTTTTTTTCTTTTCTTTTTCTTTTTTTGGCAGTGCTGTGCAGCTTGCAGGATCCCTGAGCAGGGATGGAACCTGCACCCTCAGCAATGAAAGCGCAGAGTCCTAATCACTGGACTGCCAGGGAATTCCCTATTTACCTCTACTTTAATCTTTATTATTTCTTTCCTTCTGCTAACTTTGGGTTTAGTTTGCTTTTTTTTCTTTATTCTTTCTATTTTAGTTCATCAAATTGTAAAGTGAGGTTATTGATTTCTTCTTTTTTAATGCAGGCTTTTACAACTATAAATTTTCCTCTGAGCACTGCCTTCACTGCATCCTGTGGCTTTTGTTCAGTATGCTTTTTCATCAAAATATACATTCTGCATTCATTCAACAAATATTTCTACCAGTTTGGGTCTAGGTGCTGGGGATACAGAAGTGAACACAACAGACAGGCAGGATCTGTATTGTCATAGTGCTGACCTTTTAGGGTAAACCAACAAGACAGAAATTGATGATTTGAAATCCATAAAACAAGGTGCTGTGATAGAGAATCACGGTAGCACTGCTTTTGTTTTTAAAATATATTTTATTAACTAAGTAACACATCCATTTGGTTCAGAAATCAGAAAGATATTAAAAGGTCTAGTTTGCAAAGTCTCCCTTGCACCACCCCTGTTACCATCCACGTCATTATCTGCTGGCCTGGCAGACCCCTTCCCTGCCAGGGGTAACTCTTTATTTGTTGGATCATGGAGCAATCAGGTATCCCAGGAGGAGAGCAGAGATGGAGGGAATTCAGGGGCTTGGAGAGTGGCCATTTACTAACTAGGACAGAAGTATTCTGTAGTTTACACAGCACAGCCATACTGGTGTATATTTGCTGAATATTCATGTTACCTATAAGTAACCACTTATATTATAGTCTTATATATTCTTCCAGCATTTTTCATGCAAATACAAACACCAAAGATAGCATACTATGTACTGTCTTCGGCACCTTGCTTTTTTAACTTAGCAAAATATCCTGGAAATGTTTATAAATATATCATTTCATAAAGAGTATCTTCATTTTTTCCAGTGGCATAATTGCATAGAGTGGTTTTGGTGGGGACAGCTCATCTTTGTTCCATATGGTATTGACTGAGGCAGCTCCTCTGGGACTGAAGGATCCAAAAGAGCTTCATTCTGTTAACTGGTGGCTCAGGCTGGATCTCATATCATCTGGGTTCCAAGAGAGTGAAAATGGAAGCCACAAGGCCTCTTCAGGTCCAGGTGCCAGAGCCATACAGCTTTTCTTCCACTGCATTGAATTGGTCAGTGCAAGTCACAGGGTCAAAACCAGATTCCAGTGGAGGGGAAATGGATTCCACTCCTCAGTGGGAAGAGCAGCATGTGCACATGGGGATAGGAGGGATTGTTGGAGAAGGTCTTCACAGACATTCTACCACACCAAGGTCCAATCAAGGTTCACGTCTTAATTAGTATTATCCATCTTTAGTTTCTTAAATTAGTATTTATATTTCTCCCACTTCCCCCCGCCCCTTTTTTGGCTTTAGTTTTTGAAAGGTTGGAGTCAATTGTTCCATATTCTGGATTTACCTTATTATTTCCTCATGACGTCTTCTAACTTCTGAATTTCCTGTAAACTGCAAGATGGACAAAGGCCTAATTGAAATTAAACATAACTTACAAAAATATTTTGTATTCATAGATTACGTTTTACAATGAGTATCTTTTGCCTGAACAGGATCATTTAAAAATCTAAGACAGGACTTCCCTGGTGGCGCAGTGGTTAAGAATCCGCCTGCCAATGCAGGGGACACAGGTTTGAGCCCTGGTCCAGGAAGATCCCACATGCCGCGAAGCAACTAAGCCCATGCACCACAACTACTGAGGCCGTGTGCCTAGAGCCCGTGCTCCGCAACAAGAGAAGCCACCGTAATGAGAAGCCTGTGCACCACAACAAAGAGTAGCCCCTGCTCATCGCAACTAAAGAAAGCCTGCGCGCAGCAATGAAGACACAACGCAGCCCAAAGTAAACAAACAATTAAATAAATTTATTAAAAAAAAATCTAAGACAGATCAAGTCATTCCTTACTCAAAACTCACCTAAGAGGTTCTCATTTATTTTCCAAGGTCCTTAAATGGTCTAAGAACCCTACCTAGTCTTCCCACGCCCATCTATGGCCTCGTTTCCTCCTACTTTCCCCCTCACTCTCTCTCCTCCTGCCACACTGGCCTCCTTGAGCTTCAATTCACGAGACACACAACAGCCTTGGGGCTTTCACTGTTTCCTCAGGTATCCATGTAACCTGCCCCTTAAGGGCCTCTCTCACACAGCATCTTCTCAGGGAACCTTCCTTGGCCACTCTTCTGTATCCCATCCCACATCTGACCAGACACTCGCTATATTAGTTTCCTGTGGCTACCATAACAAATTACCACAAACATACTGGATTAGAAACAACAGAAACTCATTCTATCACAATTAGAGAGGGCAGAAGTCCGAAATCAAGTTGTCAGCTGATTGTGCTCCCTCCAGAGGGTCTAGGAGAAATTTCATTGCTTGTCTCTTCCAGTTTCTGGTGGCTCCAGGCATTCCTTGGTTTGTGGCTGCCTCACTCCAATGGCTGCCTCACTCCAATGCCTGCCTCTGTGATCACACGGCCACCTCCTTTTCTCTGTCTCTCTCTTTTTTAAGTGTACAGTTGAATGGCATTAAGTACATTTACAGTGTTGTGAAACAGATCTCCAGAACATTTTCATCTTACAAATCGGAAACTCTGTACCCATTAGGCAACTTCCCCTTCCCCTTCAATTCAACCACCATTGTACTTATCTAATGTCCTCAAGGGTCATCCATGTTGTAGCATATTGCAGAATTTCCTTTTTAAGCCTGAATAATACTCCATAGTATATATGTGTCACATTTTGTTTATCCCTTATCTATTCACCCATTGATGGACAATTGGGTTGCTTCTACCTCTTGGGTATTGTGAATAGTGCTATGAATATGGATGTGCAAATATCTTTTCATGATCCTGCTTTCAATTCTTTTAGAGATCTACCCAGAAGTGGGATTGCTGGGACATACGGTAACTCTGTGTTTAATTTTTTGAGGAAACTCAATACAATTCTCCATAGTAGTTGCACCATTTTACATTTCCAACAACAGTTCACAAAGGTTCCAGTTTCTCCATATCCTCATCAACACTTGCTATTTTCTGTTTTTCTTTCTTTTTTTTTAATAGTAGCCATCCTAGTGGGTGTGAGGTATCTTCTGTGTCTCTCATAAAGACACTTGTCATTGGATTTAGGGCCTGCATAGATAATCCAGGATTATCTCATCAAGATCCTTAATTACATTTGCAAGATCCTTTCTCCAATTAAGGTGACATTCACAGGTTCCAGGGACTCATACATTGACATGTCTTTTTCCAGGCCACCATTCAACTCATTATACTCCCTTTATTCTCCTCCTCGATACTTATCTCCATCTGACATGCTATATATTTACTCATTTATCTTGTTTATTGACAGACAATAACCAAGATAAATCCTTGAGGACAAGGATTTTTGTGTTTTGTTAACCAGTGTGTTCCCAGGGTTTAGAACGGTGTCTGGCACAAATGGGTACTCAGCAGATATTGGCTGAATGAATGAATGAAGGGGTAGCTAGCCTAGGTAAACGTTGGCAAAAATTCCCGCCTCCCACCTTTGAGGGGAAAAGGTTTGGGACCTCGGGAATTAGATTACTTAAGGCAGGTTTCTTCCTGTGGGGAAGGCAATCTTCTTACAATTACCCATCAATTAGGACAAATTTCAGGGTCCTCCTAAAAAAAAATTAGAAATACAGATACCATTTCTTGCTAAAAGTGAATTAGGATTCCTTGGATAAATGGCTGATTTGGTGTCTAGGGCAGGAAATGTACAAAATGGAATGTAAGGAAGCCCCTAAACGCTACTGGAATTGTGTCAAAAAAGAGCATAGCAAAAGTGTTTTATGAGAGAATTTGAGCTTTAAAAAAGGGTAATGGGTTTAATGGATTTAAACACATTTTGTCTTACTGTAACTCCTTGGCTCTAGATTTAACTGTTTGAAGGATGTACCAAGGACAGAGAAACCTGTTAAATGACACATGAATAAACAATCAACCAAATCCAGAATGTGGAAAATTCTATCGGTCAAATGATCCAGTTGCTTCAATAAGTAAATGGCATCATCATCACCATCAACAACAAAAAGGGAAGGGGAATTGTTAATACAGTAGTCCCCCTTATCCATGGATTTGGCTTCCTGTGGTCAACTGCAGTCTGAAAATATTAAATGGAAAATTCCAGAAATAATTCATAAATTTCAAATTGCTCACTGTTCTGAGTAGCGTGATGAAATCTTGCTCTGTCCTGCCTGGGAAATGAATCATCTCTTTGTCCAGTGTATCCCGCCCATTTCGTAGCCCTCTTAGTTATCAGATTGGCTAGCCCAGTATCACAGTGCTTGTGTTTAAGTAAACCTTATTTTAATTAATAATGGCCCCAAAGTGCAAGAGTAGTGATGCTGGCAATTCAGATATGCCAAAAAGAAGCCGTAAATTTCTTTAAGTTGAAAAGGTGAAAGTTATTGACTTAATAAGAAAAAAAATCATATGCTGAAGTTGCTAAGATCTATGTTAAGGACGAAACTTCTGTGGAATTTTAAAGAAGGAAAAAAG
Organism: Grampus griseus; assembly: GCF_964374135.1. Lineage (NCBI taxonomy): Eukaryota > Metazoa > Chordata > Mammalia > Artiodactyla > Delphinidae > Grampus > Grampus griseus. The sequence continues at coordinate 96,180,399 of NC_139003.1, read as the reverse complement.
AAATTCATGCTGGTTTTGCTGTTGAATCTCAAACTGCAAAAGTTATAACCACAGTGCATGATGAGAACTTAAGATGGAAGAGGCATTAAATTTGTACAACAGAATATTTTGAGGGCCCATATTCACATAACTCTTGTTAAAGTATAATTGTGCTATTTTGTGATTGTTAATCTCTCACTGTGCCTAATTTATAAATTAAACTTTACCTGAGGTATGTATAGAAAAAGAACATGGTATATATAGAGTTTGGTACTATCTGACATTTCAAGCATCCACTGGGGGTCTTGGAATGTATCCGCCTTGGATAAGGGGGGACTACTGTGTATCAAAAGAGGTTTAAGAGATATATCAATGAATGCAGTAAGCAGACCTGTTTAGACCTGATTAAATAACCCAAAGTTTTTTGAGACGGGGAGGGGGGAGGAATTGAATATATACTATGTATTAGAATTATTAAAGAATGATTTTTAATTGTGTTGGGTATGATAATGGTATTTTTAATGGTCCTTTTCTGCTAGAGACACACTGAAATATTTATAGGTGAAACTATATGATATCCAGGGAGTCTTTAACACACTTGAGGAAACAAAAATGCAGAAAGGGATAAATGAAATAAGAAAGGCAAAATCTTGACTGTTGTTGAAACTGGTTTATGAGTATATGAAAGTTCATTGTAGTTATTCTACTTTTATGTTTTGAAACTCTCTTATTAGAAAATTTAAAACAAATTTTCAACCTTTCTTTGTTCTAATTCCATGCCCAGTAAGAAACTTTCTGGTTTGATTTTCACCTTCCTCCATCCCAAAAGAGGGGTGCTGTAACTAGGAGATGTAAACAGGCCTCATGGACCTACTCATTCTGAGTTTTCCTCATACTTTTCCTCAATTTTCTTAGCCCAGATCTTCAGTCTCAAGTTGTACCAGTTTGTTCAAAGAAAGGAGAAAGACGCAGAGAACCTGAAGGGAGGAGCCGGCAAACAGGTTAAGTCACTTAAACCAGAAGACTGTCCCCCACTGGATTTGTATGAGATCACATGTTGTTCACATGACTGCTGAATGTGGCCAGATTGTGCCTTGTTGTTCATTCCATTAGAGAAGAGTTGAGTCACAGGCTAATATTTAACAATCAGATTTCATACTGAAACCCAAATTTCCAGCTTCTTAAAAAGATCTTATTTTCCATCCTCACCGCAGAACAGCTGCTCCTCAGGGAGGTTTGCCTTGTAAAACTTCTTTAATTCCACAAGGATGTTTGCTTTGGTTCAATCCCACTTCTTACGCGATAAATAGGAGCATATGCAACACTAAGCACGCTATTACAGGGTTTCTTTGTGTTTAGCAAGGAAGGCAGGCAGCAGAGCAAGCAATGGGCCCCCACTTGCACTTGTCACGGGCCCATAGGAGCCACGAGGACAGGTTTCGTTCTGCTCCACATTTCTCTCCACTCTGAGCCCCAGACCACTGCGGGCCAGTGGAGCAGACCCGCAGTCCAAGGGACTGCATGTCCCATATCACCTTCACCTAGGGGACAATGGGCAGTCGGACAAGTTGAGAGAGCAATACGGGCTGGAGAACATAGACGGAGACGCCGCCAAGCCTCGCCCCGCCCTTCGGGAGCAGTCTAGCGACAACTGGACCGTCTCGCATCGTCCCTCCTCCCACACATCTCTCACCTGGAGCCCAATCTCCACCTCCTCTCCCAGGTCAGCACCCCCGGGTGACTATCTGTGGATACTTCAGTGTGTACCCCTAGCAGGGGAGTGTCAGAAAATAACCACTGCAACACCGACATCGCATGCAAAAAAACCCGACAAACTCCTAAAATCAGGAACACCTAAAAGCCTGTTGGAGCCCCACTGGCTCGGAATGTCGTTTCCTGTCGGCTGGACTGCAGCCCCATCCAGGCAAGGCCTCCTCTCCCGGGTCAGGGACTCCAAAGGCCGGGCGGGCCTCTCCTCCAGGCGGCACCGGACGCGCCTAAGGCCCCTGCACGCCAGAAGGGCTCTCACACCGACACCCGCCCAGCCTGGGTCTCGGGAAGTGCCCGTCGGCCCCTGGGTTCCGACTTTTCCGCCTTGCGCGGACCCCGAGTCCGGACGCCCCGGGGGACCCAATCTTCCAGATCTGGGGCCCGCCCTCCAACCGTCCAGATCTGGGACACAAGCCCCGGCGCAGGCCAGCAGAACTCTAAGCAGGATCTGCAAAGAAGGCGTCGGTCCACGCTTACTCTCCACTCCGCCGTGCCGCGTTTACTGGCAGCGGGGCGTAGGCGCGCGCATGCGCACTGGGTATAAACCGCTTGTTGGCCGGTGACCAAACAGACTGCGCAGCCAGAGAGCGGGAGGGAAGCCCCGAGCGTCCTGCGCGTGCGCACCCTCCCCTCGGCTGTGCATCCTGGCCTGGAAGACGCACGCGAGGCGGGGCAGAGCGGACGCAGGGAGGGAGGCACCGCGCACGCGTATTCTGCGCCGGGTCTTGCTGCGTCGTTTGAGAGCTGGGCGCAGGTGCGCGCATGCGCCCTGGGCGGAGGGGCGCGCGTTGGCAGGTGTTGGGGCTGGGCGTCGGCGGGCAATGGGGTTGTTCGCGCTGCTGCTCATCGCGCTGTGCGCGCCGGGCGCCCGAGGGCTCTATTTCCACATCGGCGAGACCGAAAAGCGCTGCTTCATCGAGGAAATCCCCGACGAGACCATGGTTATCGGTCAGGCGGGGCGAGGGTGGACAGGGCCCTGCGTGTCCTCCCGACGCGGTCCGGCTCCCCGCTCCTAGCGGCGCCCTGTGTACGCCGGACCGTGGCCGGGGGAGCAGTGCCCCCTGCCCGGCGTCCTGGGAACCGCGGCGCCCCGCGGAGCGTGGGAGCCAGACGGACTAGGTAGGTTGTGACAGCTCCGTCTGCTCCGCAGGGAACTACCGCACCCAAATGTGGGATAAGCAGAAGGAGATCTTCCTACCCTCGACCCCCGGCCTGGGCATGCATGTGGAGGTGAAGGACCCTGAAGGCAAGGTAAGGCCACCTTCACTAGAGCTCTTGGGGTGGACAGAGCTCAGAAGACATGAGCTTGCACTTGGAGAGGTCAGAGTAGAGGCGGGGGCTTTCACTGACTGCTGTGCTGCAGGTGGTGCTGTCCCGGCAGTATGGCTCAGAGGGCCGCTTCACCTTCACTTCCCACACTCCTGGTGACCATCAGATCTGCCTGCACTCCAACTCTACCAGGATGGCTCTCTTTGCTGGCGGCAGACTGGTAAGAGAATTTTCTCTTTGGCCATAGCTCAGAATCTCTCACTTGGTTACAAAATTTTGATTTATTACCCTTATCATTTGTAACACTTTCTGGCACAGTCACAAGCAAGAAATAGACGTTGCCCTTCTGTCCCACAGCCAGGGACAAGAGTGGGTTCCATAGCCTGGAACAGACCATCGGAGGTCCCACCACTTAGACACCATAACCACAGAGTGTCTCTGACCTTACGACTTTGGGGTCCAACCCTGTTTCCTTCTAGCGTGTGCATCTAGACATCCAGGTCGGGGAGCATGCCAACAACTACCCCGAGATTGCTGCCAAGGATAAACTGACAGAGCTGCAGCTCCGAGCCCGCCAGTTGCTGGATCAGGTGGAACAGATCCAGAAGGAGCAGGATTACCAAAGGGTAAGGGCATGTCACTGTACTTGGACATGGCAGTTGACCTTTATACCCACTACACTTACTGGAAGTTTCTGCCTGGGGCCTTCCCTGCTTGGGAGATCAGCTGTTCAAAGACTGGAACGAAGGGCTATCAGCCGTTTTTTCCGCTCCGTAGAATAAAGGGTAGAGAGGACAGTTCACACGCTATCAATAGCCATTGCCTACCTCTTTACATTGGGATCTTGCTGAAATGGTAAGAGCGTGATTTCTGTCCTAGCAGAGATGCTTGTGGAGGGGCGGCATGTCACTTCCTTGGGGCACTTCCAGGGGAACCAGAGGCAGCATTTCAAAAGGCGTTTGGTCCCACAATTGAGTCGTCGCACAGGAGGGAGGGGCCTCACAAATGCTGGGACTGTCTCTCCTACACATTTAATCCTGCGTCCATTGTCCTACGCAGTATCGTGAAGAGCGCTTCCGTCTGATCAGTGAGAGCACCAACCAGAGAGTCCTGTGGTGGTCCATCGCTCAGACCGCCATCCTCATCCTCACTGGCATCTGGCAGATGCGTCACCTCAAGAGCTTCTTTGAGGCCAAGAAGCTGGTGTAGTGCCCTCTCCATATGACCCTTTCCTGTCACCTCAGTTGTTTGGTACTTTCCCCACCCAATACCTTATCCATCTGGATTTTGAGGGAAGAAACAGTGAAAAAAAGAATATAAGCCACATTGGTTCCATGGCAACAAAGCATTCAGATCAGCCACTTGTTAACAACACTGGTTCTCAAGGACACAGGACATTGGTCCAAGCTTTCAAAGATCTGTCTTGGGGTTTGTGGGGAGTCAGAACTGACCCAGGACTGTCTTGCTGCTTTCGCCACTAGTGATTCCTCTCCATCCTGTCACAAAATGAGCAAATGTCTCTCCTACTGCTTTAACCTCTCTCTTCGTCTGCTTAGAAAGTAGGCGACCAAAATGCCCCACCGAGGAGGCCCCACCTCACTGCTCCCCTGTCAGTCCTGGGTTCACTCAGTGGCTTCGTGAATGTAAATAAGGGGCAAAGGCCCCAGAGGATTGAAATGTTTTTCTATATATTAGAACTATTTTTTGATAAAATTATATATTTTCCTTCCTAGTTGAAGTGTTACTGCCTTTGTGTGACTAGCTGAAAACACCAATGCAGTCTCTTCTGCATTGTTTACCAATGCATTCTTGATAACTAACTACCATGGCAGCTCTCAGGATTTCAGTTCTCAGGGCCAGAAAGCAGACATGACAGCTGCTCTCAAGGCCTAATCAGAGGGCCAGGCAGAGAATTCTCTGGGACACCTGTGATTTCCGTCACACAGGGCCCGAGTTCAGACTGAGGCAGTGACAGAGCTAGCACAAGGCAGGGCACTCTTACCCTCCCATTTCCCTTAACGTTTATTTAAGCTGTGGTAAATGTTTTCTTCATGGGAACCAGATTTGGTTCTTTATACAGATTTTTCCAGTGAAATAAAGCGTGTTGTAGTAGCTGTGTTTGAAATGAAATAAGAGGCTGTGGGCAGAGGGGAGGCACAAAGGGAAATGGAGGAATGGCTCTTGGTCTGGGTGCCTCTGCAGCTGACCCGGAGTGGATTTCAGCATGTGGGCTTGTGGTGCTAGAGCCTGGCCTGACTGGAGACTCTGGGGTTGTGGGAATGGACAGGGTGGTGGCTCAGCCATTCACAGAGCTCAACCAAGTAGACCTGTCAGCAAGGAATCCTGTGAGGAGATTACGTACCCGTTTCTTAGCTCCCTGGAATCATAAATTTAAACACATCTTAGTGTACTTCCCTCATGCCCTTCTGCTGTATAAAGCTTAATGCCCTTAGTTGCCCATTCTTGACGTTTTATTTCGTGGTTTTATTTACTTAAAATACATTATTTATCTGACGTACAAAACTAAATTCTGCCCTTCTTGTTTTTCTCTTTATGTTTTATACTATTCCACGTGTGTGCCTACTTTCACTTATAAAAGTATATGCAATTTAGGGCTTCCCTGGTGGCGCAGTGGTTGGGAGTCCGCCTGCTGATGCAGGGGACGTGGGTTCGTGCCCCGGTCTGGGAGGATCCCACGTGCCGCGGAGCGGCAGGGCATGGCCGCTGGGCCTGCGCGTCCGGAGCCTGTGCTCCGGGACGGGAGAGGCCGCGGCGGTGAGAGGCCCGCGTACCGCAAAAAAAAAAAAAAAAAAAAGTATATGCAATTTAGTTGTATAGGCTTTGTCATTTAATATTTTTGTAGATATTTTAAAAATTCTAATTCTGGATGGCCACGTTAACGGTCCAGTGAGGTGAAATGCCATAAATGACTCTTCCAAAATTCTTTGGATATTTAAAATAGTTCTTAATTGTCTTCATAGAATTAACACAGGGAAAATCAGGTAGCCTTGGAACTAGTCAGCGTGTGGACCTCTGGCCTGAGCCTCTTGGGGACCATGGGATGTGTCAGGAAGGGAACACATTTCTGCTCTGTGGCTGTTACTAGGAATCTAGCCAGCTAATCAGACACTGGAGCCTGGACTGTGGGAATACAGGAAACTACACAGAAGAGCTAGGGTGGCCTTCAACAGTCTGTCCAGCTGTGCATCTTAATTATGCTGATACATCAGTGTGTCCTCAGTTTCTCCTCCTGTGAATTTTTTGATAGGAAGGGGAGTGGAGTGAGGACAAAGGTGGGAGTATAGCACACCTTTACACTGATGGGCACTTGGAATCTCGATTGCCAGAGGACAGGCTAATAGGTGGTGGCTATGGGGGAAAGAAGGATTTCCATACTGGTGTGTGGTATTCAGACACATTATGGCCTAGGAAGATGTTTCTGAAAGTTCGGCTACATCCAAGGAATTCTGGTGATTTCCCCCCCCCCCACCCACCCAGTACTACCTTGATTCCATTCTGAAAGTCTTGCTTTCTTAGGTTATATAACACCCTTATCAAACAGCCTTCTACCTCCTTACCACAAAAAGGGGGTGGGGCGTAGGAGCCATTCTACTCATCCCATCATCCCTGGCCCAGTCCCCAGCTCTCACTCGGACTGGTAGTTCCCATCTCCATCTTTTGGTCCCAGCCCCACTTTACCTGTGGTGCATGAATTGCTCTCAGTTCTCACCCTAACAACAGCCAGAGCCTAACCTCTGGCTCTCATGCTGGGCCCACGTCAGAGCAGATTTATAGGGTCATGTGAGAAACTCGTCAATATAGATTCCTGGGCAACACTCAGGTCCAGCTGTTTAAGTAGGTTTATGTTTGGGGTGGTGTGGTAGGCAGAATAATAGCCTCCCAAAGATGTCCAGTTAGATGTACTAATTCCTGAAACCTGTGACTATGTTACCAAACATGGCAAAGAGGAATTAAGGTTGCTATCATCTGCCTCTAAAATACGGCGATTATCCTGGATTATTGGGGTGGGCCCAATATCATAACAAAGTTTCTTTAAAAATGGAAGAGGGAGGCAAAAGAAAGTTGCAGTGATGTGAGGTGAGGATCCAACCCTCCATTAACAGCTTTGAAGATAAAGGAAGGGGGCCACAAGCCAAGGTGGGAGAGGCAAAAAAGGGATGATTCCTCTCGAGCCTCCAGAAGGGAATGCAGCCCTGCCAACATTGTAATTTCAGCCTAGTGAGGCCTCCTCAGACTGCTGACCTACAGAACCATAAGATAATAAGTTTGTGTTAAGCCACTAAGTTTATGGTAATTTGTTACAGCAGCAATAGGAAACTAATACAGGTGGGGACTAAGAAAACTTTTTGTTTTTGGCCGCGCTGCACCACTTGTGGGATCTCAGTTCCCCCAAACAGGAATTGAACCTGGGCCACCGCGTGAAAACCCGGAATCCTAACCACTAGGCCACCAGGGAACTCCCAAGAATTCTTATTTTTAACCAAGCTGTGCAGGCAACATGGGCTGCTAGGTTTGGGAACCCCAGAGCAACCTACCTTTTTGTTTCTTATGCCACTCATTCTTCCAACCTTCATCCTTGTACAATCCAATTGCTATGGCCTGTCCTTTGGATTGCCTGTGGCCCTGAACCTTAGCCCAGCCTCGGTGACCTCTGTTATATGCTGGTACACCCAGCGTCGCTTTCTACTCTCAAAGCCATTGCCCCGTTACAGATTCCCACGGTTCCCACCACTGCTACAGGCAAACAGCCCTGGAACACATATGCTGGTGCACTTTTCCTGAGTACAGCAGGTGGCAGAGCAATTAGTGCTTACAGATAAACCTGACAGAGATCTCCCAGATGCATAATGGTAGGAAAGGGCGCAGGACTCACCAGTGTTTCCCGAACGTGGTAAGCTACCACCCGCAGCATGCCTGTTCTTAGGTAGTACACAGACGAACACTCTAAACATTTATGTATTTGTCAATATAACTAATGCTGGCATTACTGCTAGGGCGAGCCTGCCCCTGCAGCTGGTAACCTTAACCTAGCACGCCACTTGGAGGTCGTGTCAGGGAACCGGCGAGGACCCGAGGGGAGGGTCCCCGCCCGGGAGGGTCCCTGCCCCTCGCCGCCCCTCGCCGCCCCTCCCCGAGACCCCCGGCCGCACAAGTCACCGCAGCCGCAGCACTCCGCGTAACACCGGAAGCCCACTTCCGGGACGTGCTGACTCCTTTGAAGCTGATTGGTTGCTGCTCTGACAAGCCCACGCGTCATCGCGTGCTCTTCCTGTCGCGCGTGCGCGCTGTCACTACAGAGCAGCAGCATGGAGGATCCCGAAACGCTGGGCTTTGAACACATGGGCCTGGACCACCGGCTCTTACAGGTACCGGGGAGGGCTGAGGAGCCGGGCTGACGTGGAGAGGGGCGGCGGCAGGGCAGCGCGCCGCCTGAGCCGTCCCTTGTCTCCTCTAGGCCGTCACCGACCTGGGCTGGTCGCGACCCACGCTGATCCAGGAAAAGGCCATCCCACTGGCCCTGGAGGGGAAGGACCTCCTGGCTCGGGCCCGCACGGGTTCAGGGAAGACCGCCGCTTATGCCATTCCGATGCTGCAGCATCTGCTCCACAAGAAGGCGGTGAGTCGGGGGAGGGGCCGGGAAAGGGAGCAGCAGGCGTCTGAGTTGCGTTGTGCCCTCTTGGAAAGCTGTGCCCGCCCCCCGCACGCACCCAAGTCTTTCCCAAGAACCGGGTTTTCTTTTGACCTCTTACCCGTGAAGCGTGGTCTGAGAGAACCTGGTGGTTTTGGGGTAAAACGCTCTGGCCTGGGATTCAGGTTACTTGGGTTCTAAGTCCGGGCCCTGCGACCACCGTTCTTTGTGTAATCTTGAGTAAATCGCTTTCTCTTGTTTATACTGTAAAAAGTAGGCACATTTTCTCCTCCAGAAAAGCCAATGTCGTAATTAGTACATTTTAAGTAACTTTGTAACCATGAAGTAAGTTATCCTATTTGAGGTCAGTGCCTGGGAAAAGTCTTCTATCTACATTCAGAGGTGGGTAAAGTAAGTGAAGGGATGACCAGACCACAACTGGATTGTTGTGAGGAAGCCACAGCAGTTGGGTCAGATTGTCTGGAAGAGGTAGAGAGAAGCATGCGGTGGCTGTGATGACATGAACCGACCGGCTGAAGTCTTTAATTCGTCTCTTGCAGACAGGCCCCGCGGTAGAGCAGGCTGTGAGAGCCCTTGTCCTTGTGCCGACCAAGGAACTGGCACGGCAGGCCCAGTCCATGATTCAACAGCTGGCTGCCTACTGTGCTCGAGACATCCGGGTGGCCAATGTCTCAGCCGCTGAAGACTCAGCCTCTCAGAGGTGGGTGAAAGCAACAGGGCTGTAGGGGAATGAGTTTGCACTGGGATGTGGGTTTGGGTTTGTGTGCAGCAAGAAAGAGGGCTAATCCAGGGTGAGATCCCAGCTGCTACCCTCTCCCCAATACTGAGGTGTTGCCCACCTGCAGAGCTGTACTGATGGAGAAGCCCGATGTAGTGGTGGGGACCCCATCCCGCATATTAAACCACTTGCAACAAGACAACTTGAAACTGCAAGACTCCCTGGAGCTGCTGGTGGTCGATGAGGCTGATCTTCTTTTCTCCTTTGGCTTTGAGGAGGAACTCAAGAGTCTTCTCTGGTAAGGAAAAGGGGTTGTGAATAGACACTAGGACCTAGAGTGAGGGGGCAGTTCATCTGCCACAGTTAGAGGCTTTGGAGCTGGCGTCTGATGGGGCTCTGTTTCATTTTAGTCACTTGCCCCGGATTTACCAGGCTTTTCTGATGTCGGCTACTTTTAATGAGGACGTACAAGCACTCAAGGAGCTGGTACTGCATAACCCGGTAAGGGCCCTTTGGAAGCATCTAGAGGCGTTGACATGAAACTCAAAATGACTTGCTTCTCCCTTCTCAAAGGAACCCTTTGTTATTTGGGGTGGGAAATTATTGGTTTAGCATTCCTGGTTCTGATGTGCTAGAAGCCGGTAGTTGTAACCATCCCCCTGCCCCCCAACCTAAAATCACTATGTAGCTCCAGATGTCCGCTAGGAGCTTCAAACCATGCTTTGCCTAAAGCCTGAGAAGGGACCCCCAAGGGGCACAAAGGCTACTTTGAGCAGCAGGGCTAAAGTTCTCACCTTATGTGAACTTTACTCTTCAGGAAGGTTGCTGCTATAGGGGCTCTCTCCTCACTACAGTCATTTATAACATGTTTCTCTTTGTTCTGTGCCCCAAATGTTTGTAGTTTTGTAGTTTGATGTTCTCTGTACACTACAACGGTTAGCATGCTTTGAATTCTTACATTACACAGTTGGAGGGGACCCATGGTGCCCTGCACTAACACGTTTGTGCTGTGGTTGGTGAGCCAGTGGCTTGCAGTAGCATTTCTGTCTTCTTTTCTTTCCTGACCACAGGCCTGTCCTCCCCTAGGTTACTCTCAAGTTACAGGAGTCCCAGCTGCCAGGGCCAGACCAGTTACAGCAGTTTCAGGTGGTCTGTGAGACTGAGGAAGACAAATTTCTGTTGCTGTATGCCCTGCTCAAACTGTCATTGATTCGGGGAAAGTCTCTGCTCTTCGTTAACACAATGGAGCGGAGTTACCGGCTGCGCCTGTTCCTGGAGCAGTTCAGCATCCCCGCCTGTGTGCTCAATGGAGAGCTCCCGCTGCGCTCCAGGTGTGCCATCTCCCATGTTTTGGTTGAAGATCGTGCCCAGGCTCTGGGCTTGACTGATCCTCGCTGACTTTATCTGTCACAACTCTGCGGTACCTACTGTAATTCCATCTTCATTTGAGGAGGTTGAGGCACAAAGATTAAGTCGGGGAAGAGTTGAAGAAGAGGGAAGAGTCAGGAAGGGTGACCGTTATGACCAAGCAGGGGGCAGGAGAGGGACCTCCAGCCTGCTCTTGGGGCTCACTTCCGTCTGCTCTCGGGCCACAGGTGCCACATCATCTCACAGTTCAACCAAGGCTTCTATGACTGCGTCATAGCAACAGATGCTGAAGTTTTGGGGCCTCCAGTCAAGGGCAAGCATCGGGGCAAAGGACCCAAGCGGAACAGGTGAGTCCATGCTTCTCTTCTCCCAGCCCTCCCCAGGGAGACCCGCTTTTCAGCCTTTGGGGGCAGGGAGTGAAGGGCCAACACACGTGCTGCATGGGCAGCATGAAGGGCCAGACTGCCTGGTTTGTTGGCACGTCATCATCCTGTGAGGGGAGGTGGCCCAGCCTCCAGTGGCTGTGACTTTTGGGAAGGATCTTTCTTAGGGGGAAAGAGGAGTCCCCAGTCTCTGTCTGCCTAACGGGTTGGCTGGCTGGGAATTGTTATCGGATTGACGGTGGGCAGTGTTGCCCCAGAGCTGAGGTCAGAGCCCGGTTTGGCTGCCCCCACTACCCTAGTTCCTGTTCCAGTTCAGATGCTTAAGAGTCTTACACGTGTCAGGGTCCTGTAGTTCCATACAAGGCTTTGTGTAGAGATTTTGCGGATTAAATAAGCTTGAGAACGTGGCCTTGGAGGAGAGGAGGGGTCTGTCTGAGGTCGGGGCGTTTTCCTGCAGGGCCGCTGATCCGGAGGCTGGTGTGGCCCGCGGCATAGACTTCCACCACGTGTGTGCTGTGCTCAACTTTGATCTCCCCCCCACCCCCGAGGCCTACATACATCGGGCCGGCAGGTAGGAGAACTGGAGTGTGGCGGGCTGGGCACCTGGACGGAGGGCACACTGCAGGACACATAGCCAAAGACACGGGCTGGGCCGTCTCTCCTTGCAGGACGGCACGTGCCAACAACCCAGGCATCGTCTTGACCTTCGTGCTGCCCACGGAGCAGTCCCATCTGGGCAAGATCGAGGAGCTTCTCAGCGGAGGTAAGAGCCCAGCTCTCACTGGTCTGCGCCAGGGCCAGGCTTCTGCCATGACACCGTAGACCCGGTGGTGGTGATGGCAGCAGGGACACCGGCACAAGCAGCAGCCGCCCGCACACTTGGCCATGCTGTGCACCATGTCGCTCCACCTGTCCTTGCCTTTCCCTGGGTGGCAGGCACTGCCCCCCTTCACAGTCAAGCCAGCTGAGGTCCAGAGCCGTCGTGTAATTGGCTAAAGTCATGTTTATTCTCTGCCTCATGGGGCAGAAGGGCCAAGGGAAGAGGTTTGGGAGACAGGGTGGGACTGGTGGCATCTCAGAGGAGACCCTGGGAGAGGGGGCTGCTGGGGGGTTTCTGCACTGGCACCTTCGGGAGGTCAGGCTGTAGCGGGGCAGCCAGGCGGCGTTCCAGGCTGCAGGAAGGGCACGCTAGCCGGGGCTGGGCAGGGCTGCTCCACCATCCAGCAGGTTATGGGTGGAGGGTCCAGCCTGGGCTTCCTGTGGGGCCTCACTGCTGCTTGCCACATGGGCCGAGAAAGGACATGCTCACCACCTGGCATTGAGCCCTGGGCTTGTGTAGAAGGTGGCCTGGGGCATTGCGTGACGGCGGATCGAGGGACGACTCTGGGCCTTGCTTCTCTGTGCCCTGGTTTCCTTACCTGAAATGGGTGAAGCCCCTGCTGCACCGCCAAACCCCGCCCCCCCGCCCCATCTTCTTTTGTAAACATCGAGTGACCCAGGACGCTACTATGACAGACCGGTGTCTGACGGAAAGGGCTGGTGCTCCTTAGTGCTCCGCGGCTGTCATCACGGGTACCTCGTGGCTGGAGTGGCCTGGAAGGAGGAGAGTGGGCGGGTGGGCAGGTCCTGAGGCTGAGAGATGTGACAGGAACCCAGGACGTGGGGACAACAAGCCGCCCTGGCCACAGCAGAGTGGATCGCCTGTTGTGAACTGTCCGTGAGACCCAGGTGTTTTTGCGCACGTGTGCGCTGCGGGGAAGGAGTGGGCTGGCTCCCCGGCTGCCTCGCCCCAGCGTGAGGGGTGCCTCACCCCTACCTCTAAGCAGTAGGCCCCCACTAGACCCCAGCCTGAGCATTTAGCCCAGGGGAGCCTCACTGCCGTCTCCTCCACAGGGAGCGGAGCCCCCGTCCTGCTTCCCTACCAGTTCCGCATGGAGGAGATCGAGGGCTTCCGCTACCGCTGCAGGGTGAGCGGGGCCCCCTGGGGTCGGGAGTGCTCGGAGCTTCTCTAGGACCCAGCGTCAGGCCCTTGCTGCTGAGCACCCCGGCACGGCAGGAGGGCTGGCTCACAGCCCCGCCGTCTTGACCTTCGGCGTCTGCCCCCAGGACGCCATGCGCTCAGTGACTAAACAAGCCATCCGCGAGGCGAGGCTGAAGGAGATCAAGGAGGAGCTTCTGCACTCGGAGAAGCTCAAGGTGAGGGGCCGTGGGGAGGGAGGGGCGAGGCTTCAGGACATCGCCCTTCCAGGAGGCTGGCCCTGCTATGAGCGTGAGAGGCAGTGAACTGGACAGCTAGCTGTGCCTTCAGCAGGTCGGTGGGTAGGAAACAGGCCAAGAGCGGGTGAAGGACGCCAGCTGTCCTGTTAGGAGGTGAATCAGCCTGGCCTCTGTGGTGGACAGTGGCCGTGTCCATCAGAATCACAGCTCCTGGAGTTTATTTTCTTGACATGCACAGTCGCACGTGTGCCCGTGTTCGTCATGATTCCCCAGGTGGAAACACCTGGGAGTCCTCCACAGAGATGCAGGAAGCCAAGTCGGGTGCATCCACGCGGTGCGTGTTACACAGAAAAGGAAGAGGCGGCTGTTTGTGTGTCAGTGCAGGACGGCCTGTGGGGTGATGATCAGTGAGGAGGGTGCGGCAGGCTCCTGACCTCTCCACAGAAAGGGGAGTGGGAACGGGGACACATGCCTTCCCATGTGTGCAGAGCACTTGAGGGGAGGTGAGAAACCAGGTCTGGAGCTGGCTCTGGAGGGGGACCAGGTGACCACAGATGAAGGCGGTGTGAGACCTTAGCCCTTGAAATTCTGGAAGACCGATTACCAGTTCAGAAACTCCCCTGTGAAATTGCAGAAGGAGGACTGACCCCGCAGTGCCCACTTCTCTCCCCTGCCAGACGTACTTTGAAGACAACCCCAGGGATCTCCAGCTGCTGCGGCACGACCTACCCTTGCACCCCGCTGTGGTGAAGCCCCACCTGGGCCACGTCCCTGACTACCTGGGTGAGCAGGGCTGGGGGACGCGGTGGGCGTTTGTCCCTCAGCTGCCGTGCACTGGGCTGACACAGGACCATGGGGACTGGGCAGCAAGCATGCATACAGACACAAACGCACCTCTGTTCACTCGCTTGAACTGAGCTGCACAGCCTCCTGGGTAGGCATTGCTGTCTCTGTTGGGGAGACAGGAAACCGGGCATTCAAGGCCAGGGGTTTTCGCCCCAGAGCCTGGCCCAGTGAAAGTGTGAGCCAGTACCTGGCCAAGCAGCCGCCTGGGTGTGGAAGGGAGTGACCAGGTGCGGGGGTGGGGGTGGGGTGTCGCAGGTAAGAGGCAGTGCTGCTGGTGCTGGAGAAGACTCGGGATTAGTGACCGGGCCAAGCCGGGGCGTGGGAGGTGGCTGGAGTCCCTAGAACAGTTGGCAGAGGGGACAGAGAACAGACCTTGTGGGGACAAGGGATGTCCGGGTTGCAGCTGTGAGGACAAGAATGGACCCTGAGATGGTTTCTGTGATGTAGAGGAGGCCAAAGCCCAGCTGAGGTGTTCAGGAGCCTGGCTCCGTTTACACCTGGGTAACGATGTCCTTTGTGTCTTTGGTAATGAGTATGTGTGACTTTTATGCTGAAGATGCTTAAAGTGGGTTAAGGAAGAGGAGTGGTGAGTGCAGACCCCCTTCCCCAGCACCCCGCTGGATTGGCATAAACTGGCAGGTGTGGCAGGAGAGGCCCCAGCGAGTGGAAGGGAAGGATCCAGGAGATACGGGAAAATACCAACTTCCCCCAGGACAGTGAGCTATAGGGGACACCAGCCGGGGTCCTGGTCTGCGGAGTGAGAAAGGAGGGGGGAGAGGGGGTGGGAGTGCTCTTGGGAGTGGCAGCTTGAGGTGGGATCTCAGTTCCCTGAGCGGGAGTCGAACTCGGACCGTGATGGTGAGAGGGGCGTATCCTAGCCCCTAGACCACCAGAGACTAGTAGTGCCTAGGAGCAGGGCCCTGGCTTTTGTCTGCTTTGAAGAAAGAGTTCAGCAATTCTTTAAAATTCAGCAAAAAGTAGTGAGGTAAGTAAAGTTTTATTAGGAGGGAAGATGGGTGCAGAGAAACATGGGTGGGCTCGAGAGAGAGAGCACGAGCCAGCCGGGAGCTTTTGGGGTGCTTCAAGTCACTTCTGTGGAGGCAGCTTTCCAGTTTCATCTGGCCAGTCATCTTGCTTTATCTGGCTCCAGGTCCATACCTGGTTGGACTCAAGGCCCTGCCGGATGTGCGCATGCATCTTTTAGCCAAGATGGATTCCAGCACGAGGGTGTTGGGGAGGTTAGCAGACCATATTATGGTCTAGCGCCCCATCCCCTGAGGAACTGTTTGCTCATGCATAGTTTGGGAGGTCTCCTTGACCCCAAGAATGGGAAATATGTGGTTTCCTTATCTTTTACCTAAGCAGCGCTTAACCCCTCTCTGTTCCTGCCATTCCCGTTACCTTGAGGTGTCCACAGGAGACAAAGTCCAGCTGCTTATCCTGTTCCTATTATTATCATCTTTGTTTTCAAAGTGTAAACAGGAGGCTAGTTGTAAATGGCTAACCTGGGGCTCATTTATCTCCTGCCTCAGGAGGGAACTCCATCCTCTCTGTCACAAAGGAGCAAAGTCATTGCCAGAAGCGTGTGACCTAAAGGGGTCAAGGTGACGTGGGAGGGTGTGGCGGTGTGATGCCCAGAGGCCTGTCAGGACCTGTGTGGCCTGGCCGGATGGGACCCTGTGCTGTTGGGCAGTTGGGAGTGACAGCAGAGCCCAGGGATCATGTAGCAGGTCACGAGCAGTGATGGTGGCACCTGACAGGTGAGGAAGGATATGGGAGGAGGGGCCACATAGGAAGAAATTACATGTAGGGTTTTTTTGTTTCAGCAGCATTTTCTTTCCTTTTTTTTTTTTTTTTTTAAATACTTATTTGGCTGCACCGGGTCTTAGTTGTGGCACGCAGGATCTTCGTTGTGGCATGCGTGATCTTTAGTTGCAGCATGTGGGCTCTTAGTTGCGGCATACAGAACTAGGTCCCTGACCAGGGATCTAACCCGGGCCCCCCTTGCATTCGAAGAGCGTAGTCTTAACCACTGAACCACCAGGGAAGTCCCAGCATTTTCTTTTCTCTGTTACACATTTACTGTGACAAATCTAAATACTGTAAAGAAGTGTTTTAGACGGTGAAAGTCCCCAGAATCCCACCCCTGGGGATAGCTGTTCTTCTGGCCCTGTGCATGTGTGATAATAGATAGTCGTGTGTTCTTAGGCATTTTAAGTGTGTACTGGAGTGCCAGGCACTGGCTCAGAGCGGGAGAGAGCACCCTGGGAGCCAGCTGGAGGGTGGAGCCAGCTGGAGGGTGGAGCCAGCTGGAGGGTGGAGCCAGCTGGAGGGTGGAGCCAGCTGGAGGGTGGAGCCAGCTGGAGGGTGGAGCCAGCTGGAGGGTGGAGCCAGCTGGAGGGTGGAGCTGGCGGGCTCTCAGACGCTGGCTGAGGAGAGGGGCTGGAGCTGGCGCACGGGGTGGGCAGTGGCCGCTGAGCCAGATATCTCTTCCAGTTCCTCCTGCTCTTCGCGGCCTCCTCCACCCTCACAAGAAGCGGAAGAAGCCCCCTTCCTCTAAGAAGGCCAAGGTATGTCCCCTGGGGCCTCGGTGACAGCTGCAGGGCTCCCCTCTCACCTTGCTCCCTTGTCGCCAGGATGTGCTTGCCCCTTGCCCTCAGGAGAGAGAAGTCCCGAGGACTGGCCCCAAACTCCAGGCCCCTGATCAAGGTTGTGGGTACTGGGGCTCTGCCTTGGCCACCCACGGGGCAGCTTCAGGAGCAAAGGGGGACCTGCTGTTCTGTCCCCACTGCCCTCCTCATTCTTCAAGCTACAGGAAGTAGAAGGTGGGCCCCTGCGGTGTCCACAGCAGCTCCTGTCCTTGGCTCATGGCCTGTATGGCTTGTCAAGTGGCAACGGCACCCCCTTTTCTGAGTCTGTCTCCTTTTGCTCACACGGACGTCCACTCGCCACAGCTAATCCACAGTTTTGCCCCCACAGAAGGCGAAAACCCAGAACCCACTGCGCAGCTTCAGGCACAGAGAAGAGAAGCGCGGACCCACAGCAGCGCCCTCCTAAGCTTGTCCAGGGCCTCTCCCGGGGCTGAGCACAGGGTGTGGAGCAGGCTTCCCAGCCTGGAGGGAGCTTGATTCCCGCACTGAATGGACTGGATTCGGGGCAGGCAGCACTGTGGCCCTCTAGACTTATGGCCAGGGTGGTGCTTTGCCTTTAACAACAGAATAAAAATCCTAGCTGCCCTGGTTTGTGCCTCCTGCCTGTAGGAAGGGGCCATCCCTGGAAACCTTGGGAATCAGAAACCACTTCCGGTAAGCAGTGCCTGGCTCTCTGCCTGCTGTGTACAGTGCCTCCTTGGCCAGAAGAGGTAAGCCATGCAGTGCTGCAACCTGGTGCCTTCGGGCCCAGGAGACACCTGCCCTCCTCTGGGTCTCTGGCCTAACCGCCAGCAGCTCCAGCCTTCCTGTCTAGGATTAGGCTGACAGCCTCCCTTCCCTGAAGCTTGGAAACGACTTCTCGCCTGCAGGGAAGATGGTCTTTCTCCAGATATGGACACGTTGTAAATTCAGCCTTCCACTCTCTCAGGCAGCCAGGGACAGCTGTCTCTCCTCCCCAAACTGCTCTCTGCTCTGCTCCGTTCAGCACACCTGGGTGCGGTTTTCTTTTTGTTTGTTTGTTTGTTTCAGTTCAAACTCATTTTCCTTTTATTCAAGTCCAAGTTATCGATATATTACATGGTTTGGTACTCAAAAAGGAAAACTCGTTCAGGTAAGGTAGTATGTTATCTTCAGTACTTCCAGGTGGTTGTTTACAGTCAAGTAGCAGTATCAGTAAATCCTTGGGAAGCCCATCCATGGGGTTTACACTTTGTCAAGGCGCAGTTCCTCTGGAGTGGAGATTCCCAGTTCATTTAAAGTTCGTTTAGGTTCCTGGATGACGTTAGGGTAGATTTCCTTATGAGGTCGTGCTTTGACCTTAACCTCTAGGATGTGAACTGCACTAGCAGAATCATTTAAGTGTCTGCATGTCTGCAGTGATTTTGCGTTCTGGAACCAGATCATAGCCAACTAGCATGTTCGTCCCTTTATGCAATTCCCAAGCGTCAGTATCTGGCTTACTGAAGTATGTCACCCAGTGAGCATCACACTCCTCCTCTGTCTCACGTGACCCATGGGACTAGCAGCGAATTGACTGGCTAGCGGCAGCGGGGCCGGGGACTGGAGTGGGGTGCAGGAGGACTCGAGGGCTGGTCCAGGCGACTGCGGCTGCTGCTACCGAGCGCCGGTGGTCAGCGGCGCCTAGCATGATGGCGATGGCGGCGCAAAGGTTAAGGCCAAGGAGAAGCTGGGTGTGAGCTCAGGACCACTCAGGAGCTCGTGGGGGCCGGACTCCACCTGGGTTTTAAATGCACGAGTGGCAGTGTGATGCCCACACGCCCTGTTCCGTTGCTGTCAGCTCAGCTGCAAGGCTGTAACAGTAGAGGGTCCCAACCCACATCTGGGCCTCCCAGCTGCTGTCTGGAGGAGGCACGACGCTGATGACTCAGTGCCCTGGATTGTGCCGGGGAAGAAAATCAAAAGTGCTTGAGTTTCTTTCAGAAAGAAAAGCAGGCGTCAGCGCCATCTGGTCTGCATGGCGGGAGGAGCCCGGGTCTCTGGCTGCTGTTACGGTGTGCTGGGACTTGGGGTTGCTGGGACCTCAGGTTTGGGGTCTCCACATTTCCTGCTCCTGTTCTGAGGATTTCCAGGGAGCCAGGGTGTGCGTGGTAGGGGTTGCTGCTCGGGTGGGATTATCAGTGAGTGGAACAGCGGCCAGTGCAATGCAGCCAGCGTTCCTGCAGTCTGCCCTGGCTCGGGCGCCTTAATGGAGATCGGTTAATGGAGCTGAACAAAGATGGCTGCTTATGAGTGTCTGCTGGGTCCCAGAACTGTACCGAGAGCGTTGTGGGTGTCACTGCGCGTGGGATGAGCCGGCCTTGGAGAGCTTCCTGGCCCCCGCCTGGCTGCTGCCTTCAGTCTCTGCTGCCCGAGGCAGGTGAGCAGCTGAGGCCTGGCCCTGGGGACACGACAGCCCGGGCCATCGAGGAGGCTGTCTGCTCTACGATGTGTGCCAACCTCGCACTGTAACCTTCCTTGTTCCTCCGCCTGCCACCTCCAGGCATCCCGGCCAATGAGCTTACACCCAGAGTCAGCCCGGATGCAGGAGAGTGGGCGCCTCGGGTTCCCCCAGTGATGTTCCTTCTCAAAGGGGCCTCTGCTCTGGGCTGTGTTCCCACCTGGGCACAGAGCTGGGGCTTGGTGGCCGCGTGCTGGATGCAGGCTGTGTGCCGAGAGCCGTGCTGAGCATTCTACCAACATAAGGCTACTCCCGATTCCTGGGTGGGAGACTGAGGCTCAGAACTTAACCTGTCGTCAAGGTCACAGGGCAGGTGATGGCAGGATTTGGAGGTCAGCACAGGCCTGCTCTGGTGTCTCGGGCTGGCCCGGCTATCCACGCCCACGGAGGAGTAGCCAGCGCTGCCGGCGCTCTCACCAGCGTGGGGCAGGTGCCACCCTAGGCACTTTATTACATAACCCTGGGCTGTGTTTACATAACCCTCGCTCAGCTGGAATGGGCCCTGGCACTTGGTGGGATCTTAATTGGGCGGGTTGAGGAGAGTGGTGTGTCCCCATGCCCTGGGTCTGCAGAGGGAAGGTGTACGGATGTCTCATTCAGTCACACAGCCTTGGATGGAGGCACTGCTGTCCATTTACACGTGGGGAAACAGGCCCTCAGAGGTTGAACTTGTGTATCTGATACCGAAACCTGTGCCCTCGTTAAGCACGTCCAAAACAGAACTGGACAGGCCCTGGGACACAGGCGTGCACGTGATGGGTTATGTGGACTTGGAAGGAAAGAGGTGGGATTAGTCTGCCTTAAGCTCAGCTTCATTGAGCAACAGATAAGCTTGGCCTGTTTCCAGCCGTTTCCAGGCTGGCTACGCACAGAGCTTACGGCAAAGGGGGCAGCAGAGTGCAGGGACTTTCTCCACCCCTGGCTGGCCTACTCCCACCCACGCGTAGGCTTGAATGGGTGCCACTGTGTTCCTGGCTGTGGGCTAGGGTCTAGGGGAGATGGACAGAGCACAGCCCCTGCATGGGAGGACCTTTAGAGGGGTCAAGAACCAAGCTTTCAGTGTATCCCAACCTCCCCCAAGCTACAGACTCCTGAAGCACCTTTCTGCTCCGCCAACGCTTGTTGGAGCTGCCAGGTGCAGGTGCTGGGCTGGGGGCAGGAGGGAGCGGGCCAGGCCCCCCAGCCAGCGCACTGATGGCTAGACTGGCACCCTTCTGGGACGTCCACGGTGCCAGGAGGGTTACCTGGGGCCTCACCCAATTGGAGGAGTCAGGTGAGACTGGAAGGGTGGGGGGAACAGCAGTTGTGAGAGGGAACAGTGTGTGTAAGTGCTCCGGGTGGGAGGGAACCCGGCACATCTGAGGATGAAAAGAAAACCAAAGTGGTCGTCACCAAAACAGGCAAAGACTGAAAAACTAACCTGATTTATTTTAAAAAGATAATAGTCACATGTTAAAAAATCAAAAGATACCGAAAGGCGCCAGTGGATTTGAAGCAGGGTAGCACCCTGATCAGATTTAGCCACGGCGATAACGCATGGGAGAACAGAGTGTCCCTAGAAACCTCTGGACCCAGAGCACGAACCAGTTCAAGTGCATTTCCCATTCCAACTAATTCTCTCCCCATCTGCTGAGGATCGGTGACTCAGCCTTTGGGGAATTAGTTGTTCTCGGGGACTTTGGTCTTTAGCGGCAGTTTTTCCTGGAGGGAGGCAATGTCGATCGAGCTGAATTCGTGCAGGGAGGCACCCCTGCCAAATGCCATCCTCTTCCCCGGAAAAAAGCCTTAGGGTGTCCTGCTTCTCAGCGGGGCCCAGAGCCACTTCTCGTGTGTTCACCACAGCCATGTTTATGTGGAAAAAGAAGACGTGATCCTTCTGGGCAGGAAAAGTCACCTCTGCCCAGCCTTCCACGGTGCGCCAGGCACCTCGCTGGGCAGACTCAACCTCACTCAGCTCAGAGCCTCTTCAGAGCTCGAGTGTCTGTTTGCCCACGAATCCATCCTCAAGGCTGCTGAGAAGCAGTGAGATCGACGTGGCACGGCTGAGCTGGAGAGCACGGGTGTATCCGAGGCCTTCAGACCAGCTCCAAGAACTGCCTCTGTGGCACCGAGATGTGCCAGCCCGGCCTCCAGGGAAGCGCCTCGCTTTTCTTGGCCTCCTCTGGGGTCTCAGCTGTAAGTGGGTGTATAGTGCCCTCTCCGAGTGTCCCTGTGTGTAGGATGAGCCAATAAGGCTTGGGAGCCCCTGTGCCCCAGCGCCCCCCGCCCCGTGCCTGGCTCTGTGCTAGCCCCTGGGTCCCATGGGACAGCTCTGCACACAGCGCCCTCAAACTTGAATGCACACCTGGATCGCAGAGGCTTCTCAGAATGCAGGTTTCATCCCACGGGTCTGGGACAGGGCCAGAGATTCTGCATTTCTAATAACCTCCTTCCTGTGGGAGCCTGATGCTGCTGGACCCCACACCAGCCCTTGAGAGGCGAGCTTTACTGTCCACACACCCATCCCATTGTACAGGTTGGAAAACTGCAGCTCAGAGAGAGTAAGTAGCCAGCCTAGTGCCAGCCAGCTAAGTGGCAGAGTAGGAGGGTGCTCAGATCAGTGGGCTCCCCTCTAGAACCCAAGGTCCAGCCCTGTCCTGTCCCTTCTCTGAGTCTCATCTTCATCTGTGAGGGGCAGTGATAAAGGGTGTAACTTTCTAGCCTAAGTATTGATATGTCCCATCCAATATTTGTGACATACTAAAAAATTATTAGTTGTTTATCTGAAATTTAGAACTGGCTGGGCATCTTCCTCTGTATTTACTAAATTTGGCAACCCTAGAGTGTGGAACCTTTCTTGCCTGGGCATGGCTTCCTCCAGGAAGGCTTCCTGATCCTTGGCCTGGGCTGGGCACCTTTTTCTCGGTGAGTATCTAATACTGCCCTTGACCTCATTAGGCTTGTCTCTGGGGCCTGGTCTTTACTCTGGCCTGGGAGCTCTTGGAAGCATGCACCATGCCAAGTTGTTAATGGGTTCTTGGGCCCAACCAGGACTCACCCATGTTCATTCAAAGCTTTTCCCCTGAGAGTGTCCCTGGTACCTTGAGGGTGATTCATTGTCACAAGCCCCTCTCCTGCCTGAGGCTCTTGAGCACTAGTTCCAGTTAAAAGTGGAAGGAAGGATGTGCTAAGCAGGCTGGACTCTGCCCCCGATGCAATGGGCTGGACGCTCCCTCCAAGTCACCTCTGTGACTCAGGGCAGAGACCAGGCCAGGCCATAGTCCTGGGCCATCCTCTCCATGGACCTGCAGGCCCTTCCCCACCTCAGGCTCCTGAGATGCTGTGTGAGCAAGCTGGGTGAGCAGACTCCCGAGATGTTGGTGGCTGCCCCACCGGGGATGGGGACAAAGGACCAGACAGCCCTGAGCTTTCTGGCTTCCACACCAGTGCTTCCTGGCTGCGGCTGGGCCCCAGGGAAAGACAATCTCATATGTTCACTGAAATGCATAGATTGGACCCTTATATGTGCAATATCCCTGCCCCCAGGAACCAGGAACTCAGCTTCCAGGAGCAAAACACATACATAAGGCAACAGAGAGGCCAAATGCTGTGATGGCTAGAGCATGGAGAGCCCACCTGGGCCTGGGGTGGTGGGCAAAGTCCCCACCACGCTGAAGAATTTGACGTGAGTTGTGAAGGACAGGTAGGAATCGGGAAGACGTGGAGGGGCCTTTGTGGCGTCACAGCTGAGCTGGGGGCAAGGGACCCACAGGACACGTGGAGAACAGTGGGCAGGTTAGCTGGCTTAGCAAAGGCTTCGTGGGGCAGTGGTTCTCAACTGGGGTGATTTGCCCCAACGCGGCCTCTGGCAAGGAGTGGAGACAGTTGAGATCATCACATCTGGGGGTGGATGCTACTGGCATCTAGTGGGTAGAAGGAGGAATGCTGTTAAATCCGACAATGCCCAGGGCATTCCCCACAAAGAAGAGGTATCTGGCTGAAAATATCAACTGGGCCCTGCAAAGCACCAGTAGGGGATGCTGAGAGCCAAGTGAGAGAGAGCAGGGAGTTCTGGGCACATCACTTAGGAGTGCGTCTAGCTGCAGTAAGAGAAGCCCCATGACAGGGATGTAAAGGAAGAGGGGTCGGATAACTGGAGCTGGATGGCTGCAGGGATCCGAGTTCTTCCATCTTCCTGCCCTGCCCTCTTTTTTGTAAATTGTGGTAAAATATACATAACATAAAATTGACCATCTTAATCATTTTAAGTGTACAATCCACATTGCTGAAGTGTGAAGTATTTAAAGTACATTCACACTGTTGTGAATTCACCACCATCCATCTCCAGAACATCTTCACCTTCCCAACCTGAAACTCAATACGTGTTAAACAATAACTTCTGACCCACTCCACGAACCCCTGGCAACCATCATTCTACTTTCTGTCTCTATGGATTTGACCACTCGAGGGTCCTCATATAAGTGGAATCACAGTATTTGTCCTTTGGTGTCTGACTTATTTCAGTTACCATAATGTCTTTAAGTTCATCCGGGTAGTAGCATGTATCAGAATTTCATATCTTTTTGTGGCTGAATAATATTCCAAGCATGTATATGCCACGTTTTTATCCATTCATCTGTTGATGGACACTTGGGTTGTTTCCACATTTGGGCTATTGTGAATAGTGCATCAGTGAACACTGGTGTACACCTATTCCTGCTTTCAGTTCTTTTGGGTATATACCTTGGAGTAGAGTAGAATTGATGGATCCTAAGGCAATTCCATGTTTAACTTCTTGAGGAGCTGCCAAACTGTTTTCCATAGTGGCTGCACCAGTCTATATTCCCACCAACAGTGTGTGAGCTTTCTAACTTTTCCATATCACTAACAACACTTGGTATTTTCCATGTTTTTAAATAAAGGCCAGCCTAATGGGTGTGCAGTGGTATCTCATTGTGGTTTGATTTGCATTTCCTAAAGACTAACGATGTTGAGCATCTTTTCATGTGCTTACTTACTGGTCATTTGTCTATGTTCTTTGGCAAAAAAGTCTGTTCAAGTTCTTTGCCTGTTTTTGAGTTGGGTGCTTTTTTTGTTTGTTTGTTTTGGGCCTCACTGCATGGCATGCAGGATCTTAGTTACCCCACCAGGGATTGAACCCGTGTCCCCTGCAGTGGAAGCGCAGAGCCCTAACCACTGGACCACCAGGGAGTTCCCTGGGTGGGTTATTTTTATTGAATTTGTGGAATTAAAAAAATAGATTCTGCATATTAATATCAACCCCTTATCAGGTATATGGTTTTTTTTGGGGTTTTTTTGCAGTACACGGGCCTCTCACTGCTGTGGCCTCTTCCGTTGCGGAGCACAGGCTCCCAACGCGCAGGCTCAGTGGCCGTGGCTCACAGGCCCAGCCGCTCTGTGGCATGTGGGATATTCCCGGACCGGGGCATGAACCCGTGTCCCGTGCATCGGCAGGCAAACTCTCAACCACTGCGTCACCAGGGAAGCCCTGCTGTGGGATTTTTGTAAATGTCCTTTATCATGTTGAGGAAGTCCTCTCTCTCTCTCTTTTTTTTAAAAAATAAATTTATTTATTTTTGGCTGCATTGGATCTTTGTTGCTGTGCACGGGCTTTCTCTAGTTGCGGCGAACGGGGGTTACTCTTTGTTGTGGTGCGCGGGCTTCTCACTGAGGTGGCTTCTCTTGTGGAGCACAGGCTCTAGACGCGCAGGCTTCAGTAGCTGCAGCACATGGCCTCAGTAGTTGTGGCTCACGGGCTCTAGAGCACAGGCTCAGTAGTTGTGGTGCACGGGCTTAGTTGCTCCGTGGCATGTGGAATCTTCCCGGACCAGGGCTCGAACCCGTGTCGCCTGCATTGGCAGGTGGATTCTTAACCACTGTGCCACCAGGGAAGTCCTACTTTTCTATTTCTTCTCCTCAAACTTGATTATTTCAATTGCTCTATCTTCAAGTTCACTGATTATTTCCTCACGTCTGCTGTTGAACCCCTCTAGTGGATTTTTCATTTGTTATTGTACTTTTCAGCTCCAGAATTTCTTTTTGATTTCTTTTTAGATTTTGTATCTCTTTATTAATTTTGTTCATACTTTTTTTTTCTGATTTCCTTTGGTTCTTTGTACCTTTTCCTCTGTACCTTTCTGAGTATATTTTAGACAGTTGTTGATTTTGTTTTGGTTTATTTTTTTGGCTACACTGCACAGCTTGTGGGATATCAGTTCCCCGACCAGGGATTGAACCCAGGCCACAGCAGTAAAAAGCACCAATTCCCAACCACTAGACCACCAGGGAACTCCCTAGACAGTTGTTTTAAGATCTTTTCTTATGGGTTTCCTCAGGGATGGTCTTTGTCAATTTTTTTTTTTTTTTTCGGCCGCACTGTGTGGCTTGTGGGGTCTGAGTTCCTGGATCAGGGATTGAACCCATGCCCCCTGCAGTGGAAGCTCAGAATCCTAATCACTGGACTGCCAGGGAATTCCCTGTCAATTTTTTTGTTTGTTTGTTACTTTGAATGGGCATATTTTCTTGTGTCTTTGTATGCATTATCATTGTTTTGTTGAAAACTGGGTATTTGATTATTAAAATGTGCTAACTTTGGAAATCAGATTCTCCCTATTCCCTAGCATTTGCTCTTTTGGTTTGTTTATGTTTTTACTGTTGAAGGTTGTAGTGGTCTGCTTATGTTTATACTTTTCCAAACTATTTTTGCAAAGACTATTCCTTGTGTGTGCTCACTGAAATCTCTGCTCCTTTAGCTCATGATCAGCTAATGTTTTGGTAGAGATTTCCTTGAATGCCAGGAGCTAAACAAACAAGCAAAACACACACACACACACACACACACACACACACACACACAGAAACAGAAAAACAAACAAACAAAACTCCACCTCTCCCTTTTTTTCAGATTGGCTCTGTGCTGGGATTATCCTTTAATATTTATGCAGGCTTGCTCTGAGCCTAGGCATAAGCCCAGGGTGAAGCGTCAGGTCTCTGCAGGTCTTTTCTGGGTATGTGTCTTGTGCTGTGCATGCATGTGGCTTTCTAAATACCCCTTATACACAGCTGCTTTTGAATGTACTAACTTTCCAAGCTTCTCCTCTGGGCTGTATATGATCTGTTGTGTGTCTCCACTCATAATCCCTTGCCTCAGATGTCTTTTAGGAGCAGTGGCTGTTGCTTTGTCCACCTGACTTCCACCTGACGTGAAAGAGAAGCAAGTGCCTCACATTTCTTTATGTTGCAGTTCTTTAGGTCTCCCCAACACAGGTTAGAATGTATATACACAGTAATTTGCAAATAAGGGTGCCTCAGCTTCCACTGGTTTGAGGGAGGGGATTAGAAACTGTGTTGACATCACTTCAAGATGAAGACCTCCGCTGTGCCAGAGAGGGGGTGGGGCATGGTTGAGTAGAAACACCGGAAAACTTTCCTACTGTCTTTTTTTGTTTGTTTTTTGTTTTGGCTGCACCACGTGGCATGTGGGATCTTAGTTCCCCGACCAGGGATCAAACCTGCACCCCCTGCAATGGAAGCATGGTGTCTTAACCACTGGACTGTCAGGGAAGTCCCCTACTGTCTTTTTTTTTTTTTTTTAACACCTTTATTGGAGTATAATTGCTTTACAATGGTGTGTTAGTTTCTGCTTTATAACAAAGTGAATCACCTATATATACATATATCCCCATATCTCCTCCCTCTTGCATCTCCCTCCCACCCTCCCTATCCCACCCCGCTAGCTGGTCACAAAGCACCGAGCTGCTCTCCCTGTGCTATGCAGCTGCTTCCCATTAGCTATCTATTTTACATTTGGTAGTGTATATATGTCCATGCCCCTCTCTCACTTCGTCCCAGCTTACCCTTCCCACTCCCCGTGTCCTTAAGTCCATTCTCTACGTCTGCGTCTTTATTCCTGTCCTACCCCTAGGCTCTTCAGAACCATTTTTTCTTTTAGATTCCATATATATGTGTTAGCATATGGTATTTGTTTTTCTCTTTCTGACTTACTTCACTCTGTATGACAGACTCTAGGTCCATCCACCTCACTACAAATAACTCAATTTCATTTCTTTTTATGGCTGAGTAATATTCCATTGTATATATGTGCCACATCTTCTTTATCCATTCATCTGTCAGTAGACACTTAGGTTGATTCCATGTCCCGGCTATTGTAAATAGAGCTGCAATGAACATTGTGGCACATGACTCTTTTTGAATTATGGTTTTCTCAGGGTTTATGCCCAGTAGTGGGATTGCTGGATCATATGGTAGTTCTATTTTTATTTTTTTTAAGGAACCTCCATACTGTTCTTCATAGTGGCTGTATCGATTTACATTCCCACCAACAGTGCAAGAGGGTTCCCTTTTCTCCACACCCTCTCCAGCATTTATTGTTTGTAGGTTTTTTGATGATGCCCATTCTGACTGGTGTGAGGTGATACCTCATTGTAATTTTGATTTGCATTTCTCTAATGATTAGTGATGTTGAGCATCCTTTCATGTGTTTTTTGGCAATCTGTATATGTTCTTTGGAGAAATGTCTGTTTAGGGATTCTGCCCATTTTTGGCTTGGGTTGTTTGTTTTTTGATATTGAGCTGCATGAGCTGCTTGTATATTTTGGAGATTAACCTTTTGTCAGTTGCTTTGTTTGCAAATATTTTCTCCCATTCTGAGGGTTGTCTTTTCATCTTGTTTATGTTTTCCTTTGCTGTGCAAAAGCTATTAAGTTTCATTAGGTCCCATTTGTTTATTTTTGTTATTATTTCCATTTCTCTAGGAGGTGGGTCAGAAAGGATCTTGCTGTGATTTATGTCATAGAGTGTTCTGCCTATGTTTTCCTCTAAGAGTTTGATAGTGTCTGGCTTTACATTTAGGTCTTTAATCCATTTTGAGTTTATTTTTGTGTATGGTGTTAGGGAGTGTTCTAATTTCATTCTTTTACATGTAGCTGTCCAGTTTTCCCAGCACCACTTATTGAAGAGGCTGTCTTTTCTCCATTGTATATTCTTGCCTCCTTTATCAAAAATAAGGTGACCATATGTGTGTGGGTTTATCTCTGGGCTTTCTATGCTGTTCCATTGATCTATATTTCTGTTTTTGTGCCAGTACCATACTGTCTTGATTACTGTAGCTTTGTAGTATAGTCTGAAGTCTGGGAGCCTGATTCCTCCAGCTCCGTTTTTCTTTCTCAAGATTGCTTTGGCTATTCAGGGTCTTTTGTGTTTCCATACAAATTGTGAAATTTTTTGTTCTAGTTCTGTGAAAAATGCCATTGGTAGTTTGATAGAGATTGCACTGAATCTGTAGATTGCTTTGGGTAGTATAGTCATTTTCACAATGTTGATTCTTCCAATCCAAGAACATGGTATATCTCTCCATCTGTTTGTATCATACTTAATTTCTTTAATCAGTGTCTTATAGTTTTCTGCATACAGGACTTTGTCTCCTTAGGTAGGTTTATTCCCAGGTATTTTATTCTTTTTGTTGCAATGGTAAATGGGAGTGTTTCCTTAATTTCTCTTTCAGATTTTTCATCATTAGTGTATAGGAATGCCAGAGATTTCTGTGCATTAATTTTGTATCCTGCTACTTTACCAGATTCATTGATTAGCTCTAATAGTTTTCTGGTAGCATCTTTAGGATTCTCTATGTATAGTATCATGTCATCTGCAAAGAGTCACAGCTTTACTTCTTCTTTTCTGATGTGGATTCCTGTTATTTCTTTTTCTTCTCTGATTGCTGTGGCTAAAACTTCCAAAACTATGTTGAATAATAGTGGTGAGAGTGGACAACCTTGTCTTGTTCCTGATCTTAGAGGAAGTGGTTTCAGTTTTTCACCATTGAGAACAATGTTGGCTGTGGGTTTGTCATATTCTCCTACTGTCTTGAAGATGGCTTTTTCCTGGTTGAGCACTTGCTTGGTTGCTGCAGACCTTTGAATTTTTTCCAGAGCTCCTAAAAAGTTGGTTCTGACAGTTCTGCTTGTTTTTATAAATAAATAAATTTATTTATTTATTTATTTTTGGTTGTGTTGGGTTTTTGTTGCTGCACATGGGCTTTCTCTAGTTGCAGCAAGCAGGATCTACTCTTTGTTGCAGTGTACGGGCTTCTCTTTGCGGTGGCATCTCTTGTTGCAGAGCATGGGCTCTAGGTGCGTGAACTTCAGTAGTTGTGGCACTCAGGCTCAGTAGTTGTGGCTCATGGGCTTAGTTGCTCCGTGGCATGTGGGATCTTCCTGGACCAGGGATCGAACCCGTGTCCCCTGCATTGGCAGGCAGATTCTTAACCACTGCACCACAAGGGAAATCCTCTGCTTGTTTTTTCAGTGTTTTTGTGGGAAAACAAGAGCTTGGAGCTTCCTAGTTCACCATTTTGCTGATATCACTCCCTCTGTGATTTTGTGCATCTTGCCTTTCTCCTCATGTTTGATGCCTCAGGGCCACAAGGTGGTTGCTACACCTCCGGACATTCCATCTATGTCTAGGGCAGTGAAAAGGGAGAAATGCTAGAATACCATGCCCGCTGCATACATCCCATTTAATGAGGGAAACAGAAGCCTTCATGTTGGAGAAAGAAGATCATGAGAAGCTGATGGAGTAGGATGTACCAGGAATCTGTCTCCCCACCTAGACAACAATTGCACTGGCAGAACTTGTCTGATGTAACTATTTTGGAAATCTGGAGTCTGCTGAAGGCTTGCAACTTCCAGGGGAAGACTTGGAGGGTAAACTGGGGTTAATTTTTCTCGATTTCAGCCCTTTGTACAGTAGCACCTACCCATCCCCAACTTCCAGCCTGTAGGCAGGCAGCTGTGCGCAACAGCTAGTTGGAGCCAGGGTGGACAAAAAGGACCCTATCCTCCAGATACTGGGGATCTGTGCTCTGATGGCTGATTGCTGGTTCAGGTCACAGAGGTGCAGACAAATAGTCACCTCCCCCGTTGTTGCAAGCCCCTCCCCCTCCAGGCGAAGTGACCTCCAGAAGGTTTAAAGGACCAGTGCTCTTTTATTCCCACCTTCATTTTTCACTTTTTGCTGTCTCAGGGGCCAGACATTAAAATCTAGGACATTCAAAAACAACTGCATATACAGAGAAAATTAGAAAGTGACCCTGCATTCCCAGGAAAATTCTAAAAAAGGACTTGAGAAGACCTTAAGTTTATACCTTAGGTTGATCCTGGGCACAGAGACAGCCTATAACAATCAGAAAACAATACACAATAAACAACCTGAAACTAATGCAACATCATAAATCAATTATACTCCAATAAAAATTTAAAAAAAGCAATACACGATAAACAAAAACAATAACAAACCCCCACAAACCCTGGGGAAGGAGAGGAATCTGATTTCCAGAGTTCCCTCATTATTAAATTCACATGTCCAGTGTTCAACAACAACAACAAAAATCACAAGGCATACAAAGAAACAGAAAAGTATGACCCATTCAAAGGGAAAAAAAAATCGACAGAAACAGTCTTTGAAAAATACCTACTGGCAGAAATACTAGACAAAGGCTTTAAAACAACTGTCCTAAAGATGTTGGAAGAACTAAAGGAAAGGGACTTCCCTGGTGGTACAGTGGTTAAGAATCCACCTGCCAATGCAGGGGACACAGGTTTGAGCCCTGGTCCAGGAAGATCCCACATGCCGTGGAGCAGCTAAGCACATGAACCACAACTACTGAACCTCTGCTCTGGAGCCTGCGAACCACAACTACTGAGCCCATGTGCCGCAACTACTGAAGCCCATGTGCCTAGACCCTGTGCTCTGCCACAAGAGAAGCCACTGCAATGAGAAGCCCACGCACCACAACGAAGAGTAGGCCCCGCTCGCCACAACTAGAGAAAGCCCCCATGCAGCAACGAAGACCCAACGCAGCCAAAGATAAACTAAAAAAATAAATAAATTTATATAAAAAAAAGAAAAATCAGTGAATTGAAGATAGGATAATGTAAATTATCAAGTCTGAGAAAGAGAAAAAAAAAATTTGAAGAAAAGCAAATGGAGCCTAAAGGACTTGTAGGACAATATCCATCATACCAACCTATGCATCAAGGAGTCTCAGGAGAATAAAGAGAGAAAGGGGCAGAGAAAATATTTGGAGAAATAATGGTGGAAAACTTTCTAAATTTGATGAAATAAATGAACATAAACATTCAAGAAACAATGAACTCCAAGTAATGTGAACTCAGATCCATACCAAGACATATTATAATCAAATTTACAAAAGCCAAAAAGATGATCTTGAAAGCAGCAAGAGAGAAGCAAATTGTTACATACACGGGATCCTAAAAAAGATTATCAGCAAGTTTCTCATCAGAAACCTTGGAGTCCATAAGATGTTGGGCTGATATATTCAAAATGCTAAAAGGAAAAAAGCTGTTAACAAGAATCCTATATCTGGCAAAACTGTCCTTCAAAAGTGAGGGAGAAATTAAGACATTACCACATAAACAAAAACGGACAGAGTTTGTAACCAT
Source organism: Grampus griseus (assembly GCF_964374135.1). Classification (NCBI taxonomy): domain Eukaryota; kingdom Metazoa; phylum Chordata; class Mammalia; order Artiodactyla; family Delphinidae; genus Grampus; species Grampus griseus. Next base: position 96,148,590 of record NC_139003.1, on the reverse strand, counting down.
TAGATCTTCCCTGCAAGAAATGCTCAAAGGAGTGCTACAAGGACACTAAACAGTAACTCAAAGCCATATGGAGATATAAAAATCTCAGTAAAGGTACGTGGGCAATTATAAAAGCTATCTCACTGTAACAATGATTTATAACTACAATTTTTGTTTCCTACCTGATTTAAGAAACTAATTTAAAAAAAACTGTGAAAACTAGTATTACTGTACCTTGGTTTGTAACCCCAAATCTTACTTTCTATGTAATTTAAGAGCCAAATGCATTTGAAATAATTATTAGTTTATGTTTTTGGATGCATAATATATAAAGATGTAATTCTGTGACAACAGCTGAAAGAGGTGGAGACAGAGCTGTAAAGGCACAGAGTTTTATATGTTATTGAACTTAAGCTGGTATAAATAAAAGCTAGAGTGTTATAAGTTTAGGATGTTAAAGAGATAAACTTTAGAGCTGAAAGTATAAAACTCTTAGAATAAAACATAGGACAAAATTTTATGACATTGGATTTGGCAATGATTCCTTGGATATGACACCAAAAGCACATTTAGCGAAAGGAAAAATAGAGAAATTTGACTAAATGAAAATTAACTTTTTGCATCAAAAGTCACTGTCAACATAGTAAAAAGACAACCCACAGAATGGCAGAAAATATTTGCAAACCATATATCTGACAAAGGATTAATATCCAGATTATAGAGAGAACTCCTAAAACTCAACATCAAAAACCAAAACAAACAAGAAAAAAACCTAATTAAAAAATTGGCGAAGAACTTGAATAGACGTTTCTCCAAAGAAGATATATGAATGACGAATAAGCACATGAAAAGAGGCTCGACATCACTAGTCATTAGGGAAATGAAAATCAAAACTACAATGGGATACCACCTCACACCCATTAGGATGGCTACTATCAAAAAACTAGAAAAGCACAAGTGTTGGCAAGGAAATGGAGAAATTGGAACACTTGTGCACTGTTGGTGATACCATAAAATGGTATAGCTGCTGTGGAAAATAGTATGGCGGTTCCTCAAAAAATTAAAAATAGAACTGCCATACGGTCCCATAATTCCATACCTAGGTATATTCTCCAAAGAACTGAAGCAGAGTCTGGAAGGGATATTGTACACCCGTGTTCATAACAGCATTATTCACAATAGCCCAAAAATGGAAGCAAGTGTCCATTGACGGATGGATAAGCAAAATGTGGTGTATACATACAATGGAATATTATTCAGTCTTAAGAAAGAAGGAAATTTTGCAAGATGGATGAATCTTGAAGACATTATGTTAAATGAAACAAGCCAGTAACAAAAAGACAACTACTGTATGATTCTACTTATATGTGGTACTTAGAGTAGTCAGATTCATAGAGACAGAAAGAAGAATGGTAATTGCCAGAGCCTGGGAGGAGGGGAAGATGGGGAGTCAACATTTAATGGTACCGAAGTTCAGTTTTACCGGACGAAATGAGTTAGGAGGATGGTGATGGTAGCACAACAGTGATGGTAGCACAACAGTGTGAATGTCTTTAAGACCACTGAACTGTACAGTTAAAAATGGTTAAGAGGGCTTCCCTGGTGGCGCAGTGGTTGAGAGTCCGCCTGCCGATGCAGGGGACACGGGTTCGTGCCCCGGTCCGGGAAGATCCCACATGCCGCGGAGTGGCTGGGCCCGTGAGCCATGGCCGCTGAGCCTGCGCATCCGGAGCCTGTGCTCCGCAACGGAAGAGGCCACGACAGTGAGAGGCCCGCGTACCGCAAAAAAAAAAAAAAAAAAAAAAAAAAGGTTAAGAAGGTAAATTTTATGGTATGTGTATTTTATGAACACAAAAAAATGTATGCACAAAGAGCAGCAGTTTTCAGTGGTTCGGGTTTAGGGAGAGCAAAGGATGAACAGGGGATTTTTAGGCTGAGACACTATTCTGTATAATATAATAATTGTGGATACATGTCGTTATACACTTGTCAAATCCCATAGAATGCACACACCAAGAGTGAACTCTAAGGTGAACTATGGACTACAGTGAATAATAACATGTCAATATTGGCTCATTGATTGCAACAAATGTGCCACACAGTAATGCAAGAGAGTTGTAATAGATGAAACTGTTGAGGGGATGAAAGGGCATGAGGGAGCTATGTACCTTCTGTTCAGTTAAGAAAAAAAATTTTTTTTAGAAGGATATTTATTTATTTATTTATGTTTGGCTGCGTTGGTTCTTCGTTGCTGCGAGCAGGCTTTCTCGAGTTGCATTGAGTGGGGGCTACTCTTCGCTGTGGTGCTCGGGCTTCTCATTGCGGTGGCTTCTCTTGTTGCGGACCATGGGCTCTAGGTGCGTGGGCTTCAGTAGTTGTGGCACATGTGCTTAGTAGTTGTGGCTCGTGGGCTCTAGAGTGCAGGCTCAGTAGTTGTGGCACACAGGCTTAGTTGTTCCGCGGCATGTGGGAACTTCCCGGACCAGGTCTCGAACCCGTGTCCCCTGCGTTGACAGGTGGGTTCTTAACGACTGTGCCACCAGGGAAGTCCCCCCAAATTTTTAAAATTGAAATATAGTTGTTACAATGTTATGTTTGCTCAATTTTTCTATAAACATAAGACTGCTCAAAAATTAAATCTATTTTTTCTTAAAAGAAGCCTTCACATTGGCCAGAACAGGATCACGGGACCACTGCTGGCTGCAAAGGAGGCTGGGAGAGCAGGGAGCAGCATCTCTCACCTGGACTGTGGACACAGTCCTTCACCAAATAGAATTGGGGTCTGATGGCAAAGAAGATGAAGGGTCCACTAAGTGACCAGGTTCCAAATCTCAGCCTGTAGGCTGGTTACCCCTGTGAGCTGGAAATGACCATAAACTGTTCACATCACTGCTGGTCAGAGCAGTGCACACACAGTTAGCCAGGTGCCATGGCCCGGACCAGTGACTGGTGGAGCATCACCGTCTTACCCTGACCTCTCAGCCCAGACTGCAAACCCTCAGCACGCTCCTGGGAAGCAGAGAGGCAAGCCAGTGAGGCGTGCTGCGTCGGCCAGGCATCCCTGACCACAGGAGGCTCCTATGCTGGCAGCTGGCCCCTCCTCGCCACCTCCTGAGCTTAGCAACAGTGTTCAGCTCCAGTTCCCTCTCTGGGACTGCTGCGGCAGGTTCAATCCCGCTAGTAATAAAGGAGAATTGAAAACGAGACATCTTTTTACAGTTATTAAATTTGTAAAGTCTGACAACAGATCGAACACACAGTGAAGGTGAGGCTAGTGACTTGGCACTTTTGGTTATTGCTGGTGTCAGTGAAAAGAGTCGCAACCCTTGGGGAATCCATGTGTGTCCACCATCTGACCCCTTCACCCGACACCAATAAGCAAGAATCTGGTAATTAGTCAAGACATCCTAGATTAGATTAGCCCAAGGGGAGAGCTGATGAACTGTGTGTACTTAGGGCTGTAGACGTGGTACTCGTCAACACTCTCATCTCATCTCTAGAATCCTGGATTAAGGAAGATAAATACAAAATAGAGGAAATACAGTTCGGCACAAAGATATCAACCAAAAACTTCTTTATTGGAAGCAGCCGACCTTTGGCACTAGGAGAGCAGGCAATCCCTCACTCTGTGGGACACAGCCCAGTGACACACACAGTAGTCAGAGTCTGAAGGAAGTGTTGAGTCTGCGCTAAATGTCAGGAGATAAAGTGGGATACGGGAGTGTACAAAAACTGTGCTCACAACAGAAGTCTGTGCCCGGGGCGTGGCCTCGGAGACCCCACACATGCCCAGGGAGCCAGGTGGTGAGATTGCGGCTGAGAGTTTTCGTCTTTTACTCAGAGCTGGATACTGCTGCTTTCCCCCTGTGTGTGTTTCGGAGAAGATCCCAGAGGCCACACATCTGGTCTCCGTCTCTGTGGGCCTCCCCTAGGGACAAACTAGGTCAAGAGGGTGTGCCCGGGGGCTCCACAAGTGCCAGAGGGGCCTGGGGCTGAAGCTGCAGAGAATGTCCTCAACCAGCGACCAAAGAAGATGATGGACAAGCACACATCCTTGGGGCACGCTCCGCATCATCTTCCGGAGGTTCCCCGTGAGGCTGTGGGTACTCAAGCCGGAGCCCACTCTTTTTTTTTTTTTTTTTTTTGTGGGCCGCGCAGCACACAATGCGGGATCTTAGATCCCCGACCAGAGACGGAACCGGTGCCCCCTGCAGTGGAAGCATGGAGACCTAACCACTGGACCACCAGGGAAGTCCAAGGAACCTACTCTTCAATGCACTCTGGTTGCTTCCTTCCATCCCCTGGCTCATCCCCACTGTCTGCTGGTGCCCTCTGGGATCACCTTCCAAATCAACTCTGCACTGGAATCCCTGCCTCAGCGTCTGCTTCGGGGGATAGACATCTAGGAGAGAGGACAGAGCCTATCTGGGAGACGGAGCTGGATTCCCAGCATCTGCCTGCCATGGTGTATGGGGGTGGGGCCCGGGAGGTGCCGGATGGAGGTCACTGCACAGGGCAGCCCCTGGGCCGTTGGCTCTCCTCTCCACCGTGGCTGACTGGGGGCTTAGGGGTCCGCCGGCACCTGCCCTGGCATCCCCCCTTGGCGTCTGGTTCCCCCGCTCTTGGCTTCTGTCTTCCCCTGTATGTGTTGGGTGGCTCCCTCCAAGTCAGGCCAGGGTCTATGAAGCAAACACAAGACCAGGGAGACAGCAGTTTCCTTCCGGCAGCTGCCTGTGGCAGGTGGCCACATGAGAGATAGCCCCCCCCCCCGGGCTGACCTTATCTGCTCAGCCTTGGCATGGGGGCCAAGGTCTGACCCATTCTGGTGATAGGGAGAGCCCAAGGGAGGCCTCAGAGCTCCCTATCTGGAAGGAGCAGAAGGTGAATGAAGTGTAACCTGGGCCCAGGGGGGGCGGGGCTGCTTGCCTGGGGCTCCCAGCGACACTCAGCTCCTCCATGGTTGGTGGGGACAGACCCGGGCACGGGACATAAGGGAGGGGCCGGGGGCGGAGGAGCGAGGCTGTGTGTACCCTTCACACCTGGGGTCTCTGTGTACTGTCAGACCCCAGTGAGCTGGTGTTTGCCCCTCCACCCAGAGGAGACTACTGTCACTGTGTCACTCCACCCCTAACTGCCCCCTCTGTTATCGGGTTGTTAATATTAATTAACAACAGTTGCTAAGGATGACAGTGCAAGGGTGTGTCCCAGCCAGAGCTGGCCTGGACCCAAGAGGGTGCTGGGGAGACTGGGGGGTCTGAGGCTGGGGCTTGGGGGCGCGAAGAGAGGTTCAGAGGGCCGGTGCCCGGGCCCAGCCACGTCTTGCACTTGTCTCTGGGCCTGGGACCTCCTGCAGCAGAGGCCGCTTGGGGAGCTCACGGGAAGTCTCTGGCTCACTCAGTCCTCTGGCCTTAATCACTTTGGGAAGTGGATGAAGGGGACACCCCGGGAGGCTCAACTGAGAGGGTGCAGCCAAAGGTTGGAGGGAGAAGTGAGGTGGATCATTAACCAGCTGGGAGCCCTGGGAGGTGCAGGGCTCAGCCCCATTGGTCCCCAACTCAATCGGGTGACACTGTCCCGGGTGGGAAGCTGCCTCGTAGGCCGTCCCCAGTTTTAGTATATGTACGGCCGCAGTGAGCTCTGTGTGTTGCCAGGAGCCAGCCCTTGGCTGTCCCCAAGTCCTGGCCTCACTTACCCTCTGACCCCTTCCCAGTGCCAGGATGGTGGAGGTCGGCCTGAAGGGCTGGCTGCTCTGGGCTCTGCTCCTGAAGTCGGTGAGTCCCAGGCCCTATGTCCACCCCGGGCAGGGGGCTGCTTGGCAACAGTGAGAGAGGGCCTGGGGTCTGGGGAGGGGGCAGTTTCTAAACAGATGAGGGATCCCAGGCTCCCCAGAGGACGGGTGCAGGTCGAGGGCCCTGAGCTGCTCAAGTCTTCAGGTCGTGGGGTTAGATGGACACAAGCGTTGAGCAGGGGGTAGCTGGACTGGGTGTGACTGAGTGCCTCCCATTCCTGGTCCTCTGTGGGTGTCCTGGCCTAAGACGGTTGGTGGAAGGTTAAAGGAGGAGCCAGTCCCGGGGTGCTGACGGCATGGGTTCAGGGGGAGAATCACCTAATGAGGATTTAGCATCTAGGTTTGGGAGGAGGTCTTGCCTCGCAAGTTTCTTGCTCATTTGCACGCCTGGGAAGGTGGGTGAAGGCTTTCAGCCCCCAGCAGGTAAGGGCAGGGGAAGCTCTGCTCAGAATCTCCAAGAGGGGCCCTGGCTGCAGCTTGGGCACGGTGGCAGCCGCCAGCAATGGCAATGGTGCCCCAGGTGCACAGGGCCTGCATCCACACGGCCCCTTGGAGCAGCCCTCCGCCTGTCCAGGGGTCATCGTTTCTCAGCAGGACCACACAGTGGCTTCCAGGGGTCCCCTGGGTGACCCCGTTCTCACTACTGTCCCCTTACCCTCCGGAGTGACCTTGCTAAGGCAGATGTGCCAGGTCACCTCTCTCTCCAGTGACCCTGTCGCTCAGGGTGGAGGCCTGGCTGTTCCCATCCGCTCACCACCCTCAGACCCCACTGGGAGCCCCACGTGCTGCTTCGGCGCCCCACCTCCTCCAGCACTCCCCCAGGATCCCTGGCGTCCTGGACCTGCCTGGCGTCCACCCCTCACCTGCCCTGCTCTGCTTCCTTCTCCATGCCTGTCCTGGCTGCCCGCTGCCCCATCAGCTACCCGGAGGTGCTGGCCGGCGCTGGGGCTCGGGGTGATGCTGCCCTGTTCCACAGGCCCAGAGCGAGCTGTACACGCCCATACACCGGCCCGGATACTGCGCCTTCTACGACGAGTGCGGGAAGAACCCGGAGCTGTCTGGAAGCCTGGCTTCACTGACCAACGTGTCCTGCCTGGACAACACGCCTGCTCGCCACGTCACGGGTGACCACCTGACCCTCCTGCAGAGCATCTGTCCCCGCCTCTACACCGGCCCCAACACCACCTACGCCTGCTGCTCCCCGAAACAGCTGGTGGCCCTGGACGTGAGCCTGAGGGTCACCAAGGCCCTCCTCACCCGCTGCCCTGCCTGCTCTGACAACTTCGTGAGCCTGCATTGTCACAACACCTGCAGCTCCAACCAGAGCCTCTTCATCAACGTGACCCGAGTGGCCGGGCAGGGGGGCAGCCAGCCCCGGGCGGTGGTGGCCTATGAGGCCTACTACCAGCGCAGCTTCGCCGAGCGGACCTACGACTCCTGCAGCCGGGTGCGCATCCCTGCGGCCGCCACGTTGGTGGTGGGCTCCATGTGCGGTGTCTACGGCTCTGCCCTCTGCAATGCCCAGCGCTGGCTCAATTTCCAGGGGGACACAGGGAACGGCCTGGCACCCCTGGACATCACCTTTCACCTGTGGGAGCCTAGCCAGGCCGAGGGCAGCGTGATGCAACCTCTGAACGGTGAGGTCGTGCCCTGCAACCGGTCCCTGGGCTACGGCGCGTCGGCCTGCTCCTGCCAGGACTGCACTGCTTCCTGCCCCGTCATCGCCCGGCCCCCAGCCCTGGACCCCACCTTCTACCTGGGCCGCATGGTAGGGAGCCTGGCCCTCATCCTCATCCTCGGCTCTCTCTTCGTCTCGCTCACCGCCTTCCTCCTGTGGTCCCGCCTGGCCAAGCGGGGCCAACGCAAGACGCGCAGCCCCGAGGCGAGCATCGGCCTCGCCCACCGGCTCAGCCTCTCCACCCACACCGTCCTCAGCCAGTGCTTCCAGTGCTGGGGCACGTGGGTGGCCTCGTGGCCAGTGACCATCCTGGTGGTGTCCACTGTTGTGGTGGTGCCCATGGCAGGGGGCCTGGCTTTTCTAGAACTGACCACAGACCCCGTGGAGCTGTGGTCAGCCCCCAGCAGCCAAGCCCGAAGTGAGAAGGCATTCCACGACAAGCATTTTGGCCCCTTCTTCCGAACCAACCAGGTGATCTTGACGGCACCTGGCCGGCCCCGCTACAGGTATGACTCCCTGCTGCTGGGGCCCAAGAACTTCAGTGGGATCCTGTCCTCTGACCTGCTGCTGGAGGTGCTGGAGCTGCAGGAGAGGCTGCGGCGCCTGCAGGTGTGGTCGCCAGAGGAGCAGCGAAACGTCTCCCTGCAGGACACCTGCTACGCCCCCCTCAACCCGCACAACGCCAGTCTCTCCGACTGCAGCGTCAACAGCCTCCTGCAGTATTTCCAGAACAACCGCACGCGCTTGCTGCTCACGGCCAACCAGACGCTGTCGGGGCAGACCTCCCAGGTGGACTGGAAGGACCACTTTCTCTACTGCGCCAAGTGAGTGCTCGCGGGCGTGGCTGCCGGGGTCGGCGTGGGCCCCCTGGAGCCCAGGCCAGGTACACAGCCCAAACTGAGGGGCCCCGTGTGGCTCTGGGTCTCGGTCGCAGGGGCGGTGACGTGCCATTTCTCTCCGTGCTCCCTCTCGGACCCGCACGCCCTAAGCGGGGTGCGTGCTCACTGTAGCTGGTTTGCACCCGACCATCAGAGCCTCCACGCGGTCTTTCTGCAGCACTCCTGACATAGGGCCCATCCTTGCATGTTCTTGGTCTAAGGGTCGCAGAGCAATCCGAGGGCCCTGCTCATGGGTGTGCTTCGTTATTTTCCTTTCTGCTTTTGTGCTGGGCCTGGATGCACGCCAGCAGGGCCATGGGTAGCCCGTGAGGTGCCCCGGGCCAGGGCAGGGGCCGGGGCTGGTTTTAGGTCCTGCTCGCCTGGGCCGGGTACCCTTGTGCAGGCTGCAGCTACACCCCTTCACGCTGTTCGGGGTTTTGTCCCCGGCTGTGTCCACTTTGCCGTGGTGCAAACAGGAGGCCAGTGAAGGCGCTGGGCCTTGGGACCAAGAGCGAAGGTCTGAGAGCTACCAAGCCTGGAGGGGAGCAGGTAGGTGGGCAGGCAGCCGCTGAGGCTCTCTGGGGTTGGAATGGGCAGAGGTCCTCAAAAGCCTGGTCTCAGGGTCCCTTCACGCTCTGACAAAAGACCGAGGACTCCAGAGAGCTTGGGTTTGGATAGAGGTTATATCTGCTGACATTTACCACGTGAGAAAGTAGAACGGAGAAATGATGAAATATTTCTTAATTCTTTAAAAAATAATAATAGGCCCATTACATGCTGCCACAAATAACATATTTTTATGAAAAATAATGGTACTTTCTGTACCAAAAATATCCGGAGTGATAAGAGTAGCATTGTTCTGCATCTTTGCAAATCTCGTTAGGGTCTTGCTTAGCAGAAGATGCTGGATGGATCCTGGCATCTGGTTCTGCGTTTGGCCTGTTGGTTGAAGCTCAGCGAGAATGCTTGCCCACACACTCGTGTAGCCAGAGGAGGGAGGAGTGTTGTAATAGCCTTTCCAGAGAATTGTGGATTTGCTCTGATACGTCACCAAAGCTCAGCAAGTGATCTTTGTTTTTCTTTTTTGCGTTGGGTCTTAGTTGCAGCATGTGGGCTTCTCTCTAGTTGAGGCGCGTGGGCTTAGTTGTCCCTTGGCACGTGGGATCTTAGTTCTCTGACCAGGGATCAAGCCCGCGTCCCCTGCATTGGAAGGAGGATTCTTAACCACTGGACCACCAGGGAAGTCCCCAAGTGATCTTTTCTTAAATGTTAGCGGCAGTATGGAAACTAGAGCCATGTCCGTGAACTGTCTGTACTCCACAGACTCGAGATCGAAAAAGGGTAAAAATTGCAAACAGCATCTTAGTGTTATTATGGAAATAGTTTTGACCTTGCAGACCCCTGAAAGGGTCTCCAGGGCTCCCGAGGCCCCCATGCCACCCTGAGAACCTCTGGATTGGACAGGGGAGCCAGGGCTCCCACCCTTCAGGTGAGCCAAGTTTGGGCTGCTTCCCAGAGTCTGTGCTTCAGCCCCAGGGCTGGCCCTCAGAACAGGCAGGTCAGGGAGGACGCTCTGACCCCAGGTTTCCAGTCCTCGAGTTGGCTTTACTTTGGTTTTGGATGCTCACAACAATTCTTGGGTGGCCCGATTATCCCCATTTCAGAGACATGGAAACTGAGGCTCAGAGGGGTATGGTGAGCTGCTCAAGGTCACACAGCAACCAGCACTCCCAGCCAGCTGGTGACTGACGGACGCACTTGCTCACAATGAGCGCTTCGTCCACGCACGTGTGATGTGTTCGCAGAAAGGGCTCAGTGGAGGGCATGGAGACCTGCCCAAGGTTGCAGGGCTGGTACGCTGTCCAAGGAAGGAAGGAGTTCCCACCTCTGGGCCTGGAGGCTTCTGGGCTGGCGGAGGAGGAGGCTAAGGGCAGCGTGAGGCCTGCGTGGCTCTGTTGGTGGTTAGGACCCGGGGGGCTTGTGTGCCAGACTCCGGCCCCCACCCCAGGGGAGCGTGTGTGACGCTCACCCACCCGCCGCATCCGGGAGGACATGATGGCGGAGCCGGGAGGGTGAGGCTGGGATGAGGGGAGAGAGAGCTTGAGGCCCCGCTCAGGGAGCTCCAGTTCACTCTGGATTGGGCCCAGAAATGTTCTGACCACAGGGTCAGGCGATGGCGCTGCGGGTCCGGGGTGGGGCACCCGGGCCACGGAGATGGAAGTGGGATCAGGAAAGGTGCGTTCCTCTCCCTGCAGCGCCCCCCTCACCTACAAAGATGGCACGGCCCTGGCCCTGAGCTGCATGGCTGACTACGGGGCGCCCGTCTTCCCTTTCCTCGCCGTGGGGGGCTACAAAGGTAAGCTGGGTGGCCCCCAGAAGGACAGTGAGGGGACATACGGGGCAGGAGTCAAGGGCAGAAGGATGGGAGTGGCAAAGGGCTTCCTGCTGCCTGGGGGCGGCTGCAGACCCGCCCATCCTCTGTGCTTCCTCTGCCACCCCGTTCATTTTCTCCCAGCCCTGCCCAGGTTCTCTGGTTCTGTGCCTGGGCCCATAGACTTTGCCTTTGGCTGAAAGAGGGAAGTGGGGTGTAGTCATTCGACAATGACTTGGATGAGGAGGGGAGGGGGAGGGGGAGGGGAAACAGCGGTGCGGCTGGGGTCGGGGAGGAAAGCAGAGGTGCGCTTGGAGGGTAGCTGAGCATTTCTCCTTCCAGGGAAGGACTATTCTGAGGCGGAGGCCCTGATCATGACCTTCCCCCTCAACAATTACCCTCCTGGGGACCCCCGCCTGGCCCAGGCTAAGCTCTGGGAGGGGGCCTTCTTGGAGGAGATGCGAGCCTTCCAGCGTCGGACGGCTGGTGTGTTCCAGGTCACATTCATGGCGGAGGTAGGGTCCCCTGGCTTTGGGGAGGACAGTTCAAGTGGCTCTGGGTGGGGTCCTGTGTCCCCATCATGTCCTCGCCCCTCCTGAGTGACCTTTAGCTAGCGTCTGCCTGCCCAGGAGGATGGGGTGATGCGACAGCTGTTCTCGCAGCCTTGCCGGGGCTCACGGTGGCTCACGCACACAGTGCCCGCTGGCCGAGCCCTTGGGTCAGTGGGGCTGGTCGGGTGTGCGTCCACAGCGCTCCCTGGAGGATGAGATCAACAGCACAACAGCCGAGGACCTGCCCATCTTCGCTGTCAGCTACCTCGTCATCTTCTTGTACATCTCCCTGGCCCTGGGCAGCTACTCCAGCTGGCGCCGAGTACTGGTGAGAAGCGAGGGGAGCAGCGAGGGTGGGGATGGCCCATCGGGGTGCTTAGAACCTTTCCAACCTGCTTTCCAGAGCACTTCAAAACAGCAGAGTGGACACACCCAGAGTGGCTCCCCCAAAGGGTGGAGCTTCTTGAGGTGTTCTGTTTCAAAAGTTTTCATTCTGCTCCCTGACAATACCCCACCCCCAACTTGTGCAAATGTAAAGCTAATATTTACATTGTCTTACAATGCATGCTTGAGGAAGAAGTGGCGGGCTCACAGGGCCTGCCCTTGGGAGGATGGCTCTGCGGAGCAGCCAAAACACAGAAGCATGGAGCAAGCCTGCCCTCTGCCCTCCTCTAACTCGGGTTGGGGGCACATCGGGCAGCCCCGCAGCCAGGAGGCTGAGCCTGATCCCATTGCAGGTGGACTCCAAGGCCACGCTGGGCCTGGGCGGGGTGGCTGTGGTGCTGGGAGCAGTCATGGCTTCCATGGGCTTCTTATCCTACCTGGGTGTCCCCTCCTCACTGGTGATCCTGCAAGTGGTACCATTCCTGGTGCTCGCCGTGGGGGCCGACAACATCTTCATCTTCGTTCTCGAGTACCAGGTAAGGGGGCAGGAGTTCTGCATACCCCCAGCTGCCCCTACATGCCCAGGTGCAGCCCTGTGTGGGTTTGCTGGGCTTCTTACGGCCTCTTCCTAAGCGCTGATGTCCATGTGTACGATTCCTGTAGAAAACAGTGCTTTACGTTTATTTATCTTTCACATAAATGTACTCATACCATTTGTGTCACCTGAACTTGCTCTCTGTCAGCCCCACATACTGTCTGGTAAGAGTGTCACACAGCACGTATGTTATTGAGCCCAAGCTCATACTGCTCGCTGCATGACAAGCCAATAAATCGAGAGACGAGATGTTGAGGCAAGGAATAGTGACTTTATTCGGACAGCCAGCAGACTGAGAAGGTGGTGGACTAGTGTCCCAAAGAACCATCTTACCCGAGTTAGAATTTAGGCTTCTTTTATACTAAAAGGGGAGGGGGTGTGGCTTGTTGTTACAAACTTTTTGGTGCCAGGAATCCTTTGTTCTTGCAGCTGTCCATGTAGGTCTGGTCACAATGTTCCTATAAACCTCCAACAAGACACATGTTAGACTCTGCTCTGCAACTTTTTTTATCTCTGTGTGAATGGAAAAGTGTTCTACCTTTAAAGGTCAGAGCCTTGAGAATGGGCCATCATGTATATTTCAGGCCATAGGCAACATTCTTGAACAAAAGATTCAGAGCCAGCATGACTAAGCACAGGCAACACAGCACAAAGGTTAGAGATCCAATATGGAGTCAGGTTTGTTCTTCTCTGTCCCACACACAGCCACCTGTGTCTTTGTGCTACTAGGTAGCATTCCATGGAAGGACAAGTCAGGGTCCGTTTAGCCTCTCCTGTTAGTGAACATTCAGGGTTCCACGATGGGTCAGAGCAAGGATGATCCCTAGACGTGCCATGCATTTCTCTGGGCCAGACCCTGAGAAGTGGAAGATGTGGCCGAGCACAGTGTTGGCAGGGTCTGCTCGCACTGGGGAGGGTGGGGCCATTTCCTCAGGCCTGGCTGGGTCTCCAGGCGATGGCCGTGCCCGGGGGAGCGGGTGGCACGCGCCAGCTCCCTGCTGGCCTGCGAGGGACAGAGCCCTTGGCTGGATCTTGACCGTGTCCCTGCCATCCCCACACAGAGACTGCCACGGAGGCCTGGGGAGGGACGGGAGGCCCACATCGGCCGAGCCCTGGGCAGAGTGGCCCCCAGCATGCTGCTCTGCAGCCTCTCCGAGGCCATCTGCTTCTTCCTAGGTGAGCCGGGGCAGCCCGTCCCCACCAGGTACGGGGAGTTCTTGGAGGCTGGCAGCCTCCTTTCCCTTTGTACCGTCTGAGCGGGTGCCGGGCCCTGAGATTCAACCCTGGTCCCCTCCCCCACCAGGAGCTCTGACCCCCATGCCAGCTGTGCGGACCTTTGCCCTGACCTCCGGCTTTGCGTTGCTTCTCGACTTCCTGCTGCAGATGTCAGCCTTCGTGGCCCTGCTCTCCCTTGACAGCAGAAGGCAGGAGGTAGGGGAGGTGGAGAGAGCCAGGGACCCCCATCTTGGCTGGGGCTGGGGTGGCTTTACTGTGTAGAAGTAAAGCCTCAGAGTGTGGCATTGAGCGCGGCAACAGAGCGCTGGACTATTTGGGCCACATAGTCCCCAACGTCCCAAAGCAACCTCGTTTTGGTAATTTGGGGGAATATGATCAAACCTCCTAAAGTACAAGAGGTCATGACATAAAATATAAATGAGACTGACAGGGAGGGAGTTCCTGTTTCCGTGATGGTGCAAAATTCAAAGGTGTTTTATCAAGGTAGAAAATAGAGATAAAGGCAACGCACAGTGGCATGTCCCCACTGGGTGGTGCTGGCACGGGCCACCTGTGGAAGGTGGCTCTCCCACCTCATGGGAGGGAGGTGGTCCCTGGGGTCTGTTTTGGGGCCACCTTGAGCGCCTGCCTCCTTCCAGGCCTCCCGGCTGGACGTCTGCTGCTGCAAGAGCGCCCAGGAGCTGCCCCCGCCTAGCCAGGACGAGGGGCTACTGCTCCGATGCTTCCGCAAGTTCTACGTCCCGTTCCTGCTGCACCGGTTCACCCGTGTGGTCGTGGTGAGTGGGGACAGAGGGGAAGCTGGGGGGGCCTCGCACCACCCGGGGACAGGGGTCTGCTCAGCCTGGACCCTCGCCTCGCCCGTCATCTTTGGAGGGGTGTCGAGCTTGCCCAGGTCCAGGTGCTGAAGCAAGAGGGAGGCTGAGATTCAAGCCTGCCCAACTCCAGAATGTTCCCCACGAGACCCCGCCCAGACCCAGCCTGGGGAGCTGCTGGGCAGGAGGCCTTCACACAGCGCTTCCCCCCGCAGCTGCTGCTCTTCCTGGCCATGTTTGGAGCAAGTCTCTATTTCATGTGCTACGTCAAAGTGGGGCTGGACCAGGAGCTGGCCCTGCCCAAGGTGAGCGGGCCCTGGGGCCACCCATGGGTGCCCTCCCTCCCCTGCCCTCGGCCCCCAGGGACGTGGGGAGGGTCAGCAGCACACAACTGGTGGGGCGGCATGGAGCAGGGGCGTGGTAGGAGTGTGGGACCGCTCGTCACGTGGAGCTGGGAAGAGAAGCCACGTCATGGATGGAAAACGCAGGAGCTCAGCGCCAGCCCCAGGCCCCGAGAGAGAGACGACCAGGCACCCGAGGGGCTGGCCATGGGAGCCGCTCGAGATGATTGTCAGGGCAGGCTCGCTGAGCACCTGCCTTCTGCTGGGCACGCCACATCCTCAGACCTGGGCTCTGCAGCAGCCCATGTCACTGTACCGTCCTCTGAAAGACAGTGAGGGTCGGGGGCTTCTTCCTAGGTGAGCCGGGGCAGCCCCTCCCCACCAGGTACTAGGAGTTCTTGGAGGCTGGCAGCAGAGTGGAAGGAAAGACCTCTGTGGCTTGAGGGTCCTGGGCAGAGGAGAGATCAAGGGGCATCTGAGCATGAGTGGGATTTGCAGAGGAAGGCAGCAAGGGTGACGGCACGGACCCGTGGGAGGCTGGGGCTCACCCAGGTGCATTTCCTGGGTGTGGGAGTGACTGGGTGTGGGGAGGAGTGGCGGTAGAGCCCGAGAGCGGGAGGCCGGGGCTCGGGGGTGGGGAAGGGTGCTGACTGCCAGGCTGGGGCCAGCAAGCACACATCGGAGAGGCTCGTCTGGACGTGCAACCAGAGGTGGTGTGGGCTGGTGGCTGGGGGAGAGCAAGTCTGCGTGCCTGCGCTCCAGGGGAGGCAGAGCGTCATGAGGGCTCGGACACCCAGGGCCACCCTGGGCAGGGTGATGGGAGTCCAGTTGCTGGCAGGAGCCCTGGGATGAGTAGTCTGGGTAGCCATCTGCAGGTGGTGCTGGCCTTGGAAGCAAGATGAGGTGGGAGGAGAGCTGACAGCCAGGACGGCACCTTCGAGCCACCATAGGGAGGAAGAGGAGGCAGCAAAGCCAGCAAGGGTGCAGAATGACCCTGCCACCCATGGTGGCCCTGGGGGCTGCTCACAGGGCCGAAGAGAAGAGGGTCCCCAGTGCCCCCAGGACGGGCATCAGGGACCTGGTGGGCAGAGCCGATGAGCGAGAAGGAAGGTGGTGATGGGCTGCCAGACCCAGCTGAGGTTTTGTTTATGCCCTTTGTTTATTTTTCTTTGGGGGAGATTTGTTTGTTTTTTATGAGGTTATAAAACTTATTTCTCTCCATTTTTTTCTTCTGGTAAAATATACGTAACATGAAATTTGCCATTTTAACCATTTTAAAGTGGCGTTAAGTACGTTCACATTGTTATGCAACATTCACCACCATCCATCTCCACGGCCCTTTCAGCCTGCAAAACTGAACCTCTGTCCCTATTAAACACTGACTCCCCATCCCCTCCCCCCAGCCGCTGGCACCCACCATCCTACCCTCTGTCTCTGAAGTTGACTAATCTAGGCACCTCATGTAAGTGGAATCATACGCTATTTGTCCTTTTGTGATGGGCTTCGTTCACTTAGCATAATGTCCTCAAGGTTCAGCTATGTTGTAACACGTGTTAGAATTTCCTTCCTTTTTAAGGCTGGAGAATATTCATATGTATACGAATGCATATACCTCACAGTTTCCTTAAGCATTTTTCTGTTGATGGATATGGGTTGCTTCCACGTTTTAGCTATTGTGAAATAATGCTGCTATGAACACGGGTTTACAAGTATCCCTTTGAGACCCTGCTGTCAATTATTTTGGGTGTATACCCAGAAATGGAATTGCTAAATCGTATGGCAATTCTAGTTTTTAGTTTTCTGAGGAAGCTCCATACCGTTTGCCATAGCAGCAGCTGTACCATTTTACATTCCTACCAACAACGCACAGGGTTCCAATTTCTCCACATCCTCACCGACACTTGTTTTCTGGGTTTTTTTGGTTTGTTTGTTTGTTTCCTTTTTGATAATAGCCATCCTAATGGGTGTGAGGTGATATCTCATTGTGGCTTTGATTCGCATTTCCCTAACAATTAGTGATGTTAAGCATGTACTTACTGTCCATTTGTATAGCTTCTTTGGAGAAATGTCTAGTTTTGAATTGGATTGGATTTTGTTGTTGAGTTCTAAGAGTTCTCTAGGTATCTTGGATAATCAATCCCTTATCAGATATGTGATTTGTGAATATTTCCTTCATTTCTGTTGGTTGCTTTTTTACTCTATTGGTAGTGTACTTTGAGGCACCAAAGATTTTAATTTTCATAAAGTCTAATTTGTCTATTTTTCTGTCCGTTAACTGTGCCTTTAGTGTCATATTCAAGAATAAATCTTTGCCAGGAGTTCCCTAATGGTCTAGTGGTTAGGACTCTGGGCTTTTGCTGCCAGGGCCCGGGTTCAGTCCCTGGCTGGGGAACTGAGATCCCGCAAGCCTTGTGGCATGGCCAAAAACAACAACAACAACAACAACAAACCAATAAATCATTGCCAAATCCAATGTACTGAAGTTTTCCCCCTGTTTTATTCCGAGTTTTGTAGTTTTACCTCGTAAATTTAGATCCATTTTGGGTTGATTTATATATATATTTATGTATATTTTTGAAGGTCCAACTTCATTCTTTTGCATGTAGATATCCAGTTTCCCCAGCACCATTTGTTGGTGGGAATGGTCTTGGCTCCCTTGTCAAAAATCATTTGACCATATATGTGAGGGTTTAATTCTAGGCTTTCTGTTCTATTCCATTGGTCTATGTGTCTGTCTTTGTGCCAGTACCACACTGTTTTTTTTGTTTTTTTTGTTTTTTTGCGGTACACGGGCCTCTCACTGTTGTGGCCTCTCCCGTTGTGGAGCACAGGCTCTGGACGCGCAGGCTCAGCGGCCATGGCTCACGGGCCTAGCCGCTCCGCGGCATGTGGGATCTTCCCGGACCGGGGCACGAACCCGTGTCTGCTGCATCGGCAGGCAGACTCTCAACCACTGTGCCACCAGGGAAGCCCCAAAATTTCACTTTTTTTTTTTTTTTTTTGCAGTCACACTGTTTTGATTATTGTATCTTTGTGGTAAATTTTGAAATCAGGAAATATGAGTCATTCAACTTTGTTCTTCTTTGCCAAGATTATTTAATATTTGGGGTCCCTTGAGATTCCAGTATGAATTTTAGGATGGAGTTTTGTATTTATGCCAAAAAATCATTGGGATTTTGAGAGGGATTTCATTGAATCTATAGGTTGCTTTGGGTACTATTGACATCTTAACAATATTAAATATTCCAGCTCATGAATATTGGATGTCTTTCAATTTCTGTCTTCTTTAATTTCTTTCAGCAATGTTTTTTAGTTTTCAGTGTATAAGTCTTTCACCTCCTCGGTGAAGTTAATTCCTAAGTATTTTATGGTGCTATAGTAAATGGAATTGTTTTCTTAATTTCCTTTTTGGATTACTCATTGCTCACGTATAGAAATACAACTGATTTTTGTGTGTTAATTTTGTAACCTACAATTCTGCTGAATTTATTAGTTCTAACGGGTTTTATCTGGTGGATCTTTAAAGTTTTATATATGTATATAAGATCATGTATTTTATGAACAGAGATAATTTTACTTGCTTTCCAGTTTAGATGCCTTTAATTTCTTTTCCTTGCCTAACTGCTCTGACTACAACTTCCAGTATTATGTTGAATAGAAGTGGTGAAAGCAGGCATCCTTATCTTGTTCTCAATCTTAGAGGAAATTCTTTCAGTTTTTCACCACTGAGTATGATATTAGCTGTGGGATTTTCATATCTATGGCTTTTATCATGTTGAGGAACTCTGCTGTACTCCTGCTTTTCTGAGTTTTTTTTTTTCATAAAAGGATGTGGAATTCTTTTTTTTTTGTCCACGCTGCACGGCTTGCAGGATATTAGTTCCTCAACCAGGGGTCGAACCCGGGCCACAGCAGTGAAAGGGCTGAGTCCTAACCACTGGACTGCCAGGGAATTCCTAGGGTGTGGAATTTTGTCAAAAGTTTTTCTGCATCAGTTGAGATGATCATGTGATTTTCTCTTCATTCTCTTAATGTGGTGTATTACATTGACTGATTTTCATGTGTTGAACCACTCTTGAATTCTGAGATAAATCCCATTTGGTCACAGTGTATAACCCTTTTAAAATATTGTTGAACTCAATTTGCTAGTATTTTGTTGAGGATTTTTTTTCATCAATATTCATAAGGGATATTTGTCTGTAGTCTTTCTTTTCATGTAGTGTCTTTGTCTGGCTTTGGTATTAGGGCAATGCTGGCCTTATAGAATGAGCTAAAGGTGTTTCCTCCTCTTCAATTATTTGGAAGAGTTTGAGGAGTATTGGTGTTAATTCTTCTTAAAATGTTTGGTAGAATTCACCAGTGAAGTCATCAGGTACAGGGCTTTTCTATGTTGAGTTGATTTTTGAAAATGGATTCAAACTCCTTACTAGTTATGGGTCTATTCAGATTTTCTATTTCTTCTTTTCACAGTGTTGGTAGGCTCTGTGTTTCTCGGAATTTGTCCATTTCATCTAGGTTATCCAATTTGTTTGCATACAATTGGTCATAGTACTTACTTACAATTCCTTTTATTTCTGTAGAATCAGTAGTTGTGTCCCCACTTTCAATTCAGATTTAGTAATTTGAGTCTTTTCTTTTTTTCTTAGTCGACGTAAGTAAATCTTTGTTGCTTTTGTTAAACTTTTTGAAGAACCAATTCTTGGTTTCATTGATTGTCTATATTGTTTTCCTGTTCTCTATTTTATTTATCTCTGCTCCAATCTTTATTATTTCTTTTGTCTTGGCAGCTTTGTGTTTAGTCATTTTTTTTTCTGTTTCTATAAGTTGTATAGTTAGGATGATGACTTGAGATCTTTCTTCTTTTTTACTGTGAGCATTTATAGCTATAAATTTCCTCCTTAGCACTACTTTCACTGCATCCCATAAGTGTTGGCATGTTATGTTTTCATTTTCATTCATCTGTAAATTTCTAATTTCCTTTCTGATTTGTTCTTTGACCCACTGGTTGTTTAAGAGTGTGATGTATAATTTCTACAAGTTTGTGAATTTTTCAGTTTTCCTTCTGTTGTTGATTTCTAACTTCATGTAGTCGTGGTCTGAGAATATACATAATATGATAACTATCTTTTTAAATGTTGAGATCTAATATGTGGCCAAACACATGGTTTATCCTGGAGAATGTTCCATGTGTATTTGAGAGGAATATGTATTTTGTTGTTGTTGGGGAGAGTTTCTGCATATGTCTGTTAGATTTAGTTGGTTTATTGTGTTGTTCGAGCCCTCTATTTCCTTAATTGTCTTCTGTCTGTGTGTCCTACCATTATTGACACTGGAGTATTGAACTCTCCTACTATTATTGTAGAACTTTCTATTTCTCCCTTCATTTCTATCAAGTTTTGCTTCATAGATTTTGATGGTCATTCATTAGGTGTATAACTGTTTATACACACTTACTCTTGCTTTGTTGAATCTTTTATTAATATATAATGTTCTTTTTTGTCTTTCGTAACCTTTTTATTTAAAGTCTATTTTACGTGGTAGTAGGATAGCCACCTCTCCTTTGGCTACTATTTGCATGGAATATCTTTTTTCTATACTTTCACTTTCAACCTGTGGGCAACTTTGGATATCAAGTGAGTCTCTTATAGACATCATGTAGTCGGATCATGTTTTCCTTATCCATTCTGTTAACCTCTGACTTCTTTCTGGAGAGAGTCGTCTATTTACATGTAAAGTAAGTACTGATAAGGAAAGACTTACTTATGTCATTGAGCTATTTGTTTTCTATATACCTTATAGCTTTTTTGTCTCTCATTTCCTGCATTACTATCTTCTTTTTGTTTAGTTGATAGTGAAATGCTTAAATTCCTTTCCCATTTCCTTTTGTGTATATTCCATGGCTATTTTCTTTGTGGTTACCAGGGAGATTACATTAAATATCCTAAAATTTGTTGAATGTATCCTAGTTTAACATGAATTACATAGAAAAAATCTGTTCCTATACAGTTCCTTTCCATTTCCTTTTAGTCATTGCTATCACAAAATTACATCTTTATGTACTGTGTATCCAAAAATGCAGACTAATCATTTTTTATATATTAGTCTCTTAAGTTATGTAGAAATAAAAAAATGGAGTTACAAACCAAAGTTACAATAAAACTAGCTTTTATAATTTTCGATGTATTTACCTTTACCAGTGATCCTCATTTCTTTATATGGCTTTGAGTTATACCCTAGCATCCTTTCATTTCAACTTGAAAGACTCCTTTTAGTGCTTCTTGCAGGACAGGTCTTGTGGCAACAAACTCCTTCTGCACTTGTTTATCTGGTAATGTCTTAATCTTCCCCTCATTTCTGAAGTACGGTTTTGCCAGAAGTAGGATTCTTGGTTGACAGTTTTTTCCCCTTAAGTACTTTGAGTATACAAACCCACCACCTTCTGGCCTTCAAGTTTTCTAATAAGAACTGTGCTTATAATCTTATTTGGGATCCTTTGTATATGATAAGCTTCTTCTCTTTTGTTGCTTTCAAAATTCACTTTTTGTCTTTATCTTTCAACAGCTGAATTGTAATGTGCCTTGGTGTGGGTCTCTTTGAGTTTATCCTACTTGGAGTTTGTTAAGCTTCTTGGATGTTTATATTCATATCTTTCATCAGATTTATGAAATTTTGGCTGTTATTTCTTCAAATAATCTTTCTTCCTCTTTCTTTCTCTCTCTTCTCTTTCTGGGATTCCCATGATGCGTATGTTGGTCTGCTTGATGATGTCCCACAGTTTCATTTTTCTTTATTCTTTTTTCTTTCTCTTCTTCACTTGGTAATTTCAATTGTCCTATCTTCATGTTTGGTAATTCTTCTTCTGACTGCTCAAATATGCTTTTGAATCCCTATAGTGAATTGTTTATTTAATTATTGTACTTTTCAGCCCCAGAATTTCTTTTTGGTTCTCTTTTATGTTTTCTCTTTATTGATCATTCCATTTTGTTCATACATCGTTTTCTTGACTTTGTCCATATGTTATTTTAGCTCTTTGAGCATCTCTAAGATCGTTGTTTTAAAGTCTCTGTCTAATAAATCCATTGTCTGGTCTTTCTTAGGGATGGTGTCTGTTGATTAATTTTTGTTCCTAGGTATGGGCCATATCTCTCTGAGTCTTTGTATGTTTTATGATTTTCGTTGTTGTTGTTGAAAAATGGACATTTGAGAGTCCACAGTAACTCTAGAGATCAGATTCTCTTCCTTCCCCAGGGTTTGCTTATTTATTTATTTATTTTTATAAATTTATTTATTTGTTTTTATTTTTGGCTGTGTTGGGTCTTTGTTGCTGTGCGTGGGCTTTCTCTAGTTGCAGTGAGCGGGGGCTACTCTTCATTGCGGTGCGCGGGCTTCTTACTGTCATGGCTTCTCTTGTTGCAGAACACGGGCTCTAGGTGCATGGGCTTCAGTAGTTGTGGCACGCGGGCTCTAGAGTGCAGGCTCAGTAGTTGTGGCACATGGGCTTAGTTGCTCTGCAGCATGTGGGATCCTCCTGGGCCAGGGTCAAACCCATATCCCCTGCATTGGCAGGCGGATTCTCCACCACTGCGCCATCAGGGAAGCCCTATTTATTTATTTTTAAAAACTTAATTGTTACTGATGTCTCTGTCATGGAGATCAGCCTGAGATGTAAAGTTAAAGTCTTTCCAGATCTTTTCTGAGCCTTCACCTTTCCCTGGGCATGAGCAGTGACTGTTTAAATTCCCCTGTATTTGTGGTTGATTTTGAGTGTCATGTTTCTTGAACGTCTGGCTCTCAAAAGGAGAAAAAGGGAGATATGAAGGGGAAAAACAATAAATCAAGCACTTGCTCTCTAAATATCTTGGAAGTAACTTCAGCTTGAGGTGAAGGTTTTAATGGTGCCTGACTCTGTGTCTGCTCTACGGATATCAGAAGCAGCAATGAGTAATCAGAACACATATCCTTGATATTTAAGAGATGGGCCTTATAGCCTACCCTGGATCCTGCAAGCTGTGTGCAAACTGTTCCTGGAATGTGTGCATGGCTGCCTGCTTCAGGCTGGGAGGATAAAGGATGAGTAGCCAGTACCATGCTAAGAACCATCCAAGCCTTTCTCTGGAAGCTTCAAGCCCTCAATCGACCCCAGAATTCCAGAATAGTTACATCAGACAGATTCTGCCAGTGCAGTTGGAGTCTAGGTGGGGAGGTGGAATCCTGGTTCTTCCTATTCCAACATCATCCCTGATGTCACTTTGAGGTTTTACGTTATAGGAGAAGGGAACAGGCCATGCAGATGCCTGGCACATGGCCTTGAGGGTGTGCACATGGGTGTTTACATGTGCGTGTCTGTGCAGTCTGTGGTCACTTGTTAGACCTGTGGCTGTACCAAACCGGAGATGATAAGAAGGGGTAAAATTATGTGTATATGTTTGTGTGTGTGTCAGAGTGTGTTCATGCAGGCTGGCATGTGATGCTCTGTGCATGTACCTCCATGAGTGTGTTCTGTGCGTGTACCTGTAATTATACCTGGATGTGTGTGCCTTGGAGTGTGTACCTCCATGGGCACACCTCTGACCATGTACATCTGTAATGGAACCGTATGTGTGACTCTGTGAGCACGTATCTCTGTACCCCTGTGAGCATGCACCTCTGTGTGTGTACCTCTTGAGCATTTGCTGGAGTGAGGCTCTTGGGGTGTGTCTGGCCCTGGCCTCACTGACTGTCCTCTGTTCCAGGACTCGTACCTGCTTGACTATTTCCTCTTTCTGAACCGCTACTTTGAGGTGGGGGTCCCAGTCTACTTTGTAACCACTGGGGGCTACAACTTCTCCAGTGAGGCAGGTTTGAATGCC
Organism: Grampus griseus; assembly: GCF_964374135.1. NCBI lineage: Eukaryota > Metazoa > Chordata > Mammalia > Artiodactyla > Delphinidae > Grampus > Grampus griseus. The sequence goes on along the minus strand of NC_139003.1, from coordinate 96,125,128 downwards.
ATCTGCTCCAGCGCAGGCTGCAACAACTTCTCCTTAACCCAGAAGATCCAGTACGCCGCCGAGTTCCCTGATGAGTGAGTGCCCCAGCCCACCCCTGTCTGTCCCCCTACCCTGCTCTGCTGCCCACCTGCTGCCATGTGCCTGGGGAGGCCCAGAGTGAAGGTTGGACCGTAGGAAGGACCCGCCGCAGCCTGCCTGTGTGGTCCTGTCCCCTGAGCTCCTGTCCCCAACCCTCAGGTCTTACCTGGCCATCCCTGCCTCCTCCTGGGTGGACGACTTCATTGACTGGCTGTCCTCACCTTCCTGCTGCCGCCTTTATGTCTTTGGCCCCAATAAAGATGAGTTCTGCCCCTCGACTGTCAGTGAGTATGGGGCCTCTGGGGGCTCAGGGCCCACTACATCTTGGGGAAACTGAGGCTAGAAAACGGAGAGGACCGGTGGAGGATCTCTTAGCCCCTCCCGCTCTTCGGCAGGGTCAGTCGGGGCGGGGGGGTCCCGTCTTGGTGCACAGGTGTGGGGGACTGCACCCGTATGTGTGGACGCCCAGCTGGCCCACCAGGCAATCACCCCCTCATGCCCCTGCTGAGTTGTGCCCACACCCGCTGGGCAGGCTGCTGCTCACATGCCGAGGGAGTCGAGTGAGAGCTGGGGTCGGCACGTGGCCCTACCCTGGAGCAGCTGCGCTTGTAGGCGGGGCGGGGAGGCCCCGTGGTGGCTGCTTCTCTGTCCCAAACTTCTCTTCCTCACTTGCTCATAGGTACCAGCTGTTTCCATAACTGAGAGGGGAACTCCTCCCATAGTTAGAGACAAATGCAAATATCTCCAGAAGTACCCATGCCTGTTGCGGCAGTGGCAGTGCGTGGGGATCATGATGGGAAAGGACCACAAGGTGGGCAGTGGGGGCGATGACTGGTCTTGTGGGTGCCGCCACCTGGAGCCTCTGCTCTCTCTGCAGACTCCCTGGCCTGCTTGAAGAACTGCATGAGACACACAGCAGGGTCTGTCCGGCCATCAGTGGAGCAGTTCCACAAGTATCTTCCCTGGTTCCTGAAAGATGAGCCCAACATCAAATGTCCCAAAGGGTAGGCTGGGGTGGCGGGTCCACCAGGGAGGACAGCTGTGTGGGCGCCCAAGGCAGGGGCACAGAGGGGCAGGAGGCAGTGTGGGTTCTCTGGGAGTGGCCATAGGCCAGGCACACGGAGGGGGCCCGATCCTTGGCTAACCTGCTCTGGTCTTCTCCCTGCAGCGGCCTGGCAGCGTACAGCACCTCCGTGAATTTGGGCCCAGATGGGCAGGTCTTAGGTAAGCACGGCCTCGACTGGAGGGGAAGACCAGAGTCAGCTGCTCCAGGGGCCCCACGAGTCCCAGGGAACAGCTCCATCTCGAACCTTCTCTCCTTCCTCCTTATGGGGGACTTCTAACTGCCCTGGCCCTATCTTCAGAGGTCACGTTGCCCAGCTCCACATCCTCAGACTTTACCCCATTTCTGCCCTGCTTCCTTCTCCCCACCCCCAAATCCAAGGTCAGTGTGACGTTCATGGACTTTTCAGTGGCTGATGCCACACCCGGGAGCCACCCACATCCTCTTCTCTCAGGCACAAGTCACACCCAGATGTGGGCAGTGGGCAGCTGGTTAAATGAATGACTATTGACTTACCCAGTGGGTGCCCTGATGCACAGCTCTGTTAAGTCAGCTGTTTCCATTTTTCTGACTCCCTTTCTGGTCCTTTCCTATAGGAATATGTACATTGGAAAAGTAATTAAATGAATTTTAAAAATCCAATGCATGTTTTGAAACCATACAGAGCAGCGTTTGGGTTCATCTGGGAGATCCCTTCTTTTTTTTTTCTTTTCTTAATTTAATTTTATTTTTGGCTGCGTTGGGTCTTCGTTGCTGCGCACGGGCTTTCTCTAGTTGTGGTGAGAGGGGGGTACTCTTCCTTGCGGTGCTTGGGCTTCTCGTTGCAGTGGCTTCTTTTGTTGTGGAGCACAGGCTCTAGGCACGTGGGCTTCAGTAGCTGTGGTGCATGGACTCAGTAGTTGTGGCTCATAGGCTCTAGAGTGCAGGCTCAGTAGTTGTGGCACACGGGCTTAGCTGCTCTGCGGCATGTGGGATCTTCCTGGACCAGGGCTGTAACCCATGTCCTCTGCATTGGCAGACGGATTCTTAACCACTGCGCCACCAGGAAGTCCTGGGAGATCTCTGCAAGCTCTGTCCTTCAGAGGCAGGGCTGGGACTTGAGTCTTGCACGGCAGTAGGACCAGCTGCAGAGTTTGCAGGACTGGGGCCAAACCAACATGCTGGGCCCTTTGCTCAAAATGTATTAAGAATTCCCAAATGGTGGCGGCAGAGCCCTGAACCCAGCCGGGCGCTATCCCTTGGGGGTTCTGAGGGCACCTGGCACAGGCTCTGACCTTTGCAGCCTCGCGGTTCATGGCCTACCACAAGCCGCTGAAGAACTCTCAGGATTACACGGAGGCTCTGCGGGCAGCTCGGGCGCTGGCAGCCAACATCACCGCCGACCTGCGGAAGGTGCCGGGCACCGACCCAGACTTCGAGGTCTTCCCTTACACGTGAGTCCCTGGGCACTGGGATGCAGGGAGGTGGGCCCGGGTGAGGGTGCTGGGCTGGTGAGGGCGGCTGCTGGGTGGGGATGGGCTGCAGCAGGGAGGCTCGGGCTGCACCTGGGCCCGGGCCCCCCGACACCCTCCCCTAGCTGCATGCTCATCCTGAAGTGGGCGTGGGAAGCCATGGAGTGGTGACTGTGCCCTGCGACCCGCAGGATCACCAACGTGTTCTATGAGCAGTACCTGACCGTGGTCCCTGAGGGGCTCTTCATGCTCACCGTCTGCCTGCTGCCCACCTTCGCTGTCTGCTGCTTCCTGCTGGGCATGGACATCTGCTCCGGCCTCCTCAACCTGTTCTCCATCATCATGATCCTGGTGGACACTGTGGGCTTCATGACCCTGTGGGATATCAGCTACAATGCTGTGTCCCTCATCAACCTGGTCACGGTAACCTGCTGGCCGAAGGGGCGGGGCTCCAGGGCAGGAGGGGTGCTGGCCTCATAGGACGACCCCAGCTCTTTCTAGAGTCTAGGTGCTGCCCGCTGGTCTGGGTGGAGACCCCTGCCCCCGCCCTTTTGTGGCTGAAGCCCCCTCTCTCCCCACAGGCGGTGGGCATCTCTGTGGAGTTCGTGTCCCATATCACCCGCTCCTTTGCCATCAGCACCAAGCCCACGCGGCTTGAGAGGGCCAAGGAGGCCACCATCTCCATGGGCAGCGCGGTGAGTGGATGGGCTGCCTCACCTAGCCCTCGGCCGGCTGCCCCGTGCCCAGCCTGACGCCCACCTGTGACCCCCAGGTGTTCGCAGGAGTGGCCATGACCAACCTGCCCGGCATCCTCGTCCTGGGCCTGGCCAAGGCGCAGCTCATCCAGATCTTCTTCTTCCGCCTCAACCTCCTCATCACTGTGCTGGGCCTGCTGCATGGCCTGGTCTTCCTGCCGGTCGTCCTCAGCTACCTGGGTGAGCGCCTGGGCTCCTCTGACACTGCCAGGCCCCTCCCTCATGACTCCAGGCCACAGGCAAAATGCCACGAACACACACAGCCCTGCTTACTCGGGACAGTCACTGCCCAGATTGTGAGCACACAGTTCCTCCTGGCTTGGAAAAACTGGGGTCTTTCACTTAACATGTGAAAACATCTTTTTTTTTTTTTTTGTCAGATGTGTGTTTCAAACACTTTCAGTGGCCGTATGGTCTGTGCTGTGTGCTGTTGAACTTTTGATCGTGACTTTCAGCAGGAAATATATTTTCACACTGAGAGGTGATGTGTACAGGCACGGACACGGACAGGCAGAGTAGAACAAGCATTTCACAAAATGACACTGCCGGAGAAGCCTTGGATATTTTCTGTTCTAGTCTATCATTGATTTTTAAAAAAATGCTGGTGTTATCTGCGAAATTGATTTCATGACTCACTCATGGGTGACTCCTTGCAGTCGAAAAACATATCCTCTCCTATGGATCAGCCACAATCCATTTAACCAGCTCCCAGCTGCTGGACATTAGACTATTTCTGACTTCCCATGTTATTGCCAATGCCGCGATGACCATCCTTGTGGCTGAATCTTTGACCTCATCCTCCAATATTTCCTGGAGAAAGTCCGGTCTGTGAATGTTGATTATTCATGCCAATGGTTAACGCCCTCCAGCACGTTTTATCATTTAAACTCCTATCAGCAACACGTGCATTTCTGTTTCCTCATTGTTGAGCACAGTCATTTACACACCCCGTCCCCCAAAAGAGATTTTTTTTTTGGTCGCGCTGGGCAGCTTGCGGGACCTTCGTTCCCGAACAGGGATTGAACCCGTGCTCTCGGCAGTGAAAGCACGGAGTCTTGACCGCTGGAGCACCAGGGAATTCCACCGCCCCACACCCACAGAGATTTAAACTGGGCCCGCAGGATAAAGCGTCCCCCCTGTTACGGTGGGCAAGCTGAGAGCAGTTCAATGCTGCACCATTCCCTGACACCCGGAATAATAACAATGGTAATTTTAGAGAAAACATTTACAGAAGGGTGTGTTTGTGCTCTAATATATGTGCACTAATCGTCTTATCACCTCTGGAGGTAGGTGATGTTTTCATCCCCATTTCACCGATGAGGAAACTGAGACTCCCACCCCAGTCACGGAGCTGGTCACACGCAGTGTATCTGGAGGCCACACAGCTCCAGCACCCCTACCTAAGGCACCAGCATCTTGTAGAAACTTCCTGACCCCCTTTGGAAGAGGAGAGTGTATTGGGGATGGTGGGTGGCGAGGAGGACAGCCCCAGGGGTCACCCAGTTGGGGAGCTACAGGTCCCACAGGTCGTGGCCACCCCTTGGAGATTCCGAGTGGCCGGGAGTGAGGAAGGAGCTCGCAGGTCCTGCCCCCTCAGAGTGGCCTGGGATCTTGACAGAGAGGCGAGTGGCAGGCGCAGAGACCCCCGGGCCCCTCCCTGACCTGATTCTGACAACAGGGTGAGGAACGGCTTCTCTCGGCAAGGAGCGCTTGCACAGGGTGTCCATGAAGAGAGGAGGGGGTGGCAGTCACAGGCCATGGGTGTCTGGGGGCTTCCCCTGCAAGATCCCCGGATGGCAGGGGTCTGCACTGGAAGGCAGGTGGGCCAGGGGCTGGGTGCAGATGGCGGCTGAAACGGCTACTGGCACTTAGGTGTAGGGTGGAGCGAGGGCTGGGGCGAGGGGCAGTGGTGGAGGTGGAGGGCTTCGGGCTTAGCTCTCGCTCTCGGGAACTTCCTTTTTAGGCCACAGCAAACGCCTGCGCCCCGCATCCAGCACACGCTTCCCTGACCGTGGTCCTCTGTACCTATCCCTCTGCAGGGCCTGATGTCAACCCAGGTCTGGTGCAGCTGCAGAAGCAGGAGGAGGAGGTGACTGCAGCCAAGGCGGCCTCCTGGTCAAAGCGCCCTGCCCCGACGAGCACGGCCAACAGTGTCCATGTCAACTACGGCTTTGAATGTCCTGACAAGAGCGAGGGTGGCCTGGGTAGCTCTCCGCCTCACAATAGGCAGAAGCTCTGATGGAGCCGGAGCCCCTGTCCAAGCTCATCGGCCCTGACCTGAGGGGCCATGAGGGCTCCTCTGTGGGGGTCCCTTGACCCATCCCCGCCCTCAGGGCCTGGGAGAGGCTGTCCCCACAGGAGTGCCCGTGACAGGTCACCCTCTGGCCATGAGGTCTCACCCACAGGGACACACGATTGTGATGGAGGTGGCGCGCGATGGCGTGGGTGTGATCTGGTCCTGACCCACCTCTTGAATTTGACGTGTGTCCTCCTCATGCAAGTTTTAAAACTTTAGTTCTGTGTATGTAAACATATAATATTATTGCACATTTAAAAGTTTTCCTTAATCGATATACTTGACCTATCCTTTTGCAATGAGGTGGTTTTTTTTTGCACGCAACATACATTGTTTTGATTTATTCATGTTGATACGTGGAGATCTAGTCCAATCATTTGAACTGCGACACAGCATTCCATTGTGTGAACGAACACGGTGTTTTTATCTATTGCCCAGCTAGTGGGCAATCACATTGTCCCCAATTATTTTTCTGCTATAAGTCCACAGTCACTTTTGTGGAATTCAGAGCTCCCAAAGCTCTGAAAACCTACTGTGTTTGTCTCTTTTTCTCCTGTAAGTTTGGGACAAACTCATTTGGTGGCAAAAACTGATCAGACAAGATGTATCTATTTATACTTTATAAATAGGATACTTACACTGTTCAACCAACTTGTTGTGAATAGTCATATGTTTCAGTGCATTAATGAGTTTGATTTCGTGTTGCTGCCCCAGATCCTCCTGGGGTCTAATAGCTAATGTACTGTAAGCATCAAATTACCTTTCTAAAAAATGTTCTAAATCCTGAAATTCAGCTCACCTATGGGATTTCAGGTATGGAACCATGGACCTTTGTGATGAGTACGTGCTTACACATCTCCTGTCTATGTGTGGGGAGCTACCATCGCTGTAGCACTGAACGGCATACAGTCAAATGCCTCCCAGAGAGGTTGCCCTGTTCACACCAGCAGTGGATGAGGGTGCCTCTCTCCCTGCACCAATACCAACAAAACGCTCCACTTACTTTTGAGAGGCAGGAGGGTACGATTATGGGTGATTATCCCTTTTTTAAAAACACTTTTTTAAAAGAAGACTTTTAAATTTTAGAATAGTTTTACAGAAAAATTACAAAGATAGTACAGAGAGTTTCTGTATGCCCCCCACCCAGTTTACCCTGCTAACATATTACATTAGTATAATACACTTGTCAGTGTACAATTAATGAACCAGTACTGATAATTACTACTAACTAAAGCCCATACTTTGTTTAGATTTCTGTAGCTTTTATCTAGTGTCCATTTTCTGGGCCAGGATCCCATCCAGGACACCACATAATACTCAGATGTTATGTCTACTTAGGCTCCTCTGGGCTGTGACAGTTTGTCAGACTCTCCTTTTCTTTGTTTTTGATGACCCGGACAGTTGAAGACTGGTCAGGCATTTTATAGAATGTCCTTCAAATGGGGTTTGTCTGGTGTTTCTCCTGATTAAACTAGGGTGATGGGCTTTTGGGAGGGAGACCACAGAGGCAGAGCACCGTTCTCAGCATATCGTGCCAAGGGTGCCTGCAGTCGCCACCACTCATCGCTATGATGCTGACTCTGACCACCTGGCTGAGGTTGCAACGGCCAGGCGTCTTCCCTGTACAGTTATCTTGCACCTGTTTCCACGCTGTGCTCTTTGGACGGAAGTCGCTATGCACAGCCCACACTTAAGGAGGGGGGAGTTATGTTCCACTTCCTGGCAGGTGGGGTGTTTACATAACTTACTCGGAACTCTTCTGAACAGGAAAATTGTCTATTCCTCTCCATTTATTTATTTATTCGGTATGATATCTATATCAGTATGGACTCACGGATACTCATTTTGTACTTTGGGTTCTAATATACTACTTTATTTGAGGCTCAAATTGTTCCACGTTTGGCCATTGGGAGCTCTTTCAATTGGCTCCTGGGTCCCTTTGGCATACTCCCGTCACTGTGGAATTTTTTCCCCTTTTTGAGCACTTCCTTACTTTCTGGCATTATAAGATGATCCAGGCTCAACTTGTATATTTCTGCCCCAGTCCTAGAGTCAGTCGTTTCTCCCAGGAGTTCTAGCCCTTCTATTGGAGATGGGATTAGAAACCAGGATCTGGGTGTTCAGTGTGTGCGTTGCTGCTGGGGCATTGTTGCTTCTGGGTCCTCTCAGCTGAGAGAGCAAGGAAACGTGTGTACACTGACCCATGTATGTACACATTTCTATAAATATTGCTATATGTAGCCATCTGTATCTATATTAAGCTAAACAGAGTTTATGCTGATGCCTCCACCTCTAACCCATAACCACGCGAATCATTCTAGACTGCTCTCTTGCTTATCTGTAGCTTCCCATGCCAATAGTGAGAAGCCCGGCTGTACCACCCTCACCGTTTACATAATTGTTCATTTCCTCTGTACATATGTAGTAGTCTCAGAAATGATAACTCATATCCCTGTGGAAAACCACCTTAGAATGAAGTGTCTACTATGTACAGTTCCTTTAGCCTTTAGTCTTCCAGACACCATTCATTTCCAAAGTTACTTAGGTCAGCATCTTCTTCTACCACCCCTTTCAGAGAGGCTGTTTCGTACATTTTTAATACAGTTAGATTCTTGCGTCACATTCTTCCTTCCATTCTGGTGTTACAAAATCGTGTGTAAAAAAGATTGTTGGGGGCGGGTAATCAAGAGAACACTATCCCTGGTTGACCCTCCAGCTGGACCCAGGCAATAGGAGACCCCTCACCCCTTCTGCTGTCCTTGTAATGTACGCTCTGCCTACCATTCCCACAGTGGGAGCTGTTTTCAGGGAAACAGCCTTGAGAGAGTAAGGTGTTGATGAGACCATCCAGTCAGTGTAGGTGACTGAACCCAGTTAAGGCTTCTGTATAAACTTTTAAGATTCTGGCAGAGTGGCTGCCCAGGCAAGCCTTGTAAGTTACTTCCCTTGCTTATTAAACCTGCCGCCTACCAATCTGAAGTGGTTTGCCTCTTTCTTCGGTCTCTCCTTGCCCTGGGTGTACGGGGGCTAGATTGTGAACGAACAAAGTTCCATTCAAAGTATAGGATAGACCAATGGGTATTAATGTGACAAAGTAGGAAACATTTATTGATTGGGTTTTCAGCTTCCATATTGCAACTAACCACTGAGAAACTACAATCTGTCGAATTTTGGTGTAGTTTCCAAGAATAATACTCACATTTATTTAAAAAGACAAACTACTATTTGTATGAGACTGGGTTTGTTTTTTTTTTCTTTTTTTTGCGGTACGCGGGCCTCTCACTGTCGTGGTCTCTCCCGTTGCGGAGCACAGGCTCCGGACGCGCAGGCTCAGCGGCCATGGCTCATGGGCCCAGCCGCTCCGCAGCACGTGGGATCTTCCCGGACCGGGGCACGAACCCGTGTCCCCTGCATCGGCAGGCGGACTCTCAACCACTGTGCCACCAGAGAAGCCCCAAGACTGGGTTTCTTATACTTCAATCAAGGCAACATATTGCAATGCAGTGAATGTAGCAGATGAGAGAATCTTGCTGTCTTCAATTAGCTAGATAGTAAAGAGATTTGCAAAATTTAAAAGGATGCTATGTTTCTCATAAACTTTTACTGTTTTGAAGAACATTATTTCTTCATAAAAATATGTTAATACGTAATGTGTTTTTTATGGTTATTAGAATGCATAAAGAAATATTTAAAAATTTTCTCAGTTTTAATTTCCAATGTGGTAACTACCGATAAGCATAATCTACATAAAATATTGAAGACTCTCTGGAGTCTTCAATAAATCTTAAGAGTGAAAATGGGTCCTTTTTTTTTCTTTTTCTTTTGGCCACGCCTCACGAAATGTGGGATCTTAGTTCCCTGACCAGGGATTGAACCTGGGCCCTCGGCAGTGAGAGCTCAGAGTTCTAACCACCGGACTGCCAGGGAATTCCCAATAAATGGGTCCTAGGTCCAGAAAGTTTCAAAACCACTGCTCTAGGGCAATTTATCTGAGTTTGCCATTATTTACAATTCATTAGCACCCATGCACTATGAAGATATATGTTAACGTGTAGATTTTAGGCCAGTAGAGATGCAAATCATTTCTATCCACTGGAAAAGATAATCTACATCATTCTGTAGGACACCAGCCAGCTTCATATCCCACCTAGCAATCTTACTCTATTTTCTCAAAGTGTTGATAAATATCCAGTTTCTCCAAAAGCTTCTCCAAACTAGCTATCTCATATCACTGGTTACTTTACTTAAAATGTATAAATGTTTCACGTGTTCATTATATATTTGTATGAGTGTTATATTTTTAGTTTAAGATTATGCTTTGACCGACACTTAGGACACGTATACACGCTGGGTGTATACTACGCATACAATGTATATACTACACACAAATACATACGTATGTGTATATTTCACAGGATGGCACGCCAGATTCTCTACTCTGCGCCTAGCTCTTTCCATTTAATATTTGTGCATGCACTCACTTTACATTCTTGTCTTTTTGTATCTATGCACTTCACCTTGCATTTCACCCACGGCTCCGTCATCAACAGGACAGACACCACCCGCAAGCGCTCGCATTTCCTCTTCTGACGCGCCAGCAAAAGGCTCCCGCCGTCCCGCCTGGGGCTCGGGACACCCAGTTGGGAACACAACCCAAAGACCACGTGACAAAAGCGAGGCTCACGTAACACTTGCCCGCGCTACACGTCTTCCGTCCGTTGCCAGCATGGCCACTAGGCGCCCTCAGTCCCGCAGCTCCGGGCTTTCTTGCGTTTATGGGCCCACGTCCGCTCCTCTGCGAGACCGCTCGGGAAGCCAGGGGCGGTGGGAGCGGGGCCCGCGTCAAGTCGGCTCAAACTCAGCCCAGCCGAGCCCTACCGCTGGGGCGAACTAGCGCGGACCGGAAGTTTCACGGGCGAGCTGGCTGCCGGAGCCCTAATCACAGCGCACCGGAAGTGGGCCCAGACCGGCGTCCGGGCCGCGCCCGCCGTGAGTGAGCTTTCCTCCGGCCAGCGACGCCATGGAGCCCGGGGCGGCGGAGCTGTACGACCAGGCCCTGTTGGGCATCCTGCAGCACGTGGGCAACGTTCAGGACTTTCTGCGTGTGCTCTTCGGCTTCCTCTACCGCAAGACGGACTTCTACCGCCTGCTGCGCCACCCGTCGGATCGCATGGGCTTCCCGCCGGGGGCCGCGCAGGCTCTGGTGCTGCAGGTAATGCGCGGCCGGCGGGAAGCTCGCGGTGGGGGGAGGCCGTGGGAGCCCCGACCCCGCCCCAGCGAGCGCGCCCCCGTAGTCCCCGACTCTCCGGGAGCCCAGACCCCTGTGAGACCGCCGCTCCGTTCGCTGCCGGCCTCAGTTCATCCTCTGGCGCTGCCCCGGACCAGCCTCCTGGGGCCGCGGCTTCAGCAGACATGCTCTTGGGGTATCAGGTATCAGTTTACTCCTTCCGTGCGAGAGGGGCTGGCTCTCGAGCAGCCTGGTACGACCGGGTGCACTTGGATATCAGAAGTAGTACATCGACGCTCAGGGCCAGGGTTAGCTCCCGCAGCGTGTAACCCCCTTCGAGGTGCCGGGGCCTGCCAGTCAGAGAATAAAAATAGTGCAGGCTAGACGGGGGAACGGGCGGCAGCACGGACACCTGCACCCCAGAACTGCGACGACTGGACGTGGAAGGGAGACTGTGTGATTGATGGGTGTGGTCCCCCTGTTCGAAGTGTGACTTTTCAGGTCAAAGACAGTCATAGTAGTACTTAATAAGTTTACATTTGAACATATATCTGTACATCCCAGGTTAAGTTTATTGTCTGTTTGAGGTACTAGTAATACTTATTCACTGACGTTGACAGGGTACTTGGAATGTAATAACCAAGAGTTTATGTACTGAATGTATTTATACTCTCAGCTGCCAGAAGCATTGGAGATACACTGGTAATGCAGATGGTTAAATAATGGTCTCTCTCCTTGGGATACTTATGCTCTAGTTAAGGAGGTAAAATACAGTAACAGAGAACCATGCAAGGCCAATTATGTGACAGAGCCCACTGGAAGGAAAGGAATAGAAATGATGGTTTGGAAATGGAGAAAAGTTTTATAGAGGAGGTGGGACTTTTTTTTTTAACATCTTTATTGGAGTATAATTGCTTTACAATGTTGTGTTAGTTTCTGCTGTATAACAAAGTGAATCAGCTATATGTATACATATATCCCCATATCCCCTCCCTCCTGTGTCTCCCTCCCACCCTCCCTATCCCACCCCTCTAGGTGGTCACAAAGCACCGAGCTGATCTCCCCGTGCGATGCAGCTGCTTCCCACTAGCTCTCTATTTTACATTTGGTAGTGTATATACGTCAGTGCTACTCGAAGAGGTGGGACTTGGATGGGATTGAAAGATGGTACTCAGTCAAGCATTGAGCCTGTTTCTAGGAACCTGAGAAGGTAGAAATGCTGGTGATAACCTCCTACGGTTCTGTAGCGTTTTACAGTTTATGAAGTGATTTCAAATGTTCATCTTCTGAAGACTTGCTACAAGCTGCAGGTTGGTCAGGTATTTTCCTCAGTGCCTGCATGAAGAAACAGAAGTTTACAATGTTTAACTACCAAAGATAACATGGTCAGGTGAGGAGTGAGGGTGGTATTCAATTTCAAGACTTAAGGCTGTTCCTCACCCTTGTAGTTGTTAGGTGCCATCTGAGTGATCAGAGAGCTGTGTGTCAGAGATGGTTTTTAGGAGGCCCTTATGTCAAATTAATGCTTTCATGGAAGACTGTGAAATAGATAAGGTTGAATTTTATGTGGCAGATGAGGGTGCCAGTTCAGCAAGGTTAGGTGATTTGATGAAACTCATCATAGAGCTGGAACTCAAAACTTCATTTTTCGGATTCCAGATCTTTCTGTTCTATTATTTAGCAAATCCATTGTAGGTTGGGAACACTTTTGTCTAGGGTGATTTTTTTTTTTTTTTTTTTTTTTTTGCGGTACTGGGGCCTCTCACTGTGGCCTCTCCCGTTGCGGAGCGCAGGCTCCGGACGCGCAGGCTCAGCGGCCGTGGCTCACGGGCCCAGCCGCTCCGCGGCATGTGGGATCTTCCCGGACCGGGGCACGAACCCGCGTCCCCTGCATCGGCAGGCGGACTCTCAACCACTGCGCCACCAGGGAAGCCCCTGTCTCGGGTGATCTTTTGCAGAAAAGATGTAAAGGAGAAAGGAACATTTACTGAGCACCTAGTATGTACCAGTTGTTATGTAATTTACATTCTAGGATGTTATTTATTTCTAACACAACCTGAAAGGTTGGTCTTTTCCCTTGTTTTACAGGTGAACTGACAGGTAATTCATGTAAGACACCTACCATGTTTCAGACACCCTTAAGGTTAAGACTTGGTGAACAGTTTAATAAAGTGGAGGTGGAGAGCAGGGCAGAGAGAGGGTTGGGATGGGCCAGAGGTGATCCAGGGTTTCAAACCTGGGCACTGTAATAATGATAATGCATTCACTGAACTGTCACCTGAGTTTAGGGGAAGAAGCTTAGTTGAATTGGAGATTGCAGGCAGAAGTCCCTTCCCACAGGCTGTTGAATTGTGGGGCTGGATTTTAAGGGAGGTAGAGGAATCTGAGTGGTTTGAAGGAGAGGAACTGAAGGTGGAGGATAGCCCTTTGGGGAAGGATCCCAGAGAAGGGGTGGGAGAAGGAAGAGGCTGTGTGAGTGGGAGGGGGATGGAGGGAAGTGGGCAGGGCAGTAAGTTTCAGGGAAACCAAGGGGGACAGTTTCCAGCAGATGGTTAGGAGGGGTGTAGTGTTTTTTTAAAGTGGTTCTGAATCATCAGTATTGCCCAAGGAACTTTAAAAGAGCAGATATTCCCTGGGTATTTTGGTTGGGTAGATCAGGGTAAGTCCTGGGGAGCTGTTCTTTTATCCACAGAGGCATTTGGCAGTGGGGTGCTTGGGGGTCTCTTCAGAACTCAGGCAAAGAGGGTTTGGATGGGAGTATTGGGGTACTCAGTTCTGGAACCCAAAAGTTCTCCGTTGATATTTTGGGGTATGGGCTGTTGATGAGGTTTAAGCCTTCTCAGACTTTTCCTGCTAATTCTTAGGGCTTGCACAGTCTGAATGTACAGCTTGCCAGACCCTCAGCAGGAAAGATGCATGTAGAAATTGTATTCCACTCCATGATTTATTAGTATGTTTTAAGAAAACAATAATTTTGAATGACGTTTCATTCGTATCAGTGGATCCTCTGTGTTTATCCTGGAGTCCAGTTTGGCAAGCTTAGAGGTCCCCCCATGAGAGTCAGGAAAGCTGGCTCTATCTGTTCTGAGCTTGCTGGGAAGTCTTGGGAGAATCACTCTCCTCTCTGTCAGTTGAGAAGGTTGATTGGAGGTCAGGGACATCTCTTCCAGCTCCGCAGTCCAGGATTCTGAAATGAGTGCTGAGGTCAGTGGCGACATGAGAGGTGAAGTCAGGGGGCAGGCGGGGTGCTGAGTAAGCAGGGGCGGTGGGCACCACAGTGTAGTGAGGAACGTGAGGCCCAGGGTCCGAGGGAGGCCCCCGGCGTTTGGAGAGAGCCCCCCGGCGTTTGGAGAGAGCCCTTGCTGTTGCTTGTTTTCTGGAGTTAAGATGAAGATGTGTGGCGTCAGGAGGATGAATGGCTCTGAGGGCAACGGGTCTGGTGTCCGGTGTCATTGACGTGAGTATAAGAGGAGTGAGTCAGGGGCTCAGGTTCTCAGAAGAAGTAGAGAGAGATATTGTTTCCGGTTTTTAGCCTTAGGGCTTTACTTATCTTCCTCTGCCTACATCTCCTTTCAGTGTTTGGTGTGTTTCCTGTATAATTTTTTACTTTCTTCTTTCACTGGCAGGACCTTGGACAGGTTACCCTCTCCGAGCTTAGTTTTCCATTATCTTTGAAATGTCAGTGCTGTCTTCCTCACGGCGTTTTCACGAGGGTTTTGAGAGAATGTCTGTAAAAACATTGGCATAGTCAGTAACTTCTTTGGTTCTGTCTTCCTGCCCAGTGCACGCAACAGTTATTTAGCACTTGTCTGCATTCTAGCCCTTTGGAAACTGACTCCTACACACGTTAAAACATTTTTATTTTATTAAGACTGTTTTTTAGAGTAGTTTTAGGTTCAGAGCGAAATGGAAGGGAAGGTACAGAGATTTCTCATGTCCCCCCTGCCCACCCCCGCCTCCCCCAGCGTCCCCTATACCAACAGCTGCCACCAGAGTGGTGCATTTCTTACAGTTGATGGACTTACATTGACGTATCATAGTCACCTAAACCCACAGTTTACTTCAGGGTTCACTCTTACTGTTCATTTTACGGGGTTTGGACAAATGTGTGATGGCATGTAATCCTCATTATGGTACCACACGAAGTATTTTCACTGCCCTAAAAAAATCCTGTGCGCTCTACCTGCTGCCTCCAACCTCCCTCCCTGCATCCTCTGGCAACCACTGGTCTTTTTATTGTCTTTAAAATTTTGCCTTTTCCACAGTGTCATATAGTTGGAATCATACACCGTGTAGCCTTTTCAGATTGGTTTCTTTTACTAATATGCATTTAAGGTTCTTCCATGTTTTTTCATGGCTTAATAATAGCTCATTTCTTTCATCACAGAATAATATTCCATTGTCTGGATGTACCACAATTTGTTTATCCATTCACCTGCTGAAGGATATCATGGTTGCTTCCAGGTTTTGGCAATTATGAATAAAGTTGCTATACACAATCCGTGTACAGGTTTTTGGGTGGACATATTTTCAGCTCCTTTGGGTAAATACCTTGGAGCGAGGTTGCTGGATTGAATGTAAGGGTCTTCTCCCACCCACTTTTCAAGGTGGATCTCCCAGCTTTCCTGTCTCCGGGAGGAGATACCATAGGATATATCTCCTGATGACCCTTCCTCCTGTCATTCCCTCTGGAAGGTGTGCCTTTCATTCAAGGTCTGATGCAGAGCGCCTTCTTCCAAGAAACTTCCTTAGCTCTCTTTCACCGGAAATGCTCGTTTGCACCCTCATTCTGATGGCATCACATGTATTGGTCACAGCCTCTTCCTGTCAGAGTTGTCATGTCTGGGTCTGTCCTGGCTGCACTTCAGGGTTATGTACGCCCTTGAATGGTGCATACAAAAGACCATTTTCTTGTGCACTTTTTTGGATGGAGAGTCCCAGCACTTTTGTGGGTGTGACTGTGGCCCCGAAAAGATTAATGACTGATCCACACACCAGAAAGTGGAGTTCTTCGAGGTTGGGAGCTGTCATTTGGATTTTGGGTGCCTCTTGCACATTGTAGGCACATCATGGATGTTTGTTGAATTCCCAGGCTAAGACCCGCACCTTCCCGCAGCCCATGCAGTGTGGGAAGATAGCAGCAGTCCAGTGAGCCGGCTTGTATTTTGTGGATTGAAATTCAACTAATTCCCATCTTCTCTTCTTTCGTCTGAGTTGTTGGTGCCTTTACAGCTCTCAGTACCAGGACAGCGTGTTCTTTGCGTTTTGAACAAGGCTCTCTGGGGCTATAAAAGTAATGACAGGTGAGACCATTTAGTTATGCATCATTTAGACTTGAAAGTTGGCCTCATAGGCATGTAAATATTTTGAGCCTTGGCTTGTAAAGGTTTCACTTCCACTGATTTTGGATCTCCCCTTTAAAGATTGTTTTCCTAGCGGCATTTGGTGAAGTTGAAGTGCATTTCCATTTTGCCAATGGGAACATTTTTTTAGTCTACTGCTTTTTCATTCTTTATTTACCAGATTTTGCTGTATTTCTGCAGAATGTGTGGTACAGTACTGGGCGGATGAACTCATTGCAGGATTGCTGTTTGATTTTAGGTATTCAAAACCTTTGACCGCATGGCCCGTCAGGATGATGAAAAGAGGAGGAAGGAGCTGGAGGAGAAGATCAGGAGGAAGGAAGGGGAGGAGGCCGCGGCCGAGCAGGAGCCAGTCCCAGCCCCGGTTCAGGAGGTGGAGGTTGACTCCACCACAGACTCAGGCGGCCCTCAGGAGCCCCCCGGCCCGCAGGACGCCGTGCAGGAAGTGGCCCACCGCGCCAGGGAGGCAGAGCCACCAGGAGCGGATGCTGGCGCTGCTGAAGTCCCAAGGAGCCCGCCAGCTCTTCCCAAGTAAGAATTTCTACTTTGTGGCTTCTTTCTTTTCTTTTCTTTTTTTCATCATGGTTTATGACAAGATATTGAATATAGCTCCCTGTGCTATACAGTAGGTCCTTGTTGGTTATCGATTTTATACATGGCAGTGTGTATCTGCTAATCCCAGACTCCTAACTTATCCCCACCTCCCTTTCCCCTTTGGTAACCATAAGTTTGTTTTCTGTGTCTGTGGGTCTGTTTCTGTTTTGTATATAAGTTCATTTGTATCTTCTTTTTTTTTTTTTTTTTAAGATTCCATATATAAGTGTTATCATATGATATTTGTTTTTCTCTGGCTTACTTCACTTAGTATGATAATCTCTAGGTCCATCCATGTTGCTGCAAATGGCATTATTTTGTTCTTTTTTATGGCTGAGTAGTAGTCCATTGTGTGTGTGTGTGTGTGTGTGTGTGTGTGTGTATCTCACATCTTCATCCATTCATCTGTTGATGGACACTTATGTTGCTTCCATGTCTTGCCTGTTGTAAATAGTGCTGTAGTGAACACTGGGGTGCATATATATTTTCAGATTAGAGTTTTCTCTGGGTATATGCCCAGGAGTGGTATTGCTGAATCATACGGTAACTCTATTTTTAGTTGTTTAAGGAACCTCCATACTGTTCTCCATAGTGGCTGCACCAATTTACATTCACACCAGCAGTGCAAGAGGGTCCCTTTCCTCTACACCTTCTCCAGCATTTGTTATTTGTAGAGTTTTTAAATGACGGCCATTCTGACCTGTGTGAAGTGATACCTCACTGTAGTTTTGATTTGCATTTCTCTAACAATTAGTGATTTGAGCATCTTTTCACGTGCCTACTGGCCATCTGTATGTCTTCTTTGGAGAAATGTCTATTTAGGTCTTCTGCCCAGTTTTCATTTGGGTTATTTGTTTTTTTATTATTGAGTTGTGTGAGTTATTTGTATATTTTGGGAATTAAGCCCTTGTTGGTTGCATTGTTCGCAAATATTTTCTCCCATTCCTTAGGTTGTCTTTTCGTTTTGTTTATGGTTTCCTTTGCTCTGAAGAAGCTTATAAATTTGATTACATCCTATTTGTTTATTTTGCTTTTGTTCCTTTTGCCTTGGGAGACTGACCTAAGGAAACATCGCTAGTTTTATGTCAGAGGTGGCCTCTTTCTTGCTTGACATCTGGTGGTTGGGTTTGTCCCTAAGTGGGTCTTACTTGGTAACACACTGACTCTATTTCAGCATTTAGTTAGCTCTTCATGTTTGCAAACGGCCTTACAGTGTGTAGGATGGGAGGTCAGCTGGTTTCAGTATTCTTCCTTTTTCTCTCTATAGGGTAAGGTAATAATCTGCCCACAGTCAAACAGCCAGTAAAGAGCTAGACCAGAGTTAGAGCGCTGGGCTCATAGAGTTATGCTTTCCCGTGAGACCTGCCTGTCTGTGTGTCTTGACTCTGTTTTTTCCCTGCAGGAGCAACTGCTGGGACATGGGCCCACAGTCCTCTTGGTCTGACGTACACCCGAAGAGGTTGTCTGGAATGGGGGACTGCGGACCCAGAGTCCCCTCAGAGCCTGCCACTTAGTAAATGTATTACCTTGGGCAAGCTGCATCACCTCTCTGTGTCTCAGTTTTCTCCTTTGTAAAGCGGAGGTGATAATAACAGCACCTCCCTCAGAAGCTGTTGTGAATATTGAATGAGCCAAGGGTCATGCAGCTGATGAGTGGTAGGGCTTAGATCAAGCCCTGTGCTGTACTTGTCCTCACTTTTCAGGAGTTCTGCTTCCTGGTGCTTCCCTGCCCCTGTTTGGGTGAGAAGAGCTGATGCCTCCTTGTGTATGAGCTGTGGCAGTGTCTGAAAGACAGCATGCTGCTCCTGGCCTGCTCTGTTCTTAGGCGAATCTGCTCTCTTCCCTCTTTCATGGGACTGTTCCCTGCCCTCTCCTGGGTTTTCTCTCCCCCTTGGCCCTTCTCTGACTAAACTTCCCTTCTGTTCTTCCCTCTCCTTGCACTCTCCCTCTAACCTGTTTTGGGGACTCTTTGAATGTAGTTCCTAGTTAATGAAGCAAAGTGAACAACTTGGAGTGGCATAAAATGCGGAGTAGGGGGAAAATAAACTTTGTGGAGATAGGTTGGGGCAAGGCTGCAGAGTCTCAAAGTCCAAGTTCGACTGCATGGAGGGTCGGTGCCCCTAACCCCCTGTTGTTCAAGGGGGGTTAACTGTACATGCAGAGAAAAAGCCCAGAAGGAAATACATTATGAATAGTGGTGGAATTGTGAGTGTTTTTCATTGCCATCGTTGTCCCTTACTGTTTTTTCTAATTTTTCTACAATGAACTATACACTTTGCTTTACTAATTTTTTTGCATTCTTTTTATAATTTCTAAAAACTCTATTGAAAGGGGGGATTTGTTTTTAATTCCTGAGTAATAGATTAGAATAGCTGCCTTGTTATCTTGTAGAGACCCTATTTTTTATTCTTGGACCAATGAGTTGTATCCAGGTTAGTATCAGCGTTAGTTTTACTAGTCCTGCCGTGGTGTAAGCATAGACTGAAGACTTGGGTGTGTTCCAGGAAACCTTAGTTTGGTGCTGCAGGCTCAACGCGTCCATGGACTGAACCTTCTCAGCCTTCAGGTATTCACTGGTTTTCTATGAACAAAACAAGAAATTGTGGTCCACATCTCTCTAGTTCCATCTGAAAGGCTGTTCTGTGGCAGATCTGAAATGGAACATGAAAGCCATCCTTATCTTTGTTGTAGCTTTTGTGGCCCCCCAAGTTGCTCCAGTCAGTGCCCAGAATTGCTTATCCTATAAACTGTAGATCTGGGAGTTCTGTTAATTAAATAACTTAAGATAGTTGTTCTTCAGGTGACCACACAGAAGCACTGCCTTTGTGGGGCACCCTGTCCAAAAACCAGTTACATACCTAGAATCTGGGTCTGACGTTGCTGACTTCTGATTACTCCTGCTTGCTACCCATTTGCTGGTGGTTCTGCCCAGGATTAGGTAGTGGTGATGGCAACTTCGCTCCATCTACAGGCAAATCACACTTTGGAGTCAACCCCCTGTCCCCAGCCTAGGCCCTGCCAACCGTGGGTTAAAGTTTTTGAAGTGTACATTTTCATTTATACATAAAATTACAGATTTTTACACATAAAGCCACATGCCACCACCCTAGTGCTCAAAGTGCCCAGTTTTATTCCTTAGAGATGAGAGAATTTGGGTACACAAAAATTTCCTTGTCCATACAAGATAGCTTTGAGAGGTGCACATACTCTGCAAAGGAGCTTCACAGTTTATGAGTTATCCGTAGTGAAGATATTGTAAAAAGTGCAGTGTTTATATTGTACTTGACCCAGTGATCTGTGCTCAAAGGACTTCTAGGGAGCTGGGAAGCTTTCAGAAATGCTGATGACATTACTAGTGCTGTGGAAGGAGAGAGGGATGCAAAACCAACAGCATCAACGTCCTAATCACTAAGTCGGGCACCTCTCAGAGCTGTTGGTGGGGTTTGCTTCTTGGGTGCTATCTGTGTCTGGTCCCGCTTCGGTGGCCATAGGTCCTGCAGTTTCCCTCTCGATCTGCAGGTGTCGCTGTAGGCAAAACAGTGATAACTGCATTTGCTTGTGCTGGGGTGCACAAGCAAAATGTACAAAAGGCTGTGCCACCTCTGGCTTTTGCCCTTATAAATCACAAACAGGATTCTTTAAAAAGAAGAAAAAGGAAAGAAAGTAGCACTGAGAGTAAATTACAGTTGGCGCTGAACAACACAACCTTGAACTGCACAGATCCACCTATACATGGATTTTTTTCCGTAGTAAACGGTACAATACCACAGAATCTGTGGTTGGTTGAATCGTGGATGTGGAACTGTGGATACAGAGGAGCCGCTCCTGCGCTGTCGGTGTTGAATGGTGGTACATGCCCTGAGTCCCTCCTGAGCTACCCCTCTGTCCTGCACAGGGAAGCAGACAGCAGGGCCTCGTGAGAAGGGGGTGTCATGGAACTACTTGATGTGTTGACCCATCTGGTGAAGTCCTGGTAGAACAAGGGTGTGTTAGAAAGCTGCTCAGTGCTTTCTTTTATTTTGGGTGGCATGGCCTTTGTGTCCAGCTGTTACAGGGATCCATCTTGGGAAAGGGATGGTGTAGTTTGGAAGAGAAGTTTCAGATTTCTAATAGTATCCTCAGCAGATGCTTCATCTTCATCACACCTGGTTCATTTGCCCCAAGCACAGAACTGTTCACGTTCTTCAGTGCTCTTGTCCACACAGCAAGGCCTTCCAGCGCCTCTGTCCCTCTGCTCCCTGCCACAGGTATCCGCGTCTCCTCTGAGCCTGGGTTTCATCTTACATCTGTTTATGGCTAGTTCTTACATCTTTCATTTTTGGGGCAGAGACTTACTCAGCCCCTCTCAGCTCCCAGCTGTGTGTTAGGTGAGCATCCGATGCGTGCTGAGTTCATTCCTTAGTGCCTCTCCTTTGGTTCTACTCACCCATGTCTCGTGATGTCTGTGGCTTAGATGTCCCTTAGGCAGGCTGTCACAAGAGCCAGAAGGGTGCTGCTCTCTGCTGGGGCATCCTTTCTGTGTGCAGTCATGCTGCCTGAGAGCTGGCTTCCTGGATTTGTCTCTAAATGGGGTCCTTCCTTTGTTGGTCCCTGCTTTTTCAGGTGCCCGTTGCAGGAGGCCCTTTGATAGAGTCACGTGGACATACCGGAATGCTACCCCAAATACCCACCCTGTTGGCTTATGGTGAAGATTGACTGAGGTCAGTGTGTAAGACCTGGTGAGCAGGATTCCTGGCGCATAGTGAGCCCTCAAGTAGGTACGAGCTGTTCTCAGTATTGCTTTTCTTAACTTAAACAAGAACAAACTGTTTTTCTTCCTCATTATGCTCAGTGTAGACTATTTGGAAAATAAAGATAAGTGTGTAAAGAAGAGAAAACGTCCTACCACTCCCTATTAACTTTCTGGGATATTTCTACAGTTTTTTTCTATGCATATAAACATGTGTGTGGGTGTGTTTGAGCGCACACACACACACACACACACACACACACACCCCAAAGTATGCTTATAAAATTGTCTTACACTGTGGCTTCTGTTTTGCTGAACATTGTATGCTGAGCGGTTCCTGCATCCCTTTTGCTGATTTTGAATTCATGTTGTACACTGTTGAGTGTTGTGTGCCCAAGAGGTTCTTTTGCTCAGATGAGGTTGTTGGCTGTAATCATGCACTCAAGAGAATAGTAAACAGAAAGCCAGCAGTCCAGGGATGTCTGCCAGCTTTCCCCCACTGGGGCTCTGCTGGGCCTGCCGGCCTCAGGGTCTGTTTTCAGTCTCATCTGGTATAGAAGCTGTTCTTTCACCCAATTCGCCCTGAAACTGCCCCTTCTCTAAGGAACCTCAGGTGTAAGTGGCCTCAGGGATTTGATTTAAATCACAGATGAGGAAAGGTTGTTTGTTAGAAGTATTTTTTTTCCTCTAGAAGCATTGTGTTTTTGTTTTCATTTTGCAGTTCATTTCTAGCTTATAGGCTTCATTTTTAGAAGAGATTGGCCTGTATATCCTTACAGGTGTTTATGTTGAGTTGGTTGTGAAGCGTCCTAGCTGTGAGAGTGAGCATGTTTTTGGCGGAGGAGGAGGGAGTGGGACTCCCCCGGGGTACTCTTCCCCTGGGAAGTGTGTACTTCCAGATGCCAGAGCCCAATCGGCCTCCTTTTCACAAAAGGGTGAAGTGCTTTGCTTGAAACCGTAGTTAGAAAGGAGGGCCAGAGTCATGGGGAACTGAAGCAGTTCCCAGTGCGCTTAGAGGCCCAGACATGGGTATGTTCGCTTTGCTGTTGTTAAGAAAAAGGAACTATTACCAGAACTATCTAAGAGATACTTTTCAAAACTAACACAACCAGTATCTAATTGAATATTTTTCTATGTCACTAAAGAAGTATAACTTTTTATGCTAGCTTTTTTTTTCTTTTCCTATTGAAAAAAAAGGTGTATGCACCTTGTGGAAAATGTATTAGGTTGAATTTAAATACAAAGGTGAGTAGACAGAAGAATGCAGTGAATCCGCGTGTACTCACTGCCAACCCTGTGAAGTACACCCGGCCACTTCTCCCCCTCCTGTGTTATTCAGAAGCAAATTCTACCTCATCATTTCATCTGTAAATGTTTTCAACCAGTGTTTAAACTTCCAGTTTTCTCATAATGTCATAATTTTTTAAAAAAAAGTTTACATCTATAATAAGGCTCCAACCACATATCACTTTGTAGCTGACTCTCTGTTTCTCTTGCTTTTATTCTCTCAAAATTTATTTGTTAAGAAAAAAATCAGGTTGTTGGTATGTTGAGTTTCCCACTCTCTGACTGTTACGTGGTGTAGTAAATTGGCAGTTGGATTTAGGGTCAATACTTTTGAAAGTTATAAGCCTGTGTAATGAAAGTGAATTCTCCCTAAAGGCAGCCATTGTGCGTACTTTTGTAAAAGTTTTCTGTTTTATAAACTTTTTATTTTTCATATTCGTTTATGTATATTTTCTCTGTTGTATACAGTATGCTGTGTGTGGACTTCTAGTTACATCCCCCCGAGCAGCTGACAAGCAGCTAACAAGGAGGCAGTCTCCCTGTTGCCAGGTGCCATTTTTCCTGCTGTGCGTTGTATCTGTCCTCACATCTGTGGGGCTTTAAGATGCTGATTCCTGGGCCTGCCCCTGGAGATCAGATTTAACTGGCCCAGGTGTGACCATGTGTCAGGATTTTCAGAAGCTTCCCAGGTGACTCTGGCTGTAACCAAGAGTCAGACTTGACTACAGTCTTTCTCTCGACTCCCTCAGAGTTCTATCCTGTGGATGTGGCGTCATTATTTAGTGAGTCTCCACAGGCAGTGTTATTAGGTTGTTTCCAATCTACTGCGGTCACAAATGATGCTGCAGTGACTGTGCTGTATGTGTTTCTTGGAACATGTGTATGAATATCTGTTGGACGAATTCCCAGAACAGGAATTACTGGGTCAAAGGGTATGAAGTGTGTAATTTTGATGGATGTTGCTAAAGTGGCCCCAGAGAGATTGTACCGGTTTGTTCTCTCACTGCCAGGCTGTCTGATGGTGGGTACCTGACCCACCCCAGGTGCCAGCCAGCATCCCTAACCCATTTCTTGGCTGCTCTTACTTTTGCTTCATTGGTTTTATTTGAAATGCCATTCACTGTGACGTATGTTGGGTTCTGATTGGCTCTGTGTATGTTTCTGTGTTTTTTTCCTTTTCTATTCCATTTATTCATAGATAGTAAACCATTTGTTCTATTTGTTTGCCAGTACCAAGCTGTTTTATTTACCATAGCTTCATTATGATACATTTTAATACTTGGTGGGACTAGTGTTTAATCCCTTGCCCCCAGACTTTTCTGGAAACTTTTTCCATGTGAAAATTCTGTTGAAGTTTTCATTGGGAATACATTAAATTTATGTTTTGAATTAGAGAGAAATGACAGGTTTACATTATTGAGTCTTTCTGTCTAAGAACAGGGTGTATTTTATTTATTCAAGTCTTGTTTTATGTTCTTCTGTAGAATTTTAATGTTTTTATTCAATAAGCCCTGTACACCGATACTGAATTCTCTATTTTCTGATAGTTTCTCTGTTGATTTTCTTGGATTTTCTAGGAATATAGACTCTTCAGTTTTTATTATAGTATTTTAGTGACAAGTATATTTAGTAATAAATACATTTTTAATATTTTGAATTTTAAATGTAACTTCATTTTTTTTCTCCCTCTCAAAATGTGTTGCCCCGAGCACCTGGAAGGATGGAGCTGACACTTTCTCCCTCTCAAAATGTGTTGCCCCGAGCACCTGGAAGGATGGAGCTGACACTAGCTGCAGAGGGAAGGGGTCGGGGGCGGCTGGTTCTGAGGCTGACAGGTTAGCCTTTGGCCACAGCGGGGTCTCCGGGGTCCGAGAAGCTGTGAGCCATGTAGGTGGAGTCCGAGGGGAGCAGGACTGGAGGTGGGAGTTTGAAAAACATCGGCATATCAGTGGGTTTAAAGGCACAGACTGGATGAGGTCACCGAGGCAGTGAGTGTATATGGAGAAGAGGTCCAAGGATTGAGAGCCGGGGGGTCGTACGTGAGGTGAGGCGCCGTCTGCCTAGGGGGCCAGGAGAACGGGGTGTGTGACCTGGGGGAGCAGGCCCGAGCAAGGCAACCAGGAGAGTGTCCTGTCACGCGGGAGGAGGCCAGTGGTGACACGCGCTGCACCGTCACATGCGCTGTTACTTCACCCTTCGCTTGCTCCCTGCAGCCGTCCAGCCCTGAAGTCCTCAGCTCGCTCGTCACCCCTTTCCTTTGGGATACACTCCTGACCTGTCCTCTGGTTTCTGTTTCTGCGGTTGGCTCACCTTGTGGCGGGTGCTTCTCTGGCCTCTGGCTCAGACTGCACCCTTGTCTCTGGCCCCGGGTGGCGGCTCCCGTGTGTGTCCCCGTGTAAACTGCCTATTTTGTATCTAGTTCTCTCACCGGGGAAACCAGGAGGAGGGCAGTCGGCAGAAAGTGCAGCTTTTCTGTTACTGTGTGCACCTTGGTCTATTTATCTTGTCCACTGTGTGTCCAGTGCCTGGAACGTCCCTGGCGGCATAGTTGGCACTTAGTAACCAGCTGAGTGAGTGTGTGATTCAAATTAAAAGTCATGTGAAAAAATGATAAACCTTTGAATTTTAACATATCTAATGAATTCCATTATCCAGTAACATTCAGTTTTTCTTGAATTTTCATAGTTAGGGCTTTCACATCTTCTATGTACTGTTCATCCCTGTCTTCTTTTAGGGCAACTCAGTGTTCTGTAAACTCCCTAATTGAGTCCTGTGTGGTCATAGAGCCCTGAGGCCTCTATCGTTTCCCTGTCTCTGTACTGAAGGGCCAGGCACTCAGCTTCCCTAGTGGCGAAGAACCCTCTAGGGACGGAGCCTGGGACTGGGAGTCAAGAGCCCTGGTGTGAGCAGGTCTTGGGCCCTGTAGGCTGTACTGCAAGGGAGTGGGAGCAGGTCTGAGTTTTTTCTCTCTTTTTCTTAAGCCAGGGAACCTGCCCTCCTGTGGGTAAGTGGAGTCCTGGGAAGGCCTCTGCGTACAACAGGTGAGGGCTCAGCAGTTGGCTGACGTAGGGCTGTGAGGCACGGGTGGCTTCATCTCCAGGCTCACTTTGAGAACCCCTGGAGTAGGATGTCTGGGATGACTCAGCTCTGAATCCTGTGTGTCTGGTTGGTTGTGAGCCTGGGTTCTGAGTATCTCTCGAGGGTCAGGTCCGTGGCTTCGACAATGTGATGGAATGGGGCCAGTCCTTAGCTGAGCAAGGGCCACCACGTGTTCTCGCATATAGCCCTCAAGATCCATTTATTTTGTGGTCTCTAAAGAAAACTTTCATTTTTAGATAATTAAGATCTGCCCCCAAAAGTTGCAAAAATCATGCACAGGACCCCATACATCCTTCTCCCAGCATGCCAGATGTCTGTGCCTCCTGTAACCCGGGGCTGCTGTGAGCGCATCTGAAGACCTTGTTCCAGTTTCATCCATTGTTCCAGTAGTGTCCTTTCTCCCGGGCCAGCGTTGCATCCGTTGTCGTCACTGCATTATGGGCACGTCTCGTCAGTCTCCTCTATCTGGCACAGTTTCTTAGTCTTGTCTCTCATGACCTTGACCCTTTTAAGGAGTACTGACTTCTTTTTTTCCTTGGTAGAATGTCTCTCAGCGTGGTTTTGTCTGATGTTTCCTTGTGACCGGCTAAGGCTGCTGCAGTGGCTGCTTTTCTTCTGTGCTAAAGAGTTACTATTTTCCCTTTTGTGATTAATAAGTGTCTTGTGTGGAGATACTTTGAGACTCTAAATATCTTGTTTCTTCTCATACTTTGCCCACTAATCTTAGCAACCATTGATTATTCTTGCCTGAAACAGTTATTGCTGTGGTGTCTGCCAAATTGCGATTTCCTGTTTATATCCTTCTTTCTACATTTATTAATTGGGATTATATTGCTAGGAATGGCTTTTCTTTCTCCTCCACTCACTCACTCATTCATGCACTTGTTTGTGTGTGTCATTGTGTCCTTACAGATGTTGACTACATAGTTATGGCCCCACTGTCTTGGGTTGTTGCTCAGGGTGCCCTTCAAATGGGCTTGTCCTTTTGACATGTTCGCATCATTTTTTGAGCACTCCTCTGTGTGCTTGCACCACAAGATGTTCCATGTCATCCTGCTGTGAAGTCGGCTTTTTCTCCAAGTGGCCTTCGCTTTTTTTCTTAAATTTAAATTTATTTATTTATTTTTGGCTGCGTTGGGTCTTTGTTGCTGCGTGCGGGCTTTCTCTAGTTGCAGTGAGCGGGGGCTACTCTTCGCTGTGATGCGCGGGCTTCTCATTGCGGTGGCTTCTCTTGTTGTGGAGCACGGGCTCTAGGTGTGCAGGCTTCAGTAGTTGTGGCATGCGGACTCAGTAGTTGTGGCTTGCGGGCTCTAGAGCGTAGGCTCAGTAGTTGTGGCACGCGGTCTTCAGTAGTTGTGGCTCGCGGGCTCTAGAGCACAGGCTCAGTAGCTGTGGCGCACGGGCTTAGTTGCTCCGAGGCATGTGGGATCTTCCTGGACCAGGGCTCGAACCTGTGTCCCCTGCATTGGGAGGCGGATTCTTAACCACTGCTCCACCAGGGAAGTCCCCAGCCTTGGCTTTTGATTGGAGAATGGTCTGAAATCAAGGATCTGGGCACCAGGTGTGCTGTCGCTGCTGGTGTCCTGGCTTCTAGGCCTGTTTTATGCCCATTTCCTGGTTACTTTACCC
The DNA here is from genome assembly GCF_964374135.1 of Grampus griseus. Taxonomy (NCBI): domain Eukaryota; kingdom Metazoa; phylum Chordata; class Mammalia; order Artiodactyla; family Delphinidae; genus Grampus; species Grampus griseus. Next base: position 96,097,557 of record NC_139003.1, on the reverse strand, counting down.
TCTGAAACCATCCTGCCCAACTTTTCACTTCCAGTTTTCTTTCCTCCCTTTTGAAAAATTCATGGTATGGATTAAGAGTGTGAATCTCGAAGTCAGAAGCCCTGCATTCAAATGCCAGCTCAGACCTTGCTGAGCCATCTGGCCTTCAGGCCTTAGTTTTCCCATATGTCAGGTAGGGGTGATGATTCTCAGCTTAAAGGGTTGTTGTGAGGGTTAAATGAGAGAGTAAAATGAGAGTGGTCAGCACACGCTGAGTGCTCAGTTGGGTGCTTTCATTCAGCAAGTATTTATGGAATGAATGCTTGTGTAGGTTTGTTTCAGGGCCTGGGGCATGTGGGGTTTGGGAGTGCCAGCCTGGTGGGGCCTCTGGCCGGCTGGTGCAGGGGCAGCGCCTCTGAAGCCTCCTTGATCCCGAGCTGCTCTACAGCTGGAGGGATGCGGGGAGAGAGGAGTGGGTGCTTCGCTGTCCCCAGTTAAAGGAGCAGTCCTGGTTCTAGCAGTATGTTCTGCTTCTGACAGCAAGCACCCCGCTCATCGCCCATCTCTGGGTGGCACTGTCCTGTGTGGGGTTGGAAGGAACTTCTCCTCCTCCTCTGGCGTAACCTTTCTGCCTTTCTTGGCCGGTTCTTCCGTGGAGTGGGGTGTGGCTCGCAGTAAGTGCAGCCTGGGGGCTGGTGAGGGGGGCAGTTGGAAGGAAACCAGCCAGCGCCCCTTAGTTTTCTGCAGGGGTGGCCACGAGCCCCCCAGATGCTTAGACAGAATCTTCTCTGCGGGGGAACGGCAGGAGGGGTGGGAGACAGGTCTGGGCTGGTCCCCCCACGAAGCCCTGTGCCTTGGCACCCGATCCGCCCCTACCAGTGTCCCCGGGCAGGAAGACAGGCTCCCTGAGAGCTTTCTGTTCTGCTGCTGCTGGAGTGTTGCAGTAAGTGGGTAGGTAGGACTAGCTGTGACCTAAAAACACTTGAGCATTTTCAGGGCGTCCCTGGGGAAAGCTGAATAAAGTAGGAGGAATGTCATTTCAGATGCTCATGTTCTCCCAGGAGAACAAACTTCCAGGCCTCTTCTTGCCTCATGTTTCTGAAGGCAGTGCTGCTGACTCTGTGAGCCTGGTGCCTACAAGCTGACCTTGTGACCTTGGTACCTACGGGGTGACCCCATGACCCCAGTGCCTGCATGCTGACCCCATGACCCTTGTGCCTATATGCCTGGCAGGATGGGTGCTGCACAACACGGTGCAGTGACAACTGGTTTCCTAACTTGCTTCGTGGGACCGCCCACCCCTGCCCACTCTGTTGGGTCCGGAGTAAGAGAACAGAAAGAAGTCTCTTCTCCTTCCCAAGAAAAACAAGTCCCAAACTCTCCAAACAACAAAAGCAGCAAAACTCATGGAAGTACCTCGCAGAGCTCAGAGTCAGGAAGGAGGGGGATGGTTGCCACACAGCTGATGTGGGGTGTGGTCCCTGTCCTCCAGCAGGTTGGCAGTGCCCTCTTAGCGACACAGAGTAGATCTCACTGTTACCAGCAGTTTTCAGGTTTAGGCTGAAATCTGATGAGGAGGATGGTAGGGAGAGCCCTGCGAGCGAGGGTGGCCCTGGGCCCTACAGTCGCAGTTGGCTGCAGGGTAGAGGCTGTGCCCCTGGGTCCCATGGTCGTTTCTTTACAGACTCTGCCTCCTTGTGCCAGTCTCTTCCCCACTTTGTGGCTTTGTGGCCAAGCGCCTTTGATTTTGCTGCGCAGCCTTTACTTAGATCTGTCTCCCTTGTACCCCTTTAGCCCTAGAACTTCCTTTTTCCTTAAAACCATTTTTTTACTGGTGTTTTGAAAAATGCCGCATGCAGATGTTTAAAGAGATCGCAATAGCAGAAAGGGGGGCTGTGGAACATCAGTCCTCCTCTCACCATGACCCCACCTCCCTGTTCTGTCTGCAGAGAGGCCCCCCGGCGTGAGCCTGTCACCACAGGGACACCACAGGGGAAGTCTGTGAGGATCCGAGGGTACTTATGTGCTCCTCTCCCCTACTTTTTAGAAAAACAGGTTGTATGTTTTAGAGGAGTTTTAGGTTCCCAGCAAAAGTGAGCAGAGCACAGAGTCTACACGCAGCCCCGCTCCCACACGCACAGCCTCCCTGTGTCACCATCGTGCCTTTCGGGGTGATTTCCTGGGGGGATGGCGCGCTGTGTACACTGCTCATCCCTGGCTTTTTTCACACGGTGAACCTTATAAATGTGTCCTCTTCGGTGCTCTGTGTGCTTTGGAGCGGCCACCTGGCGTGTTCCTCTGTGTAAACTGTGCTCAGTGACTCTGTCTGCTCCGTCGGCCTCGTTTCTCATGGAACTAGAGGAGAACAGTGACTAAACAGACTATGAGATTCTAACAGTCCTAAAAATACCTTCCGAAGTAATGTGTATTCACTGAGGAAAATGAATGAGGGGGCACAGACTGTCCAGAAGCCCAGGAGTGGGCGTTGCTTTTTTTCCAAAAGGCTTTTGGTTCATAGAATAAAAAAGAATGAAAGCTGACACGCAGATTTGGGCATCTCCAGTCGCGAATGTTTCTGTGGCAGGTGTTCTTGGAGCATCAGTGACTCACTGGTCTGCGCTGTGGCACTGTCACCTGGTGGTCCTGGAAGAGAGAAACGTGTGATTTAACCCAGCATTTACCAAATCAGTTAGACCACAGGGCCTTTTCCTTCCTTCCTAATTGGCCTGCTGTCACCTTGAGGGACTTTTTTTTCGGAGGAGCCTGAAAGGTTATAGAAGTACTAAGTTCTCATTTATTTCATCCAGAAAATATATTTCTTTGAAGTTTTTCATTAATTTTAATTTACACAATAGTTAAAGAGTACACTCAGAAGCATAGGTAAATCTCAGGCCCCCTTTGACCGCCCCGATCGCAGTTTGCTCCCAGAGGCAACTGCTCTTCTGGAGCTCACCTTTTGTGTTTGTTTTTTTAATTTCAGTGATCACAGGTTTTAGTTTCTCAGATGGCTGGTTGAGTTTTCGGAGTGCAGTGTCCCTCCCGTCACTTGGAAGGGTGATCGTGTCTGTTGTGGAGTCCTGGTGCCCGGTTCCCTCCGTGGCTCTCAGCAGCACTTCTTTCCCTGTAGAGTTTGGTGGCCTCCGCCCTGGGAAGCTGGCTTTTCCCAGGGTTTGGTGATTCCTGATTTTGTGTTCATTTTTGTGCTTGAGACTCCTGTTACCCTGTCTGTGAATGCTGTCACTGTTCCACACCTGGTCTCTAGTAAAATTTTTAGGCAGTGGCCTAGGGTGTCCTGCGCTGGTTGCTGTTCTGCAGGAATGGAGTTCCACTTCCCGGCTGTCACCAGACATGTCCCCACACTCTCTGGGCTGGGTGCCACTTGGTTCAGATTTTGTATGTGTTGGGAAGGGGGCAGGAGGTGGACTCGTGGCCCTTCTGTTGTCCTGCCTTCAGCACGCTGGCCCTCCTTATTTGGGAGAGACCAGAGCTGGGTCCATCTCTGCATCTTTGACCCCTCCACGCAGACCGGGGCTTGAAGCCTCCTGCTTGGTCTGTGGCCTTTCTCCATTCCACTTAGTCTCATACACATTCATGCAGGTATGTAAAATACTTCCCTGAAGCCGGGTGGCCTCCTCCCTCCCTCCCTGAGGCTTCGAGTCACTCAGCCCCGTCTCAGGACCCAAGCTCGTTGGGTGCTTTCTCTCCGGTCCCTGTCCTCCTGCAAGCCTCATGCTCTGCACTTCAGACTTCTGCCCAGGGGGGCGTCTCCTGCTGTTCCCCCTCCATCCTCGGCTCATCCCCTGATGTCTCTGTGGACCTTCCTTCCCCTCACAGGAGGATGCTGCCCCTTGCACGCCGGCTCCTTTTCTGTTGGCCTCCCTCTCCGGCCTGTGCACGCTCGCTCTAGTGCTGTCCAGGCCGGGCCTCCCTGAAGTCTCTCAGGTGCATTTCCCCAGCATGTATCACTTTCTGCATATCAGACTTCATTCGTGTGTGTAAGTACGACATAGGCTTGAGGGGTGCACCCTGCAGCTAATTATCCGAAGCAGGTTGTAAGTTAGAAACCCAAAAGGTTATCCTGCCTGAACTGCCCCCTCCACGTGCAGCCTGGCCTGCTCTCCTGATTCTGGGGAGGGAAGTACTCTGGGCACCGGCGCTGCCTCCGTCCACCTGCTCAGCAAGGTACCATCTCAGCACAGGGCTCACCCCCGTCTCTGCTGAGGAGTCGGGGCCGCCCCTGCATGCTGCTGAGGGCCCCCCGACCCCGTGATCTTCCCTCTGTCCCTAGTCACCAGCTCACCTGGGCTCAGACCTGGAAGGCCCCTGGAATACTTGGTAGATTTAGCCACATACTGCTTAGTAGTGGTTCTTGCAGGCCTGATGGTGGTCTGTTCAACCACCAGCAGGCGAAGTAATACTAGTTAGCTCTAAGTCATGAGGTTGAGCTGGAGCCCACCAGACACCCCGGGCCTGTCTTACAGTTGAGGCTGCTACCCCCTCAAAGCTTTCACTTCCATCCCTGGGCAGCTTCTGGCCGACTCTAATTCAGAACCGCCTGGGGAAGGGGGTTCGGAGAGACGGGCCCCCTCAGCCAGGGTGGCACAGCACACACATCTGTTATGGGTGCAGTTTTCAAGTGCAGTCTGGTGTATTTTTACAAATGAGCATTGCCGTGAATCACCACCCAGAACAAGATATTCCCAAACGAGAAATAACTGGAAGTTTCCCCACGCGCTCCTTCTGTGTGCCACCCACTCCCTTACAGTCGCTGCATATGTGTGTGTCCGTGATTTTGTTAGATAAGCCAATGACATTAAGGCTGCGCCGTCTGCATTCCTACTGCGAGCCTGTCCCCACAGCTGGGCAGTGGACTGTGTGTGCCGAGCTTTTGAATTTTTACTCTTTGGAAGATGAGATACACTCATATGTTAATGTTTATTTCTTTTATCATGTGTGAAGTTGTATGTAGTGTCATGCATTTAAGGGCTGATTGTATATCTTTTTTCTGAGAATACTATATGTCTTTTGCTCATTTTTCTGTTAAGGTTTGTTACTTTTTTCAACTTTTAAGAGCTCGCTCTCTGTATTGGGGAAATTAGACCTCTATCTGTAATATATTATAAATATTTTCCTCCAGTTTGTCTTTTGACTTGGCTTATGATAGGTTTTGCTCCAAGCAAAACTTTTTTTTAATATTTAAAATGTTTGTTTCATAAACTTTATCAGTTTTTTTTTTTTTTTTTTTTTTTTTGATTTTGAGTTAGAAAGCTTTCCCTGTGTTGAGTTCAGGAAGGATTTCACCCATTTTCCTGTGGTACTTGTGTGCTTTTTTTCTATAGTTCTGTGAAAATAACCCTTGTGTAGTATCATTTTTTATATCTATGCCTCTGATACATTTGCTCTCTTTGTACGTGTGAGGTGTGGATCCAGTGTTACCATTTCCGAAATGGCTGTTCAGGTGTCCTTATGACATCTGTTAGGGACCGCGTTTTGCAAGAGGACTTGACAGGTCTGAGCCCCAGGGGATGTGAACCTTTGGCTCAGCCTTGGTCCTCCCTGAGGCACTGGTGACACTGCCCGGGTCCGCACATCGTCCAGAAGGCGTGTCCCACGGGCCACTAGACTCCTGCTGAGCGGTGCTCCTGCCAGGGAAAAGCTCCCTCACTTCCCTCTTTTAGGGTGCCTCTGAGGCACCGCTTCAGCGCCTACTACCCGAACGTGTCTGAGCGGACTTGACTGCTGAGCCTGGGTCAGGGACAAGGCGGTGGCAGAGCTGTGTGCCTGTGGACAAGTCACAGTTCTGTCCTGGATAAATGAGGGGATGGTGCCGGATGATCTCTGCGGTCCTTCCAGCCTCCGCTCTGTAATGCTGGGGGCACAGCATTTGCACAGAGCACTTGTCCTGCATGGAGCCACAGCGTCCCCTGAGTGTGGCCCGAGCCCTGTGCGTGCTGCTCGTCGGGGGCACAGGGCCGGCGGGTGGCTTTGTCTGTGGGGAAAACCTGTGTGGCTTGGAGCCTCACAGCCAGCTCCTTGTGTTGTGTTTACTTTTCAGACCCGTAAGTTTATATCAAGAGGTGATTCTCTGAAGAGTTGCTAAGCGTTCATTTATTTAAATAGTGAAAACTAGGTTTCCTCCTAAACTTCTTAACCTTGCCAGACCATGCTCCATGTTTGTAAGAAATATTTTGTGCCACTGCATTTGACTATTCTAGGTGAAGTCTACCAGTGTCGCTTCAGTAGCGCTGTGCTGGTCATGAGTTTTCAAAAAGGTGACTAACTTTGAGCCCAGAATCAAACAGATTCACACACGCTTGTGTGCCTGGAAAATTCACAGTGTGATGAGACCAGGCAAAAGATTGTTAGGGTTTGTATCTAAAATTGAGCTCTTTTCCAGGCTCAGATTAATTATAAACATGCTGCCACCTGCCTGCTGTCTAGAGGGACGTGTAGAGGGGTGTGGGTCAGAGGACAGTGCATAGGGCCCAGTGTCACCAGCTCCCTCCAGGCCGCCAACACTCCACGGTGTCCCTCCCTTTGAGAGCTGCCCATCAAGTAGGACTTTCCTGGTTTCATGTACATTTAAACAAGTGGAGTAATCTGCTTTAGGGTTTCTTTATTCCACTAGAAGTTAAGCTTATATTTTGATCAGTTTTTCTTACCTAGGACTTTTCCTGGAGACATGACCATTAGAGGATTTTAGCAGGTGAATTGCATGTGTGTTAATTTATTATAGGTTACATTTGTTCAAACTGTGACTAGAACCCTGGAAATTAGTTTTTGTTGAAATTTTAGGGCCATTTGTGCAATGTTTGTAAGCAAAATATATCCAGCCCTTTGACTGAGTAACTTGAAATATGCTCAAGGGTCTGGAGGTAACACACATTTCTCTGTCTTTCCCTCTCTCCCAGGGAGTGTGTGTGTGGCTTTATTTTTACAATGCTACAGAAAGTCTCCTAGGGAGGCCACCTGTTCACGGACATCTGCCTGCACAGCTGACTGGTCTGAGCACTGATGTTGTTTGCTGTAGAAGTTGTCCTGTCATCACCTGTTCATTGCAAGTGTGGACAGCTTCCATGGGGTCACGGGTTCGGGGCCGGCTGCCGAGGAGGGTGGCAGTGCCCCCAGGAGCCGCCCTGTCCCACCTGTCTGGGCTTGGCTCCCAGGCTTCCCTTTTCCTCAGTTTCCTCTGTTCCGGCTGCTGGGGCTAAAGGCATGGCCACACTCCATTCAGAGCATGGCCCAGTATGCACTCACAGCTGTGGGCGCCGGGTTCTGACCCTCAGCGCTGGGGGTGGGTTGTCCTCTGCCTTCCCACACACCCCCAAGGGTGGGAATCAATCAGGCCAGTGACGGGAAACTCCGGTTATTTGCAACGCCTCTTCCTTTCACAGACCGCTCTGATGTTAGAGGAGGTGTCTGTTCACGGGCCTACCCTTCTCCCCTCGCATCCACATGTGTGTTTGTGTCTCTTGTGTGCTGTACCAGGCCCTGCTGTAGGTGCTGGGGGGACAGGGGGTGCTTGCAGGCTCACGGTGTGGGGACGGGGACAGACAGCTGTAGTCCAGTGTGCTGAGTGTAAGGAAGAGGTCAGACAGCTCCCTTAGACATCCGAAATGCTTCCTGGTGAGGGTGTGCTGGCCAGGGCTCCGGGAGCCAGGGGTGGGGGCTTCCCAGTCCTCCAGCCTGTGTGGCGGCAGGCAGGCAGGCGGGCGGGCACGCCAGGGCCCTTCCCCGGAAGGGTGCAGCCTTGAAGGAGCTTGTGAGGCGGGTAGGGTTGCGGCCAGGCTAGTTCTTGGGTCTGCTGTCTGGGGCCACCTAGGATGTGTGGGCGTGGAAAAGAATCATGAAGCAGTTCAAATAGACTTTAACAAAGACTGAAAGTTTTTCCAAGAAAACTAAAATCCCTTATTGCAAATTTTGTGAAAAGTATAACGGTCACAGGTTGGGTAGTGGAATTACTTCATGTGGAGTGTCTTGTGGTGTTTATGAATTCAGTGTAAGTTGCAGTTGTTTCATCCTCCATCCAGTACTTAAACTTTTGATCTCCCTTTTCTTTTTTCCCCCAAAGTTAAAGCATCAGGTCCTTTTCACCTTTATTTTCATGCCACAGTCGTATTTTCCTCTATTTCTTGGAGGTAGTTGGTTCGTTAGTGTCCTTTGGGGAGAGTGTGTATGGGTAGATTTGAAGCCTCAGGGGTCATCAGTGGTGAAAGTTTTTTTCCTGTGGTTAGTCTAGCTTTGGTGGTGGTGAATATTACACATACTGATGGTTTTTTAAAAAGGGCTTGTGGTAGAGTCTGGTATGCTGTCTGTAGAGAGTCTTGTGGTGACGGGATGGAGCACGTTCCTATTTCTCTGTGTTTTGCCTCTTCTGGGACAGGCCTACTTAGTCGTCATGGGTAACAAGCAAGTTTTAAATTTCAGTTAAACATGTGTGACAGTACCTTACAGCTTAATTTGCATTAATTTAATTATAAGAAGGATTACATTTTCTGTGCAGTGATTTAAAATTGGTGTTTCCTTCTGTTAACTACTCCAGTACCTGGAATCTGGGTATTTCCCTTCTGTAGAGTTTCACAAATAAAACTTAACGTGTCTTCTTATTTGCTGCTTTTCTTTTTCCAGTTGATTCATTGAACTTTGTGCAGGGAGTTCGCCACATCTATCTTGTGTTCAGTGATTTCCTTTATGTTGTTAGATTTTAGAAATTTCTCTCTTTTCAAGTCGTAGGTTGGATGTACCGTTCCACTGTGTACAAGGGGCTTGAGGCTGTTCTTTAATATTGTTTGATTTCTTTAAAATGAATTTTATTGTGACTTGATCAAGTTCTGTGTTATACCCCTTTGGGTCTTTAATTGATGTTACGGTAAAACTGCATATTAACTTGCAGTATATGTTATCATTATACTCCCATTAAATACCCTGTTAAAAGCAGGTATATCATTGCATTGTTCATGGCTTCCTTTCCTTCTCTCATTAAATTCAGTTACAGAAAGTTGCCCTGGAGGGTTATAGACAGATTTCATGTATCCTGAGTTCAATTAATATCCACGTTTTTAATGTTCATGTTGCATTTAGGAATGGCATTTTCTTTGCCACTGTTTGTTACAGGTTGTGGCAGTTAGGAAAGCAGTTAATTATTATAAAAGTAATAAAGGCAGGCTTTAGAAAATTTGGAAAATAGAGAAAATTATTCAAGTTCCATCAGTATTACTATACTGTTGAATTTCCTTCCAATTAAAAAAATTACATTTGTTATTTCTTTTTTTAGATCATTTTAACATTAGAAAATACTTGGCCACTATAATAGGTGAATTACAAGTATATTTAAAAGTAAACTCTTCCTCCTAATTCTGTAGCTAATGTTAATATACCGCAAAATATATTCTTGCATACCTTCCTCCATGCTCACAACACACACACACACACACGGTTTTTAAAAATTGAGATACAATTCACACATCATAAAATACCTATTATCATATGCTATTTAGTGTTTTTAATAAATTTGCAAGGTTGTGCAATCATCACTGCTATCTAATTCTGTTCCAGAATATATTTATTATCCCCAGAAGAACTTTATGCCGATTAGCAGTCACTCCTCATTTCCTCCCAAACCTCCCAGGCCTAGGCAACCAGCATCCTACTTTCTGTCTATATTTGCTAGTTCTGACATTTCATTTAAATGGAATCATATGATATTTGGCTTTTTGTGTCTAGCTTCTTTCACTTAGCATAATGCTTTTGGGGATTCATCAGTGGTATAGCATGGGTCAGGACTTCATTCCTTTTATTGGCTGAATAATACTTCCTTGAATGGACGGACCACATTTTGTTAAGTCGTCCATTGATGAATATTTTGGTTGTCTATTATGAATAATGCTGCTGTGAACATTTACATACAAGTTTCTGTCTGGATACATGTTTTCATTTCTCTTGTGCATATTCCTAGGAGTGGAATTGCTGCGTCACATGGTAACTCAATGTTTAACCTTTTGAAGAACTGCCAGACTGTTTTCCACAGCGGCTGCATCGTTGTACACCAGCACTTTATGGGGCTGCAATCTCTCCACGTCATTGCCAACGCTTGTTATTATCTATCTTTTTGATTGTAGCCATCCTAATGATTTTGATTTGCATTTCCTAGTGACTACAAATGTTGAGTGTTTTTGCATGTGATTATTGACCATTTGTATATCTTCTTTGGAGAAATGTCTGTTCAAATCCTTTAATACAGTTTTTAATTGTGTTGTCTTTTTATCATTAGATAGAAGAGTTCTTTACATGTTCTGGATACTAGGCCCTTATCAAATAAATGATTTGCAAATATTTTCTCCCATTTTGTGGGTTATCTTTTCTCTTTCTTGAAAATGTCCTTTGAAGCTCAAAAGGTTAAAATTTTGATGAAGTCTGTCTAGTTTTTCTTTGGTTGCATATGCTTGTGGTGTCATATTTAATAAATCATTGCCTAACCCAAGATCACAAAGATTTACTCTTATATTTTCTTAGAGTTTTATTATTTTAGCTCTTGCATTTAGGTCTCTGATCCATTTTGAGTTCATTTTTGCATATGATATGAGCTATTGGTTTAACTTTATTTTGCATATCCAGTTATTCCAGCACCATTTGTTGAAAAGACTGTTCTTTTCCCATTGAATAGACTTGATACTCTTGTTGAAAATCAGTTGACCGTGAATTTGAGAGTTTCTGGACTCTCGGTTCTGTTCTGTTGATCTCCATGTCTGTCCTTACGCCAGTACCGCATTGTCTTGATTACTACACCTTTGTTAGTAAGTGAGCTTTGAAATTGGAACCTTTGTTCTCCTTTTTTAAGATTGTTTCGGTTATTCTGGATCACTTGCATTTCCATATGGATTTTAGAATCAGCTTGCCAGTTTCTGCAAAGAAGCCAGTGGGGGTGTTGATAGGTTGCATTGACTCTGTAGATCAGTCTGGGGAGTATTGTCATCTTAACAGTATTTAAGTCTTCCAGTCCTTGTACTTGAGATGCCTTTCAATTTTATTTAGCTCTTCTTTAATTCTTTTCAACAATGTTTTCTTTTTGGAGTGTAAGTTTTTATCATTTTTTTGTTAAATTTATTCCTAAGCATTTTATTCTTTCTGATGCTGTTGTAAATGAAATTGTCTTAATTTCTTTTTCAGATTGTTCACTGCTACCGTTATGAAACCCAATTGATTTTTTCATATTGATTTTGTAACCTGCAACTTTGCTTAACTCTTTTATTAACTAATAATTTTTAGTGAATTCTTAAGCATCTATCTGTCAGTCTATCTGTCTATCTATCTAGATCATGTCGTCTGCAAATAGAGATAGTTTCACCTCTTCCAGTCTGGGTGTCTTTTATTTATTTATTTTCTTGCCTAATTGCCCTGGCTAGCACCTCCAGTACAACATTGACTAGAAATTATGAGAGCGGATATCCTTGTCCTGTTCCCAGACTTGGGGAAAAGCATTCAGGCTTTCACGCTTAAGTGTGATGTGAACTGTGGGCCTTAGTCTTTCTTTACTCTCATGTTTTGGTTGAGAACACCTCCTAGTAACTTCCTGAGAAAGTGACCATTGAGAGAAAGTTTTTGAGACCTCACCAACCTTCCTGATTTTCCTGGGATTAAAGGGTTCTTGGGATCAGGGACTTTTAGTTTTATGGGCAAACCATTGCCCATGACTGAGCAGGTTCCCAGGATGTGAGAATCCAGTGCTGAAGCAAAGAAAGCCCCAAGGAAACCACGGCAGGCCGGCCACTCTACCAAATGTGTGAATGTGTCTGTGTTTTCTTTATACTTGATTGATAGTTTGGCTCTATATAGTGTTAGGTTGGCAGTGTGCCCTGCATTCCCTTGTTTTCTTCTGGCTCACAGTGTCACTCTTAGGGAGTTGGAGGGCGTTCGGATTCTTGCTCTTGGTGGGAAGCTTACTCTTCCCAGTGTTCCTGCTCTTCCAAAAGTGTATCCTGCTTCTCTGAGTTTGGCTCTAGTTCAGTTTGATGTGCTTTGTGCCTGGTGGGCCCGTCAGACTGATGGGCACACTCTGCAGATACTGCAGGTTTGGTTCCAGACCATTGCAATAAAGCAAATGTCAAAATAAAGCGAGTCACTCCTAGTGCATAAAAAAGTTAGGTTTACACTATAAGTCTGTTAAGTGTGCAATAGTATTATATATCAAAAACAATACACATGCCTTAATTAAAAATACCTTATTGCTAAAAAATGCTAACCATCATCTGACAATGAACATAAGGTTGCCATAAACCTTCAATTTGTAAAAAAAAAAAAAAATACAGTATCTTCAAAGTGCAATAAAATGTGGTAAGCCTGTGTATTCTGTCTCTGACTTTTTTCTTTTTTTTTCTGGGAAACTCATGCACGATCTCCTCACCTGTATCCTCCAGTTCTTGTATTGAGTTGGTTTGTACTCTGCTATCAGTATTCATTTCCACAAGTTCTTTCTTTGTTTTCTGAAAGGGGTTGTTTTTTACATAATATTCTGTTATTGTTTCAAGGCTGCGGTATCTTCTCACTGTTGTGAGAGGATGGACACACACACGAGGATGGAGATGTGTGTATGTGTGTGTGTTTATCTGTCTCCAATTCCGTGTAGAATAAACCTCTAGGGTTTTGGAGGGTGTGGGGGGGTGGTTGCCTCTTTGTGGAATAGAAGAGGGGGCTGACTTCTTCCTAGACAGATTCCTTAACCTGTCCTCAGTATTTAGCCCCACTTCCCTACTTCCTAAGGTAACTTGTGTCCCCAGCTCGAGAGCCTTTGGGGATTCTGTGGTATAAGAAGTATGTGTTTGGTTTCAGGTATGAGGTGACTGGGACATGTGAGTGGAAGCGGTTAGCTGACAGGGACATGTCAGTCTGAAGTTTAGGGAGAGAAGCAAAAGCTGGAGCCAGGTGTGAGAGTCATCATCTTGGCAGTGGTGGTTGTAACCCTGGAAATGAAGTTTTGTCTCTGAAGGGAGTGAGAAGGGCAGCGGCCAGTGAGAGACTGGGGGAAAGCGTTCTGAAGCTCTGGGGACTGTCGAATCCGGTGGAAGAAAAGGAATCCCTGAAGAGGGGTAAGACAATCCCTGAAGAGGGGTAAGACGGGTGGAGGGGGAATCGGAGAGCAAGACGGTTTGGGAAAGACTTGCTGACCTGAGCTGGGACAGTGGGCAGAGCCGTCTGGCGGGGGCAGGGTGGGACTCAGTGGACTGAGAGTGAGTTCGAGGAGTTGAACTCACCCATTCAACCATGTGGCCACATTTGGGATGGCAGGACTTGGTAGATCAGCAGATCGTTCTGTTCATGTGCTCTTTGCATACAGTTTTGACATGGAAGAAGACTGATTGATTGATTTATATTACAATGTATTTGACTTACAATATTGTATTAGTTGCAGGTGTACAACATATAGTGATTCAGCATTTTTATAGATTATACTCCATTTAAAGTTATTGTAAAATATTGGCTATATTCCCTGTGCTGTACAATATATTGTTGTATTTTATTTTGTACATGGAGTTTGTGCCTCTTAATCCCCTACCCCTACCTTGACCCTCTCTCTGGTAACGATTAGTTTGTTCTCTGTGTCTATGAATCTGTTTTTTGTGTTGTTATATTCATTAGTTTTATTTTTTAGATTCCACATATAAGTGATAACATACAGTGTGTGTCTTTCTCTGACCTATTTCACTAAGCATAATCCCCTCAAGGTCCATCCATTGTTGTTGCAAATGGCAAAATTCCATTCTTTTTTATGGCTGAGTAATAGTCTATTGTGCGTGTGCGTGTGCGTGTGCGTGTGTGTGTATCACATCTTCTTTATCCATTTATCTGTTGACGGACACTTAGGTTGCTTCCATATCTTGGCTATTGTAAATAATGCTGCTATGAACACTGGGGTGCAGATATCTTTTCGAATTAGTGTTTTTGTTTTCTTTGGATATATACCCAGGGGTGGAACTGCTGGATCATATGGTAACTCTATTTTTAGTTTTCTGAGGAACCTCCCTACTGTTTTCTGTAATGGCTGCACCAATTTACATTCCTACCAACCATGTACTAGGGTTCTCTTTTCTCCATATCCTTGGCAACATTTCCTTTTTTTTTTTTTTTTAATAAATTTATTTTGGCTGTGTTGGGTCTTCATTGCCACGCCGGGCTTTCTCTAGTTGCGGCGGATGGGGGCTACTCTTCGTTGCGGTGCGTGGGCTTCTCATTGTGGTAGCTTCTCTTGTTGCGGAGCATGGGCTGTCTGTCAGAGATGCCTTTCTGACGCTAGTTTTGTTTGTGACTCTTGTTATCGTAAGAAAGACCTTTCTCTATAAGCCTCTACATAGAACTCTCCAGTCTACATTGCCAGAAACCAGGCTGCATTCCTCAGGCATTGTTAGTCCAATGAGGTAATTATGTTTGGTAGAGCATCCAGTTCTGCTTCTTTAAAGGGTAAAATTACAGAGATTGCAAATATATACCGTAGTCTAAGAGGCTCCTCTGAAGCACTATTTTTTTTTTTTTTTTTTTTTTTTGCGGTACACGGGCCTCTCACTGTTGTGGCCTCTCCCGTTGCGGAGCACAGGCTCCGGACGCGCAGGCTCAGTGGCCATGGCTCACGGGCCCAGCCGCTCTGCGGCATGTGGGATCTTCCCGGACCGGGGCACGAACCCGTGTCCCCTGCATCGGCAGGCGGACTCTCAACCACTGCGCCACCAGGGAAGCCCTGAAGCACTTTTTAGGAGGCAGTAAAGTTAACAGTTCATGCTGTGTGGGGACAGGCAGCAGGAGCCAAGCAGCAGAGTAGCTCAGCGAGGCTGGGTGCTGCAGCTCACTGCCGGCGCTGCGGGAGGACCTGGCCAGTCTGTGGCCTGGGTCTTGTCCAGCCATCCGTTCAGCCCCCCTCAGAACAGCACTTGCTGGAGGGTCTCAGCTCATATATATGGGGGGAGGGGGCTGTTAGGGAGGATCGAGTCTGACACAGAACTTCGTAAATAGTAGGAGTGTTTCTCCAGCCTGTCTTCACTCTCTTCACAGCTAAAATTCCCTGGCAGCCTGTAACTATGAGAACGGAAAGTACTATTTGCAGAGACTGAAATCCAGCAGGCGTTAGTGCTCCCATGGCACGTTGTTGCTTTGGCTGTGCTCTTGGGCCGTCATCTCTTCCAAGCTGAGCTGTTGTCAGGAGGCGGAAGCAGCCACACAAGACCCTGGACATGTATGGAGAAGTGCGTTTTGTCAGCGTGAAAGTCTGACCACACACTCTCAGGGCTCAGGGTCGTGTGGGTGGGCAGGTGGATGGCACCCAGAGGTCACAGCTGGGCCTAGAGCGTGTGTCTGGACCTGAATTGTGCAGCCTCATGTGTGTAAACTGGGGATAAGGATTGGATCAACACAACCCGTAGGTGGGTTCTGGGGGTGTCAGCCATTGCCGGTCTGTTAGCTCGCAAGCCCGTGCTGTTTCCGCAGTGAGGGGTTACATCCCTCATTGCACTGATGAGCACACCAAGGCTTGGAGAGCGGGGCCAGCTTGTCCAGGGTTCCACTGCTGGTCTGTGGCCCAGCAGGGACTTTGACTCCAGAGTCTGTGTCCTCGAGCACTAAATTATTCTGCTTTATTTTTTTATCTGAAATCCTTCGAAGACCTTCCTTCCCTTAAGGAGGTCTGACATTTGAACCCCTTTGCCTAGTCTTTCACTTTCTCACTAGGGTCGGGTACTCATTGCTTCTACGTGTCACATCAGCTCAGAGCTGCTGATTCTGGTCCTGACACCGTGTGGACCGCCTATGCTGTGTTAGAGTCTGGAATGCACCTTCTGCTGTGCACATGTGTGTGCGCACACGCTCACAGCAGCAGTCCTCCTCCCTTCCAAAAACAAAGCAGACAGGAACACCAGGAACAGTCGGTGGGGAGACTGTGCCCGACTGTGGGGGAGATGGCATGGGAGGTCAGCAGGCTGAGAAGGGCAGGCACCCTGTCAGGAGGAATTCCTGTACAGTCAGTGCTGGAGTTCTTGTGGTCCCGCAGGAGGTCGGAGGAGAGAGGGCTTGTCTGTGTACCTGGGGGGCTGGGATGACGCGGTCAAGTACCCTGAGTGTCATGCTGAAGAATTGAGTCTATCTTGTGGAGAGTGGGCTACCCAGTGGTTTCTAACTCCAGAGTTCTGTACTCCAGCTTGTTTGAAAGTTAACAGGGAGCAGACAGAGTGGATGAGGTTGGGGATGCAGACAGGATACCTCACTGTTGCAGTGTTTCCAGGTGTGTGTGTGGAAGAGGCAGGGTTATTGCTGTGTCGCCTGGAGCTTATGGGGAGGAGAGGTCAGCCAAAGGAGACCAGGTGGTGGTGGGTGTGATGGTGGAGGAGAGAGGGGGAGACCGGGTGTGTCTAGGGCAGGATGTTGATGTCAGATGTTGTAGGGGAAAGCAGGTTCTGAAACCTATGAAAGGCCAGTTTGGCTTTGGCACTTGGAGGTTGCTGGGCTGGCCAGAGTTTCACAGTGGGGCGTGCTGGAAGGTGAGGTGGAGAGAAAGTGACTTCCTGAAGGGAAGGCAGGGTGGGAGCAGGATTTCGAGTCCTTGTTTGTTTGTCTTTAAGGTTGGGTGAGGTGTGAGGGCTGGAGCAGTGTGGCTCTGAGGGACAGGGGATATCTGTGGGAGGGGTCGAGCAGGAGCTGGCCAGGGGGCCTGGCCCATTGACCTTGACAGCAAGAAGCAAGAGCACAGCCCAGGTCCCCAGGACTCAGCATTTCTAGTTGACGTCGAAGTTCCGTGTTATATAGTGTTCAGTGAGAAGTGGAGCTTTGCTGTGTCAAAATAATGCTTCACTTTACCAAAAGCATTTACCCTAAGATTCCATTCAATAGCAGACTCCTTAGTTCATTGGAGATTTTCTCTTTGCAAACGTAGATACACGCCACACCGCACCCGAGTGAAGGTCTTCAGGGGTTGGTGCACCTCCTCCCGCGGTCAGCCTGGCCGAGGGTGGAGAAGGTGTGGAGGGAGTGATGCGAATGCCTGGCTGAGAAGAGGGCTGCTTCCCCTGCCTTGACTTTTTCTGTTTGGATTTACAGTCTAGGGGGCGGGTGAGAGCCAGGCAGCTGGAACCTGAGGTGGGGATGGAGGAGCCAGGCCAGTTCCATCTCAGGGAACTTGAGAGCAGAGAGGATAGAAATGGCC
The DNA here is from genome assembly GCF_964374135.1 of Grampus griseus. Lineage (NCBI taxonomy): Eukaryota > Metazoa > Chordata > Mammalia > Artiodactyla > Delphinidae > Grampus > Grampus griseus. The sequence goes on along the minus strand of NC_139003.1, from coordinate 96,080,402 downwards.
GGACAGGGCCTGGGCCTGCAGCTGCCCTGTGCTGGCCACCCAGTCTTATGCCAGGGTCCTGTTTCAGTGCACCGGGCCTTCAGTTCGTGATCGATATTTACTTACCAGAATTTAATGGATTATGATCTTAAATTCCAGGTGTGCATTTTTGCCTGCAGAAAAGACATTCTAGACTTTACTGAGAGGAAGCTGGTGCATATGTAGAAGGCTGACCTGAGGGCTGACCCGCAATAGGACACCTTCAGGCTGGGCCTTAGGCTGCAGTGGAAACCCCTCTCCACCCCTGATAACTCCGGGCCTTCACAGCTGAGGAGATGGACTACATCTCTACTTAGAGTTCCAGGGTGTTCTTGTGAGATTGAAAACAAAACTCAGACATTGGTAACTTGAAGCTTTTTGGATGGATTTAAAGGAAACGGGGAGAAGTTCTTCCATAAGATTATGATGTATGTATTTCGTTAAGTTCTGTGGTTTACGTTCAGTTTGTTCAGAATTTGTCCCAACTGTATACCAGTGTGTTAGACCCCATGTTAGGTGTGGTTTTTCTTCTGGAAGATTGTGGTCTCATATGGGACCCCATGACAGCTATGCATGTGGCTGCCTGAGTGTAAGTGCAGGATGGCCTGCTCTGGGTGTGTCTGCGGTGTCGTCTGTGTCCTGGTGTTGATTGTGAAGGGGGAGATTCGCCCCTCTTGTCATCAGGGAGGAAGCCTGGTCCTGGTAGAGGTTGGCGGTGAGGGGAAAGGATGGGATGAGCGGGCTGAGAAAAGCGGGTGGATGAGGTGAGGCAGGCCTCCAGTGGGGGTCACCCGGCCCTCCACCCTCAGCCCCCACGTTCTGAGTGTCGGGCTCTGCCAGCCCTCCAGGTGCTCGCCCTCCTGCCACCCTTCAGGCTCCTGTGCCGCCTGCAGGCTGGGCCCCCAGCACCCTCGCCTCCACAGCTCTTCCCATCCCTGCCGACACCCCACCAGCCCGACTCCCGCCGGCACTGACCAGTCTCCTTTCCCATGCAGTGGGCGTCCTGCCATCCGATTGCCTCCGCACGGCAACCTTGCAGGGACCTTTTAAAACAATCAAATGATGTCACTCCCTGTTCCAATGCTGTGGTGACTACCTGTGACTTTTTGATTAAATTGTGAACCCTGCCTGGTTTTAAAAGCCCAGGTCTTGCCTGGCACGACCGCTTACTCTCTTTGACAAAACAGTGGCAGTGTTTACAGGACTGATGATCCAGGTGAGTAAAGATGTTGATGATTGAGACACCTGCTCTGGGCCAGGCTCTGCTCTGAGTGCTTTATATATATCTCGACCCATTTAATCCTCACATCTCTGAGGTCGGTACTAATGCGTCCCCATTTTACAGGTGAGAAGCTTGAGGCATCCGCTCAGGGTCATACGGCAAGTCAGTGGCAGAGCTGGCTTGGAGCTGTGTGCCTCCCTTGCTCACCGGGGTCATAGGCACCCTCCTCCTACCTGTCAAGCCTCCGAGTGGCTCCCTTGACCGGAGTTGTGGCTCTGTGACCTTTCTGAGCAACTCTTAGTTGCGGCATGCATGCGGTATCTAGTTCCCCGACCAGGGATCGAACCCGGGCCCCCTGCGTTGGGAGCGTGGAGTCTTACCCACTGGACCACCAGGGAAGTCCCTATTCTCTGCATTATAATCCAGTGCTGTTTTATATATTTAGCCACTCGTATCAGTTCCAGCTCTGCCCATTGGGAGCTCTCCGGTTGGCTTCTTTGTCCTTTTGACATTCTGCATCCTGTGGTTTTTTGAGCACTTCCTTACTTTCTGGCACTGCCAGGTGCTCCAGGCTCATCTCGTATTTTCTCTTCCACCCATTCTCCAAGGAGCCTGATTGCTTTGTGTGAGGACAGTGTTTAGAAGCCGTATGTGGCAGTGGATGAGCTCACTGCTGCTGGGCGCCCCTACCTCTGGGCCCTGTCAGTGTACATGCTTGTCTCCTTATTTTTATATCTTTCTTTCTGGAAATATATGAAAATCTTTGTACCTTTCTCTGAGAACCAGAGCATGGCGCCTGTCACCTGCACCTGTGATGCAATTAGCAAATCCTTCTAATAGGTGAATTCTGTGTCCCAGCTTGGATGTGTGCTGGAGGAGGTGTTCCTACATTTGTGATTGATTGGTTGACTGTGAGCCCCCAGCTTCTTCTGTCTCTCTCTTGTGATGATGGGTGTGTCCTTCCCCCAACGCTAGCACCACTTAGTCGTTACCCTTCATCTTTAAGCTCTGTTTCCAGTTATTCAGCCTCATACACCGGGCCACTGATTGAACCTGTTGTCATTTGTTTGTTCACCCTCACTGGCTACTAGATAATCTCTGATGTGGTGTTCTCCTCACTCTGTGACCCCCTTTCTACCCCAGGACCCTCCTCCCTCCTGGCCCTGTGACCCTCTCTCGACTCCCTGACCTCTCCTGACCATGGTGCAGTTCCTCTCCTGCGTGTGTGATAGGTTCTCTTAGGCAGCGACTTGCACACTGTCTTGGCTGTGCCCTCAGATTCCCGGTACCAACATGGGGGCAGCGCCGTGAAGCTGTGCTGGCTCTTTCTCTGCAGTACAGCTTCCCATTGTCTGTTCCATTTTGTGTTCTGTTCCACATGTAGATTTTATGCCCCGTGCTCTGAGAAGTGCTGTTCTAGGGTGTGCACCCTCCAGTGGTGTGTGCAGAGTTACGTCCTCTTGCCCTGCTCTCTGATTACCTCAGTGGTTTCCTTTCCTTTTTGTCAGTCGATGGGTGAGTCCGTCATTTTGGTCATGATTGCAGTTACTCGGGAGACCATGCAGCCCTATGCTCAGTGGCAGTTCGGGTTCCTCCTCTCTGAATGTCCTCTTTATATAGCCCTTGCCGACTTTCCTATTTCTGTTACTGATTTGTAGAAATTGTTTATATGTTCCAGTTCTTCGTTGATTATGTGTCACAGATCTTCTTCCTCTCTGTGGCCTACCTTTTCTTCCCCCCCCAATTCATTTATTTATTTATTTTTGGCTGCATTGGGTCCTCGTTGCTGCGCGCGGGCTTTCTCTAGCTGTGGCAAGCGGGGGCTACTCTTCGTTGTGGTGCGTGGGCTTCTCATTGCGGTGGCTTTTCTTTGTTGTGGAGCACGGGCTCTAGGCGCACGGGCTTCAGTAGTCGTGGCACTCGAGCTCAGTAGTTGTGGCTCACAGGGTCTAGAGCGCAGGCTCAGTAGTTGTGGCGCATGGGCTTAATTGCTACGCGGCATGTGGGATCTTCCCGGACTAGGGCTCGAACCTGTGTCCCCTGCATTGGCAGGCGGATTCTTAACCGCTGCACCACCAGGGAAGTCCCTGTGGCCTATGTTTTAACTTTGTGTACTCATGGGGCCTTCTCATACAGAAGTTTTACATTTAGTTTAGAGTTTTATTTTAAATTTATTTATTTTATTTTTGACTGCGTTGGGTCTTGTTGCGCGCGGGCTTTCTCTAGTTGCGGTGAGCGGGGGCTACTCTTCATTGCGGTGCGCGGGCTTCTCATTGCGGTGGCTTCTCTTGTTGTGGAGCACGGGCTCTAGGTGCACAGGCTTCAGTAGTTGTGGCTTGCGGGCTCAGTAGTTGTGGTGCACGGGCCCTAGAGTGCAGGCTCAGTCGTTGTGGCACATGGGCTTAGTTGCTCTGCGGCATGTGGGATCTTCCCGGACCAGGGCTCGAACCCGTGTCCCCTGCATTGGCAGGTGGGTTCTTAACCACTGTGCCACCAGGGAAGCCCACATTTAGTTTAGATTCAAATGATCGGTCTTTTTTTTTTTTTTTTTTTTTTTTTAGCGGTACACGGGCCTCTCACTGTTGTGGCCTCTCCCGTTGCGGAGCACAGGCTCCGGACGCGCAGGCTCAGTGGCCATGGCTCACGGGCCCAGCCACTCTGTGGCATGTGGGATCTTCCCAGACTGGGGCACGAACCGTGTCCCCTGCATCGGCAGGAGGACTCTCAACCACTGCGCCACCAGGGAAGCCCTAACTGATCGGTCTTTTCTATGCTATAAGGTGTCTTGTTAATACTTCTCTGCTTGGATTTAATAAAAATATTTCCCTATAAAATTTTTAAAGACAAGTGTGTTTTTCACATATAGGTTTAGTTTTTTGCTCTTTGTCAGGCAGCCATTCTTTCCTACCCGTGTGCCACCTCGGTCTCCGTGGGAGGGGCTGGTTCAGGGCTGGGTGTTCTCCCTGGTGGCCATATTTGCTCCGAGTGCCAGGATCACACTTGACATCAGCAGGGGCTGTTCTCCCCCCTTGTTTTTCTTCTTCTTTAGAATTATCTTGGTGATTCTTGGCATCCTTTTTGGTCTCTATTTTAATTCCCCTACCTCTCTTTTTTCTGGGCCTTATCCTCCTCTCTCTATGGTCTGGACTGGAGAGATGCAGGCATGCCACCTCGCTCTGTGGGTGAGGTCGTCCAGTCGGTGGGATGGTCAGGAAGATGTTGAGAGAAGAGGACAGCAGACAGCTTCCAGGATGAAAGGGCATTTGGTTTCTTCCTTGAGGAGTTGCGGGTGGTGGTTTATGGGAGGGAAACACTAGATAAAATCACACAGAGCATGCCTGTTACCAGGTGCACTGTGTGCATGCACTTCCATATGATTCTCATCTAAGAATCCTGGGAGGTGAAAAGGAGATGAAGAACCTGCAGCCCAGAGAGGGTGTGAGCGGTCGTAGCTAATCATCCTGAATCCCTTGTGCGTCTGCTGTTCCATGCTGCCCCTTCCCAGGATGGAGCCCCTGGGAGTGGAGGAGGCCCCATCCCAAGTGACCTGACCACATGTCCTAGTGATAGGAGTCGCCACGCCTCGCCTTGCTCCCCGTCTCGGGGTGTCCACGTTCTCCCTGCCCCCCCCGCCCCCCCAAAGTCCCTCAGTGCTCGCAGGTACTGGGCAGCCTAGGGCTGGCAGCTAACCCTTGGCACCTTTCATCTTGGGCTGGGCACACGACTTTCCCGGATTGGGCTGTAAATTCTTTGACAGTGATAGTGGTGGTGTCATTAACCAGTTCATTTTGTCACCAGGACAGAGGTGGCCAGCCGATTGTATGGCCTGAGGCTTGCCCCTCAACCCTGACACTTTCACCGCCTCTTCACCTGGGCCCAGGGAAGCCCTCCTCAGCCCTCCCAAGTTTCCTTCTTTCCTATTTTTTGATTTTTACTTTCAATAAAAGTAACGCCGATCTCTTTCCTCCAGTGTGGTACTTTTCATTCATCACAACCTGGTCCACCTGAAGCAGGACTTGATGAACTTCACTTATTATGGGATGTCAGCATCAGAAAGAGCAGACCCTGTGGGTTCAGAGCCACCCTGCTGTGTCCTGACATGCACATCACATGTGCACATTGCATGCCTGCGTACGGCAGCCCCAGAGACCACCATGTCATCTGTTGGTGAGACAGCTAAGTACTGCTCACCTCGGGAGGGACAGCACCACCTCCAGAGCTCTGACAGCCTCTTGGAGGGGGTGGTAAGGCCAGAACTTGTTGAGAATTAGAAGTTTGATATAAGGTGGGTCTTTCAACGTGAGAATGTGGGGTGGGAGTCTTGATTAGGACTGGGTGAGGACAGTCAGGATTGGTGGAAACTGCAAGGCTATGATTTTGAGGGATTCAGAGGCTGGGTGTAAAGTGGGGGTTGAGTTTACATTCATGGAAGAGTTGAGGGCTCTTTGGGGAAGTTGCTGTCACGAATAGTCAGTGCTAGTGACAGCAGGGGCTGAGTGCTGAGGCTTGTTGATGTTGCAGCCAGGTGTGGCTTCTAGTCTGCATCTGTGGTGAGCGTGTGGCAGTGCTCGGTTCTCACGCACGCATCTGGTTTGGGTTCCGTTTCATCCCCTCACTGGACCTCTTGCCCCTTGTTACGCTGTCTCCACGGGCAACTTCTGATGCAGGCGTTTCTGACAGGTGGCTGTGTTGCTGGGTTCACCCCTTCTGAGGTTTGGGTGTTGTTTCCCTCTGGTCTAATTGCAGGCTGTACCTCACTTTATTGTGCTTTGCTTTACCGTGCTTCGCAGATAACTGTGTTTCCTACGAGTTGGAGGTCTGCGGCAGTCCTCTGTCAAGCAGGCCTTGCAGCGCCATTTTCCCAGCAGCGTCTGCTCACTTCAGGTCTCGGTGTCACATTTTGGTACTTCTCCCAATATTTCAAACCTTTTCATTATTATTATATTTGTTATAAATATAAAACTTAACGGATGAGGAGTTGCTTCTTATGGATGAGCAAAGTGATTTCTTGAGATGGAATCTACTGGTGAAGATGCTGTGAAGATTGCTGAAATGACAGCAGAGGATTTAAATATTACATAAACTTAGCAGCAGGGTTTGAGAGGATTGATTCCAATTTTGAAAGAAGTTCTCCTGTGGGTAAAATGCTGTCGAACAGCATTGCCTGCTGTAGAGATCATTTGGGAACGGAAGAGTGAATCGATGCGGCGGACTTCATTGTTGTCTTGTTTTAAGAAATGGCCACGGCCACCCCAGCCTTCAGCACCCACCACCCTGATCAGTCAGCAGCTACCAACACCAAGGCAAGACCCTCCACCAGCACGAAGATTATGCCTCGCCGAAGGCTCAGATGATGGTCAGCATTTTTTAACCAATAAAATATTCTTAATTAAGGTATGTACATTGTCTTTTTAGACATAATGCTGTTGCACACTTAACAGACTACAGAATAGTTACATGGTATAGTGTAGAGGACACATAACTTCTACGTGCATTAGGAAACCAGAAAATTCATGTGACTCACTTTATTGTGGTGGTGTGGTGGTCTGGGACAAAGCCCACCATATCTCTGAGGTGTGCTTGTGTTCCTCAATTGGGAAGTCTGTTGGGACTTGAAATAGTAAAGCTGGTCATAACTGTCCTGATTTTGGATGACTAGGAATAGAAAATTGAGTTAAAGACTAAGAATTCAACATATTTATGGAGTAGATTATCTAGTTTTTGTTTTAAAATGTATATTTCATATTTATATACTTGTAAAAATTGGAATGCCTTCTTCCCTTGTTGAAGTAATTAACACGATTTAAGAAAAAGTTTCACTATAACCAACTTACATCTTTAGTTAATTAGAAGAGTTCATAGTAAATATTGATTATGTTTTTGTTGGCTGACCATCTGATACAGATTGTCAAAGACGTTCCCTAAATTTGCATTTTTACCTGTCAAATGATTCATGGGCTTATCATGAGACTCCAGTCACCTTGCCTCATTTATTTTAGGTAAATATAGAATCGTCTCATATTTTTAACTGTGCTACAGAATTAATTTTACAATGTTAAAAGCACATTTTCAAAATATACTTTTTGTAAGAATTTTTTTTATTAAACTGAGCCTTCCTGACAGTTTCTTGGCCATGAGTGGGCGCTAAGGAATGGAAGGCATCCCGGAGGAGCTAGGCTGGTGCACGCAGTGACCACGGGCCAGTCCTGTCCCCAGCTGGCCCCTCTGTGTTCCTCAGCTGGACTTTCCCTTTATATTTAGACAAGCTCCTGGTACAACTGGTCAAGAGAAGAAAAGACTACACAAGGAAACCATGTTGAATGCAAAGGGAGCAATAACTCCAAAAAGTAGAGATTAAAAAATTAGAGTATTCCTGTTAGAAAATAGGCGCGACGACACCCTTCAGACCTCGAGGAGGTGAGGAGCTGTGAAGATCTTTTGGTGGTAGTGATGGAGCTTGAGTTAATCAAACATCTGGAAGGAAGTAGGAAGACAAGTTAATAAACCAGGAGAAGTCGTTTGTAAACTATGAAACCAACGAAGAATTCTTATCAGTTTATAGAGAACTTCTTCAAACCAGGGAAAGCACAAACAAAAGCCATGGCAGGAATTTCACAGAAATGAGTCGCATATACGGCCAGTTAACATTAATACGCAGGGAAATGTGAATCAAGACCATACGGAAATACTATTTTTTACATATTTTTACTTCATAAAACTTAAGAAAGTGTGACAGTGTTGAACATGACCCCATGGGTTGACGGGACCCCGTGCACACCACTGGTGCATGGTGAATTGGGGCAGCCCTTGGAAATGAGTTTGCACTGCCTCTTAAGGGTAGGTTGCTTACTTTTACACTCTTGACCCAGCAGGCCCACTCCTGGGTGCATAACCAAGACAAACCCTTCAGGTTTTGTGACACAAAAAGGAAAGCGTAGCATAACGAATGTCCACGAGGTTCCCCCCCTTCCTTGTTAGCAGCATGTCATGATTCGTGTTTCATTTCTCTCCCTAATCCCAGACTTTTTTTTTTGATATGGCAAATCCCAGAAATCACAGACTTCACCCATATATATACTTCAGTAAAAAAAAAAAGGGCTTAATGTAATTATCATAACTTATAAATTTATGGTTCCTTATAATCATCTAATGTCCAGTCTGTGTTCACTCTTTCCTGATTGTCTCAAAATGTCTTTTTTCAGTTAGTTTTTTCAAAATAGTATTCCAGCAGGTCCAAACATTACATTTGGTTGCTGTTATCTTCTAAGTCTCTTAATTTAGAATCATTTCCCTTCTCTTTTTTCATTTTATGCCATTTATTTGTAAAGAAACTTAGAGTTTTGTCTATTGTAATTTTCCAGATTCTGGACTTGGCTGGTTTTATTTTTTTTTTTGGTGTTGTTGCTTTTCTGGCTGCGTTGGGTCTTCGTTGCTGCGCGCGGCCTTTCTCTAGTTGCAGTGAGCGGGGGCTACTCTTCCTTGTGGTGCGCGGGTTTCTCATTGCAATGGCTTCTCTTGTTGCGGAGCATGGGCTCTAGACACACGGGCTTCAGTAGTCGCAGCATGCAGGCTCAGTAGCTGTGATACGTGGGCTCTAGGGCACATGGGCTTCAGTAGTTGTGGCGTGTGGGCTCAGTAGTTGTGGCACACGGGCTTAGTTGCTCTGCAGCATGTGGGATCTTCCCGGACCAGGGATGGAACCCGTGTCCCCTGCATTGGCAGGCGGATTCTTAACCACTGCACCACAGGGAAGCCCCAATGTACATGGTTTTGATGAAGATGTTCTCTGTCCCTTGTGCTCCCTATAGTGATTAGACCTGTGGGGTGGGGTGGATTTAAGGCCCAGCGTTGGTGCAGGACTACAGCAAAGGTGAGGCTCTCTCAGGAGGTGCCTGGTATCTGGCTGTTGCGGACATAGGTGATTTTCTGATCCTTCCGTGGGCAGACTCCCATCTGCCACTCACCTAGCGCTCAGCGTCTGTCAAGGGATGCTGCCCAGCCTCACGTTTCCATTGTAGTTTACACAGTGGTGATTTTCTCATTCTGTTATACCTTCATTTATTATCTTATAGAGGGACTTGGCTTTTCTGGAATCCTTATAGAGGGACTTGGCTTTTCTGAAATTCCAGTTCCTGTAGAACCTTTTTTTTTTAAAATTAATTTTCAGACTGAGCTGTGCTCTGCTCACCAGAGGTGACCACTGGGGTTTTATGAGCTCATGGATCTTTAACTATTTCATGTTATTCTTTTTGATGCTCAAATTGTCCCATCTTTGGCCAGCAGGAGCCCTCTGGGGGTCTCGTGTGCCTCTCGTGGGACCCTCCTCACCTTGAATGGCATCTTTGCTCTCAGGGGACTACTTAGCTTAGGCCGGCTGGAGACTAGCCGCCTCTCCACAGGGGCTCTGGTCCTGTTGGTGAGGCAGGCCCGCTACTATCTGGGGAGACCGATTGGTGGCAGATGCTAAACTGGTGAGATCAGTGTAGATAAACTTATTGATGTGAGATTTTTAAAAAGAAACTCAAGGGTAGAACTGGAAGCTTATTAGGCAGAATGCATAACTTCCCTCCCTGAATGCCCCAGAAGGTCAAGAAATCTCTATTCATAAAAGTCACTTGTTGAGTCCTGCGTCCGTAGGCAGACTTTCTAACTGGGTGGGAAGGCACTGAAGAGGGCAGTGATCCAGCGCGCGGAGGGCGGTGACCCTGAACATTTTCCCGTTTGGGCCATTTTACACGTTTGTCTCGCTTATTCTTCTTGGCCACTCTTTGGGACAGAGCTGTCAGTGTTCTGGTTTTATGGTTGGGGAGCAGGGACTGGAGTGCCATGACCTGCTTGAGGTTTCATGGCTGGCACCCAGTGACATGGGCTCGGCCTCGGGCCTTGAGTGCTGTGGACACGGGGTTTTCAGTGACCACTGGGCCTGGTGTAGAGGGCTCTGAGCCCCGCACCTGGGGCCCGGTGGTGTTAGCTCCTGTTGCCTGAGGAGCTGAGAAGAGGCAGGTACTAGAAAGGATCCTGCAGGTGGGGGGCCCCAGAGGAGACTGGGCAGGAGGCTAGGGAGGACGGTGGGCCGTCTGGTGCAGAGCGCCCTCTGGGCGGGTCATGTGGACCGACGCTGCCATCTGACCCTTTCCTTTCTAAGCTGCAGAGGTGAAGTGTGACATGGTGTGGCGTGGTCATCCCAGACAGTCACAATGGCTAAGGATCCAGGCCCCGACAGTCATATTGCAGTGCTGAGAATGCTGCCCGGGGACCTGCTTCCAGGAGGGCACAGTTGGTGCTGGGCTTCCGAAGCAGGGAGTTGGGGCTCCGAGGTGGGCAAGTGTTCTAACAATGCTCACTTTGTATAGGTTGGAAAATGCAGAAACCCAGAGGAAAAATCACTGTGTTTCCAATGGCTCCCATCCACATGTGGGATATGGTGGGATCAGTGAGAAGAGAAGGAAGTCGATGAGAGATGGAGCTGGTCTGTGAAGAGGGAGGATGAGCTGCTGTCTACTGACCACCTAATACACCCCGTACACGCACACACACCACAAACATGCGTATAACACACGTGCACACCACACGTACACACCATGCACACGCTTACAGCACACATGGTCACATGATGTGCTCATGCACATGTACCCATGCACGACACGTGTGCTCGTACACGCATAAGCCCTGGCCCCTCCCACTGGGTTCAGGGGCAGTGGCATCTACAGGTGGGTAGGGAGGTGTGGCCAGAGCTGTCACACCTGGGCACCACTGAGGACAGTGGAGAGGTGGCCTTTGCCTTAGGTCATGAGGGGCAAGTGTGAGTGTGTGGAGGCAGGATGTTCCAGGGTGAAAGCAGCTCTTTCTGGCTCTGGGAACCTGGTGAGCACTGCCCAGCACCTGTCTTCACGTAGGGGGAGCCACCACCAACCCCGGGAGCCTGGGAAGGGGCCTGAGAGCAGCCCCGGCTTCTCGCCGAATTATAACCCATTCCCTGTATGGGCTCCAGCCTGCTGCACAAAAGCCTTTATCTGGGGGCTGTGACCCCTTTTACCCGCGACGACTCCTACTTGCCACTGGCTGTTCTCATTTCCATGCTACCGTGGCGCAGGGGTGTGGAAGGGGAGAGTGGGGGCGGCCTGAGCTCATACCCCACCTGTGCAGGTGATGCTGGCTGTGGGCGTTTGCCCAGCAGAGCCGGTCCCTTGGAGACACAGGGCCTGGCGTTTCCTTTAACACGGTCGCAGCCCTGTAATCCGCTGCTGCGGCTCCAGGCGTGGGGGCTGCAGTGAGGCCTGTGGCCAGCGCCACCCGCCACCGCCGCGGCGCCCTGGCTGCTGACTCACGCTCCTCCTTCCCCCTTCCCCACCTCCAGCGCTGGCCAGCAGCTGCAGGGGGGTGGCCGCAGGCTGGTGGGGGACAGGGTGAGGGCGGGGACCCAGAGCACCTGCCCATGGCAGGAGACTTACTGTTGCACACTGTTGGCTGGAAGTAATCAACTGTATTTAAAGAGAAGGTGGATTTTTAGAGTTAAAAACGCCCAGCAGCTTGCTGATCTGTGCTGGGAGTGACTCTCCTGGCTCCGCTGGGAAGAGGCTGCAGGTCTGGGGGGAGGGGGGCAAGCGCCTGCTGAGCCGCCCCCCTGCGATGCTGCCTGAGCAGCGCCCCTCCTGCTTTGGGGGAGGGGGTTCCCTGAGCACAGCCGCCCGTGGGGTGGAGGGTGGCCCCTTGAGGAGGTGTGACCTCATGGCATCTCCCATCCTCTGCTCGTCTGCTGGCCGTCCTGGTTGGAGGGCCCACGTGGATGGCAGCCGATAAGGGCTTAGCCGTATGTCATGGGAAGTAGCTGTCCCCCCACTTTGAGGGTTCTTAGGTTTATTTCCTAACCTCTGCCAGTGCCAGGCCACATAGGCTTTTATTCTGTGTGTGGGTATTTTATTTCCGTGTTTTCATAACCTTGATTATTTCACACAGGTAACGTACACACACGATTCAAAAGGCCATGCAGAGAAGATGTACGGGGAGGGTCAGGCCTCCTCCCACCCCTCCTGTTACTTGGTGCTCATTGGCGGTATTCTGTGCACGTTCAAGTGTTTGTCAGATGTGAGCTTTACAGCTGCAGTAGGTGCTAGAGCGGGGAGGAAGCCTGTGGGTCAGGGACACGTGGGTATTGGGCCACCCTGTCCCCCGGACCTGTTTCAGGGGCTCAGCAGGCAAGCAGGCTGGCGTGGCCATTGGAGAGCTCCCGGGAGTGGGGGCCACAGGGCAGATCACCGTCTCCTGTCAGTGTGTTCTTAAAGAGAGCTCTTTTTCTCCTGGTGGTAAAGTGTCTGCATGTTGTAGGGAATTCGGACAATACCTAAAGATACAGAAAAGAAAATCAAACTGCTTGTGATCCTGCTACCCAGAGACAACCACAGAGGCTTAATGGACTTCCTTTTATACATACACACACGTCTTTATGTGTGTGTTTTCTTAGAAGACTGAACCTGTACCATGCACAAAAGCTGCATGTCCTCTGTCAGTTCTATAGTATATTGAAAGCTTTCCTCGCATCACTGAAGCCCCTGTGCAGACGCTTGCGTTTCGTGGCATCCGCATCAGGCTTACTCTGACCACCCTGTGGCCAGGCTTTGGCCGTTCCCGTCTCCTTTGCCCCACCCTGCTTCCTCTGGGGCCCGCCATCCCTCCCCGGCTGCGTGAGCAGGTAGTTTGGGGCTGGCATCTGTTCTGATTGGTCAGTGCCCAGCCCTGCCCCTGACCTAAACTGCTGCAAAAAGTACCACAAACTGGGTGGCTTAGATCAACAAATAAATCTTCCCGTAGTTGTGCAGTCGTAAGTCCAGGATCAGGGTGTTGCGGGGCTGCATTCCCTTTGGGACTCTGGGTAGAACCTTTCCTTGCCTCTTCCAGCTTCTGGGGTGGCTGACAGCCCTCAGCGTCCCTTGACTTGCAGCTGCCTTGCCGTCGCCATGTGGCTGTCTTTTCCCCGAGTCTCTACACGTTGTCCCTCTGTGCGTGTGTCTTCGTGTCCGGATCTCTCTCCCTTTAAGGACACGGTCCCATTGGATCAGGGCCCACCCTAATGACCTCATTCTAACTGGATTACCTCTGTGTAGACCCTGTCTCCAAAGGAGGTGCTGAGAGTTAGGACTTCAGTGTATTAATTTTGGGGGACATGGTTCAGCCTGTAGCAGCCACCAGTTTACCAGCCCAGAGAGCCTGGGCTGTGATGGACGCCCAGCCTCAGATACAAGGTGTGTAAAGCATACCCACAGGAGGTAAACATGTTCTTGGCTTAAAACTTTTGCCAGAAAAAGTGAGTCCTCATTAACCACCGCTCCCAACTCCTCCTGACCAGAGGTGAGGGGCTGATGGGTACATGTGCTCTTGACCCTTTTCTGGGTGTTTCCATCTGCACACATGCAGATGCTCACGGTGAGTGGAATCTCATCCGTCGGCCTCTCCCTCCAGGTGCATCTGCTGGGCTCTCCGAGGGCAGGAGAAGGTGGCCGAATGAATCTGTTTTGGGGGATGTCCTTCCTCATAGGTGTTGCCTCCTCCCCGACTAAGCTTCTGTCTTTAATTTAGATCTAAAACTCACTATGATGGACTCTACGCTTATTTTTGTATGGTGTTCATACTATCATTAACACTGTTAAATTCTGTGGCAAGTATTTTATTGTATTTTATTTTTAACATCAGCTTCTTGGCCATGCCTGTTTGCATCTGTGCTGGGTTGGTAATGCGTGTACAGGAGGATTTGGCTGACTGGGTTTCTTCTAGGCTGTCTCATAAGCACACTGCTCGCATCTTAGGAAAGCCTGCAGTTTAGTACATTGCCTTGGCTTTCATTTATTTACCGAGAGAAAATGGAGGCTGGTGTTGGATTAGGATTGAAGTTGAGCAGCTGTAGGCTGAACTTGTTTTGCCTTTTTTTTTTTTTTTTTTAAGAGATACGTCCTGCCAAGTAGTTTATGAGAAACCAGGCACCCACAAGCCCCAGGATTTTTTTTTTTTTTTTGGCTGTGTTGGGTCTTCGTTGCTGCACACGGTCTTTCTCTAGTTGTGGTGAGCGGGGGCTACTCTTCGTTGTAGTATGCAGGCTTCTCACTGCGGTGGCTTCTCTTGTTGCGGAGCATGGGCTCCAGGTGTGTGGTCTTCAGTAGCTGCAGCACACAGGCTCGGTAGTTGCGGCACTCAGGCTCTAGGGTGTGCAGGCTTCAGTAGTTGTGGTGTGTGGGCTCAGTAGTTGTGGTTCTCAGGCTCTAGAGCGCAGGCTCAGTAGTTGTGGCGCACAGGCTTAGTTGCTCCGTGGCATGTAGGATCTTCCCGGACCAGGGCTCGAACCCGTGTCCCCTGCATCGGCAGGCAGATTCTTAACCACTGCGCCACCAGGGAAGTCCCCTCAGGATTTTATTAATGAGGCTCTTTGGTTTGTGGGCTGGCCTGGTTTCTAAGCTTCATGAAGACCAGGAGGACCAGGCTGTGCCGTGGTCTGTGGTGCTGGATACTTTCCCTAACCTTAAGGGTGCTGCACTCAGGGTCTTCTCCTTGGCTTTTCTCTTTGTTCCTGTGACCTCCCAGGAAGCCCGAGCTGGGGGGTCAGAAACGAAATCGCCCAGAGAGAGGGAGAGTTTTAGATGCAAAACCAAGTGAGATTAGGTGAAAATTCTCACAACCTAGAGACAGTATGTACCTGGGTTCCCCTGTGGCCTTCCTGCCCTGTGTGTGGGCCTGGGCTGTCATCTTACTTCTTGTTCTTTCTCAGGAGGCAGGAGCAGTTCCAGAGAAACCCCGACAGCTACAATGGTGCTGTGCGTGAGAACTACGCTTGGTCCCAGGACTACACTGACCTGGAGCTCAAGGTGCCGGTGCCCAAGCACGTGGTGAAGGGCAAGCAGGTAACCTCGGGGGTTCTTCCCAGCTTCTCTGCTCAGCTTCTTTCCTTGGGGCATAGGCTTCAGGCTGTGGGCTGCACTGGAGCTGGTCTCCCCGTTTTGCCACCAACACAAAACCGCTTCTTTTCTGCAGTCACAAGCCTGCCACCCCATATCCTCTTTAACCACGTCAAGTATGAGACCCAGCTCAGCCCCCTATGTGAATAGAACCTGAGCTTTGTTGTTGTTTTTTAATGACAGTATTTTCATATCATTTATTGCCTTTAGTCTCTGCAAAAGCACTACAGAGTAGGCAAAGCAATTATTGTTATACCCATTTCATAGATGGAGAAAGTGGAGTCCCAAGAGGCAAAGCAAAGAACTATAGGTTCTGTAGTGACAAGTGGACTTCCAGTCCTGTGCTCTGCGGAGTTGTAACATTTACAGCTTGAGTTGATTTCTCCATCTTAATGAGCTTGAGTGAGTAGAAATTTAATCTTTTAGCAGGAGAGAGATGTTTACTTGGGGACGTTGCTGAGAATAACATGATTGTAGCTCGTTGGAAATAGGTAGGCATCACTTTAAAGGAAAAACTCTCACGTGAAATGGGACATTGTTACTATAATCCGTAATACAAAAAATTCCGATATATGCCAGAAACTGTTTCCTTATTTCAGTCATAATGAGAAACTACAACGTGCAAAGTAAGTAGTATCTTTTATGTTTTATAGATGAGAAATTGAGGCCGAGAGAAGTTACTTGGTTATCCAGGTGACGTGGAAAAGTCACCATGTGTCTCCGTCACTCTTGCTGTGCCGGGGCCAGTGAGCACTGCCCGAATGTTTCTGAAGGAGTGAATGGCTGAATGGGTGCAGTGGTAAAGCCGTGGTTTGATTCACGTGTGTTTGCTTCTGAAGCTCATGCTGTTTTCCCTGTGTCCCACTCCTCACTTGATAAAGCGAAATAACTGCTGGCTTCTTTCAAAGAGAAGGTCCCAGAGCATGTAAAACAGAAGTTGAGTTTCATATGCATTTTCGAGAAACGATGCCCTGTAAAGTGGCTCCTGCTGGTCTGGGTACGTGTGTGGATCCAGGTTCTGGGCAGTGAGTGAGCCCCTCCAGGCCTCCCCTCCACCCCGCCCCCGTCCTGAGGCCCCTGCTGCTCCCTCCCTGGTTCCCTAGACTCTACCTAAAACAGGCCTGCCCTGTGCAGGAGTCCGGGTGGGGCCCAGGGAAGCCTCTAAGAATACGGCTACTTTCCGCCAGTGTCAGACGAATGCAGTTCATTCTGCAGCACAGAAGACAGGAGCCGGACAGGAGCCCCTGAGCCTTCACGGCTCCACGTGGGTGTGCGCCAGGGTGTCATGGAGATGGTGGCTGCAGCAGCACTGTCTGCTCATTCCTCCCTTTCTCCCTTTCCCACCCCATCCCAGGAGATCTCACCAGGGCTCAGTGACCAGTGACCCAATGGACTTTAGGATCCAGGTCAGACCAGGTAACTAGGGGTCATCACTACAGAGTCCTACTTTTGATGACTGTGTTCCCTCTGATTGTGGTGGGTCATAGTGGGTACAGGCTGACCTTCCTTGTCAGAATAGTTTGTTTAGCATCCTTTAGAGTTTTAGTGGGTCAGGTGTTGATTTTCATTTTGATTTTTGGTAGGATTGCCTTGTGTGTAGGCGAATAAATTATGAAAAGCGTTGGTAACTATACTTCACTACTTGGCTAAAAATGTTACAGCATCCTGGTCTAGTGTCTGTCTTCTAACTTCTCCATGAACTTCTGGAGCTTTCTCTGGAAGGACTTATGTTAGGCCCAACCTAAAACTAGTTATTTTGGGGACTTCCCTGGTGGTCCAGTGGTTAGGACCCCGCGCTTTCACTGCCGGTGATGAGGGTTCAATCTCTGGTCGGGGAACTAAGATCCCGTAAGCTGCGCTGTGCGGCCAGAAAGAAAAAAAAACCAACTAGTTATTTTCTCTTTCTTTGACTTAAGAGACACAGGTTACCTGGCATCTCTTGCTGAACTTCCCACAGCCATCTGGGAAACCTTCCCATTGAAAACAGCATCTCAGATGTGCACCCTGGTCATGGGGGTGTCAGTCTCACGATGCTGCCCTGCCATGAGCGGTGTGTTGTGAGGGGCCTGTCCTTCGTCTCATTGCGCTGAGGGACAGACTGTCATGCCTCAGTCATATCTATGCCTCCTAAATCCACTTGTTGTGACCTCTGGGAGGAGATGGCCTCGCTTTCACTGAGGATAACCCTGGGTTTTGCTCATTCCTGCATTAGACGTTTACTGACCACATGATGGTCCCCAAGACTCAAACAAGATCGCTGCTCTGGAGCTGACCTGCGTGGGGCTCAGCTGATGACAGCAGGTGCGCCAGTACAGTTCCAGGGTGTGGCGGGTGCCGTGCGGAGCATAAACAGGCTGTTGGCTCAACCAGCTCTGTGCAGCCGGGCACCCCTCGGGCCCTTCTTCCCAGCAGCCCTTCGAGGCGTTGCGGTGTGCACAGGGGGAAACGCGGAGACGGTGAGGGTCTCTCCAGGCTGGCTTGCTCTGGAGCCAGCGCTCCCGCCACTCGCGGGGTGTGGATGAGCCTGGGTGTTTGTGACGCTGGGATTGGAAGAGGCATGTTCCCCGTAAGGCATTTATTTATCTAGTGTTGGCGCTTTGTGACACCTGCTGACTTAATTTACACTAGTCTCCTACGTGGTTGAATTTTTTTTCTCCTTCAGTAGTATTTTTCCCCATATCATTAAAAAATTGATGTATAATTGGCATACAATGTTATATTAGTTTCAGGTGTACAATATAATGGTTTGATATCTGTGTGTGCTGCGAAATGATCACCACAGTAAGTCTGGTTAACATGCTCACCATATTACAGAACTGTGTGTGTGTGATGAGAACTTCTAAGATTTACTCTCTTAGCAACTTTCAAATTCCAGGTCGCTTTTATACTGCAGCCTTTGAAAAATGCATGGTCTCTCTAGTTCTTGGTGATCTAAAGAGTTTTAGGCATGCCTCACTTTAAACCTAGGGATAAGTTTATTTTGTATCTCTCGGCTTTTGCTGGCCTAAGGGTTTTTTCTGAGTTGCCACTTTCTTTCTGGGCTGGCTCCTTTCCAGCTCTTGCCTGCGGTACCTGTCACGGCTACCTGTCAGCAGTGTTTATTTTTGGTTTTTGTCTGTGGCACCTATCCGATAGCATCATGCTGGTAGCTGTGATTGTAGAGGCTCAGCTGATGATGTCGCAGTTGTTCTGGATTTGTTGTTAGCTCTGTGTGTGAGGGGCCAGGGGTGTTGGGGGTAATGGGTAGATGTGGGAGCACTGAGGGTTAATGCAGGGGGGTCCTGGGCCCCCTCTTCTTCAGCTGTAGCTTGGTGCTTGAGGACTCAGAACATTGCCCCTCCTTTACTCCTTGCCGATTTTTTCCCTGTGGAAAACGTATTTGCCTCTCAAGGGTAGTGGGGGACAGATAAACGCATGTGCATAACGCTTTAAGTTCAAGCGTTCTTATTTTACATGCGACTGTTTTTTTGTCTGTGTTGTTTTTATCATTTTGCTGGTGCATCTAACGGAAAACTTCTCGAAATGAAGCTTTGGTTTCATTCATCAGTGAAATGTAGTTAGGTCTTTGCTTCATCACGTTCTTTGTTCTGTCCGCTCTGCACGGGAAAAGCAGCCGAGTTCCCCATTCTTTCCTCAGTGTAGCCATGGGGTAGGGAGAAGGAACTTTGCCATCAGGACGTCATGTGTGTGATCGCTAATGTCAGCTGGGGCTGGTTATAAACCTGGCATTTCATTGAATCATAGGATTTTAATGCAGGAAAATTGAACTCCAGAGAGTTTTAGTCTGACTCTCATTTTGAAGATGAGAGAGCTCTCCTGGAGACCTAAACCTCTAGGGCGCCACACTGTCCGGTGAGACGGTGGTGGAGCGGAGCGCAGGACCCGGCTCCCACCTCCACCCTGTCTGATCAGTTGTCTTTTGCGTGGAAAATGTCATGATATTGTTGCACACAGTCATGACTGGATGACATTGAGTGACAAGTGAATTACTTTCCTTCTCAGTATTCTCTTTCCTCTCGGAGATTGTGCAGGGTCTTTACTGACGGATGAGGCCCTTCCTGCTGGCTGGTGGGCTCACGGCCATGCTGCATGCCATCTCTCGCCTCACCATGGGAACCTTCCAGAACAGCACCAAGGCCCCTGGGCATGTCTTGTACAGTGACGCTGTGCCCCAGAGCTTGATTCAGCTGTAGGAATTTGTGCTTAAAAGCTCTATTACACAGTGTTCCCTTCTTAGAAGGCGTTTAGAAAAAATGTAGGAAGACTCCTTTTTATAGGAAACTTCCATAGCAGAAAAGGCTAATAGGCTGCATTTATCTGTTAAAAAATTGTTTTTGTTTGAATGCATAGGACATTTACCTGTTCAAAAGAATAAAATGTACAAGGAGAGGCTTCTTTCCTGCCTCTGCCCTTTTATCCTATACCAGCCCCCACCCCAACCTCAGAAATCACAGTACTAGTTCCTGGGATCTTTGGGCAGATGTTTTCTATGCATATGTTGTCAAGTTGTCAACTATGAATAAATAGCCTCGCAGCCCCACCTTCAGCACAGATGATGTGCGCCCCCCACCCCGAGTTCCCTCTGTCGGCCCCACCAGGGCGGTTCTGGTCTCTGGTGTTTGCTGCCATGCCCCCAGGGCCTCAGCCGTGCCTGCCAGCCAGAGTGGCTGCCCGGGAAAGTCTCAGGGGACCTAGGATTTCCCATGTCATCTGGCTCAGGCTGTCAGGACGCTGAGAGTGCAAGTGCCCTGAGCCCACCACCCCTTACACTCAGGGCTCTGGTCTCTGCTGCTCCTCCCGTCAAGCTGCTTTGCAGGTCCTTATTCCATTTTCATTACATCCCTTTGGATCAGTAGTTTCTTGTATAGTTTTTTGTTTTTCTGGAGTTTCTGACTGTCTTTCTTTTTTTCTTGTCAAAAAATAGTACACTTTCATCATAATCTCAGAATTATTCAGACTCTCACTAGTACTGTGTATTGTCCAGAAATCACTTCCTGCAGACCCTCTCACCTCTGACTCCCATCAGGACTGATTATTTTCTAGTTTGGTTGTATAGCTTGCATCCTAGAACTTCTTTTCACTGCACTTCTAGGTTAAATTCATTGTGTTTTAGATCCTTGTTGGATCTTCCTCTTTTTTTCCCCTAGTTTTATTGAGATATATTTGACATATAATGTTGTATTAATTTCAGGTGTACAGCATAATTATTTGGGATGTGTATATTTAGCAAAATGATTACCACGATAAGTTTAATTAACCTTCATCACCTCACATAGTTATAAATTTTTTCTCGTGATGAAAACTTTTAAGTTCTTCTCTCTTAGCAACTTTCAAATGTACCGTTTAGTATTGTTCATTACAGTCACCATGCTGTACATTAGATCCCCAGAACTTACTCATTTTATGAGTGGATTTTGACCCCCCTCCTCATCCAGGATCTTCCTCTGTTTTCATCCTCATTTTGTTGTGGTATAGACGCAGGTAACTTTCTCGAATTGATGTGTGGTAATAAATGCAGTGTTCTTGAATGTCTTAAAATGCGGTTATTTTAAACTTCCGCTTATTTTGTGGTTTGAGTTTTTATAGAATTCTAACTTTAAAAAATACTCTCTTGGGAGTTTCCTGCTGGCATAGTGGTTAGGAGCCTGGGCTTTCACTGCTGTGGCCCGGGTTCGATCCCTGGTCGGGGAACTGAGATCCTGCAAGCCGCGTAGTGTGGCCAAAAAAAAAAAAAATCTCCCCTAACAAGATTGAAGGCATTATTCTCCTGTCTTCTTACATCCGCTGTTACAGCTTCTAGAAATGTCTTCCATTCCGGTTCTTTGTGAGTAAACTTTTTTCCTCCTATTTGGAACTTTTAAGACCTTATTTTAAATACTCAGTGGTATGAAATGTCATGAGTTTGTGGAAGTCGTCTTTCATTCGTCCTGTTCAGCCCTCAGTGGGTCCTTTTAAACTGAAGCCATATTTTTCTTAAGCTCTGGAAAATTGTCTTGTTGCTGTCACAGTTTCTGGAATGCCAAACTGATTGCCTGGATTGGTTCCTGGCTCTACCTTGATTTCTTTGACTTTATCTTCCAGCTTTTCTGTTGAAAATCTTATTTTCACTCTCTTTTTTTCTAAGCGTTTGTTTTGTCTAGTTCTGTTTTCATGTTTTATTCTGGTTCTATAGATACCGTATCTTCTCAGATCTCTCCGAGGGTATAAATTGGAAATATTTTAGAATTCCCTTTTTTCCTAATTAGCTCTGTAATCTTTACTTTTTTTTTTTTAACCTAAGTCTGTCTTTTTGTGCTGCTGCTTTTTCTCATAGAATGCAATCCTTGGTTCCGTGTTAGTTTTTTTATTTTAAAAATATATTGGGAATTCCCTGGTGGTCCAGTGGTTAGGATTCCACACTTCCACTGCAGGGGGCACGGGTTCCATCCCTGGTCAGATCCCGCATGCTGCGTGGTGCGGCAAAAAAGAAAAAAAAAAATCTTCCCCATTCTTTGGAGTGTGGGATGAGGTTGATGGTTTTCTCCTTTACGTGTCTGAGGTCTGCTGCTCCCATCGCTGCTCACAGCTGAGGAGTTGACTGTCTGGCTTTGCCATGCAGTGTGTTGGGCTGGGTGTCCACCCAGTTCCCTCAGACTGCCGGCCAGTTTTTCTGGAGCAGGGCCCCCTGTAGCTCCGTGGCACACAGTGGGTTCTTATCCCTTCTCACGAGGTTTCCGCTGGCACGGCTGCCCGTGGACTGACTCAGCCGCTCTGCCTCCATGCTCCATACCTGCTAACTGCTGGTCAGAAGCGCCACTCGGCTGTGCTTGTCCCTGCTCCGTGCTGTCTCTCGCCACACGCCTCTCCTTCCTCTCCATTGAGTTGTTGAAAGTTTCTCTGTCCTGGCCTCTCCCTTCTTCCCTGTGTTGTCTGGGGTTTTTCTCTGCGTGCTTTCTTCCTGTCATCTCTGTGGGTCATGGAGTTCAGGAGACGGCCGCCTGTTCCCAGAGTGACGTCTTGAACTGTGGAGCTCCTGGAAGCATCTCTGGTCTGGTTTCCCCTCGGTGCTTGGGTATATCCGCTTTGTATAAGAGACGAGCATTGTGAGAAGCTCACCCAGGTTTGGAAATTATCCTGTGACATAAAGTTGGCTGGAGGATTTTATTTGTTAAAGTGAGCTTGTTCCTGGGAGGCCAGGACTGGTGGAGCCTTGGTCCGCTCTGTCAGGTGTTCACCGCACATCCGAGTTCGTGGTCAGGGACACGCGATTCGGCCAGCGATTGTCTGCATCTGTCTAGGAGTGTGCTGGGCCGCTGTTGGGCAGCTGGGAGTGAAGTGAGTTGTGCCCGTGCCTTAGCAGAACCGAGTTAAGTGGTACATTCTCTCAGAAATTGGGTGCAATTGGAGCTGGGGCTCACAGGACCCCCCTGGGACCTGCATGCGGACACGGTGTGTGCAGGCATCTCTCTCCTTTCCATCGCTTATTTATGGTTATTTAAAATACAGGTAGGTTATAGTATCAGATTCCACTGACAGGTGTAGACTCCAGTTTGAAAATTCTGTGACACTGAGGGTTTCTTTTCAAGTGCATTTAATAAGCACTTCGCAAGTGACATGGGAGGGCCATCTCCAGACTGTTTTGACGCCTTGACTGACACCACCCACCTGTGAGAAAGTCCTAATGCGGACATTATGCAAATACTATTATAAAAGATTTTTACGTTATAAAACGCAAAATTTAGAATTTAGAAGAAGTGGGGGAAAAATAAACCCGGAGTTCTGTTTTCTTTCCTCTCTGTTTACTGATCTGCTGAACGTCCTGGGGTCCACGTGCTTGGGATCCTGCTGGCCGGGGTACACACACGAAATAAGGCCCCCAGTCCAGCAGCTCCAGTGCTGTTGTGGAGACAGACGGTGAGAGCAGGGAGAGGGTGTTTCCAGCGAATGAGGAGATGGGAGAACAAAGACAAAATATAAAACCAGAGCACCTGGCCTCACCGTCCTGGGTGAAAGCTGAGCTGTGGCCACAGGTGGCACAGCAGCTCCTGGCAGGCAGCAGAGCCGGGCTCGCGGCTGCTCTGCCCCCCGGGCGTGTCCTCCAGGGCAGGGCTGCTGTCCACGCCAGACAGTAGGGTGGGCGTCGGGGGAGCACAGCTCCTGCTGCCGGCCCTGCTTGCCCTCTGCCCAGGGAGTTGGCCTCCCCTAACAGGAGTAGAGTTTGCGGCGGGAAACCAGCGGTTCCCACAAAGCCCCCCGCGTTACCGTTACGCGTATCGAGACATCTTCTAGTGCGTTTCCTTGAAGGAGATGATGATGCAGAGGCTGCTTCACGTGTGAATTGGATGGTATGGTTTTCGTCATTCAGAAAGCCTGATGACCTTTGGGCTGGTTTTGCATCTTGTTCTCCTGCAGTGTGTGGTCAGGCGCCCTGGAAACCTCCGTTCCCTCCCACCCTGGAGCACGCCGGCCACCACCTTCCCAGCGCGAGATGATTCTCCTCCGCTCTGTTCCAGGTCTCTGTGGCCCTCAGCAGCAGCTCCATCCGGGTGGCCGTGCTGGAGGAAAACGGGGAGCGCGTCCTCATGGAAGGAAAGTTCACCCACAAGATCAACACCGAGAGCTCCCTCTGGAGCCTTGAACCCGGGAAGTGCGTTTTGGTAAGTGTGGGCAGTGATACTGTGAGGATGTTGATTTCTGCCAGCTGGGGAGTTTCCTCGGTGTTTTCCGAGCAGCTCGAAGGGCACCTTTGTGGGCCTCAGCTGACTGTCACTGCTGCATCTACAGCCTTGGCCTCTCGGCGTCCCACTGCTTGCTTCCTTGAGGTGGGGCCCGTGTCAACAACAAACGGAGGGGCGCTGGAGTGCAGTGTTTCTCACTGCTTCCTGTCCTGCCCATGCACAGACCGCATGCAGTGACCACGGAGGAGGTCCTGCTGGGGCATCGTCCCCAGAGCGCGGCTCTGCTCACACCGGACATGTCCCCTCAGTTCCAGAGGCTTCTGCTCTCCAGGGATTCAGTTACATCTACGGCAAAACCAAAGAAGTTAAAAATTAAAAGGCAGGTCGCTTTCATGAATGCCGGTCTGGGGGATGCAGAGTTACTAAATTCAAACAGACAGCCTATTTGACAAAGTGGGTCTCAACTGGCTAAGCTAGCCGAGGGTGCAAGATCCAAACGAAGGGGTACGTGTTCCAGTTACTAGAGTCTTCGGTGGCTCCATCCTCCCTCGTCAGAGCCTTGCACCTGGTCAGTGGGCAGCACCCAGGGAGGCTTCATACAGCGAAGAGAGGCTTCATACAGCGAAGGGAGACTATATATTTGGGTTCGTTCCTTTCCTCTTCCTTCCTGCTGGGATGCTTAACCAGGGTGTGGTGAAAGGGGTAAAGATGAAAAGAAAAATACTAAGTCTTTGGGTACAAAAGACCTCAGAATTTTATATAGGCATGTTTTTTATATGTGCAAAGTGAGCCGTTTCTTCGTGATCCACTCTCTCTGGGAATAGGTGCCCATGGGCCTGCCTGCTTGGTCCTGACCGACAAGGCCCGCGGCGCTCTCTTCTGGCTGCTCGCAGCTCGCAGACACACAAACCCGGTGGAGTGGAGAGCATTCCATCACTGCTGGGGGAGCTGGAGGTCTCGGCATGCCCGGGACCCCCGAGCACACACAGGCCCCTCTGTGTGACAGGAACACCCGGTGGCAGAGCGCCGGCCAAGTCTGCCCGAGTCTTGCTTAAACCGTGCTCTGTCGCACCTCCCCTGCCCTTCCGAGGTTTCTGCTTCTCGCCACTAGTGTGCAACAGTCATGATTTCCCCCTTATCACCCTGGGGTTCAGTCGCTCGTCTGTTCACCCCCGTGCCTCCCCACCCCCAGTGCCGCTCCCCAGACTACGGCCCATGCTCTTAACCACCAGTTCCATTTGCAGAATACCTTCATGGGCATGGTCTCATTTGCACCTCCCACGATTGTGGGGAGTAGGAAGCCAGGGTCTCATTATCCCCCCGCTTCCCGAGGTCACGCAGGCAGCCAGCGGGAGGCCGCGGCAGGCAGCCCACCCTCTCCCGGCGCCGCTATGATGGCTCAAGTGGTCACAGGGAGCGTGGACCCGTGATCCTGGGTGCCCCATTGTCCACGGATGCTGGGCCTCACTCCTCCTGTGTGGGGTTGATGGACCGCCCAGAGCTGTGCACGTAGAGCTCGTCCCGGCAGACAGCTGGTTGTGCTTTGCTCCCTCTGAGGGGTGCTTCTGTTGTCTTCAGCTCTGTTGTCTTCGAGTCCCCACCTGGGATGGAAAGACTGACCTCATTGCTGGACGCTGAAGGTCCACAGCCACTGTTTACACACAGGTCTGTCGGGGTTGTGATCAGGGTACCGAGGATTCCCTGTACTTGACGTGGCTTCTGCAGAGATGTGGTTGTTAAGCAGGTACCTCACTCTTGGGATTTTCGTTGCCAGAGGTGATGTTGACTTCTTCATGCCTGTTCCAGAGCCGTGTCACCTTTTTTGCGTGTTTTGTGCAACTTGCGTCTGAATACAGACGTGGCTCGTGGCCAGGGCAATAACTCCTTGTAATTATGGCCTCCATCTATTGGGTACACTTTGGCCCTGGCTCTGTGAGGTGCCTGTTGGTGCTGTTTCGTCTCTGCAAGCCTGTTGTACAAATCAGGATGCTGGCGCTCAGAGAGGGTGAAGAGCTTGCTCAGGGTGGAGCCAGACCCCAGACCCAGAAGCCTCCCGTTTCTCTCCTTCTCTAACTTTCAGCTGAAAGGCACCCAGGAGCGAGTAGGCGCGGGGAGGAGAGCTGGCAGCGGCGCAGCATAGCTTGTGACCAACAGCCCCGGGCCAGCAGGGAGACTGGTGCGTCGCCTTCCCTGCTGACCTTGATGAGACGGCCTCGGTGTCCGGTCATGCTCCCAGGCCCCGTGGTCGTCCCAGGCCCTCCTCTGGTCCAGGGGGAGGCTTGTGCCCTGACTGCCTTTTAGTTTTCCAGTTTGCTTTTGCCAAGCACCTGCTGCTCGAGGAGTTATAAAGAAGCAGAACGGGCTGCGGTGCACCTGTCACTGCCTGTGAGCATGGCTTCTGGCTGTTCTGCTCCTGCGTAACCCTGCGAGGTCCACGGAGACACCTCTCAGAATTGCAGGTGCTGGGCTGGTTCTTTCCCGAGGTTCCTTCGAGTGGCTTTCATCATCCGTGGATGGCATCACATTTCTAATGCTGCTCCACCACTTGTAGAAAAAGAAGAGGACTTAATTTAGAGCATCACATCCTCTTCCGGAGCTTCCCTGCCAGCCCAGCCCCCTGCACACCTGGCGTGCACCTTCTCAGGAGTTGCGGGGATCCTGCCTGTCTCTGCCTTCCTCCTGACCACGGTCCTCGGGTACAGCCGATGCCAGTGTCTTAATGGACACATTGCTGCTTATGGAGCTGAAGGTTGGGTGTGTTCTCAGTGTAATTATTTATTTACTGGTAACATTGAGGACCACGTATCTGAGATGATATTGTAGCTCAGTAAGCACATGGCTTTGATGTGTGAAGACCCTGGGGCCTTTGCTGACCAGAACAAGTGCCATTCCCTCGAGCCTCTGGAGGGGGAGAGCGTGGCTGCCCAGGTGGCCAGGCCTGCTTTGTGCCTCAGCCCCACTCACTGGACCTCCGTTCCTCGATCTTAAAGTGAGGCCCAGAGCCTTGGTTGGTCGATCCCCAGACGTTTGTTGGTTGCTTATCACTAAGTGGCAGACCCTGTGCTGGGCACTGGGGCGATTAAGGAAAATAGCCAAGGGCCCTCCTCCTAAAGGCTGCGTGGGCCGAAAAGGGCCCCCAGATGTCCTCGCCAGATCCCAGAACCTGCAAATAGGTCCTTATTTGGAGACGGGGCCTTTGCAGATGTGATGAGGTTAAGGACCTTGCGATGATGAGACCATCCTGGATTATCCAGGTGGGCCCTAAATCCAGTGACAGGTGTCCTTACAGGAGGAAAAGAGACAGACACAGAGTGAAGTGAAGGCAAGGCAAGGTCGCCTGGAAGCTCTGGAGGGAGTGCAGCCCCGTCCAGCCTCCAGACGGAGAAGAGTCTTGTTTGAAGCCCGCAGCGCGTGGCGCTTTGTTACGGCTGCCCCAGGACACTAGCCCAGGCCTTACGTGGCATGATCTCTGTGGGGGCCACTTGGGACAGGAGGGGTCACCCCAGGGGTGCCTGTCACCTTACCAGAGTCCGTGGTCCGGGTCCTGACCTCCCAAGCAGGCCAGTGCAGACATGCCCCTTGATGCCCAGCCACCACTCCCTCCTTGCCAGAGCCGGATCCACATCAGACACGCCCGGGCAGGCTTTCAGAGCAGGCAGGGGTGGCAGCTAAACCCGGATGACAGCTCCTGCCTCCCTCCCTCCCACACTCGAGAATGTTAAATGAGGCTTCTTGATTCTGAGGCAAGCTCCTTTCTTGGTTCCCGAGACGCGAAATCGGGGCCTCCCCCCGTGGCTTGTTCTGTCCCAGAACCCGCCTCGGCTCACTGTCCTGGTTTCTCCCTGCAGGTGGGGCTAATGGCCCTGCCGTGGGCACCTGCAGGCCATGGCCTCGAGCCCTCGAGGCTCCACGGTCTCGGCGTTTGTAGCCATTCGTGAGGCGACGCCAGTCCACACACTGACACGATCCACACTCGTCATTTAAAGCTGGTACAGTAGCTGCAGAGTGTTCACAGACCTTCATCTGCTTGCCTTAAAGCTCGCGCTACTGGGTGTGTCTGGTGCTTGAACCTATGAGTGTTTTTATATAAGCTGCGTGCCCCGTATTTAGATTATATATTTAGATTACAGTTCTCAAAAGTAGAGTTACAGGCTGAGTGTAGTCCTCGGCCATTGCCGTGGGCTCCCCTAAGAAGGATGTCGGATTTCTGTGACATCAGCAGATCCCTGTGTGCCCTGGCACTGGGCTGTTTTCGAGTGGGGATGTGTGTTTCTCTGTGAAGTGGTTCACCACTTCTGTTTTGTCGCTGGTGGCCACCGGCCCCCTGCCTGGCTCTGAGGGGCCATCGTTCAGCTTAAAATACAAGTTAAATTACGTTAGTATTTTGGCAAGAGCCCAAAGCCTGGAAATTAGTCCAGGGACTGAAATGCGAGTTCTTGGCCTTCAGTGCTCACGTCTCCCAGGACCCGTCGTGTTTCTCAAGGTGGTCACATTTTTGGCATCATCACCAACACCTGGATCTCCACCGGGTGTTGAGAAGCAGGTAGCCCGAGTCCGCATGTTCTGGAGAAGTTGCCTGTGAATAGAAGGGACGTGTCGAGCAGAACTGGAAGACCACGCTCCTGGTGGACAGAGCGCGCGTCCCCTCGTCCCGTGGGGGAGGAGAGTGGAGACGCAGCTTGGCACTGCGTGGTCACCTGCCTCGCATCCACAGCCCACCATGGCTGGGTTCTGTCTGGCCCTACAGTGCTTTAATGTTTAAGCTTAAAACACTTGTTGACGACATTAAAACCAGGAGGTTGCCCACTGCAGTGCTGCCTCTGGCAGAGCCCTGAGAGGCCAGCGGTCTGGCCAGGGCCACGTCCTCCCCGCAGAAGTGCCTGGAGCTGAGCAGGCCCCTGCTGCCTCTTCCTGTCCTCTGTCCTTGTTTCAAGGCGCCTCTCTGAAGCCCCATCCCACAGCTTTCACCTGCATCTCCTTGGCCCAAGCTTGATCCCACGTACGGGCAACTGCAAGGAGCCGTCCTCCTCGCCGGGCGCACTGCCTCCCTCTCTGAATAGAAGCAGCGTTCTGTGACAAAGGAGGGGAGGGAGATGAGTGTGGGTGAGTCATCATCACCACACAGATCGGGGTGCTGAGGTGAGCTGAGCCATGTGGAGTTGGAAGTTTCTCTGAGGACATTTTGGGAAAACTGTTCAACCAGCACTCTAGGGGTTCCCCTGAGAAACTGATTCTAGGTCTGGGACCGATTGCTAAAAGGAACCTGGAGGAAAGCCAAGGAACGAGGGTGTGTTATCAGGTCACAGCAACCACCCGTGACCAGCCGAGATGGGGCACTCTGAGTGCTGTGTGATCAGGGATGGGAATGAGTGAGCCATTGAGATGCTATGTGTCCAGGAGCTGGTGCTGACGACAGAGTGGCTGCATCATGGAGGAGAAGGCCCCTGCTGGCCCCTGCACAGCACCTGTTGGGGCTGGAAGTATGTCCCTGCCATATTGTGGGGCAGATGGGGTCAGGGAGGAACCCCGGGAATGTGGCACATGACTTCTGTGCCTGCAGGGGGGATATCCCAGGAGGGCTGCAGCATCACCTGTGCAGGTCCTGCGGGGGCACATCCCTGAGCTTAATCAGGAGGAAGCACCAAACAAACCCCAAATGAAGGATGGTCCTTAACAACAAAAGGCAAAGGCGGTGGAATGTTCCAGATGAAAGGGGACAGGCCCACTAAGATGTAGTCAGGACCCTGGACTGGATCCTGTGCAGGAGGGAAGGTGAGCTGAAGTTACTATAGTAAAGAACTTCCATACCTTCAGGAAGGAGACACTCACCGAAATATTAGGGGTAAAGGGCCAAGATGATTCCAAAAAAATTCCGGTAATTTACCCCATATTATAAACTTACACACATAGGGTGAGAGCATATGTGCAGACACACATACACGTGATGAAGAAAAGGCGCAGCATGTTCACAGTGCGTGACTCGAGGAAAAGGTATTCTTTGTACTTGAATAATTCTAATAACTTGTAAGTTCGAAATTATTCTAAATAGAATGTTTTAAGAAATGAGATGGCAAATAAGCCCATGAAAAGATGCTCAACGTCGTTAGTCATTAAGGCAGTACCAATTAAAACCACGGCTACATGTCACTTCACGCTTATTTGATTGGCTCCTGGAAAGAATCGACAGGAGCAGGGACTGGTGACAGTGTGGAGCCCCTGGGGCTCCCCTGCACTGTGGATGGGAAGGCCAAACCGTGCAGGTCGTTTGGAAAACAGTTTGACAGTTTTTATAAAGTTACATGTGCACTTACCATAGGACCTAGCAATCCCACTGCTGGATACCTACGAAGGGGAAAGGAGACCACAAAGCCCTGCAGGCAGCCTGGTAGCTGACCGCTGAACCCTGGAAACACCCACCTGTCCACCCACAGGTGCGTCGGCCTATGTCGGGGTGACCCCCATGCGCGCGTAGCATGGCTGAACACCAGGCCACTGCGCTAAGAGAAGAGCAGACCAACGGACACAGACCAACGAAATGGCAAAGCAAGTGTCAGGGGCTGAGGGGATCGCCGTCGAAAGGGGACCGCGAGCTTTGGGGTGTGGCTTGATAGCAGTGGTGGCTACGTGGCTGCATTTGTCAAAACTCATAGGATGCACCCTCAAGAGAGTGAATTTTACTGTGTGCCAGCTTACGCCTCCACAAACCTGATTTAAAAAAAAAATAAAAAAATGTTAAAATAAAAAATCAAAACCAAATGTTAAAGCATCAGACTGCTTTATCAAAGATGTTACTTTTAGACCTGAATCCTTGAGCTCCATTCCAAGAACATTTCACCCATGTCCTCTTGCTTCTGCACTCTGTATTATTCCACCTGAAACAGGAATGAAGTTCTGACTCACTAGCATATGAATGGACCGTGAGGACATCGTGCTGAGTGAAAGAAGCCAGGCACAGGACACATAGCCTGTGGGTCCGTTTTTGGGAAATGTCCAGAACAGGCAAATAAATGGTTTGTTGCCAGGGCTGGGGGAGGGACAGAGTGGGGAGTGACTGCTCATGGGCACGGGTTCTCCTTTTGTGGTGATGAGAGTGTTCTGGAACTAGATAAGAGGTGGTAATAGCTCAGACTCTTGTGAATGCGCTAAGTGCATTGAACTGTTCACCTTAAAATGGCTAATTCTATGTTAATGTGAATTTCACCTTAAATTATTTTTACTGTGGTGCTCGGCTCATCTTGATGTTTACTGGGTCTGCAGAGTGCCCATGCGGACTTGTTCTGTGGACACACGAGGCCCGGGCAGCGAGGCCCACCAGGCTCCTTGTTTTCAGGGTCAGTCCCGTTGAGCCCCCGAGCTGTGTCGGGCCTGGATGTGTGTGTGGACCTGGCTGGGACACCCCGTGTGTGGTTCGTACGCACAGAAGCAGCAGCAGAGCCCTGGGGCGGGGATTGGGCTGACCCCACAGTGCTGTCACGGGCTGCTGGTCCGAGCATGGCTCTGTTCTGCCTGTAGCGCTGGGCGATCCAGGCGAGGCGCTGAATTCCAGGTAGAGGTAATAGTGGGTATTTTACAGAGGTTGTGAGCGCTAACAATACATGTTAGAGAGATCTTGGCCATGATGACGACTAACGAAGATACAAGTAAAATGAGTCTAAAGGGTCTGTTGTCTCTGGAGATTTACAGTCGTCTCTCAGTATCCTCAGGGGATTGGTTCCAGAACCCAGCCCTCCCCCCACCTCTCCCCGCCCCGAAGGATACCAACGTCCAAGGATGCTCTAGTCCCTTACATAAATGGTGTAGTGTTTGCATGTAACCTGCGTACATCCTCCTGTTTACTTCACATCATATACCTAATGCAATGTAAATACTATGTAAACAGTTGCTGAAGTGTGACAAGTTCAAGTCTTGCATTTTGGAACTTTCTGGAAATTTTTTTTTCCAAATATTTTTGATCTGGAGTTGGTTGACTTCAGTGGATGCAGAACCTGTGGATACAGAGGGCCGACTTCCTCAGAAGTCTCTCCTGGAATGGTAAGAGAATATATTTCCCCCGTGGAAGGTTTCTGTGGCACTGGCGCAGTGATCTGCAGCTCTGTAAAGACGGGGCTCAGTGCTCGGCACTGGGGCCTCTGAGGGCCAGGTCAGGTCTGCGCATGCAAACAGGAGAGTGCAGTTGGCCAGAAGCTGGCTAGACAGAGCATCTGAAAACAGAAGCTGCACCCTGAATGTAAACAGTGGCATTGGCAGGGTAGAGGTCATTCATCTGATCAGGTGGGCAGGGGGTGCTCAGAACCCCTGCCATCTCACCCCTGCGTCCACCCAGGACGCCCGCGTCCACCCAGGATGGTCAGAAGTGGGGCGACTTGCTTTTGTAATGTGCTGAGATGCTGACATTCATGCTGTGCTTGTGGTTTCCTGGAGGTTGTCTCCACTGTGTGACCCGCCCTCATCACTGCCCACGCCTCAGCCGCTCTCAGGGCCGAGACTTAGCTCTGCTGTGACGCTGTGGGACCCGGGCTCCGCAGGGGCTCTCCGTGGACTCGGGCAGCAGGGCTGGAGCTGGCAGCACCGCTCCCCGCAGCCCGTGAGCCACGGGGCCGACTCCTTAGGCCCCGTGGGCCTGCGGTGTCTTCACAGATGTCGCCTGTGGGCCAGCTCGCACTCCACTTTGTCAGGATTGCCCGCTGGCCAGTGAGCCTCTCCTCACGGTGCTCCTGTGAGGAAGCGCCGCTCTCACTGCTGGCTCCGTCATCTCTGTGTCACCTCCCTGCCCCTCTGGGCATGAGTGGGGGTTACATCCCGTCTGAGAGTGGACAGAGTGAGGGAGCGTGGGCAGCCCTCCTGTCAGTTCTTGGCCAGTCAGTAAAGAGTTTCCCGATGAGCCGGCCAGTTACCATAGGGAGGAGGTGGCCTGGGCCCTCCCTGTGTGGTCCCTGGGATGCGTGTACTTGGCATCAGCTTCAGGCAAAGCCCTGCTATTCTGCAGTCCCCGTCTCTGAGTTCTTGTGTCCCCCCGACTCCCCCCGTCCCTCACTGGGCTGCACCATGAGGCTGAGTGGCAGGTGAGTCACATGCAGCGGTCGCAGGGCTGGGGAGCCACTCTTGCAGCCGCCTGGCCAGGAAAGAGAATGGGACAAGGCGCCTGGGCGTCTGGCTGGCGGGTAGTCATTGTCAGACCGAGTGCTTGGTCCCCCCAGCAGGCAGGAGCCTGGGTGCTGCACTTGGAGGCGGCAACGGTCAGCAGGAGGGAGAGGGGTGAGCTAGCAGGGCCCGGGCAGGTGGATGTTGACAGAAGCTCCTGTTTGGGCTCCAGCTTCCCTCGGCAGCTCGGGAGACCGTGACGGGGTCTGGGTACCAGCGGATGGGGCAGCTCGGAGTGCTGGGAAACGCCCCACTCTGGTCCGAGTGGGCTGGGCTTCTGGTGACTGAGCAGTGCGGATGCTGATGCCTACGGGGGTCAGTGTCTTCTGAGAGGACCTGGGGGACAAGGACCGCAGGCACCGCCCAGTCATGGTGGTGGAGAGTGGAATACTCAGTGCCCGGGGTCTGGACAGCCCCGCTGGGTCCCCGGTGCCACCTGCCCGACACTGACTGTGTCTCTGCCCTCGTGTGCCAGGTGAGCCTGAACAAGGTGGGCGAGTACTGGTGGAACGCCATCCTGGAGGGGGAGGAGCAAATCGACATCGACCAGATCAACAAGGAGCGCTCCATGGCCACGGTGGACGAGGAGGAGCGCGCCGTCCTGGACAGGCTCGCCTTCGACTACCAGCAGAAGCTGCAGGGCAAGCCGCAGAGCCACGAGCTGGTACGGGCCCTCTGGGGTCGGAGCGGGGGCGGGGCGAGCTGCTGTGGGCTCCTGGCGCGGGCACGCCGGCTTGCTGGCTGCCTGGGACGGGGCGCCCAGCCAGCAGAGCCAAGAGCTGTCTGTCCTCGGGGTCCCGGTGGTATCGCGTGTTGCTAGCTGACACGCTGGGGCCGTGCGGACGGATCCCTCCCCTTAGCCCCTCCAGGACCCTCAGCACAGGAGGGAGAGTCAGGCCCAGCCCTGCCTCGGGGCGGTGCGGGTTTGACCACAAAGGGCCAATGGGAAGAAAGTCCTTCCAAGTCACTTCGAAATGTCAGAGGCGTGAGAAGTGTGCCTGCGGCTGTGGGGGGACGGGAGGAAGTTAGTGACTAAAGAGGAGGCTCGTGCCTGAGCCTGTGGTGGCCACAACGAGGAGGATTAGTTAGATGTGTACCGTCTTCCTTCTGCTTTAATACTCCCAAGAGTGGCTCCCTGCAGAAGTGAGGGTTGCTTTTCTCAGGTTATTTTTAGTTCCCAGTGTCCCACGTGAACAGCGCCGGGAGTTTGAGCCATGGCACCACGGCCCATCTCCAAGGCTGCTCATGTGTCAGACACGAGGCCCGCCCTCCACCCCACCCCCAGTGCCATTCAGATTCTCAGGCGTCCTGTTTTGTCTCCCAGGGGCCTCACTTTGTGGCTCCTGTGAGTGTTCTAGGCCTGGGGCCGTCGAGCGCCCCCGCCCACTGCCCCGTGCCTGTGGTCCTTCCTTTCTGTCTCATTCAGACCTTGCATGCAAACGGCCTGCCTCGCTCTTTCAACGGCCAAGGAGCCATGGAGGGGAGTGCTTAGTGAGTGCTTACTGCACGCAGGTTGGGTCGGGTTGGCTGGGTCATGGTCCCTGTTGCAGCACCCCTGAGAGGGGGGTCGAGGTTTAGAGGTCACAGCACGTGTTCAAGGTCCCACAGCCAGACAGCAGGGCTGGGGTTTGAACCCTGAGCTGGTTCCAGTCTTGTCTGTCACCCCTC
Organism: Grampus griseus; assembly: GCF_964374135.1. Taxonomy (NCBI): domain Eukaryota; kingdom Metazoa; phylum Chordata; class Mammalia; order Artiodactyla; family Delphinidae; genus Grampus; species Grampus griseus. The sequence continues at coordinate 96,045,756 of NC_139003.1, read as the reverse complement.
CCCGAGTCTCTGAATCGCCTCTTGGTCTGGCTCCCTGACCCACCTGGGCTTTTGGGGCTAGAGGCCAGGGCTACGGTTGACCACTGGATCACAGGCATCTGCTGGTCTTGTCTACGGAAACTGGCCCCTGGCTGTAATCGCTGAGCTCGCAGGGCACAGGACGTGGAGTGCAACCCACCTCTGTGCACGTTTAGGCGGCAGTTTTAGCCAGTTGTGCTGCATTTGCCTGTGGCCACCAGGTGAAAGAGCACTCTGAACGCTGGCCTGACGGGAGGGGACCTTGTGCAGCCGTCGAAAGTGTGGGTGTCGCTGCCCCGAAGTGGGCAGGCACCTGGCTGTGAGACCCAAGTAGGAAGCCGAGTCCCTGTTGATGAGCTCAGGGATGGGGCCGGCCAATCAAGAAGGATCTGAAGAAGAGCCTGGAAGACCCTGCAGTCTAATGGAAAGACCTCTGTGGTTTGAGTCGAAAGGGATTCTGGAAGGGCTTGCCATGTGCCAGGCAGTGTGCTGACCATGAAGGGGCGTGAGTGCCTGGCCGAGTGCAGTGCCCTGTGGAGACCTTCAGCAGACACACAGGAGCCCATGGCTGGTGGTGCAGGCGGCAGGACTCAGGGGTGACCCCTCGCCCAGCTGACCTGCTCCTGGACGGGCAGGGGCCTCCAGCTCGCCGGCCCTTGCTGGAGATGGTAGAGGACTGACACCTCAGGGCCGTGGTGGTAGAGGGGGAGCACCAGCACTGCTGTCTGGGACTCATCTGGGCTTAGCAGACATTCGGGGCCTCCCAGGCTTCCACGTGGACTGTCCTCAGTACACGGGGCCTTGAGGGAAGCGCAGTGTGGGGAGCAGGATCTGGACGGAGAGAAGAGCTTTGGAGGCGCGAGGAGCCAGTAGAGCTGGCGTGGCCTGGCGGTGAGGGAGCTGGGCTTCGCGGTGCTGAAGCCACGGACAGTCTCTGGAGTCCTCGGAGGAAAGCGTCCCCAGGAGAAGAAGGAAATCGGGGCTGGAGAGTCAGCAGGACTGACTGGTGGCTTCAGATGGGGGCTACCGGGAGGAGGGGCGGCTTAAGAAAGCAGGTGGTGGCCATGAGGGGCGTGCGGCAGGACCAGCGCAGGCAGCGGGCCGGGGCCCCATGGAGCTGGAGCGTGAGGGGCCCGTCAGGTGGGTCAGGGCTCACTCAGCAGAGGAGGTGCTCAGGTGAGGGGCACAGAGTGAGTTGAGAGACTGGGAGGAGGGGGCTTCAGAGGGGTAGGTGGGCGAGAGCTAGAGGAAGAGGGATGGGACGGAGGAGGAGGCCTGGCCCAGCAGAGCTGCCAGGAAACCCCGGAGTCAGGCTGGTGGGCGGGGCCGGCCTCTCTGGCCCCTTCTCCACGGGGGGCGGCCTGCGGGCAGCACTGCCCGCTCCTCCAGTGCCCTTCCCAGCGTCCCTGGCGTGTGTCATCTGTACCGAGTTGGGAGTAATATGGATTAATCCCTGAGATGTACTACCCATCTTTGATGTGTTTGCTGCTGCACCACGTAGGTTTCATAACAGGGAAAAGAAGGCCCCCGTCAGGAGGGGAGTCCTGCAGCCTCGCCAGACACCGGGAGTTTTCCCCTCAGCTCAGTCTGTCAGCCTAGAGGCCAGAGGTGGACAGGGCTTTCTGGCCCCGTGGCAGTGAGTCTCTTTGTTTCTCCTGGTCAGAAGGAAGGGGAGATGGTTCCCAGCCTGATGTATTCGCAGGGAAGCACAGAGGGCAGACCCGGGGACCCGCGGGGAAGGAGGGCCTACAGCACCGCGAGGGACCTCCCTCATAGGCGCAGCCTCCTGCCGTGCCCTGGCCCAGGCCACAGTGCTTGGCCTGCTGCTGCCCCTGAAGGCTGGATGGTCCAGGCTGCCCATGTGCTGGGATACGTGATCCAGCAGCTTTGACCTCTGCCCCCCAAGGGCTGCAGGGGTCGGTGACTGGTGGGTCCACAGCCAGACTCCCTGAGGTCTCTCTGAGTCACAGCCTGGGTCATTCCCAGACTATCTGAGGGTGCAGGCCTCGAGGCCACCAGCCTTCTCCCTGGGAGGGGGGAGCAGAGAACCCCTCTTTGCACTTCAGTCAGCCCTGTGGGCTGTAGCCCTCAGGCCATTTGGAGTTCGGATAGGTATTTCTGGTGAGAAGGGACAGCATCTGAGCCAGGAAGATAGCCGGTGCTTCGCTGGGGACAAGATGGGGGTGGAATCTGCATGTGGGAAGCACAGTCTTGCGGAGGGTCTGCTGTCACCCTGGGCAGGTCCTCTTCCGGAGGAAGCAGAGCAGAGTCCTGCTCTAGGACATGCGGGCCTGGTGACTACAGTTAACCTCTCTATTTTCTGTTTGTAGAAAGTCCATGAGATGCTGAAGAAGGGGTGGGATGCTGAAGGCTCCCCCTTCCGAGGCCAGCGATTCGACCCGGCCATGTTCAACATCTCCCCCGGGGCTGTGCAGTTTTAATGACCGGAGTAAAGGAAGCCCTCGCCGGCGGGGACTCGCTCGCCTGGTTCACCCTTGCCATCCTTCTTTTCAAGGGGGAACCCGGCCTCCACTCTGGCCCTGCATCTCCAGACTGTTGTAGAGCAGGGCGGGGGCTGCGTGGCCCGTGCCGGGCGGGTGTTAGAGAGCAGGGGGTGTCCTGGCAGGCGCAGCTCCGGCCCCTCCTGGCCGTTAGCCACCCCCTCCCTCCGCTTGCTGCTCGTGTGCTCTCTGCTTGCTGTTCTCACGCTTGGGGCGGGCGTGGGTGCTGCTCGGCTGTTGAAGCGTGGGCAGGACTGTGCAGCCTGAGGGCCGAGCTCCTGGCCAGTTTGGGGAGAGCGCAGCCTCGACCTTTTGCTGGGTGTGTTCACGTGTGGTCTTGCCCGCCTGCTTGTACGCGTTCACCGCCTGCCTCAGCCTCGTTGAGGAGCTGCGGAAACTGGGGTCCTGCCGCCGGATCTGGACGCTGGAAGAAAGTGTCTTGTGGCCTCAGGTGCAGGCACGGCAGGATCTGTCCCTCTCCTGACCGGGCTGCTCTGCTGCCACCCAGCCTAGCACTTTTCTCTCGGGGGATCCGGTTCTTGTCAAAGTGAGCTGGGCCAGGCACCCTCAGGAGGCCCCGTGGTGTGTCAGCTGCTCGGTGCAGCCCTTGGTCCTTTCCTGGCTGAGGCCAGACTGCACCGCACAGAGCTCGTGGCTCTGCTCCCACCGCTGTCCCAGGACCCAGAGCCTGTGCCCTTCACCAGGACTGTGGGGCTGCCCTTCCGGGCAGTGACCTTGCAGGTCTCTGCACCCTGGAACCTGCCCTCGTGAGCTCTGTTCTCTGGTCTGGGGGAGGAAGGAGCCCTGTCTGGGGGGCGTTCTTTCTGGAGCCTTCCCCCTTTAACTGCAGAGGTGGGAGCTGCTTCATCACAGTCTGTGGGGGCAGGTTTCTGGCTCACAGCGCCCTGTAGACACATCCCTGGGTCCCTGGGAAGCGTTTGCTTGCTCTCATGCCACCACAGGAGGCGTGGACACCAGGTGGCTGGGGGAAGCGCCACCATGGGAGCACAGGGCCCTGCTGTTTGCACTTGTCACCGAGGCTGGTCACGGAGCTGCTGGAGGCCCCTCTGTAGCGCCCTCAGGATTTGCACACCTGTCCCACATAGCGAAAGGTCTCACTGGCACGTGTCTGTGAGAGAACCATTCTCAACACGCCCCTGTCTCCTCCTCCCCTCCGCCGCCCCCGTGGGGTCTTCTGCTGCGACCGGCAGGGCTGTGGTGCCTGCGCCTCAGCTGTTTGGGAGACTTTGGGAGCTGTGGACTCGGTGGCCAGTTGTCTTCCTTTTGCCCGATTTGATTTCCAGTGTTGGTTTCTCCCCACCCCGCCCGCTGTAACAGCAGCTCGCAGGCATCTGGGAGTGCGGGGCTTCAGGGGAGGGAGTGCTCGTTCGCCCTCGCCGTGTCGTGGGAGACCTCTGCCCCTCGCTGCCGGCCTGGGCCCTGGAGCCTGTGCACTCTGCCCATTTTCTCTCTTCAAACCTGGCAGCAGCAGTTTGGCCACTGAGCTCCGTCAGCTGAGGTCCAAGGAAGTGGGGTACACACCTGCAAAATCACCCTGTCTCCGGTGTTGGTTTGCAATAAATCTGTATTTAAGCACTTGTGGGTCTGTGTGTGACGATCGTTGCCAAGACAGTTCTCATGGTGTGGTCATTACCCGAATTCCAGCCCTGAGGCCCGCGTGCACAGCAAACGCCAAAATGGGAAATCCCTAAATGTCTCCCAGAGGTGTTTCTCATCCAGCCTGCATCCTGGCAAGGCTCCACACAGCTTTCAGAAATCTAACAAGCTTTTGGCCAGGAGAAAAGATCGTAGCTCTAGAGCTTGCGTGCATTTCCAAACAGGAGTCGGAAGGCTGCAGCCCGAGGGTCCTCAGTGCCCCATTTACCTGCACGGGTCCCGGAACGCTGGGCTCACGGGTCTGCCTGCACCCGCTCCGGACATAACAGGTGTGTGACACATCCCCTTCCTCAGTCACATGGCAGCCTCTCCAGAGCCCCCCCGCCCGTTCCCCCATTCCAGGGGCCATGCTCAGTGGGCAGGACCTGGTGAGCATTTCTTGATAAGCATTTCTTGAATGAGTGAAGAATGTGCAAAGGGCTCAGCAGTGGAATTACCAAGCGAACTGCAAACTCCCAGGGCAGGAAAAATCTGCCAGGAGGGAGAGGCACCACCTCTCAACAGTTTGCCTCCAAAGTGTGCGGGAGGGAGAAGAGTCAGGAGTAGTCTATGTGCCAGTGTGTCCAGGAGGTGGCAGCTGCCTTACAAAGACCTGACCACCCAGAACACAGTCTGGGGAACAGACCCAAACCCCCCCTCCGTTCTGCTCCCCAGACGGCCAGCTGGCAGCAGGCTCAGCCCAGGTTGGACGACTTGTTTCCGTGAATAAAGAATGGTGTGTGGACTCGCAATCGTCAGTCCTCGGTAAGCGCTCTCTCCCTCTTCATCAGAGGGCAGGCTCCAGAGCAGAGCTCCTGCCCTCGACAGTGGCACACACGTGGCACTGGTCCCCCCTGGTCTGGGAGTCGGGTGGTTGCAGCCTGGCCGCTGCTGGGCATACCTTTCCTGGACACCAGGTTGGCACGCTCTCTCTCAGCTCCCTGATGCCCCCGTGGGCGTGGTTAGGAATCCCGAGGCCCCTCCTTCAGGTCCCTGTCACAACTTCAGGGGCAAGGAAAAATTCATATATTCTGTAGTCTCAGACTCAGCTCACCCCCCAGCCAGTCCACACGAGCATGGTTTTATCTGGTCTATTCTGTCTTACGTCCTTGGTTTTATTCTTTACAACTGAAGGTTGGGTCACCGGCTTCCCTTCAGAGGGAAGAAAGGACCGTCGGGTGCCAGCTGGGGGTCCTAGATCCTCCCCTTTTAACCCGGAGCCCTCAGCTGGACGCCACTCTGCTGTCCTAGCCCCACTCTGCAGGCTCGGGCACCTGCTGCTGCTGGCGTGGGGAGGGCGGGGCTGGGGTCACGCACTGCAGCCCACCCTGGGAGAATCTGGGGACTGACTCGGACTTGGTGGTGCGGAGAGGGGCCAGCCTGGTAGAACAAGCGTCACGCCAGCTGTGGACAGAGAGACAGTGGGCCTGACGTGGCCATCCTCCTGCAGGGCAGGCCCGAGCCTGTCCCCTGGAGATGGAGGCCGTCGCGAGAGAGGTGCCTGGACCCGAGAGTGAGTCAGGGCTTCTCCAGGGAGCTCGAGCCAGGCCTTCTACCACCTCTGTCCTGGTTCCTCCTGGGAGGGATCCTAGGCTTTTTGGCCAGCGCTGGATGGGGCATTAGGGACATTTTGGTTCAAACCCCCACTGTGCAGTGGTCACAGAGGAAGTGTCACCCCCGAGGCGTGAGCTGGGCCCACGCTCCTGCCCACATTCCCAGCGTCACCCCGGAGATGGCCTGGCCATGGCTGATGCTCTGCAGGTGGATGATGGAAGGAGGGGGAAGGCCCCCAGCATTCGCCTACTGAAACCCTATCAGCCCAGACGTTGCAGAGGAGGACCCTGAGGGGTGGCTAACTCTGGACGGGACCACCGGAGGTCACGGTGAAGCAATGGCGCCGCAGGGGTTTGGGGGAGGTCCCTCCTGCAAGGATGGGGAGCCTGCTCCTTGAGGGGCCGCGTAATTGGGAAGCTGCCCAGGTTATAACCTTGCAGGGACTGGGGTTAGGAGCATCGTGTTACGGTTGGGGTTAGAGCAGTGTCCCCTGGTGGGCCTGGACTTGGGAAGATCGCTGAGCTGCAGCACGGGAAGTCAGAGGCCCCAAAGATGGTGTGCCTGGCCCACACAGCGTCTCACAGGGGGTTTGGGGTTAACAAGAGGCCAGGGAAGGGCTGCAGAGCGGGGGCTTCAGGTGGGGAAGCTGCCAGCAGCCTCAGTGACCACCTGTCAGGGCTGGGCCGGTGCAGAGGGCACAGGGGCAGGAGACCACGGGCCAGGGTGCAGGGTGCCGGCAGAGGGTGGAGGATAGCAAAGGGAAGTGGAAGCAGGGGCAGGAAGGAGGGGAGAGGACGTGCCCTGCTGGGCCCCGTACATCCTGTGTGTCCTCAAGGTGAACAGCCCCATCGGTGTCTGGGAGGGCAAAGCATCAAGGCGGGCCACCCCTAGTCTCCCAGGTGCAAGGTTTGTGCCAACTCCTTGGGGGAGCCCTTAGCCCTTGGTCAAGGGGGAGGCAGGCGGTGTTTCTGGAGCATTTCGTCGCAGTGTGTTGGACTGGACAGCATCAGGACATCCTGGGTGCCCCCTCGAACTGTGGATCAGCGCCTCCTAGCGCCAGTCACAAGATGGCGCACCCTGTGTTTATGCTGGATGGAGACAGCATGGCCTCTGGAACCCCCGACTTCCTGGCTTAGTGACCCATATAAAGCACAGAGATCTGGGGCGGGCAGGCCAGGTGGAGCCCACAGCACGCCCACATACCCCAGGGCCTGGGGCCAGGGATGGGGGAGTGGGCATCCAAGGAGTCCAGGTCTTGAAGGCCAGGGTCATGCCTTGGATTTCACCCCAAATTCCTGAGGATTCGAGCAGGGAGAAGCTTCTGGTGTGTGCTGAAGAAGAGCAGGCTTGGGGAAGGGGAGTGGGGTGGGGGTGGGTGGCGGCCAGGCCCCTTAGAGCCCCCATCAGCTTCTGTGTCCTATCTGCCTCCCTTCCTCCCTCCTTTACTACCCCCCCTCCCAGTCCTCCCTCCTTATTTCCCCGCCTGACCCAGCTGGTCCCAGCTCACCTCGCATGGTCCCAGGATCCTGGCCCACAACCTGCTCCACTAGGAAACTTGAAACCCTGTGCTGGCAGAAGGTGCAGGCCGGGCCCAGGTGTGCAGGGTGACAGGTCCTGAAAAGGCACCTGTTGACCCCTCCAGGGGCGTCGTAACCCCATGGATCCCCCTAGCCTTCCCCCTCTCACCCCCACCTCCATGGCTGGAGGTGCACCTGTGAGTCTCCCCAACCTTGCCTCAGGCTGGAGGCCACCACTGGGAGGTGGAGGGTGCCTGGCTCCTCGTGCCTCAGTTTCCTCAGCTGCAGAATGACCCATGCTTGCGAAGGGCCTTTGGTGCCTGCAGCCCCTCTGGGGTACCATCCCATGGCAGGTCAGCAGTGGGGCAGGGGAGGAGCACCGCCTGCCAACCCTGGCCTCCTAGAGCCGGGCCTCCCGCCCACCCTGCACCTGCAGATCCTCCCGCTTCTCCTGGCCTTGGCTGGCCCCTCACGATTGCCTTCAGAGACCCTGACAGAGGTCACCACCCTGCCCTCCTTCAAGGAGCCCCAGCCCTGGGGGGACAGTCCCTGGCCAGGCCCCCTCGGCTCCCCTCTTAACTCTTCCATTTTTCTCCCCACCCCTCGCCACTCTGCTCCTCTCCCCGCCTTCCTCCATCCCACTCCCCCATCTCCAATTTTCTCTCCTCTCTCCCCTCTGCTTTCATCTCCCCTGTTCCCGTCCCTCTTTCCCTCCTCCCTCTGTTCTCCTCCCCACTTCCTCAGGCCTCCCTTCCTCTCCTGACCTCAAGGTGGGAAGGTGACCTGGTCGCCAGGGCAGTCAGGAGGTCCACATCCTTTAACATGTTTATTGTGGTAAATATGCATAACACAAAATTTACCATCTTAACGATTTTGAAGCGGCATTAAGTGCATTCACCTTGGTGTGCAATCATCACCACCGTCCGTGTCCAGAACTTTTTCATCTTCCCAAAGTGAAACTTCATACCCGTTAAAATATTTTTAAAGGACTTCCCTGGTGTTCTAGTGGTTAAGACTCCGTGCTTCCACTGCAGGGGGCGCGGGTTCAGTCCCTGGTTGGGGAACTAAGATCCTGGATGCTAAGATCCCCGATGCTGCATGGCGTGGCCAAAAAAAAAAAATTTTTTTTTTAACTCATTGCTGGTATTGGAAATGAGATTTTACAGAAGTCTCAGTTTCCAGGCTCTCCTGAAAGCTTGGGAGCCCAGGCAGATGGGATCCGGGCGATGGCTGTAGCAGGTGGGCAGTCAGATACTGCAACCCCAGCACTCTGCACTGCCCACCACGGACTCCCTCTGCATCCAGACATTGGAAGTGGGGGGCAGAAGAGTTTGTGTCAGAGTGCTGTAATGATGGAAGGACTTGACCAGCAATTGCAGGTCGAGGGGACCGTGGGCCAAGGAATGCAGGTGGGGTCTGTGAGCTGGAAAAGGCAAGGAAGAGGATTCTCTCCCAGAGCCTCCACAAGGACACAGCCCTGCCAACATTGATTCTCGCCCCACGAGACCCATCTGGGGCTTCTGACTCCCAGGACTCTGAGAAAGTAACTGTGTTTTTTTAAGCTACTGAATTTGTGGTAATTTGTTAAAGCAGCAGTAGGAAATTAATACAGGCACTGCCAATATTTTGTACTTTAACCAGTTTAATAGGTGGGTGCTGGTATCTTGTGATGTAATTCGCATTTTTCCACTGGCTAACTATGGTAGACATCTTTTCGTGTGCCTTTTGCCATCTCTATATCTTTGGTGAAATGTCTGTCAAGTGTGTTGCTCATTTCCTAATTGGATTGATTGTTTTAATGTTAAGGTTTAAATTTTTAAAATGTATTCTAGGTAAAAGTCCTTTGTTTGATACGTGATTTGCAAATATTTTCTCCCAGTCTGTGATTAATCTTTTTATCCTTTTAGCATAGACTTCCCAAGAGCAAAAGTTTTTAATGTTGATGAGGTTCAATTTATTAAAAAATTTTTTATGAATCATGCTTTTGGTATCAAGTCTAAAAAATCTTAATGTAGTCCTAGATCTCAAGGATTTTCTATTTTTTTCTAGAAGTTTTATAGTTTATGTTTTACATTTAAGTCCATGATCCATTTTGAGTTAGTTTTTGTATGCAGTGTGAGGTGTAGGCTGAGATTCTTATTTTTACCCCCTGGTGGCTCCAGCACCATTTCTTGAAAGGGCTATCATTCCTCCACTGAATTGCTTTTGCTCCTTCATCAAAAATTAATTGGACATATTTCAGTGGATCTATTCTGGGTTCTCAGTTCTATTCCATTGAGTTATGTGTCTACCCCCCCGTCAATACCACACTGTCTTGAGTGCTGTAGCTATATGGTCAGCTTTGACATTGTGAATCTTTTTCTCTTTTATACTTGTTTTGGTTATTCTAGGATCTTTCTCTTTTCATACAAATTTTAGAATAAGCCTGTCTAGACTACAAAAAATCTCATTCGGATTTTGGTAAGAATTGCACTAAACCTGTAAATCAATTTAAGAAGAATTGACATCTTTAAATCTTCCAATCCATGAATGTGGTATGTCTCTCCAAGTATTTACATCGTTGATCTCTCCATCAGCATTTTGTAATTTTCTTCATATAGATTCTGCATGTGTTTTATTAGATTTGTACCTAAGTATTTTTTTAACATCTTTATTTTAGAGTATAATTGCTTTACAGTGCTGTGTTCGTTTCTGCTGTATAACAAAGTGAATCAGCTATATGTATACATATATCCCCATATCCCCTCCCTCCTGCGTCTCCCTCCCACCCTCCCTATCCCACCTCTCTAGGTGGTCACAAAGCACCGAGCTGATCTCCCAGTGCTATGCAGCTGCTTCCCACTAGCTATTTTACATTTGGTAGTGTATATATGTCAATGACATAGGTACTTAAACACTTTGTATTCTTTGGGTCCATTGTAAATGGTATTGCATCTTTTATTTTCCTTTCCTCTTATTCATTTTCAGTATATAGAAATGAAATTGGCTTTTTTTTTTTAACATCTTTACTGGAGTATAATTGCTTTACAATGTTGTGTTAGTTTCTGCTGTATAGCAAAGTGAATCAGCTATATGTATACATATATCCCCATATTCCCTCCCTCTTGTGTCTCCCTCCCACCCTCCCTATCCCACCCCCTCTAGGTGGTCACAAAGCACTGAGCTGATCTCCCTGTGCTATGCGGCTGCTTCCCACTAGCTATCTGTTTTACATTCGGTAGTGTATATATTCCATGCCACTCTCTCACTTCATCCCAGCTTACTCTTCCCCCTCCCTGTGTCCTCAAGTCCATTCTCTATGTCTACGTCTTTATTCCTGTCCTGCTCCTAGGTTCTTCAGAACCTTTTTTTTTTTTTTTAGATTCCATATATATGTGTTAGCATACGGTATTTGTTTTTCTCTACAACTCAATTTCTTTAATGGTTATGGGACTATTCAGGTTATTATTTCATCTTGTCTGAGTTTTGGTAGTTTGTAATTTTTGAGAAATTGGTCCATTTCTTCTAAGTTGTCAAATTTATGTGTATAAAAGTGTTCATAGCATCCTCTCATGATCCTTTTAATGGTTGTAGGATCTGTTGTGATATCCTCTGTTTCATTTTCAATATTGGTAATGTGTGTCTTTTCTCTTTTTATCTTGTCAATCTTAGTAGAGTTTTATTAATTTTATTGATTTTTTTTTAAGAATCAGCTTTTTACTTCATTTATTTTCTCTGTAGTCTTTGTGTTTTTTATTTTGTTTATTTCTGCCCTTATCCTTTGTATTTTCTTCCCCTTCCTTTGGGTTTATTTTTCTCTTCTTTTTACTGGTTTCTTGAGGTAGGAGCTTAGGTAATTAATTTGCAGTTTTTCCTCTTTCCCAATGTACGCATAATGCTATAAATTTCCCTCTCAGCACTGCTTTAGCTGCATCCAACAACTGTTTTTTAAATTCACTTTTCTATCTCTTACTTTTCTTTGAGACTTACTCTTTCAGATATGTTGTTAAATTTCCAAGCAAGTTTTGTAGAGTTTCCTACAAACTCTTGTCTTTCTACTGATTTCTACTTTAAATCCATTATTGTCAGAGGACATACTCTGTGTGATTCAATTCCTTTAAGTTTGTTAAAGTTTGTTTTATGACCCAGGATATGGTCTATCTTGGTGGGTGTCAGTGGGCACTTGAAAAGAATGTGTATTCTGCTGTTGTTGGGTGTAGAGTGTGTTCTGTAAGTATTAATTCCTGTTGGTTGATGGTGTTGTTCACTTCTTATATCCTTGTCCGTTTGGTAGTTTTATCAATTGCTGAGAGTCCTCCACTTTTTTTTTTTTTTTCCAGCTGTGCCATGTGGCTTGTGGGATCCTAGTTCCCCGACCAGGGATTGAATGTGTGCCCTTGGCAGTGAAAGTGTAGAGTCCTAACCACTGGACTGCCAGGAAATTCCCTGAGAGTCCCCAACTTTAATTCTGGATTTTTCAATTTCTCCTTTCAGCTCTACCAGTTTTGCTTCATGCATTTTGAAGCTCTGTTGTTTGATACATACACACTTAAGATTGCTATACCTATTTGGTAGATCTTTTTATCATTAGGTAAAGTCCATCTCTGTCCCTAGTAATTTTCTATGCTCTGAATACTGTTTTATCTCAACTTAATATAGCCACTCCTGCTATATTAATATAAATCATAAAAATAATAAAAAGTATATGTTTTGATTAATGTTTACATGGTATACTTTTCCCATCCATTTATTTTCATTCTATTTTGAACTGAGTTCCTTGTAGACAGAATGTAGTTGGGGCATGTTTTTTTTTATCCATTCTACCAATCTCTGTCTCTTAATTGGTGTAGCTAGACCATATATAGTTAATTATTGGTATGTTAGGCTTTTATTTGTTATTTAAATTTTCTGTTTTTTCCCTTTGTTTCTCATTCCTCTGTTTCTTTTTCCTTGGCTTTCTTTGGATCTCTTGAACCTTTTTAAATAATTCCACTCTGATTTATTTGTAACATTTTTTAGTATATTGCCTTGCATACTTTTATTTAGTGATTGCACTAGGTATTTCCATATACATATATAACTGATCACAGTCCATTGGTGTTGACATTTTATCACTTTGAGTTGAGTGTAGACACTTTTGTTAATGTCTCTTTATCCTTCCAAATTTTAAAATACAACTGTCTTCAGTATTTCCTCTACGTTGAGGAACCACATTAGATGGTATTAGGATTTTTGCTTTAGCCATAAAATGTGATTAAAGAAATTCATGAAGTGAAGTAGTCTATTGTGTTCATCTTTATTTACTTTTTGGCCACACCACGTGGCTTGTAGGATCTTAGTTCCCTGACCAGGGATCTAACCTGGCCCCTGGCAGTGGAAGCACAGAGTCCTAACCAGTGGACCACCAGGGAATTCCCTGTTTATCTTTATATTTGTCCTTCCATTGTTCTTTTCTTGAAGAAGTTTCCAGCCTTCTTTTGTTATTATTTTCTATTTGGAGAGCTTCCTTTAGCCATTCTTTAAAGATAAGTCTGATAGCAACAAATTCTCTTAGTTTTTCTTCATCTAGGAATATCTTTATTTCCCCTGCCTTCCTAAAGGATAATTTCACTGGATTTTGCAATTGACTATTCTTTTCTTTCTGCACTTGAAAAATGTTGTGCCACTCACCTCTGACCACCAGGGTTTCAGGTGAGAAATCTGCTATCATTTGAATGGTATTCCTCTATTATAAATATATTGTTTCTGTCTGGCTATTATTAAGATTTTCTTCTTTGCTTTTAGCTTTCAGAAGTTTAATCATGATGTGTCTTGGTGTGGGTCTCTTTAGGTTTTTCCTATTTAGGGTTTTCTCAGCTTCTTGAATCTGTACATTTATGTCTTTTGTAAGAATTGGGATTTTTTAAAAGACCTTATTTAATTACTTTTTCACTCCCTCATTCTTTCTCCCTGCCTTCTGAGATGATATGAATGATATGATATGAATGTTGGATCTTGTGTCGTTGTCCCATAGATCTGTGAGGCTCTGTTCATTTTATTTTTCAGTCTGTTTTCCTCCTGTTGTTCAGAATGAGTAAATTCTATTGATCTTTCTTCAAGTTTACTGATTCTATATCCTCTGTCATCTCCAGTCTACTAGAGAGTTCATCCAGCAAAGTTTTTAATTTGGTTAGTATATTTTTCAGTTCTATCATTTTTTTGTTTTTTAATAAGTTTATTTATTTTATTTGTTTATTTCTGCTTCGTTGCCACGTGTGGGCTTTCTCTAGTTGCGGTGAATGGGGGCTACTCTTCATTGCAGTGCATGGGCTTCTCATTGTGGTGGCTTCTCTTGCTGCAGAGCATGGGCTCTAGGTGCGCGTCCTTCAGTATTTGTGGCGCCTGGGCTCAGGAGTTGTGGCACGTGGGCTCTAGAGCGCAGGCTCAGTAGTTGTGGTGCATGGGCTTAGTTGCTCCGCGACATGTGGGATCTTCCTGGACCAGGGCTCGAACCCGTGTCCCCTGCATTAGCAGGCGGATTCTTAACCACTCCACCACCAGGGAAGTCACCTATACTTTTTACGTTATAGAAAATATTTATTTTTAAAACATTTATTTTATTTAAATTAAAAAAAATTTCTCCAACCCCTAACCCCACCTCTGGCAACCAACAATCTGTTCTCTGTATCTATGAGCTTTTTTTTTTTTTTAAAAAACTTTCCACTTATAAGAGACATTATATGGTATTTGTCTTCCTCTGTCTGACTTATTTCACTTAGCATAATGCCCTTGAGGTCCATCCATGTTGTCACAAATGGCAAGATGTCATTCGTTTTTATGGCTGAATAAAACTGTATGTGTATGGCTGTATGTGTATACCACAATTTCTTTATCCATTCATCCAGCAGTGGGTATTTAGGTTGTTTCCATGTCTTGGCTACTGTAAATAATGCTGCAATGAATATGAGGGAACATATATCTTTTTGAGTTAATGTTTTCATTTTCTTTGGATAAATACCTAGAAGTGGAATTGCTGGATCGTATGGTACTTCTATTTTTAATTTTTTGAGAAGTTTTCATACTGTTTTCAATAGTAGCTGTACCAATTTACATTCCTACCAACAGTGCACAGGAGTTCCCCTTTCTCCACCTTCTTGCCAACACTTGTGTTTCTCCTCTTTTTGATAGTAGCCTTTCTAACGGGTGTGAGGTGATAGCTCATTATGGTTTTGATATACATTTCCCTGCTGATTAGTGATGTTGAGCACCTTTTCATGTACCTATTGGCCATCTGTATGTCTTCTTTGAAAAATGTCTATTCAGATCTGCCCATTTTTAAATTGAATTTTTAAATTTTTATTGTTTATTTATTTTTTATTGCTGTTGAGTTGTATGAGTTCTATATGTATTTTGGTTATTAACGCCTTATCAGACATTTGACTAGCAGATATTTTCTGCCATTCAGTAGGTTGCCGTTTCATTTTGTTGATGGCTTCCTTTGCTTTGCAGAAGCTTTTTAGTTTGATGTAGTCCTGGTTCCAGTTCAAGACTGTGACTTAGGAAGATCCTAAACTACCCTCCTCCCACAGAAATGCTGACTCTACAACTATATATGGAACAATTTCCCCTTAGAGAAACCTAAGGGCTGGCTGAGTGATAACTGTACTCAGCAAATGAGAAGAAAACCACATCGAAGTGGATAGGAGCGGCTGGGAAGGAATTCAAAACCTGGAGCTTCTCTCTGATGAGAGGTGCCCACATCAGGCATCCCAACTTTTAAGACATGCACTTGAAAGACGAGCCCCTAAAACATTTAACTTTGAAGACCAATGGGACTCACACCCCTAGACCCACAAGACTGTAACGATATGAGTGGAGACTCTTATAAAGGGCTGGTGCACTTGGACCCACACACTCTAGGGCCCAGCTCACAGGCAGCCGATCACACCCAGACTTAGAGTGAAGAAGGCTCATCTGCTTATATTAAAGCACTGGCCTGCGAGGCAGGCATCTAATTTAACACACACCTCTAAGAGCCTGCTAGAACACGTTCTGGGGATGGAGACTGGTGGTGCTTTGTGCTTTCCCTTTGCCATGCTCCAGAGCACCAGTATCTCCTGGAAGGGAACTTCTACACACATCTGATTTTTGTGGCTGCTGCCGAGGGGATGCCTCTTGATCACCTGGCTCTGGAGGTCAGAAGAGCTTGCATTCCTCGTCCCATAGGACTGTAATAACTGGCATCACCCAGAAAGGAGCTCATACCCTTGTCTGGTGCCCTGATTTTTGTGACTGCTTCCAGGGGACACATCTATTGATACATTGCCTGGCCTTGGTGGCCAGTGGGGCGTACACTCGTGGGTCTCACAGGACTGTAAGCAATGGAGAAAGAGTTCTTAAACAGCCATCCTCAGGTACGGCAAGAAGTAACAGACCCAGGAGCTTTGTCTTTCTATGAAGAAGGCCTGTTGGCTAATCATCATGACTGAGGCCTGAGGGGCAGGCTTCTAATTAGGTATGCATTTAGGGGCTAATTATAATCTTTTCTAGAGATCTCGGAGGGTGGATGTTATCTTTCTGCTTATCCTCTGCCATGCTACAGAGTGCCATGTCTTCTGGAGGGTATCTTTACCTGCATTGGTGCTCTGTTATTTTTGTGTGGTGCCCATTTTTTGGTGGCGGCCACCCAGGAAACACCCCTTGATCACCTGGTTCTGAGGACCAGGAGGGCTTGCATTCCTGAGTTGCACAGCACTGTGGCAATTGGAGAGATGGTTCTTGGCAGGCTGCCACCCCCGGGGCACAGTGGACTGAGGCATACCCTCCAGTCTTTCTGTGAAGAAGCCTTCTTTGCTTATCTTAGAGCATCAGCTTGAGGGACAGACTTCAGGTTTGGCCCACAGTTAGTGGCTTATAGAGCCACTCTCAAGGCGTGTAGGCTGTTGACACCATCTTGGCACTCTCCACCTGCCTTGCTCCAGCTCACTGGTATCACCAAGAAAAGAGCTATGCTCATCAGGAGGCCTGATTTTTGTAACTGTGGCCCAGGGGATAACTCCAGATCACCTGGCTCTGGTGGCTAGCAGGGCTTATGCTTACAGTTCCACAGGACTGTGTGTATTTGCATACTTTAAAAGCTGCTGCCTGAAGGTCGGACTTCCAGTCAGCATGAGCATGAATCTAGGTACTGAGATCCTCTTCTTTGGGACATTGACAGGTCTTGGCACATTCTTAACTACTGGGAGCTATTAAAAATAGAATAGGCTGTTTGGACAAGTACAAAATTTGAGGGAAAATCAAGAGTTGGGGCAGGGTTGAACAAGTTTTATCTTCTAGACAAGGTTACTCCTTCAAGACTGGGAGAGGTGGTGGTTTCATCTACTGGATAGAAAGCTACACAAAGTCAAGCAAAATGAAGAAACAGAGGAATAGTTTCCAAATGAAAGAACAAAATAAAAACCCCAGAAAAAAACTTTAGTGAAATAATTAAATGATATTTAATTATTTACCTGATAAATAATTTTCCTGGTTCAAAGTAATTGTCATAAAGATGCTCACTGAACTAGAGAGAAGAATGGATAGACACAGTGAGAACTTCAACAAAGGGATGGAAAATATAAGGAAGTACCAAATAGAAGTAACAGAGCTGAAGAATACAATAACTGAACTGAAAAATACACCAGAGGGTTCAACAGCAGACTAGATGAAGCAGAAAAAATAATCCGTCAACTTGAGGACAGGGCAGTGGAACTCACCCAATTACAGCAGGAAAAAGGAAAAAGAATGAAAAGAGTGAAGGTAGCTTGAGGGAATTATGGGATAACACCAAATGGACTAACATTTGCATTATAGGAGTCCCAGAAGGTGAAGAGAGAGAGAAAGGGGCAGAAATCTTATTGGAAGAAATGATGAAAACTTTCCTAACTTGGGTAAGGAAACAAATATCTGGAGCCAGGAAGCCAAAGACTACCAAAAGAGAGGAATCCAAAGAGACCCACACCAAGCACACTATAATTAAAGTGTCAAAAGTTAAAGACGAGAGAATTTTAAAAGCAGCAAGAGAAAAACAACTTGTTGCATACAAGGGAACCCCCATAAAACCATCATCAGATTTTTTTTTTTTAGCATACACTTTGCAGGCCAGAAGGGAGTGGCATGATATATTCAAAGTGATGAAAGAAAAAAAACACTTCCAACCAGGAATACTGTACCCAGCAAAGTTACCATTCAGAATTGAAGGAGAGATAAAAGAGTTTTATGGACAAGCAAAGCTAAAGGGATTCATCACCACTAAACTACCCTTACAAGAAATGTTAAAGAACCTTCTTTAAGCTGAAAGAAAGGCTGCTAAGTAGTAACAAGGGCACATACGAAAGTATAAATCTTATTTGTAAAGGTAAATATACAGTAAAGGTAGTGGTTTGATTACTTATAAAGCTAGTATGATGATTAAAAGACAAAAGTGGTAATAATGAGTATAGTAATTAGCTAAGGGATACATAAGATAAATATATGTAAAATGTGACATCAAAACCATTAAGCAGTGGGTGGAGAGGAGTAAAAATGTTGAGTTTTAGAATGGGCTCAAACATAAGTTGTTATCAACTTAAAATAGACTGTTACAGTTACAAGTTGTTATATGTAAGCCTCATATAACCAGAAAGCAAAAACCTACAGTAAATATACAAAAGATAAAGAGAGAGGAATATAAGCATACCACAAAAGAAATCAAGTCACAGAGGAAGAGAAAGAAGAAGAAGGAGGAAAAGAAGAGGAAGGAGAAGAAAGGAAGAGAGAGGAACTGTAAAAATAACCAGAAAACAACTAACAAACTGGCAGTAAGCATATTCCTATCAATAATTACCCTAAATGTAAGTGGGCTAAATTCTTCAATCAAAAGATTTAGAGTGGGGCTTCCCTGGTGGCGCAGTGGTTGAGAGTCCGCCTGCCGATGCAGGGGATACGGGTTCGTGCCCCGGTCCGGGAAGATCCCACATGCCGCGGAGCGGCTGGGCCCGTGAGCCATGGCCACTGGGCCTGCACGTCCAGAGCCCGTGCTCCGCAAGGGGGGAGGCCACGGCAGTGAGGGGCCCGCGTACTGCAAAAAAAAAAAAAAAAAAAGATTTAGAGTGGCTGAATGGATTAAAAAAACAAGACCCATCTATAGGCTACCTACAAGAGACTCACTTTAAATGTAAGGACACACAGACTGAAAGTGAAGAGATGAAAAAAGATATCCCATGCAAATGGAAACCAAAGGAAAGCTGGAATAGCTATACTTATATCAGACAAAACAGACAATAAAAGACTGTAATGAGAGATAAAGAAGGGTGTTACATAATGATAAAGGGGTCAGTCCAACAAGGGACTATAACATTTATGTATGCACTGAATGTGGAAGCACCTAAATATGTAAAGTAAATATTAACAGGCCTAAAGGGGGGAATAGACAGCAACACAATAGTTGTAGGGGACTTTAATACCCCACTTACATCCAGACAGAAAATCAATAAAGAAACATTGGGCTCAAACAACATGTTAGAGCAGATGGACTTAACAGATATTTATAGAACAATCCATCCAAAAGCAACAGAATACACATTCTTCTTAGGTGCACATGGAACATTTTACAAGATAGCTTGTATGTTAGACTGCAAAGCAAGACTTAATAGATTTAAGAGAATTGAAATCATATAAGCATCTTTTCTGACCACAATGGTATGAAACTAGAAATTAATTACACGAAGAAAACTGGAAAAGTCATAAATACGTGGAGATTAAACAACATGCTACTGAACAACCAATGGGTTGAAGAAGAAATCAAAAAATACCTTGAGACAAATGGAAACAAAAATGTAACATACCAAAATTGATGGGATGCCGTAAAAACAGTTCTAAGAGGGAAGTGTTTTTTTTAAAATACATTTAATTAAACAAATATTTATTAAGCACCTACTTTGTGCCAGGCACTGTGTTATGCACCCTCACTGCATGCTGTCCACACAGCATGGTAATCTCAGAAATTAAAAGCAAGAAAAGGAAAGTTGTCAGAACCCTACAAACTGGGGGCGGGTGGAAGCAGGCAGAGTGCATATAGGCGATTCCCGTGCCAGAAAACACACCCACCAGAAACTTGTTTTCTTTCTCGGGACAAGTTTCTGCTAAGTGGTTGTTTTAAAGCATGTCTGTATATACTGAGAGGGAAGTTGCTGTCACCACACCCCCATACGCTGAGGCTTGATGGACATTCGAATACTATGAATGCTACTCAAAAACAGGAGGTGGAAAGGGTATTTATATTTGGATTAGAAAATACTCTTTCAGTTCATATGGTTGCAACAGCCCTTAAGAAAGATATAAACATCCCTGCCCTGACTGCATAAACGTTTAAGGTAGACCTAGTTCTGGATTCCTGAGTCAGAATTGTCCAGTTGTCTGCAAACTTGCCAGAGAAGGCCAGAGAAGCGAGGGGAGATTTCTGTTCTGGAGAGGAGAGAGTGGACGGCATCCCTGGTTTGGAAACACGCCAACCTGCACCTGCATTTACAGAAGCAACGCGAATGGGAGGACATCCTAGTGCTACTCTGTCTCACGCACACACTGGGGACTCAGAAATGGTCCTAGTGGTTGGCGCCCAGCATGGAGAGGCCCCTGCGGAAGTTGTGCAGGTCGTCAGTCTTCCCATCCAGCACCTCCAAGAAGCTCTTCAGCTCCACCTTCAGGTGGCGCTGTCGGTACTTACTCTTCTCAATGTCCGTCTTCAGAGAACACACGTTGTCTTCTAGGTTCTGACTGTCTGCTGCCTCTAGTTTCTCAGCGATGTATTCACACTCTGACCTGAGTTGTGGAATGATTTCACTTTGTTTTTGGAGGTCTTTCAACTTCGTCTCCTTTTCTCAGAGTTCTGATTCCAGCTCCTCAACTCTTCTCTTCAACTGGATAGTCTTCTCGTTCTCTCTGTTTATCTCACTGCATTGCTCTTCCAGCTCATCAAATCTTGTTCCAGAGCTGGTCGTTCTCATCGTGGCAGAGGGAGAACTGCCTCTTCCACTGCTCCACGCTGGCTGCTGAGTCCTGTAGTGCCGTGGTCAGCTGGGTGTTGCTAGGAGGGAAGTTTATAGCAATAGATGTCTATCTCAAGAAACAAAAAAAAGTCTCAAACAACCTAACTTTATACCTCAAGGAACAAGAAAAACAAGAACAAAGTTGAAAGTTTGTAGAAGGAAGGAAATAACAAAGATTAGAGTAGAAGTAAGTGAAATAGAGACTAAAGAGGCAATAGAAAAGATCGATGAAACTAAGATCTGGTTCTTTGAAAAGATAAAATTGACAAACCTTTAGCTAGACTTACCAAGATAAGCAGAATACATAAAATAAATAAATAAAATCAGAAATGAAAGAGGAATGAACAATTATACACCAAAAAATTGGACAACCTAGAAAAAATGGATAAATTCCTAGCAACGTACAACCTACCAAGACTTACTCATGATGAAATAGAAAATTTTAACAGACTGATTACTAGTAAGGAGATTGAATCCATAATCAAAAATCTCCTAACAAACAAAAGTCCAGAACCAGATGGCTTCACTGGTGAATTCTACCAAACATTCAAAGAAGAATTGATACCAGTCCTCTTCAAACTCTTCCAAAAAACAGAAGAGGATCGAACTCTCCCAAACTCATCTTATGAGGCTAGCAATATCCTGATACCAGAACCAGCTAGGGATGCCACAAGAAAAGAAAATTCCAGGCCAATATCCTTGATGAACATAGATGCAAAAATTCTTAACAAAATATTAACAAATTGAATTCAACAATCCATTAAAATGATCATATACCATGGTCCAGTGGGGTTTATTCCAGGGATGCAAAGGTGGTTCAACATCTGCAAATCAGTCAATGTAATACATTAACAAAAGGAAGGATAAAAACCATATGATCATCTCAATAGATTCAGAAAAAGCATTTAACAAGATTCAACATCCATTTCTGATAAAAACTCAACAACTGTAGGTACAATTTTTACTTTGTAGAAAATATTTTTCTTTATAGAGAAATTTTTTATAAAAAAACATAAAACTTCTTTGCTGAGACTTTCCATTTCTTCATGTTTTTCAAGAAAGTTTGTAATTGCTTATTGAAGCATTTTTATGATGGCTGCTCTAAAATTCTTGCCCCATACTTCCAACTGCCAGTTGAGCTTGGCATTGCCCTCGGTTGCCTTTTCTCATTCAAATTGTGGTTTTCCTTGTTCTTGGTACGACGAAGGATTTTCAACTGTATCCTGGATATTTTGGTTGTTATGTTATGAGTCTTAATCTTATTTAACTCCTCTATTTTTGCAGGAAGTCACCCTTTTCAGGTTTAATGTATACTTTCAGGCCTACTTTTATGGGTTAGGGTTCCAAGGTTTAGTTTTTGGAGTTCTTGCATGGCAGCGAGGTCGGCGTGCTTCCACTGGGCCTGGGGCTCCGCATGGCACTGGCTGGAGGTGGAGAGACTCAGGGCTCCATGACGCTTTCTCCCTTAGGTGTCTGGTGGGGGAGCCCACAGCACCAGCTCTGTTGGGCCTCCCCTCTCCCATCCTTGGGCCCGAGGGCAGCCTTTCCTGTTGTCTGCCTGTTTTGTCGATGCCTAGTGGCGATTCAGGTTGCAGGCCCCTGCGCCAGCCCTGATGTGGGAGATAAAAAGCAATGCTGGGACATACAACATGTTCTCAAGTCCCGTGGCCCCAGGCTGCCTGACGACTTCTTTCCAGCTTTCAGGATCCTTTAATGAGTGTCTGCTGGATTATGTCCAGGGAGGAGGAACTGGAAAAGGGAGTCCACGCCATCCATCCTGTTCTGGAACTGGAAGTCCATTTCCAGGAGGTTTTCCCATCACAATATTTTCTCTCTAAAACAAGGAGCCATGATGGCTCCTAGATGACAGCTTGGCAGATGGCAACCCACACAAATGGCACTGGGGCTTGAGGCTGCCGGAAGGTTCCCAACATTGTGAGGGGAGGAGAGAAGGCAGGCAGAGAGGAGCTGGGAGAGGGGTGCGAGGAAGTGGTCCAGAGCATCGTGCAGCTACCCAGCCTGCTGTGACCCCGGCCCAACAGACACCCCCCCACCCCCGCGTCTGCTGGGGCATGAAGCACAGCACAGTGTGGAAAGTGCAAATGATCTGGGATGGGGGGACAGAGGGATGAGGAAAAGGAAGAGGGAGACAGTGAGTGAGGACAGGAAGACAGGCTGCTTAGGGAGCCTCAGCGTCCATCCAGCGTCTCCTCACGGACCTGGGGGCTGACATTGCTCGCGGGAGGCTCTCGCGATCCCCGTCCCCACCCCCCGGGCTCAGGGACCCCTGCAAGCAAGAAGGGAAGGCAGAGCCGGGCCTGGGGCCAGGAGGAGCGTGTGGGGACGTGGGGTCCCCAGGTGGCGCAGGAGGAGGCCACTTTTCTCAGCCGTTCCAGTCCCAGAGATAAAAATACCAGTTTGCAAAATCAGCTGCTAATCTTGTTGCTAGGTAGAGTTCAACCCCAGAATTGCCATTTTGTGCTAAGTTTGGCTGAACAGCTCTTCCTGGGAATTAGACTCAGACACAGGCCCAGGGCTTAGAGGGGGCACAAGGAGACGGGTGCTTTGCTCATAGCCTTGCGAGGGGACAGACCAACAGACAGGGTGTGTGTCATACCCAGACTGTGGAGGGACAGTGGCCCCGTGGAGGAGTCCCCACTCCACGGGGAGCCTGTGTGGAGGCAGCACACGGGGCTGGGGGCTCCCAACGGGGAGGGGCTGGGGGCAGGGGATACTGCAGTGAGCACCCTTGGGCACCTTGGGGGCGGGGTTCCTGAGGTGCAGCCTAGAACCCAGCCCCTCCAGCTGAGGACCCGGGGACCGGAAGCCCTAGGGGACTGTGAGCCCTGGAGGGGCAGGGGAGAGGGTTAGGAGCCAGGTGGAGGGGATGAGGCTGAGGTGCTCTGCACAGAAAGGCCTGGAAGATACATGGCCACAGCAAAAGGAGGCATCTTAATGACTGTAATTAAAATGCCAAGGCGGGTCTGCAGCGGCCAGGTGGTTGCTGAATCCTGCTGAAGAGCTGCAAGTGCCTGAGACCAGGGGCCGCAGGCCAGCCAGGCCTCTAGGGCCTCTGAGCCAGGAGGTGGAGGGCCATGCCCTCCTGGGAGCTTACGCTCTGGTCCTTCTCCTTCCTGGCCTCATGGACCTCACGGGGACAATTGTAGGACCCTCTCCCCAGGCTGCTTTGTTCGTCTGTTGGTTTGCTGGTTTTGGCCACATTGCGTGACCTGGCCCCCAGCAGGGAAAGTGCTGAGTCCTAGCCACTGGACCCCAGGGAGCTGCCTTCCCCAGCCTGCATTCGCACCCAGCTGCATTCTGCTTCCTCTGGGCCCCTGCTCTGCTGGGAGGCACGAAGTCAGAGACGGCTCAGGGCCCCTGGGGCCTGGTGGGGAACCCGAGCTTCCCGGGCAGAGGCCCACTGGGGGCCACACAGCAGCGGCACCAACCAGACTGGCTCCCGCCCTCTGCTCCCAGCCTAGAGCCTGGGTCATACGGAGGGGGCCGGGGGTGGCCCAGGGACCCATACACAGTCTGTCAGGCACAGTCCTCACCCCGTGTCTGCCGCCTTCTCCTTTCTGGACCCGTTGTCAACAGCCTCTGCCTAGGAAGGCCACTAAGGTTGCCTCTCCAGGGCCCCTGGGAGGATGCTGACACCCGTGCCCCTCCAAGTGCAGGAAGGGCTCCCTAAAATGTGACATTGCAGAGGAGAAAGAATCCTGGGCTTGGGCCACGTGTTTGATTTAGAACACAGCCCTGGCAGTGCAAGAGTCTGGCCGGCAGCCACTGGAGGCCACGGGAGGGCAGCATGTTTTCTCTCCTAGAAGCAGGAGGCGGGGCTGCCAGGCCTGTCCCCCTCCTAAGGGGCAACCAGCTGTTCTTTTTGTTTGTTTGTTTTAATAACAGCTTTATTGAGATATAATTCACATAGCATAAAATTCACCCTTTTAAAGTGTACGATTCAGTGGTTGTTAATGTATTCACAGAGTTATGCAACAATCACCACTGTCTAAATGTAGACTATTTTCATCACCCCAGAGAGAAACCTCCTACCCATTAGCAGTCACTACTAATCCCACCCCCCCATCCCCAGGCCTAATCACCCACTAATCTGTCTGTATGAATTTGCCTGTTTCATAGGATGAAGTTGGACCCCTACCTCACACCATACACAAAAATTAACTCAAAATGGATTAACAACCCAAATATAAGAGTTAAAAGCATAACACTCTTGGAAGAAAAAACATAAATCTTCAGAACTTTGGATTTTATATTGGCTTCTTAAATATTACACCAAAAGCACCACCAACCAAAGAAAATTAGATAAAGTGGACTTCATTAAAATTAAAGTTTTTTTTTTTGTTGTTTTGTTTTTTTGCGGTACGTGGGCCTCTCACTGTTGTGGCCTCTCCCATTGTGGAGCACAGGCTCCGGATGCGCAGGCTCAGTGGCCATGGCTCACGGGCCTAGCGCTCCGCAGCACGTGGGATCTTCCCGGACCGGGGTACGAACCCATGTCCCCTGCATCGGCAGGCAGACTCTCAACCACTGCGCCACCAGGGAAGCCTGAAAATAAGGTTTTAATATCCAGAATGTAGAAAGAACTCCTACAACTCAACAACAAAAAGACAAATCAACTAAAATATGGGCAAAGGACTTCAATAGACATTTCTTCAAAATAAATATACAAATAATCAATAAACAGATGAAAAGATCCTCCATGTCAATACTCAATAGGGAAGTGCAAAAACTACAATGAGATACACTTCACCCATACTAGGATGGTTATAATGTTTTTTAGAAAGGCAAATAACAAGTGTTGGTGAGCATGTGGAGAAATTAGAACACTTGCATATTCCTGGTGGGAACGTAAAATGGTGCAGGTTCTGTAGAAAACAATTTGGTGGTTCCTTAGAAACTTAAACATAGGATTGCCATATGACCAAGCAATTCCACTCCTAGATATATGCCCAAATGAATTGAAAACAGGGACTCAAACAGATACTTGTGCACCATTGTTCACTGCAGCATTCCTCACAATAGCCAAAAGGTGGAAAGAACAGAAATGTCCATCCACTGATGATTGGATAAACAAAATATAGTGTATCCATACAACGAAATAGAAATGAATGAATTTCTGATATAGCAGTTCACCCTTATCCATGGCTTCACTTTCCAAGGTTTCAGTTACCCATGGTCAACTGTGATCCAAAAATACTAAATGGAAAAATTTTAGACAATTCGTAAGTCTTAAATTTCTGCCATTCTGTGTAGTGTGATGAAATCTTGTGCCATTCTGCCCGAGATCCCCAATCACTGACATTGTCTGCTCCTGACATTCAACCACTGACATCATCATGGCTCGATGTTCCAGGATCACTCCAGTCAGATGATCCTCCTTTTCACATATGGTCAGAAGGTCAATAGTAGCCTGATGCTACATCACAATGCCTACTTCGTTCACCTTATTTCATCTCAGCATGTAGGCATTTTCTCATGTCACATCATCACAAGAAGAAGAAGAGTTACTACAGTACGATAAAATATTTTGAGAGACCACAGTGACATAATTTTTATTACAGTATACTGTTATAATTATTTTATTTTATTATTGTTGTCATTCTCTTATTGTGCCTAATTTATAAATTAAACTTGATCATGGGTATGTCTGTATAGGAAAAAACACAATATACATAGTGTTCAGTACTATCTACAGTTTCGGGCATCCACTGGGGGACTTGGAATGTTTCCCCTGTGGATAAGGAGGGACTACTGTACATGCCACACCATGAATGAAACTTGAAAACGCTATGCTATGGGAAGTAAGCCCGATGAAAAAAATGGCAAATTGTGTATGATTCCATTTATCTGAAATATCTAGAATAGGCAAATTCATAGAGCTAGAAAGTAGATTAGAGGTTACCAGCAGCTGGATGGTGGTGGGATGGGGAGTTACTGGTTAATGGCTACAGAGTTTCTGTTTGGAGTGATGAAAAAGTTTGGAAAGCGATAGTAGTGATGGTTGCACAACATTGTGAATGTACTTAAATATCACTGAACTGTACACTTAAAAATGGTTGAAGTAACTTTTATATTACATATATATTACAATAAAAACAACTTAAATTTTTTTCTATGTATTTCGGTTCCAGGGGATAGACAGATTGCCTGGACAAGTTAGTTTGCCTCTCTAAGCCTCAGTTTCCTCATCTGTAAAATGGGACTGGACATAATACCTATCCTATGAGGTTGCTGTAAAAATCGAATGACATAACACATGTAAGTACATAGCACCAAGTTTGGCACGTGATAAGGGCTCCTTAGGGGGCAGCGGTCATCATTAGTTTGTGTGTGTGTGTGCGCGCGAGAGAGACAGAGACAGAGAGAGAGAGAGAGAGAGAGAGAGAAACCTGTTCAGTTTCCAGTTTGATGCCATCCCTTCCTCGAGTTACTACTTCCAGCTGTGGTGGAGGACTTGGCTGGACCACTGCCTTCACTGAGAACAAGTAGAAAATCCAGATGAAAAAATTGGTTTGAAGGCATCAGACAGCTGCAGACAACCATGAATTGAGGAGCCAAGTTTCCAAAGAAAAGAGAATTGGAGAGATGTGAGCTCGTATTCTGCACACCACTTACATCTCCAGGTGTGAACCAGTTCTTGGCTTAGAGTGGCTAGGAATCTGAGCATGGGGCTACTACCTGAGAGGCAAGGAAGCCAGCAGAGTTCTCAGCAAGTTCCTGGAGAAGCAGAGAAAATTTTAATTATAGTGCTGACAAAATAGCCAGCACTCAAGAGGCTGGAAGCCCCAAACTCAGATGTTGCCCCTGAAGCATTTGCCTATATATTTAATGCACATGATGAGAGACTAAGAAGCTAAGAGTGGAATTTTCAACAATCTAATGGTTATGAAGAGACAAAAATTGGAATTTAGGATCTGGGTTGGGGCCTGGGGAGGGCTCCACCCTAGGAATGGCCATGAACCAAAGATAGAAGGAGGCATAAAGACTGAAATCCTGCTTCCTGTTACTTTGGATTAAGATAGTCTGCCCACACTCTAGCTGCCTCCAGAGGATAAGATGAACACTCTATGGAGAAAGGTAAAAGAACCCAGAACCTCAATCAATTGTCATGGACTGTGTCCAACATTCAATTATAAATTATAGACATACCAAGGAAACCTCAGATGACTCAGATCTTGGGGTTATCAGACAGACTTTAAAATAACTTTTTAATATTTTAAAGAAAATAGATGATTAGATGAAGAATTTCACTAGAGGAAAAATAAATAAATAAATATATATATATATATACATTTTAGAGCTGAAAACACAATAATTGATATTTACAGTACAATCCGTGTGTTTATGATAGGACACGAGAGAACAGAGGATTAATGAAAGTTGACTGATAGGATTAGTAGAAGATAGGACAGTAGAAAATATCAAGGCTGATGCACAAAGATGGAAAATACAGAAAATAATGCAAGAGATACATGGAACCTGTTGAAAAGTTCTAAAATGTGTACACCGGAGTCCTAGAAAGAGAAAGATATTGGAGCAGAAGAAATATTAGTGGACATAATGGCTGATAATTAAAAAAAATAAATGAATGCTATCAGTCCACAGATTCAAGATACTCAATGAACCCCCAAGCAGGATAAATACAATGATAATCTTAAAAGGAACCAGAGTAAAAATAAATAACCATAAAGTAACTTCAAAGGAGTAACAATCAGACATAGCAGAGTTTTCAACACAAATGAATAATCAGAAGGCATTAAATAACATTTTTAAGTGCTGGAAAAAATAACTACCAACCTAGAATACTATAGAATTTGATAGGAAAAATATTCTTCAAAAGTGAGGGTGAAATGAAGACACTTGAGGAAAAATAAAAAACTTAAAAATGAGAGTCTTCATTGGCAGATTATCTACACTTAAAAAAAAAAAAGTACAGGGAGTTCTTTGGGCAAAAAGGTAATCCCAGATAGAAAGATGGAAACTGAGGAGGGAATAAAGAGTAATGGATGGAAAGGGTAAATCTAAATGAATAGTGACTCTATAAAACAACAACGATAAGGCCTTCTGAGGTTCAAAATGTACATAAACCCATGGGAGTACAAGTTAACAATTCTGATAGTACTATAATAAGCAAATAGATGGTGGATGGTGGTAAAAAAGGAAAGAGAAAAAATTTTTAAATAGAAATAAGTATACCTTGAGCCCTTTGTTTGTGCTGTGCCAAAGACAAAAAGGGGAAACACAATGTAGCTCTTCCCATATGATTGCATTCTGCTATGTTTTTTTGCTTTTGTATTTGATCTTCCCTTTCTGCATTTAGTATTCCCTACTCAACCTACTGAGTTAATTTGTACTCCTCTAAAAAAGGAAGGAAGGAAGGAAGGAAGAAAAGAAAGAAAGAGAAAGAAAGAAAGAAAGAGAAAGGAAGGAAGGAAGGAGAAAGAAAAAAAGAAAGAGAAAAAGAAAGGAAGAAAGAATAAGAAAGAAAGAAAGAAAGAAAGAAAAGAAAAAGAAACCTATTCTCTACCCCAAAGCTTGGCTCTTATCATGGAAAGCCAGGCTTTCAATAATATTGCTTCAGCTAAAGTTTATAAATTAATTCAGGTAGTAATGTATTTCTTGGTTCTCCACTATAATTACCTTTTCCATGAAGCAGTGACTATCACTGAATAAATGAGAGAAGGACCCAGGCAACAAAAATTTTAGGGAAAGAAAAGGACTATGTAAATATGTAAAAATAAAATGCATGACAATAAAAACAAAAGAACTAGGAAGGTTGGAAATGGAAATAGAGAGTTTTAAGGTCTGGGAAGAGGTTAAAAAAAAGAGTGCTAATTTATGGTAGACCCTAATACCCTAATAAGTAAAGGATGCATATTGTCATCAAGGGTAACCACGAAAAGAATAATAAAGGCATGTAAATAGTAAATAGTAAAATAATAGTAAAGGAATGTTTACAACACAGGGAATATAGTCAATATTTTATAATAACTATAAATGAAGTATAACCTTTAATAAGCGTGAATCACTATGTTGTACACCTGAAACTTAAATAATACTGTACATCAACTATACCTTGATACATTTTTTTTTAAAGTAAAGGGATGCGTAATTAACAGGCTAATAGATGGGAGACTGGAATAATAAAAAAAAAATCCAAAAAAAAAAAAAGAGGCAAGAAAGGAGAGGATTGAAAGAATATAAAACAGGTGGGATAAATAGAAAACAAGGATTCACATAGTAGGTATAAACTCAAATATATCAGGAAGTACATTAAAGGTAAAGGGACTAATTACTCCAAGATAAATACTAAGACAGACTGGATCAAAACAAATTAAACTGGTAACTGCCTGATGGGGTGCTGCCTAGACTCGGAAAGGGCCGCAGAGAGAAGTCTGATGTGGCCTCCAGCCCCTGGGAAATCAGAATGCAGCTGGAAATGGAGCTGCTGGTGAAACAGGAGCTGGAGGACTTGTACCAGCATCATCATCACACACTGCAAAGCTACAGTAATTACCCAGGGTGGCCTTAGTCAAGAATAGACAAATAGACCAATGGGGGCTTCCCTGGTGGCGCAGTGGTTGAGAATCTGCCTGCTAATGCAGGGGACACGGGTTCGAGCCCTGGTCTGGGAGGATCCCGCATGCCGTGGAGCAACTAGGCCCGTGAGCCACAACTACTGAGCCTGCGCGTCTGGAGCCTGTGCTCCACAACAAGAAAGGCCGCAATAGTGAGAGGCCCGCGCACCGCGATGAAGAGTGGCCCCCGCTTGCCACAACTAGGGAAAGCCCTCGCACAGAAACGAAGACCCAACACAGCAAAATAAATAAATTAATTAATAAACTCCTACCCCCAACACCTTCTTAAAAAAAAAAAAAATAGACCAATGGAACTGAACTGAGTCCAGAAACAGGCCCACACATGTATGACAACATTAACACTTGCTTATAAATTGGGGGAAGAAGAGTCTTTTCCAGAATTACTGCTGGGTGAATTGAATGCACGTATGGAAAAAAATCTTGATGTTTATATTACACACACACACAACACACGTGCACATGCACATACACACTCTTAATTCATAAGGATTGTAGAACTAATTCAGAGGGAGAAAGGATAAAGTTGTAGGAAAAAGACATAGGAGAATATCTTTATGACCTTGGGGGTAGGTAATAACTTCTTAAATAGGATATAAAAAGCATAATGCCGTGGAGGAAAAAATTGATACATTTAATCACACTGAAATTAAGAACTTACATTTATCAAAAGATACTATTAATAATGTGCGAGAAGGTGAAAAGCCAAGCCACAGAGTGGCAAAAGATATTTCCAATGCATATATCTGACAGAGGATTCTGATCCAGAATATTCAAGAATTTCTACAAATCAGTAAGAAAAAGACAAGCAACCAATAGAAAAATTGGGGAAAACATGAACTGCACTTCACAAAAAGGGATATCCAAATGGCCCAAAAACATATGAGAAGGTGCTCATCCTCAGGTTATCAGGGAAATGAAAGTTAAGATCACAGTGTCACATGCACCCACCTGAACGGCCCCAAATCTTACAACACCAGTGCTTACTAGCTAGACTGTAGAGCAGCCAAAATTCGTATATTGTGTTGGTGGGAATGTAACTTGGTACAACCACTGTGGGAAGAATTGGCAGTGTCCATTAAAGGTGAGCATACTCATCCCCAACGACCCAGAAATTCACTCCTAGGTATTTGCCAAAAGAAATGCACACACTTTCACCGAGACATGAGCAAGGATGTTCACAGCAGCATAATGGATGCAGGAACAGTGGTATAGTTGCATGGTTGAAGATAGTGTGGCAATGAAAATGTTTCTAGTCCTAGACACAGAAACATGTTTGGACATCACATGGTATTGAGGGGGAAAACCTGGACACAAATGAGAAAATGCTTCACAGCTCCATTTGTTGAAACCTCACAAACAGTCCATACTAATCTGTGTTGGCAAAGGTTGCTATAGCGGCTGTCACAGTGGGGGTGGGGTCGTAACTGGGAGAGGATAGGAAGCATGCAGCCATTGTTTTGTTTCCTAACCTGGGTGCTGGGTGAAGGTGGAAGTTTTTTGTGGGTACATACTTGTGATTTGTGCACTTTTCTGTATATATGTGATACCTCAAAAAAAATAATTATTTAAAATAATTATCTTTCTTGAACTTTGACCCATTCTGTTGCCGTCTCTTCCTCCTTTTTGCCCCAATGAAGATGCTTCTTATTTAAATGTTTTTTAAAAATAATCTCGAATTTACAGAAAAGTTGCAAAATAGTACAAAGAGCACCTATATGCTCTTCAACCAAATGCCCCAATTGTTAACACTTCACTGCATTTGCCTTATAAATCTGTTTCTCTATGTATTTTTTCTGACTCATGTGATAATAAGCCATAGGCATGATTCTTCATTATCCCTCCATGGCCCTGTGCAAAACAAGAGTCCTCTCCTACGTCAACCCAGTACAACTGTTAAAATCAGGAAATTATTCTTGCTCCAATATCACCATCTAATCCCATGCAAATGTTGCCTGTGGCCTTAATAATGTCCTTTATAGGCTCAGCATTCAGCCCAGGACCCCGAGTTGCATTTAGCTGTTGTGTGTGTTCAGTTTCTTTCTGCCTAGAGCAGTTCTCCAGTCTTTCCTTTTGGGCCTTGAAATTTTTGGAGAGTTCAGGTCTGCTGCTTTGTAGAATGTCTCGTTTGTTTTACTTCCCCTGTGTTCCTCATAAATGATGCAGAGGTAATGCTGCAATGTCAATTTGTTCCACTCTGGTGATGCTCACTTCTGTTGTGTGGGTAAGATCGTGTCTGCCAGGTTTCTCCACCTGTGCTCTTCATTCCTTCCTGTAGATCTGAGTTTCCACCTGGTGTCATTTACCTTAACTGTAGTGTGTGTCTTCTGTCAGTGGACTCTCTTAGTTTTGTTTATGTGAATTTATTTCAACCTTTTTTTTTAAGGACATTTTTACTGGATAAGAATTTGGGGGGGCTGATAGCTTTTCTTTTACAGCACTTTGATGATGTCATTTCATTGTTGTCTGGCTTCCATTGTTTCTGGTGAGAAGTCTGTTATAATTCTTATAATCGTTCCCATGTAAGCAACGTGTCTTTTTTCTCTGGCTGCTTTCAGAATTCTCTTTGGTTTTCAGAACTTTGTCTGTCTGAGTGTGGTTCTTATTATATTTATCCTGATTGGGGTTTGTTGAGATTATTGGATATGTAAATTGATGTTTTTCATCAAATTTGGGAAGTTTTTGACCATTGTGTTTTCATTCATTCTGCCTCAATTTCACACTCTTTCCTTTGAGACTCCAATTATACGTGTGTGGGATCATTTTATATTGTTCCACAAGTCTCTGAGGCACTATTCATTTTCCTTCAGCCTTTTTACTCTCTAATCTTCAGATTAGATCATTTCCATTGATCTATCTTTATATACATTTTCCACTTGGGGACTGAAATTTCCAATCCATTCACTGATTAAGACCATATCTTTCTTTAATTCTTTGAACACAGTTATAATAGCTGCCTTAAAGTCTCTAAGTTCAACATCTGGGTCATTTTGTGTCCAGTTTTTCAGCTTTTGTAGATTGCTTTTTTCTTTCCTGGGGATCATATTTCCTTTTCCTTTGTATACATAGTGATTATTTTTTAATTGACTATGGACATTATGACTAATATGTTGTAAAACTCAACATTCTGTTAATTTCCTCTGAAGAATTTTGACTCCTGCTTTGTAGGCAGTTCAGTCACTGGCTGATGACCTTGGTTTTGTGCTTTGTTGTTGCAGATCCTGGAAAATCTGAGGTGTTTCCCAAGGCCCTCTAATTTAGCATGACCTGATCCTGCCCAGCCTATATGCACAGACTGGCTCTTGGCCAAGGACTTGCAGGTACGCACGTGGAGTTCTGGGGACCTGCACACAGCTCCCTCGTCTCCGGCATCCTGTCCCACATACTCCCACTGCTTCTCTGCCCAATCTGATCTTTACCTCAGCAGGTCCATGTGACCTCTGTGCCACAGAGCTGAGTGATTGTAAGTTGTCCTTCTCTCAGGGATTCAAGTCTGGCCTGTCTGTCACCTATGGCCTGAAAACAGTTGTCTCATACATTTCATCCAGTTTTATGGTTATCTCTGGTGGAAAGGTTATTCTGGTCCCAGCTCATCCACAGTGTCTAGGCATGGAAGTCACAAGTAAGCTTTTTGATGGAGAAGGTGGCACTTATCTCCACCCGCTGCCCCCACACCCTCCTTGAGACATTGTGCCCCAGCCACTGGACCCACCACCAGTGTTCTCTGCCTGGACACTTCTCAACTCTGGCTTCCAGGACTCTTTCCTCTCCTAGTTCTCTCACCCTCAGCTTTCTCCATCTGATCTCTTTGATCAACCCTTCCTCAGACCGTCTGCTCAATGCAGGCTTCCCCCGGAGACCCATAATTGGCCTTTTACTCTCTTCCTGGCGACGTTCACTATGGCTCCCACCCTCCTCCTTCTGATGATTCCCTGGTCTGTACCTTCAGTTTCCATCTTTGCTCTGACCTGCAGGTCCATCTTCACCTGATGCTGCAGGTGGTGGTGCCAGGAGGCCCTGAGTGGAACTTAATGCCTTTACCCCAAAGCTGCTCCTCTCTCGTGTCTTCCCCCAACCCTGCCCCCTCAGAAGGAGTGGTCATGCAGCCCTGCCCCCACCCCCAGCCCTACTCATTTCTCCCTTGCAATGGCCACCAAGTCCTGATTCCAAATGGGTACCTTCTAGACCCCTGCCAATAATGGTAGCTATTATTAATATTGTTAACATTAACACCATGAAGAAGGTGAGATGTGCAGTTTCCACGGTGTGGCCCCTAGCAGCTTCTCTTGGGAGTTGAGAGAAAGGGGAAGCTGTGGAGGGTTCAGGAGACCCTGGGTCCTAGGATAGGACCAGAATCAACATGGCCCCCCTGCAGAACCCTGGGCAGAAAGCCCTGGGCACCAGCCACTTTGATAGAGACTCAGCCAGGTAGGAGCAAGGGAGCTGTGGTGGTGTGAGGGGCAACCTGCCTGGGGACCGGCCGCAGTCGGGGCTGCTCTGGAGCCTGTGCACACTGACTGCTATGAGGGTCCAGGACCACCAGCCAGCCTGCCGAGACCCCAGCTGAGGTCCTGACCTCCAGCTGTACAGAGAGGGTTTCTGTAGTCACCTTCCTGAAGGAGAAGGAGCCTCCTCCTCTTGTGACTGTCCTATATGAGAGCCCGCAAACCCTAGTGGCCTGCCAGGCTTGGGGGGATGCTGTGCAGGAGGGTCAGGGACCGGGGAAAGGGGCAGGAGGGCTGTGTCCATGGTGTGAAGCTTCTGGTCCACCAGGAAGGCCAGGTGCAGGCAGCAGCTGGTGGAGGCCAAGGCACCCTGGGCTGGGGCCTGGGCAGGAGTG
This sequence comes from Grampus griseus, assembly GCF_964374135.1. NCBI lineage: Eukaryota > Metazoa > Chordata > Mammalia > Artiodactyla > Delphinidae > Grampus > Grampus griseus. Next base: position 96,011,031 of record NC_139003.1, on the reverse strand, counting down.
AGCCCACTACACTCTGCCGGCCTCCTGGCAGAGTCCACCCGCCCCCTCTTCCACCCACTGTCCTCAGGACCCCTGGGTGGAGGGAGCCCAGAAACCTGGGAGACCCCCATGTGATGACTGCCAGAGCAGGAGACCCTGCACACGGGGGTGGGGGGCACCTCAGAAGAGGGCCGGGGGGGGAGTCCTGGCAGGATGAGGGAACGTGGCCCTCTGGGGAGAGTTTAAAGCGTTACCTCCCCTCCGCTACCCGAGACCCACGTTTCTGGGGTGTGCGAGGAGGCAGCATGCTCAGAGGTAGGCGTTGCTTCCCTGGGGCTAAGGCCTGTGATCTTAAAGTTCTGTTTCCATCGTTTGGACCCTTTCCGGGTGGCGCTGCATGACCGGCTGGATCACTTGCCCCTACGCCTTGGGAGGGCTGGGGTGCCCCCAACCCTTACCGCTGTTGGCCCTACAGCTCAGAGTCCAGTGTCCTCATTCGCAAAGAGGTGACCATGTGCCCGCATACGGAGGGCCACGGCTACACTAGCACTTGAGTCACCCTGGCTGTTGGCCGCCTGGCCGTGGCCTGACACCTCTGAGGGAGCGCATGCCTGCAGTGCCCCATAATTACGGTGGCTGTGTGCAAACTGCATTATATTTGGCTCCCCCCACGCACGAGGCTCTTGTCTCCACGGAGCTCTCCCTCCCCACGTGTCACGTGGCCCGGCATCTCCATCCCCTCCTCCGCGTATCTGCCAGGCCAGTCCCAGCGGGGGGTGATTTGGGTTGCTTCCAGTTTTCTGGGTTATAAATAGCACTGCTATGCATGTCTTTATTACAAATCCTTCTTTCCTCCCAAACCCTGAATAACCGGTGCCCTGCGAGCGCATCCTTCCAAACCCTCCTTGCTTCCCGGCGCGTCCCACCTGCGCCACGTAGACCCTCACTATGGACGGTCGCCTGGCAAGTGGACAAAAAGGCACCAGGGGCAAGAATGCAGCCCCTTCCAGGTTCATGGGCATAAACAAACCAAACAAAAACTAAAGGAAGGAGCACCCAGTATTTCCTGATGTTTTAGTCCTTTAAATTTAGAACAAGCTCCTCGTGCACCTGGGCAGAGGCTGTCAGGTGCCCTGGGCCCTGGTCATTTCCTGGTCAGGGCTGTTGGGTTTGTTTACTTACCTTTTTTTTTCATATTCTCTTGACTTTTAAAAATAGTACAAATATAATAAGTGAAAACATTCTTATTGTGCAAAGTTCACCATAGTTTTTGCATTTCTTCTGTGGTATTTTACTTTTGAGTCTCTATGAGTCATTTGTATTTTCGTAGAAAATTTTCCATTTCAACTACGTTTTTCCAATTTATTGGTGAAGTTCTGTGCATAGTGTTCTTTTGTAACCTTTATCTCTTTATTTCATTTTTGTCCCCCATTTTAACCTTTTTGGACTTATGTTATTGACCAGACATCAAAAATTTGTCTATTTTACTATGAAAAATTTTTTCAAAGATCCAGCTTTTGGTATTACTGGTTAGTTTTACTACTGGTTGTTTTTTATTTCACTAGTTTCTGTTTGGCATTATCAAGCTCCTCCCTTTACCTTTCTTGAGGTTGTCATTCTTTTCCAGTGTCTTCGGCTGTAAATCTTAGTTTATTCTCAATCTCGCTTGTTTTCTAGTAAGTCAAGTTGGCTCATCTCCCCTGAACACTGCTTGGCTGCATCTCACAGCGTGTGAGCCATGGTGGTCACTTGTGTCCGTTTATAAGTTTCATTTTTGTAGTTTCTAATTTAGATTTCCTGCTGAGTGGATGTAATTGTCTTCCTGTAGTTATTTATTTTTAATGTTATTGCACTGTTGTCACTGATTCCTGCTTTTGTAGAATTTTTTGAGACCCTCCTTTGTCTGCTACTTGGCCCATCGCTGGGACTGTTCCATGTGACTAGAAGAACATGGTTCTCCACACGTGATACCAACATTTTGTGTAATTTTATGGTGACCAAAGAGGAAAGTGGGGAGAGAGAAATTAGGAGTTTGGAATTAACATAAACACACTATTGTATATATAACAGATAACCAACAAGGACCTATACTGTATAGCACAGAGAACTATGCTCAATATTTTGTAATAAGCTATAAGGGAAAAAAATCTGAAAAAATACATACATACATATACATAATATATATCTCTCTGTGTATATATATATATATATATATATAAATCACTTTGCTGTACACCTGAAACTAACACAATATTGTAAATCAACTATACTTCAATAAAAATAATCAATCAATACTATTATAAAGCTAAAAAAATTTTAGGGGTAATTTACATACATAATGACATGTCACGCATATAAATTACATTCACATAAAAATGCACTGACTTTAAGTGTTCAGTTTGCTACATTTTTGACAATGTATACACTTGTGTAATCACAAAGAAATACAGACCAGTTCTACCACCCCAGGGACTTCCCTCGGGCTGCTGGGAGTCAATCCCCACATTGCCTGAGCAGTGCAGCTGCTTTTCTGATTTTTATAACCATGGATTAGTTCTAGAATTTTGTAGAAATTGTATCCTGCAGTATGTGTTCTTTGTGTCTGGCTTCTTTTGTTCAACTTTAGTTCCAAGAGATTCACCCATGTTGTCAAGTGTATCCGTAGTTGTTCTTATTTACGTACACTGATTTGTTTACCCTGCCCTCCCGTGTGTGGACATTTACGTTGCTTCCAGTTTCAGCTACTATGAATAGAGCTGCTATAAACATTGCTGTACAAATTCCTTTTTTTTTCTTTTGACATACAATTTTTTTCTTTTGCGTAAATACCTACGGGTGGAATTAGTGGGTCATAGGGAAGGTATTTGTTTAGCTTTGTAAGAAACCGTCAAGCAGTTCTCCAAAGTGGCTGTCTCTAATTTCTGCACATTTTCGTTTATAGTGCTTTGCGTCTGTTAACAATAGTAAATCCTAACAGCTATTAGGTATCAGCTCCTGTCACAAAGCAGAGACTCCCAATTGGGATCAGAATTAGATCCCCGAGCTGGTGTGTACTCAAGCCCTTGCTCTTTCTGTAGCAGTGGGCTCTGCAGACATTGGCTCCTTAGGACTGACACCTGGAGAACTGGTGGGCTGTGCTCACGGGTAAGGTGGCAGAGACCACCGCTTGTCCCCCCTCCAAGATGCCTTCTCCCCTCTTCTTCAGTGACGGATCCCCACATTTTAGCTGGGTCAAGACCTTTTCCCCAGCATCCTTTGCAGCTAAGTGAAGTCATGTGATAGATTCTGGCCAACGGGTCATCATGGGGAGGGTCATGTGGCCAAAGATGACAAGGGCACTCTGTCCATCCTCCCTTTTGCTATCTGGCCACTAGGAACACGGATTTGATGGTTGGGTCTCCATGTTGGGGTCCCGGGAAGAGGACCTGCCCCTAGTGGTGGAGCAGAGCTGTAGGCAGCTGGGTCCCTGAAGGCTACATGGAGCCGAGCAGCCATGACCGTGACCACCAGGGGTGCCACCTCTGGGTGCCTGGGGAGAAGGGAACAAACGTCTGTTTCCAGGCAGCCCCTAGCTGTTGTACCCAGGTTCTCTGTATTAGTGCTGGGGATCCCAGGCCTGCAGCCACTTCAGCATACCCTTCAAGCATGTGGGGGGAGGGCAAGCAGGTGAGCACAGGAGGGACCCGAGTGCAGGGTCTCCTGACTCACGTCAGGAGGCAGTTTCCACATGGCAAGTCCCTAGTGTCCATGGCGAGGGAAATACGAGCTGGGCATGGCTCCCTGGCCCCTCCTGGCCATGTGGGACCCTGGTGTCATGCTGCCTGCCCCGCCGGCCTGAGCAGCCCTGGTTGATGGAGACCCCTGTGTGAGCATGTGGGAGGGAGCATCGCCTCAGCAGGGGTCCCTGCACCCTGAGTGTGAATCTCCCAGACAGACCGTGCTGTCTACCTTGTGCTTGGATGTCTGGAGAGAAAGGAGGAGGCCTGGAGGGTTTGCGCCCTCATGTCCATGGGCTGAGCCCTTGGAAAGGCCAGGGGACGCTGCCCATGTCCTACGGTTAGCTTTATTAGTCTGTCTGTTAGTCATTCAGGTGGCTTAGACTCCCTTGGAGGACTCAGGTACCAAGCAGAATATGCAGATGAACAAATGACAGATGTGGTGGTGCCTTTGCAGGCACTCTATCCTCCGTCCTCTTCATTCCTTAAACACACCAGCTGGTTCTGGCCACAGGGCCGTTGCACAGCTGTTTTTTTCTGCCTGAGATGCCCTTTCCCCCTATACTAGTGTCTCTCTGCCATTCAGATCTCAGCTTAAATGATGTCACCTCCTCAGAGAGGACTTTCCTGGACACCCACTCTGAAGTTGTCACCCTGTCACCCTCTTTGCTTTAAATCTGTGTAGAGCAAATATCACTACCCAATGTTTTCTTGTTTGTTCCTTGTTGGTATTGGGTGTAAGCCCTGTGAAGGTGGCAACCTTGCCCATCTTGTTCCCTGGTGTGACACAGTGCCTGGGCAGAGCTGGACACAGTCGGCACACACTCACTTCATGCACAAGGCCAGTAGTCACCCTTGAGCAGAGTGTAGTGATTAAAGGCACCAACTATAAAGTCAGGCGACTTTGGAAGCTAGTACTGATTTTTGCCATAGATTAGCTGTGTGATCTGAGCCCAGTTACAGGTCTGTGCCTTGGTTTCCTCATTTGTAAAAGGAGGCTAATGATAGTCCCTATCTTGCAAGGTTGCTATAAGTTTATATGAAGTGGTGGGTGTTGGACCTTTAGAAGAGTTTCCATAGTGTAGTGGGTACATTGTAACTTGTAGCTATGGCCTTCATCATCATCATCACCACCACCATCACCACCACCATCGCCAAATCACCACCACCATCACCACCGTCATTACTACCATCACTATCATCACCATCATCACCACCACCATCACCACCACCATCAATCACTATCATTACCATCACCACCATCATTACCACCATCACCACCACCATTGCCGTAATCACCACCACCATCACCACCATCACTACCATCACCATCGTCACCATCATTACCACCACAATTACCACCATCACCACCATGATCACCATCATCACCATCATCAATCACTAACATTACCACCACCATCACCACCATCATTACCATCACCACCATCATTACCACCACCATCACCATCACCAGTCACTATCATTACCACCACCATCACCACCATCACCATCATTACCACAATTACCACCATCATCACCATCATTACTGCCATCACCACCATCACCATCATTACCATCAACACCATCATTCATCATCACTACTACTGCCTCCATCACCATCACCACCATCCTCACCATCACCAACATCACCACCATCATTGTCACCATCTCCACCATCACTGCTGCTTTCACCATCCCCACAACTATCATCATCATCATCACCATCACCGTCATCACCATCCCCACCACTACTACCATCATCTCCCCACATGCCTGCCATAGTGTCCTGCATGGACTGCCATGTCAGGGCCAGGTGATTGGAGATTGATGAACCCCTGCTCTGGGGTATGGCAGCCTGCTCTTCCAGGCAGATGGCTAGGACTGGGAGAGGTGGTGGCAGTGACATCCCTCCCATGACAGCAACCCCTGGAGGCAAGGGGCATAGGGGAGGCCATGGCTTTCCTGCGAGAATGAGCCCCATGTGCAGCACTTTTGGCTCTGCAGATGTGATGCTTGCTGCCATGGTGACCGTCCTAACAATAACCTCCCAGAACTGATATTCCCCACATCCATCCCAGCTGCCACCTGGGAGAGAGAGCCCTCCTCACTGACGAAAACCAGCTAGAAAGGATAAGGTGGGAGGTGGACATGATGTGGAGGTGCGGGTAGAAGAGGGCCCTTCCTGCAAGAGGGGTGAGAGGCCAAAGCCAGATGAGAGGGCTTCTGGGGTCTGGAACTCCAGAAAGCATCATGGCTGGTAGCCCTTCTCCCTTCCAGCTTTTCCACTGTTCTGGGGAGGAACCCTCTGGGTCTGGAGGTGGGGAGTGGGTTGTCCTGTGAGTGGAGTTGAGGGGTTGGGCTGTATAGGCAGGGACCCTCTGGGTCCCTTTGGTAGCTCAGTCATTCCTCACTGTGGTGCCCTGATCACCCTGCCCTCCCTGCTCTCCTCAGGGTCACTCGGTGTCATGCCTTTAATGTTCCAGCCCAGAGGAGGGGCTGCCCTGTTGACCTCAGGAGCTAACAGGAGTAGAAAGGCGGCCTCAGATCACGCCCTTTTAGTGACCCTGACCTCACGTAAACTTGATCCTGGGCAGTCTCCCCACCCGGGGGAAGGGACCTCAAAACAGACACCCAGAGTGCTGTGTCCTTGCCCAGGCCTGTAGGATGCCGTGCATGTGTGTGAGTGTGCATTGAGTGTATATATGTGTGTGTATGTGAGAGTGTATGTTTGAGTGTGTGTGCATATGTGTATGGTATATGAGTGTATGTGAGTGTGGGTTGTGTATGTGTGTGTATTGTGTGAGTGTGTATGTGTGTGAGCGTGTATTTGTGTTTGTATGTGTGTGTGTGAAAATAAAAGAGAAAAGAGGCTTAATGGGGCAGTAAGGTTTGAGTCCCAGCCACTTCTTGGCTGTGTGACATTGGGCAAGTTGTTTCACCTCTCTGTCTCTCTGCTGTCCCCCCTACTAATGTGGGGATCATAATACTATATGTCTCCTAGGACTGAGAATTAAATGAGATAATACATGTAGAATGCATATAAGCAAATCAGTGTCTGCTGTCATGGTGATTTTAATGCCACTTGATCATTGCGTGGCCTCACACTGGAAGGAGCACGTGTGACGCTGTCAGCGCACAGGGTCTGCTTGTAGCCTGGACAGAGCCTGGTTTACTGAGGGGTGCAATTTTGTTTTGTTTGCTTGCCAATTGTATTCTACCGTGTGGGACTGTCTCCTTCTCCTTCCGCTGCAGATGGCCCAGCATGTGTGGGGAGAGGCTCCTGTGGGGCAGAACACTACTGTAAGAGCAAGCCTCTGTTGGTGGGTGAGGGGCCTACAGTGCTCCCCTGGCTGCCCCAGGAGAGGTGGGCGCCTGCCCACGAGGAGGCACCTGTGGTGCTCTGGTTCCAGCACTGAGCCCTGAAGGTGGTCTCCCCCTCTGCCCGGCCCTGCAGAGGTCAAGGCCACATCCTCCACAGGGCCCCCTCTGCCCCCAGTCCGGGTCCGGCCTTTACCCCAAGTGTTCCTTGGCCTCCAGCTGTCTCTTGGGTGCAGGCTGGGTCTGCAGAACCACCCAGTACAGGGACTGGTCACCACCTGGTCTACTCACCTGCCTGACAGCCGTGTGCCAAAGGCATCCTGGTTCGGGGGGGGCCCTGGGTCCATCCCCACCGCCCACTCCTGCCTTGGAATCCCTGCATTAGATCTTTTATCCAGGAAATATTTATTGTGGCTTCTGGGACCAGCCCCGGGCTGGCCACCAAGGTGAGCGAGATGAGCAGGACAGGCCCAGACCCTCTGCCTGGGGAGCCCACGGTGCAGCAAGTGGTTCCTGTCAGGGCCTGCTGAACCGCCCAAATCCGGAGCTGGCTGCTAGAAACTGCATTTCCCCAGGGCCTCCGCAGGACGGACCCGGCCCTTTCCCCTCCGAGGAGCATGGGGCTGCTGAACCAGTGGGTTGTCTTCACTGGATCTGAAGCCCCGGCTCTGGATGGCAGCCTAGGTGTGGCCCTGGGAGGGGCTCTTCTGTGGGGCATGGGGTCAGCCCAGCCTCGCCTGCCCCTCCCCCCCGCTCACCCCTCCTCCTCTCCTGGGCCACTTTCAAGATGGACCCGCTTCTTCCAGGCCCGAGCTGGAAGCAGGCAGGTGGACCAGGCCTGGGAGAGGGAAAATGTGTGCCCCTACCTGGGCAGGGGGGCTGAGAGCTCTCAGGACCCCAAGATGCAGACGGAGCAGCCACTGTTTCCCTGATTCGACACTCTGCCTGAACTGGCAATGTCTGTTCCTGGGACCTCTGTTCCAGACACCCCAGTGTCCAGTGCTAGGAGGAGGGAGGGAGGGAGGGAGGGAGGGGCTCGGACCATGGGGGAGGGGGTAGCCTTCACCCTTTCATCTCCCACTCCCAGTGTCCCCAGGGTGCAGGCCTGGTCTGGGAGGCTCCTGGGCAGCTCTGCCAGGGGGCTGCACTGTGCGGTGTAGAGTGGTGGAGACCCGGTCAGGAGGGGTCCTGTAGCATCTCCTCCTGGGGGTGTGAGGAATGAGTCTGTGGAGGGAGGACTCCCCCCTCCCCCATGTGCACCTGAGGCCCCTCCTGAGGTCCAGGTCAAGGCTGGCCTTCAGGGGAGAGAGGGGGCTGGGTTCACTCTGTGTGTGTGTGTGTGTGTGTGTGTGTGTGTGTGTGTGTGTGTGTGTGTGTGTGTGTGTGTGTGTGTGTGTGTGTGTGTGTGTGTGTGTGTGTGTGTGTGTGTGTGTGTGTGTGTGTGTGTGTGTTGCAGGTAGTCGCCAGGAGGCAGCGGAGAAGCAGGCTCAGGGAGCCAGCGGTTCCCTGTGTGCTTCGCCCCAGGCGCATGGCCGCGAGTGCTGGTGCCAGCGCAGCATGTGCAGGGCCAGGGCGCGAGTGCGAATTCTGGGAGCAGGAGTGGGTGCGAGAGCGTGTGCAGGGCGCGGGCGCTGCTGTAGGTGCAGGGCTCAGGTGCGTGTGCGGGTGCGAGTGTAGGGCGCGATTGCGGGCGCGGGGAGCGTGCAGGGGGCGGCGGGCGGGGCGGGCGCGGCGGCGGCAGTGACAGCGTCGCCCGCGCTCCCCGCGCGTAGGTGTGCGGCGCGCTCCTGTCGGGCACGGAGCGCGCAGATCTCGCGTGCGCTCGCCGCCCGGCGCAGCCCAGCCCGGCCCCCGCTCGGCGCCGCGAGCCGAGGTGTCGCCCGCGCCCGCTCCCGTGTCGCCGCCGTGCCCGCGAGCGGGAGCCGGAGTCGCCGCCGCCCGAGCGCAGCAGAGCGCACGCCAAGCCCGTCCGTCGCCGCCATGGCCACCACGGTGACTTGCACCCGCTTCACCGACGAGTACCAGCTCTACGAGGATATTGGCAAGTAAGAGCCGCGGCGCGTGCGGGCTGGGCCGGGGACCCCGGAGGGCGCCGCGCTCCGAGGGCCGGGACCCTGGAGACCCAGATCCTCTGCGCCGCCGGCTCCGGGTGCACTGCGGCCCCGCGCGACCCCGGCTCCTCCCGGCTCCGAGCCCGGAGCGCACGGTCCCGCGCGGCCCCGACCCCCGGGCCCCCGGGGCCCAGCCGCCGGACCTCGGCGCGCGCGGCCCTGCCGGGCCCTGTCCAGCGCGACCGCCCGGCCGGAGGCCCCGGCTCGAGGCGCGGGGCTCGGTGCAGCGGGGGCGGCAGCAGGTGTCCCCGGAGCGCCCGGCAGACGTGACGCATTTGGCGGCCGGAGGTCGGAGAGGAGCGGCGCGCGGGGGCGGCCGCGGGGCCTGGAGCGCGGGGGAGGGGGCGGACCTAGCCGAGAGGGTCGTCCCCGGCGCGAGCCGCGCTGTCCCCACCCCCAACAAGCGGCTGGGCGCGGGGGCGGCGGGACTTGCTCTGCGCCTGCTTCTCCGCGTGGCTCCATCCGCGCGGGGGGTGCCAGCTGCGCTCCGCGCCGCGTGGGAACAGCCTCTGCTGTGGGTGCCCAGGGGAATCGGGGTTCTGGAGGATTTCCCCCCAGATCCTTCTGGAAAGAGGAGTCTGGAGTGCTGGGGGCTGAGGTCAGGGAGCTTGGATCAGGTCACCGGGGTGAAGATGAGGGGGTGAGGTGGGAGCCTGATGAGCTTCAGGGTCATGGAGGCAGGTGGGGGCTGGATTCTGGAGAGTTGTTTGCGGGGAGGTGATGGGAGGGACTTTGAAAGCTCGTTTCAGGTAGGGCCTCACCGGGGAACAGGTGGCTCCTGGGCTTTGCTCGCCAGCAGGAGCCGTGTAGGGCCCTAGACCTGCCTCTGCCTCCGGGCTCTACCCCGAAGCGGGTCGGCGGCTCCTCTCTGGACTGCGGGTCTCCACTCTGTGCATCAGGGTGGCTGCACCTGGCATCTCCACGTCTGGCTCCAGAACTCCTGAAGCCCTGGCTCCAGCCCGGCGCGGCCAGAGCCCCGTCCTCCTCCAGCCCACCCCGTGGAAGGGGCGCTGGCGAGGTTTCCTCTTACTCATCCAGCGGCAGATCTTTTTTTTCCTTTTATTAAGAAACGTCTGTGGTGATACCTTGTGTTGGCGAGGGAAGCTGATCACTGATAATTGTGGGCGCGAGCTGGGAGGAGTGCGGGGGGTGTGAATTCCCCAAGCCTCCCTCCACGTGGGGGACGATGCCAGTTAGGCCTGGGGGGTGCTGAGGGAGTGGGGTGGAGTGGAGAAAACCCGCGGCAGGGTGCGGGCAAGGCTGGGCCCTGGGGACCCCAAAATTCCCTTCCCTCAGGTAGGGGCTGGTTGAGTGCCTGTCCCCAAGGCAGGGGGACCTGGAGAGTAGAGAAGGGATCCAGCACACAAACTGTGTGCATCCCGGAGGCCCTGAGGAAGCTTCCGGGGCATGTCTGGGAGCAGGCCTGTGAGGACAGGGCGACAGGCTGGTGGTCCTCAGGTGGGAGCAGGTGGTTGTCCGAGGCAGAGAGCGGCAGTGGGGGGAAGGTTACCCCATTCTAGGGGACCTTCTTGTCGTTTCTCTGCTTGTACCCAGGCCCTCCCACGAGGCATCCCCGGGCCCTTTGGCAGAAATGCCTCTTCCCGTTCACTCCGTCTCCTCAACCTGAAGCTGGCTCTGCTGACCTCTCCTTCACTTTTCTGTGAATCTCCCTGGGCCAGCGGCCCTGTAGGGTGGTCAGACCAACCTCGGGCCTCTGGTTGCAGCAGCAGCGACTGGTTATTCTCATCGCTGCCGTCCACACCCACACTGGGGGATGGAGGTCCTTGGGGCTGCCCTCGGGGAGGCCGGGAGGGGTGGCGGACCCTGCAGTGGAGGCCAGGCTCCTCGGGAAGGGAGCTGGGGGCCTGGGGTGGGAGTGGGTGAGGAAGCCTAGCTGTCTAGGGGGCCCAGGGGCCTGGGAGAGGAGGGGAAGACACCCCACCAGCTGGGCCAGCCCAGCACCCCTTGGCGGGGCCCCCAGGCACCAGGCCCAGTGCGGGATGCCCAGGGGCCTGTCACAGCCCTGCTGGAGCGTCCCGGGGCGGGGAGGAGGCTGGGCCAGTGCAGGGTGAGCTGCAGCGGGGCAGGTGGTCAGGAGGGAGGGTCGGGCACTGAGGCCAGCATCTCCGCCCGGGGCTGGGGTCCTCAGTGGCCATGTCGGTGGTTGTTGACAGTGCCTGGCCGGCCTGAGGCACAGTTGGTGTTGCTTCCCGGCCCAGGTGGATGCGTCCAAGTTTATTTAAAGCTGCAGCCCCTGGCACCAGTCAAGCAACACTAAACTCCCTGCCTGGGAAGGGCCGGGCCACAGGCCCACAGCTGCTCTCATGATGCGGTCACCAGCCTCACCCTTCCCTGCCCTGTCCCCTTCTCCACCTGTCCCACCCTCGCCACTGCTGCCTCTGTGCGGGATCGTTCCCTGGGGACCCGGGCATCGGGTCCGAGGGCCAGGAGAAGCTCATTTCTGGGGCTCTGCCCTTCCTTGCCCGGTCAGGGCAGGGCTCCCTGACACCAGCCTGGAGGCCTAAGTCCTGGGTCAAGAGTCACCTTGAGCCCTGGACAGTCACAGGTCAGGGCGGTGAAGCCCTCGGCCCAACACGGACCGGCCAGCAACATGGCTTAAAATGTTTCCATATTGGATAGATTTTTTTAAATGGAAAAAATCTTCCAGGAGTAATAAAACAAACACTTGTGTCTCTTCTACCCGGAATTGGAAACTGTTCCCCTTTGTCATTTTGGCTTTAAGTCCTTTATTTTAAATTGTAAGAAATAAAGCATTACAAAGAAATGTTAAGTAACCATTCTCCAAACCGACTGTCATGCATTTGGAATTTATCCTGCCAGACTCTTTTTACTTCATTTACGCACAGATAGAAGGATCGCCAACTAATATATAGGATTCTTTGGTGTTTTTTCTTTAAACTTTACATAAAAATTTGGGAACGTGCTTCTTCACTCAGCTTAGGCCTCTGGGCATCTGTGCATGGGGACACATTCTGACCTTTTGCTGCTGCTTGTGTGTAGTGACCGTAGTATCTGTAGTACGTCACGCTCCCTTCCTCATGGCAGTCTCGGTGTTCCCAGAGTTTCTCTCTTCCACTCCTGCAGCGGGTTTGCTGGCGCGCAGGTGTGAGGGTTTCTCTAGGGTTTGTCCCCCCTGGTGGGGTTGCCAGCAGGGGTCCGGGTGTTCTCTGTGGCCACCCTGGGCCCACTCCCTCCGGCCCCCTCCCCGGGCTCGGTGCCAACCTGATTTGTCGGGCTGTTTGTTGGGTAGGAAGCAGTCTTGCATTTTGTGTTCAGGCTCCCGAAGCTTCCACTTTGGATATAATTCAGGCGTTCATGGACCCCTCCCCTTGGGGGAAGGTTGTAACAACCCCTAAGGGGCGCATCACTTCCAACATTTGATTTTATTTGATTCGAGTTGCCGGGGAATACCCCCTCCCCTCTCCCCCCATTTTATAGGCATAGAACTGCAGCTCAGGGTGGGTGGGCAACTTGCCCTGGCAGCCGGGAAGGCCCCCACCTCCAGCCCAGGGCACCCCTGTCCCTCCCAGCTTCCCCCGAAGCTCAGCTAGGCCCCGAGCTGACCTTGGTATGTCCTTGGTTCCATCCAGCGTGCCCCAGTCGGGGGACAGCAGGTCCTGTCCCGGGCTGTGACCCCTCGCCGGGAGGATAGCCATCGGCTTTCTCGGCGTCCTCTCAACTAGCAAGCGGCCTGCTAAGTAGTTAATAGATAAACTCAGGAAATTCAGAGCAAATCGACTGTGAGCCTCCTGAGCTCCGAAGCCTGGTTGCCAGGAAAGACAGGACTCAGGTGGGGGAGGAATCACCGTGTTTGCTTTCTCCGCTCTCGGGCACACTGGGTGCTTCCTGCCCCAGGGCCTTTGCCAGCGCTGTTCCCTCCTCCGATGGCCACACAGGTCATCCCCCTGGCGGCTCAGCGAGGTCCCCGTGCCCTCTTCCCGCCTCCTGCCCCACTCAACCTCTCCCCACTTCTGTCTTCCCCTGTCACTTGGCACCATCTGACACCAAGGTGTGGGGCAGGTCCTGCCCACAGTGGGGTCTCCTGCATGTGCGAGGAAGGGGTGAGTGAACCCGGTGGCCTCTGTCTCCTAGGCTGGCCCCCAGCGCTGGAGTCTGGGTGCCTAATGTAGGGTATTTAGAGAAGAAGTCGCACATGTTGAGGCTGCTGTGAGATGCACATGAAGGTGAGGCTAGTTTAGTTACTATTGAACGGTATTTTTATACCATAACCTACTTTGCTGAGAGCTAAGAATATATCTTGCGCTTGCGACTTGCACTCTTTCTCTGCTGGTAACAGTTAAATGGTGCTTATTACATTAAGCTGCTTGATCTGTGAAATAGGTACCGTGATCACTCCCAGTTTGCAGAAGAGGTGCCTGAAGCTCAGAGAAGCTCCACACGGGGCCAGGGTTTGAATCCAGGCAGTTGACTCTGGAATCCATCTTCTGCTTCTCTCAGAAGCTCATGACCCTACCCCATTCTGTGTTTTTAAAATACTGTTATTCCACTGGCCGACTCATGGCCCGCTTGTGGTCTCCTCTGACCCTGGGCTCTTCAGGGCCTCACCTGTCCTTAACAGGCTGCTCACCAAGCCTTCTTTGTGCTTTTCCAGCACAAAGGCACTGCCCTACGGTTCCTTTTTGTAAAAACGTCATTTCCTTTGGTCGTCCCTCTGTGACAACCAACACGGCTCCCATTTGAGGCCGGCAAGGCTTAAAATTTTATTTTATTGATTAAACAGGCAACAAGGATAGTATCTTATAAAGAAAAACCAATACATAAGTATGTGCAGGAAATGTGACTCTTCCACACTCAAGTTTCCTCATCCCCCAGAGGAACCTGGCCTGTCTATTTTAATGGCAGTATAAGGATATATGTGTGTGTATATAGACGCAGGTATGTATACTCACACATATACACCTCACACATATGTATGGTTTTAAAAACACGGATGCAGTCGCCATATATGTGATTCTTCAATTCGTTTGCCTCTAACACTTTTTCATGATGATCCCTCCATGTCAGGGGGACTTTTCTTACAGTTAAGTGCCTGCCAGTTCTCTTAGAAGCAGAGATGGGTGTATAGGTGGTGGCCATATTTTTAAAACCAAAAACGGGTCCCCCTTCTCTGACAAGCACGACAGAGGGAAGAGAGGATGCTGTGTTTGAAATTGGGGCTCCCAGGGTTATCAGGAATGCATGATCGTAGTGGATGAAGGAACACTTTTGTTCTTGGTGGGGCCTGGGTGTGGGACACAGGGGTCTTGTTCAAAAAGAAGCCAAGAACGTATTCCTCTCCTTTTTTTTAAAAAAAATTGGGGGGATCCCCCAAGAGCCTAGGGGAGAGAGACGCCATGTCGGATTTTCTTTCTTCTACTTAAAATGAAATTCTAGCAGAGATGGTTCCCTTAGAGAGCCCATACTGAGCTGCCTGGAATTTACCAAATGCTTTAATAAGAAAGACCAAGGGGGAAAATAAAAGGAAAAAAAAAGAAAAAGAAAGACCAAGGGGAGGTGACATGAACGGCGTCTGCTCCTTGGAAACATTTTGTCCCTCCCACTGCTCTCTGTGGCCACCTGGTCCAAGGCAAGAGATGTGGCCTTTCTGGAGATTTCAAATATATTTTTGACATGTTTAATTCCCCCTCTCTCCCTCCCCTCAAAATGGAATCTGATTTGGTTATTTTTAAAGCATCTTTCACAGCTGCAAGTCACTTTGTTAGTGTAGAAACGTAAAAATGCATTATGTATAACTTGGTTTTCCAAAAATTATCATATTGGCATGTTACATAGAAATGTATATTTTATTCATATAAGGATCTGAATCTATTTAAAATCTATTTAAAATGAAAACATCCTCGTGGTGCTCCTAGGTGCCTAACTTTCTGGTGGCCTTTATCTCCTAGGTTAGAGGGTCACCAGCTCGTTCAGTGGCCGCAGTTCCTGGTGGACATAGTTCTTTTTGCATTGACATAATGATCCTAAAATAACTGAAGTTATGATTCTTTGTTAAGCCAGATACAAGCATTTGTTGAATTCTGGAACAGATTGGCAATAGCCGGGCATAGATTTAAGAACATTTTTTTGGAGGACACATAACCCACGCTGTTCTACGGGCCTAATTTGAGAACTACCACCTTTCCCCACTTTATGAGCAGCCGGTGGGCACTGGGGGGAAGAGATGCTGTGACTGTTACCATGAAACGGGAAGAGTGTCCTGTCCTCGGATGTAACAGGACGCCATGGCGTCGGGCACATCCAAGTTGGTGCCCGTTTGCAGCAAGGAGCGGGGGGCAGCCCCTGCCTTCCTGTCACTCAGCCCATGCTGAATTCCAGGGCTTAGAACCATGCCCAGCGCACAGTAGGTGCCCAACAGAGTGGCTTCATGTCACCCTCTAAAAGATGGGAGCCTTGTAGGTGGCTGGGGGCAGAAGGTGCTGGTGGTCTCGGAGGTCCTCGGAGATGCCCGGCCTGAGTGGCCATCTGTCTTGTCACCTGATGAAGGGTGGCATGACTTAGGTGCTGGCCACGGAGCTTGATGCCAAAGGATTTGCAGCGTTCTGCCCGTCTCTTCATAAAGTTCTTCACGTGGCTTTTGATCTTGTACATTGAGGTGCAGCCTGATTTTCAAAGCCGTTGGTTCAATCCAGGCCGTCTGTTAAGGGCTTTCTGGGTGAAGAACTCCGGTCTAGTTAGGAGCTGCACCTGCTGAAGAAGGCGATCAGGGCGGTGGATCCCAGCCCCCGGCTACACCTGGCAGACCCCACCTCAGACCAGCTGTATCAGACACGAGGAGGACACTGGTGATCCAGTGGGCAGCGCGGACACAGATCCTGCAGGGGCCTCTGTGCCCCAGGCCAGGCCCCCATGCCTGCTCCCTCTCTGGGCTCTGTGAGAGCCTCACCTGACCACATGTTTGGAATTTGCCTTCCTTTTTCTGAACACTCCACGAAATTACCCCCGACCCTATCCAAGTCACCTGGAGCAGGCCTGTCCAGAAGAAACAAAACTTGAGCCACAGATGTCAGGCACAAGTGCAATTCAGACTTTTCTAGTACTTACAAAAAAACTAAACAAAGAAACGGGTGAAAAGAACTTTAATAGTATATGTATTTAAGTCAGTTTATCCAAAATATTATTTCAGCATGTAATCAATACAAAAATTATTGTTCAGCTATTTTATATTTTAAGAAGTGTTATGTTTTTGAAATCTGTTGTGTGTTTTACACATACGGCACATCTCAGTGTGGACCAGCCATGTTTCAGGTTCTTAGGGCTGCACGTAGGCAGTGGTTACTGTATTGGACAGCGCACAACTAGAGTTTCAAGGTCATTTCTATTATTATTATTACTATTTGCAACTTTTCTGGTTTCTTTTGCTCTTCACACATTCAGCAAGTCTGCCTGCACACTGGTCATTTGCCAGGCATTTTCCAGGTGCTTAGGAAACAGTTAGTGAACAAAATCGAGGGTGCCTGCCCTCATGGAGCTTATACTGGTGGGAGAGGCAGGTAATAAACATTAAACAAATTATACGATCAGGTTCTTAGGTGATTAGTACTTCTGCTCTGGGAATAATTAAGGAAACTCACAAGTGCCAGTTAGGAAGGTTGTAGTTATGAAAAGGGTGGTCAGGCCCAGGAAAAGGAGAGAAGCCTCAAATTGCTAAAATCAGGAATAAAAGGGGACATTACAACTAATCTTATAGAAATAAAAGACAATAAGGGAATTCTATGAACAATTGTGTGCCAAGTTAGAGATAACCTAGGTGAAACAGACCAATTCTTAGAAAGACACAAACAACTGAAATTGACTCAAGAAGAAATAGAAAATCTGAATAGAATTATAACAACTAAAGAGATGAATTAATAAATTAAAAGTTTTTAAATGTCCTACAAAGAAAAGTCCGTCAGGCCCAGATAACTTCACTGGTAAAGTCTATCAGACATTTAAAGAAGAATTAATACCAGTCCTTCAAAAACTTTTCCAAACAATAGAAGAGGAGGGAATTCCCAGCTCATTCTGTGAAGCCAAGAACTACCCTGATACCAAAACCAGACAAAGACATCTGAAGAAAACTACAGACCGGTATTCCTTATGAATATAGATGCAACATCCTCAACAGAATACTAGCAAAACAAAACTAGCAGCACGTAAAAAGGGGTCATTATGAGCAGGTAAGATTTATCCCAGGAATAAAAAGTTGTTTCAAGACACAAAATTCAATCAACGTGATACGCCGTATTAACAGAATAAACAAAGAAACTATATGATCATTTCAATAGATGCAGGCAAAGCATTTGACAAAATCTAGTACTCTTTGCTGCTAGAAACACTCAACAGACTAGGATTAGAAAGGAACTTCCTCAACTTGATAAAGTGCCCCTATGGAAACCCCACAGCTAACATATTTAATGGTGAAAAACTGAACGCTTTCTCCCTGAGACCAGGAGCAATCAAGTGTGTCAGCTCTGTCCACTTCTATTGAACGTTATACAGGAGGTTCTAGCCAGGACACTTAGGCAAGAAAAAGAAATAAAAGGCACCCAGATAGGAGAGGAATAGGTAAAACTACCTCCATTTACAGATATCATGATCTTGTATAGAAAATGTCCTAAGGAATCCCTGTAAAAGCTGTTAGAACTGAAAAATGAATTTAGCAGAATTGCAAGATACAAGATCAAAATACAAACATCCATTATATTTCATTATACTAGCAATGCTCAATCCCAAAATAAAGTTAGGAAATGCAATTTCATACAGTAGTCTAAAAGAATAAAATACATGGTAAGAAATTAACAAAAGGTAATACAAGAGTTGAATGTTGAAAGCTACAAACTACTGTTGAAAAAAATGAAAGAAGATCTAGATAAATGGAAAGACATTTTATGTTCATGGATCTTAAGACTTAATATTGTTAAAATGGCAGTACACTCCAAGTTGATCTACAAGTTCAGTGTAATACCTATCAAAATTTCAGCTGCTATCATTTATTTATTTATTTA
Source organism: Grampus griseus (assembly GCF_964374135.1). Classification (NCBI taxonomy): domain Eukaryota; kingdom Metazoa; phylum Chordata; class Mammalia; order Artiodactyla; family Delphinidae; genus Grampus; species Grampus griseus. The sequence goes on along the minus strand of NC_139003.1, from coordinate 95,992,881 downwards.
GGCCGCACCAGGTCTTAGTTGTGGCATGTGGGGTCTTTTAGTTGCAGCATGCGGGCATTTAGTTCCTTGACCAGGGATCAGACCTGGGCCCCCTGCATTGGGAGTGTGGAGTCTTACCGACTGGACTACCAGGGAAGTCCCTCAGCTGCCTTTCAAAAAAATAAATAAAAATAAAATTCATATGGAAATGCAAGGGACCCAGAAGAGCCAGACGATCTTGAAAAAGAACAAAGTGGGAGGACTCAGACTTCCCAATTTCAAAACTAACTCTACAGCTACAGCAGTCAAGACAGAGTGGGTATTGTCCGGCATAAAGGTGGGCATAGTGTGGCAAGAGGATAAACACATAGATCAATGGAATAGGATTGAGAGTCTAGAATAAACCCATACATCAGTGGTCTGTTGATTTTTTTTGAAAAGGATGGCAAGACAATTCAATGGGGAAAGAATAAGGGGCCGTTCAACCAGTGGACAATTGCGTATCCGCCTGCAAAAGAATGAAGTTGGAACCCTACCTAACACCAGATACAAAAGTAGATATACTAGTGAACAGTAAGCACACAAGATGCTCAACATCATTATCTCAAAATGGGTCATAGACCTAATTCTAGGAGCTAAAACCATAGAATTCTTAGAAGAAAACTTAGGAGTCTATCTTTGTGACCTTGGGTTTGGCAATGGTTTCTTAGGCACAACACCATAAAGCACAAGCAACACAAGAAAAGTAAATACATTGGACTTAATTAACATTAAAAAACTTTTGTGCTTTAATGGACACCATCGGGAAGGTGAAAAGACAACCCACGGAATGGGAGAAAATATTTGCAAAGCATATATCTGATAAGGCACTTACATTTAGAATATTTTAAGAACTCACTACCTAACAGTAAAAAGACAAATGGCCCAATTAAAAAATGGGCAAAGGACCTGAATAGACATTTCTCCAATAAAGGTATGCTAATGGACGATAAGCACATGAAAGGATGCTCAACATCTTTGGAAAATGCAAATCAAAATCGCAATGACATCCCACCTCACTTCCACTCGAAAGGGTAGAATCAAAAAGACAGACAATGCCAAGGGTTGGTGAGGATGCAGAGTTGGAACCCTCATGTACTGCTGGTGGGAATGTAAAATGGTGCAGCTGTTACGGAAAACAATTTGACAGTTCCTCAAAATGTTCCCTTCCTAGGTATGTACCCAAGGGATATGGAAACAAATATCCAAAGAAGACATACAGATGGCCAATAGGCACATGAAAAGATGCTCAACGTTGGGCTTCCCTGGTGGCGCAGTGGTTGAGAGTCCGCCTGCCGATGCAGGGGACACGGGTTCGTGCCCTGGTCCGGGAAGATCCCACATGCTGCGGAGCGGCTGGGCCCGTGAGCCATGGCCGCTGGGCCTGTGCGTCCGGAGCCTGTGCTCCGCAACGGGAGAGGCCACAACAGTGAGAGGCCTGTGTATCGCAAAAAAAAAAAAAAAAAAAAAAAAGATGCTCAACGTTGCTAATTATTAGAGAAACGCAAACCAAAACTACAATGAGGTATCACCTCACACCGGTCAGAATGGCCATCATCAAAAAGTCTATAAACAATAAATGCTGGAGGGGGCGTGAAGAAAAGGGAACCCTCCTACACTGTTGGTGGGAATGTAAATGGATACAGACACTATGGAGAACAGTATGGAGGGTCCTTAAAAAACTACAAATAGAGCTACCGCATGATCCAGCAATACCACTCCAGGGCACATACCCGGAAAAGATGAAAACTCTAATTTGAAAAGATACATGCACCCCAATGTTCATAGCAGCATTTACAATAGCCAAGACATGGAAGCAACCTAAATGTCCATCAACAGATGAATGGATAAAGAAGATGTGGCACATATATACGATGGAATATTACTCAGCCATAAGAAGGAATGAAATAAGGCCATTTGCAGCAACACGTGTGGACCTAGAGATTGTCATACTGAGTGAAGTCAGTAAGACAGAGAAAGACAAATATATGATATTACGTATGTGGAATCTTAAAAAAGGATACAAATGAACTTATTTATAAAACACAAAGAAAATTAACAGACACAGAAAACAAACTTATGGTTACCTAAGGAGAAAGGAGTGGGGGAGGGATATATTAGGAGTTTGGGATTGACAGATACACAACACTATATATAAAATAGGTAAACAACAGGGACCTACTGTATAGCATAGGGAACTATATTCAGTATCTTGTGAAAAAAACCCATATATCCACACAGAAACTTGTTCATAGCAGCCTTATCCACAGTAGCCAAAAGGCAGAAACAACCGAAATGTCCATCAACTGATGAACGGATAAAGAAAGTGTGTTATATCCACACACTGGAGTAGTATTCGTGCATAAAAAGAAATGGAGTACATTATGGCTTGTGGTGCCTGAGGGCAGGGTCCAAAGCGCCGAGGCCAAGCCGCAGTGAGCCATCCCCCGTGTTCCTTAGCCCCAGCCTTCGCTCCGTCTCACACCAGGGCACCTGTCACTGTGCCCAGAAGCCGCTGAGAGCCACCTGGGAGCCGGAGGCTGGAGACTGGCGTGGGACAGACAGCAGGGGGTGAGAGGTCGGGAGGGGACACCCACAAACCTCTCCTGTCGCTTCCCCAAGTTCTGGTGTTCCATTTACCATGGTCTGGACTGGCTTTGGGTCCAGAGTGGTCTCAGAGTGGACACAAGGCCATGGCGGGACACAAGAGGCCGCATCCCCACCCTGTCCCCCGACCCGGATCGTGCTCCTGGCCCTGACTGGGGGAGGGGTTTGTGCCAGCATGGGTGCTGGAGGGTGAGGCCCCTCTTGGAGCAGGAGTGGTGGGTCCCAGCGGGTGTGGTGACGGGCGTGCCTGGTAGGAGGGGACAGGCTATCAGCGCGACTGGCAGTGACGGGAAGGGCTGGAGTGGGGATGGAAGCCAAACCCCAAACCCTGGGCTCCGTGATTCTGGGACGTCTGGTCTCCTCCTTCCCGGGCCCGCACACCTCCATCACCGCCTCGGCTGGGTGCTCGCCCTTCTTTCTCCCTTCCTCCCTTCACCTCTCCTTACCTCCTCTTCTCCTTAGGCCCCTTCCCCAGGCTCCCGTGTCTCCCACTCCTTCTGTCCCCTGGGGCACCCTCGAGGCTGGGCTGTGACCCCCCCTCTGGCCTCGTCCCCAGCTCTCTGGCCGAGGCAGATCCAGGAACCCGTGAGCGCCTAGGAGCAGGGCCTGGCCGGGAACCCAGCAGACAAGTGCCACACGGGGTGAGGGTCCTCCAGCCCCTCGTGAAGACCGGTGTCGGGGAGGACACCGCCGTAACACCTCAAACTCGCGGTCCCACTTCTGGGGACCAGTAGGTGCCTTGGCTTCTGAGCTCTGCCCCTGGCGTTGCCCCACATGCCGGGGATCCACTTGCTTCTGTCCTGAGTGAGCCCCTTGGGACTGTCCCATCCAAGACTCCTGGGCCAGAGCCTGGGCGCTGAAGCCAGGGCTCTGGTGTCCCCGTCGTTCCAGTATGGGGTGGGCCCTGGCGTCTCCTCATCTGTGCTGTTTCCTTCCTCGAGGGTCTGTGGCCCTCAAGTCTGGGGGGGGGGGGCCTCGGAGCAGCAGTGAGACTTCTGGGGCGCAGACCGTGGTCCCTGAAAGGCGGTGCTTTTCGCGGTTCCTCTGCAGGCCTGAGCGTGGGCGCGTTCGTATTCTTCCATTTTTATTTTCTGATCCGTGAACAAATGCTCATCTTGACCACTTGCCTGCGGGGCAGGCTGCCAAGGACGGCCTGTCCTGGGGCAGGTTAACCTCTCTCTTCCACTTCAAGCTCAGACTTTTCTTTCCTTCCTCCTTCAGCTGCGCCCGGGCTCTTCCTGGTGTGGTGACCGACGGGCCTTCCCCCCATTGGGCTGGCGGGACCCCGTGGAGCAGAGGCTGGGGGGCTGGCTTGGTCCCTCTGTTCCCCGTCTCCTCTCCTTTCTCCCCTCACTTAAAGGATGCTTAGGGGTCTCTCCTGATGCCGTCCTGGGGACGCCTTCTCCTACCTCCCCATCCTCAGGCTCCTCCGCGCTGAAATGCAGGTGATTCCTCCCTGTGGATTGAGCTGTCGTCTGAGCTCCAGTCCCCTCTGCTTTCCCACGACCTGTGTCCCTCCGCCCCGAGGGACAGTTGGTGCTGGCACTGGGTGGGGGGCCAGGGCTCGGCTTTGCTGGGGACTTCTGTGCTGTCACCTCTCAGGGTGCGTGGGGTCTTCAGCCTCGGTCCCCACTGGGGCGCAGTCTGCGTGGACTGCAGAGTGGCGACCCTGCCTGTGCCTGGGCCCTGACTGGGCCTATCACAGCTGCTCGTCCCTTTCAGTTCATGGCTTTCTGTCTGGGATTCTTATGCTTTTTTCTCCTCTAAATTTTTCTTGTTCGTCAGCAGAGGTTAAGGTTTGATTTGTCATGGGGTTCCAAAGGCGCTCTTTTTAAAAACCTGATTTTAGAGTCAGCATGACAAGTTACCAATTTCTTCCATTTTTTCTTAATGATTTCTTAGAGATACGGCTGCCTATCCTGCCAGGAGATTTTTTTTTTGTGGTAAAACATATATAACATAAAACTTAACCATCTTAACCATTTTAAAGTGCGCAGTTCAGTGGCATTAAGTACATTCACGTTGTTGTGTTATTATCACCACCATCATGCATCTCCAGAATGTTTTCATCCTGCAAAACTGAAACTCTGTCCCCATTAAATGCTAACTCCCCATCCCCTCCCCCCAGCCCCTGGCACCTACCATCCTACCTTCTGTCTCTGAATTTGACTACTCTGAGTACCTCATGTAAGTGGAAGCATACGACGGTTGTCCCTTTGTGTCTGGCTTATTTCACTGAGCATAATGTCCTCAAGTTTTATCCATATTGTAGCATGTGTCAGAATTCCCTTCTTTATTAAGGCTGAATAATAGTTGATGGTATGGGTGGACCACATTTTGCTTATCCCATTCACCTGTCGATGGACTTTGGCTCTCGTGGTTATTTTCTTTATTTTTAAAATTTTCTTTATTGTTTTGTTAAAGACTTTTTTGACGTCGACGATTTTTAAAGTCTTTATTGAATTTGTTACAGTATCGCTCCTGTTTTATGTTTTGGTTTTTTTGGCCGCGAGGCATGTGGGATCTTAGCTCCCCGACCAGGGATCGAACCCACACCCCCTACATTGGAAGGCTAAGTCTTAACCACTGGACCGCCAGGGAAGTCCCTCTTGTGGCTGTTTTAAAGAACAGAATACATGGTCTCCTCCCGCTGGCCACGACTTCTCAACACTGGGCTGTGTGGCCTTGGGCCACCATGTAACCTCTCTGGTTTCAGTTTCCCCCTCTATAAACCAGGAGGGTTGGTCAAATGACTTTGCGGGGTCCCTCATGTCTCCACGAATTGGCTCTGTGGAAACCCCACTTCCTTCCTCTGAGACTCGCCACAAAGCTCACCTGTCAGATGCTTGGGTGTCCACCGGCCCATCACACAGGTGTTTGCATTCCTGGAGAATAAAACTTAAGAGGGATGAAGTCGAATTGACCTGAAACGCAAAACAAAAACAAACCCCTAGAGCTTTAATGGATACACACCTCGTAGGAAAAAAGAATCAAATGGCCAGGAAGCCCATTGTTCTAAGCTCCAGATCCCCTCGGGTCGGGGCCACTGTGGGTAGATCGCCGCCCACGTGCCCTGCCTCCTGCCAGGGCCGCGGAACCTTCCATTCGGTGTCCCTCCTCCCCGTCTGTCTACTCCTGCTTGTCCTCTGTGAGCTGCGCGGCCTCAGCAGTAATTTCAGGCCCCCGGGGGGTTGACTCAGTTCTGTCCCTGTCGGTGACTGCCTGGCACTGTGACGAGGGGGACGGATGTGGCTTTGAAGAGCTGCCTTTGAAGGTCGCTCTGCGGGCCCCTCGCTCACAGACCCGGGCTGGGAGGACAGTCCCCGGCCGCTGCGGTTGGGTGTGCATCCCGCTGTCCGTTAACCCGAATCGGCCCTCAGGTCCATCCACGGTCGCACTGGGAGGGCAGCCACTGGGCTGCTTTCCGGAGCGCACTGGCCCTTCCAGCTGTGCTGCGTGTGTCCCAGATGTGGAGACTGGAGCCGGGCTCCGTCCCCATCCAGGGTGGTCCCTGAGTGTGAAGGTGGCAGATGGGGGTGCAGCTGGGGCGGGCCCTGGGCTCAGGTTCTGGGGGGCCATATTAAGAGCACGGTGACCTGGAAGGGATGTCAGTGTCCCCAGATCAGGACAGTCAGCCTGAGCCCGAGGTAGGCGAGTGGGCTGACCTGGACCCCAGCACCCGGCCCAGCTCAGCAAGTGTGAGCTGCTCCTTGCCGGAACCTCCTGTACCAGTTCCTTCGGTGCCTCTGCTGGACCTCCCTGGGCCCTTCTGGCCTGGCCGTCAGTGGCGGGCAGCTGACCATGGACCGATGCCCGGGGGGGGGCATGTGTCCTTGGCCTCTGGCCTTGGGGGGTTCTCTCTGACACTCCCAACTGCAGTTTTCCTTTTGGAACAGAAATCTCAGGGTTCACATGCACGACTTCTCAACAGCGCCCCCCAGCACCCCTGTGGAGAGGCATCAGGTCTCTGCGTCTCTGGGGTGAGGTGGGCGGGCAGGCAGCTCCCAGAATCCCCCAGCTGAGCACCTCTATCACCACACAGTTCTGTCATCTTTATAATCGAGGTGAATTCACTTCCTTCCCATGACATGTTCATGCTTGTGAAAATATCAAAGTGTTTGCAGACATTTGTTGGTGAAATGGCTTGGTGCTCTCTGTCTAAGTGTCAGTAGAAGGGAGGCCCATGATGTGACACCCCGGCTTTGTCCGTGGCTGGAGCAAGGATGGTTGTGGGTATCCAGGACGGTCCAGGGCCCTCTCTCTGAGCTGGCTCTTCACGATGGAAAACAGAGGAAAAGTCAATAACGGTTCCGGCATCCTCTGTGGTCCCTGGTCTCTGATAATTCAGGGTGAGTTGATTTTTGCCTGGTGGGCACTCGAGGGGGACGTGCATGCACCCCAGGCAGGGCATGGGGCCGGGGGCAAGAGATTCAGGACGAGGGCCCCAAGTGAGGTGCCACCTGCACACAGGGTAGTGGGAACCCCGGGCCCCTCCAGGCCTGGTTGGACCTTCCTGTCCAACCCAACGTCATCCCCGGCCCCCAGATCATTGCCAGCTTCCCTTGACAAGCTGGAATCCCGTGCTGTTAGGATTCTGGGGGCAAGCAGGTGCAGATACAAGCGCTGCCCTTGAAGGCTCCAAGTTCATCTTAGGGGGCAAACAAAAACGTGCCTTGTTCCCTCTCTCCCGAGCATGTAACACACAGGGCCACAGGGGCTACAGGTGGCGAAGGGGTGGGGGTTGCCTTCACATATAAAGAGCTTCTACAGGTCAATAAGAAAAGAGCCAAAATTCCAACTGAAATACGGGTGAAGGGTGTAAGCAAGCAGTTCACAGAAAATGAAATGGAAGTTCTTTCAACCCGTGAAAACATGAAGAATAGAAATTAAACCAGAGCCAGTGCTCGCTTGTTCCTGAGTTCACCTCGGGCTTCAGGTCCGAGACGGTTCTTCCAGGTGGCCCATGGGCTGGTGAGGCTGCCTCGATCAGTCTCGGGGCTCAGCTCTCCTGAAGTGGATGAACAGAGGCCCTGGGTGTTGTGGGTGGGCCTGGGATGGGCTGAGGCCCCACAGCGTAGGCAGGAGAGGAATTCCAGAGATCCTCCAGTCCAGGCTGAGCTGTCCAGCTGCGGGAGGCCCTGCTCACCCCCCTCCCCCCTCCTCCTCCGGTTGTCCTCCCAGCGAGTGCCCCGCCCCAGGGGCCAAGCAGGGCCAGAGCGTTTCTGTTAGCTGCCCCCCAGCCTCTGCAGAGGCCACTGCAGGCCGCACCGCCGGCTCTGACCCGCAGGCCGTGCCCCGGCCTGGTGGGAGGAAGGGGCACCGGGCACTGAGGGGTCCAGGGTGGTGCTGGGGCTTTCCTGCCCTCCTGTCCCACCTCTGTCCTAATTTTGGCCTTTGCTTAATGCAAACCCAGTACTCGGGTCATCTCCATGGCTTCTGGGGGGGGGGGCAGGGCCCAGTGTAGTTGCTACTGAAGAGTGTACTGGAGAGAAAGGTGGAGAAGGAGAGAAGACAGACACCTACACGGAACGGGGGAGGGAGGGGTGGGCGAGAGTGAGGGGCACACAGACGTGAGCCTGGCCCCACGAGAAGCCCAGGAATGGCGTGCCCATGGAGGCTGCACGCGACAGGCTGGATTTGAGGCGGGTCCTCAGCGGACACCAGCTCTTGCCCAGGGGCCTCTCTCTTGTCCCCTGGGACAGCCTGCAGCACCCGCCCCCAGCAAGCCTCTGGCCTGACCAGGATCTCATCCACCCCACCCCTTCCTCCACACTCCACCCCATGCACAGAGGGGGAAGGGAGTGGTGGCATTCCCCGTTGTAGTCCCCTTTCTAGAGGCGCCTGATAGATGTTAACACCTGGGCTGGTGGGCGGCAGGGACCCTGATCCATAGTGCTTGCCCATCCCTGTGGTGTAAATACCCCCATCATGTGTAACGTCAAGCTACCAGCATGACGTCAACCACAACGTTTGGTTTTCTGTAGCCAGTAAGAGGCAGCCTGTGAGCCAGACCCGGAAGGAGCCCTGGCAGCTGAGCCCCTGCTCTCCGTGCTGGGATGGCGCTGCTAGACTTCTGCTCAGCTCAGGTTCCCAGACTCAGCGGCTCCTGCCCCGCCCCCACTGGAATATTCCATCTATTCCCACCCAGCCCCCTACTCTTTCTGAGCCAACAGAGGGCACCTGATAGGCGAATGTGCAGGAAGGGTGCGGAGGGGTGTCTGCGTTTAGGTCTTGCCTGTGCCACCCACAGTGCCGTGAGCAAGGCATTGGGTGCCCTCACCCTTCCCGTCTTCCACAGGGGTCCTGAGAGCCCAGGGGCAGACACTTTGGAAGCTGTAGAGGGTGGTCCCGGGCGCTATCAGGTCTGGAGAGTCTGTGACACCCCCAGCACCCTCCTCACCCTGTGCACGTCCTCGGTCGCGCTGGGGTGTCAAGGTTTCAGTGTGACTCAGATATACCGGAATTTTCCTTATGCTTTTCTTTCTTTCTTTTGGCTGCGTCGGCTCTTAGTTGCGGCACGCAGGATCTTTTGTTGTCGTGGGCTTCTCTCTAGTTGTGGCTCGCGGGCTCTAGAGTGCGCGGGCTCAATAGTTGTGGTGAGCGGGCTTACTTGCCCCGCAGCATGTGGGATCTTAGTTCCCCTGACCACCTGCGTCCCCTGCATTGGAAGGCGGATTCTTAACCACTGGACCACCAGAGAAGTCCCTTCTTATGCTTTTCTGCATGTGGTTAAAAAAATGCCCCAACTCCCACCCCTGTCATAAAAAGATACTTTGTTTTCTCTTTATACTTAAAAAAAAAACCTGATGGACTTTATTTTTTAGGGCAGTTTTATGTTTACAGAAATATTGGATGGAAAGTAGAGAGTTTCCATATTTACCTCACAGCCAGGCCCCAGTTCCCTTTCCTGTAACCATCTCACTTGCGTTCAGACGTGATACACTTGTTACACTTGATGACCAATATTCCTACATTAATATTAACTGAAGCCCATAGTTTGCATAGGGTTCGCTCTGTGTTGCACAGTTCTACAGGATTGACAAAGGTATAATGTCATACATCCATCATTAGAGTATTTCAGATCCTCTGTGCTCCTCTATTCATCCCCTCCCATCCTCCAGAGCCCCAGACAACCACTTTTTACTGTCTCTATAATTCTGCCTTTTCCAGAATGTCATGGAGTTGTGAATCATACAGTGTGTAGCCTTTTCAGATTGCCTTCTTTCACTTAGTACCATGCATTTAAGTTTCCTTCCTGTCTTTTTGTGACTTGATAGCTCATTTCTTTTTAGTGCTGAATAATATTCCCTTGTCTGGAGGTTCCGCAGCTTAATTATCCATTCAGTCTACTGAAGGATGTCTTGGTTGCTTTTAAGTTCTGGCGATTATGAATACACCTACTATAACCATTTGTGTGCAAGCTTTTGTATGGACATGAGTTTTCAACTCCGTTGGGTAAATACCAAGGAGCACGATGGCTGGATCACATGGTAAGAGTATGTTTAGTTTTGTTAGGAACTGCCAAGCTGTCTTCCAGAGCAGCTGCCCCATTGTGCGTTCCCACCAGCACCGAGTGAGAGTTCCCGTTGCTCCACAGCCTCACCAGCATGTGGTGGTATCTGTGTTCTGGATTTTGTCCGTTCTAATAGGTTTGCGGTGGTATCTCGTTGTTTTAATTTGGATTTGATGACATATGATAAGGAGCATCTTGTCATATGATTATTTGCCATCTGTATACCTTCTGTGGTGAGGTGTCTGTTAAGGTCTTTGGCCTATTTTTTTTTTTTTTTTTTGCGGTACGCGGGCCTCTCACTGTTGTGGCCTCTCCCGTTGCGGAGCACAGGCCCTGGACGTGCAGGCTCAGCAGCCACGGCCCACGGGCCCAGCCGCTCTGCAGCATGTGGGATTTTCCCGGACCGGGGCACGAACCCGTGTCCCTTGCATCGGCAGGCAGACTCTCAACCACTGCACCACCAGGGAAGCCCGGTCTTTGGCCTATTTTTAATCAGGTTGTTTGGGTGGGCTTTTTATTATTGTTGCTTTTTTTTTGTGTGTGTGTGGTACGCAGGCCTCTCACTGCTGTGGCCTCTCCTGTTGTGGAGCACAGGCTCCAGACGCGCAGGCTCAGCGGCCATGGCTCACGGGCCCAGCCGCTCCGCAGCATGTGGGATCTTCCCGGACCGGGGCACGAACCCCTGTCCCCTGCATTGACAGGCAGACTCTCAACCACTGCGCCACCAGGGAAGCCCCAATTGTTGCATTTTAAGAGTTCTTTGTATATTTTGGATACAAGTCCTTAATCAAATATGTGTTTTGCAAATATTTTCTCCCATCTGTGGCCTGTCTTCTCATTTGTTTACCCCATCTTTCACAGAGCAGAAGTTTTTTATTCTAATGAAGCCCAGCTTATCAATTCTTTCTTTCATGGATCATGCTTTTGGTGTTGTATCTGAAAAAGTCATTGCCAAACCCAAGGTCACCTAAATTTTCTCCTATGATACCTTCTGGGACTTTCATAGTTTTGCATCTTACATTTAGGTCTATGATCCATTCTGAGTTAATTTTTGTGAAAGGTGTAAGGTCTGTGTCTAGATTCATTTTTTGGCATCTGAATGTCCAGTAGTTCCAGTACTGTCTTAGACTGTTCAGGCTGCTATAGCCAAAATACCGTAAACTGGGTGGCTTATAAACAAAGATTTGTTTCCCACAGTTCTAGGAACTTCAAATCCAAGATCATGGCTCTGGCAGATTCAGGGTCTGGTGAGACCTGCTTCCTAGATGGTCATCTTTCCCCTGTGTCCTCACATGGCAGAAGGGCTGGAAAGATTTATCTGGGGTCTTTTTTATAAAGCATTAGTCTTGTTAATGAGGGCTCTGCTCTCATGACCTAATCACCTCCCAAAAGCCTCACCTCTTAATCTGTCCAGTTGGGGTTAGGATTTCAACATATGAATTTGGTGGTTGGGGCCTGGGGGTGGGCATGGACACAAACGTTCAGTCCATACCAAGCACCATTTTTTGAAAAGACAATCTTTTCTTCCTTGAATTGCCTTTATTCCTTTGTCAAAAATTGGTTGACTGGGCTTCCCTGGTGGCGCAGTGGTTGAGAGTCCACCTGCCGGTGCAGGGGACGCGGGTTTGTGCCCCGGTCCAGGAAGATCCCACATGCTGTGGAGCGGCTGGGCCTGTGAGCCATGGCCACTGAGCCTGCGCGTCCGGAGCCTGTGCTCCGCAACGGGAGAGGCCACAGCAGTGAGAGGCCCGTGTACCACACACACACAAAAAAATTGGTTGACTATTTGTGTGGGCCTATTTCTGGGCTTTCTGTTCTCTCCCATTGATCTATTATCTATTCTTTTACCAAACCACACTGTCTTGATTATCGTAGCTTTATAGTCTTGAAGTCAGGTAGTGTCAATCCTCTAACTTTGTTCTTCTCAACAATATGGTGTTGGCCATTATGGGTCTTTTGCTTCTCTGTCTGCTACATTTGATCTTAGCCAAAAAGCCGAGAAGCAATTTTTGCCTCTCTGTATAAACTTTAGAATCAGTTGGTCTATAGCCGTAAAATATCTTGCTGGAATTCTGATTAGGATTACATTGAATGTATAGATCAACTTGGAAAGAACGGATATTGTGACAATATCGAGTCTTCCTATTCACGCATGGGATATCTCTCCGTTTATTTAGTTCTTCTTTGATTTCATTCATCAGTACAGACCTTGTACATATTTTGTTGATTTATACCTAAGTGTTTCATTTTTTGGTGCTAATGTAAATAGTATTGTGTTTTTACTTTCAAATTCCACTCGCTCATTGCTGATATATAGAAAAGAAATTGACTTTTGTATATTAATCTTGTATCCTTCAACCTTGCTATAATCATTTATTAGTTCCAGGATTTCTTTGGTCAATTCTTTGGGGATTTTCTACATAGATAATCATATCATCTGGGAAGAAAGACAGTTTTATATTTTCCTTTCCAGTCTGTATACCTTTTATTTCCTTTTCTTGCCTTACTGCATTAGCTGAGACTTCCAGTATGATGTTGAAAAAGAGTGGTGAGAAGGGACATTCTTGCCTTGTTTCTGAACTTAGAGGAAAAGCACCTACTTTCTCACCAAAAATATGATGTTAGTTGTAGGTTTTTTGTAAATGCTTGCTGCGGACTGAATTGTGTGCCCCCCAAATTCATAGGTTGAAGCCCTAACCCCCCCACCATGTGACTGTATTTAGAGATTGGTTATTTAGGAGGTAATTAAGGTTAAAAGAGGTCATGATGGTGGGGCTCTGATTTGATAGGATTAGTGTCCTCATAGGAAGAGACACCAGACACTTTGCTCTTTCTCCATACGTACCCACTGAGGAAAGGCCAGGTTAGCACACAGCAAGATGGTGGCCACCTACAAGTCAAGAGAAGAGAGCTCACATAAGAAACCAAACCCTGCCGGACCTTGATCTTGGACTTCCAACCTCCAGAACTATGAGAAAATAAATTTCTCTTGTTTAAGCCACCCGGTCTATAATATTTTGTTATCAGCCTGAGTTGACTAATACAATGTTCTTTATCAAGTTGAGAAAGTTCCCCTCTATTCCTGGTTTGCTGAGAGTTTTTTTTTTTTTTTTTTTTTGCGGTACGTGGGCCTCTCACTGTTGTGGCCTCTCCTGTTGCGGAGCACAGGCTCTGGACGCGCAGGCTCAGCGGCCATGGCTCACGGGCCCAGCTGCTCCGCGGCATGTGGGATCTTCCCGGACCGGGGTGCGAACCCGCGTCCCCTGCATCAGCAGGTGGACTCTCAACCACTGCGCCACCAGGGAAGCCCTGAGAGTTTTTATTATGAATGGGTGTTGGATTTTGTCAAATGCTTTTTCTGCATCTATTAATATGATCATGTGATTTTCTTTTTAAGCCAGTTGATGTGATGCATTACATTAATTGGTTTTCAAATGTTGAACCAGCCAGGCTTGCACAACTGGGATAAATCCTACTTGGTCGTGACGTATAATTCTATTTATACATTAGTGGATTCAATTTGCTAATATTTTGTTGAGGGTTTTTGCATCTATGTTTGTGAGAAATATTGATCTGTAGTTTTCTTGTAATGTTATTATTGATTCAACTTCTTTAATAGATATAGGTCTATTCAAATTGTCTATTTCTTTTATTTTTTTTTACTGTTTAAAATTGAGGTATAGTTAATCTCCAATATTATATTAGTTCTAGGTGTACAATATAGTGATTCAAAATTTTTACAGATTATACTCCATTTAAAGTTCTTATAAAATATTGGCTGTATTCTCTGAATTCCCTGTGCTGTACAGTATATCCTTGTAATTTATCCATTTTGTAAACAGTAGTTTGTTATCCCCTACCCTTATCTTGCCCCTCCCCCTTCCTTCTCCCCACTGGTAACCACTAGCTTGTTCTCTATATCTGTGAATCTGTGTTTTGTTATATTCATTTGTTTGTTTTATTTTTTAGATTCCACACATAAATGATATAATACAGTATTTGTTGTTCTGGTCTATTTCTTGTTGTGAGAGTTTTGGCAAATTGTGTCTTTCAAGGAATGGGTCCATTTCATCTAGGTTTCATCAAGTTTGTGGACATAGAGTTGTTCATAGTATTTCTTTATTATCCTTTTAATTTCCAAGGGATCAGTAGTGATGGCCCCTCTTTCATTTCTGACGTCTGTGTCCTCTCTCTTGTTATCTTAGCCTGGCTGAAGGCTTGTCAACTTTATGAATCTTTTCAAAGAACAGCTTTTGGTTTCATTGATTTTTCTCTGTTGATTTCCTGTTTTCAGTGTCATTTATTTCTGCTCTGACTTTTATTATGTCTTTTCTCCTGCTTACTTTGAATTTAATTTGCTCTTCTTATTTCTAGTCGCCTAAGGTGGAAACGTAGATTATTGATTTTAAATCTTCTTTCCTAATATATGCAATCAATGGTATAATTTTTTTCTAAGCACTTTTTTTTACTGCATTCCACAATTTTGATAAGTTTTATTTTCATTTTCACTTTGTTAAAATGTTTAAAATTTTCCTTCGAGATTTCTTCTTCTTTTTTAATTTTACTGTGTAATTTATTCCATAGTTTTTATTTTTAAATGTTTGTAAATTGTAAAATATTACACGTAGACGATTTTCCATTTAAAAAATAATGTGGGCTTCCCTGGTGGCGCAGTGGTTGAGAGTCTGCCTGTCAATGCAGGGGAACGGGTTCGCGCCCCGGTCCGGGAAGATCCCACATGCCGCAGAGCGGCTGAGCCTGCGTGTCCAGAGCCTGTGCTCTGCAATGGGAGAGGCCACAACAGTGACAGGCCCGCGTACCGCAAAAAAAAAAAAAAAAAAAGAAGTAAAAAAAAAAAAGGTAAACTTGACCCACTGACCTTTTCCCTGATTCATATCCTCTGTCATTAGCCTCCTTACCCAAGAGGTGATGCTGTTGAGATTTCTTCTTTGACTCTTGTGTTATTTGGAAGTATGTTGTTTAATCCCCATGTATTTTGGGGTTTTCCAGCCATCTCTTTGTTTTTCATTTCCAATTTAATTCCACTGTGACCTGAGAGCATACTTTGTATTATTTCTTTTCTTATAAATTCGTTAAGGGTGTTTTATGGCCCAGAATGTGCTCTATCTTAGTGAAAGTTCACGTGAGCTTGAGAAGAATGTGTGTTCTGCTGTTGTCGGATGAAGTTGTCTCTAGATGTTAATTACATCCAGTTGATAGATGGTGCTTTTCAGTTCAGCTGTGTCCTTCCCAAATTTCTGCCTGCTGGGTCTGTGCATTTCTGATAGATGGGTGCTGGAGTTTCCAAGTGTTCTAGTGGATTCACCTACTTTTCCTTACAGGTCTTTCAGTTTTGCCTCATATAGTTTGTCCTTCTGCTGCTGGGGGTATACATGCTAAGGGTCATGTCTTAGAGAAATGACCACCTTATCATGATGTGAAATCTCTCTTTGTCCCTGGTAACTTTCCGTACTCAAGTCTGCTCTGTCTGAGATCAATATGGTATATCTTTCTCCATCCTTTGACTTTTTTTCATTGTGGTAAAATATACATAACATAAAATTTACCATTTTAACCATTGTTAAATGTAGAGTTTAGTGCCGTCAAGTATATTCACAGTGTTGTGTAACCGTCACCACAACCCATTTTCAGAACTTTTTCATCACTCCAAACAATAACTCTGTACCCACTCAGTAATCCCATTGAGTCCCACTTCCTTCAGATCCCGCTGTGTCCCCTGGGCTGGTGCCCACCCTCTTATTCCTGTTGGCTTTGCTGCCTTGAGCCCTCCAGGAAGCTTCTCAAGGATGTCTGTACCCGGTGGAACGGGGACTCAGGGGACCCCGCTATGGCGGGGAGAGGTGGTGGATCTGGGCGGTACTGAGAGTGACCGTGTGAGGTGTGAGGCCCGAGAGGTTTAAGAGCAACACGGTGTCATGGACAAGCGTCAGAGTCGGGCTGTTCTCATCTGTGTAGGACTCACAGACTTGACGTGACTGTATAAAGTAACAATGATGACATGAGCGCATGAGAAATGTGAAAGGATTCCCCTTTGTGGTCATTTATTTCTAAATCTCATTACGATGTAGGGTGCATTTTGTCATAAGCCTTACGTGGTCAGGACATGGCTCCCCAGTCTGCTCACGGAGCGTTCCGTCTGCTCTCAGCACTGTCAGAAATGTAAGAAAACGTTCTCTCTGAGTTGACGTTCCTGGCTCTTCCAGATGAAGCCCTGCTCCCCGGGGTGTCTGGGAGGAGGGCAGTGGGGGGACCTTGATGCCCGCGTGGGTGGGGAGGGGGCTTCCGATGGGAAGAGCGGCCACCATGGCCTGCGTGCCCTGTTCCAAGGGGCAGGCAGGGAGAAGAGGGGGCCACGCTGGGGTTTTCTCCATCTGGGATGCACCCACAGACTCCATGGGCAGCGCTGCTGTTCTTGTGTTTGGGTGGGTGTCCTCAGATGGCATTTCTGTCCCACCCAGGCCATTTGTTTCTTTGTTGAGGGTTGCATTCGGTGTTGAGCCCTTAGACTAGAACCCCTCCCTGTCCCCCGCTCTTGGCCCAATTGAGACTTCTTTGGGTAAAGATTTCTCTGGACTTGAGGACATGGTGGGGGGAAGGGTAAGCTGGGACGTAGTGAGAGAGTGGCATGGACATATATACACTACCAAATGTAAAATAGATAGCTAGTGGGAAGCAGCCGCATAGCACAGGGAGATCAGTTCGGTGCTCTGTGACCACCTAGAGGGGTGGGACAGGGAGGGTGGGAGGGAGACGCAAGAGGGAGGGGATATGGGGATACATGTATATGTAGAGCTGATTCACTTCGTTATACAACAGAAACTAACACACTATTGTAAAGCAATTATACTCCAATAAAGCTGTCAAAAAAAAAATAAAAGTGAAACAGTGAAGACCAAAAAAAAAAAAAAAAAAAAATTTCTCTGGCCAAAGAAGTTAGGGAAAGGCTGTACCTCATACTCACTGGTTGGAAATTCACAGTACAGATGACCATGTTAAAGGCCCTGGGAAGTCCTGCAGTAAAAAAGGAAGGAAAGAAGGAGGGAAGGAAGGAAGGAAGGAAAACATTTTAACTTACTGGTTTCTAAACCTTTTTGCCCACAGAACCCTTTTCGTACCTAACATCTGGGAACATCCTGTGGAGCTAATATGTGATGATGGTCATTTGGGAAATGTTTGACTGGTACACGCAGTGGCAGATTCCATAAGGCAGAGTTGGGGGCCAGCATGTGCTATGGGTTGAATTGTGTCTCCTCCAAATTCAGATGTGGGCTCCTAACCCCCGTACCTCAGAATGCGACCTCATCTGGAAATAAGGTTGTCATAGACGTAATTAGTTAAGCTGAGGTGGAGGGTGGGCCCTCATCCAGTAGGACTGTGTCCTTATGAAAAGGGGAAACTTGGGCAGAGACACACAGGGAGGATGCCATGTGAACATGAAGGCAGAGATGGGGGTGATGCTTCTACAAGCCACGGAGCCCCAGGGATCACCAGCAAAACCCCAGAAGCTGGAGAGAGGCCTGGGACAGTGTCTCCCTCACAGCCTCAGAAGGAACCGACCCCGCCAACATGTTGGTCTTGGACTTCCGGCCTCCAGAACTGTGGGACGATCTCTGTTGTTTCAGCTGCCCAGCCCATGTACTGTGTTGTGGTGGCCCCAGTACCCTAGCACAGCATGGATGACTTAAGACTTGCATTTCTGGCCCAGGCTCAGAGGTCGGGGCCAGGGAGCTGCCAGGATTCCAAGGAAGGACCTTGGAAAGCCCAGGGTCGGACTTTGGGGAAGTGGCAAGAGGTGGCGTTTTCATCGCTGGCGTGGGTTGTAAATCACCCAGCGACTGTGCCTTTGGAAATAAACCCTACAGAAATAACCGAGATGTTTACGGCAGGCATTTACAAGCAGGGAAACTGGAAACACCCCAAATGCCTGCCAATCAAGGAAGCACTCGGCTACCCATGGAAGGAACATTCTCTATGGTGAGGATGACAAGTATATGCGATCTAGGTCAGAGAGTGGGAATTGCGTGATGTTAAATATATAAATTGTGATGTTAAATATAAAAGCAGGAACTCACGCGCTGATAAAAGGCATGCCAGGATGCTGCAGAGACCACAGGGATTACATGTTGTCCAGTGTCGGTCTCTAGTGTGTCTACTTCAGGCCCTGTCCTGGAACCCAGGACGTTCTGGGTCCTGGGCAGGAGTGGGACACGGTCCCCCGAGCTCTGTGTGCCGTCCTGTTGGTGGATGCTGGGCAACCCTCATGGGCCTGCGCTCTGGACGTCGCTCTTGTGCTGGGACCTCGTGCTCCTGCCCAGCATGGCACGCGCTTGCCCAGATCCCCTCGGAGCCAGTACACTCTCCTCACCGGCTCTGACCCCGAGGCCGGGGAGCCTGGGGAGGGTCCCATACCCTCCTGGTGTCCCTGGACGGCATCCACCAGTGAAGCAGTATGTAGCTGCCGGATCGTGCCGTGGAAGAGTCGTTCACAGGGTGGGGAAGTAGTGAGAGGGAAAAGCAGAACAGAAACAGCAAGAGTCTCCTGAGTGTTGAAGAGGAAAGCCTTCCTGTGGTGCAGACCTCACTGGAGACACATCAGAACATCATGGGACATCGTGGGACGCCAGACAACGGGTTACGGAGATGGAGGCGGCTTCGACTCGCTCTATTGAAACCACTTGTTTACTCCATTTTCTGCTGTGAGCAGGGATTCTGTTTTCAAAATTGTTATTATAAGCAGGAAAAAACCCCCACAACAACCTCATGTAGAAGTTCCTATTTTCTACCAAATTGCTTAGGTCCAGATTAAAAATATAAAGGGACCTCCCCCGTCATTTTAATCAAAGGTAGAAAAAAAAATTTTTGCTAACACACACATAAGCAGCAGCTTGATGTAGTTTAAATCCACAAATCCAAGCAAGCAAGGGCCTGGCATGGTGAGTGAGCGTGTCTGCTGGGCTGTCCTCCCTGCTACCCGCTCTCCCCGCCCCCGAGTGCTGGCCCAGACCCTCCTCAGCCAGACTTGGGGCGGCCCAGACCGGGCAGAATGGACGTACCTAGCCTCAGGCTGGTTCAGGTCATCCATGTGTTAATTAACGCGGTAAATAAAACCGTTGGACCAGCCAAGTGCCTCTGCTGCCTGCTAAGCCTATTCCAGAAAGCTCTTCTTGTGTGGATCTGCCTGGGGAGTCGGGGGCCAGGAGGGCTGCTTTCACTGAGCGGGCACCCCTGCGCTCACCCTGTGTGGGAGCCTTTACAAAGCAGATAAACAAGGCTTTGGTCCTTTCCTTTCCCTCAGGACTCCTGGCTGCTTTGGGCTGTGAAAGTTAAGAAGGCCGTGGACGGGTCGGAGCGTGGGCCCTTGTCTCTGGTTGGCTGTCAGGATTCCTGCTTCCCGAGCACCTGAGTTAGCAGAGTATGGATGGGATGTCCCGGGTTGTTGGGCCACCGGGTGTGTCTGCCGCCGGGCTGTGCAAACAGCTCGCAGCCCTGGTGGCAGGCAGGCAGGTGCCTGCGAGGCCGGGACTGGGTGGAGAGAGCTGGAGTCGGGTGCAGGGTGGAGCCAGGGATGGGGGCGGTGGAGACAGGAGCCGCCACGTCCCTGGAATGTCTACTGGGAGGGATGCAGTGGAAGCGCGGAGCGGCCGCTGAGCAGCACAAGTAGGGGCTCCCCGGGCTGCAAGGTTCTGACGCCCGCTCCGTGCCGGGACCTCTGCACGTGCTGCCTGTGACCGTCATGAGGAAGCCCTGCAGCCCCAGGCCCCGGACGCAGGGTCCCGAGAGCAGCATCCGTGGTCAGCGCTTCTGTGTCCCTGCCGTGGGGACAGGGCAAGACCGGACCCTCCCGCCCCAGCAGCCTCTCCCACCAACACCAGCTCGGCTCAGCGGGCAGCGGGCAGAGGGCAGGCGGGGCAGCTGGGCTCGGCCAACAGAGCAGGGAGCGGACAGGTCCCCAAAGCAGGCGTAGTGGGGGCCTCCATGGGGGCTGCAGGTAATCAGTGTCAGGGGCAAGTTCCAGGTGGCAGCGGGCAGGCGGTCACGGGGGCAGCTCAGAGGCATGGCCACAGGTTGGACGGGGAGCAAAGAGAGAGTAAAGGGGATGGGGAGCCGCTGGCTGGCTCACTGCGTCTGCCCGGTGTGCAGGGGCCAGTCACCCCCTTCGCTGGCGAGAGACTGACCCTCGGGTGCCACCGTGGGTCCACGCGGCCACAGCAGTGCTGGGCGCCCACCTGCAGCAAACCAGACCCCAGGCAGCTCTGGCGTTAGCGTCCCCCTCTCTCTGGCCGGCCTCTCTGGTGTTGTGGTCCCACAGCAGACAGGAGAGCACTTTCTGATCCACCAGCCGGCAAGGACTGAAAGAGTGTTTTCTTCCTTTCATTAGCTTTACCTGATTTTTAAAAGCCCCATGACATGCTTGGTGCCCGGGAGCCTCCTCCTCTGAGCACGTTATTCAGATCACTCGAAACCCAAGCGCAGCAGTACGTGCCACACCGGGCATTGTGTGGCGACCTCGAGGTTCAGGGGGTCCCCCCACCAGGCGCACCCTCTTCCCAGGCAACTTCACCCGCACCCAGACCTTCACCCTCACCCTCCCTGACCTTCACCCTCACCCAGACCCCCACCTTCCTGGCTTCTCCCCCACAAGCTGCGGCTGGGTGACCTTGCTGACCCTGCAGCCGGCCACCACCCGCCACGCCGTTCGTGGACGGTCGGAGTGTCGGGCAGCGCAGGCAGGTCCCACCCGGATGCAGTCCACTGTCCGCCCTGTCTGTGTGTGCTTCTGCGTCTTCATCTCAGCCTATCTGTGGGTACGGTGGGGAGCCTCCTGCTTCGATCAGGGGCTCCGTGACCTCCGCTCCACAGGAGACGTCCCCCCAGCTACACTCATCCAGGGAAGCCTCGGGAGGTGACCCTCTCCTGCTGGCCTGCGGTCCAGAGTCTGCCCCATCCCGGGCTCTCCCTGTCCTTCTAGAAGGCTGCCCATTCTTGTCCTGCTGGCCTGACACATGCTGAGGTCCAGCATCTCCACTCTCCACAGTCGACCTGTGGTGCTCTTACTCTCTTATCACAGTCTGGACACTGGGCCTGACCCCAGCATCCCGATTGCATGTGGAGAGCCACAGTGTAGGGCCAGAACTGGACAGATGAGTAATTATAATGAAGTGGGCAAAGTGAGCCGAGACACGTGCAGCATCGGCGTCCGGAGGAGACCAGGCTGACTTCCTGTGGGCGCTGGGAAAGACTTCCGAGAGGAGGTACTGAATTGAGTCTTGAAGGATGCAAAGGAGTTTGCCTGGGGGCAGCGGGGATGCGCTTAGGATGCGGACCCGGGCCCTTCGTCCGTGGTGTTGTCTCAGTGACTGTAAGCTTCTGGGAGGCAGATGCTGTGAGCACTGAGGGAGGGTGGTTGCTGGCCTCACTGTTGTCTGTGATGTTCAAGGTGTCGGGGCCCCCAGCCCATGGCCCGCACGGCACTGGCGCTTCTGGGGGGCTTCCTTGTGATGGGCCTCGACTAACTAGCAGAGCGACCAGGAAGGGGGCGGATGCCTGGGGTGGGGGTGGGAGGAGACTGGGGGATGGTGGTGACTGGGAGGCTGGCTTCAAGGATGGAAGAGGGGAGCTGAGGGGCTGCCCGAGGGGCGGTGGTCATCGGGGGCAGAGCCTCTTCCCTGCACTCTCCCTCTGGGTAGTTAAGTCACCGAGAGCCCTCTAACTCGTGAGCTTCCGCAGGCGCCTGGCCAAGCTTTCCTGGCGACTTCCACGTGTCTTCAGCTGGGAGACTGAGCTCTGAGGGCTCCCCAGGGGCCCGGCACAGCCTCACCCCAGGCCGGCCCAGGTTCCCCCTTATAGCTGACAGGCATTGGAGTGCAGGTGCCCCGTGGCAGACCAGGGAGGGGTGGCCAGGCCCGGGGGTCGGGCAGCTGTTTCTAGAACTTCTCTTCAGGCCGGGCAGCAGGGGCAGGAGAAGCCCTACACCAGAGGGGCCTCCAGAGGTGCCCTCCCCCGCACCCGGCAGGCAGGACTCCAGGAGAGGAAGGCTTGTGTCCAGGAGCAGGTCCTGTGCCAGCCTGAGTGCAGCCTGTGAGCACCATTATTGAGCGCTTGCTGGATGCCAGGAGCTGTGCCTGCCGCCTTCCTGGTTTCCTCCAGCGTCTGGCTCCTGCCCGCTTGGCACTGCCCTCATCACCAACCCAGAGCCTTCTACGGAGGAGAGAGCAGGGTCTGAGCTGGAAGATGTGGGGCAGTGGGGCAGCCTGTCCAGGATCGTCCATCTGGCTGCCGGCTCTCGTTCACTTTATTTATGCGCATCCTGCCGTGCGCCAGGGAGGATTCCCGGCTCCCTGTCACTTAGTCCTGTACTTACCCTGGCTGGGCAGCAGCCGGTGGACAGGCTGCGTGGGTCCCTTCCCCTCCAGGGATGAGCTCACCCTAGGGCCCCTTGGTGCCTCGCCTGGCGCCCACCATGCTGAAAGCAGCCCTCTGGCTGTTGGGAACTTCCAGCATCGTGGGGTCGGATTCTGGCATAGGAAGCTCTATCCCAAGGAGGCTCGTGAGCCAGTGGTTGTCCGTGCGCTTTGGGGGCCAGAACGCGAAGGGTGGCGGCTCAGCCCTGTACGTGTGATACCCTGCGCCCTCCTGGGCAGGAAGTGGATTCGAAGACCAGGGATGGGCTGGGCTGGTGAGGGTGAGGCCAACGCAGCCTCGGGCGGCCCTCGCAGTGGCTCTGTGAGCCTTTCCCGCTCCTTAGATGGATGGGGAAACTGAGGCTCAGAGGGTGCAACCCGGTGCAGAGCAGGCCTTGAACCCAGACCTGCTCGAAGCCTGTGGCCTTTCCCCCTCACCACGCTCTCTCCCAAGCTAGTCTCACCGGTCAAAAAAAAAAAATCCTTTCTTTATGTTATTTTTCTTAAAATAATAATAAAAAAAGAATATTTTGAGAATGTAACCCATGCACGTAGTGAGAAAATCACACAGGACAGAGAATGTAGAGTGAATTTTGTGCCCCCCGGCTCCCCGTCCCGCAGAGGCAGCCGCTGCCCAGTTCCCTGGCTGACTTTGGAAAAGCAAAGCTACGGCTCTGAGCACAGCTAGCGATCGTAAAGACCCGGGTCGTTAAGAAAATGTTCAAATAGATTTAGCGTAATATTTATTTATTTTCCAAGGAAGTGAATAGTCTGTCTTAATGACGTTTTGATCTCAAACAGGATTAGAGCGAAAAAGCGTTCCCTGTTTAAGACATTGCTTTCCTGGGGCCCAGAGTCCGGGTTCGGGCAGCTGGTGGGCTTCTCAGGCTGCGTGGGCAGCAGGGCTCCGGGGTGGGGTTATGACGGGGGTCGGGGGGAGGCTGTGTTCCGATGGAGGCCGTGCCTGCAGGGCCTCTGGGGAGGGAAGGCGGGGGAGGGGCCTGCGGTCAGGGGTGTCCCCAGCCCCCCTGGCCCCACCTGCTCAGCCACCTGTGGCCTTTGTGCCCACCTCTCCCTGGCGGCCTCCAGTCTGGACCCTTCCCAAGACATTTCCCGTTCTGGCTGTGTCTCATACGTGCTGGGTCTAATGTTCTTCGAAGATGATCTCAAATCAAATTAAACCGACGGTGGTGACAAGTTGAATACCGCGGAGGGCCTTCTGACGGGCCCCAGGCTCCCTCCGGCCTGTGCCCCACGCCTGCCCTGGACCCACACGGGCCTGTTCTCTGGCCTCTGGCTTGCTGTGCCGCCTCCTGCAAAACTTCCTCCTCTCAAGGGTCACTGTTTCGGGGCCGCGTGCAGGACGCCTCGATGGCCTTGGCAGTGGTCACCCACTCTCCTGGGTTCCCTTCTCTTGGCTCTCCAGGCTGGTCCCCTCTCCTCTCAGGAGCACTAATGCTGTGGGCGTGTACATGTCTCCTCTGCTATGGGCCTCTGCAGCCTCTGCTGTAACTTGGGGCAGTGTTGGTGGAGGATCCGGGGGAGGGGGCCCTGGCCTCCAGCTTTGCAGCTTAATTATGCGATGCTTCTCCCTCCCTCCAGAACCTTCACAGAGTCCCCGCAGGCTGCACCAATCTATTCCGCTGTCTGGAGCTGGGCCAGGGTTCATTGCTCTGGGAGGACTCACTGGGTCTCACGTCCTGGGCATAGAGTGAGGGAGGATGCTCGCTTAGAGGCCCTCGGTCCAGCTGGCCCATGAGGATGCCCAGGCGGGGTGTCTCGCAGGAGCTGGGTGTGCCAGTCGGCTGGGCTCTGCCAGCTGCCGGGAAAGGGGCCCCTGCCGGGCTGGCACTGGGCGGGGTGGGCTGGGAGTCGTTTTGGGGGAGGGGCGCCCCTTCGTCGCACAGAGGCTGGGCCTCTTGACCGGGTGCTGGGTGTTCACCGGGGGATTAATCGGCTCCCTGCCTCTGTTTCCCATTTCTCCCCCAGAGGGGCTTTCTCTGTGGTCCGACGCTGTGTCAAGCTCTGCACCGGCCATGAGTATGCAGCGAAGATCATCAACACCAAGAAGCTATCCGCCAGAGGTAGGGAATGGCTGTGCTGGCTGGCGAGGGCCGGGGGCCGGGGCTGGAGCCCGTCCTGAGGGATCGGGCTCGGCCCGTGGCTCACGGGGGCACAGTTGGAGCGGGGGCAGTGGGACATGAACGGTGCCCGTGGCCGAGTGGGGCCGGGAGAGGCACCCGCACACCCTCACATCTGGAATTGCACTCTCGCTCTGGTTTGGAGGCTCG
This sequence comes from Grampus griseus, assembly GCF_964374135.1. Lineage (NCBI taxonomy): Eukaryota > Metazoa > Chordata > Mammalia > Artiodactyla > Delphinidae > Grampus > Grampus griseus. Next base: position 95,968,030 of record NC_139003.1, on the reverse strand, counting down.
TGGAACCCCTGCCTCACCTCCCCAGGGCTGGACGGGGAGAGGCGTGCGGCCAGGTGGCTGAAGTGCTCAGGTAAGGTCGTCTGCCCACGAACTGTGGGCCAGAGGGGGCCTCGGGGACCTGAAGACTTTGGGTGACAGGGCAATGCTTGAGGGGCGGCACAAACGGCACGTTTCCTAACTCAGCCCCCGCCGGTCTTCCGGACGCAGGGATGCACGTGGGGACTCATCTGCCTATGCTGGGGAGGGCTCGGGGTCTGCAGGGGTGGGCTTGGTGCTGGCCCCGGGCGTGTGGCCTCACCCCATCCAGCACCGTCGAGAGCCCTTGCTGGGGGACGGCCCGTTCTGGGCAGACGGACAGACCCCTGCCCTCGGGGGATCCAGTGGAGTTCCACGTGGCGGGGATGAGGCGGGACGTCGGGGCAGGGGATGACATGGGGTGACAAGGCCAAGGCGGAGGTGCCGCCCTGAGCAGGTGATGTCAGAGCACAGAACCGAGGGGACAGGGGGCCGGGAGCCAGGCAGGGGGTCTGGTGGGGCCTCCAGCGTGGGTGTGGAGGCATGGGCCATCCCAGTGAGGTAGCAGCACCACTGCCGCCCCCTGTGCTGTGGGGAGCCCACGGATCTCCGGCCCCAGGGTCAGACAGGAGGGGCTGGGTGACCCCTTTGGCAGAGGGAGCTAAGCCCCTGGCCTGACGGTCTCCCACCTCCAGGCACACACATGACCCCACTTAACACCCAGACACAAATCTGAGCCAACAGAGAGGCTCCTTCTCTGCAGAGAGGCCCTGACTGTAGGCAGTCCTGGCCCGAGTCCCTCCCCGAGGCGGGTGCTGAGAACGCCTCCGTCTGTAGGGTCTGCAGTTTCCAGCCCGGCGGCCTGTGTGGGCAGGCGGCTGAGCCCGCTGTGCGGTTCGCTGAGCTGCGTGTAGGTGTTGTTTGGGCGCCTGCTGCGTCCCAGGCCTTCAGGGTTGAGTGTTTCCAGGGGCGGGCGCTGCTGTCCCAGCCTGGCCAAGGGGCTGGTTGTGCTCGGGTGATGAGGATGACACGGCCCCGCAGAGACAGGAGTCTGCGAGCCAGACAGCCCTGGGGTGTTCATGTCGGGAAAGCTCAGATCCCGCAGCTAAACTGTGATCGTAATCATAATGCACAAGCTAATATTTACCGAGCGTTTGCTGTGTGCGTGGTGCCGCCAGATGCAGGGCAGCTTCCGTGTTTACTGACACTGGGTGTGCGGCAGTGGTGAGCCACCGGTGTCAGATGTTTTCGGGGGGATGTGTCCGCACAGTGTGTCCGTGGAGTTTCTAAAGCAGGAGGAACATTCCACTTCATTCCATAGGCTTGTGCCAGGCCACAGGAGGAGAGCGAGCCCACCTTCAGAGGTCCCATGGACTCATGAGGGACACCCTCACTCATCCACCAGCTTTACCTAGCCTCTCCCAGTCAGTGCCCAGCACTGAAGATGGGGTGATGAGCAAACAGACCCAAACAAGCCACTACAGCCCCATTCGAGGGGTGGGAGCACAGGGGACAGAACAGGGAGGTTGGATGGGTCTTGAAGGATGAATAGGAGTTTGTGGAACTCAGGCAGAAAACCACCTGTGTATGTTTCCGTGGAATCACGCAGCTCCTTTCAAGGAACCTCACTCTCCCCTGTTTATATCCTCAAAGTGTTCTATAAATCGGGAGGATCAAAAGCAGTGGAAGGGCTTCCCTGGTGGCGCAGTGGTTGAGAGTCCGCCTGCCGATGCAGGGGACACGGGTTCGTGCCCCGGTCCGGGAAGATCCCACGTGCTGCAGAGCGGCTGGGCCCGTGAGCCATGGCCGCTGAGCCTGCGCGTCCGGAGCCTGTGCTCCACAACGGGAGAGGCCGCAACAGTGAGAGGCCCGCGTACCACAAAAAAAAAAAAAAAAAAAAAAAACAGTGGAAGTCTGAAATTCCTTTCATGCTCCACAATTACAACCTGCTCTTTCTTCCACCCCTGCAGTAGCAGGCCTGCTGCCCACTTCCTGAGAGCCAGCCTGCTTTCCATTGAGTCCCGGAGGCTGGGCCCCCGGAGACCCCTGCTAAGGGCACCGCTGTGGAGCTGTGCAGACCTGGGGCTCCGTCAGCCCTGCGCCTGGCCTCAGTCTCCTTCCTGGCTGGGCGTAGCCTGGGTTGGATGGTGGCAGGCAGCGCCGCCAGCCCGGACTGGTCTGGAATCGAAGCAGCCAGCCCTTGTCTGTTGTCACCTTCCCTCTGGACCACTTTCCGGGCCAGGGAAGCCAGGACACCCCCTGCTTTGCCTCTACCCTTGGGCCCCTGCATTGCCCAGGTCTGTGGAGGTCTTGGGCATTTGTTCCCCCCGTTTACCTCGTCATTATGGAAAATTTCAAACATCCCCAAATATAGAAAAAATGATAGAAGGAGCCCCCAGCTTCGACACAACAGTTTCCAGCTCCCAGGCAATTTAGTTTTCATCTCTAACCCTCCCCATCTCCCACCCCTGCCCATATATCTTGCAGCAGATCCCAGGCTGGCCACCATTTCACCCATAGTGTTCAGCATGTTTCTGTAACGGAAAAGGATTCGAGAAACAACTGGCACCTCCCTGTGCAGGGACCCAGGGATCTTCTGACCCTCTCCAGCCCCTTTCGGGGCTTTCCGAGCTGAGTGGACAGTGGAAGGGGTGAGGGGAGAGGATCTTGGGCTCCCGACCCTCATCTTTACGCTGAGTGTGGACCAGCAATGGGGGCAGCCAGGCTGCTGGGTTTGGTCTTGTCGCCGCACGGCCCTGACCACCTTACTGTATGACCCTGGCCATGTTACTTAGCCACCCTGTACCTTAGTTTCCCCAGCCGTAAAATTGGGATAAATCTGATATCTACCTCAGAGGGGCATTGTGAGGGTGAGAGAAGGACTAAGGTGCTTGGAAGGAGCTGGCTGAGTGTGGTGCTGCCAGGGCACCTGCTGCCTTCTTCCCCCTTTCTTGCCAGACTATCCTGCCCAGCCTGCAGGCTCCAGGACTCCTCCTCCAGGAAGCCTCCCTGGGCCCTCACATCCAGCTTGGAACCCCCCAGGTCCCGAAGCAGTCACCTTAGACATTTCTTCATTGATCACTTGCTCCTTGAGGGCAAATGCAGTGGGTTCGTCTCTGGGCCTTCCCAGCTCCCGGCCCAGAGCCTGGGAAAACACACGTAGGAACATCCCACCCTCTCCTTACCAGCCTTTGGGGACTGGCTCCATAAAACCCAAAGTTCTCACCTGGCCTGACACTCAGTCTTTGGCCCTGTCTTCTCCTTACCTCCCAGCAGCTCTGCTCAGGCACTTGGTCTTTTCTGGTTCTGTATACCCCAGGGCCTTTGCACCTGCCTTCTCTCTGGAAATGCTTTTCCTAAACTTTGTATCTGCTTAACTCCTGTTGATGGCACTTCCTCAGAGGGGTTTCCCCTGAGCCTCCAGTGGGAATCTGGGACCTAAGCACCCTGTTTTTATTTTTTGGCTGTCTCTCCCACGAGACCGCCAGGACTTCATCTGTTTCATTCACCACTGTGTCTTCCACACCCTGCTCAGGCCCTGACAGGTGCTGAGCTCTCCATGTTTTTGAATGAATGAATGAATGTTTTGAGTGAGTGGATTTTTTTTTTTTTTTTTTTTTTTTTTTTTGTGGTACGCGGGCCTCTCACTGTTGTGGCCTCTCCCGTTGCGGAGCACAGGCTCCGGACGTGCAGGCTCAGCGGCCACGGCTCATGGGCCCAGCCGCTCTGTGGCATGTGGGATCTTCCCGGACCAGGGCACGAACCCACATCCCCTGCATCGGCAGGCAGACTCTCAACCACTGCGCCACCAGGGAAGCCCGAGTGAATGGATTTTGAAAGAGCAGATGTGTAGTCTGTGCTGGAGTGAGGTTAGTCTCCCAGGTGTGAAGTTGGGATAGGGACTGGGTGGAGTGAGGTCTAGAAGAGGGTTTGCTGCAGGGTGGGGTTTGCAGGGGAGGCCCCTGGTCACTGAGCGCCTGAGCATTTGGGAGGTCCAAGTTCAGGAGAAGTTCCATGGTGAAGACTGAGGGTGGTGGGGAAGCAGGGAGGGGAGGCCTGGAGCCCACTGCTCCTCCCTGAATCCTGGTGACCACCGTGCAGCCTGCACCTGTGTTCTGCAGGGTCCAACATGCTCCCAGCAGAGGGTCCTGACGCCAGACCGGTCCCCTTCCCACAAAGGCCATTTCAGAGATGTTTGCCCCACCTGTTGTCCTGGAAGGCACGGGTGGAGGGGAGCGGCCCATGTGTGGGGAGGAGGACGCCAGGCAAGCACCCTAGAAAGAGGGAGAGTGGGGAAGTGGAGACTGGACCCAGAGGCCGGAGGGGAGGCCCCACTTGTGCCGGCTTCATATTCAGTGCAGTGTGGAGTGGGCTCACTCAGCACTGCAGGGAAGGTGTCCACTCCTGGGCTGAGGAGACGGGCTTAGTCCTTCAAGGCTTCCAGGGATAAGGAGAGCAGCAGGAGGACGATGCTGGTGCTGGACACACAAACACTGTCCCACCCGGTAGCTGGCAGTCCTTGAGGCCACGAGGACACTGCAGGTTACACCCAGCTTGTGCCCAAGGCAGGAAGAGTTAGATTTTTTTAATTTAATAATTAAATAGAGGACTGTGAGGCATTCAGAGGCTGTGAATGTACTGAATAATGGGAGATTATTAAACTACTGTTAACAAAAGCAGTTAGAGGAAAATTAATTGACGGGGTGGGGGGATAAGGAGAGCATCGGGCCCATGAGGCTTACAAACGTTTCCTGTTGCTCCTGCGTCCCCTCCCCCTCCTCCTCCCCTCGCTCACTGCCAGCACTAAGGGGCTGGTCTGTTGGCCTTTGGAGGGAGCCCCATGGACTGAGCTCCATTAGTACTTACTGGCCCCCAGTGTCCAGGGAGCAGGTGTCCCAGAAATGACCCTGGCCTGCAGCTGAACTCGGGGGAAGGACCCTGCACAGGAACGAGGGCTTAGGCGTTTATTGTGTCCTGACCCTCAGCAGCAGTTTTCACGAGGTCGGTGGTGGGCGCCCCATTCCACAGACGAGGAAACTGTGTCCCACAGAAGCAGAGACGTGCTCAGGATCCCACAGCCGTAATGAGCAGAGCCTGGGACACGGGCGGCTCTAGATTTCACCCAGCTGCGGAGGACTCAGGGTGGATCAGGTGTGGGGCTGACCTCACAGGTGGGGGGGCTGACCTCACAGGTGGGGGGCTGACCTCATGGGTGGGGGGGGCTGACCTCACAGGTGGGAGGCTGACCTCACAGGTGGAGGGCTGACCTCATGGGTGGGGGGGCTGACCTCACAGGTGGGGGGCTGATTGTAAAGGTGGGGCACTGACCTCACAGATGGGGGGCTGACCTCACAGGTGGGAGGCTGACCTCACAGGTAGGGGCCTGATCTCACAGGTGGGGGTCTGATTTCAAAGGTGGGGGGCTGACCTCACAGGTGGGGGGCTGACCTCACAGGCATGGGGCTGATCTCACAGGTAGAGGGCTGATCTCAAAGGTGGGAGGCTGACCTCACAGGTGGGGGGCTGACCTCACAGGTGGGGAGCTGACCTCACAGGTGGTGCTGACCTCACAGGTGGGAGGCTGATTGCATAGGTGGGGCTCACGGCCCGGGTGAGGGAGTCACCGCACAGGTGAGGGACTCAGCGCACAGGTGAGACAGGCCACAGACGTTGAGATCTGGGGCTCACTTCTGAGCCTCCTCCCGCCCCCAAGCTGATGCCCAGTTTACCCCCAGCTACCTTCACCTGGGGCCACCCCCTCCGCAGGGCCTGTGTGGCCCCTTCTGCCTTGGGGGGCACCCCTGCCGGAGTTGTGACAGGGCGGAGCTGTCTGGCCCCTAGGGGCTCTGGGGCTGAGCCTGCACCCCGGCCAAACCTGCCCGGAAGCCTTCGCCCAGCAGGAACCGGGGGCTTTCCTGCTGCAGCCGGCGCTGCCGCTTTGCTGTTGGCCCCCCGCGACCCACAAACGGGAAGACGACCGAGTCAGAGGATAACGGGCGCGGGGGAATCCGCGGAACTGGGTTACCGGAGGACGCGGCGCCGCATTGCAGGGTCGGCTGAGCATGCGCCGCGGGCGCTGGGCTCCCCTCCCCTCCCCTCCCCCCTCCCCCCTCGGGCACCCCTCCCCAGCCTGGGCACCCCTCCCGCCTATTCCGCGGCCCCGCCCCTGCCCCTCCCTGGCAGCTCCTAGCGCCCCAGGGGCGGAGTCAGGGCCTCACCGTATAATGTCCCAATTTCAGATAAACAATATTTTTTTAGAATAAGTATGTCCCAAACCCCCAGCCAGCTTTTGATCGACCCTGCTCTCGAATCGGGGCTCCAGGGGACCCTGGGTAGTGGGAGGGGTCTTCCTAGGGACCCGGAAGGTGGGTGGAGTAGGAGGGTCCCTTCCTTGGCCCCAGGCTCAGTCTTTAATTGGACAGACCCATCCCTCCCGGGTTCTGTTGCCAGGACTTGGGTTTTTGCGGAGTTGGGGGCGCCCACCTGCAGGTGGGGAGGGAGGAAGAGGGAAAGTTGGGGGACCCTGTGGGCGGGGGGGACCCTCCCCCAGTCCCATGCCAGGGGGAGGATGGGGGAGCAATGAGGGAACCGGCTGCAGTGGCCAGATTTAGAAGTAATTTGAATTTCAGATAGGCTGTGAAAAATCTTTGAAGACAAATACGTCCCAAACTGCACGGGACATACTTGCATTAGAAAATTATTTATCTGAACTTGGGACATATTTATATGAAAAAAAACTTGTTGCTTACCTGAAATTCAGATTTAACTGGTCATTTTGTGTTTTATCAGGCAATGCCAAACAGAGTTGTTGAGAGAAGAGGTCTTTGTCATTAATTCATTATTCAAACAGGCTAAATCAGAACTTCCCCAAACTGGAGTGAAGGCAGGAGAGGAGAAGAAAGGGGGGTGGAGGCCAGGCTGTGTGGGCAGGGGTCCTGGTGGACACCCCCTCCGTGTGCTTGGTGGCCTCACCTGTGAGGAGGAGAATGTGGCAGCTCCGTGGCCCTGTTCCCTGGTTCTGGGGTGTGTCTGTTTCTGGGGCACGGCTGCCTCTGTGAACCCTGAGTCCCAGGGGCTGGGGGGGGCCTGATAGCGATGCTCTGTGAACTCAGGCCACAGCGGTGCCCACCCCATTGAGCTGTAGAGGGTCAAGAGAGGGTGGGGAGGTGGCAGCGCCTAAAAGGGGGACTGGTCCAGGGTTACTGGGAGGAAATCTCCACGAACTCCTGGGCCCTTGTGGGGTTGTTTTATCAGCCATTCCTGTCATTCCCCAAATCTGGGGGGTCCTTACTGGCAGCCCTGTGCACCCCACATGCACCAAGGGCCCCCCTGGAGGTGAGCGTAGGGTCAGAGGGGCAGCCACAGGCTTGAGGACCCGCCGTCTTGGTCAGCACGGCAGCCCCCGGCTCCCAGCAGACTGGCTCTCTGTCTCCGCACAGCCTGTCTCCCAGCTCCGGGGGGTGGGGTGGGGCGGGGCGGGGCGCAGGGGCCTCTTGGTCTCCCTCCCTGAGCCCAAGGCTGTGCTTTGCGCACAGTAAGTCCCTAATGAACATGATGAAGAGGTGGGGGGAGCAGAGCGCTTTCAACTCAAGAACTGAGCTGGAGGAGGGGTCTGTTGGGAGGTGGTGGTCTGGGCCACCAGTAACTACAGATGGAAGGAGGAGGCTGGTGGAGGGAGGCGTCCCAGAGGCCTTGCTGAGTCTGAGTAGGACCCTGACAGAATAAGCCCTGCACCCTCTGGGGGCCATGCCCTAGCCTGGAAAGCACGCCGTGCTGTGGCAGTGTCACGGGTGCTATCTTGGGGTGGGCTGTGATGAGACCCCAGCCCCGGCATAGGACGTACTGCACTGGGACTGGGGAAGGAAGCAGGAAAGGAGGAGGCCACTGGTGGGCTCCTGCTGTCACCATGGCCTACTGTACTGGAGGGTGCTACTGTCCCATTTTACAGTTGACAAAACTGAGGACTCGAGAGGTAGTCATTTTTATTCACATCACCTCCTTTTTGCCTATTAGTCAGCGTGGGAGCCCGCCCTAGGGTCGTGGGCATGACCAAACACAGGATGGGGACCCCAGACAGCTGAGATGGACAGCAGTCTGTGTCACACAGGCTCAGAGCCTGGGGAGGACACTGCACGTCACGCAGGCCACTTCGGGTGCACTTGGGGCAGAATGAGCAGGTGACCAGAGAGTGGGGTGCCCCTGGCTGCCCCAGGGGAATGTGGTTGCTTGTTTGAATAATTCCTTGCTGGCAGGGGACCGAGGCCACCAGTTGGGGATGGGTCTGCTCTGCTCCTGGTCTGCCTGGGAGGAGGGCCGCTTGGCTGGGTGAGCGGGCTGGGGAAGCCTACAGCTAGGCCATTCGGGCCCTCCTGGTTTCACCAGACATCAGGGCAGCACATCACACGGGGCCTCAGTGCCAGGCCTTACATCATGAAATGCCACGTCTGTTTCAGAGCTGAGCTGTGCCCCGTGTTGGGTGATGACGGCTCTGAGCCTGAAGAGGGCGAATCTGTTCCCATGGAGGAGCAGCTGAAGGGCCACGGGGACCGCAGAGGGAGGGCTCTGGGGACCACGTGGCCAGCTAACAGCTCAGAGGCCTCAGCGCTGCGGTGTGGGGAGCGGCAGGTCGCTGGCCCAGCTCCCATACACCTGGCAGCTTGTCCTTGCCCCTCGAGGGCCCTTTCTTTGTCCCAACGAGGCAGTGGCAGCTGCAGGACCCACACAGGTGCCCTCCCTGGGCTGTGTGGCTGCCAGGTGACGCTGGTGTCATCATGGCTGGTTGCGTGCCGCCTTTTAAAAAGAAAACACACACAGGAAACTACCATGGGAGCAGCTCTTTTCATAATCATGGCTTTGCCAGTGCCCGCCAGGGCCTGAAGCGTGACTAGACCTTCCTGGGGACCCCAGTGCTGGATGCAGAGCAGGATGGGATGCCCCCAGGGCCCTAGATGCTCCCTGGGTGAGGAGGCTGGGGTCAAGCATGTTAGCCCGTTGGAGGCTTGAGAAGCCCCAGGAGAAAGACCATAGGATGGCTGAGGACTCCACGCCAGCCCCCCCGGCTGGTGGCCCAGCTCCGAGGCCCTACCCCACGGCCTTCCTGTGCCGCGTCCTACATCTGAAAGTTGGAGGCGATGTTAATAACAGCCCTATGTCGCGGGGAGCCCTGGAGAGCCGAAGAGCGGACAGCAGAGGCTAATCCGAGGCCACCCGCAGACGCTCTTGTGCTCTGGAGCAGAGGAGCGACCAGGGTCCCAGGGCAACGCTCCCCTGTGACCTTCTTCCAGCTCCTGAACCAGCTTGTAGCCCTTGACAGTGACCGGATGGTCAGACCCCGCTGTAGGCCCTGCGCTGCCCCTGGGGTCGCTCCCACATGTGCCAGCCCCCGAGCCCCGTCAGGAGGCGAGAGCCACCGAGGCCCTGGCTTGGGGACGTCCTTCCCGAAAGTCCTGTCTTCTCCTGCAGTCTGTCCCTGCTGCACCCAGAAAGGGGCTGAAGCTGAGGTGGGAGCCTCCAGGGTCAGCAGGTGCTGGTGCTTATGCTTGAACCGGCCTCTGTCTGCCCTGGTCCACCCACCCCCAGGCCTGCTCATCCCCTTCCTGGGACCCTGAGGGCAGGACTGTAGGTGGTAGGGTGAGGTGCGCAGGCTGGAGGGTGCCGTGGGCGCTGCTGTGGACCCCGCTGGCTGCTGTGAATGTCCAGGATGTCCTAGCAGAGTCTGACTCAGCAGCTTGGAACCACAAGAGCTTCCGGCCCGTGTTCCCGCGCTCTGTTCCCCTGGACCCTGACAGCTTTGGGACACGTTGAGTGAAGGAGTTGATGCTGGGCAGTGATTACTGTGAGCCCGCATGAAGTGGGATGTGGATATCCATGAGCCTCTGAAGAGTCTAGAAAGCTCTCTGTGCCATCCGATGGCGTAGGTGGTGGAGACGGGTGGGAAGGAGAGGAGGGAACCCCAGATGACGCATCCCGGGGCCCAGTGACGCGGGTCAACTGGGGACAGTGGGTCCTTGCCCTTGTCCAATGCAGCCGCGGACCCCCACCTCCCTTTGGAAGAATAGAAGCCCCTGGAGAGGAGACAACTGCTGGGGTCCTGAGTGTCGTGTTGGACGGAGGCTGGAGGAGGGAAGCGAGAACAGCAGCGAGGATGACAGGCCAGGTGCCCAGCTCTGTGGGCAGGCAGCGGGGACGGGCCGGCAGCTGGGGTTTCCTCTCTTCCGTGGCCTCTCCCTGGGAACACCCACCAACCCTTTTCACACGTGGGAAACAGACTCAGAGAACAAGACTTGGTCCCGTTCAGGGCCCTGTGTCCAGTGTCCCAGTGGCCATCCGAGCCCGGCCCATAGGCGAGCCTGCCACACCCCAGCTTGACGACGTTGGTTTGGGTTCACTGCTGAGTTAGCCTGGAAGGAACAGGAGCCTGGGCAGCCCCCGACCCTGTGGAGCCAACAGCTGGACAGCCAGGATGGGACGTGGGAGCTGCCCCTAGCCCTGCAGGCTACGGCTGTCCTCGGACCTCCTGAGGTGGGCAGCGTGGGCATCTGACCTCCCCCCCCGGGGAGGGGAGGCACTGTCTCTGGCTGGCGCAGGACGCCTGGCCTTTGGTCACACCCACCCGGGTGAGGACAGGCGAGGCAGCCAAGGGCAGGGGCTGCTGCCTGGACTCCCCGCAGCTGCCGTCCTCCAGCCACACCCGCACCCCCATGCTGCGTGTTCAGGAAGGTGATTCTGTAGACATGTCACCCTCTGGGGCCTGGCCACACGCACACTCCCACGCCCCGCAGCCTGTCCACCCCTTCGCCGTGGGCATCCTTCTCCCCTGGGGCCTTGGCCATAAGGGGTGGGCGTCTATGCTTCAGTGCAGAAATGGATGGTGACCCCGGGGCGGGGGCCTGACCCCAACCTGAAGCTCAGATCCCTGCTGACTGGTGTCCAGGAGCTGCTGAGTTTGGCGGAGTGTCCTGGGCAGCAGCCACGGTGGCCCACGATCTCCAGCCGGTTCCCTGACGTGTCCCAGCCTCCCATGTCCCAGGCCAGGACCCCAGCAGAGCCCTCTGCCATCCCCTCATCCCCAGCTCTCCCTGGCCAGGTCATCCTCCAGCCAGGGTGGGCGGGGGGGAGGGGGGAAATGCAGAAGCCCGCAGAGACCCTTGTGCAGGTGGGGTCTCCCCAGTGAACACAGCCCGCCCGGCCCCAGGGCCTAGGGGGGTCCAGTAGGCATCGGGGAGGAGAGAGCGTTCCTGAACCCCTCCACGTGCCAGGCAGTGTGGGCTTTCCACGCGGGGTTTCATGTTCGGTCCAGCCTGACCTGTCCTTACTCCTGACTTCCCGGGACGTGGCCGCACTTGTCCTAGGCCGAGCCCCGGGGAGAGGGTGGCAGCCCCTCCTCACGGCTGGGCCTCCTGTCTTCCCCCCGCCGCCCCGTCCTTCCTCTGCCCGTGCCCGGCGCCTCGCGGGTGTCCTTCTGCTGGTGACGGCACTGCTGCTGCTCGTGGCAGCTGGCGAGGGGCCAGGCGCCCACCCACGTCCTTCCGTTGCCCTTCTCCTGACTCCTCTCACCCCCCAACCGCCCCGCTCTGCTGTGAGTCACCCACAGCCAGGGAGCAGGTGGTGGCTGGGAAGGCGGCCGTCACTGGGAGGCTGTGAGGGAGGCCACCAGCCTCAGGTCCAGTCCTGGCCTTGGGGACTCTGAGCTCCTCTGGGTGCCTGTTTCTCGACCGTGCGCCCCACCCTGCAGGGTGCAGCAGGGCCCACGGACATCCTCTCCCACCTCCAAGGGCGGCATCTCCCGCCCTGCCCTCAGCTGCTACCTCTTCATTCTTGACTCAGCTCCGGCTGCCCCCACCTGGGGGTCCCTGCCTGGGAGGACTCGCCCTGTTGATGAGTTAGTTCGTGGCGGGGAAGAGCCGGTTTGAGTCTCTCTGCCATTCCACGGGGAGTTATTGAAGTCAAAGTTAACGCTTACAGTGAGTGGACAGCGCCCCCCTGTGGTCACCTGTGGCAGCGCCTGTCTCTTCCTGCCCCTTGGGGTCCCCTGACCCATCCCCTTCACAGTGATGGGTGCCAGCCACGGCACAGTGACAACCCCAAGCGGGCCCCTCTCCGCCTCCTGGGGGCTCCTGGGGTCTGGGAGCTGCCATTCTGTGTGGGGTGTGCACCCAGTGTGAGGCGTGCAGGGCTGCACGGGGCCACCTCCTTTCCCGGGTCACCCGGCGCCACACCTCGGGGGCCCCCAGAGTGCAGGGTGGGCCTGCACAGAGATCAAGGCAGAATCACCCAGAAGCTTCCAGGTCCCGCGTTGCTGGGGCACGGGCCACAGAGCTGAGGGTCTGGGGCCTCAGGGGCTGTGACAGGAGCTCAAGCGGGTGACAGCTGGTGATGGCAGGTCCAGTGTCGCTGGTGTCTTTGAGTAAAGTGCTTTTTGTTTTGTTTGATAAGCGCTTTTATAGAGTATAAGTGAATGTTGTGTTTTATCGATGGGGTGTTTCTCTGCTAGGAGAAATAAATAGCTTGTTTCTGCCTCTGCCGGCCCCCTCGCGGGAGCAGGTGTAAGTGTCGCGTGCACGTCAGGTTGCCCCAGACGCAAGACGGTCGCTTTTTGGCTACAGGCCCGCAGGCACTTAGGCGGGTCTCCATGTGGGGTGTGGATCTGTCAGGCACCCGAGCATTTAAGAGATGGCTGAACTCAGGGGTTCCCTAGAGCTTCACATCAGAGGGGGTGTGAGAACCGAGTCTGTGCCCGCATGAATGGCACGCTCCTCCAAAGCCCCACTCCGGCGCCCCCTTGAGTCTCCTTCAGGCAGCACCATCCCCCGCACCCCTGACTCTGCTGTCCTCAGGGATCACGACACTGCTGCACCTGCTCCTTGGGACCCAGGACCAGTGTCCCATGGGTCCCCGGGACACGGTCAGTGCTGGCCTTGGGTCTGTGGCGGGGAGGAGGGCGGAGAGGTCTCGCCTTGACAAGGTGGGGTTCTGGAGGCTGGCGGGGAGCTTAGCTTGTGCCCTCATTCCCTGGCTCCCCATTTTTCCATGTCCTATTTCAGAGGTCGCCCTCAGACCCCAGAGGCAGGGCACGTGAGGGGTGATGCAGGGACCGACCCTGGAAAGGGGGCCCAACGCCCTCTGGGGACAGGATGCACGGGGGTGTCAGTGGGGTGGGTTCTCGGGGCTCACTCGTCCTTGCGTTCAAATCTGCACAGGTGTGGCTCACGTTCCGAGACACGTCCCAATGTTCCGTAACAAAACGCCAGCCGACGTGGTAGCAGGGCCACAAACAACAGGTGCCTGGGCCTCAGGGCAGCTCCGGGCACCCGGATCCTCAGGGCACCAGGCCACAGCCCTGGGAGGGCCCTTTCGAGCCTCTCGGCTGGGCTCGAGGCACCGTGGCCTCCACAGCCCTGGCAGGTGCCTGGTTGGCCCCTCCTGGGGTCACCCGCTGCCTGCCCATCACTGCGGTGGGCAGGGCAGGGTCTGGCTGCGCAGGAGGACTCTTGGGACCTCCCTCAGGAGGGGGTACTGGGCTGGGGTGCCCGGGGTGCTGATGGGTCCTGGGTGGGATGGGCAGCCTTTTGACTGCCTTCTCTCCATGGGCCTGCTTGGGGGTCACTGCCGTGGTCTTCTGAGTCCAGGCAGGTCCCTGGGGCCAGGGCCCCGGAAGGGAGGGAGGCTGGCAGGGATGAGTAGGTGCGGCAGTTCTGAGAGGTCACAGGGCTTGCTCGGGGTTGCTGGCCGGTCCCACATCCTGCTGTCCGCCGGGGGACGCGGTGGGGTGGAGGTGTCCTCCCAGGTTCCCACTGGTGGTTTAGAGCCAGGACACACTTCCTGCCAACCAGACTGGGTTAAATTAAACCCACCATGTCTATGGTGGGTTTTACGATGTTCATTTGGACATTCAGAAATGATGCCTCAACTTTGTAGAAAGAAAATCATAGGATGCAGGCAGAGTTAGGATGCTGGATTCTTCCTCACATGGCCACGTGTTGGGCCCGCGATGGGCCTCCTGGGCCGGAGAGGGACAGCCTCCTCCTCCAGCCCCTTCTTGTGGCTTCTGGTTCCCATCTGAGGTCATGGAATATCAGCTTAGATTTTTAATTCCAGGGCAAATGTTACCATAGTGGGTTTTATGACACACCCTCATCATATTTAACTAGTGGCTTTGTGCTCCCTGGAGACAGGATCAAACTTCTAAAAAAAAAAACCAATATTTTTCCCTATGATAAAAGTAACACAAGATTGTTGTCCAAGTTGGGGAAAAAATATAAAGAATAAAAATTACCCGTAATTCTGCCACCCAGAGTGAAGCAATTACTATCTTGACATGATGTACACACTTGGACTCTTACCAGCTCGGACCACGTGCTGTGATGCAGTTTCAGAGCTGCTCTCTGGCTGAGTGCTGCTGGGCCCAATATGGAAAGGGGACAGCCGGGAGTGTCAGTGACCTGCGTGGCCATGGGGTGGACACCAGCACCTGGGCTGGGCAGCCTGGTGTCTCTTCTTTTTTTTTTTCTTTTTAACATCTTTATTGGAGTAGAATTGCTTTACAATGGTGTGTTAGTTTCTGCTTTATAACAAAGCGAATCAGCTATACGTATACATATATCCCCATATCCCCTCCCTATCCCACCCCTCTAGGTGGTCACAGAGCACCGAGCTGATCTCCCTGTGCTATGCGGCTGCTTCCCACTAGCTATCTATCTCACATTTGGTAGTGTGTATATGTCCATGCCACTCTCTCACTTTGTCCCAGCTTCTCCTTCCCCCTCCCCGTGTCCTCAAGTCCATTCTCTACATCTGCATCTTTATTCCTGTCCTGCCCCTAGGTTCATCAGAAACTTTTTTTTTTTTAGTATGTGTTATACTAAAATATATATATGTGTTAGCTTACGGTATTTATTTTTCTCTTTCTGGCTTACTTCACTCTGTATGACAGACTCTAGGTCCATCCACCTCACTACAAATAACTCAATTTCGTTTCTTTTTATGGCTGAGTAATGGTGTCTCTTCTCGACCCCAAACAAATAATTTATCCCCCCGAACATGCCTCGGAGTAGGTCCAGATTTTTTGGATGAGGCTCTCTGTCCTTGGTGACAAGATTCAGTAAAAACATATAGTTGTTTGTTATCTGCTTTCCAAAGGTGGAGCCCCACATGGATTTTTCTCCCGGTTTTTATCTATGACTGCAGCCAGGCAGTTTTTCCAGAGAAAACTACCCCTGCTCCCACTGCCTCATAGCCTCCTGTCTCTCTCTGACCTCAGCCTTCCTCTGGCCCCATCTGCATGAGGGTAAGCTGCTCAGGTGCCGTCCACATCAGGAGGAATCTGCTGTGACATTATGGGGACAGGAACAAAATTGGAACGTAGACTGTGGGTTAGATTGAGTATCGTATCTGCACTGGATTTAGTGAGTGGGGTAACTGCCCTGAGATTATGTAAGAGAACGTCCTTGTTCTTATGAAACACACCGAGTGTTACCTGGTAGAAGGACACCGAATGCGGGGCTTACTTTCACATGCTTCAGAGGAGGTAAGTGTATGTATAGGAAGGACAGAGATACAGAAGTGCGGTCCAATAGTACTTTGTACTATTCTTGCAACTTTAAGTTTGAAAAATGTTCAGAATGATAAATGTAAAAAGAAACACTGCGAAAGAACAAAACAACCCACAAACCCACAACCGTGCGCATCCAGCCCTTGTAATTCCACCCTGCGGGCGAGCAGTAGTCCTGGATGTTGCAAGAACCATTCCCCTGCTCTTCTCTAGAGTGGGCCTCACATCTGTGGAAAGCCATCCGCCCCCCACCTGGTTATGCTGACTGTTGCCTGTTTTGGAGCTTCATACAGACGGAAAAGTGAAAGCCACCCCGCTTGTGTTCTTTTGCGGCCACTTTCCACTTATCCCTCCTAATGGTGACTCTTGGGCTGCATCTCACCTGCTGATGCTGTAACTGCCCCGCCCACCCTCCCCCCCTCCCCCCGCCCCCCACAGGATGGGCCACAAGAGTGCTTGCTGCGTTGGATGTGGAGGTGAAGGAGTGAGGGAGGGAGCAAGGGAGGGTGCGAGGGTCTGTCCCGAACGCCCGGCCCCTGCCCTGCGGTTCTGCCAGAGCCCTCCCAGGGCCAAGGGGCCTGGCAAGACAGATGGGAGTCAGGTGGGCAGCTCAGGGAGGTGTTAGCCTCTCCGGGAGGCTTGAGTGCTCATCCTGAGAGGAGGGAGAGCCAGCTGGATGCTCCAGGTGTCCCCAGAGAGATTCCTGTCTGCAGGCATGACTTTCCCGTTCAGGAGAGGCACATGTGTGTTTCCAGGTATGTCCGTGTTCAGGACTGTCCTGATTCTCCCAGCCTCTGTCACATGGCCCAGGGAGAGCTGACCACACACTAGCCAGCGGGCTCCCTTCCTGCAGGAGGACCTGTTGGTGGCTGGGTCCTTTCCCCCCAGGCAGAGGCAGGGATGGGCTGGCAGGTCTGAGGAGCCCTGCTGAGTGGCTTTACTGCTTCTGAGGACATTCTGTAATTAGCACATTAATTGTGTCCCGCTAGTGAGGGCTGTCAGGCGTTCCTTGGTGAATCAGGCGGTCCTGTGGTCTTGTCTGGTGTATTAATGTCCTCCCCAGGCCCCTGCAGTGAAGGGCTCAGTGCAAGCAGCGGCGGGGTGGGGGGGTCCCAGGCCCCGAGCACCCCCTCCCCAGTCACTTTCCGCCCTGGAGCAGCTGCCATCCTGAATCCCCACCTTTCTTCACTGTCCGGCCGCCCGTGTGCCCGGTGCCGTGCGTGTCGGCCTCCTTGTGAACGACGCGCGGTTTGGGTCCTCCTCCGTGAGCGGCTTTTTCCACTTGGCCTCACGTTGGGAGGTTGGGGTGATGTGCACACGTTGATGGGTATATTCTGTTGTGTGATTTATTTCTGCCTTCTCCTCTCAGTGGAAATGTGTTTTTTTTTAGTTTTTTACTGTGACAATCTCCATCAGCTTTTAAAATCCTCCTGGCACCTCTGTTTGAAAGATAAAATTTCTGGCTGATAAGTTGCTTGGTCCTTGGAGGGGGTGGCCTCTGGAACTGAGGTCCTGTGCCTCTTGGGGACGGGTGCAGGGACACAGGGCTGGAGGGGGGAAGGGACCAGCAACAGTCTTACCCGGGGTGACTTCTCTCTGAGGCTTTGACTCTCCTTCCTGCTGACGTTGCAATGAACACCAGGGCCCGTCAAAATTCAGGCCTGTGTTTTGTAGGTTTGTGCATAGGGGTGGGGGTCAGGTCGAGCATCCTTTGCCCAGATGTCCAGCCAGAGGCCGGCCCAGGCCCATGCTGACCCGCAGCGCTGGTTGGACGCCCCCAGCGGGCCGACAGCCCTGCTCTGCCAGCCCCTCAGCCGCTTCTGAAGAGCAAATTAGGCCTCAGCAGAAAGCTCTGCAGAGTCTGGAATTAGGACAAATTAGTGAAGGATTGAATTGGTGCTGTCCGTTCTGTTGCTGAGAGATGGCATTTTCTCTTCCTGAATCACCTGGGGAAACTTTTGGCCCCGAGTGAGCACCGCTCCCATCTCCCATGGGCCTCTCACCCCAGGCACTGGGCAGCCTCTTCCAGCTCAACACTGCCAGCCAGGGATCGGGATGGGGGTGGGGGGCACAACGTGACGTGTCCCCTGGGCAGGCAGCGGTCACCCGGGTGGGCACTGAGGGAGGTGGTGGCCAGGTCCTCCTGGCCATGAGTCTCGTGGTTGGCAGTCTGTCCAGCATGCAGTCGAGGGGCACAGGGTGTCACTGGCTGCACGGCCACAAGGTGATACCGTGTCCCTTTTTGTCCCCAGATCACCAGAAGCTGGAGAGAGAGGCTCGAATCTGCCGTCTTCTGAAGCATTCCAACATCGGTGAGTAGCCCTCGGGGTAGGGGTCCCAGCTCTCCCATACAGCCAGCAGGGGGACCCCAAAGGCGTCCGTCCCTTTCCTTCTCCATTGAAGTATCCCACCCTCAGGCCCCTGGAAACATCTCCTCCTCCTGACCCGGAGGGATTCCTGCAGGGACTTTGGGGCAACCCTCTGGGGGAGGTCAAGGCTGGACTCCTCCTGGACGGGTCCCTGCCCACTACTCTGTAAGTCTGATCCATGATTCTGGTGAAAACACACAGGGGCCTCACGTTCCATGGCTTCAGAAAAGCCACAAGACGGCCTGATTACAGAGAAAAAAGTTTGGAAACCGAAGACCACACCAGGCACAGCCCCAGCCTGAGGTCTGAGGCCTGAGGCCTGAGGCCTGAGGTCTGAGGTCTGATTCTGGAGAACCTCTGCCGTCCCCCCAGCCCGGGGCCCCTGGAACTGCCATCTGGGGCGGGGATCAGCTGCCCCTTGGGGGCACGTGGAGCCCCAGGAGCCCAGGTCTTGGCCTCAGGGAGTGTGGGTGCCCTGCCCACGGTAGGCCCCTTCCTTCTGAAACCCCAGACTGAGTAGGGACTCAGTCCAGACACAAGCGTAGGAGCTGCTGGGACCCCAGACCCCGGAAGCTGGTGCAGATCTCCCGGGGCCTGTCAGCCTCCGCCTGCCCGCCTCAGCCGTGAGTGGCCCCTGTCCGCGCAGCACAGCTGCCTGTCCTTCTGCACCTCTGGTCCCTTTAGGGACTCCTGAGGAACCCAGGACCCAGCCCTTGACCACACCGGGAAGCAGCCGGGTGGCACGGGGTGGGGTGGGGGCCACGTTCTCAGAGGCACCCAGGGAGCTCATCAGGGAGGATTCCTGGGCACTCTTGCCCGTGCGCTGACTCAGTTGTGCCAGGATGGCGCCCAGGACTCTGTCTAAAAGGGATGCCAGGCTGTGCTCAGCAGTCACGTCCGTGCCACTCCCAGGGCAGGGCCTCGGCCGCGGGGCCAGGAGGGCCGCAGGGGGGCTTGGGGTCCTCGGAGCTGGTTGTGGGAGCTGCTGCCTCCCTGGCTGTGGCCCCTCCAGGCCGCTGGCTCTTCTGCAGCTGGCCCAGCCCGGGCGCAAGGCAGATCTCCCGTTTCTGGGGGGAGCCCCTTGGTGTCGGCCCCAGGGCTGCTGCCACCCCTCGTGCCTGGGCCCACGGACTCTCAAGGCTGAGACTGTTGGAATCACGGTGTGCAGATTCCCGACCTGCCCCCGGGAAAGCCTGGCTCGGAGGCCTAGAGCGGGCCCAGGAATCGGAATCTGAGCCAGCCTGATGGGTGATTCTGAGGTGGGAGTCCACAGGGACCCCAGCCCCCTCTTCACTGGGCTGGGGCGCGTTTGGCAAAAGGGCTGTTGCCCCTCTGCCCGTCCAGGTCCAGGCGCCCGAGGACCCTCTCTCTTGGTGCTCCTGGCTGGTGCCACCGCACCGCCAGCTCTACCCACACCCCTTCCCATGCCAGCTCCCTCCCCTGTGTCCGCTGAGCGCCCATCAAGTGTGGGTCCCCCATTCTGAGTGATTTTCAGGAATCCTCTTACTAGGGAGAAGACCCAGGTGTTCTTGGGTTGGTGTTCGGGGCCAATTCTTCAACAAGAAGCCCCCCTGCCCTGCCTGCATACCCCGTGTGGTTCTGGGTGCGTTCCGAGTGGTCCCTGGAGTCCGCCTAGGGGGTTTATTCTAGAACACAGGGGAGGCAGAGCTGAGACTGTGGGGTTCAGCTGAACATTCTCTGTAGACTCAGGAGGGGCTCTCTGAGGAGTGAGTAGTGGGGGAGACTTTTGGGGAAGGTGAGGGGAGCCCCTTGCTCCGTGGCCTGTGTCTACCCAGCCCCATCTCTGAACAGAAGTGTTCCCAGCCCCTCACCCCCGGGAGAGGAAGCAGGACCACGTTCAGATAGAGGCGGGGTAGGGGCTCTGGGAGGGACTCCCCTTCCTGTCCTGGCTCACTCAGGAAGCAGTTGTGCTCAGGGCGTGGGCAGGGGAGGAGCCTCAGTTTGCCCGTCTGGAAAGTGGAGATGCTGCTACCTTCCTCACAGGGACCCCCCCTGCAAGGACCCTCGAGGGTTCCCCTGGCGAGCCGGGCGTGAGCTGTGAAAGCCCTCCTTTCCGAGGCAGTGTGCTGAGGTTCAGAGCTCAGAGATCTGGATTCGGACCCCACCTTTCCCTCAAAAGCCACAGCAGCCACTGAACTGCTTTGAGGCACAGTCTCCTTGTTTGTGGACTAGACGTGTTTCACAGGTGTGTCAGCCATCCAGGCTTGGCAACTAAGTACCCCCAAACGCAACCAACAAGCGTTGATTCTCTCTGTTTCTGTGGATTCAAGAGCAGTTCAGCTGGGTGATTGGGCCAGCCACCTAATTTGTGGGATCGGTGCAAAATGAAAATGTGGGGACTTTTTTCAAAAATTATTATGAATTTCAAGACAGCAACAGCAGGGCAGGGCCCTCTTGAGCCTGGGGCCTGGGGCAGCTACACAGGTGGCTTGGCCATGAGCTGGCCCTGCCCAGGGCTCCAGAGACAGACAGAGACAGACAGAAAGAAAAAGAGAGACAGAGAGAGGCCAAGACAGAGATTGAGACAGACAGACAGAGACAGACAGACAGAGATGGAGAGGGAAGGAGAACAAGGAACACAGTGCCTTTTCTTCCCCAAATTGTGGTAAAACATACGTAACAATATTTATCAGTTTAACTATTTTTAAGTGTACAGTTCAGTGGCATTAAGTACATTCACAATGTTATGTAACCATCGCCCTCATCTGTACTCAAAACTTTTTCATCACCCCCAGGGGAAACTCTGCATTCATTAAACACTACCCCACCCCCACTGCCCCCAGCACCTGGCACCCACCATTCCACTTTCTGTCTCTATGAATTTGACACCCTGGGAACCTCATCGATATGGGGACCATACAGCATTTGTCTTTTGGGAACGGGCTTATTTCACTGAGCCTAATGTCCTCAAGGGTCATCCGTGTTGTAGCAGGTGTCAGAATTTCCTTCCTTTTTAAGGCTGAATAATATTCCACTGTGTGTATATTCCACATTGTGTTTATCTCTTCATCCATCAATGGAACTTGGCCTGTTAGCTTTCGTGACTAATGCCGCCATGAACATGGGTGTCCAAGTCTCTGCTTTCAGTCCTTTGCGGGTATACCTCGCAGTGGATTCTTGGAGCATATGGTGGTTCTGTGTTTAATTTTTGAAGTTATGATCCAGTCTGGGAGGGGTCAGGCTGTCACCCTGCCTTATTCTGTTTGTTTGGTGGAGGAGCCAAGCTCCCCTCTTAAAGGAGGCCCAGCAGAGGGTGTGAGTGCTTCTCCCCATCAGCACGACGGCAGTGGGGGCTGCTGGTTGGGCTGTAGCATTAGGAGCTGGTACCCGGAGTCAGGCCCCCGGGTAGAAGCTCCCCTCCCAGGGGCTTTAGTTTCTGTTCAGAGACCAGGGGACACCTGGGCAGAGGAGACAGGTGTGGGCCGGCCTTGGCAGTGTGGGCCCGTCCCGGGAAGCAGGCCCGGGCGTCTGGGGACGGGCATGACCCGCAAGGGCCCTGCTGTGGGCCATGCCCTCCACAGACACGTCTGCGCTGTACTCGACTGTCCATGAGGTTGGCTCCCTCCACCCGGGGCCTCAGGAATCCCCTCGTCAGCGCATGTTTACGGACACCTACCCCGTGCCAACGGGAGACTCGGCCGAGGGCAAGGCTACCTCCACCCTCACCTCACTGGTGGGCTGTAGCCACCTCAAGAGGTTGCTGCTCAGCACGTGAGGGTGTCCCAGACTTCCCACGCTGCCCCCAGGGACTGTGGGTGACAGAGATTAAGCAGTGCCCGTGGCAGGCAGAATCTTCCACAGCCTTGTTAGAATGGGTCCCATCGGGCAGTGAGCAGAGCCCGTCAGCCTTGACTCAGAAGGCAGCCCCCAGCCTACCTCCAGCCTCCCTTCAGCCTCCCTCAGCCTCCCTCAGCCTCCTTCCAGCCTCCCCTCAGCCTCCCTCAGCCTCTCTCCAGCCTTCCCTCAGCCTCCTTCCAGTCTCCCCTCAGCCTCCTTCCAGCCTCCCTCAGCCTCTCTCCAGCCTCCCCTCAGCCTCCCTCAGCCTCCTTCCAGCCTCCCTCAGCCTCTCTCCAGCCTCCGCTCAGCCTCCCTCAGCCTCCCCTCAGCCTCCCTCAGCCTCCCTCAGCCTCCCCTCAGCCTCCCTCAGCCTCCTTCCAGCCTCCCCTCAGCCTCCCTCAGCCTCTCTCCAGCCTTCCCTCAGCCTCCTTCCAGTCTCCCCTCAGCCTCCTTCCAGCCTCCCTCAGCCTCTCTCCAGCCTCCCCTCAGCCTCCCTCAGCCTCCTTCCAGCCTCCCTCAGCCTCTCTCCAGCCTCCGCTCAGCCTCCCTCAGCCTCCCCTCAGCCTCCCTCAGCCTCCCTCAGCCTCCCCTCAGCCTCCCTCAGCCTCCTTCCAGCCTCCCCTCAGCCTCCCTTTAGCCTCTCTCTGGCTTCCCCCCAGCTTCCCCTTAGCCCCCCGTCAGCCTCCTCTCTGCACGCTGACCCTTTCTCTCCTGGGCCCGGCTCATTGGTGGCAAATTCCCACCTCCTGGTTTCTGGGGCTGGAACTGCCTTCCCTTGCAGGATGGTCCAGCCAGGAGCTGGGCGGGTGGGCACCACGGGGGACAATGGCCCTGCAAGGACTTCCTGCTGAGATGAGGAGGCCAGTGCAGGAGGGGAAGGTGAAAGGTTTCCAGTCTCCAAACGCTCAGGGCCCATGCTGTCACTCCTCAGCTCTTCCTTCCCAAAGCCCATCATATGATAGGTCGCAGGGCCCTGCCCTCCCTCACAGCACAAGGGACCAGGGAGGGGTTCAGGGACAGCTTTGGAAGCAGAAGGACCCCCCACCGAGAGGCCCCTGGCCTGGGACTTGGGGTCCTGTCCCTGGAGGAGCTGCGGCCCCAGCAGCAGGAGGCGCATCCTTGGGCTCCCCCGACCCCCTCGTCCCCGTGACCCAGTGCTCCCAGGCCAGACTCTTTCAGGTATTACTGGGACTTTATCTGCCGCCTCTGTATGCCACCCGCAGTGTTATTTACTTACTGTTATTTAAGTAAAATAGATTCTATGACAATTCCTTTCCTGACTTAGTACTGCCTGTGAAATCACAGGTCTGATGTGCTAGGTAGGTTTTCTTCTAAACCATTAAAGTAACGCATAACTATTTTTTAAATGTTAAAACTGTTTAACTAAAAAAAGTGTCTATGCCCACGTGGCCTTGACTCCCATGCAGAACCCCCAGTGTCTCCCAGGGCGAGGCCCAGGGCCCTGCCAGCAGGACCTGGGAACCTGAGCCCCTCTCACCCGCTCGGGGGGCGGGGCCTGCGGGCAGGGTGGCCTCCACCAGGAGGAAGGCCCAGCAGCACCCCAGACTTATGGACCCCTGAGGCTCCCCTGGGGAAGGGGGATTCCCCTGCATGGGAGGAGAGAAAGGCCCCACGGTGGGGGGGGGGGGGTTCCTCTGGGTCGCTGTCTGCAGGGCTGGCGGGGTGGTGGAGGGTGGACCTCTCCCCTCCATGCCGCCCCTCCACCCCAGGCCTTTCTTTGCTTGGAGTTCCAGGGGAGGCTGCTCGGAGGGGCCGATGTGCTGGGCCCCCCGCAGAAAGGAGTCAGCAGGGGGAGGGCTTTTGGTCCCTCAGGGATTTTGCAAGAGGGGCCTCGAGGAGGTCGCAGTGAGCCGGGGGTCTGCTGTGTGTTAGGGAGTTGCAGACCCGCCCGGATGGAGTCGGGGTCCGGGCGCACCTGGGTGGGGTGAGGCTGGACGCCGGGCCCTTGAGCAGAGATCACAGTGAGCGATGGGAGGGGGGGATGGTGAGAGAAGCAGATGTGTGAGCCGAGGCGCCCCTGGAGCCACCCATGCCCCTTCTCCTTGGCGACCAGATGCCCTGACTGCTTGCGTCAGGGGCCTGCCCCCCGGGCGCCAGGCCGTGGCCGAGGTCACATTGGGGTTCCTGGTGTGAGGACGCTGCTGGCGGGGCCCTTGGGAAGCCCGGAGCTGGGAGAGGGGGGATGCTGGCCGCGAAGCTGGGAGCTAGGGCAGCTTCGAGGGCGTGAGTGAGGGGCTGTGGGCCCCGGGAGAAGCTCTGCTCTTCACCCTTTTGGTGCTGGTGGCCCCATCCCTCGTGGTGGTGGGGAGTGAGGCCTAAGGAGCTGAGGGGCGGAGCGGGCCGAGGCTGGTGGAGCAGCAGCTCTGTGGGGGCTCCGAGCCCCCGTCCACACTACTGCTTTGGCCTTGTGTGAGCTGTGTGACCCTCAGCCAGTAACTTACCCTCTCTGTGCACCTGTAACTTCTCGGGATGAGCACACTGCGGGCTCCTGACACAGGAGGCAGCATCCGTCACGTGGGGGGCAGTGTCCAAATGAGCCGTTCCTAGAAATACCTGCTGTTGAGTGCCGGGCGCGTCTTCACCTCGAGGAAAAGGAGGCACTGGGCTTGTGTTCTTTGTGCTGACATCCACTTCGCTGTTCACTCATTCATTCATTCCCTCATTCATTCATTCATCAACTCCTAACCAGCACGGCTCTGGCCGGGCCCTTGTTCCAGGCTCAGGGAGTGAAGAAAACGCACTAAAGCAGAGAGCGCGTGCGTGGCCTGGCACCATCCTACCGACCATGCCGCTTCTGGAATGGGAGCTCAGGGTCTGACCTTTGGAAGTGATGCCGCACGGGGCCCTGGGCAGGTGGTCCTCCGCCCGGGGGTCCCTGCCTCCTCAGCCTGGCCCGAGAGGCTGGCAATGGCGCCCTCCGCACTCCTCTCCCATGAAGCCCCTGGACGGCTCCTTTCCAGACCTGGTGGTGTGGGCCTTCGTCCCTGCACCGCTAGCCCTATCCCTGCTGCGTCTGGGAGCAGGGGACCCGGCGGGGGCTGAGAAGGGTCAGGGTCTCCCTCCGGCAGAGGAAAGGAAAGGCAAGACCACACCCCTGAGGCCCTTGGATACTGGCCTGGGGCCGGCCGGCCTGCAGGGCCCACGCTCACCCCTCGGGCTCTGCCTGCAGCATCCCCCGGGCCCTGCCCAGCCCGGGCTGTGGGAAGCCCCAGGCCTCGGCCCTCCTCCTTGGAGCGCTTGTGCTACTGGCCATGGGACTGGACGGGTCGGAGGCGGGCTGGGAGGCGTGGGTAGGCCCCGGGCTGCTTCCCACGCTCACGGCCTCTCCCATCCCCACAGTGCGTCTCCACGACAGCATCTCTGAGGAAGGCTTCCACTACCTGGTCTTCGATCTGTAAGTGCCGGAGCCTAGGGACTTGTGCTCTCATCTGCTCCCAGCATTGGGCCGGGCTGGGACCCTTGGTCTCCCCAGCCCCTGCGGGCAGTCCTCCGCCTCCCGGGTAGCCTCGCCCCCAGCCGCGTGGGCCAGCCTCCCTCGGCTCTGCTCTTAGCCTGTTGGCTTTGCGCTGGCTGGCGCACGGAGTCCCAGGGGGATGGGGCTGCCCGGCTGGTCCCCTCCCCCACACAGAAGGGCCTCCTGGAGGCTGGGGCGGAGGGGAGGGAGGGAGGGGAGGACCCCCGGAGGAACGGGCCCTCGGTCTACCTTCCCCTTCCTTCCCCTGGCTGGGGCCCACCGGCTGGCGTGAGCATTTGCGTGTGTGCATGTGTGTGCAAGAGTGCCTCTGGGTTTATGATTGCGTGGATGCATTTGTGTATGTTGATGAATGGGCACGTGTGTGTGTGATTTGTGGGGGCGTGTACGTGTGTACACATGTGCACGTGATTTGTGGAAGGGTGTGCACAAGAGTGCCTGTGTGTTATGAGTGCATGTGTGCGTGTGTGTTTATGAGCGTGCATGTGTGTTTCAGTGTGTGCACGTATGTGTGATTACATGAACACGTGTGTGGTTTATGTGTGTGTGAGAACATGTGTATGAGTTGGGGTGTGGACATGCACATGTGTGTGTGCATGTCCATGGGTGCATGTGTGCACACACATGTGGCTTGTGGGTGTGCATGTGCACCCACATGTGCGTGTCTGTGTACACGCGCATGTGATTTATGGGGTGTGCGCATGCATGTGTGTACACATGTACACATGTGACTTGTGGGAGTGGATACACATGGGTATGTGTGTGCATGTGTGTGCACGCATGCATGCGTGTGTGGCGCTAAGTGAGAGCGTCTGGGGCCTCTGCTGCCTCTCACTTCCTGCTGGATTTAGAAGCGGTGATCTCATCCCCTCACTTCCCAACAGCTCCGGCTGAGTGCTGCTATATTTAGCTGTCCGTGAGTCAGCACAGCTCGGGACCCTGGGGTGGGCAGGGGCTGTAGCTTTGGGGTGGCTCTGTGTGGCCTCCACGAAGCCCAGCCTGGGGTCTGTGGCCATGGGGGCAGGGCGTGTCTCCATGGGAGAGCTTCCCATCTCTCTCAAACGACAGATGCCTCGGCCGTGGGGGCGTGGAGGCCTGAACCCCTGGCCCACGCGGGGTCCTTTGGCCAGGAGAGGCCTGCAGGGGCTGGGCCACCTCTCGGTCCCCCTGTGTCCCACAAGACACCACTTCAAGTCACCAGCCGGGTGACCAGGGCCGACCTGTGACACAGCTGCCGCTGCTGGGCGGAGGCTGTGCCCTGAAACGTCTGTCGCCTGGCCCCTGTGGAGGTGGCAAGCTTGCTGTCACCCCCGTGGGCCCCCAGACCCACCCAGTTCCACCAGCCTCTTTTCCAGGAAATACAGAGGCCCCCGGGCTGGAGGGTGGCCATGTACGGGCCCCTGGTGGCCGACAGGTGGGTGGGTATGTGTGATTCAGGAGTGGACAAGATGGGAGAGAATGGTGTGCGCGTGCGTGTGTGTGTACGTGTGTGCACACTCGTGCATGTGAGTGCGTGCACGTGTGTGAGAGGGTCTTGAATCTGCTGCTCCACACAACAGGCAGGTGTGGGGAGAGGCTCTGAGCAGGGCTGGAGAGAGGAAACTGGCTGGTGTTTTTGGAGAGGGTGACGAGGAGGGGGGACCTGGGCCTTGCACATCCTCCCCCCAAACCTCTGTGGCCCCCAGGCCTGTTGAAACTCCCACTCTGCAGCATCCAGGACAGCCCTAGGCCTCAGGCAGCTGTTTGGGGGGGCAGGGAAGGCCTGCGCGGGGGGCTGCTGAGGGAGGGGTAGGACTGGAGGCGTGGAGATGCCCCCCACCCTGCGCACAGCCCTCCTGTGCCACTCTGCATCCCCTCTGCCACTCTGTAGCCCCAGAATTGGGGAGACGTTTCTGGCCTGGGTTGGCCTCACCTTCAGGAAGCCCCAGGCCCTTTGGCAGTTTGGGGGCTCTGTGGATTTGGAGATTGACAGGTTTCCCCACTCCCCATGCCTCAGAATGTCACTTGGCTTTGGGGACCAGGCCTGGGAACAGAGGAGAGGGCTCTCCCAGGGGCTGTGGCTGCAGCCCAGAACTAGCCATGCTGTCTGGCTGGAGCCTGAGGAAAGGGAGAACACTGGCCTCCAGACCAGGCCCTTCCCGGCCAGCTCGAGACGCCAGCCCCCTGCAGCCAACTGCCTGACCTACAGCTCTGGACCACAAGGCCCCAGATGCACAGACTGAAGCCTCCTGTGGATGCGAGGACCCAGAGGGCCTGTCCCCGGCCCCAGGTGGAGCCTCCTGCGGGGGCTCCCTGTGCCCCTGCTACAGCCCCGAGCAATACCTGTGGCCTTTCCACCTCCGCCCTATGCTTGGACTCAGGGTCTGCAGAGCCTGACCTGTGAGCTGTGTGTGCAGAGAGAGAGGCAGTGAGTCCCACTCCCTTGGGCTGGACGTAGAACCTCATCCTCCCGCTTCACACACACACGTGTGCACACAGACGCATGAGGCTCTGCTCCCTTGGGCGGTCACCTGCTCTGAGCCTGAACCTCCGCGGGTGGCAGAGGGGGACCCTAAAAGCTCCCCCAAGTCCCAGGCTCGTTGGGAGCCTGACAGGATCTGAGGGCCAGCATCTAGCCTCGAGTGGGAGCACGCCAACACCCAGTGCATCCTCGTTTTTGTGTTTCTCTAACACTAAGAGGGAGCCCACCCACGCCGGGGCCACTGTCCAGCAGGGCCCATGCCCGTGGTCGCTGAGTGCTGGGCACAAAATGGAGCCAACCCAAGCCCCAACTTCGAGAACTAATGGGAACTGAGATGCAAATGGAGAGATCACAGTGCATGAGGCCAGCGCAGCTGCAGGTGGAGAGAGGGTGTGGCTGCGGAGGGAGTGTCCCTCGGTGTCCCCACAGGACACAGGAGGGAGACTCTGGACCACACAGGGGTACAAAAGCCCTAGATGGAGACTTCCGGTGGACTCAGGGCTTGCCGGGTGGAGTGAAGGGCTTGGGCGGACCCAGGGGTGGCTCCTCCCTGCTCCCCGTGCATCCATCCCTCAGCCCTACTTTTCACCTTGCTGTCCACGCCCACATTTCCCAGCCCAGGGGATCTAGTCATTCTGGCAAGCGACACATGGCAAGAGAGTGTGTGGACAGAGGTCCCACTCTCCTTCTGGAAGTGGGGCTTTGAACACGTCGTGCCCTCGCCCACCAGGGAGGCCAGCTCCAGGCACCGTCTCTTCTGCCGCTGTGCCCTGTGTGTGGGCCGCATCCCTGGCCTCGGGGGGTTTGACAAGGGAGAACCGGAATTAGTCACAGGGCCTGGGTAAGTGAAGAGGCCTGGCTCAGACTCCGGGGCTGCCTGAGCGCAAACTCTGGGAAAGTCCCTGAGATCATCGAGGCTCAGTTTTCTGAGCTTAAGAGTGCCAGTGTCATGGAGGGGCCGTGAAGGCTAAAATGTGAAGTACCGCCCTATGTGAGTAAGCGTTCGGTAAGCTGTCAGTCCCGGGTGACGCTGGAGACGGGGCGGAGGCGGTGGTGGTGAGGACGGTGGGACTGATGGCTGTGGAGGTGAAGACGCCGGTGCTGCCGGCGGTGGTGACGAGCAGGTGGCGATGGAGGTGACAGGGCGACCTCTGTGTGCTTTTCCCACAGGGTCACTGGTGGGGAGCTCTTTGAGGACATCGTGGCGAGAGAGTACTACAGTGAGGCAGACGCCAGGTGGGTGCAGAGCCCTCACACCATCCTGGCCCCTCTTCTCCTGCCCGGCCTTCCCTCTCTAAGCCTGGCTCCTGCCCCTCTGGCACACATCTGCTCTCGTGAACGTTGTCCCTGACATGGCCCAGGCCGACGGTCCACTGGGCAGAAGTGTCAGGTGGCCCGCCTGGCGGACGCCTGCCCCGTCTCCCCTGGGGTAGGTGGGAACTGGCCCACAGAGGGGCTCTCCTTGGGGTAGCTGGTGGGGGGAGAGCAGACAGAGCATGGCGGTGGGCATCCTCCTGCCCTTCCCTTGGACTTGGTCAGCCCTCATGGTGGTCGAAGGGGACCGACCTTCTCAGAGATACCATCTGCAGTGCAGCTGCTGGGAGATAGCAGGGCCCTTCCCCCCAGAAGGGCAGGCCCCCCGTGACCTGCTCTGGCCCGTGCTGTGGGCCAGATGCCACCCCGAGCCGTGACAGGTGTGTCACTCCTGACAGCGCATCTCAGCTTGGAGATGGCTGCGGGCCACCAATCCCGGCCTGCCCAGCCCGGCCCGCCCAGCTCCCAAGGACACACGCGTTTAAAAGAAAAAGAAAAGAGGCCGACAGTGGCCCTCTCTAGGCGGCGGAGTTACGGATGCTTTTAAATTTTTTAATCTTCTTCGTCTATTTTAAAATTTTTCTTTAACGAATATGTATTCCTTTTCTAATCAAGAAAATGAACGTTATTTTAACAAGTAGCTTTTTGTGACTTGCTTCTGCACCCCCAGGCAACCTTGCCCGTCGGTGACAGCCTGGGTCCCCGTGAGAATATGTGAGTGGGTCCCTGGTGTCACCCGGGCACCCACAGAGCTGGGCGGCAGGAGGCTGGGGGCCTGGCGGGCGCTGGCGTGGGGTGCTGGAGCCGGGGTGAGCTGGGGTGTCAGGGCACTGGCTGCTTTTCTGAGGCTCCTTGAGGAAGGGCTTTCATTTTGCACAGCAGCCTGGGAGCGACCCGTTCCCTCCGAGAGCAGGAAGACTCCATTTTTATTTCCTACTTAGAAAGTAGAACAGAGGCACCTCCTGCTGCTCTGGGATGCTTGGGCGAGAATGTCCCAAGTATGCGTGCCTGCCTGCTGGGTGGAGCCAGAGCCCCAGACCCGGGGTCCTGACATCTGTCAGGGCAGGACAGGAGAGGAGGTCCCCAGCGGCTGCCCCCAGGTCGGGCCCCAGGGCCCGCAGCCAGGGCAGCGCTGGGGCCGGGAGGGCTGCCTTCCAGCGGTACCGGGGCGCCTCGGGGGGCGCTTGCCTTCACCGTCCTCGTCCCACCCCCGCCTGGAGCGTCCTGCCAGGGCTCCTCGGTTCTCAGCACCCACCGCTGGGCACGGCCCAGGGCCTGGCAGCCTCCTGCGCTCTGTGGTTGGTGGTCTCGCTGGAGGGGGACGTGGCCCACAGCAGAGCCCCGCTCTTGGCTGGGAGCCCCCAGTGCCCGCCTCTTCCCCATATGCCCGACGGCCACACTCCCTCCCCTGCCACGTCCCCCACGCGTGCCCCGTCCCCCCGACACCTGTGTCCTCGGAGCTCCTCCCTTGCCCACTCTCACCTGCCTCCAACCTCGTCTTCTCCGATGACCGCTTCTGCCCCCGCCCCCGCTCCCGAATTCTGCGGCTCCCTCCTGCCTGCCCGGATGGCCGGCATCCTGACCTTCCTGCCTGGGCCTCCCTTGTGGAGACTTTCCTGGCGTTTGGGGCCCCACCCACAAATGCCTAGTTTCCTCTCACAGTCTCCACCTTGCTCATAGCCAGACTACCAGGGGGGCGAGAGGGAGCGAGGGATACTCTCGGGGATCCCTTCCAGCTGGCCTCACTCGTTAAACCCGCACCTCAGGCTGCCCCTTCTCCCGGGAGTCCTGGACCCTGGAAGCGTACTTTTGACCTTTCTGTCGGTGCTTAGCCTTCGGGCAGGACGGCCTGAGAGAGTGACGTGGATGCCCACGTGGGTGGGTCTCCCACGGGCATCGTCAGGAACTGTGGCAGATGGGGTGAAGGCTTTCTCCCGCCCTGGGAGGGTGTTCCCCCAGGACCCCCAGTGAAAGGGGCCTGGGCTCTGCTGAGGCTGGAGCCCTAGACGCCCAGCCGTGGTGGTGGGCACCTTCCCGGCCAGCGTGCAGGCCTGGCCCCCGCCAAATGCGTCAGCCACCCTTCCGGTGGCCTGCCCGGGGCCGTGCTGCTCAAAGCTGAGCGAGTGATGAATTTCCAACGTGTCACGTCTCTAGAGGAAGAGGAAGCAGGGCAGGAGTTGCTTTTCTGAACCTTTTTCTAACCGAGAAGGCTGGAGATTCCTCTGAGGAAGAAGTGGGATCTTTATTTTGGAGTTTGTGGGGAAAAGGAGGGGTCTTTTTCAAACCTGGGGAAGCAAAAAGTTCAAAATATTTAGAGCCCATTTTTAAAAACCCTGAAAAGCAATATGGCTCATGAGGGATGCTTATGGGGGCCCGTGAGAAGGCTGGCTGTCCCAGGGAGGGGGCGAGGGGGGAGGGGAGGAGGGGGAGGGGCACATCTGAGGTGACAGCAGAGCCCAGAACCATGAGAATAACGTCCAGGACCGGCCAGCGTCTGGAATGCCGCTTGGGAACAATTCTGACCACAAAAGTGACTTTCTGAGTTCAGAATATGAAAAAAGGCCCCACGAGGAAGACGGTATGATGTAAATGACAGGCAGAAGGGAGGCAGGACCTCATGACTGGCCAGGCGGCCTCATGTCCTCCAAGGCCGTGGTCTCAGTCGGGAGACCAGGGCGAGAGCAGGATGACGAGGGCCCCGGGAGCGGCCCCCCAGAGGTCCCTGGAGGGTGGGCTAGCTGGAATGGGCCGCTCTCCAGGCAGGTGGTGTCCACCTGCAGGCCGCAGAGGCCACTGCCACGTCGGTCCCAGAGATGCTGTGAAGAATAGGCCCGGGAGACAGGCGAGCAGCGTTGCCGCACTGGCTGTGGGGAGGGGGTGAGCAGACCTGCACCGTTTTCTCTTGGGGAACGTGGTTTGCTTGGCTAGCTCATTTGTGAGTACTGGGGGCTAAGCCAGCACATCTCTCCATCAGGGCGGCCACGAAGTGACCTGAGCAGGGCCTGCGGGCTGGGCGGACAGGGGCTGCATCAGAGCTATAGGGCTGGATTTCAGCCAACGGGCTGAGGTCTGTGATGCTCGGGGAGACATGCTGGCTCAGCAGGAGCAGTCACCCCATCTCTGGCGCTGGTTTGGGGCCCTGCACCCCCAAGAGGAGACGCGGGGGAGGGCAGAGGGCACAGCCCACCCCCATCTGAGCCGACGTATCAATCGGTGCTGCGGCCGATGGATCCCTGGGTCCGAGAGACGTTTGGGGAACACGTTCCTACAAGGCTGGGCCTGAGGACACAATCGAGAGGAAAGAACCAACATGTCCCTGTGGTCATGGAGGCCACAGTCCGGAGCAGAGACGGACGCTGCCCAGACGCCCACACAAAGCGCAGGGCCGCCGCGTGACTGCAGTGTGGACGACGGGGGTGCCTCACGCTTGCTCGACACGGAGGAGAGTACAGAGAGCGTCCTGGGGTTGAGAGCGGGGCAAGCTCACAGGGTGGAGGAAGAAGAGGGGCTCGACCCAAAGCTGAAGACTCGCAGGGCTCTCGGCAGGCCTGAGCTTGGGGCCGGACCGTTCCAGGGCTTTCGGGGAGTGGCCAGGGGCCAAGGAGATGCCGGCCCGTGGGCTGTGAGGGCTGCTGATGCGCTGGAGGGAGGGGCGGGGTACCACGGGGATGGCAGGGCACACGGCACACGGCTGGGACGGGTGTTCCCCGGGGCAGAACCACGGTCCGGCTGCAGCGGCACAGGCGGGGGCTGGTCTGCCCCAGGGTCCCCGAGGCCCTGTATGGGGTCGGGTGCTGCAGCGTGTGGGTGATCCAGGGACTCGAGGCTGAGCTCCGGGAGGATGCATTGGTGCCCCCAGCATGCCTCCCCAGGGCTCTGGGTTTGCCAGGGAGCCGCAGATTCCCGGGGACTGGGAAAGCCAGAGTCCCCTGCCCTGGGCCCTGGCTCAGTGGCCTCAGCTACAAGTGCTGGGCCTTTATCTGGCCTCTGTCTCCACCCAGCAGCCTGTCCTGACCTCAAAAGAGCTTCCCCGACCTCATGGCTGAGCTCTGCCCATGAGAAGGGAAGCCCCTGAGTGGGTCAGCCTGGGCGACAGGAGGGGTGCTGAGCCCGTGTCAGCAGTCACGGGAGGGCTGGTGGTGGCTGGGTGTGGAGCTGGGGATGCAAGGATGGGCGTGAGGACCACAAAGGATTGTTCCTGGCAGATGAGGACGTTGTGGGAGGGGCAGGAGTGGGGACGGAGGCACTGGGAGCAGGTCGGGCAGGAGAGCTTAGGGCGTGGGGCGGGGATGGGCTTTCCAGCCCCTAGAGGCACCTAAGGGCAGGGGGTGCTGGGGGACTGTTGCCCACAGGTTTGGGCCCGGCTCCTCTTGACCCCTGCAAACCTCAGGAATCCATCATCAGGATTCTGAGGTCTAGGTTTCCGCAGGGGGGAACTCAGGTTTACTTTTCTATGCAGCAGGTGGGCTCCAGATGTGGCCATAGGTATTTGAGGAAGAGGCCTGGTCCCCTGTCCCTTCTCTGAGTTTGCTGTTAGGAAAACGAAGCCCACCCCTCCAGCTGACCTTCAGTCACCCCACAGGGCCCAGCCATGGCAGGAAGGGTCCTGAGGGAGTCTGCCTGTGCATCCCTCGTCCCCACCCAGAGGGGCTGTGGCTGAGACCCCAGGGGGTGAGCTCCAGGGAGCCTGTGGCCCTCCTGTCCCCCGTGGCTGGTAACGCTGCAGGGCTGCTATGGGAGCCCAGGGTCTGTGCCTGGCTTTGGGGACAGCTGGAAACTTTCCAGTCCCCTGGGGCCACCTGGGGGAGGCAGGCTCAGGCCACAGGGGCTGGGGGCATCTAGGTCTGATGTTCAGGGCACGTTGCTGAAGCACCGGTGTTGGAGGCGCCTGAGGAGAGCTGGGTCTCTCCCTCCAGCCAGCAATACCCTGGAGGGCTCGGGACTTCTCCCGGCTCTGGAAGGAAGCCCCTGGCTTGGGGCCCTGGGCCGTGCCAGGCTGCCTCTTCGCCAGGAGCGCATCCGGGACCCCAGGGCTGCTAAGAGCTGAGCTGTCTAGCACGGCAGCCAGCAGCCAGTGTGGATGTTCAAGTTTATTCAAATGAAATGACTCCTGCCCCAGCACATGAGTGACTGGAGGCTGCAGCATTAGCGCTACCCCAGAACAGAGGGGGGCCCTAGTGGCCAGGGCGTCACCCCACACTGCGGCACCCCACTCTCGCCCTCTCACCTCTGCCCTTTCCTGCCCGGGTTCCCCCATCTCCAGCCTGCCTTGCAGGGTGTGGGCTCAGGCCGGGCCTCCCTCCTGCAGGGCGCCCAGCTCAGGTCCAGGCTTGGCCAGCATGAGCCTGGGGAGGAGGGCCCTGGGGCCAGGCGTGTCTCCTCTGAGCAGCACTTCCAAGGGCCTGGCCCGAGGGGAAGGCAGGGTGGGGTCGCAGGGGGCCTGGCCGGCCCTTGTGCTGACCTTTGGGGGTGAGGAAGGCTCCTCAGAGGTCCCCTCCTGGCCAGTGTCTCCTCTCCCATGTGGCAGGCCGCACCTTGATTCCCTGCTTCCCCGCGGCCCCCTGCCAGGCTGGGGACCCCCCCCCAGTGCCACACAGCACCCTGCTCCTGCGCCCCCGCCCACTCTTCGGGGGCCACCCGCACTAACGCGCCTGCTGTTTGCTTCAGTCACTGCATCCAGCAGATCCTGGAGGCGGTTCTCCATTGCCACCAAATGGGGGTCGTCCACAGGGACCTCAAGGTGAGTCCCCCACCGCGCTCTGTGCCAGGTGTTCGTTGTCTGTAACTGCATGTTGCGTTTACCAGGAGGCTCTGGGCTGGGGCAGTGCAAGCGCCAGGAGACACTGTGTGTGTGGGACGTGTGCACGTGCGTGTGTGTCTGCGTGTGAAAGTGCATGCATGTGAGAGTGTGTGTGCGTGTGCATCAGCACGTGTATGAGCACCTGTGTGTGTGCATGTGTGTTTGTGTGTGAAGGTACGTGCATGCGAGAATGTGGGTCTGTGTGCACACGTGTATGTGTGTGTGCCTGTGTGGGCACAGGTGTATATGTGCTCACATGCACATGTGTGTATATGTGTGTGCACATGCATGTGCGTTCATGCACGTGTGAGAGAATATGTGTATGTGTGCACATCTGTGTGCGTGGTGTCTGTGTGTGTGCACACATGCATGTATTTGCACACGTCCCTCCCAACACCTCTAGGCTCCGGGGCTGAGAGGGGACAGTTGTCAAAAATCAGCCTATTAACACGTGTCCACTCGGGGTCTCGCTTTCTGGGCTCCGGTTGAGATTCGGACCTGGCAGGTGGGACACCTGGCAGGTGATGTGCGTGCAGGTGGGGCTGATGCCTCGGGAGCAGGGGCTGAGGGACCAGCCTGGATGGTCTCTGCAAACTTCCAGCCCTTTCTTCTAGTAGCTCTTGGCTCAGCTCTGGGCAAAGTGACCATAGAGCATTTAAAGCAAGGTTTGTCACCCACAGGGCTCAGTGCGGTGGGAGGGTCTTCAGGAGGACTACACCCCATCCTCCTGCCTCCCTCCCTCCTTTCCCCCTCCCTCCCCCTCCGCCCTCCTCCTCCTCTCAATTTCTCCTCCTTTCTTTGATTTTGGCTTTCTTCAAGTCTGGGTTTGGGTCAGTTTCTTCTGTTGGGGTGTGGGGGGACCCCTGGGCCTGTCATCCCTGCTAAGAGACCTGCTGGTGGCGTTTGAGACCAACTTTCCCATGGGTGCTCGGGCTGAACGGGGTCACGCCCTTCCTCGGGCCACCGAGGGGTGTGTGTCTGTGAGCTAATCTTTGTGGGGCTGCTCTTGGAATGTTGTCCTGCCAGGAGCAGGCCCAGGACCCTCTCCTGTGCCCTTCACGTTCCCGCTCTCTCTCTGCATGTGCCGTGTGGTCCCCTGTCCTTTCACATGCCCACCCAGGCCCGCCGTGTCTGCCTGTCCTGTGGGTCCCCCTCTGTCGCTGTGTCTTGTCTGAATCGGCCTCATTGGGGGCCTCAGGGAGGAGGGGCCGCAGGGGAGTGGGCGCGCATCCCCCCTTGACTGTGGACCCCGTGATGCATAAGTAACTTAGAGGCCAAAGCAGGCAAATGGAGATGGATGCTCCCCCCAGGCCAGGTGTGCCCTGGGGGCAAACAGAATCCTTGCCGAAAAGAGGAAAAGGGGGCAGGAGTCTGCCAGGTGTCGGGGGAGCAGACTGCCCCTCCTCCTCTAGAGAGGCCTCCACCATCATGACTGAGACAGCCCCCCAGAAGCAGTGCTGTGGTGGGTGTCCTCTCAGCCAAGGTGTGGAGGGTGGAGAGAGTGGAGGGGGCTGATGCCATCCCAGGGTGCTGCGAGGGAGCCAGGGTGGAGCCCGGGGCCAGGGCACCACTGCTCGGACCCAGCTGGCTCCCCTGCCTCTCGCCCCGCCCGGCCCCGACCCTTCTTGTCCAGCTCTTCCCAGGGACCAAGTTCACTTAGCTCCTTCTTCCTGGGGAGGAGAGCTGGTTTGTTTCCTCGGGGTGGGGGTATCTGAGCTGTAGAAGTCAGGTCAAGCCCCCAGCTGCAGTCCCTGACCCCTACGATTTCAGACTTCTTTTTTAAATTTAATTTTAAAAAATTGAAATATAGTTGATTTACAATGTTGTGTTTATTTCAGACTTCTTGATGTGGGGTGTGTGGAGAGGTTGGGGTCCCCTTGCCCCACGCACATTTGCAAAATCAAGGTGTTCAGAGGCGGGCTTCCCTGGTGGTCCAGTGGTTAAGATTCCGTGCTTCTAATGCAGGGGGCGCGGGTTCGATCCCTGGTCGGGGAAGTTCCACATGGCGTGCGCTGTGGCCAAAAGAGTTGATGGGACATGCATTAAGAAATAAACTTTAAAAAAGGAAGAAAAGGGGAGTATTAAAAACAAGAAAGACCAATAATCCGAAAAAAAAAAAAAAAAAAAGATGTTCAGAGGCCTCCAGGCCGTGCTGGGCAGACAGGGCTGAGTGTCCCCAGCGCACATCACCTGCAGGGACAGCACCTCGTCCAGCCAGCTGTGTGTGGGCCTGGAAGAACTGGTTTCTGCCGGGTGGGACTGGCATACTTCATCTCTTCCACGTGTGTCGTCCTAACACCCCAGGTGTACAAGCGGGGTTAACTCAGTTCGGTTCGTGGTGTTTGTCTTTCTTGGTAGCACCAAAGTGGCAGTGTGGTCTCAGCGGGCCTTCCCGTCGGTAGGGTGGCCTGGCGAGGGAGCCGAGGGCCCAGAGAGGCATGAGGAAGTCCAGCGGCTTTGAGCTCTGAGCGCTGGCCGCTGGGAGGTGGTGAGGCTGGTGGGATAGGCTGGGATGGGAGGGGCCCAGCGCACAGGGCCCAGCGCACAGGGACCCCCTCGGGCCTTCGGGGCCAAGTGTCCCCAATCAGGGGGCAGCAGCCTCGGCGCTCCAGTGGGACAGGGATGAATGTCCTTCCAGCTTGAGGAAGGGCGCTGCTGCCCGACTCAGGGAGGTCTGCATGGGACCTTTCCCACCTGCGGTCGAGGCAGGCCCCCTCCGGCCAGCATGGGGCCGGTGGGACTTGGTGGACAGACGTCCTGCACTGCCAGGCTCTCGGGGCCCTCGGTTGTTCCTTCTTGCCCTTTGAGGGCTGCCGTCCTGCCAGCAGCGCCTGAGCGCTCCGGCAGGCAGTTGTCTGTGCGGCCAGCCGTGGTGAAGGGAGGGAAGCCCCTCTGCCGGTGGACGTCCCGGGCCCCTGCACAGCCTGCCAGGGCCTGTAGGCTGCGCTCAGTTTTTGGTCCCAGCGCCCTGAGTTCACAAGCTTGCGCTTTGAAAGCCAGCTTCCCTCAGCTCTGGGGCGCCTGTCCCTGCCCCCCGGGGGTGCGGGGCAGGGACAGACTGCGGGGTGCAGGCCCGGCGGGGCCCAGAGCTCTGGGATACGCCCAAGCCAAGGGTGTCAGCTGCGCTGGAGGGACACCCACGTGGTGACAGGTCAGGCCTGTGTGCCCCTGTCTGCAAAGCACTATTTTGTCCCCCTCCCTCCCGTGACACCCCCGGGTGTAAACCACATGCTCTCGGGCTGGTCGCCTTCCCCGCAGCCCGAGAACCTGCTCCTGGCCAGCAAGTGCAAAGGGGCCGCAGTGAAGCTGGCGGACTTCGGCCTGGCTATCGAGGTGCAGGGGGACCAGCAGGCCTGGTTTGGTGAGTAGCCGGCTGGCCGACCGGGGGCCAGGCTGGGGGCGTCAGCTGCCCCCGGGGCCCCTCACACGGCCCTTTCCCCTCCCGCTAGGGTTCGCTGGCACGCCAGGCTACCTGTCCCCAGAGGTGCTGCGCAAGGAGGCGTACGGCAAGCCGGTGGACATCTGGGCGTGCGGTGAGGCTGGTGTGCGGGGCGGGGTAGGGCCGCAGGGCCACTGTGAGGGACCCGCCGCTGGGCTGACTCACAGGGCTACCCCCCGCTAGGAGCGCCCTCTCCACCCAGACTGGAGTCGCTAATGCGATCCTGGCGGTTGCTGAGAAGCCCACCGCCCCAGCACCCGCCCCGCGCTCTGCAGAGCGGTCTGGAGGAGGAGCGGCAGGTGCCCAGGTGGTGGATGGATGCTGGAGGGCTGGAGACCGTGCACACCACCCTGGCGGGGCCTGTCCTCTGCGCGGCGGAGGGGGCCGGCCTCGGGCCTCTCCTGTGAAGTAGGATGAGGGTAGAGCAGAGGTGAAGGAGATGTATATGCCATTCCGCCGTCAGGGTCTCCAAACAGTGACACTTGCTGACGCTGGCTGCGGGGGCCGGGGGGGGTCCCACTGGACCTTGAGGGTCCCAGTGTTCTCATGGGGCTTGCTGGCTTCGGGCAGTGACCCCCACCCTAGCTGATGCTGAGAAACTGGCTGAGGGTCCCCTAGCTGTCAGGCGGCAGAGCTGGGCATATGACCCCCACGCCGGGGGTCACACAGCTGACCCCACGCAGCAGCGCCCCACTGGCTTGTGGCCGCGCTGTGGGCTCTGTGGGCTGGGGCTGAGCCGCTGGGCGCAGGCGGTGAGGGCGGCAGTGCGAGGCCCTGCGCTTGCGGTTCCCCGCAGGGGTGATCCTGTACATCTTGCTGGTGGGCTACCCACCCTTCTGGGACGAGGACCAGCACAAGCTGTACCAGCAGATCAAGGCCGGGGCCTACGACGTGAGTGCCGGGACCACCCCCGACCCTCCCCATCTGGGGGAGGCAGAGGCAGGGAGCGGGGTGACGCCGCCCGTTTCCAGATGAGGCCCCCCCCGGAGAATTCCGTCTTCTGCCTGGGAAGGGGGCTTTAGGCTCCCTTGTGCATGGCTTCCCTTCGTAGTTCCCATCCCCGGAGTGGGACACGGTCACTCCTGAAGCCAAAAACCTCATCAACCAGATGTTGACCATCAACCCTGCCAAGCGCATCACGGCGCACGAGGCGCTGAAGCACCCATGGGTCTGCGTAAGTCGCCCCAGCCTCGGACCACCCCCCGGCGCGTTGACCCTGGCGCGCTCTCCTCGCATCCGGTGGGTCCCCTGGTTTCCCGGGGGCTGCGTGGCCTGTGGCTTTGAGGCTGGTGGGTTTAAAGACCTTAGTCCCTGGGAGACTAAGGAGCTCTGTGGGAAGAGGAGGCCCAGTCCAGGGCGTGAGGGGATAGAGTAGTGAGGTGGGTGAGGGACAGGTAGGGGGGCGGACGGGCCATGAGGGGTGACGGGCTGGGGGGTTAGGCAAGCAGCGGGGACAGGTGGCCTCTGGCTGCAGTGGGCGGCCGGCAGCTCTTGGCACAAGGGCCCTGGGGGTGCTGCTGCCCTGAGCCTTGCTCCGAGCCCCCTCTTCAGAGCCCCGCCTTGGGGACAGAGCTGATGCCCCTCAGGGCTCCTTGCAGCGTGTGACCCCCTCCTCCCTCCCCCCTCCCCACAGCAACGCTCCACTGTGGCCTCCATGATGCACAGGCAGGAGACCGTGGAGTGCCTGAAAAAGTTCAATGCCCGGCGGAAGCTCAAGGTGAGATGCCGACCCCAGTGAGGGCCAGGGTGCCACGCCGGGCACACGTGCTCCCCCACCCAGAGGGGCCGAGGGCCCTGCCCGGGGCTCGGGCAGGCCTGTGGGGGTCCCAGTCACCTAGGATGGGCTGCTCGTCAGCGCCGTCCCAGACTAGCCCCCCCATGGCAACAACACCAGAGGTGCCCAGACGTGAGCCTGGCCCCCAGGTGCACAGCTGGTCCCTCCTCAGCCGCCCACGCCGCCCATGAGGCATTCCTGGGGCTCCCTGGGGGGAAAGGCGCCCTGTGGTCGGTCATACTTTCTGAGTGGGAGAAGGCTGAGAAGCTTCTGACCTGGGGCAGGTTTGGTCAGGAGATCAGCTGAGCTCTGCTGCTTGCGTGGGCAGGGGGAGGGCGGGAGGGAGGGTGGGGGGCCCTGGGCAGGGAGGCCGTTGGGAGCCAGGCCCGCCCTCCCGACAGGCTGCTCTGTGCTGAGAGTGAGTGTCCAGGCCTGGCGGCTGGCGTGCACGTGCCTGTCAGGGAGAGGAGGTGGCGTGGGGAGAGGCAGACCCCCAGCTGCAGCCCCGGGGGGTCTTGACGCCTTTAAGAGCTGGGCTCAGTGGGCAGTTTAGGACCTGGGGTGCGTCCCTGTTTTAATGCTGGACGTGGGTGGCATGTCTGGGTGCAGCTGCCTCTCTGCGAGGCCGTGACTCGAGGTGCGGGCGGGGGTCTCCGCCTGGCCTCAGCCGTGTGTCTCTCCCCAGGGCGCGATCCTCACCACCATGCTGGCCACGCGGAATTTCTCAGGTGAGTAGAGCCTTCTCCAGGAGGAGCAGGCCTCCGGCGGGAAGGCTGGGGAACGACCCGCCACCAGCTGCCTGCCGTGTCCTCACCCCACTGTCCCCTCCTCTGCTGCTGGCCCGGCTCGACCTTCCGCCCTCTGAGACCCTCGGGCCACAGAGGAGGCCTGGGCTACGGCCGGGCCCCGCGAGGGCCCGTCCCTGAGTGTTGGGTCTGTGTCTGAGCTGCCCGCCGGCCGGGCCGCAGCTCCGTGTGTCTGTGCAGGCGTTGGTCGGCACCTCTGTGGCCTCGTTGTTGTCCTGAATCCTCTGAGCACCCGTTCTGTGTGTGGGTTGGGGGGCGGCTAGAGGAGGCTCCGATGCTCTGGCTGGCGGCCGCCCACCCGGGCGCCGAGGGTGGGCAGGGCTGGGGGTGTGCGGCCGCTCTGGGGGGCTGTCGGCGCCCCTGAGGCCATGGGCCCAGGCAGGCCCAGCGGGGACAGTGTCACCCGAGGAGGGCCGCTGCCCCCGGCGCTCCTGTGGCTTGTCTGTGGCCCGCGATGCTGGTGCGGGTGCGTCTGTGGTCCGTCCTCGTTGTCCGTTTGCATCAGCACGCGCCCCATCCTGTTACTTTTGCTGTGGTGCTGTGCTGCCGGGCGGGGGGGCATGCCGTCACACCAGTACTAACAGGACGTGTCCTGTCCGCACGCCCAGCCCGGCACCCGGAAGGCCCCGCTGGGGTTTTCCAAGGAGAAAGGAGGCAAACGCTTTTCCGGTGTCCGTCGGTCTCCATCTTGTTTTCACGCTCCTGTGAAGGGATTCTGGAACCATCTGTCACCTAAACTTTGACTCTAATCTTCTTCTGCTTCCTTTGTCTCTTCTCTTCCCTCACCTCGCCCACCCCTCGTCTGTGTCCGCCCCTCCCCTCGTCTCTAACCCGGTGCTAACAGTGGGCAGACAGACCACCGCTCCAGCCACAATGTCCACCGCGGCCTCCGGCACCACCATGGGGCTGGTGGAACAAGGTAGATGTCCCGCCTGTCGGCATGCAGGTCCCTTCGCTGCACGCAGCCGCCGGCTGGGCCTTGAGAGCCTCCCCAGAGGCCCCGGGAGCCCCTGCTCCCGCCGTGGACACGCCCACAGAGCCCCCGTGGGCAGGGAGGCAGCCCCAACTGTCCCAGCGGCCTCAGACCCCACCTATTTCAGGAGGGGCCAGGCTAGCTGACCCCTGAGCCGAGTTGCCCTCCATGCCTTTGACCGAATTCCCCAGTCCTGGTTTCTGAGTCTGGGGGTCAGGAGACCCCTCTGGTCAGAGCCCTTTGCTGTCTCAGTCTCACGCCCCGCTTGTCCATCATGACCCCCGCTCAGAATGACCTTGACACCAACCCCAGGAAGCCTCAGGGCTGCTGCTGGGAGTTTAAATCCCGAGTGGGGGCCCTGGGGAGAAGGGCGTGGGCAGAGACCCTGCCCCGTGAGAGCCCACTGGCCACCCTGGCCACCCCCGACCTGTCCCGCACACGCGCCCAGGGCTCTGCCCTGTGCTTCCAGCCGCTCGCACGGAGCCGGTGGTCTGTGCTGAGTCCCAAACACGCACGTCTGCCCCATGAGCCCCAAGACGGGGCCCTCGGCCACCCAGAGAATGACTCTGAAGGCCTCCTCTTGGTTTCTTTCTACGAGGCCCCCATTACCTCGTCCCCACCCTGTGAGGGGAGAGGCTCATTCTGCTAACCTGTGCCCCAGTCTGTGAGGGGCAGACCTCCCAGAAGGCCCATGCTAGCTCCCGCTTATCCAACCGTGACCTTGGCCGCATCACATGAGGCTAGTGGACCCCAAGACTTCCTAGTGGGCCCATGGCCCCAGCCTGAGCTGAGGGTGGCACAAGTGTAGGGCGGGCAGAGCCTAGAAGAAGCCCGGCATTTCCTGCCAGTGCCTCGAGTGTCGGCCGGGACAGGGCAGACGCCCAGCCCCTCCCAGGCCCAGGCCCTTTCTTTTTTCTTTTTTTTTTGGTGGGGGGTACGCGGGGCTCTCACTGCTGTGGCCTCTCCCGTTGCGGAGCACAGGCTCCAGATGCGCAGGCTCAGCGGCCATGGCTCATGGGCCCAGCCGCTCCGCAGCATGTGGGATCTTCCCAGACCGGGGCACGAACCCGTGTCCCCTGCATCGGCAGGCGGACTCCCAGCCACTGCGCCACCAGGGAAGCCCCCGGGCCCTTTCTTTACTGCACATCCAGCCCAGCTCTTACCCCGTGACCCCACAGGGTATGCAGGCCCGCCTGCCCACCCAGAGAACCCCGGCTGCTGCCTCCTGGGGCTTTCAGGGCAGGGCTGTCCTCAGCAGGAGGGCCTGTGCTCCTCCCGTGAGCCTGGTGACGGGTCCAGCAGGCAGGCCCCCGGGGTCGTCCTGAGTCAGCTTCATTTTTTGGGCCTTTCCGAAGCACCTGAGAGGGAGGGAGGGGCAGTGGGACACGAGACAGTGAGACTAGGGGCTCCTGGTGAAGCCGGGGGTGGGGCAGCGGTGAGCGAGGCAGGCGCCTCTGAGCCGCTCTCTGCCTGGGGCTCCCACCTGCAATGCCCGCTGCCTGCAAGGGGATGTGGAGCGTCCGTGCATGAGGCCGCGAGCATGTGCGGCTCTGCCCCCGGCGCCCAGGGCTGCTCTGTCCTGGGGGTGGTCCGTGCATGTGGACAGAGCCCAGCATGGCTGTCCCTGAGTGATGAGCTAGGGGACGAGGTAAAGGCTGGGCCCTGTGGGTTGAGCCCCCATCCCCGCTAGGTCAGCCCACCTCAGCCAGTGCGTTGGACCCAGCAGACATGGCAGGCAGGGGGCTCAGTCCCAAGGCCATTGTTTCTCTGTGGATGACGGCCTCTGGGGTGACGTAGTACCCTCGGCCAGCGGAAGACCGGGTGTCTTTGTAGATCTCTTGCAGTTCATCAAGGCGGCCTGGTCAGTCCCACTTGGCCTTCACCAAGAGGAGACTCAGGCAAACTGCTGGGGTGGCAATGATGACCTGGCCCCAAGGACCCGGGCCAGGGTGGGGCAGAGGGTCTCTGCTTGTCTCCGGGGGTCTAGGGCGCCTGGTTGGTCCACCTTGGCTCCTGCTGTGTAGTAATGAATTCGACTT
The DNA here is from genome assembly GCF_964374135.1 of Grampus griseus. Classification (NCBI taxonomy): domain Eukaryota; kingdom Metazoa; phylum Chordata; class Mammalia; order Artiodactyla; family Delphinidae; genus Grampus; species Grampus griseus. Next base: position 95,924,199 of record NC_139003.1, on the reverse strand, counting down.
GAATTCGACTTGAGGAAACACAAAGGAAACTCCCTATGCCTTTGACCGCTAGTGTAGACAGGAGTCAACAGGATTCTGGAATTATTCTCAGACAGAGATGTGAATTTCCAGGAAACGCGGCGGCCAGGAGCTGAGCTCAGGAAGACGGCAGCTGTGTGTCCAGACACCCTGTACCCAGACACGCAGGTGTAGGTTACAGGGGTTCGCAAGGAGGAGTGTTCGGGAATGGATTACAAGGACAGGTGTCTGCTGCAGGGCATCCTGGAGCCTGGGCCGTGGTGGCGGACTGAGTCCCCTGAGGGGTGGCTTGTTAGGGAGGGGAACTGGTACCGTCCCGTGTAGCACGGTCTGGAATGTGGGTTTTGATAGAATCAGGGACTGAAGGGAACCCTCTTAAGACCCAGGACTGTCCCAGGGTCTGACCCAGGGGCCCCCCTTTCCTGCCCAAGGGGAAGACCAGGCAGAGCTGACTCTGCCCCCACCAGGGCACTGGGCTGGCCCTGACCGGACTTCTCAGACCAGCACTGGCGTGCACTGGCTCTAACTCAGCTGGCCGGGAATGCCGCTGGCCAAGGCTGTGTGGCACTGGGAGGTGACTCTCCCCAGACTGCCCACCTTAAATTGGGGGCGGGGGTCAGCTTGCTCGTCTGCTCAGCTCTCACGACGAGTGCCTTCAAGACGGGCTGGACCCCACTTTCCTCCAGCTGTGTCCAGCCAGCTGGTCAGCCAGCATAAACAGGGTCCCTGGGCTCTGTGACCACAGCACGACCCCCACTTCGGGGTCAGTAGGGAGGCTAGGGCCATGCTGGTCAGGAGTGAGGCTGCAGGCCCTGGAGGCCCGGGAGTTCCCATGTCTGCAGGGCTCGATTGTTCCTCCGTGGTGAGTTACAGGCATGCGGACGTAGCTGCCACCTGGGAGGTTTTCACAGTCCCCGCAGTGGGAAGTGGGTTGTGGCCCTGAGCAGGCGGCATTTCTGGTCCTGGATGCCTGCGGAGTCCGGCCTCACCAGGTGAGGCCTCGCCCTTGGGAGGATGAACTGGGGGACGAGGAAAGGGATGACCTGTGGTCCCTTCACTCGCTGGGGTACTGTGATGCTTCTCACGGGGTGAAGCCCACCGGGCGACAGGGTTGGGCCAGGAGTCAGGTTTCTCGTTAAACTTTGGCCCGTGGATCCTGGGAGGGAAACTTGAGGGAATTGATGGGTCCGTTGGGGAGGAAGGCTGGGAACTGAGGCTGCGCCCAGTGTAGCAGGTCTCCGATAACCCCGCGGGGCCCTCTGGCTGGGGGCAGCCACCTGTGTGCCAAAGCAAAGCCCGGAGGGCGGCAATGGCCACCTGGACAGGGTAAGGCAATCAGCAGGGGGTGGCCCAGCGGCCTGGTCGCTGCACTGGGGACCTTGACCAGTGGTTCTCGAACTGAAGGCATCAGGATCCCCCAGAGCAGATGAACAGTTAAACTGATGCCGAGCCCACCCCCGAGTTTCTGCCTCAGGAGGTCTGGGGCAGCCCAGGCGATGAGATGCTGACGTTGCTGGCGGGGGCAGGGGTGGGGTCCAGGGGGACCGCACTTTGAGAATCGCTGCATCTCTCTGGGTCTTTCTGATGTGCCGGCCGAGTCAACGGCCTCCAGGGATGTTCCCAGCAGGAAAGGTCCCCCCCGCACAGGCCTGCTGGGGGCCACCCTCCTCCCTCTGGGCAGGCGGCCTCCCCTTCAGGGCTGGCCAGCCAGAGCTTTTGGAGCCGGTGGTGGGGACTGTGCCACCTTCCTTCCAAGGCGAGGGACCCCACCCTCCGGCATCCGAACCCAGGGCTGCTTCTCTAACCCGCACCGGCTGTCCTGGGGCACTGCTTGGTGTGAGCGTGGGCAGGGCGGGTGAGGCAGGAGCCGCTGAGCCCTGGGCTGCAGACTTGCACTCCCTGCCTGAACGTCCACAAACCTTGTTTTCTCTCTCTTCTTTCTTCCTCACTCCCTCTCCTCCCCTTCTCACCTTTCCTTTTCCGTAAGGTAAGCTGACTTCCTTTGTTTTCTTTTTTTTTTTTTCGAGTTCTGTAATTAAAACTAATCTCTGCAGAGGGTGCAGATGCTGGGGGGCTAAGGGCCTGTGGGGTGTGGCAGGTCAGGGCCCCTGAAACTGGCTCACAGAGAGGCAGAGGCAGAGCTGGGCTGCCCCCGACCTCCTCCCCGGGGGTGCGGGGAAGGCTGGGATGAGACGGGCCGTCTGCTGGGCCTGGGCTTCTGAGGGGTGGTGGGAACCTGGGGTGCAGGTGGCTCTTTGGACCCTCCCCCAGGTGTGTCATCCTGTTGATGTCACTCAGAGCTTAAGGTCCTTGGTGGGTGGGCACAGAGGCCCGAGTTGGCCCAGTCAGTGCTGCCAGAGCAAGGCCGAGCGGTGGCCCCAAGGCTCGGGCTGCGGGGTGGTTTAAGAGGGAGAGTGAGGCTGCCCCCCGGGGCTCTGAGCTGAGAGGCGTGGCCTGAGGCCTGACCGTGGGACCAGAGCTCCGAGTCCAGTCTGCCAGGGGAGGGGGGCCAGGAGGCTGAGAGCAGGCACCGGGGGTTGGGGCAAGCCCCTCCCTTTGTGGGTGGCCAGCTGCAGCCCACCCACCCCTGCCTGAGGACATGGGGGTGCCTACCACTCCAACCTGCTGTCCTGCCCTGTGTTCCCATCTCGGGTGACGGGCAGCGCCCTGCCTTCCTTTTCGGGGAACCTGCATGCTGCCCTCCTGGAAGCTGCTGGTCACAGGTGGGAGGAGAAACCTTGGTGTCCTCCAAGGTCATGGTGGATGGCCGGGGGGAAGGCCCTGTCCCGGGGACGAGGGTCCTCGGGCAGCGCTGGCCAGGCCTTCCCCAGGGCGGCCCTGCTCGGCACAGGACGCAGGCCTGCTCTGTCCCCAGCTGGGCGCAGAAGCTACCTCTGCCTTGGGACCTTGGGTCGCCTGCTCGCTCAGTCTTGGGGAGCCCAGGCTCCTTGCAGGCCCCCGAGGCTGCCTCATGCCGAGGGGGTGGGCTGTCCTGGGACCCGGGCCCCTCACTCATCACGTCTGTTTCCTCCAATGCAGCAGCGAAGAGTTTACTCAACAAGAAAGCAGACGGAGTCAAGGTGAGGCGCTGGCTTGGCCCTGGGGGGTCTGGGCCCCACCCCCCCCACCCCCCATCTCGAGCCTACAGCTTTGCCCAATCCCCAAAGCTCCCTCTGGGCCTCCTCCCCTCCCAAGGAAGGGGCGTGACCCCCTCATTCTCTCCCTAATGGCTTCTCTTCCTCTCTCTGCAGCCCCAGACGAATAGCACCAAAAACAGTGCAGCTGCCACCAGCCCTAAGGGGACGCTTCCTCCAGCTGCCCTGGTACTGAACCCCTCGTCCCCCGCTTCTCGGCCCTCCCGTACCCTGGCTGTGTGCTAGCCACCTGTCGGGAGGCCGGGGGTAAAGCTGGGGTGTGTGCCAGCCTGTCTCTGACAGATGACACTTAGCCCTTCCAGCCCCACCACCGCTCGGGTGTGGGAGTGAGGGTGGACTCCAGTTCAGGCTGTGCCGGAGAGCCGCTCTGGGTGCAGCGGACAGGCCCCTGCTGACTTGTGGGTCAGCAGTGAGAGCCCGTCAGGGAGCCAGTGAGGCTGAGAGCCAGGATGCAGGGCACCAACCTTGCTCGGCCTCTCTGCTTGCAACGGGCTGACCCCCCGTTGATGGGCCCAGGCAGGCTCTGCAGGGAGAGTGGCCCGGGGGTCGGGGGTGAGGACAGGTTAGGCGGTGGGGACTCCCCCGCCAACCCCTCTCCTGGGTGCTGCAGGGGTGTGCTGTCTGGGAGGTGGGGGCCTTTGGTTTCTCCCCAGGAAGAATGGGTGGGCCTGACCTTAGCTTCAGAGCCCGGTGATCTGGAGGGAGACAGAGACCCCTTGGTGGTTTCCCTGGTGATGGCCCAGCAACAGCTGTCGGGTCTAGGACAGCAGCAGCCATGGCATTTCCCATCAGAGTCTGTGTCCTGCAGGCCCCGAGGCAGGTGTGGGGAGGTACACTTCTATGGCTGTGCGGGCCTGTGGCTGCCTGGAGGGTTCAGGGGGCTCCTGCTGGGGAGGGCTGGGCAGACGTGAGGTCAGACGGACCCGCCAGCACCAGCCCTCACCTGGAGGGTCCTGTCCAGGGGATGGAGCTGGTGGTGCAGGGTTGTGGCCAGCGGGTACCGGCCCTCCTGCCCAGTATGCTGTGCGCCTGTGGTGTCTCGTGTAGAGCAGGCCATCCCGAGAGGCTGGGGTTTGCTGGTCCACAGGTTCTGAGTTTGCTGAAAGCACACTTGGTGTCCCCGCGGGCCCCAGGCCATGCTTCTGGGTGTGAGCCCTGGACCGCCCGTGGAGAGGCTGGGTTTGCCGAATGGCCATCCAGCGAGTGGGAGGGCAGCCTTGGTCCAGGAGGGGAGGGTCCCACGTGCCGGCCTCGCAGCCAGCCCCGTCTCGGACCCCATCCATCCCATGTGCCACCCCACCCCCATGACATCTTCAAACTGTGCCCCGCCCATGCCGAGGCAGAGGGCCCGGCTGCAAAGAGAGGAGGCGGCGCGCCCGAGGCAGGGCACCCAGCGTGTGGCTTCTCGCCACCGCCCTCAGGCGCACGCTCTCCATCGCCCTCCCGTCACAGGCGCCGGCGAGGTCCCGGCAGGTCTGCTTGTTCCATCTACATCGTCCCAGGTTTCTCTCCAGCTGCTCTGCTCCCCGCTGGCCATCTGCCGCCCTGCTGAGCTGCCACCCTCTCCTCTCCTCTCCTCTCCTCTGGGGGGCCTCCACTCTCCTCCTCTTCTCACTTCCCTCTTTCCTTCCTCTGTGCTTCCTTCTTCTGTAGGAACCTCAAACCACCGTCATTCATAACCCAGTGGACGGGATCAAGGTACTGCGCGTTCCTCACTGCCCTCTTGGGAGTGTCTGCTCAGGCAGTAGGCAGACCCCCTGGCCCTGGGGAAGCTCTGGGATGTTGACCCCGGGGAAGCATTTGTGCCAAGACAACTGTGCAGGGACCCCTCCCAAGGCAGGACAGAGCCCCCCAGGTCCGCGGGCTGCTCCCTTTTGGGGAAAGGCCCCAGGTGCGGCCCTTTTTGGAGGCATGGTTGTACCAAGTCCACGGTGGACACAGGAGCCTGGGCTTCCTCATGTCCTGAGCAGGGTCCACTTCTCAGACCCTCTCCATCCTGCCTTGGCGATGGCCAGGTCCAGCCTAGCCAGGAGCAGCTGAATGCAGGGCCCATTTCAGAGGCTCAGGGCGCCAGGAAGAGCCTGGGTGTCCTCCATGATGCGCGGCCAGGGCTGCGTGCTCCGGGGGAGAAGGGCCGGCGTGGGCTGCCCGGCGTGCCCCCGAGTGTGGGGCGGGGGAGAGGGGAGCAGCACAGACTCCCCGACCTCACCCGTTGCTCGTCGCCTCTGCCCGCTGCGCCCGGTGCTGCCCGCTGAGCTGCCCCCTCCTCCTGCCCCTCCTCTCTGCTCTGGCATCAGCTCCCATCCCATCGGCATCTTCACCCCGGGGCCAGGGAAGGGGCTGGCTCTCTGGGGTGGGGGGAGGGATGGGTGGGCGGCCACGCTGTGTTTCCAGAAGCGGACTTCCACCTGGGCCTGGGATCCTCAAAGGGTCTCCACACACCCCAGCCATGGGCCAGGACCAGGGGGCCTTGGGCAACTGGCTGTGGGCCGGCCCCCAGGCTCAAGGTGCTAGGAAGAGCCCGGGTGTCCTCTGTGACTCGGGGCCAGGGATGAGTGTTCCTAGGATGCTGTGTCTGGAGTGAGGCTTCTGGGGCTGTGGTGTGAGCCCTGATCCTACAACCTGTAGACACCCGCATTCCTGGGCCAGGGCCCAAAGCAGTGTGTCCTGTGAGGGGGCTGGAGGGGGCGGGGGGTCCCTTGGGGACCCTGTTAAGATGTTCCTTCTGAGGAGCAGGCAGGCCTTCTGGGGACCCGGTGACAGGTGGCTGGCACCTGGTTTTATATCTGAAGGGCAGTAAGCCAGGAGTGAGGTAGGAGGTGCTGGGGCCCCCTCTCTGCCCTTAAGGCCACCCGAGAGGTAAGGCCAGGCCTGGCTGGACGGTCCGGGCCTGGGGAGGAGGTGTGGTCGCTGCTGCAGTCTGTCTGGGCCAGGCCAGGGCTCCGGAGCAGCTACTGGAAGCTTCCGCCTTGTCTGCCAAAATGCACGGGCTCTGGGTGATTTTCTGCTCTACTCGGAATCTTGGAATTCCAAAAAGCTTGTTTTCCTCTCTTGTGGATGAGTCATCTGAGCACACGGAGTCTTTCCACTGGGTGTGCCTTGTGGGGATAAGGGGAAGTTGGGGTCCTCAGCTGTTGGGGACATGGCGGCCCAGCCTGGGGACAGGTGACCCCTGGGGCTGGTGTGAAGCTCCAGCGCTGCCTGTGGGTTTCTGGGGTTCAGGCCACGTCCTGACCCGTTGTCTCCCCGTGTCTCCCCAGGAGTCGTCTGACAGCACCCACACCACCATAGAGGATGAAGACACAAAAGGTACCCCAGCTCCCCGCCTGCGGGGGCAGCGGGGCGGGCCACTGGCGGGTGGGGAGCCGGGATGGAGAAAGGCCGAGGCCTGTGGTGCGGGCGTGTGCCCAAGGGCTGACCCTGCTCAGGGCTGCAGTCCCACCTGAGCCTGGGTACAGACCGGCGCCGGGCAGTCTCCGGAATAGCATCCAAGCAGAGCCTGACGGGCCCGGGCTCCCTGAGCAGCGAGGAAGCCGCTGCCCTGGCTGGGCCAGTTCTCTGCACGGGCCCCCAGATTGCTCTGGGGGCTGTGCGCCCAGTTCCCACGGTTGAATCTGCTGTTTCTTCTCTCAAAGGTCCTTAAACCTGTGCCTGCCCGGCTGGCAGTCAATTCGGGGATGGGCAGCAAGGGGCGTTTCCTGGGCTCGTTGTGGGATTGGGGGGTGGGCTGCAGAGACTCGAGCTCCCACCCACTCTCAGGGCTCCCAGGCCGAGCTGGGCCGTGCTCCGTCTGTGCCCCACAAGGGCCCCAGGGTGCCGGGTACCGTGTGCTCACCCAGGGCCCCCTCTTCCACCCTCGGCTTCCTCAGCTGCCCCCAGGGAGGGGATCTGGTCCCCCCTCCACTCAGGCCAGGCCGCCCGTCCCCACGTGGAGGGCCCGCCTGACCCTCTTGGCCATGCGCTTGTAGTTGAGCGCTGGGTGCCCTCAGGGCTGCCCCTGGGCTGGACAGTGGCCACTCAGCCAGTTTAGGGGGGATGCAGTGACCCTGTCCTGAGTACCCTCCCTGCCCCAGAGTGGAAGCGAGCATAAGGCTTTGGCCTCTGGACGCAGGGAGGGTGGGCGTTCACGTGTTTTCTCCAGACTGCAGGCCCCGAACCATCAGCATGGAGCATGGAGGTCTGCAGACCTCTCCCAGGCCCTGTCCTGTGGTTCTGTCCCTGCCTCAGCAGGCTGGGGGCCTGAGGCAGCCCGAGCCTGCAGGAGCACAGGGGAGCGGGCCAGCCTGGCCAGCCTCGTCCCAACCCCTTGTCTGGCTGGGGGAGGGTGGGCAGATGCCCGAGGGGCCTCGCGGGGCAGGGCAGGGCAGGCACAGGGGCCCCGGGGGCCTCTCAGCTCAGCTGTGTCATCCGTCAGATGCGGAGAAGCCTCGGTGGGCCCAGGCCTGGCCTCTGCTGGCCTTGGCACACAACCTTCCCACCTGGAGGCCGGCCTTCGAAGGCCCCGTGTCCAGCCCTGCACGTGGTCCTGTGTCTGCCTCACATACCTGCTGTGATCGCACAGCCCTGGGCGCGTGGGGGTGATGGCGCTCCAGGAGCCCTGGACCCCACCGCGTGGTTCTCCAGCTTAGCCCCTCTCCTTCTCCTGCACTCCCCCTCCTCTCCTGCGTGTCCTCACCTGCGTGTTCACATCTCGTCTGTCCGCTCAGCCCCCAGGGTCCCTGACATCTTGAGCTCCGTGAGGAGGGGCTCGGGGACCCTAGAAGGCGAGGGCCCCCCGCCCTGCCCGCCTCCGGCTCCCATAAGCCCCCTGCCCACCCCATGTAAGTAGCCGGGCCCCTGCTGCTGTGGGGGTCTCCCTGAAGGGCCTGCAGCTCCTCTGAGGGGGCACTTGAGATCCAAGGGCCGGCCGAGCTTGGGCACCAGCCTGCCCCCGACAGCCCCCCTCTGAGGCTCCCCAGGGCCTCTGCCCCTCAAGCCCCCCGCCGTGCGGGCCTTCCCCACTGGCCTGGGGGGCCGCCCGGTCCACCGTTCTGCTCGGGTGTCAGGGCCAGGGCTCCTTGATGCTGAGACAGGCCCCAGGGCGGCAGAGAGCAGGGGCCCTGCTTCCTCTCCCCCAGCCTCGCCCGGCAGCCTCCTCATATGTCTGCCTCCTGTCCACCCAGCCCCCAGAATCTGTGACATCCTGAGCTCCGTGAGGAGGGGCTCGGGGACCCCGGAAGCCGAGGGCCCCCCGCCCACCCCATGTAAGTAGTGCCCCAGGCCTGCTGCTTCTGCTGCCCAGCGGCTCCTGCGTCCTGCCGTGCACGGCCTCAGCTGCTCCCAGGCCGGGCTGCCGAGGCCTGGCTAACTGTGTGGCCTGGCTGGCCGTCGGGGGGCACACGCGCTAACTACCCCCCAGCCCGGTTCCCCGACCCTCACCTCCCACACTGCTCCCCGCACTGCTGTCCGGGGCCCCAGGCCTCTCCCTCAGAGGGTCTCCCAGGCCCAGGGCAGCCGGCAGGGCCCCTCTGAGGCCGCCCACCCATGTGCCCTGCCCCTCGGGCCCTGGGCCGTGCCCTTGCCAGTCACGCTGACTCCGTGTGGGCCCCAGGGAGCCTCGGGGAGCCCAGGCACAAAGCGCTGTTATAGAAATCCTCTCAACCACAGGCCTGGGGGTTTAAGGGGAGAAGAAAGGGCCCGGCCTCCCTGCAGAACTTGGTTCTCCACAGAGAGGCCGGACGTTCTGCTCATCCTTCACTCACTCACCCCTTCCTCACCTGTCGGGCGCTGACCGAGGGCCTGTCCTGCACTGGGCTGTCTCCTCTGTCCCTTCCTGGGCCAGGCTGCCCTTCAATGGAGGGGACCCTCTGCCCGCAGCAGCTTTCCACGTGCCCCCACCGACCTGGTCAGACAGGTGCAGCTGGCTGAACGTTCCTGAAGCTTCCCCCTGTGCCCCACACCCCTCTCTGTCACGCTCCACTGCCACGTCCCTTCTCCACCCCTCTGTCCCCCTCCATCCCCTATGTCCCCCCTCTGTCCCCCTCCGTCCCCCATGTCCCCTTGTGACTCCCCCATCCCCCCACTCTCTGGCTTTGGCTCACCAGCTCATAGGTTTTGTCTTCTGTGTGTTTCCCGCCTGCCTCGTGTTTCTCGTGTTCACGTCTCGTCTGTTCCGCCCCAGCCCTCAGGATCTCTGACATCCTGAACACGGTGAGGAGGGGTTCGGGGACCCCAGAAGCCCAGGGCCCCCCACCCTGCCCTCCTCCGGCTCTCCCAGGCTCCCCACCCACCCTGTGTAAGTAGCACCTTGAGTGGCCCTGCTGGCTGCTCCTGGGGGCTCACAGGGGTGTGGAGACCCCTGGCTGCGGTGCGCCGCCCCCTGGCTTTGGGAAGGGGCCGGCTTGGGGGTAGGGGGACGTGGGGTGCAGGGAATTCCACACGGAGCCGCCGTTTGGCTAAAGACATGCACGTGTGCGAAGAGAACCAGGAAGCAGTTTCCCGTGATCTAGAGCCACACGCTCCCAGGGTCTGCAGTCTGCGGGTTTCTTCCGCAGCGAGGATGGGACGGCGCCGGCCGGGTGGTGCCTGGGGTTACGCCCCCGCCGGTGATGCTAGGGGTGGGGGCCCGGCCGGGCGGGCGCTGGGCTGGGCCACCTCCCCAGGGAGGGAGGAGCCGCCGCAGCCCGTCTGCCGCCCGCCTGCCAGTATCGCTTACAGGGATGGATGACACCCCAGGGCGGCAGCCATCCCCACCTCCGGGGAGATACCGGGCTCTCAGAGGAGAGGCTGCGGGGCCGGGGGCCGGGCATGGCGGGGGAGAGGCTGGGTGAGTGCCGGGCCGGGAGGGTGCTGACCCCCGCCCACCTGCTGTGGGCCAGCCCCAGGGGCCTGGCCGAGAGGAGGGAGGGGGGAGGGAGGCCCTGGGAGCAGCCGGGCAGGCACGGAGGCCTGAATACTGTGGCCTGAATCCGGGCTTGCCTGAGGGGCGTGGAGGCGAGCGTCCGAGGTGAGGGACGGGGTCTTGCAGGCGGGCGCACAACGGAGCCTGTGGGAGGGGGCCGATCCCCGTCCCCATTTGTGCGGCGTCCTATCCGAGTCTAGAGGCCACCACGTCCCTATCTCTGGGATCCTTGCGGCCCCTCCTTTCACAGATGAGAACGATGAGGGGAGGAGATGCGGAGGGTTGTGCCCAAGGGGGCCATCTGCAGCGTGACCTCGGCCCAGGGCTGCGACCCGCCCTAGGAACGTGCGCGGGCCAGGTGGGGACCTCTGAGGACAGGGCATGCCACGGGTGCTGAGCACCCCAGGCTGACCTGGGGGGCCCACGGCACTGGCTTGCCCCTTTAGGGGTCTGTCCTGAGCTTGACTCCGGGGGGTGTGGCCACAGAAGGTGCTGTGACCAGCACTGGATGGAGGGTGGCCGGGCCTGCAGGGTGCAGGGGAGGGGAAGATGCAAAGCCCTGGGGGGCACCGGGGGCACCGAGGGCGGGGGGGCCCCATCAGTCTCCCTCAGGGAGAGGGGTCTCGTGCTGGGATGTGCACCCTCCTCTCACCCGGAGTTCCCAGCATCCCAGCTCCATAGGCCTGTGTGAGGGTCCTCGGGTGAAGGAACGTGGGTGGGGCCGGCCCGGAGAAGGGACTTCTGAGGGGCCGTTGTGGGGTGAGTTATGGCGCTCAGTGGGCTGAGTGCCAGAGCCGGGGTGCCCCCTCTCCAGCTCTGGGACCAGGGTTCGGCCCCTCACGGCACCGAGGCCCGGGCTGCAGAGGGCCGTCCCTGGGCTGGGTTGTGGGTACCCTCCTTTCCCGGGAACGTCCCCGCCAGCTGTCTCAGTGTGGAAATGGGGTCGGTGCCCACTGGCCGGGGCCGTGTTCTCCACGATCAGGGATTACGCACAATCCAGGCTGATCCTGTGCAGCTGCCTCCCTGGGGTGGCTGGGGGCATCCTGGCACCCCTGCAGCTGCCGAGGGACAGGCCTTGGGGTCAGCCTGGGGTCACTGGGGTACCCCCGGACCCTTTGCCGGTGGCCGGGCCTCCCTGGCCTGTTAGCTCACCCCAGGAGAGCCGGAGGGGACATGGGGGCTGCACTTCAAGCCAGACCTCAGCTCCGTCCCCGGAGTTGTCTGGTGGGGGGGGCTTGTCCTCAATAACAAGCCTCACCCCCGCCCCCAGGAGTCCCTTCGCGCAGCATGCCACTGGGGGGGAGGAAGGATTGCTCCGCAGCGTGGGGTTAGACGTGGGCGGCAGCCCCTCCGAGGGTCAGGAGCGTCCAGCCCACTCCTGGGCTGTGACTGGGCTCATGTGGCCTCAGCTTTCCCATCTGCAGAATGGACGTGGTGGCTGTTTCCTAAACTTCAGACTTTGCAATGTGTGCTGCGACCCTAGGTTTCTATTTACTTAATTCTTTCTCTTTACACTGACTCCATTTTTAATTACGCTTTGTTTAAAAATGCTCAATATTACTTCATTAAGTGGAAGATTCAGCTCGCCACAGTGCAGTAGGGTGACTGTAAAATCAGAGTGCACGGGAAACAAAACAGAAAAGGTCACTCAATTCCAGCTGCAAGGCTGTTGGCTAAGGGCTCACATGGGGCGGGGGCGGCTCACGACGTTTGTGAAGAAGGGGGGTTGACAAGTGTCGGGGTGTCGGGGTGCGTAGATGTCCCCTTGGCGAGATCAGCAGGATGGCCTGGAGCTGACAGAGTAAATCGCAGGTGGGAGGTGGGGGCTCCTGAGCAGGGGCTGGACCTGGTGCCACAGGCGGGAGGCGGCGAGGTCCCGGGTGACAGACCACCCTGGGCAGGGACGGAAGTGGCAGGGGCTGGGTGTTGCCCCCCCTCTGGGCGGGGTCTGGTGGGGGAGCTAGGCTGCACTGGGGGGAGATCAGAGCCTGAAGCTCGAGGCCACCTCCGCAGAGGTGACAGGTGAACTGGGGATGGGGGTGGATGAGGTCCCAGAGGAGAGAGGGTTGCCCAGAATTGCGAAACGCCCAGGCAGAAGGTGCAGAGGTGGGCAGGCTGCGGGGGAAGCCCTGAGAGGGGAGACGAAGTGTGATGGGATGGGCGAGGGAGGGCGCGGTGTGTGGGTGGAGGTGTGGAATACCCAGAGGGTGAGGACAGAGGCCGGCCTGCACGTGCTGTGTTGGGACCGAGCTCTGCAGGTGGACGTGGGGCATCAGGACAGCTGGGCCCACAGCCCGCCTCCTGGAGGCCAGCTTCCAGGGCTGACCAGACAAGGTGGGGCTCGGGTTCTGCAGAGACAGCCTTAAGCCCAAACCCTGCTGTAGTCCAGACATGGAGTTCGGCGGCAGAAGCGCCGCCGGGTCCAGAGAGAGCATCTCTTTTATATAGCGGAAGCCCACGCGTGCTTGCGGGTTGGTGTGCACACACACACACACACAGAGCAAACACACACACGCATGCCCACATGCCCACTCTCTCACCTGCGCACGTGTGCACGAAGGTGCACACACACATACACATATGCTCATGCATGCGCTCAACCATGACACCCTTGGGTGTCATGGAGCTCACCCTGCAGCCACTGTCCAGAGCTGGTGCGACACGACCCAGGCTCCCAGCTCAGACACGGGCACGCCTGGGCTCGCACGCAGCAGGCAGCATCTTCTACCATGGACTCTGTCCGCTTCCTAGCTGGGTGCCTGGGAAAGTGAGCGCCCAGACAGCCGAAGGTGCTGATGGGAGGGCCGTGGGCACATGCTTCAAAATGCTAACTGCACCTTTTTGGAGCTGGCAACCCGCGCTCTGGGAATGTAGCCTGCAGATCAACTCACGTGTGTCCTGGTCCCGGCTGCTCTGCCAGCTGAAGACTGGAGACCTACAGATGCCCATCACTAGGCCTGGTTGAGTGGGGATGCCCATCCCACAGGAGTGGCCGTGCAGAGAGTCTGTGGTCCCGATGTGCTGCTGGAAGCAGGGGGGACACCAGTACCCATGCTGGGAGTGCGCAGACATGCGTAACTGGTGTGGCCGTGACCGGGGAGGGAACGGGGGGACAGAGCTCCTGGGGTCGTGCTTTCGGTGGCCTTCTTGGGTCTGAGTTTTATCACTGGCATGTTATCACTGCTTTAAGAGATCACCACGTGTGGATGCGTCTGTGCCTGTGTGCACACTCGTGTGTATTTCCTGTGTGCCTTTGGGTGTTTCTGTATCTGCACAGAAGTGGTTAAGCACCTCAGGACGGTACTTCTCTGGGGAGAGTGAGCGAACAACAAGATTCAGGGGAACACAGGCATCTGCATCTTTATCTGGAAGGTTTTATTTCTTGAAAAGAAATCTAAAGCAAATAGGAAAATGGTTCAGGTTTGAATCAGCAGGCTGTGGGCTATATTATTCTTTCTGCTTCTTCCATGTGTTTAAAATGTTTTGCCTGAAAATAAATGGTAGTTAAAGAGATAAAGGAGCTCCCAGGCGCGCACCCGGGGGACTGGGTCTGTCCAGGACCAGAGGTCAAGTGGGCAGGAACCCGGAGAAAGCTGCTGGCGCAGGGCCTCAGGTGGAGGGTGCAGAATGGAAAGGTGATGCCAGAGGACTGGCCTGGGGTCCCAGGACCGCAGACAGGTGGAGGCTGGAGGAGGTGGAAGGCCAGGCGGCAGCCTGCGGCCTTCCAGGGAGAGAAGGCAGTGAGGCCCGCACTCTGCCTTCCCCTGGGCCCGGCTCCCTGGCCTTTGCGCTGAGGCCTGGCCCTGCAGTCTTCAATCCCCTGCCTGCTTCGTGAGCCCGCCCTTAGTAGACAGTTGCCTCCCCAAGAAGGTCTATGAGAGCAATGTCCGTGGTGGGGGGCGGGCAGGAGCTGGGAAGGCTGGTCACAGTGTTGCAGCTGCAGAGGGCCCAGGGGATACAGCCGGAAGGACTGGGGCGTGGCAGGCTTGGCTTCCCCTTCCTGCCTCTTCCAGACCTTTTGTACTCTGGATGGAGTATTTCCGTCGTTCAGGGATGTTGTATTTAAGACAAATAAGACAGAGGCTTGTTGGACTTGGAAATGGGGACCCCGTTGGTGTCCCTGAAGGGAGCAGTCTAAGCCGGGCAGCCTCGGGGTCCCTCCTGGAGGGGGAGGGGGAGGGGGCGGGGGGTGCTCTGCGCGGGACCCCCCCCCGGGGCTGCAGGGGGGTGGCTCACGGGTCACTGGGCGGCTGTCCCCCACAGCGCGGAAGCAGGAGATCATCAAGATCACGGAGCAGCTCATCGAGGCCGTCAACAACGGTGACTTTGAGGCCTATGCGTGAGTCAGGGCTCCTGGGCCCATCCTGGGGCTGCGGGGTGGGAGGGGGGTGGACGGACGGGGCGGGTTCTGAGGGGCCCCTCCTCACCTGGGTCTGCCCCCCAGGAAAATCTGCGACCCAGGCCTGACCTCGTTTGAGCCCGAAGCCCTGGGCAACCTGGTTGAAGGGATGGACTTCCACAGATTCTACTTCGAGAACTGTGAGTGCGGGGCGGCGGCAGGAAGAGGGCGGCACCCCCGGGGAGCCCGCGGGCCCCCAGCCGGGCGCGCAGGGAAGCCCTGTCCCGTCCTCGTCCCGCCGGAGTGGGAGGGGTGGCCGGGCCGGCGCTCGTAGGGGGCTGGGCCGGCGGCGCGGTGCCAAGCCCCTGCCCCGCCCACAGTACTCGCCAAGAACAGCAAGCCGATCCACACCACGATCCTGAACCCGCACGTGCACGTCATCGGCGAGGACGCCGCGTGCATCGCCTACATCCGCCTCACGCAGTACATCGACGGGCAGGGCCGGCCCCGCACCAGCCAGTCCGAGGAGACCCGCGTGTGGCACCGCCGAGACGGCAAGTGGCAGAACGTGCACTTCCACTGCTCGGGGGCGCCCGTGGCCCCGCTGCAGTGAAGGTGAGCGCCCTGGGGGGAGGAGAGCGCCGCCCGGGCGGGGCTGCGGAGAGCGGTGGGGAGGCCAGCGTGGTGTTAGGGGGGCAGGGGCGCCGGGTCAGGGCCTCCAGGCTCCTCGCCGGGCGGCCTCGCAGGCGCCCACCTTGCAGACGCCAAACCCGTGTCAGACGGAGAGCGGCCGCCGGACGCTGACCTGCCCGCCCTCGGTCCGCCCCGTTTCAGAGCTGCCGCGGCTGGTTTCACGGGACAGACTCGGTGTTTGGAGCCCAGCTGCCCTCGGGCGCACGGCCTGCCTGTCGCATGTTTGTGTCTGCCTCGTTCCTCCCCTGGTGCCTGTGTCTGCAGAAAACCAAGACCAGATGTGATTTCTTTTTAAAAACAAGACGACAACCGCACACACAAAATTGATGTCGGATGAAATGGAAAAAAAACGAAACAAGGGAAAAAGCTGTAAAAAGCCCTGGCGTTTGTGGGGCTTCGAACCTTCTGGCCGCTCCCCGCCTAAGCTCCACGTGTCCGTCTGCTCCTGGCCTCCTCCGGGGACCGGCCGGGGCAGTGAACTTGTCCGCAGGGGCCTGCCACCCAAGGAACGGTGTTTGCTAGGTGGCGCCCACCCCCACGCGTCTGCATCCTCCCTGCCGCGCATGGCTCCTTGTCAGGAGTGTCAGGTGTCGTCTGGGGAGGGGCTGGGGGGGCTGAGCATGGCTGTCCTCCCTCCTGCTTCCCTTCCCTCCTGTCCTCCCCGGGGAGGCGCAGGTGCGAGCTCCCGGTGTCCCTGGCATGGGTGAGCAGTGCAGAGGCTGGGCCAGCCCCTCTGGGAGGATGCGGAGCCCTCGGAGAAGGCCCGGCGGGCCCAGGGCTCCAGCTCTGGCCCCGTTGGGGCCAGGGAGGTGCACTGGGTCGGGCAGGGGGTGTAGGGGGGTCACCCCTTACTTTCAGACCTCATGCCTGGCAAGAGACATGCCGAGAGGATGCTGCTGGCTGCGGCCCAGTGTGCAGGGGACCCCGGGGCTGGCCTCCCTTCTGTTCAGGCACCTCTCCCTCTTTGCCCCCTCCCCCCTCCCCCCGTGTGGGTGTGGGGCAGGAAGGAGAGAGGGGTCAGAGGCGGGTGGGTGCCTTTGGCTCCCAGGCCGAGGCAGAGTCCAGGCAGCTGTTTGCTGAAGGAAGCTGCGCTTTCGGAGTCTGGGCCCAGGGCAGCAGGGAGCGGAGGGCCGCACGGGGCTGCGTGTCACAGGGACCCCCGGGGTTGGGAGAAGGCGGGCTGGGCTCACCTGGGGTCCCCCTGCGTGCTGGCGGGCACTGTGGCGAGCCTCCGGGATGGGCCACGTGGCCAGGGGGCGGCAGAGAGAGTCAAGGGCCGTCGTCTGGGTGTGCGAGCGGGTCTGAGCTGGCCCGCTGGGCTGTGGTTGGGGGGGTGCAGGGGCCGTGATCGCAGAGGTGCAGGACCCCCTGCCCCAGTACCTGCCCTCTTCCACTCATGTTGTTTTCAACACGGATTTTCTTTATCTTCCCCCCCAATCAAGCCAAGGGAGGGGCCTGGAGTGGGGAACAGGACACAGGATGCTGGTCTCCAAGGGGACTGTCCATCGACAGACACTCAGAGTGGACGCTCGCCTGCCCGTCTGCGGCTGTGCTCAGGACAGCTGTCCCCACCCACGAACGCGGGGTAAACACCTGCCAGGCTCCCTGGGCCTCGGGCAGCGGCAGGGCCCGCCGTGGACAGCGTGTGGCCCGGCCAACCTCGCCTCCTTGGGCCTCCTCCCCTCCTCTACCCCTTCTCTCCACGGAGCTGCCTGTCTGGGATAATTTGGGGTTTTTTTTCTGGGGGATAGTTCTTTTGCATGACCCCTCATGAGCAAGCCACACCCGCTCTTCTAGCTAGATGTCCGCGGTGTGGCAGCGTCGGCCAGCCCGCCCTGCAGAGGGTCGGCTGCCTGCGGTGCTGGCCGGCCTTTCCTCTTCTCTCTTTTTGCTGAGTTTCATTGTCTTTTCTTTCTGAGCCTTGTAAGTGTACAAAATTATTATTTTGTTCTGTCTCGGGAAACTGCAAATAAAAGGAAAACAGGACAAACTGCTTCAAGTGCATCCGCGTGCTCTATGCTGGGACCCTGCTGACCCCTCACCTCACGGCAGGTCCCTTCTCCACCATGTGGGCCCCGGGCTGGCCAGGCTGCAGAAACCTTAGGCCAGACGTTCCCGAGCCCGTCTCGGTGGACGGCACGCCCAGGTGGGGCCCCTCCGTGCCGCTGCAGGTCAAGCTCTGCCAGCTATCCCCACCCCAACCTCTGGTTCCCCTGAGGCCCTGGACAGACCCCTGAGTCCCCACGCCCCCAACCTCTCCCGTCACCCTAGTGGCCTCTGAAGATGAGGCTGGGAGAGCGGATCTATGTGGGAAGAGCCACAGGACCAAGGCCTGCTGCCCTGTCCAATCTCTCCCTCCACCCATCCGTTCTTCGTGCACGTTGATTAGAACACGCGGTGCCCAAGGCCAGCCCCCGCTGCTCCTGTGGGCCCTCACGCTGATTTGTGTAGACAGCATGTAGGTGTCACACAGGCCAGCGTGGATGTCAGACACCGACGTCAGGAGCAGAAGAGCAGTGGCTGCTGAGATGCAGAGGACAGAGCGGGCGATGACAACGGGGGCCCGGAGAGACTCTGCGAGGAGCCCCGAACAGCAAGAGCCCAGCAGAGACCAGGGGGACAGAGGGATGCCAGGTACGGAGGCTCCCAGATGGTCCCAGACTGAGGAGAGGGCGGGAGGGAGCGAGGGCCCAGGGTCGGCACAGCCAGGTGGTCCCCACCAGGCCTTCCCTCTGCAGCTTGGCCCCAGCATGGAGGGACGTGTCACCTGGCTGCCCACGGCACCCCTACAGCAGGGGACACAAAAGCCTGCTGGGCCTCCCTCGGGAACACTCACCCTCGGCCTGTGTGGCTGAGTGAGCGCTGGCCCTGTGGCTGCTGGCCTGTCTGATCACCTGACCACAGAGCCGCATGGCAGCCCGGCCCCGCGGCTGTCTGACCACGTGGCCACATGACCACACCGCTGCATGGTCGCCTGGCCCTCCGGACATCTGCCCTCGTGGCCGCACACACTCAGGCCCCGCCGGGCGAGGGCTTCTGGGGCCTGCCTGTGCTCTGCTGTCCCTCCCGCAGACCTCTTGGCCCACCTCGCTCCCAGGCAGACCCTGGGCAGCCCTGCTGGTACCTCAGAGGCACCCTCCTGTGGAGATGGGCAGCCTCACCTCCACGCCTGGTCCCCAGGCCCTGCTGCCTGTCTGTACCTTACGCCTCGAGCTTACTCAGCACAGAAATACAGGCTTCAAGACAATCTGATACACCAAACGCGCCCACACAGGGGGGTCCAAGTGACTTCTGACGAGACAGCTGCTGCTTCGGGCCAGCTCAGTCCTGTCCACTGGGACAGAACAGGCCTCCTCCTCCAGCCTCGGCATCTGGTTGCAGGCACCTTCAGATGGGCCAGGAGGCCCTCGATGCCAGCTTGTCGGCCCCGTGGCCGATACCCGGCAGGGGCTCTCAGGTGTGCAGGCAGGAGGGAGGGCTGCACGGGGAGCACCTCGGAGGATCCGAGAGCAGGGCACAGAGAATCTAGGACAGAGCCCGCGAGTGGAGTCTGTCCCCGCCGCCGCAGTATCTAGGGCTCCACTCACCTATCAGCTGTAATCCGAGGAGGCTTTCCAGGCCAGGCCTCCCTCCGGGCACCCGCCGCCGCCTCCCCCCACCCCCCATCCCCCCCACTGCAGATTCTGAACCCTGAGGTGTGCCAGGACTCCGAAACCCAGAGCAGGGCCGGCAGGATGGGCAGAGGGAGGTCAGTGAGAGGGCCTTTCACTTGTCATTTTAAAAAGCACGTGCTTTGGGCATAGCTCCCTGCACCATGGGTAAAAACCCTGCCCTGGCGGGTCCTCTGGGCACGAAAAGCCGGGAATGCCCACGCTGCTCCCTATTGCGATGGTCAGAAGTAAGGCTGAAAACAGGCCCCAGGCCAGCGAAGAGACGGACTGAGAAGTGTTTGCAGACTGTCTGATGGCCAGCTGCCGAGGATGTCCCCTAAACGAGGATGAGAGTCCCAGGCCTGCAAGGATGCCTGGAGCACAGGGAGCTCCCACACCCCAGCAAAGACAGCACGCGCTGGAGGGGTTCCCATCTGCGTGGCCCCGGCCCTGTGGCTGTGCGGCAGCCTCCCAGGCGTAGTGAGGACCAGGTCACAGGGTTCAGAGCAGGGCTTCTCTCTGCTCTGCGGCTCCGTCACCCACTTCCTGCTAGAAAAGTCTGAGGGGAGATGACCGCTTGGGCCTGGTGGGGAGGGGAGCGGGGGTGGGGGGTTAAGGGAGATGCTGTCTCCCCCCACAGGAACTGCCCCAGGAGACGGGGGACCCCACGCTCTGCAGGCGCACGGCGCGGAGGGGCAGGGCTCCCGCGGAAAGGGGTCCCTGGGGCTCCAACAAAGCACAGGACTATTTTGGAATTTCAAAAGTCAACTTTATCCAGATAGGAACCTTTCAGACAGAACACAGAGAGAAAAAGGTAGGCGGCACTTATTAAAATACACTTTGCCAAACGATTTAACATTAGAATACAAGAGGAGCTGGGGAAATGCCGGATGCGGGGTCTCGGCCAGCCCCACCCCCAGTTCCTCCCCAGTATCCTCCGAAGTGGGAGGAGAGTCAGACAAAGCTCAAATCATTCCTAAGGGGAGCTCACGGCCACCTCAGGCGCCAGCGAGCAGGCTGGGTCTGCGCCTTTCAGGGGCATCCGCGGCAGCAGGACTCACACAGGCAGGCTGCTTTTAGAGAAAAAGGGCAGCTGGCAGGTGAATCTCTTCGGGTGGGGTCCTCGGAAGCCACGCGGATCCCACCTTCTGGCCCAAGCAAGGGAACTCGCGGCCGCTGGCACTGCCCGTCAGGGCAGTGGGACCTCCCAGTTAGGGCAAGAACAGAGTGCGCAGGGATGGACACCCAGGGACGAGACCACACTGGTTGACACCACCCCAGCACGGGCTTCCGCGGAGACTGAGTCCCGCAGGGGCATCCCGAGCTTGTGTCCTCAAGAAGCGCAGCAGGGCCCCAGGAGGCAGTCTGGAACATGGCAGTAGGGCCCGAGGGACCAGAGAGGCTGAGAAGGGCCCAGAGGCCCCCGGGCCACTGCCTGGGCTGCTCTGCGTGTCTGTTTCCAGGGTTGGGCCTCAGAGCCGTGGGCCTCGTGCTGCTGGGGGCGGCTGGGGTGGGGGGGGAGGGTGCGGGCTCAGCGGTGCTTCTGCAGGGGGTTGGGCTGGAGTGTGGAAGGCTCAGGCCGTAAGTGGGGTGCTGGGAGCCCCCGGGCTGGCTGGCACCTTCTCTTGGTGCCTGGTAGTGGTGGCCACAGTAAAGGTCACTTGCTAAGACGTGTGTTAAGTCCCAGGTGATTGTCAGGACAGTCTTGTCACCAGAAAGGCAAGTGAAACCTGTTCATGAGAGCCTACAGCACACCCTGCTATGATCCAGATGTTCAAAGCCAGACCGCAAGTCCGGGCAGGCGCCCCTCCCGAACTTCCAAGGCATCTCTTTGGAGCTCGCTGGACGGGCACTGCAGAAAGTCAACCTCAGCAGGAGCGCAAACAAGGTCTCAGAACTTGTGAAGCCCAGTGGCTGTCTCCTCCCGACATGGACACGCTGGCCCGAGCCCCCATCGGCGCCCCCCACGCCCACTGCGCCCGCAGTGGCTGTCTGTCCCACCCCAGCCCTGTAGTCAGGGCACCCCACTCACTGGACTGTTAACACAGCTAGCGTACAGATAAAACCCAAAGGTGTACTGACGATCAACAAAGAGCCGGCTCTGACCCCGCCGTGGGCCTTGCACACGTCCTTCCCAGGGGGTTAGAAACGAGCCCTGCAGCATCTACAGGAGTCACTGAGCTTTATGGTTTCATTCGGCCCCAAAATACACGTTTAGGGGGCCTCAAATTACTAGACATGTGAATCTGAACGTTCCCCACCCCCAGGTCCCTTCCACCCTTCGGTTCCTCCCACGAGCTCCAAAGCCAAAGTTGAGTCTGTCCCACTCGGGTCGTTCCACGGTGGGTCTGCTCCCTGGGGGCTGCAGTTCCCATGTGAGTGACGGTGGCGTGCCAGCGCAGGGGCCTCTGCCGGCCGCTGTCACATGATCGCACAGCACGAGTTTTGCTTCCGGGCCTGGAAAGAGACAAAGAAGAGCTGAAGAGGTGGACCTCGGCACACGTAGCACTGGGGGCTCCGTGGGGGTTGGGCGGCTTTACCGGGGGCTCCGGGAATCGCAAGGAGAGAGAGAGAGAACCGGCCCGTCCGCGACGCCTGGAGCGAAGCTGTCCAGGAGCAGTTCATACCCCTGAAGTTATTTTGTCCGCCTTCCGTTAACGCTATCAGTAAGGAAGTAAACTTCCTGTTGTCAAGCCAAGTACAAAGAACAGGAACGTTAAGTCGGGTTGGCTGAGTCTCTTCCTCTGCTCCGGCCCCATCTCCCCGTAAAGCTGTCTTAACCCACAGGGGTGCTTCTTACTGAGGATGTCCTCAGAGAACAGAGAGGTTCACACTTCGTTTGTGGGGCCTCCGTTACCTTCCCTCTCACCTCCTGTTCGCAGATGCCCCCTAGCCCCACTGGCATCGCCCTCCAAGGCACACGTGAGAGCAAATGTGTGTGTGGATGGACCAAGTAAACGCAGCGCCCCGCTGTTCAAACTGAAATCCTTTGGCTGAAGGGAAGCTAACTAGGAACATAAGGAACTCTCTGGAAGGCGGCGCACTGCTGCTCCTCGGCAGGCAGCAGGGATGCGGGGCCCACCCTTCCGGCCTGGGGAGGGGGGAGCCTGGAGGCAGGGCGGGGCAAGGCCCCAGCTCACCTAGGCTCCCACAGCGCCCCAGTGAACCTGCCGCTACTGACCGGCCACGTTACTGAACGTTCCAAGGAAGACTTGTTTAGTGGTGAGCACTGCTCTGCGGAAGGGGTGCTCGGGAGCCGGGCCGCACTCACCGTTTTATAGAAGGCTTTAGACTGTATTCCCAGCACTTCGGATTTGGACACCAGGTCATCTAGCTTCTCGCCTCGCTCTAACAAAGACTCCATGGTGTTGTGCTGGACAAGAAGAAAAACGGAAAAGAACACTTTGCTCTGTTCACAAAGTGAGTAGACGCCAGCCCCCTCGAGAAGCTCAGTCACAAGAAAGCACTTCCTTTGGGCCCTCCGCCATATCTGGGCCACTGCATCAAGACACAGTGTCCCAGACCTGTGGAGGAAACAGGACCTAGTGACCTTCCTGGAGAACCTAGAAGGTTCTAACTGGGACATAAAGCACTTCCCCCAAATCCTCCACAGCACAGGCTCAGCCAGCCACACTCCAGGAGGGATCACCTACGCCTGTATTTATACACACACATTCCTACTGCACAGAACGCTTCCTGTTCCCCCAGGGGAACTGTGTCTAAATCGCATTACTGTCAATTCTGCGAGAGCACTTCTGCACTTAGGCAGTACAGACAGACCCTTTCTGAACGGGTGAAGGGATGGAGGCCCTCAGAAGAGCCCCCAGCCCCACTGCCAGGACCATCAGGAAGTGGCCGACTCACTCCCACCCCAGACGGCCATTGCTAGGGCAGCCGCAAGGCCCTCAGAGGCCACTTTAGAACAAGTGGCACGAACCTAGCTTTGCACATGTGAAACGGCACAGAATGAGGAGTGAGCAAAAATGTCCTTCATCTCTACACACAGCCGAGCAACTCAGATTTCCACCATAAAAAGTTAACTGGCTCAAGACATGAATGGGATAAAAGGTAGCATAACCAGTAATCCAGATTTTATCACTGCAGCCAGAATGGGCTGGGTGTCCAGGACCCATCTGTTCTGTGCAGTGGAGAGAGAAGGAAAGACGGGGAGCATGTGTCCCCCGGCTCTGTGGTGCTCACGTGCGCAGGTTCTGAAGCAGCAGAAGGCAGAGACAGGGCTCGGTTAGGAAACATGCAGAAACATGTCACAAAAGACAGAGAAGTGCCTGAAAACTGTCACATCTAACTTTCATTCCAAAGCCCCCAAACATTATCCAAAGCATGGTTTAGAAGACCTAGGCTTGGAGCCCCTGGGATGCTCTTTATAGAACATAGCCTGCTGGGTCCTGCCCCAGACCTGTGCATGAAAGCTGAGCCAGCATTGGTAGGAGTTTTATATTTGGGGTAGGATTTGTCTGGCCACCTTTTCTGGGTTTTATTTTAATTTTCGGGGGGCTGTGCTGCGCAGCTTGTGGGATCTTAGTTTCCTGACCAGGGATCGAACCTGTGTCCCCGCAGTGGAAGCGCGGAGCCCTAACCACTGGACGGCCAGGGAAGTCCCCTTTCCTGGGTTTTATATCCATCTACTTAGGTGTCCATTACTTGCCGGCGCGGGCTAAGCCCTCGCCCTAAGCCGAAGCCGGGCGTTGTTCTGTGAGCAGGGGCGTAAAGCTCAGGATAAGCTCCCAGTCCTGGGAGCTCGCACACGGGTCAGGATTCACGTAAACGTGCAATGACAATGCAGCGACATTCGGAAAGGGCCTGTACAGCCTCCGAGTACCCTGGTGGCCTGAGTGCAGGGCGCCCGTGCAGGAGGCAGACAGGAAAGGGAGGGAGGGCCCGGGGTGCGGGACCATGTCAGGGAGCCTGCACTTTATCCTGGAGCTGACTTGGGAGCTGCCAAGGACTTCAGGCAGAAGAGTGACAGATCAACAGCTACTGTGTAGTGGACAGACTGGAGGGAGGCAGGAAGCCAGGGGACCAGTCAGAGGCAGAGGCCCCAAGAATCAAAGCCAGTGCTGACTGAGGGCCAAAGGTAGCTCAGAGTTTTAACAAAATGTTGAAGCAATTACAAACCAGGATATTTCAGCTAAAAATGCAGGGTTCCCGCTCTTCTAAAACAGGCCTGATTCTGACAACGCCGGGCCTGCATTTAGTCAGAGCGGGTGAGCCTCAGTCTGTGCCGAGACCCAGACCCTGAAAGGGAGGCGCCTGCTGGGCAGTGGCTCAAGCTAAGACAGGCACTGCAGAGGCAGGACCACAGAACTCAGATCCCCCGAACCCAGTAACTACCCAGACAGGGAGCGCGGACGGGAATATGCTGGGTCCCTCACACAACGGGTGCCGTTAACCAAGACGGGGCGCGGGAGGGATCCTGCTAGGGTTGTCTGAGTGAGTCTGGCTTTGAGGCCTCTGATGCACGGGGACAGGTGGGCAAACGCCACTTTCAGAAAAGTGCTTCGACTACAACTTAAGCAAGTGTCGGCCGCGCGGGCTTGACTACCGGCAAATCTTTCTGCCCCTCGGTTTGGGGACTTGCTCTCCTACTTACTTACCAGGATGATTTTGGTCTCATCTAGTTCAGCCTGCACTTTAGTCATGGGGTCAGCTTCTCGGGGGTTCTAGGAAAGACCCAAAAATAAAAACCATGTCAGGACTGGAGTGGCCACCTGGAAAACGGGGCTCAAAACCAAGTGAGCTGGACACACTTTCAGAAGTTAAAAACCACAGGCTGTTTAACCACATGATAGAGAAGCAAAAGCTTGCCTAGGAGCTCGGGTTCCAGGTCTTAATGTGGGTCCCTGCGTTTTTCAAAAGGACATCAACATTCACATCACCCAGAGCCACAGCCACCAGGGCCACCGGCTCTTCTGTTCCACGCAGCTTTGGCACACAGTCTTTACACCCTACCTGGTATCTACTGAGGTGACCGTCCAGGCCTGCGTACTGGATGGTATCGGGGGATCCAACTGGCCAGTCTATCCTGTCGACCTGCTTGGAGAATTCGTCCAGTACCTGCAGGACAGAGGAGCTCAGCAACACGCCCTCCCTTCTGCTGTGCTCATCCGAAAGAGAGGACCCAGGGAGGAGGGTAGAGGAGGATGGCTAATGGCAAGGGGAAAATCTAAGCTCCAGTTCCTCCTTCCTCAGTATTCTGGGACTTAAACACCGAGGATGCCCAGCCTCACATGAGCCTCATCTGGTGAATGACAGAAGTATCAGAATTTCAAACTACAGATCTCCACTTTTATCAGGTTACGAATTTCCAGAACAAAGGATATTGGCCCTCTAATTTTCCAAAACAATTCTTCAGAAAGGTAATTAGGTCCCTTGAGTTTAAGCAGCCGCCAGATTTCATGTGCTTATAAGTGTACGACTGTTTTGGGGGATGTGAGGCCAGGGCCTTTGAGGAGTTTATCATTAGCACCACACAAACACACTGAAGAACGTGGCGGCGCTAGCCCCACACGGGGCAAGAAGCTGCTGTAACTGCACGATGGGCCAGCAGGGGGACTCCTGCAGCAGAGGCACAGAGGTGGGGAGGGGCCCAGTGTGTGCCCTACGAGCCTGTCGGAGCAGAAGAGGGGAGGAGGGGACGTGGGTCACGGGGCAGAGCACGCATTTCTTTCTTCAGAAAGAAATGAAAGTCATGACTTTGAGGGCAGAGGCAGGAAGAGAGCCAGCAAGAGGAGTGACGGGGGCAAAAGCACAGCCAGAGCTGACGCGAGGGCCCCCTCCCGGAAGGAGAGTTGCCTTGACTCTGTGGCCAACAAGAAGAGTCAAGGCAGCACCAGGGACACTAGTAGGGTGAGAAGCAGAAATCGGCAGGGGCAGGGGGTACGGTGGGGTGGGACGGACGGGACTGGGAAGGCTCCCAGACTCTCTCTTGGTTTAGGGTGAAGAGAAAAACTGAGAACAGGTTGATTTTGGACACACTATTTCGCCCCTTCCGCCTTGGGCCCTGTCGTCACTCCCGGCCCCAGTCCACACTCGTCTGTCCAAGTACAGTCCAGCCGAGCTGCAGACACACCTTCTCCAGCAAGGTAAACGCCACCCGGGATGGGTATTCACTGTCAGCAATGACCACTCCCGCCAGACTGTCGTTTCTCACGTAGACATGGCACAGATATTCTAGGGAGACAAGAGGCCAGACACACAGAGGGTGACGTGAGGGCTTTAGACTTTCTCACCACCAAAACCAGTCAGAGTGTTACAGTGCTGGGCTCCTGCCTCCTGGGCCAACGAAGCGGCTCTAAGTGAGGTTTATGGTCAGGCCCTGCACATAGGACAGCACGTGTAGTTCTGACGGCAGCGCGGCCCAACACCTGCTGCAGGGTGAGTGAATGCCCCAAGGCCCAGCGTGCAAAGCCAGGGTCTAAAGGAGCACCAGTGGTGCAGAAACATCCCAGGCAACAGGGCCCCAGGTGCATGTCCAAGTCACGTCCTTGAGCTCTAGGTCAGGCTCGCCTGTATCTTGGGAAGCTGCAGCCCTCTGGGGCTCTGCTGTGCTCTGCTCCCAAGCTGATGGAACCTTGGCCAAGCCAAGCAGCCTCCACTTTCTTTGAAATCACCTGTCAGGGCCTCAGCCTTCCTCATTACAGCAACCTAGCCTGCTCCACTCTGTTGGTGGGCCTTGGCGGGGACAGGGCAGGATGGGAGGAAGAGACAAAGCCCATCCAGAAAAAAATTAGCCACAGCTGGCTGGGGTCTCAAGCATGTGCTGAAGTCATCAAATTATCAAAAGGTACAGTCTATACAAGGGCTTCTGCAAAACAGTCACAATCCCTGAAATTAATTTTTGTCACTTTAAAAGGATTCAGAGATGACACAGCTCACCAAATGCCTCTAAAATAAATGTCTAAAAAAATTTTAAAGGAAACCTGAATCATGAAGAAGAAAAAACTAAGGTCAAGAGGAAAAAATAATGAGTTTCCAGATTCCTGGGCAAAAATCTAAGCAGCACAGAATACAGTATTACCTCCACAGGGCTGGGTGGACGTCCTTTCCTGAGATGTCTACAACTCCAGAGGGGAAAGAGGACACAGCAGGAAGGCCACTTACTGCTCCGAGGGGCGGACCCCAATCTTAAGCGAGTCCAAGCTTTTGGGGGTGATTTTAACCAGGCAACTTCGACACCAACAGTGGGCATAGAATTTTGCGTAACAGGAAAACGAGGAGGAGGGAAGAGAGCAGCTAGCAGAGCAGTGGGGTCCTGGTAGCCCGCTTCATCACGCGGCAACCACTCCTGCTGATCGAGCTCCGAGCTGCCTGAGGTGGGGCAGCCAGGCCAGCACACACTCACAAGGTAGCAGGTCCTCTTACCTTGTTCCTTGACAGAAGCTCTGCTGCCTTTCGAGGAGCGCTCCACAATCAGCTGACTTGTGAAGGTCATGAATTCCTGAACGCTAAGAAACACAACACATATTACCTGTTCCTGCCACCTTGTCCCCAACACAGTGGAAAGGGACCTCTGAGCGTATACACTAAGGAGACACTGCTTCTTGGTTTCGTTCCTTTCCCTCCCAACCTTAGGACGAAATAATAAACACCCTGTCAATGATCACAAATACAGGTAATTAGAAATCACCGAGACCATTCAAACCACATCTGCTTGCTACCTAGCTCGCTCAAACAAACCACTTCCAGACTTCCAGGGAACTTTCTACAGGTTATACTTAATTTAACATTTTGGTCAGTGTATGATTTGGGGCACAGCGGAGAAGCAAAAGCCAGCTCCTGTTTTCAAGGCTCCACTGACTTCTGAGAAGCGGGGACAAGTAAAATCTGTGACAGAATAACGTAAGTGGCAACAACTGTTCAGCGGATGCACAGTCAGTTATGGCCGCTGCCACTGGCTGAACCCGGCAATGCGACATGTCCGCAGTGACTGCTGGCTCTGGCAGAGAACGAGGCCTCCGCTCTGCTGGGGCAAATCCACCCTATGAGCCCGGGGCACTCTGGAAGGAAGGCAGGGCAAGAGCTCAGACAAGACAAGGAAACGGAAAATGGCTCGCACAGAGGCTGAGAGGGAGGAGGCGGCTCACGGGCCCCACTGAGCGATGTGGCCAGAAAGGAAGGGTCCCAGGTGACGACGGTCCAGCTGGAGGAAGCGGAGTTAACAAGAAGCCTCTGACTGGGAATGCCATGTAAAGGGCCATCAGCACAGGGCCGTGACTTGGGGAATCCACAGTTAGCCCCAGCAGATGTGGATACTTCTGAAACCGCACGGAGAGCCGCACAGACGAGTGAGGACTCGGGAGGGGACTTCCCTGGCTGGGATCCCAGCTCCACCACTTAGGAGACGTATGACCTCCGGGGCAAGGTACTTACTGCACCAGGCTTCATCTACAAATCGAGATTTACTGCGATGATTAGATGAGCACTTAGCACGATGTCTGGCGCACAGTATTACTTGTTATTATTATTTTGAGAGGGTGATAGGATCAAGATGATCCCTTAGAGAAAACTCTGAAAATAAGGAAGTCCTTGCAGTAAAGCTAAAAAGAGACAGAGCTTAGAGCAGGACTATAATTAGACAAATGAAGAACTGCATTCATTGTGAAAGTCTGCCTACAAGGGCCAGAAAAGCTGGAAAACCCTTCGAAGGGTTGAGGCTTGGGCTCTGATAATCCTGAGACAGGCAGGATGGAAGAGAAGAGGACTTATGAGAAAAACGGTGAGCTCGGCTGGACTACGTGTTGTTTTAAGAGGCACTGGTAGAGCTGTCCCTACAGTATTGCAGTTGTGTTAATCATCTGAAACTGGTCTGGTATCGCAAACCAGTGAGGTGAAAGTCCTACAGTGAAATCTCTGAGAATCTTCAGTATACGTGCGGAGAGGAAAAAGAAAAAGTGAAAGAATCAGAATTAGCCAAGTTAGCTCCCAAAGTTCGATCACAGAAAAGAAGGGACACAGAACAGAGACTAGAGGTCATGATAAAGAAAGCTACCAAGTGCCAAGAAGGACCCAGAAAGAAGCAGAAAGTTTCAACAAAATAACAAGAGGAATTGTCTGAGATCCTGCCAGGAAGCCACTCTCATTAAGAACAAAACAGCCGCACTGAAGCAGCGAAAACAGAATCCAGACTGCAGATTCCCCCAGACCCGGAGACTGGATGACCACAGACCCAGACTCTGTAGGGTCCTTCTCCTTTTGTGCCTGAGTCACCCCCATCCCTCCCACGAACAGGCTGGAAGTGTCTGTGGTAATTCTAACACACACCTGATTGCATTAAAGTGCCTCACGAACGTTCAAAAGCTTGTAAGCGCTACAAATCCCACGCTTCCTTCCAAATCTTCACCGTAGAACCCTTCTGTACCACTAAAGCCCAACCGTAAAGAGCGTACGATTTGCGTTGGGGTCCTGGCTGGTTTGCCATCCAACTCTTGGGACCTCAGTGACTTCACCCATAAAATACGACAGTATACCAATATCTCTCATACGGAATTGCTGGAAAGCCCCACCAGATAATACAAACGTGGCTCTTAAGGAGTGGCACGTGAACTTCCTAGGTCAGCATCACTAAGTGGGCGTTGCTGGTTTAAAATATAGATCGCTGGGCCTCCACTGGACGTGAACCTGGGGAATCTGCACTTTTTCAAAGCCCCCTAATAATTTTTATACGACAGAAATTTGGAAAAACCCTGATTACAGCATTACGTTCTACGATGGGATAAGGCTTTTTGCGATCAAAAAAACATGAATCTTCAGAGGCACAGTCCGCAGGCCGAGGAAGAGGCCACCGCCGGCTCCACTGCGGGAGGCCGAGCCACGGCCCTTCCCCGATTCCGGGGCCGTCTCCAACCCCGACCCCGGGCCTCCCCGGCCGGGCGCCGCCCGCCTGGGCCCGCCTACCTGGACCTCTGGAAGAAGCTGAAGGAGGACACGTCGTACGCGGCTTTGAGGAGCACCGCCTTGGCATCGCCTTTGTACAGGACGCTGAGGCTGTACAGCCTCATGGCGCCGCGCCCTCGGGCCGGCTACCCGCCTGGCCGCGGGATCGGCTCGCAGGGAGCAGCTCGGCACCGCCCCTCGAGACCACCACAGGTTGCTGACGGGTCGGCCGCCGGCTTCCTCCGCCTGGCTCTGGGTCCACTTCCGGCTCCGATCAGAGGCCTACCGAAGGGTTTTCGTGCCCCGGATGCAGAAAGGAGCAGCCGGAAGCACGGGCGAGGGGGCGGGGCAGAGAGCTGCGCGTGCGCTTGAGGTCGGTCCCCGCCCTTCGGGCTTTCGTAGGCCGGCCGGCTCGCTGCTCGTAAGTCTTTAGCCTTCCTCCGCTGTCCTTCTCTCTGTGAGGGCCTGTCCTTTTCTCCCTGGCCGTCCTGAGTTCTCCCAGGGGCCCTTCGCTTCCTCCCGGTCCGTTCTGAGCCCTGTAGGGTCGCCTGTGTCCCCCGGCGCTGTCCTCCCTCCGAACGGTGAGACCCAGAGTCCCACCCACACGCTAGGGCTTTGTAAACCCCACACAAGGGACTTTGATTTATGGGCGAACTGCTGTCCCTGGAAAGTGTTTTGTGAATCATATCTCCTTTCTGAGTGAAGAAAGGCAGGGACCTGCCGGGAGGTGAAGGCATGCCTCTCATTTTCAGATGATTGAGTCCTCTCTTGCCATTCCCACGCCTTCCTCCTGCCTGCCTGGGAGCAAGTCCCTGGTCACACAGGTCCCTTCAGCACAAGCCCGCAGGGGTGAGGGCTCCTGGGCCTGCCCACCACCTGGGAAACCAGATGTCTAACCACTGATTTGGGAGCCAAACTGCTGACCTCACAGAGTAGCAGAGCCACTTCACCTCAAAAGGGGCAGAAATTCATCTCCAAACTGAGGGAGCAGCTTGGCTTACTGTGACTTGGAAAAACTTACTTTGCTTGAGATGT
Source organism: Grampus griseus (assembly GCF_964374135.1). Lineage (NCBI taxonomy): Eukaryota > Metazoa > Chordata > Mammalia > Artiodactyla > Delphinidae > Grampus > Grampus griseus. The sequence goes on along the minus strand of NC_139003.1, from coordinate 95,893,536 downwards.
TGGAATAGTGCTTTTTCAATGGATGGGGATGAATGAGGCTCAGTTCCCTAAGGGTAGTACATCTTTCATGCTTCTTGTTTGTTAAATGGTATGTTATCCGAAAGCATCTTGCAGGACAGAGGTGAAAGAGCCTTGGTGTTTGGAAGTTGGCAGAAGGGTTACACAACTATCATGCTAGAAGCTAGAAGCAGCCAGATCTGAAATGATGGGAAAGAGATGGTAGTATTTGAAAAACCAACGGCATCACTCTAAACATTACCCTAAATCAGGGTGTCTCAACCTTGTCACTGTTGATATTTCGGATTGGATAATTCTTTGTTGTTGGCGGCTGTCCATGCATTGCAGGCAACATCTCAGGCCTTTTACCCACTAGATGCTGGTGACACCCCACCGGCCATTTGGCAACCAAAAATGTCTCTGGGGCTTCCCTGGTGGCGCAGTGGTTGAGAGTCCGCCTGCCGATGCAGGGGACACGGGTTCGTGCCCCGGTCCGGGAAGATCCCACATGCTGCGGAGCGGCTGGGCCCGTGAGCCATGGCCGCTGAGCCTGCGCGTGCGGAACCTGTGCTCCGCAACGGGAGAGGCCGCGGCAGTGAGAGGCCTGCGTACTGAAAAAAAAAAAAAAAAGGAAAGTCTCTGGTGGGACTTCCTTGGCTGTGCAGTGGTTAAGACTCTGAGCTTCCACTGCAGGGGGCACGGGTTTGATCCCTGGTCGGGAACTAAGATCCTGCATCCGTGTGGCCAAAAATAAACAAACAGACAAATAAATAAAAATACAAAAATGTCTCTGGACATTGCCAAATGCACCCTGGGGAACAGTGGCTTAGAGAACCATTGCTCTAAATATTCCTGTGGCTGAAGGAAGTTTCCACCACCTGCTTTCACTCAGTACCTTCCTCACCGACCCTCTTCCCTGGCTATTTCCAAGTGCAGAGGGTGAACAGAGCTTTCCCACATCCCCTCCATGTTGGTACTAAACGTTAAGAACAGACTTTGGCCAACGCCAGGCCTGTGTCACGGGATGGTGGAGAGCTGTGCAGCCCCATCCTGACTGCGCTGACATGGTTGACCTATAGGGGGCGGGTGAGAGCCATTTTTGAAGACAGTTCTCAAAGTCCCTTTTCCTTTGCCACTAAAAGTCGTACAAAAGGAGGAATCAGGAGGACAGTGTTGGGTTGGAATAGATTTAAATGTATTCACGTGACACGTAATAGTAATTGTCTCGAAGTTTCCCTTACACCAAGCACTTTCCATATGCGTCCTCATTTAATCCTCACAAAAACAGAGGAAAATATTATTACCACCTTACAGACATGGAAACTGAGATTCAGGTTAAGGAAATTGCTCCTAAGAGGCACACGTCAACACCAAAACACGTAACAAACTTTCACAGCTCTAGCAGCGCTCTCCCTCCTCTCTGGCCTTGCTTGTCCTCCATCACCCCAGAAAGCCTCGCTTGGCCTATGTGGTTACCAGCTCCCCAAGCTCATCCATCTTACTGAATAGCAAGACCCACCTTCCACTCCAACACCCCAGCTGCCACCCAACTTGGATTCAGTCCCAGCACTTCTACAAACCACAAAACCACAAAAGTGAACAAACCATTAACTCCTCTGAGTCTCTTTCTCTCTTTCATCTGTAAAACTGGACAAATACCCTTTCCATAAGCATGTTGCTGGGAATGATAAGACATTACGTTCCAAGCTGTAGTCATAGTAGCTGTTTAACAACTAACAGCAATGATGATTACGTGTATTGTTACCGTTCATGACAAAAAGGAGGAGAGGTCATGGTGGGTTACAGGTGTCCTGCAGGCTGTGGGAAGTGGAGATTTGATGGTAGGCTGAAATCTGAGGAAGGTCTATAGATTGCAGATTAGTATTGTATCTGTTTTAATTTCTTGATTTGCTCATGGTGTTGTGGTTATGTAAGTGAATTCTTTGTTTTTAGGAAATACACACAACTACTCGGGTAAAAGGACAGCCTGTCTGAAACATGCTCTTAAAGGGTTCAGATCTATGATACATATGGAGGGTAAAGCAAATACGGTAAATTTAAAGAGTCAGGATGAAGGGTATCCAGGAGTTTCACTGTACCATTCTTGCAGCTGTCCTGTAAGTCTGCAATTATGGGGATAGAAAAGATTGTAGGGCAGGGTGCTGACGTCATGCATGCAGCATCCACACTTGTGGGGATGGCATATTTCCCTGGAGTCCTGACCCCCCTCATTTGCTGGGCCCTGCAGACAGAACTGGAACAAGGCTGCCCATGACAAATGGCTGAGGCTCTCTAAGTTCGCCCCCACTGGGCAAGGCAGGCAGCCACCCGCCTTTGAGGCTTTGCTCAGCTCTCGGAAGGCACTCAATTTAGCTGCACAGTGGAACCCTCTAGGGAGCTGGATAAAAGCTGGCTGAGGGGCATACTCCAGGAGGCCCAGCCCAGGGGGGAAACCAGCCATTCAGTGGCCTCGGTCCCCATACCCCCTTGTCCGGCCAGTCAAGGCCAGGGCAGTAGGGCTGTTTTCACTCTAAGCCTAACACCAGCCTCCACAGCCTTCCCAGGAAAGGGGCCCTGAAAGGGGCCACCAATGTGGTCAGGCCTCCAAAGGAGTTGAGAGCACGTCACTATTGTTTTTTTATAAAAGTATAAAAGCTTTTTCTCTGGTCACTTCTTTGGATTTTCATTCTCTCGTGAAGGCGCCTCTGTACAGGTAAAAATTTAAATAAAACCTGTATGCCTTTCTCGTGTTAATGTCAGTTTAGTTCCTAGGCCCAGCTGGAGAGCCAAAGAGGGCAGAGGAAAATTATTCCTCCCCTACACTTTCTTAGTAGTTCACCAAGTCTAAGGAGCATGGACTTGATGCCATCAACTGGGGTCTACTAGCAGACCCAGCCCCCAGGAAGGCTGCTGACTACCACCACTGCTTACCCACGTGTCCTGTGCTCCCACTCGGTTCTCCAGGCCACAGGGAAGACAGGCACAGACATGGCTCTGCCACCAGCAGAGAGGGAACAGAAGATGACAGAGCAGGAGAGGACCGGGTATACTATAAGGTTTACCTGGAGGCAGTGGGCAGGAAGAGATCACAGCCAAGGAAGACAGGAGGCAGCTGGGAGCTCCCTGAAATAGAGGGACAGGCACCCTCAGAACTGCCTCTCCTGCAGGGGCTTCCCAGGAGCTGTATTTGTACCACCAGGCACCCCTCCCCTGCTCCGGATCTAGGGATGGATGTGTAGCCCACTCTGGATACATGGTCACTTAGGCAGGTGACTTGACCTGAGGCGCCCTTACTCCTGTGGTGCTGCCCTGCACAGAAAGTGGGAGAAAGTCTGCAGAATAGGAAGGGGGGAAGGGGGGCAGGCAGAGGCCCTGGGAAAGAGGCAGAGCCGGCCACCATGAAAGAGGAGTCTGGGCCTCACAGCAGCCTGGTCCCCAGGACCTCTGAGAGCAGAAAGCAAGGACGGGAGTCATCATAAAGGAAAAGTCACGACTAAGAATCTGAAAGTGCAAGCGATAGAGCCCCCTCCCCAGCCCCCTCCATCCCCACAATCCCCGTTTCCACATGGGTGCCAGGAAGTCTGAGCCAATCAACACAGTCCCATCCCTATTGCCTCAGAGATTGGTCTACAGATGGGCACCTGACCCACGTCTCAGCCAATCAATGCAGACCTTCTCCCCCCACCAGCAGCGTAGACCGTCCAATTAGAGCAAAGCCCAGGACTTCGTGTTTGACACTTGGGAGAAGCAATGGGATTTGCCCAGGTTAAAAAGGTCAGCGAACCCCAAACAGTATTGGTACAAACTTCTGCTTAAACATAGAAGATGAAATACATATGTTTATATGAGCTTCACTAGAATGACACAAAGAGGGCAGGAGGAGAATGGCAAAAAGTGAGAGGCTAACCAGGGTAGGCAGGTTTAAATTGGGGAGAGGCGGGGTGATGGGGGCTTAGCAGAGTGAGGGCCTGAAGCACAAGGTCCTGGAGCTGCAGGGGCGGGTGGGGGGGGCGGGGAGGAAGCAAGGGGAGCCCTGAAGACGCTCCTCCTTCCTGCACCACAGATACTTCCCCCAGGAATGTACCATCCTCTGCCTCACCCTAGGGAGGAAGATGCAGGACTTTCCTGTGGAGACTTGAATGTTCAGCGATTCTGCCACTTTGAGGCCCCCGTGAAATCACCTGTTGTTCCAAGTAGTCCCTGTTGGGTAAATGTCTCCTGTGAGGTCACTCCCAAGGCTCTGACCTGTGTGCAGTGTGGCTGCCCTTGGATCAGGTGACATTCCAGTCATCTGTGGCCAGGGAGGCCACAGGGCTATGCAGCAGGGCCTGGGACTTCTGCATGAGGACTGCCTTGGCCCCTGTCCTTGGGGGATGGTGAGCCTTTGCAGCCCAATCCTTCAACATCCCCAGTCTCAGTGAACTCATTTGAAAGTGGTAAAAATAATACCACCCCTGCCTACTGCCCCAAGACTGTCTGATCAAATGACAGAATGAATACAAAAGTACTTTGTGAATCATAAACGTTTCAATCAGTATAATTATAATGACAATTTCTCCTCCATATAAATATATTTTCTTTCTTTAGGAATAAATCTAATAAGAAATATATACGATCTATAAGAGAAAAATAATGAAGCTCACCTGAAGGGCATAAAAGAAGACTTCAACAAACAGGGCAACTGGCTACATTTCTGAATGAGAAGACTTGGCATTATAAAGATGTCTGTTCTCTAAAATGGATCCCCAAATCCACAAATTCAATGCCTTTCCAATGAAATTATCAACAGCATTATTTTAGTGAAATGGGAAGAGTAGATTCTAAGATTTATATGAAAGATAAAAGCCTTATGGTAAAGAAAATTTTGTAGGAAAATAAAAGGAAGGGATCCCTTCCCACCAGATATCAAAAAACTGAAAAGTGCCAACTGAAAGAATGTGGTATCTACAGGAACGGACAGAGAGACATCCAGCTCATAGACAGAGCTGAGGCCAAGGCAGGCAGAGTACCAAGAGCCACTTTTACATTTAGACAGTCTGTTGCTGACACAGGCAGCAAAATGAAAAGGAAGAGAGAGAGAGAAAGAAAGAGAAGAAAGAGAAAAGGAAGGAAGGAAGGAAAGAAAGAAAAAAAGCACCCAAATGTGCCACTTCCCATCTTTGTCCCATGCACCAGAAAGGATGACACCCAACCAAAGACAGCTGGATGCCTGCGCCTCAAGTCACCCCAAGGCATCACCTCTGGCTGGGAGCCCATTCTAGATGGCAACTACACCCTGGGGGCAGGGACAGAAAACCTCGTATCTCGGAACCAGAGATGAGGGGAAACCCTCCTGATGCCTCCTGGGCAGATGTGGAAGAGAGTGGGTGGTGGCCTCAGAGCAGCTCCTCACAAGTCCAACCTCAGTTCCTGGAGTATCACAAAGTGTTCTGACAGGCTCAGATTAGCTGTGGTCCCAGACTTGGCCTGGTGGCCTTTGAGGACACCTGCAAGGTGACCAGAGCAGAGCCGTTCCCTCACAACAGAGAAATACAACAATGGAGCATAAACTGTGGTGCAGTTATCAATACAAATCAGTGGGGAAAAGGTAGCCAACAAATGTTAGACTCCTACCTCATACTATACACAAGCAAATTCCAGAGGGGCTGAAGTGCTGAACATTTTTTAAATATTGGAAAAATATTACAAGGAAATGTGGGAGAACATTTTTCTAATTTTGGATGGGAAATGCTTTTCTTTTTTAAAAAAAATATTTTTAAAATTTATTTTTGGCTGCATTGTGTCTTAGTTGCTGCGCATGGGCTTTCTCTACTTGCAGCGAGTGGGGGCTACTCTTCATTGGCAGTGCGTGGGCTTCTCATTGCGGTGACTTCTCTTGTTGCGGAGCACGGGCTCTAGGCACGCGGCCTTCAGTAGTTGTGGCGTGCAGGCTCAGTAGTTGTGGTGCACGGGCTTAGTTGCTCCGCAGCCTGTGGGATCCTCCAGGACTAGGGCTCGAACCCGTGTCCCCTGCATTGGCAGGCAGGCTCCCAACCACTGTGCCACCAGGGAAGCCCCCAGAAATGCTTTTCTTAACAAGACACGAGCTTCAAAAAAAGAAAGAAAGCCAAATTCATAAAAAAGAAATACTTCTCTGTGTTAAAAGACACCATTGATCAAGCCATATGTTTAGCAATAGGTAATACAGCATATTCAACAAGAAAAGGATTAATAGATATTATGGATGGAATATAAAAATAGTTTATACAAATTGAAAAGTAGAAGACAATTCAATAACAAAACAGTTAAGTAATATAAACAAATCATCCTTAGAAAAAGGAATACAAATAACTATAAACATATGAAAAGGTGTCCAGCACTTTGCAATTCAAATGATAATGAGACGACAGATAAGCAAAAGTTATAAAGATTCATCATCTCAAGGACTGGCCAGCATGGAGTCAAACTCCTAATGATGCTGGAAGGATTAATTGGTGAAGCCATTTGAAGGGGCCAATGTAGTCCTGTCTGCACAATCATAAAATGTGCCCAGCATTGGACCTAGCAATTCAGCCTCTAGGAAGCATCCAGAAGAAACACATGCACGTGTTGACCCTGGTAAAAGGCCGAGATTTATAACAGGGGAAAACGGAAACTGCCCAGATGACCATCAATACGACATTGGTTTAAAAATATTTCAGCGTACCCATTTGGAGAGATCTCACCGGCCACTCCTTCCCTCTCCCTCTGCTGGATCCCAGCAGAGCTCATGTTTCCAGATGGTAGTCAGGGAAGGCAGTGACCAAAGCTTGAGGGTGGCCTGGGCACGTGTGGCAATGCCACTGGCTAAGCCACCTGCTCCCTCTCCTCTGGTTCCCAGACTCAAGGGGGCCTCTCCTCCTTAGGACATGAATTTGGAAGACCCTGTGACCCTGCCCTGGGAACTGGACAGGTGGCAAAGTCTGCGGTGATAAGGTGATTGGGCTGTCGCTATGGTGATGGGGATGGAGGCCTTTTGCCATCAGCCCCAGTTTTCTGCATGGCAGCTCTAATGACAGGATGGTCAGCCCTGCAGAGGCTGGAGGGTGTGAGCGCAGAGGCCTGTTCCTGGTTGCCATGGCAGCGTGGGCCCTCGCAGGAGCGCAGAAAGCCCTGGCAGGAGAATTCCCCACTCCATACCTGGTCAGAGCAGGAAGTGTTGGGCCGTGACTGAGCCTCAGGGAAGCAGGTTGGGGTGTGAGAAAAGAACAGTCGCCCACAGCTTAATTACTCAAAAGCTGTCCCCCAGCCACAGGAGGAAAGAAGACCTTTTCTGCTGAGTCTGTCTAGAGGACACCACGCCGTCACAGCTCAGCACAGCCCGGAGAGAAAGCTGACCAGTGCTGACCAGCTCTGGAGCCCGGCAATGGCCCTGCCCCGATGATACCTGGCCTGACAAGGCCTCAGTGGGGAAGGGTCCCGACTAGGACCCAGAAGAGAAGGCTGGCAGGCTTGCTGGAGAACAATGAAAAGGAGGAAACTCTGTGATTGAACCTCAAGCCAGAAGCCAGCCAGAAGGTGGACCATATTCTACCAGACACTCGGGCCGGTTGGGAGAAGCCTGGGGATATTTCTGCCTTGGAAGCCCGTTGGGGAACACTGAGGGGTTCCAGCTCCCCCAGGCGGGCTGCGGTACAAATGCTGGATGACAGAGCCAGGATGGAGATCGCCAAGAAGGAAAAGGTAGCTCTCTGCTGCATTCGGTTTTCTAGAAGTGCTTCTTACACGTTCCTGTATTCAGTGGTTTGTTTAACTTGACCAAGTGTTTGTGCCTCAATATCTGATTGTATGTGCAGGTGCTTTAGGGACAACCTGCTGGGAGTGAATTATGAGGCATTGACTTTGGTAATGCTTTTATTTTATTTTTGTTTTTTAACATCTTTATTGGAGTATAATTGCTTTACAATGGTGTGTTAGTTTCTGCTTTATAACAAAGTGAATCAGTTATACATATACATATGTCCCCATATCTCTTCCCTCTTGCGTCTCCCTCCCTCCCATCCTCCCTATCCCACCCCTCTAGGTGGTCACAAAGCACTGAGCTGATCTCCCTGTGCTATGCGGCTGCTTCCCACTAGCTATCTATTTTACGTTTGGTAGTGTATGTATGTCCATGCCACTCCCTCACTTTGTCACAGCTTACCCTTCTCCCTCCCCGTATCCTCGAGTCCATTCTCTAGTAGGTCTGCGTCCTTATTCCCATCTTGCCCCTAGGTTCTTCACGACCATTTTTTTTTCTTTAGATTCCATATATATGTGTTAGCATACGGTATTTGTTTTTCTCTTTCTGACTTCACTCTGTATGACAGACTCTAGGTCCATCCACCTCACTACAAATAACTCAATTTCGTTTCTTTTTATGGCTGAGTAATATTCCATTGTATATATGTGCCACATCTTCTTTATCCATTCATCTGTTGATGGACGTTTAGGTTGCTTCCATGTCCTGGCTATTGTAAATAGTGCTGCAATGAACATTTTGGTACATGACTCTTTTTGAATTATGGTTTTCTCAGGGTATATGCCCAGTAGTGGGATTGCTGGGTCATATGGTAGTTCTATTTGTAGTTTTTTAAGGAACCTCCATACTGTTCTCCATAGTGGCTGTACCAATTCACATTCCCACCAGCAGTGCAAGAGGGTTCCCTTTTCTCCACACCCTCTCCAGCATTTATTGTTTCTAGATTTTTTGATGATGGCCATTCTGACTGGTATGAGATGATATCTCACTGTAGTTTTGATTTGCATTTCTCTAATGATTAGTGATGTTGAGCATCCTTTCATGTGTTTGTTGGCAATCTGTATATCTTCTTTGGAGAAATGTCTATTTAGGTCTTCTGCCCATTTTTGGATTGGGTTGTTTGTTTTTTTGTTATTGAGCTGCATGAGCTGCTTGTAAATTTTGGAGATTAATCCTTTGTCAGTTGCTTCATTTGCAAATATTTTCTCCTATTCTGAGGGTTGTCTTTTCGTCTTGTTTATGGTTTCCTTTGCTGTGTAAAAGCCTTTAAGTTTCATTAGGTCCCATTTGTTTATTTTGTTTTTATTTCCATTTCTCTAGGAGGTGGGTCAAAAAGGATCTTGCTGTGATTTATGTCATAGAGTGTTCTGCCTATGTTTTCCTCTAAGAGTTTTATAGTGTCTGGCCTTACATTTAGGTTTTAATCCATTTTGAGTTTATTTCTGTGTATGGTGTTAAGGAGTGTTCTAATTTCATTCTTTTACATGTAGCTGTCCAGTTGAGACAGTGACTTCATTGGGCAAACCAGGTCCTCTCCCTACTGCTCCAGACTCCGGCCCTGTGACCTGGAAGTCACAGGCTGCCAGGAGGCCCGGGAGGTGACCTCTGTTGGGAAGAGGGTCCGGGGAGTTTAGAGCCCCAGCTGGGGGGCTTGGGGCCTGGGATCTTGGTGGCAGAACCAACTGCCCAGCCATGAGGCAAGACTCAACAGACATCACGAAAGATCTCAGATGCCTGCGCTTCCCTGCAGGAATCTTTTCCTAAGAAGCCTCAGGGCTGTTGCTCCTGGTGAGGAGTTGAGAGCAGTTACTTTTTCCAAAGCAAAGAAAAATCCAGACGTCTTCTGAGCCAGCCCTGTGCGCGAGCGGAGCCAGGGCTGGTGACAGGGCAGAAGGAAGAGCCTGCCTGCTCCCCCAAGCCAGGCGGGGCGGGGGAGACGGAGGAGAGGGCCCATATCCAGTCCCTTTGGCATGGTTTCCTCCTCACATGTCTTTTCTTCTCCTTCTTCTGTGAAATGACAAGGTCAGCATAAACACTGGGCTCGTTCTGCTCCTGGCAGAGCTAATGATGTTGGGAGAAAAACAACCAGCCTGGGTCGGGGTGCCCGCAGCTGCAGGCAGCAGGAAGCCCACGTCTGCTGGTTCCTGGGCCGATGACCGGAGTTTGGATGAGAAATCCTACGCAAAGGGGCCGTGGAGGCCAGCTGGGGAGAAGGGAGGCGGGGTCTTTGGCACAAGCAGAGAGCTAGCGTGGCGACAGTGAGAGGTGGGGCCTGTGGCTCGCCGTGGGGAGCTGGTGTGGGGAGGCCACCACGTCAGACTGGGGCTGGCCCACGCCCCCTTCTCGTTTGTCCCAGGGACACAATGCTCCACGCGGTAAACCGTTTCTGTTCCACACATGCGGTGTGCCGACCCCCGTTCAGGAGCCAGTCTGGTTCCAGATCGCTGGTGGGGGACGGAAGGGTGTTTCACTGACAGCCTTGTCAGGGCAGAGAGGAGAGGGAGGCACTGCCTCTGGCACGTGCCTTAGGGGGTACCAAAAACATCAGTCATCAAGATAAATAATATTCTAATTCAAATTCTAAAGAATCAAAATCCATGCGAAAAATTATGATGAGCAAAATGCCAAATTTCTAAAGAAAGAGGGCCTGAGTATTACTGATTTTTTTCGCTTGTCTTAGGCCTGTGCCGGCTGCCCTTAGAGTGCCAGCTAGCAAGGTGCCAGGGCCAGACAACGGAGGCGTGGGGCTGTGACGTGCACACCCCTCCCGTCTGTCCTAGCTGCCCAGAGGACCCACCTCTTGTCTGGGGGCTGGGGGAGCGGGGTGGGGGTGCTTCAGCTTGGTTTCAGGGCCGTCCTAAGGATCTGAGGTTTCACTGCCAGGCCCACCCAGGTCCAGCCCTGCATCCCTGGGAAGTGATACACCCACCCCAAGCCAGCGTGTAGCCTGGAGTGGTCGGCTGGGGCTGTATCCACGCAGGCTCCCAGGAGGAGAGCGTTCAGGTTGCTTTGGAGGGAACTGCAGTGCTGCTGGTTTTGCTCGTTCTTTTCTAATTTATGTATTTATTTATTTATTTTTGGCTGTGTTGGGTCTTCGCTGCTGCGCGCGGGCTTTCTCTAGTTGTAGCGAGCCGGGGGCCACTCTTCGATGCGGTGCGCAGGCTGCTCATTGCAGTGGCTTCTCTTTGTTGCAGAGCACGGGCTCTAGGCACACGGGCTTCAGTAGTTGTGGCTCGCAGGCTCTAGAGTGCAGGCTCAGTAGTTGTGGCACACGGGCTTAGTTGTTCCGTGGCATGTGGGATCTTCCCGGACTGGGGCTCAAACCCCTGTCCCCTGCATTGGCAGGCGGATGCTTAACCACTGTGCCACCAGAGAAGTCCTGGTTTTGCCATTTCTGTTTCTCTGGTTCATCTTGCCTCTGTACCTGTCGGATCACCTGTGGTCATCCCCCTATAATCTGCAAGAGTGTGTGGCCTCAGTACCGTTTTCAGTGACTTCCCTGGGGGGATGGCAGCTTCTTACGTGGTTTTTCTAGAGCTCCTTGGGGGCAGGCCCGCTCCTACTGATGCTGCTTCTTCTCCCCTCCAGCCTGCGGCTGTGGAACTCCACCACAGAGTCATTCCCTTGGCATGGAGCTCTCTCTTTTTTTCCCCATAGTTTTATCATCTGTAAATGGGTTAAAAATATCATCTTTTTCCTTAAAAAATTGTTTTTAATGAAGTATAGTTAATTTTCAATGTTTCAGGTATACAGCAAGGTGATTCAGATACATATATCCTTTTTTAGATTCTTTTCCATTATCGGTTATTACAACATAAGAAATATAGTTCCCTGTGCTATACAGTAGGTGCTTGTTGTTTATCTGTTTTATATATAGCAGTGTGTATCTGTTAATCCCAAATTCCTAATTTATCCCTCCTTCCCTTTTCCCCTTTGGTAACCATAAGTTTGTTTTTTATGCCTTTGAGTCTATTTCTGTTTTATAAATAAGTTCATTTGTACCATTTTTTTGGATTCCACATATAAGTGATATCATAAGATATTTGTCTTTCTCTATCTGACTTATTTCACTTAGTATGATAATCTCTAGGTCCATCCATGTTGCTGCAAATGGCATTATTTCATTCTTTTTTGTGGCTGAGTAATATTCCAGTGTATATGTGTACCATGTCTTCTTTATCTGGTCATCTGTCAGTGGACATTTAGGTTGCTATGGAGTTCTATCTCTTGATGGCCACAACTTCTAGGAGACCTGAAATTGGGTCCTGGGAGCCATGTTGGAAGTTCCTGGTCTATTCTTCCCCCTCCCTCATCTGTGCCCTTCTGCTGGTGGGCAGGAGCGATGGGGGCTCTAGAGCCGGTACAGTTTGCCTTATGTGGTGGGTTTAGGGAGCACTTTTCAGGAGGAAAGCTGGGAAGGTAACACTCCAGGTGTCTTAGTCTGCCCAGCTGCCATCTGGGTGACTTAACCAGCAGACACTGCTTCCTCACAGTTCTGGACACTGGAAGTCTGAGATCAGGGTGACATCATGGTCAGATTCTGGGGAGGGCTCCCTTCCTGGCTTGCAGATGGCTGCCTTCCTGCTGTGTCTTCACATAGTTGCAGGGGGGGAAGGAGAGCACTCTGATCTCTTCCTCTTGTGGGGGCTCTACCCTCATGCCCTCATCTAACCCTAATCACTTCCCAAAGGCCCCACCTCCTGACACCATACACTGGGGGTTAGGGCTTCGACATATGAATTTGGGGGGACACAATTCAGTCTATAGCATGAGGGGTGGGGGTGAGAGCCATAGGGGGCACTGACCTCCCTCCAGTCAGCCCCCCTCAGCTGCCCTGGGCACTTCGCTGCTGAAGGAGAAGGCTCAGAGATGGGGTGAGTCTGCATCACTTGGCAGGCATGCGCATCCAGGTTCCCTGGCAGGACTTGTCCCAGCGGATCTGGGGCCCCAGCAGGAGAGATGCCCTGCCCCCCAAGCCCCTTGGAGACCTTGCTACTGCCAGATGCTCAGGAGGACGCGAAGCTCCAGGTGGGCCCCAAGCAGGTGTTCTGGGAAAGGGGCCTATGCAGGGAGGAGCAGATGGCTCCGCTGAGCAGAGCGGTGATAAGACCCTGAGTGTGGGGGGAACCAGGCTCCCCGTGGCTGGTGTGGATTCAGCAGCAGGGGCTGGGGCTGTGCCTGCCTGCCGTGGGCCCCTCTCGGCCAGGAGCCTCTGGCTCTGAGCAGTGTGAGACATTGTCCCTGTGGTCCCGTGACGGGGCTGGGCTGGGAGGCCGTGGAGCAGAGACTGCCCCAGGAGAGCTGAGCAAGCTGCCTGCGTCCCAGGCCTCAGGGTCCAGGCGCCTCAGGAAGAGCATTAAAATCCCCAGCATGACTGTGCTCTGGAGAGGCGTCATCGTCGGGCTTCTCGGGTCAGGAGCAGGCCAAGGGGACCCGGCAGTGAGACGGTGCAGACCCAGCCAGGCCCACGCCTGCTCCTGCAGCAGCAGCACCGGAGGGTGGGAGCGGGGGAGAGGCACAGAGTGCTCTCGGCCGCCTCCCCCATTTCTGCCGAGCTGCCCTGAAGCCACCTGAGGCAAGCGACGTGAGAGCTGCATTCAAGGTCGGCCCTCCAGAGAAGGTTCTGGGGCCCCCACTGTGGGCTGCGCTGCAGCCTTTGGGGACAGCCCAGGCGTGTTCCCCATGTGTCCCCATCCCGGCGACAGCGGGGCAGGCCTAGCCTGGCCCAGCCCCTCCACCTTCACCTCACTTCCCGTCTCATGGGTGGGCGCTGATCCTCAGGAGGACGCGGCTCTTCCTCTGTCTCTCTCTCTTTTTCTGTCTCTCTCCTTCTCCTGTCTCTCTGTCTCTGTCTCTGCGTCTCTCTGTGTGTGTCTCTATCTCCCTATCTCTCTCTCTTTGTCTATTTCTGCCTCTCTTTCTTTCCCTCTCTTTCTGTGTCTCTCTAGGTCTGTCTCTCTGTCTCTTCATCTGTGTGTGTGTGTCTCGCTGTCACTGTGTCTCTCTCTGTGTGTCTCTCACTGCTTCTCTGTGTCTCTGTCCCTCTCTCTGTCTCAGGCTGGGTGCACATTGAGAAGAGGCCCCCTCATCCCCCCCAAGCCTGCTGCCTCCCACATCAGTCCCTCAGGGCTGGGTCTGCCCACTGCCCAGTTTCCTTCCAGACTGGAGTCCCCTCGGGCCCCTCCTCTGCTCAGCACAGGGCTCCCTGCTGAGCCCACGTCCTCCTCTTCCAGGCCACTTCCCTCCTCAGCCTCCAGGGGCCTCCCAGGAAGCTTCTTGGCGTCCACCAAGGCCCCTGGTCGTCTGACCACCACCATCTCCTCTCTTGCGCCACGTATTCTATTCCTTTATTTCTGAAAGAGCAGCCGTTTCCTGGTGACCAGTTTGTGTACGGGCCATCGAGCTGTTTAGAGAAGCCAGCTTTATGGGACGAAGTTCCAGCAAGTACATGTGCCTGATGAGGGTCCATTTCTGCTTGTTTACTTCTGCTCCAAGGAATCCCTCACTAAAGCCACTCGCATTTCAGATACAGTTGTGGTGCCGGCTCCTGCCTCCCCTTTCTCAGTGAAGTTGAAAGCCAGTTGTCAAGTTTCATAAAAAGCACCATGGGGGTTTTGACTTGGGGAGAGATGAACCTTCCACCCCAGAATATAGACCACTTCCCCCTGATTCAGATGGTCTTTTTTTTGTCTTTTTTGTTTTTCGGACACATGTTCGCATTTTCTCTCTTTGGGTCTTGGGCTCTCCTCTCCACGAGACTTGGGCTCCTGGCCCAGGCCTCTCCCTGGCCCCTGAGAAAGCCAGTCTGGCTCATCCTCCGGCCATTGACGCCAGAAGGTCCCGTCCTGAGGGCTGGGGCGGGCCAGGATGCTTGGGCTCTGAGCCTCCCACAGGCTCCCCGCAGGGCAGCTCCCGGACGCCAAGCTGGGTGCCGGGGGTCCCACCAGCTGCTGGAACCAGTGGGAATTGCCTGGTGCTGACAGCCCAGCCATGTTCTAAACCGAAGGGAGGTGATTGGGAGGGGCACTGGGGGGAGCGGGGCTGCAGAGGCCATGAAGGCCAGAGTGTGTACCCAGAACACGAGTGGTCCTGCGGGGTAAGGGGGACAAAGGGTCAGGTGTGCGGGCAGACCATGCCAGAGAACCCACCCTTCCGGGTGGGCGGCCGGCTGCCCCTGGGCCCCGATGCCTCAGGGCCCGCTGCTGCCCTGCTCTCGATCACTGCCCCCTTCCCATCCCTGCACTTGCTCTTCACATGTCTCGCTCAATCCATATCTGCTCTTCCCCCCTCTGCTGCCCCCCACCAGGCTGCACCTGCCCAGCTGGCGGCAGCGGGCAGATCTTCCAAGTCTCCCCCACTGGTGCTGGACCCAAGCAAGAGTCTCACCGAGGGGAAGAGCCCCAGCGATGGGCCCTTGCTGCCAAGTCCCCGCCGGCCAGGTCTGCCCACTGCTCAACCACTGGCTGTTCTTGGCGATGGTTCTCGGAGGCTGCCCTGCCCCTAATTTCACAGAGGAGGGCTTTACAGGCAGAGAAGCCCCGTGAGTTGCTGAAGTCACACAGGGTGAGTGATGGAGACCTGGGTTCAGTGAGAGCATGTGTTCTTAGGCAGTGACTTCATGAGCCCAGAGGTGGCCCCTGGAGAGGGCAGAGCCTGCATGGGCTCTGGAGCCAGCTCCCTCGAGGCCTGGTGAGATCTGCGCGGCTCTGGGCCTCACCCGCCTGGTCTGCAAAATGGGGCAATAGCAGCGTGTGCCGCCTAGGCTGGGTGTGGAGACTTCTGTGAGGTGTAGCTGGAGGTCGATCAGATGGGGACGCAGGGACCAGGAGCTTCTGAGAGGCCCCAGGGCTCTGGCCACCACTGCTCACTGCTCCGGGGTTGATAGTGCCTACACTGTCTCCTTTGCTCCCGCCCCTCTAAGGTGTCCTAGCATAGTGTGCTTGCGGAAGCACATTTAGGACCACGGCCTTATGTTCTGTGAATGTCTGTAGATGCCTGCTGACCTTCCAACACACCCCTGCCACACACAGCTCAGCAGACCCCTGAGCCCTGGGCAGGACCCTGGGTGTTGAGTGGTGAGCCAGCTTGGCACAGGCTGTGGTCCTCCACGCTGGGCACCCTGGGCTTGCCCATCCCTCGGCCCACTGTGCCAGCCACCCTGCCCAGGCAGGAGACCTGTTTGATCTCGGAGAGATGGCAGTGAGTGGTGGCTTGAAACAAGATCTAGTTCCCTGCCCAGGAATTGAACCTGGGCAGCCTGGATCAAAACCAGGCATCCTAGCTGCTAGACCACCAGGGGCTAGAGGCTAGAAACAAAATTCCCCTGGCCCTTGCCCCCAGTGAAAACTGCATTTCTCAAGGAGGCAAAAACTGTAAAAACGGGTACAAGTTGACTATTAGAGACACAGTACAACAAGTGGGAGAGCACACAGAGAAACCGTTTGTTTAGTTGAGACAGAAGTAAGGCAGAGATGCACACCCGGCGAGCAAGGGTGTGGGCGTCCTCCCTAATGAGGAGGAGAGCAGTAAAGAAGCGGTTAAAGCATTCATATAGGGCAGTTCTTCCGGGTCTTTGTTTACCTTTGGCCAATTACCTGGTTTCTTTTTCCACACCTGTCCTGCCCTAGGACCTCCCCAACGTGTGTGCGCAACTTTCTTTCATGATGGGTTCCAGCCCAGAGGCCTATGGGGGGGCCTTGGCATCACATATTATGGGGTAGCGCCCCCTCCATTTTGACCCCCAGGGAGCCTTTCTGCGCATGTGTAGTGTCTCCCTTGCCCCAAGGATGGGAAATATGTGACCTCTTGATCCCTCACTCAAACAGGGTTTAGCCCCTCTCTGCTCCTGCCAGGACCGTTATCTTAAAGTGTCTTCAGGAGACAAAACCTGGCTGTTTACCTTGCTTCTGTCGTTATTTCTATTTTGAAGTGCAAACAGGAGGCTGGTTGTAAATGCCTAGCCTGGAGCCCGTCTGTCTTGTCCCTCACAGGGCATCAGCAACAGACCTGGGTGGAGTGCTTCGGCCTGTAAGGACCCAGCAGATCCATCCTTGGCCCCCAGGGGAGGTGAGGGGCGGGAGGAGATAAAGACCCTCCCTCGTTAGCACTCCCCAGAGAGCAGAACTGGTCTGGGCACCCAGAAGGGAAGGAGGCCAGCTCCACCTCCAAGGACTGCCCTCTGCTCCCAGCCTGTGCCTGGCTGGGCTGCAGGCTCAACCTCACTCTTCCCCTTTCCAGCAGGGTGGCCTTCGGCGACTTTGAAATCCCTCCAGACCTCAGTTTCCCCTCCTGTACGGTGCCTCCCTGGGCTGCTGTATGGGTGTGAGCCCCTGAGTGTGCGCCTCTTGCAGGCGTGAGCAGGGCGGGGCCCTCATGCTAGGTAACCGAGCGCCGACCTTTCCAGAACAACACTTCCACTGTGAGTAGAAGTGCAGAGAAGTCCCACAAGTAGACAGATTGAAGGAGGAACGCGATGCATCCCCTTCCAGAAGATACAGAGTCCTCACCCTGCGTCCTCCATCCCTCCGATCTCTGCTTCCGTCATTGTCATTACATCTTCTTCTCTGACCTTCCTGCCTCCCCCTTCCCTCTTCTGAGGATGCTTATGATGTCATTGGGCCCACGGGATAATCCCGGACCATCTCCCTATCTCAGGGTTCTTAATAGCTGCCACATCCCTTTTGCCATGTAAGGCCACATTTCACAGACTCCAGGGACTAGGAATTCTTGAGGGGGTGGCTTTGCCTCCCTGCCCCCACCCCCAGCTCAGTGACAGGCACAGCCCCGCCCGCCTGCCTCACCCTTTGGCTCACTGGCTTTGAGGACTTTTTCTTTGCAGCTGTAGATATCCGCCCCCCACACCCGCCCCGACTGCACACACGCTTTTAATCAAATTCTGACACTTTTAGGACTCCCCTGGCGGTCCACTGATTAAGATTCTGCGCTTCCACGCAGTGGGCACAGGTTCGATCCCTGGTCAGGGAACTAAGATCCCGCATGCCGTGGGGCGCAGCCAAAAAAAAGAAAAATTCTGACACTTTTAATCAAAATCTTATAAAGCAGACCACACAGAGCTATTCCCCCTCCTGGGCAGCCCTGAGGAGGGCAAAAGAGGAGGCTGCCCAAGCCCAGACCCATGCAAGGTCACAGCCTGCATTTTCCCTACGTTCAGGAATTGGTACCAGTCTCCTGCGTGGCCCAGTGGAGGGCAGGAGAGACCAGGCTAGGGGAGGGCCTGGGGGCCCATAAACAGCAGAAGGAAGGGACTGAGAACCAGGGCAAGTGGCTCCTGGACATCTTAGGGAGTTTGGGATGAGGTGCACGGCACGCCCTTCCTTTTCAATCTTTTCCAGGTGGGTTGGCCAGGAAGGCCAGCGAGAAGGGATGCTGCACAGGGGCCTGTGGGGGAAGCCAGCCCAGATGGGATGTGCCCATGAGGGTTTCGAGGCAGGAAGAACACTCAGGACGGGACACGTTGGGTCATGAGGCCCTGCAGCACAGGAGAAAACCACTTTCCTAGGGGAGGGGCAAGGACTTGACGCTTCTGGTCCGTGAGGATGAAGGGACAGCACCGCCAGGAAGAGCCAGGAGTCCCCCGCCTTTCCCCTTGTCCACGGCCAAGTGCTCTGCTTGTGTCTGATGGGTGACCCTCAGTCAGCCTTCCCTCCAATGCAGGCACATAACCCTGCACAGCACTGTCCGGGGGAAACGCAGCGTTTTCTAGTAGGCACATTACAAAAGTAAAAAGAAGTAGAGAGATTAATTTTCATAATGCTTTATTTAACCCACTATAAACAGAATATTATTGGGACTTCCCTGGCGGTCCAGTGGTTAGGACTCTGTACTTCCACTGCTGAGGGCCCAGGTTCCATCCCTGGTTGGGGAACTAAGATCCTGCAAGCTGCGCAGCACGGCCAAGAAAAAACAAAACCAATATTATCATTGAAATGTGTAATCTACATAAAAACTGTCAATGAAATATTTCACACGCTATGGTTCATATTGCTTTCCAAAGCCATGTGTATTTTCCACGTACAGCATCTCCCAGTGTGGACTTGCCACGTTTCAAGTGCCCAAGAGCCACATGTAGCCAGTGGCTACCGCCCTCAATAGCACAGGTCACAGCCACTCTGACAGGTGGTCACCCAGGGAATCGTCAGGAATCCCTGGCCATAAGCAACGCAAACTCAGTGGAACCAGAGGAAGCAAAGAGGGGCTGGACTGGCCTGATGGGACCGAGCTCCATGTGCTGAGGGTAGGACAGCTCTGGGGAGCAGGACCTGAGACTCAAAGGCAGCCAAGGCCCCTCTGTCCACCTCTGTCTGGGGCTGGCGTCACTCTCCCCACCTGACGATGGAGCTCCAGGCTCACAGCCTTACAGCCTTATAACCAGAGGGAAAGGAGAGCTCTTCCCTGTGAGTTCCCGCTAGACACGATTCCCAGGAAGGACTCCTCAGGGCTCTGTTGGGACCACGAACCCACTGGAGAGCCACAGGGTACGCGCAATCTGACCGGCCCAGCCCGAGGCGCTAGCTGCCCGAGATACTAGAATCAGCCGCCTTCAGGAGTCAGAGGGCTGGTGTAGGGACGCAGGACAAGGGTCCTGTTCTGGGCACACCCGGCCTGACCCCCGTCCATGCCTGTCCTAACAGCAGCGTGGCCCCCGCGCAACCCAGCTCCACTCACCAAGACACTCACAGGCCTGCTCTGGGCTCTTGTCTTGCATAGCCCGTCCTTGCTGTGTGCCCCTTGGCCAGCTGGCCCCAGCAGCCCTTCCGCCCTACCATCCTCGCCCCCACGCCTGGCTCCGCTGGCCGTCCCACTCCAGGTCCTCAGCTTGCAAGCCCACTTTTCCCACTGCTTCCAGAGTGAGCCATCTGAGCCCAATTCCAGGCGTGCCTTCCCTGCACAGAACCTTCCGTGGCCTCAGCGCAGAGCCAGACCCTCAT
Organism: Grampus griseus; assembly: GCF_964374135.1. NCBI lineage: Eukaryota > Metazoa > Chordata > Mammalia > Artiodactyla > Delphinidae > Grampus > Grampus griseus. Next base: position 95,873,832 of record NC_139003.1, on the reverse strand, counting down.
GGGGCGGCCCAGATTTTAGCCTCAAGGCCTGAAATCTGCAGCCACACTCCAGCCACCCCAGACCCAGTGCCCTTCACTGTACCCAGTCGAGCTCCTTGGCCTTGGCTGTTGTCCTCTGCCTGCCTGGCTACCGGCACAAGGAGCATGGGTGAGCAGGTCACAATTACAGCTTTAAATTTAGCGGGACTCTTCTTGTACCTCTACTGGAAGCAGCCCTCCCTTGAGAACCAGGACGTCTAGGCCCACAAAACCTAAGGTGGTGGGTACAGAAAGAACAAGTTCCCCAGATGGGTCAGGGGGAGTGATGAAGAGCCTTTGGTTCCCAGACCCATGTATTTTACCTTCTAGGAACACAGCATCACCCAGTGGCCATTAAAGAGGACATTGCACCCTGGAGGTCACCTGCCCTTTCTATAGGGGAGTATCTTCAAGCTGACAGCTCAGTTGTACCTTCAGGAGGCTGTGTGACCACTGTATAAGGGGGGCAGCTTCTAGGTGGGAGGACTGGTGGATCCCGTGGACCGTGTGCTATCTGCCAAGCCTCCTTTGCCATGAAGGGGCCCTTCGTCTGCGATCGTGTTGTGGAGGATCTCATATCAGTAGATCAGACATTCTGTGGTTCCTCAGTTGGTGGAACAGGCTGAAACACTGAATGTAGGAAAAGCAGATGCGTGCCTGGAATATCAGATGAACTGTTGCCCCTTCCAGAGAGGGAAGGGCCCAGGGTAGTCAACCTGTCACCGAGTCGTGGCTGGTTGGTCTCCTGGAGGAACAGTGTCACACCAGGGGTTTAGGGTCGGTCTCTGATATTGGCAGGTCACACATTTGACAGCAGCAAAAGCTAGATCAGTCTTGGCAAAAGGGAGCCTATGCTTCCACCTCCGCCACCACTGTTATTGGTTTGTGAGGGCATCGTGTAAACACTGAGCTGACGTAAGGAGCTGCTGGTCAGTCCTCCACGTGCTTATTTAGTGCCTCTTCTCTAGCAGATGGTTTCTCACAGGCAGTAACTCCCATGCACCTGGATTTATCTATACGCCTCCTCCCCACACCTCTCCTGTCCCCAGTCCTCTTAATCTCTCTCCTTCCAGCTAAGCTATTCACCCCTGTCCATGGTCTCTGCGTACCTTGACCTTTGGACCACTTCTCTCTCCTCACAAAGTGAGTCACTGGGTGCCCGGCCCCACACTCTGCCTCTTGAGAGGATTTCCCCTCACCGCTGTCTTCTGGGGCCACCCCTGAGTGGGACTGCGGTGCAGCAGAAGTCCACTCCCAGCTTGTACCAACCCAGCTTGGCCAAGCTGACCTGTCTGTGGACCAAGCGTGGGTGGGTTTTTGCCCTCCTCCACAGCCAGGCAAAGGGAAGGCCATCTGTGAGCTGAGAGAGGGGCACGGGGGCATCGGTGTAGGAGTGGTAGGTGACAGGTGGGTCTGGGCCAGCTGTTCCTGCAGCTGGACCTGCTTGAGCCTGGTTGCAGATGCCCCACTTCCATCTTATGATGGATGGCTGCAGGGCCTGCCCGATCTGATGACTTAGCAGCTCTGACAGCATTCAGCTCATGACGGGCAGTCCTGGCCACGTGGTCACTCGATGTCCCATGGTCAGATGCTCTGTCTCTACCTATGCCCGGTGACAGGCCAGGAGCTGCCTTTCAAGTGGTGTTTGGTTCTCTGCTGCAGTTGGCAGGACCTTGGTGCAGAGCCCGGGTTCTGGTCTGTGACCCTCCTCTGGGGGTTTATCACACTTCACACAGTGTAACACCTCAAGTATCAGGGCTGCCGCGTCACATGGCCTCAGAGTCAGGGCTGATTGTGGCCGACTAGCTGCAGAGCCCTTTCTTTCTCTGTCTCCGCTTAAACTGTCAGCCTTCTGTTTCATCCAGTAAATAGGCTGGAACAGTATTGCCAAGGGCAGAATATGCTGCTTCCAAAATCTGAAGGGGCCTGTCAAGCACTGTGCACCTTTCTTAGCGATAAGAGAAGAAGGCACATCATTTGTTGCTCACTTGAAAGCAGTTGTCCTTGGCATGTGCAGACCACTGGGCCCCTCACATGGCACTGATGTGGCAGGCCCCTGAGTCTTTTCCTGGTGTACCTCGCCAGGACATCCATGGTACTTGCCGCTTTTGCTCGGTGGGTCCAACTAGCATGGTGTCATCAATATGGTGAGTCAATATAATGTTCTGTGGTCTGTGTAGACCAGATGGTTTAGGTGTCTTGGGACTGTACTGTGACAGAGGGCAGGAGAATTCACATCATTTGGAGCAAGACTGTGACTGAATACTGTTATCCATCTCATGTGGGCGCAAACTGCTTCTGCTCTTCCTTCCTGAAGGGAATTGTAAAACAATGAATGCCTTCGCTTGGGCTGCCATAACAAAATACCATAGCTTCAGTATGGGTGGTGGTTTCAATAGCAGACATTGATTTCTCGCAGTGCTGGAGGCTGGAAGTCTGAGATTAGGGTACCAGCAGGGTTGGGTTCTGGTGAGAGCCCTCTTCCTGGCTTGCAAATATCCACCTTCTCACTGTGTCCTCACATGATGGAGAGAGCTCGAGCTGCTGTCTCTTCCTCTTCTTGTAAGGACACTAATATCATCATGGTGGCCCCACCCTCATGACCTCATCTAAACCTAATTACCTCCCAAAGGCCCCACCTCTAAAAACCATCACACTGGAGGTTAGGGCTTTAACATATGAACTTTGGGGGTACTTTCAGTCCAGAACAATAAATTTGCCAGACTAATAGCTGCCTACTATGTACCTACTATAAACTGTGTTAATCTGTTTTAGAAGAGATACTATATCCAGCACTTCAGCTGCAATTGTATAACTGAATGTGTGGTAGTCAGTCCACTGCCATCCATTCTGATCCATTCAGTTTTCAGGGATCAGACTGGAGAATTTAATGATCATATGATGTGACCCACACCCTGCGCCCTTTGAGTCATTAAGAATGGCAATCATTTCTGCCGTTTCCTCAGGATTTGACACTTTTCTTTTGGCTCGTGTGTGTGTGTGTGTGTGTGGCAATTTCAAGGGCTTGCACTTGGCCTTTCCTATTACAAATGTTCTCGTTCTATGGATCAAGGAACCACTGTGAGGGCTCTTCCAATAGCTAAGTAAATCCATTCCAATTATATGTTCAGGATCCAGGGAAGTGGCCACTGAGTGAATCCGTGGAACTAGTAGATCCCACATAAGGTAGACCAGGGCGAGAACCCTATTTATCCCCTCACCCCAGTATGCCCCTGTGCTAACAGGGGAGCCATGATAATACATTGGGACCCTAGATATCCATGTCAATTGCCATGAAATAGCCATTGAAGTATCTGAATATTATGTGTATTCAGGCAAATAGCCACATATCCCTATTATATATACTTGCCGTGGTGTTTCGGGGTCCTTCCTTCCTCATGGAGACTCAGTCCCTCTTTCAATCAATGGGTTCTGGACCTGAGAACAGGGTCGGGTTTGGAAACTATGCCTTTCCATCTTAACTTTCCACTGGGGTGGCTGACCTCAGCCTTCTGCTCACCCTTTCTTGGCCCGAAGGATACAACACTCTATCAGCTTTCTCCTTAGATCCCTGTAGGCCAACCCCCTCTGGTTGCCAGTCTTGCTGCTCAGTATGGTAATTATTCCTGCTTTGCTTCTGGTCTCTGCCATTAAGGGATCTGGCATCCCCACTGCTACTAAGGAGTGTAGTTCTGAAACAACGTCTCCTCCCATCAGCCCTGGTCTACAGAGGACAGCCCCCTCTGAGCCTTTCTGTTGATGTCCCCTCATCAGCATGTCCCCTACAGCCTTGGAAAACAGAGTATCCCTCTACTTTTCCAAGGAGTATGGCCACCTTGTGGGTTTTCCAGTCTTACAGAGCAGATCAACATTATTATACCCATTTCTCTTATCCTTTTGATCACTTCCTCCACGGTCTGCCATATAAACTCAAGAACCTCTGCCTCCTTTATTTATTTATTTTTAAACTTTTTTAAAAAAATTTTATTTATTTTTGGCTGTGTTGGATCTTTGTTGCTGCGCGCGGGCTCTCTCTAGTTTCAGGGAGCGGGGGCTACTTTTCGTGGGGGTGCGCGGGCTTCTCATTGTGGTGCCTTCTCTTGTTGCGGAGCATGGGTTCTAGGCACGGGGGCTTCAGTAGTTGTGGCTCGTGGGCTCAGTAATTGTGGCTCACAGGCTCAGTAGTTGTGGTGCATGGGGCTTAGTTGCTCTGCGATATGTGGGATCTTCCTGGACCAGGGCTCAAACCCACGTCCCCTGCATTGGCAGGCGGATTCTTAACCACTGCGCCACCAGGGAAGCCCTATGCCTCCTTTTTTTAAATTGAAACATAGTTGATTTACAATGTTGTGTTAATCTCTGCTGTACAGCAGAGTGATCCAGTTATACATATATATATATTTTTAAATATTCTTTTCCATTGTGGATAATCATAGAATATTGAATATAGTTCCCTATGCTATATAGTAAGACTGTACCTCCTTTAATGTGGGTCATTGCTTTTTTAAAGCTTTGAGAGCCACCCCAGCAATGTAATGGAACCCTCTCTTGGGACTCTTGCCAGGGTGTTAAATCCTACATCACCGGTGAATGCTCCCTTGTCAGCAAAGTTACCCTTCTCCTTAGAGTCTACCTGCCTTGGTCCAGCACGTGCAGGTCAAGTCTCCCACTTCCGGCCAGAACATGTTAGCCAGAGCCTGCAGAAACCTCAGCGTATCATTCTTTTCCTCCCTCAGCAGGTCCAAGCCTTCCCCAACTGGCCATTTTGAGATTTGACATTAGTGCATATGGCCAGGGGGAGAGGCAGAGGCAGGTCCTGAGAAGGACATACATCGTCTCTTTGAGACTTCTGCATTGTTGTCAAGGGAGACAAGGCCTCCTTCTCAAAACAAGGCTACTCTGTAAGCCCAGAGCAGAGGCTGCATGGGAATCTGGGAATTCAAAATTCTCAAGCTCATCTACACATACCCGGAAAGCCAATCACCTGCCTCTCTTTCCAACTCCTCCTTCAGTGATGCCGTGTTGGCAGCTTGAAATTGGCCATGGAGGGAGGGCTTACACCATGAAAATCAGAAAATGCTACCAGGAGCTTCCCTGGTGGCACAGTGGTTAAGAATCCACCTGCTAATGCAGGGGACACAGGCTCGAGTCCTGGTCTGGGAAGATCCCACATGCCACAGAACAACTAAGCCCGCGAGCCACAACTACTGAGCCCACATGCCACAACTACTGAAGCCTGCATGCCTAGAGTCCACGCTCTGCAACTGCAACAAGAGAAGCCACTGCAATGAGAAGCCCGCACGCTGCTACGAAGAGTAGCCCCTGCTTGCCGCAACTAGAGAAAGCCGGCGCTCAGCAACGAAGACCCAATGCATCCAAAAATAAATAAATTAAATAAGTAAATTAAAAAAAAAAAGAAAATGCTACCAACCACGTCCTCCATCATCCCTGAGAGCCACTTGTTAACCATTGGCCAGCACACCACTGCCCACACTCCTCCCTCACGGGGCAAGCTTGCCCTCTCTGAAGTTCAAATACTGCTCCCTTACAATTAAGTCCTGCATCTGGTCTCCAGCTCTGTTGGCCTTTGGGTGCAGGAGACAAATACTGCCCAGGAGACCCTCCTCCTCTCCCACTTTGCTTTAAATCAAGAGATCCGAGCCTGGCATTTTCTCTTTCCAGTGCATTGTGACACTTATCAACAGCCACTCAGTTGCACAGTACTTAGGCTGACGTCCCCCCCCAGAGCCCTCAGCGCCAGACATCACACGGGCGGTGCCTTCCCTTCCATCAGCGCTCTGCCCCCACCATGAGAATCAGTGGAAGTCTGCCACCAGTACTGCTTCTGCCACCAGTGACGCTCCTCTCCTCTCGTCAATCCCGCTGCAAACAATCCACTTCCAGAGCCCCACCTCATTTCTAAGACCAGCCTGGCACCAACTTAGGGCTTAGGAGGAGGGTCCCAGAAGGTGTGCGACGAGGCTTCCGGTACCGGTCACTTGTGAGAGAGTGTGCTCAGGTGAGGCCAGGTGCATGGGTGTTGGGGTAAGACAGGGTTGGAGGCAGATTCGGATTCAGCAGAAGTCAATCCCCAGTCTGATCTCACGGGGAGCTCTGGAGCATGAATGGCGTCGTGAGTCATCCCTCCTGAGGCCGGTCAGGGTCTGCGCTCCTGTACTGGGCAGTCATTGGCTGGGGGTCCCAGTGGGAGGGCCAGGGCTGCCAGATTCAGCAAATAAAAATTCAGAATGCCCAGTTACATTTGAATTTCAGATAAACAACAAATATATTTTTAATATATGTTCCCAGTATTGCGTGACACACTGTATTTTCTCTGCCAATCCCGGAGGCACATAACCTTCCAGGTATTTCTGGGTGGGGTGACTTCATAGACTGAAGACAAGTCTTAGGAGAAGGGTCCAGCTGTGAGCTGCTGGCAGCCAATTGGAGCAGCTGGGGAGCAGGTGCAGTGCCCAGCAAAGGGAATCGTGGCAGGTACCAACACCATCTATAACGTGATAGGTTATGCCGTGAGCAGGACCACTGTGTACTCCATACAAATACAGCCACCGCTGAGTTCTTTAAGAGTTCAATGATTAGGTAGTTGATGTTTTGAATGCTTTATAGTATGCAAAAATTGTTGGTGGATTGCTGTATATAAAGAGAGCTTTAGTGATATTTGGAGAATGAGATGGAGCGTTTGGATGGGCATCATTTATTTTTCATTTAAAACAAGGAATGTAGGCTCTTGCTCTTGGAAATTTGTTCACCAACATGTTTTCAGAGCGGCTGCAAAGTCATGAGTGTAGTTCAGCCACCTGGGGAATCCACGTGGGGAGAAGCAGCAGACCTAGCTTGGCCAGTGGCACCATTAGCCATGGAGTAAGTCAGAGGGTAGAACAGGGCGTTTCCCTCCATCCTTTCAGACACAGCCCCAACTCTGTCTGCAGGTGGTGGGGCCGGAGCGACGGGGGGAGCATGTAGCAGAGCCCCCCATGCCGTTGTCACATGGCCACTGCCAGAACCACAGCCTCCGGGAGGTGGCCCAGAAGGGTCAGGGGATCAGGTTCCAGGGAGGCTGGGGTGCCTCTGTTCAATTCCTCCACTCAGGTCTTTTCCCCTGGAGAGCCAGTTGTTAACCATTTTCCGGCAGAGCGCTGGTTTCCATCACCTCGAAGGTAGTGAAGTCCAGCTTCTGCCTCACCTCCTGGGGGCTTTCCTGAGCCACCCTGTTGAGGGTAATTACCTATGGGTGTCCCGCCGTCCCTTGCTTTCCCCTCTCTAGGCTTTCTCACATGCAGCAGAGCCGAATGACTTGTTAGTCCCCACTGTGGCAGTTTGGGTCCATTAGGCTGTACCAGATTCCCAACTATCACTGAGTTCTCTGATAAGGCTCATAATCTCACACAATAAACAGGCCAGAAGTGGTTCTCAGCCCAATACAGTGACACCCTGATGTCAGGCTCTGGGTCAGCTGTGCTGGCTGTTTTCGCCTCCCCCTCATGACAGCACAAGGGATACCAACAGACCTAGTGAGGCTCCAAATGCAAGAGGGGAGGGCCTTCTGCTGCCGCATCTTCCCCAGGTGCCTCCCTCCTGGCAGCTCCAGAATGGGTGGGCTTTAGGCCAGATGGGGCCATCCCCCAGTGCTGGGCTTGTCGCCACCTGATCCCCAAACAAAACGGAGGGTCCATGAGCAAGCAAGAAGGGGAACCAGTGGTGGGGGGCAAGAAACAGTGTCTGCCCTCACCCCTAGGAGCAGGCATGAATCACATGTCTGAGGTCAGGTAGGTAGCAAGTGTCCACCAGCTCCCATCTCCTGCTCCAAGTGCCACGAGGGAGCTGGAACGATGACTTCCAGGGTCCTGGCTCCTCGGGGTGGAGAGACCCTGCTGCAGAAGGAGGCTTGAGGAAGGCAGCAGCTCTCTGCACGGGCGCCTGTGTCTTTCCACCTCTAATGTGGTTCCCTGACTCTCTTCAACTTCAACTGCTACTCTTCTTTTTTAAATGACGATATAAAATGCATACAGTAAAATTCACCTTTTTAAGTGTACAGTCTGATGAGTTTTGTCAAATGTGTACAGTTATGTAACTGCCATCACTGTTGAGATACGGAATCTTCCCGTCACCCAACAGATTCCCTCCATCCCGCCTCTTTTTCTTTTTAATAAATTTTTATTGGAGTACAGCTGCTTTACTATGTTGTGTTAGTTTCTGCTGTACAGCAAAGTGAATCAGCTACGCGTATACATAGATCCCCTCTTTTTTGGATTTGCTTCCCATTTACGTCACCAAAGAGCACTGGGTAGAGTTCCCTGTGCTGTACAGTAAGTTCTCATTAGTTATCTCTTTTATACATAGTAGTGCATATATGTCAATCCCAATCTCCCAGTTCATCCCACCCTCCCTTCCCCCATTGGTATCCCTACATTTGTTCTCTAAGCCTGTGTCTCTATTTATGCTTTGCAAGTAAGTTCATCAGTACCATTTTTCTAGATTCCACATATAAGCGTTAATATATGATATTTGTTTTTCTCTTTCTGACTTACTTCACTCTGTATGACAGTCTCTAGGTCCATCCACATCTCTGCAAATGGCACAATTTCGTTCCTTTTTATAGCTGAGTAATATTCCATCGTATATATGTACGGCATCTTCTTTATCCATTCATCTGTCGATGGACATTTAGGTTGCTTCCATGTCTTGGCTGTTGTAAATAGTGCTGCAGTGCAGTGAACATTGGGGTGCATGTGTCTTTTTGAATTATGGTTTCCTCCAGGTATATGCCCAGGAGTGGGATTGCTGGATCATACGGTAGCTCTGTTTTGAGTTTCTTAAGGAACTCCATACTGTTCTCCATAGTGGCTGTATCAATTTACATTCCCACCAACAGTGCAGGAGGGTTCCCTGTTCTCTACACCCTCTCTAGCATTTATTGTTTGTAGATTTTTTGATGGTGGCTGTGCATCCAGCCTCTTGGTGTCAATCACCGCCTCCACTCCCAGACCCTGGAAACCACTGGTCTGTTTTCTGTCCCTTTGGTTTTGCCTTTTCTATATAAGTGGGATCATTGAGAATACAGTGTTTTGTGTCTGTCTTCTTTGACTTTGCATCATGCTGTGCACATATCAGCAGTCTGCCAGTCCTTCTTACCTCTCCACAGCTGAGCCGTGGTCCACTGCAGGGATGTGCTATGTGTCCATTTATTCATTCACTAGCTAATAGGCATTTGGGGGGTTTCCAGGTTTGGCTACAATGAATGAAGCTGCTGTGAATATTCAATTATGAGCTTTTGTGTAGACTTGCGTCTTCATTTGGTGGGATAAATATCTAGGAGTGATGCCAGGTGGTGTCAGGTGGCAAGTGGATGTTTAACCTTGGAAGAAACCACCAAACTCTTTTCCAAAGTAGGCTGTACCATTTTCATTCCTAATATTTGAGGGCTCCAGTAACTTCACGTCCTCCCCAACACTTGCTTTTGGCCATCTTTTAACTTCTATTCGTTCCGGTGGGTATACAGTGGCAGAGCATTGTGGTGTTAATTGGCATTTCACTGGTTGACTAATGAGGTACATATTTTCATATGCTTATTGGGCATTCTTTGTGAGGTTTTAAAAATTGGGTTATTGGACTTCCTTGGTGGTCCAGTGGTTAAGACTTCGACTTCCAATGCAGGGGGTGGGGGTTCGATCCCTGGTCGGGGAGCTAAGATCCCACATGCCTTGGGGCCAAATAACCAAAACATAAAACAGAAGCAATATTGTAACAAATTCAATACAGACTTAAAAAAAATGGTCCACATCAAAAAATGTTAAAAAAAAGTGGGTTATTGTCTTCTTATTGAGTTGTAAGAGTTCTTTATATGTTCTGGACACAAGGCATTTTATCAGACATGGTTTTGCCAAAGCGGTGAGAGTAAAGCTACAGGGATCCTATTAGGAACGTGGAAACATGTTTCTATGAACAGGGTTCACAGCCTTCTGCTCCCACTGCTGAACCCTTGGGCAACAGCCCTCACCCATCGCTGCAGTCTTCCTGTGATGACACCCCAAGCTCGTCTGGGGCTGGATAGCTCAGTGACTAAGAGTCATTGAGACAGAATGCCTGAGTTTGAACCTCATATTTGCAGGGTGATAAGGGTAAGTAACTTACCTTTCTGTGTCTTGATGACTGTACCTGGCACAGCACATAAACAGCCATTATTGTTGTTGTTGTTTGTTGTTGTTATTTTCCCAGCCCCATCCATCCCACCTCTGCCACCGCATCTCCCTTCCCCCTGTCCCCCTGCTGTCATAAACCATCCGGCCTTCCACTGTCTGCAGGACGCAGTTGAACACACAGCCCCAACTTTTGGGCCCCTCACATACTGTCCCTGCCTGCCAATTAAGTCTTATCTACTTATCATGTCATTAAATAAGCATTTATTAAGACTTGTTATGGACCAGGCCTTGCACTGGACATTTCCATAGCCATATGAAAATAGCAGCAGCAACCACAAACAAACAAAAAACCTAGCAGGACCTGGTATTCTTGTTAAGGGAAGTTCTTTGACATCTATTAACATTTCTTCTATTTTTCTCCATCTGGTCAGGTTTTTCTTATCTTCCTGAGTCAATTTTGATAATTCATATTATTTGGAAAATCATCCCTTTTCTCTAGATTTTAAAAATTTATTGAAGCAAGTCTTACACATAACTTTCATAAGACATTTGAAGCTCCTCTTTATCTGTGGTCATGTCTCTTTCTTATCCCTGAAGTTATTTATTGGTGTCTTCTTTTATCCTTGATTAGATGACCAAGTGTTTGCTATTTTATTGGTCTTTTTAAAGATCTGGGTTTGGGATTTCTTAATCAAGTTTACTATTGTTTTTGTTTGCATGCTTTCTGTACAATTTGTTTCTGCTTTTATCATTACTGATTCCTTTATTCTTAGGTTTACTTTATCTTCTCTGTGTTGGGGATTTTAAGATCTTGAGAGGAATGCTTTGCTCATTGATTTTCCATTTATTTTTTTGTGAGTGCCTTTAAGGGCATGAATGTTCCTTGGAGTATTGCTTTGGCTATTACCCATACTTTTTTTTTTTGGCTGCACTGGGTCTTCATTGTTGGGTCTTAGTTGCTGCACGCGGGCTTTCTGTAGTTGCGGCGAGAGCAGGCTACTTTTCGTTGCAGTGCACGGGCTTCTCATTGCGGTGGCTTCTCTTGTTACGGAGCACAGCCTCTAGGTGCGCGGTCTTCAGTAGCTGTGGCATGCAGGCTTGCAGGCTCTAGAGTGCAGGCTCAGTAGGTGTGGCACACGGGCTTAGTTGCTCCGTGGCATGTGGGATCTTCCCGGACCAGGGCTCAAACCTGTGTCCCCTGCATTGGCAGGCAGATTCTCAACCACTGCGCCACCAGGGAAGTCCCTACGCATACTTTTTATTTTCGGTATACTCATGGTTATGCATTTCAAAGGGATCTGTAACCCAACTCAGATTACCTGTTTAGCCCAAATGCCATTTGCAACAATCTGATTTCCTGGGTGTGCCCTCTGTGCATGTTGCTTCAAACCACTGTAAGTATCGGTGTTTCTCCAAATGCCTCTGACTTTGTCCTGTTGGCCCCTCTATCTGGAATGTTCTTCTCTGCTGGCCGCTTCCCACTCTTGCATTAAGGGCAGCAGGAAGCAGTACTGAGAAATCCTATTCTCCAGAAAACCCCATCAGTCTCCTCCATGTTCCCCCAAGACTCTGTAGCTCTGCCAGTATCAGTCTGTACTTGTTATTTGCTTGTTCCTTCTGCTAGATTGTAAGCTCCTTGAGAACTAAAACCTAGTCATTTTCATAACCTCATACTAAGCACAAATTAGGTGCTTAATAATGTTAAATAAATGAGTGATTCAGTCCCCTCCCAAGCTCTATTTTTGCTCATTGGTGCTATCATTCTGAGTATTAATTAGGGCAAGCTTAATTGCTGTAACCAACACCAAAACAGGAAATGGGTCTACAGAGCAGAATTGTATTTCTGGCTCATATGATAGTCAATGCAAGTGTGAGCTGGCTGACAGGTTGTCCTCTACACAGTAATCTAGGAGTCCAGGCATCTTACATTTCTTGTCTCCACTGCCTCCTAAAGCTTCCTCATCATCAGTGTGATGAAGCCGCAGAAAGGTAAGAAAGAATCTAGAAAAGCCACTCTGTTTGAAAGCCTGGACCAGGAAATGGTAGGCTCACACAGGGTGGTACATCTCAGAGCAAGAGAGGCTGAGAATACAGAGTGGCTGGCCAGCCATGCACGTGGCGTTGTTATCACAGCGGGCAAAGAGGACATGGATTTTGGCCCACAGCTGGTAATCTCTACCACAGTCCACAGGTACCCTTCTTCTTACACTTAGAATTCACATTCATCCCTCCCCAAAGGTGATGAGCCAAGGTCCCACACAGTCCTTGTATCCAGGGGGAGATGCAGGCGTCTCCACCAGGTGCAAGTAATGCTGAGCACGGTCCCATTGTCTGGGAAGGAAAGATGAGTCACCATCCATCCTTCCTCCCTCCCTCCAGGACCAGGGGAGTGGGCAGAGTGTCCACAATCCAAATTCCTATTGGGAAAGGGGAAGAATGGAAAACAAAGAAGTGACATCCATAGTGATGATGAAATCTCACCAGGCAGGGACTGGGAAGACCTTGCCCTGGTGGGGACATGTTCCTCCCTAGGACTCCAGTTCTGCCCTCTGGGGGAGACTCTGCAGCCCCAGAGCCCACCCTTTGGGAGATTCTTCTTTGACCACTATCCTCTATGATGTAATACCCTTTCACAGCCTACTTCTTTCTGATAAAGTTTGGGGGCCCAAGGATTATCTTGTGGCTTAAGCAATCAAAAGCTTTTTCAGGGCTTCCCTGGTGGCGCAGTGGTTGAGAGGCCGCCTGCTGATGCAGGGGACACGGGTTTGTGTCCCGGTCCGGGAAGATCCCACGTGCCATGGAGCGGCTGGGCCCGTGAGCCATAGCCGCTGAGCCTGTGTGTCCGGAGCCTGTGCTTCGCAACGGGAGAGGCCACAACAGTGAGAGGCCTGCGTACTGCAAAAAAAAAAAAGCTTTTTCAGGCCAAGTTCATGGGGGGGTTAGCAATACAATTCCTCAAAAACTTAGGGCATCGCATCTATTTGCTAATAGACAAATGGTGACAGTAACTACAACCAAAATCTCTCTCCTCGACATGGTTTTTATGTTGTCTTTCTTCTTAGTCCCTATTCCCCTCTTAATGGCATCCAAAACAACAGATCACAGTGAGAATTAGTCTTTGCCACAGGTCTGAGACCTGTTGTTTACAGAAATGACTGAACGGGCCTTCTCAAAACCTTCTTCAGGCTTATGTCCAGTTTGGGGCAATCCAGAAGTAGATTTCCCTCACCCTATTCATAAGTCGTATCACATCCATATAGTGTGCAGGGCACCTGCTCGTAAACATTGTTGAAAGAATGAACGAAGGTGCAAGGGTGATTGAGTGGTGATTCCATTTGGGGCAGTAAAAAACTTGCTTTTACCATAAAAATAAATAACTTGTTAGTATTCTCTCTTTTATTATTGTGGCAAAACATGTAAAACATTAAATTAGCCATTTTAACCACTTTTGAAGTGTACAATTCAGTGGCATTAATTACGTTCACAATATTGTGCAACTATCATCACTTTTTCCAAAACCTTTTCATCATCCCAGGCAGAAAACTCAGTAACTCCCCATTCCTCTCCACCATTCCCTAGGTAGCAACTATTCTACTTTCTGTCTCTATGAATTTGCCTATTTTGATTTTTTTTTTTTTTTTTTTTGGCGGTACGCGGGCCTCTCACTGTTGTGGCCTCTCCCGCCACAGAGCACAGGCTCTGGACGCGCAGGCTCAGCAGCCATGGCTCACGGGCCCAGCCGCTCCGCGGCATGTGGGATCCTCCCAGACCGGGGCATGAACCCGTGTCCCCTGCATCGGCAGGCGGACTCTCAACCACTGCGCCACCAGGGAAGCCCCTATTTTGATATTTTATGTAAACAGACTCATACAATATTTATCATTTTGTGTCTGGCTTATTTCACTTAGCATAATGTTTTCAACATCCATCCATGTTGTAGTGTGTCAGAACTTCATTCCTTTTTATGGCTGAATAATATCCCATTATATTTAATAATACTTTTCTTTCATCCATTCATCTGTTAATGGAAAGTTAGATTGTTCCTACCTTTTGGCTACTGTGAATAATGCTACTATGAAGATTTGCATATAAGTATATTTTTTAGTCCCTATTTTTAATGCTTTGGGGAATATACTTTAAATACTTTAGGAAATTGTTAAGCCATTATTTCTTCAATTACTTTTTCTGCCTCCTTCCATCTCTTTTCTCGTCGTGGAACTCTACAATTCTTACGTTGGAATGCTTTATGGTGTCCCACAGGTCTCTCAGGTTCTGCTTATTTTACTTCATTCTTTTTTCTGCTAGGCAGATTGGATAAGTTCAACTGCCTTATCTTCTTGTTCACTGACTCTTTCTTCTGCCCGCTCAAAACAGCCCTCTAGCATTTTCTTTTTTCTTTTTTTTGTTTTTCATTTTAGCTATTGTACTTTTCAGCTCCAGAGTTTCTATTTGGTTCCTTTCTATAATTTAAATTCTAGGGAATTGTCATTCCCTGTTTTTTCATACATTGTTCTTCTAATTTCCTTTAGTTCTTTTCCTTTAGCTCATTGAGCATGTTTAACTTAAGTTTTTTGACTGGTAATTCCAATGTTGATTTAATGTGTTTGACTAGTAAATTCCGGCGTTCAGGTTTTCTCAGGGATAGTTTCTATTGATTTTTTTTCCTGTGAATGAGCCATATTTTCCTGTTTCTTTGGATGCTTTCTAATTTTTTGTTGAGTACTATATTGTGGTAACTCTGGAAGTCAGATTCTCCCCCTCTGTAAAGATTGGTTTTGTTGCTTGTTGAGGACTGCAGTTGTTCATTTGTATAGTGACTTATCCAAACTTTTTTTTTTTTTCAAAATCCGTATTTCCTGTTGTATATGTTCACTGAAGTTTCTGTTCTGATTTCTCTGCAGTCAGCCTGTGACCTGACAGAGAAATCCTTAAATGTCTGGATCCAAAAAACAAAACAATACAAAAAAAATTAAACTGTTATGTATGTCTCTTTAACTCTTCTGCTAAATGCCACCAGGGAGGCTGCTGCAGCCTGAGGAGGATGAAACAAAGGCAAGCTCTGTACTGAGCCCTCAGGGAACCACCAGAATAACCAAAATGCACAGCCCAAGGTCCTGACTGCCCAAGGAACACGGGTGCCATTCCCATGGCCATGGTGGGGAATGGGGCTGGTAGCTGGTTTGTGTCCACTACTCACTTACAAGCCATCAGCAAACTCTCCTTTCATCAAGCACTCCCCTGGTTGCTATAAGTGTCCAATCAGGTTTATTTTGATCATTTTTTTCTAGTGTAGTGTTTGTTTTGGTGGAGGGACTCATCTCTGGAACTTCCTACTCCACCATTTTCTGTGACGGCATCCTCTTTCCAGACAAGAAGCTTCATTGATTTACTGTGGGAGTGGCATCCAAGAGGCTGTGCCACGTGTCTGCCTCCTCAGAACACCAAAATAATCAGCAGGCATGGGGGTGGGGCTTTGGATTAGGACCTGCTAGAGATCTAGAGCTTTGGACGGCCTGTATTCTAAACTCTGACCCAGGGGCTAAAGCATCCTTTGGTAGTAAAAATAGCTACAAATTATTGAACAACTTGTATTGCCAAGAGTCTTATCTACATTATCCCATTGAATCTCCTCAGTAGCCCTGTGAGGTAGGTAAGTCGTTACCTCCACTTTACTGATGAGGAAGCTGAGGCCCAGAAACTAAGGGACTTGCCCAAGTCCTACGGCCAGTGAACTGCAGTTTTCCGACTCAGGCTGGTGACCTCGTGTTCCTGTGTCACCCCAGCGTTATCCTGCCTTCCTTGCAGGGGTCCTGGATGGTCCCACAGCCTGCCTCCCCCTCCCCAACCAATGTGCAGGACACTCCCTGTTCCTCACCCACCCTCTTCCCCTACCCCTCCCATGGCCACAGCCCTTAGGTGTCCCCCTGAAACCTGGCCCCAGGCCTCCAGGCCCACCTGCTGTCAGAGGCTGCACCATGCCATGCAGACCTTGGCCGCTGCTGCTGTCCCCAGCCCCACCAGCTGACGCTGAGGTCTCTGAACATCTCCAGCATGGAAGCAGCTCCAGAGGCTGTTTCCGGACCCTCAGCATGTGCTTGGCCCTGAAGGAGCCCTCCTCCTCTAGTCAGGAAGACTAATCTTCCAGTACACCTGGAGTCAGGCTGGGCTGTAGGCAAATCCTGGCTAAGTCACTAATGGCTGTGGTATCTTGGAACTCCCTTAACTCCCACGGGCCTCAGTTTCCCCACATTTAAAATGACTGCCCTGGGCTTTCAGGCCAGTTGTGATCCACATAAGCATCTAGCACAGCAGCCAGCACGTGGAAGCCACTGGGTACTCACCAGCTGTGGTTATCATGACCCCAGCCCACTCTGCTGTCTCTTGTCTCCTCTCCCCGTTGCCTCTATCCCTGACATGGCCACATTGCCTGACACCCTCTCACCTCCAGGCCCCTGGCGTGCCCTTACACAAGGGCACAGCGAGTCTCCAGTCAACCCTGCTGTAGGCAAACACGTGCAACACCATGCTGACCTCCAGGCCCCATTGCTTCAGGTCAACGAGTGCCCACACTGTTGCCCAGCTGGTGCCGAGGGCCATCAGGCCATTGGGGAGGGGCTGGCATCTCCAGATCCCAGCCCCACTTTCTTTCCCACTGGAATATGGGGGCCGGCAATTTGACACATTTAACTCTGAGCCCACATCCTTCAGAGTCTGGGCATCAGAGCCTCTGTGCAAAAATAGCAGATAAGGCCCAAACTTTTTATTTTTTAACCTGATTTTAAAACAGTACTCCATTAATACACATTCATTGCAGAAAAACTTAGGACATACAGATAAGCAAAGAGGAAAATTAAGTCACTCATATTTCCATTATCAAGATAACTACTAGTTACCATTTTTCTGTATTTCCTCCCATGTGTATATTACATATAATATACATATACATGACAAAAATGAATCATGCTATATTTTATAACTGTTTTTTCTATTTGTCTTCTATTGCTATGTAAAAAACTACCTCGAAATTTAGTGGCTTGAAAAAACAAACCTTTATTATCTCACACTGTCTCGGTGGGTCAGGAGTCCAGGAGTGGCTCAGCTAGGGTGCTCTGGCTCGGTGTCTCTCCTGAGGTTTTAGTCAAAATGTTGTCTGGGGTGGCATCACCCGAAGGCTCGACAGTGGCTGTTGTATTGGCTCCCAAGGTGGCTCGCTCACCTGCCTGGCAAGTTGGAGATGCCCATTGTCAGGAGGTCTCAGTTTTTCTCAGTGGACCTCCCAGTACAACCTGAATGTCCTCATGATCTGGTGCTGGCTTCCCCCAGAGTAAAGAATCCAATAGAGAGAAAAGCAGAAGCCTCAGTGTCTTTGATGGCCTAGCCTCACAAGTCACACTCCGTCATTTCTGCAATAGCTTATTAGTAACATAGGCCAGACCTATTCAGCGTGGATGGAGCCTACCCGGGGGGTTGAATGCAAGACATGGGGCTCATTGGAGGCCCTTTTGGAGGGTAGCCACCACATTCTCTTTAAACAGGATGTCATGAACATCTTTCCGTGCCAATAGAGGCCGATCAATCTTACCATTTTAACTGACTGCATATAAATGTAGCATAATTTATTTAGACAATTTCCTAAGGTTGGGTGTGAAGATTATGTCCCATTTTTGGATCCTAGAAAGAGTAACCTGGAATATCCATCTCCAAATTCGTCAGATTATTTCCTAGAGATAAATTACAAAGAAAATTAAATCATGCCTGTCAGTCAGCTCCTTGAGCAACCGAGAGATGAGGGTACCAACTGGGACATAGAGAAAAGTCCCTCTGGTCCTGCTCTCAGATGCCCCACATCTCTCTCTCCCTATTAAGTCGGGAGCTCACTATCTGCTGAGACATACTAGCCCATTGTTGTGCAGTTCTGGTTTTTTTGTGGGGGGGAAGTCTAAGCAGAAACCACATTCATTCAACCTCCTCAGGACAACCCTTGAGATATTGAAGACTCTAATTATGTCCTGGGCATCCCTCTGGAGCCATTGTCTCTGAGGCCCTCCCTCTCCTGGCCCCTCTTCTCTGGACAGGTCTATCCCTTGCTGCAGGGATCCTTGACCCCAGCCCAGTGTTGACCCTCTGGGGTCACTCCCTCACCTAAACAGGAAGCGGTGAGACAGGGCACACCTCTTGTGGTGGGAGCACAGGAGAGCTGGCATGTTGCACGAGAGTCTGGCTCTGGAGGATTAACTAGTATGGGGAAGTGGGGCTGTTGGACGCCTTCCTTCCTGCCCTCACAGGTGCTGGGGAATGCAAGGAGGCGGCCCCAGGAAAGGGCTCTGGTGAGGGGTGCTTGCTGGTCAAAGTGCAAGCCAGAGAGGACACTGGAAGTCCAGCAAACAAGAAAGGGCCCCACTGATCTCTGCCCAGCCCTGTCCTCTCCCACTTCCCAGAGGAGAGCTGGAGGATTTTGGTCGTCTTCTCAGGTGCTATGTGCCTGGACCAAGAGAAGAGCAGCTGCTTCTTGGCCTGGCTGGTGCAGAAGGCCCCCAACTCCAAACCCAGGGGTGAGCCCTGCCCACCCTGTGCAAACAGCGGCTCAGAGCCAGGGGCTGGGGGGACAGTGATCTGTCACATGTGGGTTTGGTGAAGCCCTTGGGGCTCTATTTTGGGAAGGGGATCAGTCATGTCAGGGGCTTCCTCAGGGATGACCACACTGGCCATTGGCGGGAGAGCCTGGCATCCTGTCAGGCTACCTAGCTCCCCAACCCCGCCCACTCCTGAGCTCTTGCTCCTTTTACAGGGCTCGGCAGCTTCTGGCAGGTCCGGGCAGGGAGCTGGGAGTGGGGAAGGGGGGTGGCTCTCAGAGCGAGCTCTGGCCTGGATTTTGCAGACCCAAAACCCAAGGATGACCTTCCCGGCCTTTTGAGGCAGGTTTTGACGATTTACAGTTGAAGACCCTTAATGAAAACAAGCATTTTCTACTTGGTGGGGGCAGATGGCCCTGGGTGGGGGTGGGGCCAGTCATCAGGGTGGTGCCCACCCCGCCTCCATCTGCTCCCCCTCACTTCCCCACCCCTCCCCTCCCCACCCCTCCCCTCCCCTCCCCACCCCACCTCCTGGCCCCACCTACCACCATCCCTCACCCCAACCCTCCAGTCCCGCCTCTGCCCAGGGCCTGAGCCTGGCTCTCAATGACCCAACCGAGGTCTTTCGTGCAACCCCCGCCCCCCTTAACCAATCCTGCCAACCGATCCTGACTGGCCACACGGCAGGGCTCTGAGGGCTTAGGAGAGGAGCGGCCCAGGAGGTCCCTGCCCTCTGCAGCCCTGCTTCACGAGGAGCCTGCCTTGCTCAGGGCCTCAGGCCTGGCCTCTCAGCCACCAGCCTGTCTCCCCTCCCAAGTACAGGACAGGCCCCAGGTGAAAATTAGCCAGGGATCCCCGTGGTCCAAGAGCAAGCCCAGACCCTTCGACCTGCATGGGGCCAGCCCCTCAGCAGCCCCGCCCTGTCTGCCCGGCTCTGCAACGTGCTTTCCTGACCTGAGCAGCGTGATGACTGCCGCCCTGGCACATCCAAGGACTGGAGCGCATATAGAACGGTTCTGCCCCTTCCGCAGAAACTCTGGGCAACGAATCCCCACCCCGGTGGGCTGAAGGCATGGGGCACCACCCCACAGCCCTCCCCTCGTGGCCCTTGTCACCCCTCACTCCAGGCAGGCCTCGTCTGCCCTTTTGGCCCTGTCTGACCCGGTGGCGGTAGGCTGAGTATTTCAACAGCCAGCTGCTGAATACTCTCTGCAGAAGCCCTGGGCGGCCTGCGCAGGCAACTCCCTGGCTAGGCGGCTCGCGCCTGCACGGGCGGGCCTCAGACTCCCGGCCTGCAGCCCAGCCCTGCGCCTCCACAGACAGGAGTGTCTCTACCTCCCTGCAAACCTACCTTTTGCCGCCTCAGAGAGATGGCGATGGAGGCCACAAGGAGCTGGGCCCAGACAGCTTTGAATCTGGTAAGGGTCACCCCAAAGCCAGGGCAAGTGGTCCCCAGGGCCACGACTGGGGCAGGTTCTTCCTGTGTGGGTAGGGCAAGTGGTTTGGTAGAGTGGAGGTTAGGGGGAGCTCTGGACCCCTTGGAAGGAGGC
Source organism: Grampus griseus (assembly GCF_964374135.1). NCBI lineage: Eukaryota > Metazoa > Chordata > Mammalia > Artiodactyla > Delphinidae > Grampus > Grampus griseus. The sequence goes on along the minus strand of NC_139003.1, from coordinate 95,853,531 downwards.
GCAGAGGTGCGGAGGCTAAGAGGCAGCTGGTCCCTCCCGATACCCACTGTCCAGCCTCTCCAGGAGGGGTCTCCAGGGACGGCGTCTTCTAGGGGACTTGTTCCTGGGGCTGACAGTGCTAGGCTGTCCCCTGTGCTCTGGCCTCACTATTCAACTGCTACTTGGCATCCATCTCCCCTTGGCTAACAGACACGCCAACGTGCCTGCAGAGACCAGGCGGATTTCCCCAGCCCAACCCACCCCTTCTCAGTCTGCAGAACGTCCCCTCCTAGCGCTCAGCCATCAGTATGAGGACAGTCCTTAAGGACACGGGTCTGGACAAGGCCATGGGCTGTACAGGTTGGAAGCAAAGTGGGAGGGGCCAAGCTGGTTGGGCAGGGATGACGGGGCTGGTGGGGCTCGGCTGGGGACACCTGCCCCATTTATGCCACAGTCAGTGTTTTGGGACCCTGCCCCAAGGGCTCAGGAAAGATGGCAGGACATCCTGTGGGGCTTGTATTTGACAGATGAGGAGACAGGGAAAGGTCTGAGAGGGCTTCCCACACCTGCACAGCAGTGGACGGGCCCCAGAGGGCCAAGGCATGGGGCCCCTGGGCAAACGCTGGGTGCCCTGTGGGCTCCAGAACCCATCCCAGTGTCCTGGAGGGCAGTATGAGCCCTGCGTGGGTCCAGCTGCAGCCATGGGATGGCTGTGTACACACAGTGGGTGACCCTGGGCCAGTTGCCGCATACTCCTGGGGAAGTGTGTCCCCAACCCGCCAGCTTCAGACTCTCCTGGAGAATCCCAGGAGAGCCAGGATGGGAGGACCCCGGAGAGCCAGAGGGCACTGGGCAGTCTGGCTCTTCTCCTGCAAAACCCTGGGCCAGGGCACCAGAAGCCGGAGCCCTGGGGGGCTGTGGCACTGTCAGATGGTGGCAATGGCCCTGCCTGGAGAGTAAGAGAGTTGCTCAGGGAGGAGACCCCCTCCCACCATGTTTGGGTGCAGCCGTGAGCCCTGATGCTGTGTCCTGTGACCTCCTGGTGAGCAGGCAGGGGTGCAGCTGTGGGGGCAGGGCTGGGGGGACAGGCTCTGTCTGTGCTTTGTTCTTCTGTGACCTGGGGGGGACAGGTGGCTTCTTGGGGTTCCTAGGCTGCTCGGCAAGACCTTTAAGCCAGCTTGCACGGACACCCAGCCTGCGCTCAGGGAAGGGCTGGGCAGCCCAGCGGGGTAGGGAGGGGAGGTGGGCTCAGAGCCAGCACCTGGGTTCAAAGCCAGCTCTGAGCCGTCTAGATCTGTGGCCTTGGAAAGGAAGTGGAGATAATAAAATACTTGGGTTCTAGGGGGATTAAGCGTAAGGGAGAACTGGGGATGCCCCAAGCGGGGCCTGGTGCACAGTGCCTGCTTCTGGGGATGTTTCCACGGGGTCTGTGAGGCAGGCCTCTGCCCCGTGACTTGAACCCAACTGGCGTCCGCCTAGACATGCAGCCTTGGGGGTGAGGTCGGAGTGCCTCCTCTCAGGGTTGCAGGCTAACTGTGGTGTCTGCAGGCCCCAATGCACCCGAGAAAGGGGCTCACACCCACCATGGAGGACGCTCCCCACTGCCTCAGGGGAGGGTTTCTGGAGGCCCGTGTGAGCCTGTGGCCGCCTGGAGTGTTGGACTGCAGCCATGGAACCTTCCAGCACCCTTCCCAAACTCTGCCCACATGGGCCTGGACACAGAGGGTGAAGCCATTGGGTCACAGCCCCTCATGAGTCCAGGCTCGAGGCCACTGGCTGGGCTGCCATGACAGAGAGGGAGGGGATGGAGCCCAGCGGGGCCTGCGGGCTGGACCTCTGCAGGATCAGCATCGCTTTTGTTAAGAGCCGTGATGTCTTACAGTTCTGTTTTGGGAGAGATGCTGGGCAGCCTCTTGAGGACTTCTGACAGCGGCCCTTGCGTGCATGGCTTTGGGTGCTGGCCTCACTCTGTGTGCTGGCTGCAAGTGGCTGCATCTAGAAGATGAGCGGATGCCAGCCCCGCCCCCGAGCTGTGTCAAGGATGAAAGAAAGGCAGCTTGTGTAGTGCACTCACCTCAGAGCCTGGCGTATTGGAAGGATTCAGCAAATGTTAATGTTAATGTTCCTTCCTGGCGCCTTTTACTTGAAAGTGTGTGAAAGAAACAGAGACGAGGCCAGGCTGCAGGCATGGGCCTCTGAGGACAGCCTGGATTGTTTCACAGAGCGTGAGGGCCTCTCTGGGGGTATGTCCTGCCAGGACGGCCTTGGGGTGGGCTGCACCCTCACCCCATCTGGGGCTGTAGCTCACCCCAGAGCTGCAGAATGGCTTAGCAAATACTGGTGTTTGACTCTGTGTGTCTTGTCGTAGACTTTATCAGCCCCATCCCTTTGTGACCTTCCCTGGGTTTAAATTCTAAGTGTGAGGTCTTGGTAAGAGAATTCGCTCCTAAGTAAGGATCTGTATGCATTAGGAATGCTTTGGGCTGCAGGAAACTAAAGACCTGACTGACTGTGGCCTTAAGTGATTAGTATCTATTCCCACAACCGGCACTTGGAGGTGGGTGGGTCCAGGGTTGGCTCAGCACATCAGTGATGTCATCAGGGCTGGGCTCACTCTGTCTCTCTTCTCTGCCATCTATAATATGCTAACAGCCTTTTCTCTTCAGCCTTGTCTCCTCGTGGTTCAGGATAGCTGCTGCAGTGCCGGTCAACACACCCTCATACAGCTATGTTCACAAAGTTAGAGGCGAAGGCCCCCCTCCTGCTAAAATCAGGCTTCCCTTCACCTGACACTGGCCAGAACTGGGCCACATGCCCATCTCTAAACCAAGTCACCAGCAAAAGGGGATAAGATAGCTGGGCTGGGCTTAGCCCAGTCACGGGCTGTCCCCTGGGCCTAGGAAGGGGCTGTCTTCCTTTGACGTGATAGCTCCCCAGGCCCCCAACAAAATGTGGGCTCTAAAAACCGAGGAAGAAGGGGCAAGCAGCCGTGTTGTCTCCTGATTGGAATTCAGAGCATCTCCACCCCCCGAGCTTACATGGAAAACTACCAGCGAGAGAGTAGGAGTTTTTTGAAGAGTGGACCCACGGCTTTTATTCGAGCAGCCTCCCTTTCCTTGTTGGTCCAAATATGTAGGGAATCAAAGTGGTCTTCTCTCCATGAACACGTGCTGTTGTGCAAAGGGGAAAGGGCAGCCACACCACGGTCCACACGCAAGGTCAGAGCAGGGTCCCTGCTTCCGGGGGACTAGTGGGCATGGGCACGGTGTTTAAGCCCAATGTCATGCCACCATGAAGGGATGAGTAAGCGGGAGGAGAACCCAACGCAGGCTGTCCACACTCACGGGAATGGCGGAATTGAATCTGAGCTTTGTGTACCAGCCTCCCTCCTGTCAATGTATAGGGACCTCTCCTCCCTCTGAGGGCCTCAGCGCCTTCCAGGCTATGGACTGCCATGCTTTAGTCCACCAGACACCTCTAACTAACTTTCACATCTAAGTAGTGTGTCTTGACCATCACTTACGGACATGTGTACGCACTGGCCCACTAACTCCCTTAGCATAGATTCCTAGAGGTATAATGATCGGATCTTTTAGACAGTAACGCCAGCTGCCCATCGCCCTCCAGGCGGGCTCCTACAGCCCGTGTCTCACTCACTCTCCTGGTTAGCGCCTCCCTCCTCCCCTGGCCTGGATCAGGGGTACAAAGGGAGGTGCCATGTCTGCCCTCTGCCCCTCACCCCCCAACACGCCCCCAGCTGCATTTGTTTGGAAGCTGGCGTTGGAACTGTGCTGTCTTAATTTTTCAACTGGTTGTAACTGTGGTAGTTTGAAATGATGGGCCATCCTGGACCCAGGGTCAGGGGGCAAAAGGAGACCGTCGGTGTGTGGGGGAAACACACACTCTGTGGTCCCCCTTCCCCGTACTGCACAGCCCCTCGTCCGCCCAGCTGTTCCCCATCTCCCTCCCTGTGCAGGTGGAACAGATCCTGGCGGAGTTCCAGCTGCAGGACGAGGACTTGAAGAAGGTGATGAGGCGGATGCAGAAGGAGATGGACCGAGGCCTGAGGCTGGAGACACACAAGGAGGCCAGTGTGAAGATGCTGCCCACCTACGTGCGCTCTACCCCGGAAGGCTCAGGTACCGCGGTCCAGGGTGGGACAGGGATGGGACTCACATGGGAACCATCAGGTCCTCATCCAGAGGCAGCTCTCCCCTGGCCCCAGCAGGGAGAAGTGCCCCAGGCCCTTCCTAACAGCCCTGACTGTCCCCAGCAGCCCCGAGTCAGCTCCCCAAAATGCTGTGCCCCAGACACCAGCCAGGTCTCACCCTCTGCGCCGCTGGCCCAGCCCTGGGGCCTTCAGGCTCACTCTGGCCCCAGGAAACTGGCTCTCTTCATCTCACAATGAGAAACTGGTTTCCCGCAGTCATTTGGGGGACTCCCAGCCCAATCCTGAGTCTGGGCCATTTTCCTAGGTCTTCAGGTGGGCCCTGGGCTGGGGGCAGCTTCAACCCAAGACAAGGGATTCCTGCTGCCTTCCCCAGTTCACCTTTGCCCTTTCCACAGTTTATCCTGAGGTCCCCCAGATGTCTGGCATCGGGGGCCCCTCGTCCAGCTCTTCTGGTCCCCCCACCATGCCTTCCCCTCCTCCTCTCCCAGTTTGGGGGCTCCTGCCCGGCGGTGCCCATGAGACTGATGTGCTTCTTTCTGTGGCTGCAGAAGTCGGGGATTTCCTCTCCCTGGACCTGGGCGGCACCAACTTCAGGGTGATGCTTGTGAAGGTGGGGGAAGGGGAGGAGGGACAGTGGAGTGTGAAAACCAAGCACCAGATGTACTCCATCCCCGAGGACGCCATGACGGGCACTGCTGAGATGGTGAGCAGCTCGGGCTAGGGCTTGTGGGGCCAGGGACCTCGGTCAGGACCACCCAGGATCTCGGAGCATGGCTAGTCCTGGTGGGAGGGCCCACCTGTCTACCAGGGGCGGGCAGAGCTGTGGGCCCAGCCTCAGGGGACCCTGCTGCAGGAGGAGGAGGGAGCTGAGAGGCTTAGGTGGACGGCCACTGGGTGCGGCCCCGGAAGGTCACACCCCTGCCCAATTTCCCAGAAGGATCTGGAACAAGGCAGGGCAGCCAAGAGAGCACGCTGGTCTAACAGGCTCGCAGCCCATCGTTCTATCTCCACCCCACGTGTCGCCCTCACCCTCCATGGGCATGGATGCCAAGTGGCATGACTGCAATGCTAATATCTGACCACGGGGAGGACTTGGGAAGGACCACAGAAGTAGGATGAGCCCTGGGCAGAGGTGGGGAGCAGCCAGAGCCAATCCCCGCGAGGGGCAGGGCTTCAAGGTAGGAGGCCAGCGGCCGCCTGGTCCTTGCCGCAGCCCCGCATGCCGTGGGTCTGGGCGTGGAGCAACGCTGGCGCCCACCAGGGAGCTCGGTCAATCAGCAGGGCACTCGGTAACGCCCAGGTCTGTGGATAGGCCTTTGTGAATGGGATGGCAGCTGGTCCTCGCAGGCCCAGGGCTGGGGTGGCCAGAACACTTGGAGGCAACAAAGAACACTCTATGCTGGAGTCAGAAATCGTAGTTATCGCCAGGGATGTGCCTCTGTCCAAAGCCTGAGACTGGACTCCACTGGGTCCAGCCGGGAGGGCCAGGCTAACAGAGCACAGCTGGGCTAGGGACCAACCCCGTCGTCCTGGCGTTGCCCTGTCCCGAGGGCTGCTGTCAGCGGGACTGTGGCATGGGGCGGGGCTCAGGGCCTGAGTCCCGACAAGCAGTGCGGAGGCCACGCTCTCCTGGGGCCCTGTGGCTCAGCACGGGCTGAGGAGCGCCTCGGCAGGAGGCTCGCCCCTGCCGCTGATGGCCTCCTCGGTGTGCGTCCCGCAGCTCTTTGACTACATCTCTGAGTGCATCTCCGACTTCCTGGACAAGCATCAGATGAAGCACAAGAAGCTACCCTTGGGCTTCACCTTCTCCTTTCCTGTGAGGCACGAAGACATCGACAAGGTGGGACCAGGTGTAGAGTAGGTGGGGGGAGGTGGACGGATGGACGGACAGACACCCCAGAGAAAGGCACCCATGAACTCTGCCCTGTGCTGCCTTCAAATGCAGCTCCCATTGTTGGGAAAGAGCCTTGGATTCAAACTGGCTCCATCACTTACCTCTCGTGAGACTCTGGGAAATGATCGTATTAGCTGATTCTTACTATTTGCCTCCCACAACCCTATGAGGCGTGCGTATCTCCCCCATTACAGGTTAGGAAACTGAGGTGTAGCAACTTGCCCATGGTGGGAAGTGGCGGTGCTGCGGCTCAAACTCAGGCAAACAGGCTCCAGCACACCTGTGTGTCACCTCTATGCTGTACCGCTGCCTGTGGCAGAGGTGGCAATGTGCCGGGGCTGAGGGTCTACCCTGCCTTCCAGCTGGCAAGTTAGCCTGTCACAGTTACACACACACACACATGTACATGTAAATTACACACACACACACACACACCACACCAGTTATACATGCTCACATAGACATGTGTAAATTATACATATATATGCACATAAATTATACATGTGAATTGTACACATAAATGTATGCACTGCACATATTTAAATTATACACATGCATGCACTCATGTCGATTATACGTACATATAAACACATAAATTGTACATGCATCTTTTAATGCATACATAAATTATACATACATATATATACACGGGCCAGTTATATATTCATATATATCTACACATGCCAATCATACATACATATATACATGTAAATTATACATATCAAGTATACATGCATATAAACGTGTAAATTACACATGCATATTTACACGGCAAGTATACATGCATGCATACATGCACATGTCAATCATACATATATGCACATTCACAGGTCAACGATACATACACACCCACACACATTGATTATACATACATATATACATGTGTGTGTAAATTATCCAAACATATGCACAGTTATACATAACACACAGGGCCTCTGGGTCAGAGAGAAAGCCAGGTCAGTACTCCTGGCAGAAGCAGGAGCAGGAGCAACGTCTCATATTGCTTTTCCAAGCCCCAGTCCCCGCTGGGCACTGAGGGCCAGGTGGGACCTTCACACGCAGAGGGTGCACACAGGAGAGGAACCCCGATCTTCTACTGGCTGCACCCCTCTGGACCTCATCCTCACTCTGGGATGATGACCCTGGGCTTAACTACACAAGCATTCTTAAATTGGCTGGGACTCAGCCCTGCAGAAATACGAGATATTGGTAGAAAATTACCTCCAACACTTCTTGAACTTATACGGCTGCTTTGAGCCTCAGTTTCCTCAGCTTTAAAGTGGGTGCACAGGGACTTCCCTGGTGGTCCAGTGGCTAAGACTCTGTGCTCCCAATGCAGGGGGCCCAGGTTCAATCCCTGGTCAGGGAACTAGATCCCACATGCCACAACTAAGAGTTCGCATGCCGCAACTAAGGATCCCGCATGCCGCAACGAAGATTCCACGTGCTGCAACCAAGACCTGGTGCAGCCGGATAAATAAATAAAAATGAATAAATTAATTTAAAAGAAAAGTTAATTATAAAGTGGGTACACATCCCTGTGGTCCGAGTTAGCTCCCGTCCCTTCACGCCTGCCCCCAGCATCCAGCAGCCACCGAGGCCCCCCTCTTCCCCCAGGGCATCCTTCTCAACTGGACCAAGGGCTTCAAGGCCTCAGGAGCAGAAGGGAACAACATCGTGGGGCTCCTGCGAGATGCCATCAAACGGAGAGGGGTGAGTAGCATCTGCAGCTGCCCCTACCCTGGGCCCCCTCCCCCTCCCCTCCTGCGGGGAAGCCAGGGAGGGCTTTCTGGGCATCCCCCCAGGAAGGGGTCTCTGCCTTCTGCGCCTGGCTGGACTGGCCTGGAGCAGGCTGAGAACCCCCCCAGCCCCATCACCACTGCCTCTATGCCTCTTGGCAGGACTTTGAGATGGACGTGGTGGCGATGGTGAACGACACTGTGGCCACGATGATCTCCTGCTACTATGAAGACCGCCGGTGTGAGGTTGGCATGATTGTGGGTAAGGATGCGCCCCCTGCCTGACCCAGGGGCCTTGGCCACCACCAAAGACAGGGCCGAGGCTTCCCGTCTTCAGCAGTCTGCACACGGCCTCTGTGCCTGTCATGGACCCCAGAGGTGCTGGAGCCCAGGGTCCTAGGGAGCAGCAGGGGTGTCCCGGAAGACAATACACCAATGTACATTGGTACTGGGTGTACCAATAAACAGGTGCTGTTTATTGGTAGGAAGCATTTCAACACTCATAAGTCACTGCCTCAGATGGTGTACCAGCTCACGTCCACCTGGCCCATCAGGATTTAATTAAATCACCTTATCTGGTAAGTTGACCGACCTGGACAGATTTGTCCAAGTGGAAGAGGAGAAACCAGAGTGGTGTCATCCCTCCCTGGACAGTCTTACCACACCCCGGGGCAGCCATCTGCCCTGCCCGAAGTGGAGGCAGGTACCAGGAAAGGAGGCAGCACTGGCCCCAGTGGCCCTTTCCCACCAACCAAGGGCCTTTCCCAGAAGTTCCCAAGGCCTTACAATGAGTGTTTACTGAGGAGTGTTTACTGGACACACAGGCGAGTGGGTATTTCCCTGGTTCCCAGAAAGTCAGCATTAAATGTGTTTGCTTCCACGGCCTCTTCAGGGCCAGCCCTGAGGGTTTCTATGTTCTTAGGACCCATCTCCAATTGCATGCACATGTCCTAAGGGGCCGGCGACCTTCTCTCTGCCTCTCCTCTAGTTTCTCACATCTCCTCCTTCCATTCTCACCTTTTGGATGGGAAGTTCTTTTTTTTTTTTTTTTAACATCTTTATTGGAGTATAATTGCTTTACAATGGTGTGTTAGTTTCTGCTGTATAGCAAAGTGAATCAGTTATACGTATACATATATCCCCATATTCCCTCCCTCTTGCATCTCCCTCCCACCCTCCCTATCCCACACCTCTAGGTGGTCGCAAAGCACCCGAGCTGATCTCCCTGTGCTATGCGGCTGCTTCCCACTAGCTATCTATTTTATGTTTGGTAGTGTATATATGTCCATGCCACTCTCTCACTTCGTCCCAGCTTACCCTTCCCCCTCCCCATATCCTCGAGTCCGTTCTCTAGTAAGTCTGTCTTTACTCCCATCTTGCCCCTAGGTTCTTCATGACATTTTTTCTTAGATTCCATATATATGTGTTAGCATACGGTATTTGTTTTTCTCTTTCTGACTTACTTCACTCTGTATGACAGACTCTAGGTCCATCCACCTCACTACAAGTAACTCAATTTCGTTTCTTTTTATGGCTGAGTAATATTCCATTGTATATATGTGCCACATCTTTATCCCTTCATCTGTCGATGGACACTTAGGTTGCCTCCATGTCCTGGCTATTGTAAATAGAGCTGCAATGAACATTGTGGTACATGACTCTTTTTGAATTATGGTTTTCTCAGGGTATATGCCCAGTAGTGGGATTGCTGGGTCGTATGGTAGTTCTATTTGTAGTTTTTTAAGGAACCTCCATACTGTTCTCCATAGTGGCTGTATCAATTCACATTCACACCAGCAGTGCAAGCGTGTTCCCTTTTCTCCACACCCTCTCCAGCATTTATTGTTTCTAGATTTTTTGATGATGGCCATTCTGACCGGTGTGAGATGATACCTCATTGTAGTTATGATTTGCATTTCTCTAATGATTAATGATGTTGAGCATCCTTTCATGTGTTTGTTGGCAATCTGTATATCTTCTTTGGAGAAATGTCTGTTTAGGTCTTTTGCCCATTTCTGGATTGGGTTGTTTGTTTTTCTGATATTGAGCTGCATGAGCTGCTTGTAAATTTTGGAGATTAATCCTTTGTCAGTTGCTTCGTTTGCAAATATTTTCTCCCATTCTGAGGGTTGTCTTTTGGTTTTGTTTATAGTTTCCTTTGCTGTGCAAAAGCTTTGAAGTTTCATTAGGTCCCATTTGTTTATTTTTGTTTTTATTTCCATTTCTCTAGGAGGTGGGTCAACAAGGATCTTGCTGTGATTTATGTCATAGAGTGTTCTGCCTATGTTTTCCTCTAAGAGTTTGATAGGAAAGTTCTATAAGTCCACACCTAAACAGGAGCTCCAAGGGCCCTGGCAGTGCTCCCCTGGCTCTCTCCGGTTCCCCAAGACACCACCACCTGGGCTCTACAGCCGCTTGCCTCGGGCTCGCCCCATCTGGAGCAGAGATGGCAGAGTGGCGCGTGGTCGCATCTGCCCTGATGTGCTTAGAAACATGTTTATGATAATCACCAAGCACTAAACACTGGGAGAAACCATATCAAAGTCTGGATTTCTGTTTTTTCCCCACAAAAACTTGGAAGGCCCGGCATCACTGGGCCTGAATTCCAGGCAGCTCCACTGCTGGTGTGAGGTTGGCATGACTGAGTTGCTGTCCCTGATGGCTTGAGGGGTGTGTAGTCACGTTCAGATTGCAGCTCTGCTGTCACCATTTTGAAACTCTCAGTTTATGAACAAAGGACCCCATGTTTTCACTTTGCATGGGACCCTGCAAATTACAAATTCCTTAGCCAGGCCCGCCTGCAATGGCCCGTGTGCTGCTCCCAAGGGCCCACGCTGTGACATACTCACCTCTGGGTGCCCGCCTCCTCCCCACAATGGAGCCTGGTACAGAGGAGCTCAAACACATGCTTAGAAAGTGCCAGAACACAAGGGTGGTGCATAGATAAGACAAAATCATAACATCCCATACCCATCTCTAATTGGCAAAGCACTCTGACACATGTTCTTTCCCTCATTTCTCTCAACTACCTAGGTAATAGGAGTAGGTGTTACCAACCCCTCTTGGGGAAGAGGAACCGCCCGGGGAGTTGGGCTTATCTACCTGAGGTCACACAGCTAACCCAGGTCTTCCAGCTCTTGGGAGAGCTGGTTTCCTTTGCTCCAGGGGATGTAGGAAGTGCTGGGGGTGGAGGGCTCAAGGAAGCTGGGAAGACAGGGCCACACGGGCCTTCCTGCCGGGGGGATGCACCCAGCAGAGCGGGCATCCCAGGAAGCGCAGCGCCAGGTGCAGCCTGACGCTGCCGCCTCTTGCAGGCACCGGCTGCAACGCCTGCTACATGGAGGAGATGCAGAACGTGGAGCTGGTGGAAGGGGACGAGGGCCGCATGTGTGTCAACACCGAGTGGGGTGCCTTCGGGGACTCGGGCGAGCTGGACGAGTTCCTGCTGGAGTACGACCGTGTGGTGGACGAGAATTCCCTGAACCCCGGCCAGCAGCTGTAAGGACCGCCCCTCCCCCTCCCCACACGACGGCCCCGCCCCGCTCTGGCGGCAGATGGGGCCGGCCCGCAGATAATGGGCTTGTTTTTAAACAGCTCTGGGGAAAAGCAAACTGACAATCCCTTCGTAAGCTGGCTCTTCTCTTCCTTCAGCTCGTATGCGTGTGCCCCTCTGTGAACTGGGAACAGTGAGAGATGCCAAGGATTAGTCTTTAAAAAGAGGGTCTATGGGGACTTCCCTTGCGGCCCAGTGGTTAAGACTCTGCGCTTCTACTGCAGGGGGCGTGGGTTCCATCCCTGGTCGTATCCCACATGCCGCGCAGTGTGGCCAAACTAAGACTCCAAAAAAAAAAAAAAAGAGGGTCTGTGGATAGATGAGCAGGAACCTCCCCGCTTCCGACAGGTGACCCCTGGCACAGGAAGGCTCTGAGACGCCCCCCAGCAACGTTAAGTGGGTTTAGCCCGGAGTTCCCCAAAGTACAGCTCTGAACACGTTCACAGAATGAATCATAGTATTTGGGGGTGTGCTGCGGGTTCGCGGACAGCTGGAGAGCCAGCCCTCACAGAGCTTGTCCTGAGTCAGGGCTCTCCTTTATCAGCCGCCTTCTGCGGCGCGCCAGGCACGTGCTAATTCTTTCATGAGCTTCCTCTCGGGCCCTCATAAACCTCTACTAGGTCGGTAGTATTCAATGTGCTACAAGATGAAAATACGGAGGTTTACAGACTCTAGCGCCACCGGGCCAACTCCGTGGATTCCAGGAGTGCAGGGGCCTAGGAGCCCTAGCAAGTGAGCAGAGGCCCGCCCAAGGCTGGTCACTAGCCGCTCTAAGCCTGAGCTCCCCCAGCTGACACTGGGTGATGAGAATAGCACTCGTTCCACAGCTGTGGGAAAACCCAAGTGGGCTCAGCGCAGGGTCCTCCCTGAGGTTGGCCTCAGAGGGACTGAACCGAGGCCCCACAGTAGAGCGTTCTCCCAAGGCCCCAAAGCCCCTGTTGATAAATGTGGGAACGGGCATGAACCCGGTTTTGCCAAGGCGGGGGGTGGTCACAGCGTCCCACATGGCCTCCTCGTGGCCGTGACTGGGGGTGGTGGCTGGCCTCTGCCTGCTGGTGGGGACCTCCCTCCTGGGGGTGACCCGGCTGCTCTCTGTCCAGGTACGAGAAGCTCATCGGCGGCAAGTACATGGGCGAGCTGGTGCGGCTCGTGCTGCTGAAGCTTGTGGACGAGAACCTGCTCTTCCATGGGGAGGCCTCGGAGAAGCTGCGCACGCGCAGCGCCTTCGAGACACGCTTCGTGTCGCAGGTGGAGAGGTGCGCGGATGCGCGGGGTCGAAGGGTGGGGTACAGGGGTGGCGTGCGTGGGGTGGGTCCTGGACCCAGACCCACGGGGCGTGGGGACGGGGCCCGGGCGGGGCTCAGAACGCAGGGGCGGGGCCCTGGTGAGGTCAGGGGGTAGGAGCCCAGGACCTGGTAAGGTTCCGGGGTGGGGCAACCGTGGCAGTAGTAGCCTTCAGCCCCCAGGGGAACCCAGCGTCAGGCAGCTGACGGAGACCAGGCGTCCTCTCTGTGCTTCCCACCCGCTGTGGACCTCGTCTCACTTCATCCACGCAACAGCCCCGAGGCGCGGCAGTGTCACCCACGTTAGGGCGGAAACCCTGGGTTTAGAGAGAGGAGTAATGACCAGATTACTGCTGGTCCCTGGCGGAGTCAGACCCGCTCCGCTCGGAAGCCCGAGCCCCAAAAGCGCTTTGCCTGGGAGAGGTGGCCAGGGGGAGGAGAAGAAGCCGCCGCTGTGGGGATCGGGCTGGTCCGGGACCAAGTGACCCTCCCGCGACGCCCTCCTGTCCCCGCCCCGCAGTGACTCGGGCGACCGCAAGCAGATCTACAACATCCTGAGCACGCTGGGGCTGAGGCCGTCGGCCACCGACTGCGACATCGTGCGCCGTGCCTGCGAGAGCGTGTCCACCCGCGCCGCGCGCATGTGCGCCGCGGGGCTGGCGGGCGTCATCAACCGCATGCGCGAGAGCCGCAGCGAGGACGTGATGCGCATCACCGTGGGCGTGGACGGCTCAGTGTACAAGCTGCACCCCAGGTGGGCCCGCTTAGCCGTCTGCACCTCCCCGCCGGGTCCAGCCTCCCTCTTGTGAATTCGCCTCCTAAGGGCAGAGCCCGGGCATCCGTCTCCATCTATGATATGCAGGCCGAAACGGATGCTCTCCGAGGTCCCAAGGATTCTTAATCTCCTCGCTCCCCTAAGCCCACAGACTCAGGGGGAGGTTCCCCTTGGCTTACCCCCTGCCCTGTCTTAAGCGCGTTAACTAAGCGCAGCCCCGCTTGCCCCCTGCTCAGCTTCAAGGAGCGGTTCCACGCCGGCGTGCGCAGGCTGACGCCCAGCTGTGAAATCACCTTCATCGAGTCGGAGGAGGGCAGCGGCCGGGGTGCGGCCTTGATCTCCGCGGTGGCCTGTAAGAAGGCCTGCATGCTGGGCCAGTGAGAATAAAGGCTGCAAGGCAAGGAGGAGGCTGTGGCCGCTACTAGACCTGGGCTCCAGGGGACACACTTCCTACAGGTCCCCCCAACCTGGTCCAGTCAAGAGGCTTCTCCTTGTAAGGACCTTGGATGCCTCCCATCCCCGCTGTCACCCCAGGAGATGGGGAAAGCTTCTTTGGGGATGCGGTGAGGCCCTGAGCAGGGCTCTTCTCTCAGGGTCAGTTGGTAGGATAGCCCTAGGGCCCTGACTGGGTTGGGGGCTGAGATGAACAGGAATGGAGAACCCCCAAAGTACCTCACCTTTCTTGCTGCAATCAGGGGCCCAGAAGGGAGTTATTAACTCAGGATTTTGTTGCATTTCTGCACTGCTTGCCTCTTGGAGCTTTCAGCCTGGCTCAGCCCTTGCTCTGGGAAGGGGGTGCACTCTGGACTCTACCATGGCCTGGCTTCCCTGGGAACCCAGCCCACATAGAGAGGCAGCCCTCATGACCTGGCCAGACCTAGACCTGGGCTCCACAGGGGGCCCCGGGGAGCTGCAGATCACCCAGGCCTGGGAAATGGAAGGGACCAGCTCCATGTTGGAGGCTGTGGGTACCCCGAGGCCTGGAGATGGCAGCCTTTTCCCTCCCATCCTGCCATCCCTGAGTGGTTTCCGGTTCTGGGATGGACCCTCACAGGAGGTGCAAGAGACAGTCCCCAAAGCCCCTGCCCAGAGGGGCCCAGGAAGAGGAGGAGTCCCCCTACCCACAGACAGGCCTGGGAGCATCTCCGGGATCGAGTCCTTGGCTCCCACGGCGCTGGGCACTCAGAAACCCCAGCAGCACTCAGCACACCCCCAAGGGACAACCCAGGCCTCTTTCTTCTCACCAGACCTCCATGTACCACACCAACCTCTCCATGCCCAACCTGGGACTGTGTGGGTTTTTTTAATTAAAAGTTTAGAACATGACCTTGTCCACCATTCTTTGATCTCTGTGTATAAGACTGTGGGACAGTAAACATATAGACGTGGTCACATGTACACAGACACTCTGCAGGCCCAGGCGTGTTTTGGAGTTTGCCATCCTCTCCACAGAGCTATGCCAGGGATTGTGAAGAGTGACAGACCGGGCCTTAGGAACAGGAATGGGGTGGTGTGGCGGGGTGTGGTCAGAGGTCCTGGACTTGCCCAGGCCTCTGCCCACCAGCCTGTGGGATGCGGGGTGTGGTTCTGAGGTCTCCGAGAGCTCCAAGGGAGTGTCAGGGAAGGAGTGGGGCTGCTCTGGGAAGGGGCACGGCTGGTTCTTGGGACTGGTCCTGCTGCAGGTCGGTCTCAACAGGGGATCCCTTGGAGCCACTTGGGTTGTGACAGTGACCGCAGTGGGAGGCCAGGATTATAAGAAGTCACATGATTTCTGCGGTCTTTCCAATTTGGTCCTGAATGAAATGCCTACTTCAAGTTAGTCAAGCCTAGGGCCTAAGACCAGTTACTTATGAACACGTATTCGTAAGATTTTAACATACACGCACTTTTTTTTCAGGTGTTTGGATGTTATCTTTTTTTAATTTAACTTTTATTTTATATTGGACTATAGTTGATTTACAACGTTGTGTTAGTTTCAGGTGTACAGCAAAGTGATTCAGTTATACATATATCCATTCTTTTTCAGATTCTTTTCCCATATAGGTTATTACAGAGCATTGAGTAGAGTTCCTTGTGCCATACAGTAGGTCCTTGTTGATTATCTATTTTGTATATAGTAGGGTATATTCCACTCACTTTTCAATGAGAGAAACTATCCAGCAAATCTGGAATGACTGTGTTGTTTTATTCAGAACTTAACCCCAGTTGTGATTTTGAGTTGTCACATCCTCCTTGAGATGCTCTCTCGTTTCCTGGTATGCCTCATGTGGAATTTAGTTCTCTCGAGTCTAAATTATGCATCAGAAGTTTGTGTGAGCATCTGATGACTTCATTATCAGTAGTAATGTACTCGTGTTCCACCATTCAGCTGCAGTATTTGATCTCATTTTACCATAAATTATTTCCTAGCTGTCCTTTATGTTATGGTTTAGGGCATTGTATTGTTTTTTGTTTTTTTTTTCTTTTTACAATTCTCCATGGAGGTAGCTTGTATAGCCTATGAATTTCATTTCAGGAGAGTAAAGGAGGTGTTATAAAATACTTACTTGCTATACAAAAGGGACATTGGGGCTGATGGATGAGAACCCTGCTCTCCCAGCTGGCCTCCCTGCATTCCTCACCCCAGTGGGCCGTCTCCTGTACCCGGTTCAGGGAGCAGCCAGCAGCCCACTCCTGCTCTGGGCGGTCCCCAGCCCCCCAGCCCCTGTCTGCCCCGGGCCTGCAAGGAGCCTCGAGGCTGCTGCTCTGGCACAGCGGACGGAGCCTGGGCCCCTCACTCTGCGGTTGAGCCCCACAAGAAGGGCTCGTGACCCACTTTCATGGGGATCCCAGGGGATGCTTGGGGTCCAGGCAGTGCTCCGTGCTCCAAAAGCATCACGTGGA
This sequence comes from Grampus griseus, assembly GCF_964374135.1. Lineage (NCBI taxonomy): Eukaryota > Metazoa > Chordata > Mammalia > Artiodactyla > Delphinidae > Grampus > Grampus griseus. Next base: position 95,837,254 of record NC_139003.1, on the reverse strand, counting down.
GGCTCTGTTTGGGGTCACAGGCAGCTCAGGGCTGGCTTCTGCCCCTTGGTCAGAGGGGCCAGAGGCCAGGGCCAAGCATCTTCAGCAAAACCTCTGGGAATCCCCAGGGGTCTCAGGCCAGAGACCATCCTCAGAACCACCAACTGCCCTCCTAAGCCCAGTGGGGGCCCCGGGCCAGCCCCCGCACCACTGCTGTCCTCTTGGCCTGAGTGGGTTCTGGGCTGGAACTGCAGGAAGGACAGTCAGGTGGGGTTACAGGGGCCCCTCGTTCAGCATGAGAGTGGTGAGAGTTGCGACTCTGCTCTCAGGAGGCGTTTCACCCGGTGCTGTCAGGGTGGGTAGACAGCCGGATGTCACAGGGCGGGGGGGGGGGCCTGAAGGTCGCCAGGAACGTGGCTGGAATCTGCTCGGGGGCCCTGTCCTCCCCCAGCCCAGGCAGAGGCTGCCAAGTTTGGGCCTATCCTCTCCTCCTGTCCTTATTTGGTGCGCTCCAGGTGATAAGGCTGAGACATAAAGGGGGCTGTGGGCCCCTCGCAGCAACCAGGCTGCTGCAGAGAGAGACGATGGTGAGTGCCAGGTGGGGGGGACTCAAGGCCAGCGGCCCCCCAGGTGCTGTCCTTTGGGCTGGGGGAGCGAAGCCAGTGACTTCTGTGCTTGTGTTGGGCCCGGAGAGACGGTCTCCAGGGACAGGAAGAGGACACTGACCCGGGCTCTCCCGGGAATGCTCTGGGGAGGTCCGTGGCAGGGAGTCCTCGGGGAGCTGGGGAGAGGACCCCTCCGCTCCCACTGTGTTGCAGGCCAGCAGGAAGGCGGGGACCCGGGGCAAGGCTGCGGCCACCAAGCAGGCCCAGCGAGGCTCTTCCAACGTCTTTTCCATGTTTGAGCAAGCCCAGATCCAGGAGTTCAAGGAAGTGAGTGCCCTACCCCCAACAACCTGGGACCCATCCGGACACCCTGCCCCCAGCACACCCCTCTTCTCTGTAGGTCAGTGGTCCTGGCCCCTGTCCTTGCTCCTCCCACCACCCAGGATGCCCCTACCTCCCGCCTCCCCCGGGTGGGGACTGCTCCCACCTGCAGACTATAGCCTGCACCTCACAGGCCTTCAGCTGCATCGACCAGAATCGTGACGGCATCATCTGCAAGTCGGACCTTCGAGAGACCTACTCGCAGCTAGGTGAGGGCATCCACCTCCCGCCCGGCCCGGCCCTGCTGGCACCAGGGTCCCGGCTCAGAGCTGCTGGGCTGGGGGGAGCCGGCTGAGAGGGGATGGGCAGGCTCTCAACAGGCAGCGCCCCAGCCTGTATTCTTCTCCCGGCTCACCCTCCCGCCTCCTCTCACACCCCTCCCCCATCACACCCCCTCCCCCATCACACTTTCCTTCCACTTCACCTCCCCCACCCCGAGCTGCCTCTCACTCTCTACCCTGGGAAGGAGGGAGGGGCAGCCCAGGCCCTACTCGGGGACACTCAAGGTCCCTGTGTCCATTTCACATCCCGCCCCACCAGGGAAGGTGAATGTCCCAGAAGAGGAGCTGGATGCCATGCTGCAGGAAGGGAAGGGGCCCATCAACTTCACAGTCTTCCTCACACTCTTTGGAGAGAAGCTCAACGGTGAGCCTGGGGCGGCTCTGGATCCCCCTGGCCAGGCAGCGAGCTTGAACCCCACCTGGACCCTGCCTGGACCCGGCCTGAATCCCACCCAGACCCCTTCCATACCGTACCTGGCCCTCGCCCGCCCAGAGGTTGTAGGGGCCACCTCTGCATTCCAGACCCATGAGCACTGATCACCCCAAGTCTCAGGGTTGGGAAATATGCCTTCAGATTCCAGTCCCAAATCCCCAATCCTAGTCTCCCTGCCAGGCTCGCCCATCTCAGAAGGACAGCCGCTCCTGGCGCCTCTGAGCCCCGAGGGGCGCTTTCTGTCGGAACACCCTCTCGCTTCTCTGGGACTGGAGGACTCCCCCTGCACCCTGGGTTCCTCCTGGGTGGGACCGGGAGGATGGCAGTGTGGCTGCTTACCTGACCCCCTTGGCCTCCCAGGGACAGACCCCGAGGAAGCCATCCTGAGCGCCTTCCGCCTGTTTGACCCCAGTGGCAAGGGCGTGGTAAACAGGGACGAGTAAGTGGGAGCAGCAGGGCGAGTGCCGGGGGCACCATGTTGGATGGAAGCAGGGAGGGCGGAGGGTCGCCTTGTGAGGGTGGCCACCTGGACTTTGGGGCCCGCTCTGCTTTTGGGGGGGTGCCCACCTGGGCCAGGGGAGCCCCCATTTTCCCCTCCCGGATCGGCCGCCCCAAGGCCCTCCCCACTGCTCCCCACCTCCTCCAGGTTCAAGCAGCTTCTCCTGACCCAGGCGGACAAGTTCTCTCTGGCCGAGGTGAAGATTCCGGCTCCTTCGACACCCCTCCAGGCCCCTTCGCAGGGCCCCCAGCCCGCAGGGCCCTGGGGAGGTCTCGGTGACCCACTGCCCTCGTGGGCGTAGGGCCCAGCTTTCCGGGGAGGTGCCACCTCTCTTGGGATCTGGAGGGTGAAGGACATGGAATCAGAAAAGGAGGAGGGTGCAGGCTGGGTGAGCTGTGTGTGCAGAGGCCCAGGCGGGAGAGTGCGGTGCACCTCAGGATCTGGAAGAGGTTTCCTACACTGGGGAGGGGGAGGGGAGGGGAGGGAGCCGGGCCCGTGGCCAGGGTGGGCCCTGAGACCCACGGCACCCTTCGCTCCTGCCCCAGCCTCCGGCTGAAAACGCTAAGGGGCAGCGTACAGCCCCAGGGGCGGGGCGAAGGGTCTCAGGCCTCCCTCGGGTCACGGGCACCAGCCCCCAGGACGCCCTGGCTGGGCGGCGTCTCACCAGTGCCTCCCCAGGTGGAGCAGATGTTCGCCCTGACGCCTATGGACCTGGCCGGGAACATCGACTACAAGTCCCTGTGCTACATCATCACCCATGGGGACGAGAAGGAAGAGTGAGCCCGAGGCGCTAGCGGCTGGGACTCAGGGCCGGCCTGTGGGGACACCTCAATAAACGCTGTTTCCGAATTAGACCCACAGTGGTGGCCTGTCTGTGACAGATGGGGTGGGACTCCACAGGGACTGCTGTAAGAACCAGCCCGGCCCTCACCGGCCCCCTCCGTTCACCCCACACCGTCCCGTGACATATGAACCGGGATGTGCCCGGCTTACAGATGAGGACGCCGAGGCCTGCGAGGGTGCCCAGGGCCACTCCTCTAGGAGAGGAAACCCAGAGCTTTACGCCCGTCTCCACCAGGCCCGGATCGAGCCACGCGACGGGCCTCTGCTCAGCGAACATCTGCCAATAGCCCGGGGACTCTGCCTTCCTGGGACCCCATCTCTGCACGCGGGCTCAGGTGGGCATCTCTGCACGCGCGTGTGGTGTGCTGGGCCCCGTGTGAAAGGCACCGAGGGACCCATTTGAAAACACAACAGGTGAGGTGCCTTGTCACCAAAGGAGGGGCTGGAGTACACGCAGACTTCCAAAGGAAATCCTCCGGAATTGGCCTCATGCCTCGGGGGTGAAAGGATCAGGCTGCCAGAGAGAGGGAATGGGTGTCTCTGGAGGGCATTGCTCGTGTCCCCACCTCACCTACAGAAACCAGGAGCTGGGGGGCACCCAGCCTCATCCTGGGAATGGGAGGGGGAGCAGGGCAACCTCCAGAGCACCCACGGCAGGGAGGGGGAGGAAGAGGCAGTGGGGAGAGAGACAGCTTGAACCTGGGCAAGACCCAGAACACAGGAAGTCCTTCTCTGGACAGGAACCAGCAATGCTGAGTAAGAGCTTTCTGCCTCCCCCCCGCCCCCACCCACTCCCTCCAGGCCCTGCTGCAATCCCCCAGCTGGGGAGGCGAGAGGAGGTGAGGGAGAAAGGAGGAACTGACCACATTCCCTCCAGAAGGCAAGCAAGAGGAAAGGCATTTCACCCGACGGGTGTTCAGTTTGGATGTTTACCTGGGACTTGGCAATTTTAATTACTGCATTGCGAATTGAGATTTAAAGTTATCATGGCCTTTCTATTACTTATTCGTGATCACAAACGTCATGGCACTGCCTGAGTCTTCATCCAGAGAGCAGGCAGCCTCCCCGACTCTGCCCCCTACCCCCGCCACAGCATGCTTGCCGGGAAGATGGGTGAACAGGATCAAGCCGGTGTTGGGAATTCCCTGGCGGTCCAGTGTTTAGGACTTGGTGCTTTCACTGCTGGGGCCTGGGTTCAGTCCTGGTCAGGGGACTGAGATCCTGCAAGCCTCACAGCACGCGCGTGCGCGTGCACACACACTCACATACACACACACACACACACACACACACACACAGAGCAAAAACAAAAGTCAAGCATCAAGCAGGTGTTATGATTCTAGCTCATGAGTTCTGCTTGTTCAACAAACTGATTTCAAGAAGTAAGGAATGGGGCTTCCCTGGGGGGACAGTTGTTAGGAATCCACCTGCCAATGCAGGGGACACGGGTTCGAGCCCTGGTCCAGGAAGATCCCACATGCCACGGAGCAACTAAGCCCGTGCGCCACAACTACTGAGCCTGAGCGCCACAGCTACTGAAGCCCGCACAGCTAGAGCTCATGTTCCACAAGAGAGGCCACCACAATGAGAAGCCTGCACGCTACAAGGGAGAGTAGCCCTTGCTCGCCGCAACTCGAGAAAGCCTGGCGCAGCAACAAAGACCCAATGCAGTCAAAAATAAATAAATAAAATAAAATAAACCATGATAACTGTAGAAAAATGACTGATAAAAAGCTCCAAATATTAAAAAAATAAAGTTCAAAAATTAATAAATTAAAAAAAAAGAAGTAAGCGATGATTTTATAATTCAAGCCTCTTCAAGGAAAAATTGTGAAAGACTCTGAAACAGACCAAAAAGATCATGGGTGTGTGAACAAAGAACAAAAAGCGTCGTTCACCACCCAGTTCTACAAGTCACAGCCCACTGTGGTCGCCCACCATCCGGATGGAAGACAGGAGGAAGCATTCTGTGCTTTGGATAACCGGCCCCTAGATAGTTAGATGCACATCTCAGGAAGGATTCCAATAACCCCAGATTCCTGCATCTTCCCATACATTGAAAAGTACTAGAATCATTAACTTGATTTGTGACTAGGAGTCACACATCCTTTGTCCTTTGTGACTAGGAGTAATCTTTTACCAAGATGTATGCTTGACTACATGTATCTCCTAGCCAAAAAAGTCATATATAAACTGGCTTCTCGCCTTCCTCTTCAGAGCAGTTCCAAGGAGCTCGCGGAGCAGCTGTCTCTCAGGCTACTGTCCTCAGTAAGACCCGCAGGAGGGCCTCGAGCCAGGGCTGACCCACTGTGCTGCTGAGTCCCTTGGGCTTTGAGTGGTGCAAGCAGAGATGGCTGCAAAGGCAAATACAAATTAAAAATGAGAAAAAGTTAATACTCGCTGATGCAAAGAAAGTAAACACTCTCCTCCCCTTCCTTAGAGCATTTCCTTTAGAAAACTTGTAAGTTCTTTCTGTGTGTGTGTGTGTGTGTGTGTGTGTGTGTAAATCTGTTTAAAAGCTAAATCAGCCTCTTGCCAGTTTGACAACGCTGGACCGTCTCCCAAGAACCTGGGGGCATCTCTCTGGAGAGAGGTTGCACCCCCCTCGCCCAGATGCCCTGTGTGGTAGGAGCTTGATTTCCATGGCCCGGCTTGCAAGCCTGCTTCCAGTTGTAAAGAGATGAGAAGTTTGCTCTTCCTCCAGATAAAGGCAGTTAGCAAACGCAGGTGGCCCCCTCAGTCCCAGTGGAGCAGGGCGGGGTGGGCGGCGGGTGAGCTGTGTGACAGACAGTGCTGCCAGGCCTCTCACTCAGGACTGGTTTCTGTTTCTCTTGAGGACGAGGACAGATGGGTTGAACTGGCATGAAAGGGGCGAGACTACTTCCTGCTCTGCCATCTCTGTGATGAGCAGAGTCCTGGCTTCGTGCTTATTCAGTAACGCATCTGTCTTCTTTCTTGTGACTTTGGTGGAGAGGTTTTCTGGGTTGGCAGGAGATGTTCTTTGAATTATCACCCCAGCTTCGCCTGAAGCTCCATCCCACCGGAGCCTCAGCCTCGCTGGAGCGGGTGGGGAGTGGGGGATGGGAGGGTGGGGACAGAGTGGCCTCACCGGGCTGGCCAGGTGTGCAGCGCATGGTCAGGGTGGATCCAGGCCCCCGTTCGCTGTATTTTCTAATTTTATCCTGAGACTGTGCAGCCCCCAGCCCGGGCCCCAGTCCCTGCCCTGCCTCCACCCCATCTCAGAGGCAGGGCTCACATTCTTTCTTTAGCCATTTTGACACCACTGATAAAGTTAGAGACAGCCTTTTTTATCAGTTCTGCCCTGGCATGAGAAATCTGCGATCCGTCTGCTTCTCCAGAAGATGTGGCCTGTCCAGAGAATTAGCCGACAGGGTCTGATAGCTGTCACTCTCCCCATAGCCCACCTCGCCCACCCTCTGGTCCAGGCCCTCTCCCAGCAGGCTGAGAGGTCCAGTTCCCCAGTTTGGGTGACTGAGTTGATCCGAGAGATCTCAGTGTTGGTGCTTTGCTCTGATTTCACTGCAGCAACGATGCAGTTACACTGGAAAGACTAGTAAATAATAGGTCTACATACACTTGCCTCTTTGCAGTGAGCCTTCTAGACTCTTCTGGCCTGAAAGGCCAGGAATGTGGAGATGCAGAGGGAGGCACCGTGCTCGGGGAGGGCTTCTCCGCGGCAAAGGAGCAGGCCTGGGAGTCAGGGGGCCACACTCATCGTGTAGGTGAGTGACCTTGAACGACCCCTGCTCCCTCTCTGGGACTCGGTTTCCTCATCTGTGAAGGAGAGGCAGGGCTGGATGTGAACAGCACCTGATGCTTGTTGAGCACTCCTGCACCAGGCACTGTGGAGTTACCTTCCAGGGCCACACGTGGCAGACTCCTCATTGCCAGCCTCTAGCCCCAGAGTAAAGTCTACACTTCTCAGCCTCCTTGCCAATAGATGTGACCCAGTGGATATCAGTTTTGCCCTTAAGAGACAGATTTGTGCCCTTCTTTACCTCCCCTCCTGGCATACGACCCCCAGGGCTGTTGTGGGGGGGCGTGAGCTGGACCCAGCTGGGTCCCTGACACTTGGGGGCACCCCACGACAGCTAGACCTCCTGTCCACAAGAAGAGAAATAAAATTCTATGTAATCGGGCTTCCCTGGTGGCGCAGTGGTTAAGAGTCCGCCTGCCAATGCAGGGGACACGGGTTCGATCCCTGGTCCCGGAAGGTCCCACATGCCGCGGAGCAACTAAGCCCGTGCGCCACAACTACTGAGCCTCTGCTCTAGAGCCCGCGAGCCAAAACTACTGAGCATACGTGCCATCACTACTGAAGCCCATGCGCCTAGAGCCCGTGCTCTGCCACAAGAGAAGCCACCACAATGAGAAGCCCGCGCACCGCAACAAAGAGTAGCCCCCGCTCGCCACAACTAGAGAAAGCCCACGCGCAGCAACGAAGACCCAACACAGCCAAAAATAAATAAATAAATTTATAAAAAAAGAAAAAAACACTTCTATGTGATCGAAGCCCTATTATTTGGAGTTTTTTTATACTTATAGCAGAACCTAGTCCTAACCAACACAGTATGGCCATTATCCCCGCCTCAGCGGCAGGGAAACTGAGGCACCCCGTGGTTAAGCAAACTTTTCAGAGCCACACACAGCCCGGAGGTGGCACAGCCAAGTTTGAATCTGCTGTCGATCTTTGTGCGGACTGATCCCAGAGCAGAGCATGTGGCACTAAGGCTATAAGTTTGGGTCTTCCTCTCCAGGACAACAAACTGGCCACAGGTGGCCCCAGAGAGCCGATGGACGGGCTGAGTCCTCACACGTGGAGGCCCCCCACATACACCCAGGGGCTGAAAATGAAAACATGTGAATTATTGATATATACCTCTTAACAGCACTCACCCACACCCTGCCAGCCTCTTCTGAGATCAGCCCAGAGTAAGCCCCCTGTGACAGACACTAGTTTTAGTTCAGGACCACCGGGCATATCCACAGGACGGGGGCCACTGCAGCACTTGATTTTGTTTTTCTGATTCAATGTGCAGCTGGAGGAACGTGCAGATGTCTTGGGGGTGGGCTGGTACCCCAGACAGTTAATGGGTGCTGTCTGCACAGGTGACCTGACAGTTTCCTAGCAGCAAGGAGGGGGGATGGGAGGTGGTGAGGGCCTTAAAAGGGTGGCAAGCTGGAGGAGTTGTCATCTGTTTTGAGGTGACAGAGCCCCTGCGAGCCACAGCTCGTCTGCATACCACAGTGGGGCAATCACCATAGTCAAGGCTTTCTGTGTGTCAAGTTCATGCAGAGCTGCTCCATGAGGAGGCCAAGTCTGTTTCTCCACCTTGGAACCTGGGCTGGCCCACGGCTTGGTGGCCTCAAGCAGCCTGTGGTTCTGTCCTCACTTCCTTGGAACGGGAGGTCATTGTGCAAGGCAGAGCCCAGAATAAAGGTCACGTGAGAGAGAGCCCTGGCCCTCGGCCATCCCACCCAAGGCTGGACTTGGAACCGAGACTGTTGGACCCCTAGCTGCTGTCAAATGGCCATGTCCAACCTCAGGCAGGAAGAGACAACGAGCTGTCGGGGCACCCACTGCACCACAAGAAATAGGAAATTGTTGCTTTAAGTCAGTAAGACTTGGGATGGTTTGTTTTGCTGTCATAGATAAGAGGAGGAGGAAATAATGTCAAGGAGAAGGAAATTTTCCCCTCTCCCCTCGTGAGTTCTTGTGGCTGGACCAATAATAAAGTTGAACAAGACCAGTTAACAGGAGACAAAGAAACACATTTTAATTCCTGCACATGGAGGTCTCATGGGAATGGGACCTAAGAAGCCACCAAAGCAGGCAGCTTTTATACTTTTTAGACAAAGAAACCAATTTGGGAGGAGTTGACGGCATGAAGAAACTGAGATTTTGAGGGCTTAATTGGGGAAGAATCTAAACAGAATTTGGGTTTGGGGTTGTAAATTTAAAAAGTCACAAGGTGTGTTCATACAGGCTTCTCGCCCCAATTTCCCGTCTCTAGCAATAAGGGTGTCCTCCCCCCTCCAGGCGTAGGGAGCCCTTTCGCAAGAGAGGTGATTTCCTGCTTTCAGGGAGACAGAAAGGAGGCTCAGGGTGTCCCTCCTGCATTGGTCATTTCTTAAGTAACTTTAATTCAAAATAATCAATATGCCATTGTGGCCTATTATGGGATGGCCCACCCTGAGTCCCAACAGTAGCACTGCCAAAACTTTAAGAACGATGAACTGACAATTGAGATTCTTTCCTTCATTTTGACCTTTGGTTACAGGAAACAAGGCCCACTCCAACTGGCTCACGGCTCACTGGTACCCCAGGCACCCATGGTTTTTGGTTAGAGACTTACTGAGACCAGCTCCTCTGATGGAGGACACAGGGCATGGAGATGCTGAGAGTGCAGGCTGGAGGGAGCTGAGCCAGAAGGTGCTGGAACAGCTCTGGTGGTCATCAGGGCTGTGCCCGCCCCCTCACAGGTCCCACATGTGGCCTTCTGGCCTCCTTGGGCTTCAGGCCCCAGCACAGGTACCACCTCCCTAGGAAGCCATCTCCCGACACAGGTCTGGGCCATGCTCCACTTAGGGCTTGTCCAGCCCACCCTTAGGTCAGCCCAGCTTCCCGGCTTCAGCGACACAAGCTTAGAGACATGCGTCATCCCATCCCTAGCACCAAGCCTGGCCCGTAGCAGGTGCTCAGGGAATGTCTCGCGAATGATTATAGCGATATTATGAATGTCCCGACTCCTGGAGCCTGAGACCGGGAAGCTTTGTAGGTTCTGTGGGTCCGTGGGGTCTGCGGTTTCTCTCCAGCAGGCCTTCGGCCACAGGAGACAGCACGGAGGAAAGGGGCAGGAGCTGTGGCTGCGGGGAAAAGGGGGAGCTCTTCTCCCACTGTCCCCTCCAGCTCTGCCGCCCGCTGCCCTTCAGTGCCCGTCTGCGCTACCCCAGGGGTCTGGAACAGCCTCTGACCTCCACCTGCCAACTCGCCTTGGCCCTGCCCCCGCCCACAGGATGCTCTGCTGACGCGCACAGCCACCCAGCTCCAAAATAGAGCCTTACCATCCCTGCCCGCCCCGTTCTGCCGTCAGCAACACCTCCACCATCCTCCCCCGACCCGCTCCTTAACTCTCACCCCTACAAGGGTGAGAGTTTGTCCTCCTCCCACCCCTACAAGGCTGCCCTCCCCAGCACCTCCCCAGGTGCCCTGGTCAGCCCAGCTCCAGCCTGATTGTCCTGCCCCCTCTGACTCCCGCTGCTGGCCTGACCTGACCCCCGACACCCTCCCTGCGAATGTCCACAGCTTTCTGCTTCCACAGTGCAAGGAGTTGCCTTGCAGTGGACAGGGGTCATTTTCCCGGCTCAGTGCCTGTCCGCTTTCTAATAGCACTGATTCCCATGGGGAATTACTTCTCTCAGAACGTGTGTGGCTCTGATGGGGGTAGTTCCTGGTAACCAACCCTACAGAGGCGAGGGGCTCAGACCTCATCTACACAGCGGGCAGCAGGCACTTGGGCCAGCCAGCTGGACCACCTTACCCAGACTGTTTCATGAGTGAGTAATCTTAGGGCAGAGGGAACCCTGGGGGCTGGCATCAGATCAGAGAACTCCAGACAGGAGATGACTGCTGTGCTCCCAGCTTCACGGCCCTCCTGTGCTTTCCATCTGTTCCCAAACCCAGTCCTCCAACCTCCCACCAATGCTGTGTCTCCCTGATACTGATATCCAACTAATCAACTACCTTTGTTTTGTTTTTTTTTAATTTTATTTATTTTTTTATTTGGCTGGGTGGGTCTTTGTTGCTGCGCGTGGGCTTTCTCTAGTTGTGGCGAGCGGAGGCTACTCTTAGTTCCAGTGCACAGGTTTCTCACTTGTAGTGGCTTCTCTTGTTGCAGAGCACGGGCTCTAGGTGCACGGGCTTCAGTAGTTGTGGCATGCGGGCTCAGTAGTTGTGGCTCGTGGGCTCTAGAGCGCAGGCTCAGTAGTTGTGGCGCATGGGCTTAGTTGCCCCGCGGCATGCGGGACCCTCCCGGACCGGGGCATGAACCCACGTCCCCCACACCGGCAGGCGGACCCCCAACCACTGCGCCACCAGGGAAGCCCGAACTCTTGTGTATTCTTAGTGGGAATGTAAAATGGTACAGCTGCTGTGGAAAACAGAATGATGGTTCCTCAAAAAATTAAACATAGAAATACCATTTAATCCAGCAATTCTATTTCTGGGTATATGGCAAAAAGAATTGAAAGCAGGGCCTCAAACAGATATTTGTACACCCACGTTCTCAGCAGCATTGTTCACAATAGCCAAAAGATGAAAACAACCCAAATCGGTATCCATCAGTGGATGAATAAACAAAATGTGTTCTATAAATACACTGGATTATTGTTTGTCCATAAAAAGGGATGAAATTCTGATACATTCTGCAACATGGATGTACATTGAAGATATTTTAATGGAAATAAGCCATATACAAAAGGACAGATATTGTATAATTCCATTTATATGAGATACCTAGAATAGGCAAATTCACAGAGACATAGATTAGAGGTTACCAGGGGCTAGGGTAGGGGGAATGGAGAGTTATCGTTTAGTGGATACACAGATTCAGTTGGGGATCATGAAAAACATCTGGAGATGGACAGTGGTGATGGTTGCACGGCAATGTGAATATACTTAATACCAATGAACTGTACACTTTATAATGGTTAAAACGGTCAATCTTATGTTATATATATTTTACCACAATAAAAATTTTTTTTTAATAAAACCACATTAGTGAGCATCATTGAAGGCCCTCTCCCTGTAATGCCATTCCACCCAGCCCTTGTTTTCAATGGAAACTAGTACTTATTTGAGGGACCCAATCCCAAAGACACCACTTCAGCCTTTTGGGACCCCTCTGCTCTTTTATATACCTACATACTTCATTTAAGAACATGTTTGGGGCTTCCCTGGTGGTGCAGTGGTTGAGAATCTGCCTGCCAATGCAGGGGACACAGGTTCGAGCCCTGGTCTGGGAAGATCCCACATGCCGCGGAGCAACTGGGCCCGTGAGCCACAGCTGCTGAGCCTGCGTGTCTGGAGCCTGTGCTCCACAACAAGAGAGGCCGCGATAGTGAGAAGCCCATGCACCGCGATGAAGAGTGGCCCCCGCTAGCCGCAACTAGAGAAAGCCCTCGCACAGAAACGAAGACCCAACACAGCCAAAAATAAATAAATAAATTTATAAAAATAAAAAAAAAAAAGAACATGTTTGGGCGACTTCCCTGGTGGTCCAGTGGTCAGGACTCTGTGCTTCCAATGCAGGGGGTGTGGGTTTGATCCCTGGTTGGGGAATTAGGATCCCGCATGCCACACAGTGCTGCCAAAGAACAAACAAACAAACAAACAAAACATGTTTCATTTCATGTTCAGAAAATCCAAAGTGGGGAAAACAAATTAGGGGTTCCTTTTCTAAAATAAAATAAGAAGTTAGCAATTGCTGGTCCTGGTTCAGTACTGTGCCCCTCCTTCTTATCACAAAACCAGATTTCTCAGAAACCCAACCTTCCACCCCCCGCCCCCATCCCTGCCAGACTTCCCCTACATCTCTGCCAGATCTGATCTCATCATCACCCTTGGCTGCCAGGGAGGCTGGGAAAATCAACACTTAAGCCTTTCCATCCTTGCAGACAGCCAGGGGAAGAGTTAGGGAAGGATGTTCCGCCCATGGAAGCACACCCACTTGTCCGCAGCCCCCCCTTTCCCAGCCACCATCATTCCTACTATGACTGTTGCCTCCAGGTCTGTCCTACACCCCCTCACCTGCCCCAACTGCGTGCCTGACATAGGCCTGCCAGTAGCCGACCTCAGTGGAGAGGCTGCCCAGCTTCATGTCTGAGCAGAAGTATCAGTTCTAGCCCCCGGCTCCCTGGCTGTGTGACCCTGTGCAACTATGAATCTTTCTGTAAAACGGAGATCATAGTACCTGCCTCACAGGGCTATGGTAAGACTCAATAAGATAATGCTCTTGAGACATTTAGCACATTACATGCCCCGCCCCACCCCCACCCCCGAAAAGTGCTCATCTATTCATTCAACAAATACAGGCTGAACTGGGAGTTTCCATGAGTCAGGCACTGTGGTAAGTGAACTAGACTAGCTTTCCGCACATCCTCTGAGGGCAGACTTATCCAATCCAGTCTAATTGGATGTTTGACAAATGTCTGAACGGCAGGGACAAAAGTGAAGTAATGGGCAATTAGATGGGCAGTCCAGCTGACCTGCATATGCAGAGAGCCAGCACACATACAATGGCAGGGCTGAGTCATGCTGCCTCAGAGTGAATCCTAGTTGTTACTCACTAGCCGTGTGACCTCTCAGTGCCTCAGTTTCCTCTTCAAAGGGTTATTGGAGGATTAGCTGAATTTGTATGTGTCAAGAATTTAGAACAGTGTCAGGTCCATAGCAAGGGCTTTTATGTGTTATCCATAACTATTATCTACTTTGTTGAGGAGACAAGACTGGGACTTGAGAAACAGATGCAGAGTGAACCAGCAGAACAGCATGTGCTAAAGAGACTGAATCCCGGCGCTGGTGGCAGTGGAGAGGAAGCGTCATGGGGAAGGGCCACTGGGGCTTGCTTAGGAATTCCAAGCGATGTGGATTGGTGGAGATGTGGAAAAGAGCCCGCACGAAGTGCGGGACGGCACGAGAATTCCTTGGTGGGTAGGAGGAGTGTGGATGACGAGAGGCAGTGAGGACAACAGAGACCAGGAAGTGTTGGGTGGAGGCTGGCAGGGCTGTTGGCCCCGTGCGGAAGGCCTCAGCCAGCCAGTCCGCTTCCCTGACCCTAACTCTAAGTCCTCCCCCACTGTTCTGGAACCCAGTGCCCGGCCCTGTCCTCGGACTTGCGGCAGAGTAATCGCTCCCCTTAGGCGGTGCAACAATCGTCCTCAGCCCTCCCACCGTCCACCGCAGAAGCGGGGACCCAGCGGTGTCCTGGGGTGGCGCAAGGGGCGCCAACTCTAGGGAAGGCGCAGTGACCTCAGGGTCAGGCCTCCGGGAAGGGCCGGGTCGGGGCGTCACGGCGCACACGAGTGCACACTGGTCCCTAAGCTGCAACCCCGCCCCGCGTTTCCCTTGGAATCGGGGGCGTGATCCCGCGCACGCGCAGAGCTCAGGGGCGGGGCGCGCGTCAATGGACGGGGCGGGCGCGGCTGTGGGCGAGCCCTGGGGGGGGGTGATTAGCATGGTGGAGCGCGCTGTCATTGGCGGGATGCAGCATGGGCGGGGCGAGGCTCGCGGAGTGGCGGGAGGAGGTGCGCGGCGGCGGGCGGTCCCCGCGATGATGAGCATGGTGGAGCACGCAGTGATTGGCGAGATGCCTCTGTGGGCGGGGCAAGGCGCGCGGCTTGGCGGGAGATGGCGCGCGGCTGTGGGCGGGGCCGCGGCGTGCGGCGAGGTGAGTGGGGTCTTGCTTCCCCAGGCCGCGTGGATGCTTGGGGGGGCTGGCTCTTTGGGGGGGCTGGCTCTTTGGGTGTCCTTGCGTGGGGGCGGGTTAACAGGCATCTCGCGAGGGAGGTCTGAGCAGGCTCTGTGCTGTACTCCCCCAGACGGCCCCAGGTTGCGGGCCGGGGCCGTGGCCTGGGGATTCAGGCTGCGAGACTCCTTCGAGACTGCGGCCAGAGCGCTGCCGCCGCTCTACACTTTGGGGTAGATAGTTGATTCAGATACCGTCCCAGCCCAGAGCTGTTCTGTAGGGCAGAATTCAAGCCACCTAATAGCTGTGCTAAAAAGGCGGGAGGAAGAAATCGGTTTTAGTGCCACGTCTTTTTTAACCCATTCCATGCAAACTATTATCATCCCTGTACGCATGTAAAGAAATGACTGAGCTGCTCCACGCACTGATCTTGGAACCTGCTGTGGATCTGACGCCTACAGTACGTCTCAGTGGGGCTCCGGGCTGCTTCTGGAAAGTGGGCTCAGGTGCTGATGCCTCTGCTCTCCTGGAGCTTTTATTCTAGTCAGAGGAGGCAGACAATAAACTTAAAATGTATTGTCTGTTGGAAGATAAATGCCATGGAAAACAATAAACATTGGAGGAGCAGAAGTGCCAGGGGAGGGTTGCAGGTGGAGAAGGTGAGATTTGAGCAGACCTGAGGGACCTGAGGGAGAAGAGCAGGCCTCCTGGTGGGGGGACAGGAGGGCAGGACCAGTGGGGCAGATCTCATAGGCCACTGTAGGGACTGGGGGTTTTATTCCGTGAAATGGGGAAACTTTGGAGGGTTTCGAGCAGAGAAGTGACTGATTTATGTTTTGTTTTATTTATATTTTTAATCATAGGCTAATTATTTTATGGTAGGCTTGTGTAATAATAAGGTTGGCCTCATGCCTTGAGATGGGGCAGGTGCCAGGGAGCTGGATGGAGGCAGATGAGAAATTCCATTTGGGACATGGAATTTGAGACCTTGATCATTGTCTAGGTTGAGGTGTGGAGCAGGCAGTGGACACTTGGGATGGGTTTGGAGAGCGCCAGTGGGAGAAGCATTTCCTAGCTTTCCTCATCTCCCTTTTTGCAGGTTACAGGGGACACTGGTATCCAACCTAGTCGAGTTCCAGGTGCTGTTCTGGCCGGAGTCTGGTGTGCACCGCAAGTCTCCCCCACCCTCAGGGCCCTGTGGGTGCGGTGGAGCCACACTAGGGACGCAGCTGCCGCGGAGGTTGCAGGGATTGCAGGACTGCGTTTGTGTCCTTTCAGGGACCACCTCCTCCCTGTCCCGGCCACAGCGGTCTGGACACATCAAGCACGGACATGTTTTCTGAGCAGGCTGCCCAGAGGGCCCACACTCTGCTGTCCCCACCATCAGCCAGCAACGCTACCTTTGCCCGGGTGCCCGTGGTGACTTACACCAACTCCTCGCAGCCCTTCCGGCTGGGGGAGCGCAACTTTAGCCGGCAGTATGCCCACATTTATGCCACCCGCCTCATCCAGATGAGGCCCTTCCTGGTGAGCCGGGCCCAGCAGCGCTGGGGTAAGTAATGAGTTTGGGGAAGTGCTTCTGGGTTTGTTGGGCACGGATCTCCAGACCCTTGGGGTCGTCTGTCTTTCCTAATCAAGTGGCCTGGGCAGTGCAGGCCTTTTTCTTTTTTTTCCCCATTTCTTCCTTGGTGATCTTTCCTGCTTTTAAGTTATTCTTGATGAAGTAGGACCCCCACCACCTTCAACTTTTGGGTGATACCCCATCACCTCATTGTTACTATTTATAAGAGTGGCTTTCTGGGACTTCCCTGGTGGTCCAGTGGTTCAGACTCCTCGCTTCCAATGCAGGGGTCATGGGTTCGATCCCTGGTTGGGGAACTGCTATCCCACATGCCTCGTGGTGCAGCCAAAAAAAAAAAAAAAATTACGAAAAAAAAAAGGGTAGCTTTCCACGTAGTTTTCATTTCATGTGTTATGTCTTTAAACTGAAATTTTGTGGGTGAGACCGTGTCTTATTCATTTTTATTGCGCCCCCCACCCCCACCCCGCCGCCCAGCACCAGGCTTGCTGGGTTTCAGCCCAGGTTGCACATTGGAACCACTGGGAAAGCTTTGGCGAGCACTGGCTCCCAGGCCTGTCCCATCCCACCAGGTCAGCTGGATTGACTCCGGTTTTATTATACGCAGCCAGGAGAACACTTGACCCGATCTCCTAGCTACATCCTCATGTTAGAGATGTTTTCTGTTTTCCTTACTGCAGGCAAAAGTGTTATTCACCTTTTCTCTGCCAGGGTCTCCTTCCTCTGGTTCCCAATGCCTTTCTCTCACTTTCCTTGAAGTCCTCGAGGACACCCTCCTCGAGCCTAAGGTCAATGTCATCTTTTAGATTCTTTACAGCAGCATCTGCTGTGGTACCAGGTTTCTCTTCTTTTTTTTTTTTTTTTCTCTTCTTTTTTTTTGAATTAATTTTTATTGGAGTCTAGTTGCTTTACAATGTTGTGTTAGTTTCTACTGCACAGCGAAGTGAATCAGTTACACGTATATACATATCCCCGCCAGGTTTCTCTTCTAACAAAGCTGCCCAGTGACAGAAAGCAGCCATTTTATTCTGTTCACAGAGTGGGGCCCATGATGAATGGGGCCTTGGCTGGGTGACTGACAGTAGGCAGCATCGTTCACACCCCACGTGGCTTCTCTGCGTGGCCAGGCTTCCTCCCCAGAGCTCAGTCCATCTCAGAATTCACCTCTCTCCACTCACAAGTTTCCTGAACACCTCAAGCCCTTTCTTACCTTTGGCTCTCCCTGCGCCTGGCACGCTCTGTCCCCGGCACACTCTGTCCCCAGGCTTCCTTCACAACCTCAGCTGAAACATCCTGTGCTTCGAGAGGCCGCCTGGGCCAGCAGGGCCTTCTCCGTTCGCAGCACTTGTCCCAGCGGCAGATCCCGCCTTTCCTGCTCTTGCCTCTCCGTCTGCGCCGGAAGCTCAGTGAGGGCAAGGATGGGCCTTCGGGTTCACTCTCGGTGCTGGCGCCTGGCCTGGCGCCCACACTCCGCCCGGATGGACAGATGTCCCGCCCTCAGCACAGGGCTGTGTGGTTCTACCTGGTGCTCAGACATGCACACTGGATCTCAGCTGGGTAGCCTTGGGCGTGTTCCTTAATCTCTCTGTGCCTCAGTTTCCTCAGCCAGGTGGTGGGGTAATAATATCTCCACTGGCGTGTTGTCGGGGGTGGAAGAATTCCAAGCGCAGGGCTTGGCACGGCCACCTGGGGCTGAGTGAGGGCTCGGTGGACATTGTGGCTTTGGCATCTGTTGTCTCTCGTGGCGTCTGGCATTTCTATCCAGTGCTGGCGCCCTCCTTATCTTATTTTGAAGCACTCCCCGTCGCTCCCCAGGGCGTGGACCTGTGGGATGTTCTTGGTTATTCTGGGGCAGGAGGGATACGTGCTGGAGTCACCGGGCTAAGGAACGGGCTGGTCCCAAGTCCACATTATCCCATCCCCTCCTGTTAGCGTTTTCTCCAGGCTTGGGGTCTGTACTAACAAACCCTCAGGCCTTCTGGGACGTGGTTCCTCCCTCCTGCCCACCCGAGTGACCCCTGCATACCACCCCTCTCCCACGCCCGTCTTCCTGCCCGTCCCTAACGCTTCCTGTGTGCTGTTCTCTCGGATCCCAGGCCCTCTGGTGACTCCACAGGGAGCAGAATGGGGCGGGTGGGGATATGAAGTTTGGATTTGGGGTATCTCTGTTTTCAGATGACGAGGCATTTGTGGGGCGGATGAAAGAATCCAAACTCTCAAAAGAGACTGTAATATTGTTAGGGCAGGGCTGTGTTGAGACTTGGCATACCTCCTTCTAAGGATCAGCGTTATAATTTAGGTATAAGTGAAGAAACTCTGCATTAGCTTCCCGTGGCCGTTGTAATAAACAACAGAGCCGCAAACTGAGTGCCTTCAAACAACAGAAGTCCATTCTCTCCCAGTTCTGGAGGCCAGGGCTCCAAGATGCAGGTGTCGGCAGGGCCGCGTTCCCTCCAGTCCTTCCTTGCCTCTTCCAGCTTCTGGTGGCTGCCCCGGCACTGCTGGGCCCGCGGCTGCCTCCCTCCCGTCTCTGCCCCATCTTCACGTCGCCTTCTCTGCATGTCTGCCTCTCTTGTGAGAACGCTTGGCATACAGAGCGCAGGCACATTCAGAGTCCCTCTGTCCCCCTGGGGCCAAGCGATCCTTTAGGTCTAAGGGGTCCTTGCATTTGACGTTCTCTCCCTCCTCGTGGAGGCCAGGGCCCCAGGGCCGCGGTGCTCCGTGGCCGTGAGGGGGTGGAGGGGGCTCGTCTCTGAGCTCAGACCCTCATGCCGCAGGCAATGGAGTCCTGATTAAGAAGCTGTGTGAGCTGCAGCCTGGGGAGAAGTGCTGTGTGGTAGGGACCCTCTTCAAGGCCATGCTGCTGCAGCCGTCCATCCTGCGGGAGGTCAGCGAAGAGGTGAGGACCCCACGGGCTGCCCCCAGAATACTTCCCTGGGGGCACTGATGGGACCACCTGCCTTGCATCCTGGGAATCAGGGCTGGGCCTCTGCCCATGGAGGAGGGGGCTGCAGGGCCATCTCACTGACGTGGCACCGGAGCCAGAGTGGGCTCTGGCCCCATGACCACTCCCATCTTTGAATTCCAGCACAACCTGCTCCCCCAGCCTCCTCGGAGCAAATACATCCACGCAGACGATGAACTGATCTTGGAAGATGAATTGCAGCGTATCAAACTGGCGGGTGCCATCGACGTGGCAAAGCTGGTCACAGGTGGGGAGGGGGGAGGGGGTGGCCCGCACCTCTGGGTGCTGGCGAACACCTGCATTATTCTTGCAGCCATGGGTTTGGGTTCAGGTGGTGGGTGAGACCCAGGTAGGGGTCAGTTCTTCCCACCTCCGCCCGGAGGCACTTGACTCTAGGAAGCAGATGCCCAGTCCTGAGTCCTCAGTGAGAACTCACCAGCAGAGGAGAGCTGCTGGTTTTGTCATCTGGGTGCCTGGAAGGGGGTGGTAGCCCCTCGGGCCCCCCCTCCTGGGCCTGACCCTGCTGCTCCCCAGGGACGGTCCTGGCTGTGCTGGGCTCTGCAGGAGACGATGGGAAGTTCCTGGTGGAGGACCACTGCTTTGCAGGGCTTGCTCCCCAGAAGCCCACACGCCCCCTCGACACGGCCAGGTGAGGAGCAGGGGCCCGGGTCCGGTCAGTGGTCCGGGGGAGTCACATTCGCTGGCCCCTGCTCCCCTGTGATGGTGACAGAGCCCCACCAGGAGCTCCACGCAGCCCTCCCAGCACCCACGAAGACCCCGACTTCTTCCGGCAGGTTTGTGCTGCTGGTGTCCGGCCTGGGCCTGGGTGGAGGCGGGGGCGAGAGCCTGCTGGGCACCCAGCTGCTGGTGGATGTGGTGACGGGGCAGCTTGGGGATGAAGGGGAGCAGTGCAGCGCCGCCCACGTCTCCCGGGTCATCCTCGCTGGGAACCTCCTGAGCCACAACACCCAGAGCAGAGACTCCATCAATAAGGTACGGCACCCACCTGCCTGCGTTCAAGCCCTCCTTCCCCGCGGAGCGTCGGGCACGGGGTCTCGCAGGCCTGGTGACCCAGGAATCTCCTGTCCTCAGGCCCTGCTTTCTGAGGGCGGTGGCGGGGGCCGGAGGCCCGGCAGTCTTACTGTCCCCCTGTGGGTGGGGCTTTGCTCTGCTCTCAGCCCTCCTGGCGGGGGCTCTGGGTATGGCTTTGATGTAAGCCTCACTTGGGGGCTGATCGCCTGTGTATGGGCTTCTCCCCCCAGGCCAAGTACTTAACCAAGAAAACCCAGGCAGCCAGCGTGGAGGCTGTCAAGATGCTGGACGAGATCCTCCTGCAGCTGAGCGTGAGTGAGCTGGGGGCAGGCCACTGCTCGGGATCGGGGTCTCTGGCACTGCAGTTGGGCACTGGAAGGTGGGCTGGGGAAGGTGGACTCCAGTGGGGTGCGTATGGAGGGAGCTGGGCCCTGCGAGCTCCCCTGCCCCTGTGCCCTCCAGGCTTCCGTGCCCGTGGACGTGATGCCAGGCGAATTTGACCCAACAAACTACACGCTCCCCCAGCAGCCCCTGCACCCCTGCATGTTCCCACTGGCCACTGCCTACTCCACGCTTCAGCTGGTCACCAACCCCTACCAGGCCACCATCGACGGAGTCAGGTAGCCCCACTCCAGGCTGACCCCTGGCCTTCTGCCTCGGTGGCACCAGGAGGGGAGGGTTGGGCCCAGGGCTGTGGAGGGCCCACCTGGAGTCGGGCTCGGGACTCCCTGTGAGGGTGCCAGGTGAGCTCTGGGCCGGCAGCCGTGGGAGGAGTGCAGACGGTGGCCCCCCAGGGTGGGGTCAGCCGAGCCCTGCCTTGCAGATTCCTGGGGACGTCGGGACAGAACGTGAGTGACATCTTCCGGTACAGCAGCATGGAGGACCACTTGGAGATCCTGGAGTGGACCCTGCAAGTCCGTCACGTCAGCCCTACAGCCCCTGACACCCTAGGTACTGGGACTCAGACACGTGGTGTGGAGCAAAGTGCCGGGGAAGGCCAAAGGGGCTCCTGTCATGTTCGGAGGGTTCCCAGCCTGGATTTGCACCCACCAGCCTAGCCGTGACCTGTCTAAGGAAAAGCCCCAAAGCTTGGTTTGTCTTGGGAGCTACTGTGGAATCTTACGTCTGTTCGTGGCCAAGGCCCTGCTTAGGGCTGAAGGCCATGGGAGCACAGTGGGAGCTAGGGCCGGTCAGGGCACTGCACCCTGGCCCGGTGCCCACCCAGAAGGGCGAAGGCGGCAGCGGTAGAGCATACTGCCCTGCCTCTGGGGCCACGCAGCAGTGTGTGGAGATGTTTTTGTCGTGGCAGCTGCCACAGGGTCACGTGTGTGAGATGGCACTCCGCGTCCTACACGGGACAGCCCTACCCGAGATGTGTAGGTGTCTCTGCGCTGCGGCTGAGAAGCCCCACTCTCAGCTGTGGGTCCTCCTTCTCCAGGTTGTTACCCTTTCTACAACACCGACCCGTTCATCTTTCTGGAGTGCCCTCACGTCTATTTTTGTGGCAACACCCTCAGCTTTGGCTCCAAAATCATCCGAGGTAAGTTTTGTCTTCTGGGGGGTCCCAGGCCTGGGCTGACGCGGGTGACACGCTCTCAGCTGGGGCCAAGGCTCACAGAGAAAGCCTGTGTTGGAGTGTCCAGGCGCCCATGGGTGGACAGCCCAGGCTCTGCAGGGACTGAAACTGTCCCCACCAGAGCTCATTCTGGTCAGTGTGGCTTTAGCCTTGGACCTTTATGGGGTCCTTGGCCCTTTTTGTTTCTGGTCTCAAGGAGCTTCTGTGGTCCACGCTCCCATGGTGCTGATGGGGGGCTCCTGTTCACTTCTGGTGACTTCCCTTTGAGACGGGCCTCACCCAGAACCTAAGGCGCGCCCCCACGTGGCTTCTTTGCAGGCCCCGAGGACCAGACAGTGTTGCTGGTGGCTGTTCCGGACTTTAGCACCACACAGACCGCCTGTCTGGTGAACCTGCGCAGCCTGGCATGCCAGCCCATCAGCTTCTCAGGCTTTGGGGCGGAGGAGGAGGACCTGGGAGGCCTGGATCTGGGCCCCTGACTCACAAAGGCGGCCTTGTCCGGAGAGGCCCCCGCTATTCCTTCCCTGTGGTGTCAGCACCACGGCAGCTTTGCCTTTGTAAATAAAGCCTGAGTGTTTACTGGTGTTGAGCTGGGCAGACCTGGTGGCGGGCCAGGGCACTCCTGTGGAGGGAGCCTCCCTCCTCCTCCCCTCTCCCAGCTGGTCAGGATGGCAAGCGGTCAGTGACACATCTGCCGTGAGCTTGGTTTATTGGTGTGGCCGGAGCAGATGGTGGAGAAGTCTGCCCCCACCACCCCCCCGCACCCGGGCTCGCTCAAGCTGCCCCAGCCCGGCCCTGCAGCAGAGCGGCCGGTGGAGCAGACGCCTGACACAGACCCTGGCTCCTAGGTCTCCATCACTTCATGCCCCCTCCTGGCAGGGCCCACACCGGGGGTCTTTCCGTTTGCTGATGGCCGCTGAGCGGGCCAGGGCAGTGTGACTACTGGTGCAAGCTCGCGCGTTGGCAGACCTGTTCTCAGAAGTCCCCGAAGTTCACTGTGTAGGTCTCAACTGTGGTGAAGGGGATCTCCTGGCCCGTGACCATCTTTCTCTCCTCCTCCTCACCCTCCTCGGGCGCCAGCTCTGTCCCAAACTCCGTCACCACCTCCGTGTAGGTCTCGGTCTCTGACTCCTCCCAGCCAGCTGTGGTCTCGGGTGGAAAGTGCCAGGGACCCAGGGTAGAACTTGGGGCGGGGGAGGGGGCAAGGGAGGGGGTGGGGAGCAGTGTCGGGGGGGTGGGGGGCGACGTGGGGACGGTGGCCGGGCTGGCGGTGGCGTTCAGGCGCCGGAGCCGCATCTGTTCGCGCATGCGCAGCCGGTACTGCAGGCGGCGGCGTTGCATGCGCCGCTGCTGGGGGGTCATGGGGCGCGACGGGTCGAT
This sequence comes from Grampus griseus, assembly GCF_964374135.1. Classification (NCBI taxonomy): domain Eukaryota; kingdom Metazoa; phylum Chordata; class Mammalia; order Artiodactyla; family Delphinidae; genus Grampus; species Grampus griseus. The sequence goes on along the minus strand of NC_139003.1, from coordinate 95,814,215 downwards.
GTGCGGGATGGGCCGGTTCCCGTTCATGGCCATGATCTCCCGGATGCGCTTCCAGTTGGAGCGAGCCAAGATGAAGTTGCACTGGGTGGCCCCGATGTCGTAATCCACGTTGCAGGTCTTGGAGCTCGGGGTGTAGCCCTCTGCGTGGGCCGTCACGCGGTACTCCCCCGGGTTCAGGATGCGCCAGTAATCGCCGCCACTTGCTGCAGAGGGAGGACGGGTTCGGCTGCCTAGGAGTACCCCCTCCCAGGCCCCAGTCCTCCTGTCCGAGATCCCCCTAGCCCTCCCTCTGGGGGGCTCCAGAGGAGCAGGGACGTGCTAGGCAGGCCAGGCTTGCCTTGCGAACGGCACGTACAGATTTGGTGCCCCCCACCTCGGGAGGCAGAGCGGCGTAGAGGTATGCACTTGTGTACCTGTCTTCACTCCGTGGTTAATGCCGCTCACGGAGATGGTGGCGTTGGCGATAGGGATGCCCTGCTCGTCCGTCACAACCCCCTTGATGCCGCGGTGAACCTGCAGGGGAGGCAGGGCGGGTGTCCACATGGAGAGCCCACTGGGTCTGTTGCTGCCCTGTCCCATGCACGAGGTCCCCTCGCCCTTCACCACCCTCTCCCCAAATGCTGCCCCACTCCTCCACCTGCACGCCCTCCCCGGCAGCCCGCACACCTGCTCCATGAAGGTGAGCAGAGCTTCCTTGTTGTTCTCCCACTCTCGGGGCAGCTCACTCTCGTGAGGGAACTTGTCGCAGCCCAGGTAGATGGAGAGTTCCAGGCAGTTGGTGTGCAGGTAACTGAAGTCGTTGATAGCTGGGCAGGGCAGACACAGAGCCGCAGTCACCCCTGCCCACACCAGATGCCCCACCGCAGACCCTCCCAGGCTGACTCACTCCCAGAGCGGGGTTTCCACTTGGCCCCGTTGACGATGCCCATGCCGCCAGTGTAGTCCTGCGCTTGGCACCCTCCCCGGTAGGGCTCGGTCATGGTGAGGTGGGTAGAGGCGAAGGAGATGGAAAGCCAGCGGAAGATGGCGTGGTCTGGGGTCTCTTGGGCCTCAGATGCTTCTTCTTCGTCCTCTCCCCGGGCAGCTGCCATGGCCGCGGCCAGCAGCTGCTCCTGGCTGGGCGTGCGGGCCATGTCATAGGGGTAGGACACGAGCCGCTCGCCGCCGTTCAGGTTCGCTCCCAGCACGAAGGGGTTCTTCTCCATCCAGGCAATGATAGCCCGGACCTCCGTGGACACCTAGGGTGGCCAGTATGTGAGGTGTGGGCTACAGCCTCCATCACCCTCCATGTAGACCCCATACTGGTACTCATGCCCCCTCAGTCCCTCCAAGGCCCTGCAGTCTCAGCACCCGGGCTGGGTAACCCACAGCCCACCCCCAAGTCCGGAGCTCCAGGACCCCAGGGTCCAGGCTGCTCCCACAGGCCCTGCTGGGCCTCACCGTGGCATCTGGAGACAGGTAGTGTTCAGGGATGGGCAGGTTATTGTTGGGGACCCGGTAGGGAACCCATTTCCTCTCCTCAGCTCCCCAGAGCACTGAGTTGAGATCCGGGAAGTCCTCATAGATGTCAAAGCCCTCCTCGGTCCACAGTCCCAGCGCCCAGTTCCCAAACTCTGAGCCCTGGGGGAGCAGGTGGGGGTAAGCATCAGCAGCCCACCCACAGCCCTGCCCCACCCTGGCCCTGCCTTACCCCCTTCCCTCTACCCACCGTCTGCGCTGCCACCTCGTAGCCGTCAGGATTCAGCGAGGGCACGAGGTGGATGCGCGTGTCCTGCACCAGGCTGCGCACGCGCGGGTTTCCGTCTCGGTACTCGCGGCACAGGTACTGCATTAGTAGCAGCAGCAGCTCTCGGCCTAGCACCTCGTTGCCATGGATACCAGCTGTGTAGCGGAACTCAGGCTCCCCTGTAAGGGCAGGAGCCTCAGCAACCAAGCAGCCTCCTGAGGCCTGAGGCCCAGGGGATCTGAGGAAGGACCCAAACCGGCCTCATCCCCAGAGGGGTGAGGGTGGCTGAGGACTGTAGGGCCCAGCAAGGGGCTCCAAAGATAGGTGGGAGGTGGTGAGCTGGAAACATCAACGGCGCAGACCCAGCTACAGTGCCAGGGCCTTGCCTCTATAATCTGTTGGGCGTGGGGAGGGCCAGGCCTCCAGGGGGCTGTCGGGGCCCTCACCCAACTCGTGATCCCCGGGGTTGTCCGAGATCTCCATGGCGTAGATCTTGAGCCCACGCGAGCTCTTCCCTAGGCTGTATGTGCGGGTGATAGTGGGGCACTGCTCGTTCACCACCTTCATCAACTGGGTGCCAGAGAAGACACAGAGTTACGCAGCCCACCTACTCCCGCCACCCCCAGCCCACCCGCAGTGACCACATCTCTCCCACGGCCTGGGTCTGCTCTATGGGGAGGCTCCCCTGTTAGCCCTGAGCCCAGTCCGTGGCCTCAGGACAAGCACCCCAACCTGGCGCATGTCCTTATAGCTGTGGTGCCGGAAGTCCAGGTCGTCGGTGGTCAACACCTCGTTCTGTGCATAGTAGCTGTGGACAGCTGCAGAGGGTGGGCAGGCAGGGCCTTGAGCTGGCCACCTGCCAGCCCACCGCGGGTTGCCCCAGCTTCCCATCCATGCCCCTGCCAGCCCCCTGCACTCACGGGACATGGGGCACCCCAGCACCTCCAGGCGCATGCATAGGCTGCCGTTCCAGGTGAGTGGGTAGATGCGGATGAAACGGGCCACCACCGGCTCCGGGAGCTCGCTGAGCACAGGTGTGTCCTTGTCCACGTTCCCACGGAAGGTCTGGGAAGAGGCAGGCCTCAGAGCAGCCCCCTACCCCAGCTGAGAGCCCACCTGCGGTTCAGACGAGGGGCGTATAGAGCCGAGGGCTCAGGTGCCCACCATTTCCTCGTAGCCGTTGGTGTACATCACCCATGTCTGGCTGTCATTGCTGAAGCCCACGAAGAAGGAGGTCACGAAGTCGTCACTGGGGAGCGGATGGTGGTCAGGGTAAGGCTTCTCTCCCCGCCCCAGGTCCAGGCCCTCAGGCGGCCTGAGCCCCCTCTTCTGGGCCCAAGAACCTAAGAGCTAGCAGGTGTGTGGTGTTGGCCCGGATGTCGGGAGAGGCTGCCATGGCCGCTGCGTGGCCGTGGGCGACTGGTTTGCTTATCTGGACCCAGGGAACCGACCGGCCATAACCGAGGAGTGGCGGTGAGGTGGGGCAGGGGAGGGCCCTGGAAGGCCCACTGGAAAGTTCTGAACGGGACTCAGAGCTGTGCCTGGAGCCACCTGCCCCCACCAAGTGGCTGTGAGCCTGGTGGACTTACTGGATGCTGGAGTCGCGGCCCTGGGTGATGACGCCCGTGAACTTGGTGGTCCTTCTGGTGTCCACCTCGATCCACTGGGTCTGAGAGTCGTCCTCGGCACACCACGCCCCGTCGTAGTAGTCGTCCTCAGTGTCGCCGGCCTGTCGGGGACAGCAGGGGGGCTGAGCAGGCAGGGAACCCCTACCCAGCTGGGAGATGGGCCCATCCCGACACCCACCTGCATGTTGAGCCGGCCACGCTGTGCCCCTAGGCCGTGGCGCAGCATGGAGGAGGACCGGATCTGGTTGTCCTCGATGCGGTGCGACTCCATCCCGATGGGGGGGCACTCTGGGGACACGGCACCCCAGGCTGGTGGCCCCCTGGCTCCGTCCCTCCCTCCACCGAACCCAGAAGGGAGGAGCCCAGCACCCACTTCCCCTCACATCAGGGGGCGCCAGTGAGGGCAGCTGTGCTCCAGCCTGTGCTTCCCCACCCTGAGTCTCAGCTTCCCCCTCTGGAGAATGGGCTGATGACACCAGGCTCCAGGGGACCATGGGGCTCACATGAAATCACAGGGACAGCCACCCCAGGGCCTGGCCGGTCCCAGGCATTGTCTGCGTCGGGGCCATCTGCGCACCTGCCTTGTGCCCTGAGCTCTGTCCCCTGGGGTCAGGCCCAGGACAGAGACACTCCAGGGCCTCTCCCTTTCGCGTTGCAGGACTTTAAGAGCAGGAAGGGGCTCTGGAGGCCTGGAGTGCCAACAGGAAATCCGGGTTTGGGACCAATGTGTGGCCTTAGGTGGGTCACGTGCCCCATCGCCGTCACCCTGCGGCCATGGCACGGCCCCAGCGCCGTCACACCCGCCCTACAGCCTCCATACATGCCCATGGCAGCCCCGGCGCTCGTAGCTATGCTGCAGCCCTCACAGCCCCCCCCAGCCCCCCGCACCTATCCCGCTCCCCCCGAGCCCCCCAGCGCCTCACTCACTGAGTTGCTCTGCTGGAGCCCACTCCTCCAGCTCACCCTTCCGGGGCCCTGGGGACAACAAAGGGAGGAGGTGGTGCTGAGGGTCCCAGAGCAGCCGGGGGTCTGGCGGACCTCTCATGGGGACCCAGGTTGTGTGGGCCCAGCCCCCAGCCCCCAGAGACACACCTTTGTGGTCCTTGCCCTTCTCCACAGTCCATTTGTCATGCGTGTCCTCCTCCTTGGGCCTGCCGCCCTCCTTTTTGGGTTTCTCTGAAGGGTGGAAGCGGGGAGGGGCCTGTCGGCTTAGCCCCAGGCTAAGGGGGGCTTCAGGGGGCAGGTGGGGTGGGGGTCAGGCCTGCACGGGGGGCTGGGGGCAGCCTGGGTCCACTCACTCAGGCCCTCCTTCTCTTCATCTGTTTCCAGGCCAGGGTCAGGCTTCTGGGGCCTGGGAGGCCGGAAGTAATAGTCCACTGTGGGGAGGGAGAGCCCTGATGAGATGGCCCACCACGAGCCGGGGCTCCTAGGTTCACAGGAGCCCAGTGGGCCGGACTGGGCACGCGGTGCACAAGGTGAGGAGGTGAGATCAGGGTGGGCCTTAAAGAGTCCAGATGGGCTGAGACGAGGAGGGAGGGTCCTCCTGGAGGGGGAGGCTGCTTGGGCACAGGTGGGGTGAGCGAGACCCCGAGGAAGTCACCAGTCTGGCGCCCCTGCAGGGCGTGGCCCGGAGAAAGGTGGGGAAAGGCTGGGCAGGGAGTGGGGCACGGACATCGGACATGCCCCGAAGGACGACTGGCACCTGTGGCAGGAAGGGGGGTCTGGAGGGCTGAGCTGGGGCCAAGGGGTTGATGGGGACCGAGGCCAGGAGGAGGGGAATGGGGTCCAAAGGGGCCGGGAGCAGGAGGGAGCGGAAGGCGGCATGGGAGTCCCGAGGGACGAGGGGCGAGGTGGCCAGGACCGGAGCTCGGAGGGCCCGAGAGTGAAGCCCACTGGGGCTCAGGGCGATGGGGGGAAGAGCGAAGTTGGGAGCCAGGAAGACCCAGCCTGAGGGAGGAGATCAGGGGAGGGCGGCCAGGCCGGAGAGGGTGGCCAGGTAACTCCCACCAAGCTGGAGGCACAGGCAGGCCGACCTTGGGATGCAGAGGGCAGGGGCCCTAGGCACTCACTGTCGTCGTAGTTGGGGATCACGTAGCCGTCCCCATAGTTGGGTGGCAGCGGCTTCAGAGGCGGCTCTGTGGAGGTGGGAGGCAGGGTTGAGCCGGAGCCCCCTCGCCTGGCACCCCGCCGCCCAAGTCTGCCCGCATCCTACCTATCCTCTCCTCCGGGGCCTCGAACCCCGGCCTGGGAGGCTCAGCCTTCTCCTCAGGGCGCTCGGGCCAGAGCCTTTCCGGCCTTCTCCTGCTGGGGGGCGGCCTGGGCTGCTTCTGGCGCCGGATGTACTCAACTGGGGGAGAGGGGGGCGCTCGGAGCTGGGGCCAAGGCCAGGGAGGGTGGGGCCTCCGGGGGCCGGGGGTGGGATCCAGGTGGGGAGGCGGGGCCGGCGGGGCCTGGGTGGGGGGGCAGGGTCCTACTCACAGTCTTCGTAGTCCTCCCGCTCTATCTGGTCGTTGTAGTCCAGCGTGGGCTGCTCTGTCTCCTCCTCCGGCTCTGAGAGAGAGCGCTTGTGGCCGCCTCATCGAAGGCACTCCCCGACGCCGCCACCCCGGCCCACCCCGGGGACCCAGCAAGCCAGGGCGGTTGGTGCCCTGAGGCCAGGTGGCCGGCGCCCACTCACCAGGCTGGCGCTCCACGTCGGTCTCTCCTGCTGGGCCCTGCCAGGGATCTGGGAGGGGCCCGTCTGCAACACAAAGCCCAGGAGCAGGTGGACGGGAGGCCTGCCCTGACCACTGGCTGCACCGTGAGCCTCCACGAGACCCGGGCCCTGCCGACACGCCCTGAACAGCTCACTCCCGGGAGGCCCGGGCTGCTCTAGCCCTAAGCACCCTGCTGGCATTTCTGGGGGGCCAGAGAGCTGGACGGCTTTCTGGGGAGCCCAGGCCCTGCTGTCTGGGAGGACCTGCCGCAAAGCTGCCCCCGCAGGCGGGCACCCTCCAGGCTCAGAGCCCAGTGACGCTGTGGGCAGGTGGCTCTGGATGGGGCCCAGGGGACGGATCCCAGGACGGTGGAGAGCAAGCCCCCACCACGAGGCTGCCAAGCACTTCCTCCCCAGGGGAGGAGCGGCACCGAGGGAGGGACAACAGTGAGGCCGCAGCGCCCACCCGGACTGGGGGCTCTGAGGGTCTGCGAGAGGCAGGGCCTCAGGGACCCGCCCTCAGCCCCCTCCCCCTGCAGCCCAGCAGGTCAGAGCCCCACAGTCTCAGAAGAGCCAGCACACACCTCCCTCCTGGGGCAGCTCCTCGAGGCCGGGGCTGGCGACTGGGGGCAGTGGCCACTTCGGGCTTTCGGAGGGGGTTGGGATGGGGGCCTTCTTCCCAGCCAGAGGCCTCTTGTTGGCCTTGGGTGGCTTCTCCTTGGGCTTCTTGGTGGCCTTGGGTGGCTTTTCCTTGGGCTTCTTGGTGGCCTTGGGTGGTTTCTCCTTGGGCTTCTTGGTGGCCTTGGGTGGCTTCTCCTTGGGCTTCTTGGGAGGCCTGGAGGGCACCTCCGGGGGCTGCTTGGTCGCCTTGGGGCCTTTGTCCTTCTTTCCTTTCTTCCCTTTGTCTTTGGCTTTCCCTGGAGGTGCTGTTCAAGATGCAGACTCAGGTAAAATCAATGAAGAACCCCCTCTATGCCCCATGTGCCCCCCACCCCCGGCAGGGTGCCTACAACCTGGGCAGAGGGGCTGCTGTTAGCCCTGCATTTCCCAGATGGGGGAAACTGAGAGGTGAAGCCACTTGCAGTCATGGCAGAGCTGGGACTGGCTTTCTGTCACCACCACACCTTGGCCTGGGTAGCTCAGCTTCCCAGGGGGTAGGCCCTCGTCCTCCCATCTCCCAAAACCTCCAGAGGAGCACCTCACAATCCCCTCTTTCACCGTACGGCCCCTTGGCCAGTCAGGGCCCACTATTCTGTGCTGGGCACAGAAGGGGCAGAGAGGTGACTAAGCCATCCAGGCCTGGGGAGACTGCCCAGTCTAAAGGGGGAGGCAGTCTCCTCCCTGCCAACTGCCACACAAAGTAAAGGGCATGGGCCCGGGGCCTCTCTGAAGCTAGAAAAGCTTCAAAGAAGAGCGACACTCATGGGCTATCCCCTATCCAGGGGTAAGGAGTCTGGGGTGGGTTGGAAGCCATAACCATAGGGGGTCCTGAGGCCACACAGAGGACAGATAGGATAGGTGGGCACTGCAGCTGCTCGCCCATCTCGGAGTCTGGGGGAGGGAGGAAGCAGGGGCAGGGCCTAGGGCTGCCTATAGGAATCCTCCAGGCCCCTGAGCAAATGCTGTTGAAAATGTAATGGAGAAGTGGGGGCCACATGACCGAAATACTGGAAAATCTACAAAACGCAGACAGTCAGGAGAAACAGAGCTGCCACAGCAGCGTGCAAGAGGCCGGGACAGCAATCTCGACCGGAATGGCGGGGGAGGCTGCGATGGGTCCCAGGGAGGAGCCAGGAAAGATCTAGAGCGGGATGAAGGGGAGGAGCTGCTGACCTCAGGAATGATGGACGGTGCCCTGGAGTCTCCTGGGAGAGAGATCAGCAAGACCCCTGCCCACCCTCCGGAAGGTCACAGTAAACAGCAAAGATTTATTGACAGCTGATTATATAAGAGGCACTAGGCTACATGCTTTGGCGATGCATCACCTCGTTTAATTTTCACAATAACCCAGGACTACTGCCCAGTGCCTCTGGGAGCCTTGTGGAGACCAGGGTCTTCTGCAAGGCCCTCCCCCGGCTCTGTGCTCCTGGAGTAGGAGGCCAGGCAGCACAGGTAAAAGGCTGGTGTCCCAGGCTGGGACTCTGGCAGTGGTGTGGGCACGGCCAGCGTGTGCCACAATCACACTGAGTGGCCCCATTAGGACGGCAGGGCCGTTCCCGTTCAAACTGACCTGGGCAGGGGGCAGCAAAGTCCCCAGTTAGTTCATGTCTAGTCCCTCTGGGGGTTTGGGGCTGTGCATGACGGATTGGGAGGACCCAGTTCCACTGGGCAGTGGACCTGCTGGATGCATCTCCAAACCCAAAGGGCTCCAAGCCAGCACTGACCTCTGCCTGGCACAATGTCCCGCCAGATATCTGGGCTCTCTTGTGCCTTACAGAGCCATTCCTCACGCTGGGCAGACTGGACCTCGGCCAGACACCACCGAGGCCCGCCATTCAAGCCTGAGGTGCAGGTCTCCCCGAGGCCCCCCATCACACCGAGGGCCACCCCTACCCGGTGCTCTTACCCTCTTCGGCCACCCCCGGACGCGCCCCCGGCTTGCCCCCTGTCTGGGCTTTGCGGACGGGAAGGGTGGGTTCAGGGGGTGGTGGGGCCTCCACGTCGTCCTCCCGGGGCTCGGACTCCAGCTCCGACAGGAAGCCCTCGAGGAACTCCTCGATCTCGTCGTCGGTCAGCACAGTCTGCGGGCGCCCCCCGGGGCACAGTGCCAGCAGCGCCAGGAGGCAGCCGAGCAGGGGCGCCCCGCGCAGGACCGCCATGGTCGCGGTCCGCACGGGGGGCGGGGGGGGGGGCCTCCGGGGAGGGGCGGGCGGGGGCTCCGGGGAGGGGCGTGGGGGGGGCTCCGGGGTGGGGCGCTGAGGGCTCCGGGACGGGCAGTGGCTTAGGGGTCGGTGTGGGCTCAGGGATGGTCTGGGGGTTCCGAGGCGGTGGCGGCGGCTGGGAGCTCAGGTCCCGCGTGGCGCGCTCCCGCGCGGACCGCCTTCTCCAAAGCGCCAGAGGCGGCCGGGGCGGGGGTGCTGGGGCTTCCGGAGCCGGCTCCCCCCACCCCCGGGGAAGGAGGAGGAAGGGGAGGAGGAGCCGGGCGTGGACGGAGGGGCTGCGGGGGGAGCCGAGCAGTCCCGGCGCCGCGCGCGCTTGGCACTTCCCGGAGTGGGAACTGCGGGCTGTGTCCCGGGCCGGGGCCCGCGCCTTGGAAGAAAGGCCGCAGGGAGGGAGCGTCGGAGAGGACGCGAGGTCCAGAGGGTGCGGATCGGAGCGCTCCGACGCCCCTGCCCCGCGCCGTCTGCGACACCGCCCCCAAGCCGGATGGGAACTGGAGGCGAGATGCCCCAGAACCGGCTGGAGGTGAGCGGGACCACTGATGGCAGAGCCAAGCCACGAACTCAGGCCTCGAGGACCCTCCCCATCTCGGGACCCGCAGCAGTGTCCCCACCTATCCTTTCCTCCCTCTGGAGCCTTGGCCTGGCAGCTCTGCCAGCTGTCACCAGCCTTCATTCAGACATCCAGCTAACCTCCCAGGTCCGTGAGAGCCGGGCCCTGTGCTGGTCCCCCTGGGAAGGACCACACTTTGGGAATTCACCTTCTAGTGAGGGGGACAGGTGCAAAACCGCCCTCAAGGCAGGCTAACTGCTCTGCTGGGGGTAGGAGCCCCCATGTAAGATTGCCCCTCCCCTCCCAAGGGACTGACATACTAGGTCAAGTTTGGAGGGAGGGTCAGAGATGGAGCAGGGAGGGACGGACGAGATGCCTTTCAAGTTGTAATAAACTGTGTGTGTCATTCATAGGCATGGGCTGTCAGGGGTGTGGAGGGACTCAGCACTCACACAGCAATTTCCATACAAGCTCAGGGGGTTCTTGCCCTCCCCTGCACTCCCAGCAACAGAGGGAGGGATCCCAGATGAAGAGCCCGGCACGGAGGTGGGAGGCAGCCAGCTGGCTTATGTGGCCCCCTTCTAGCAGATGGTACAGCCTCAGGTGAAGCCAGGTCAGATCAAGGGAACATTTTAGGGGCGGTGCGTGTGAGCCCAGCCCCGCGTGGAAGATGTAGGGGCCACAAAGGCATAGGAGATCAGACACTACCCCTGAGGACACGGGCCAGCTGGCAAGAGAGGATGGGTACCTTCAACCCAACGAACCTGGGTGCTGGGACCTACCACGGGAACAGTTCACTCACCACCCGAATAGGAGCCACAGATGTTTACGGTCGGTTCCCCTCCCCTACGGTTTCTTTTACTATTTCCCCGCAAAGAACATTTCTTCACCTCTAGGGATACACTGCTTTCCGAACAGCTGAGATCCCAACCAGGACAAACAGACGTTCCTCTCCTTCCTCTTACCAGAACCCAGTTTTTTAAAACTGTGTTTACCATAGCTCCAGCTACCATATGGACCAGACGCAGCAGCGGCATGTAGATTGGGTAGTCAGAGAATCCCAGGATCGATTAGTAATGTCTGCCATGGGTGTTGGCTTAGGGAGTTATGCCATGTGTACCTGGTGTTTCCGTAAGTCTCTCCCCAGGGGCAGATGTTGGCTGGCCCCAAATGGGCATGACACCTAAGGCCAGAGCTCCCAGAACGTTCCTCCTTGATGGGATGAGGAAGCAAGAAAAAGCACATCTGGAGCCCATGGGCCAAGTTTAGCAGCAGTCAGCCCTGAGCCAACGTTGTCTGAGGGTTTGGCCCAGTTGGGAAAACCCAGGAGAGCCTGAGATGATGAACAGGCAGCAGCCAGGGAGCGTCGTGCGAGCTGCTGGCTCAGCCCGGGACTGGGGGCAGGACCCAGGGGGCTCTCCCTTCTCTCACCACTTTCTTTCAAGGCCCTTCATTCGCTGCTCACTGGTTTGTACTTAGAAAGGCAGTGGGACTATGTCAAGAGCTGGTCCCTACAGGCAAATCCCAGCTCCGCCCTCCTGGCCATCTGATCACAGCAAGTAACCTCACCGCTCTCTGTGGCCTCACTGCTGCTGACCAAACAGGGACTTTGCACGTGCTGTGCCGAGCGCAGTTTCAGCACTCGCGACCCAGCAGCTTCCAGTTCTTGTCAGTTCCCTTAGGAGACCAAGACCCACCTGGGCTCTCGGAGGACGCCCCCCCCACCCCCCCATTTGGGCCTCCTTGTCCCTGTGCTGTCCTCACCCTGCCGTGTGTACCCAGGCTGGTCCTGGCAGCAGTAGGATGAAGAAAGCTCTTACCCATAAATGTCCTCTGCGAGCCTCTGAATCATCGCTCTCGAAACTTTTGTCTTGGAATTTGTTCTGTTGCCCCCAGTTGAGTGTGTCAAATAGGGAGGCCCAAGGCTTGGGGTGGGGGGTGGTGGCGGCTGTCGAACGTCACTTCCCTGGGAACAGCTCCCGAGTTCAGCTGGCTCACACGTGGATCAGATTTGGGCTCAACATCCTCTGCAGGGAAAATAGAAGCCCTCAGAAAATTAGAAAGAAATAGACAGAGGCTTCTCCTCAGTCACAGTGAGTCACCAACAGAAACATGAACAGAGGCCTGTGGGGAGCTGGGCTCTGGGGTGGGGTGGGCAGCAAGTTGGGGGCCCCCCTGCCCCCTCCCACCCAAGAGTCTGGGCAGGTGGAGGGGGGCAGTGCTTCCCTCGGTGGGCAGGGCTGGGACTCCACTTAGCTTTAAGACCTGCACTCAGGAAATCCCGCAGACCTAGGCCCATCAGGACCTGTCATCTAAACCAAACTCCCCAAGGGCAACAGCCCAGGCCGGGAAGAGGCAGGCCAAGAGGTGGGAAGCTTGCGGCCTCCTGTGGCTGCCTTTCACCCTTCTGGGATCCAGGCCCCCTGCCAGCGGGTGGGGTGTCTGTACCCACGTCCAAGGGCTCTCCTGAGCTAGCCTGGGAGTCTGCTGGACGTCCTGGGTCCCCTCACCTCCAGCTACCTAAGAGAAGGCTGGGCCTTTCCCTCCTACGGAGCGAGGCCTACCCTAGGGCCTGCAGCAGGACTAGGCTTACAGGCAGAGACAAGGCGACATCTCACCCTGGTGGATCTTCCCTTGCTGCTTCCAGAGTTGGGGAGCAGAGTTCTTGGGGGAGCCTGACATGGGCTGGGTGTGTGTGTGTGTGTGTGTGTGGAGTTTTCCTGCAGCCTTGTGAGGGTCAGGCTGGTGGAGCCCACAGATGCAAGGGTGGGGAGAGGACGGGGCGGGGCCTGCACTCTCACTTCTGCCCAGGCTGGGGTCGGTCCGGTTTAGCTCACGGGCCAAGAGCTTACCTCTGAGGGCCATTGAGAAAGAACCATATGCCAGGAGGGCTGCCTGCCAGGGTGGGAGGTCCCCAGGAGAGACACCTGGCTGGGGGCCGAGGTGCCCGTGCTTGGGGTCAGCAGCAGGGGCATTGCAGAGGTCTGCAGAGACCCATCTGGGAGGAATGGTGCAGTGCAGAGGCCCTGCGGACTGCAGCGAAGGGCGGGGTGCGGGGGGCGATGGCGGTGGGGGAATGTGGACATGTAGGCAAAGCTGTCACATGGGGGCTTTGCCCCGGTCAGTAATGCCCTCAGCGGGGCGGGGGTGGGCGGGGAGCCAGAAGCTCCCACGTTGGGAAGGGGGTGAGCAGGTGGAACGGAAATGGAACCCACCCTCTTCCCACTATGGTGGGGTCAGTCCCCCAGGGATGAGAAATCGAAGCTTGGCTGTAGGTCAGGCTTTGCCTTGTTAATGCTTTCCGATGCGACAGCTTCCTGCATGAAAAGAAGAACCCAGGATGGACCTGGAGCAGCAGGGGGAGGGGCTCTCCTGCTTCCTTCTGCCCATCCTAGAAGCCACACTTAAAACTATGACCTGGAATAACTCGGTTTTCTCAGGCTGTAAGTTGGGGTGGGGGGGAATGGCTCCATGACCACTAGCAGTGCCCCGCCCCTGTTAGGAAGGGTCTCCCATTCAGACAGGCCTGGTCAAGCAACGTTAGCCTCTTGTCTTTGCAGATCAGACAGTTTGGATCTCGAGGCAACTCTGGCTGGAGGCTTGGGAGGCATGAGGGTCAGTCTCATCCCTGCGTGGGCCCCAGGTGACCTTGATCCGTTCCCCTCTCCCACCAGACCTCAGGGTGGGAACCCTGAGGTCACTACAAACCTAGTGACCACACCTCCGCACGAGATGGAGAGATGATGGAGTGGCCCCATCCGAGCACTCACTCTCCGCGTCCAGGGAATGAGGGGGTCCCCGGAGGAGGGTGCCCCGAACCGTGGGTGGCCTCTCTTCCCTAATGGGAAGAGCCATGCTCTGGGACTCTCAGGGAACTCATCCATTCTAAAGGTTTCAGCAGAGTCTCTGCACCCAGGGGCACCACACCTCAGCTTCCTGAGTGTCTGAAAAGATGCCCCCAGGCCGTCCTTCTAGGACTACCAGCCATGTCGGCAGGAGACTGCCTCATCCCATGTCACTGTAGCCTGAGAGTCCATGATCTCATCACCCTCCACTTCCTAGCCCCCAGCCCGCCCCTATCCCGCCCCAGCATCAGCCCCCCTCACTCTGGGTCCCCAGCGATCTAAGCACGTGTCTGTGGGTGTGTGTCCCTGACTGTGGCTCATTTGTTCACTGGGCAGGTCTCCACGGAGCTTTCAACAAGGTCCAGCCCTGAGCGTGGCCCAGAGACCCAGCAATCATGGAGGTATCCTTCCTCTGAAGATGTTCAGGCCAGAGGGAACAGGATGTGAGTGGTTGGACCTCCGGAACAGAGGGCACAGGGGAGGGCATCGAACCCCGGGAAGTGGAGTCCTGCCCTGTGGGAGAAAGGGAAGGGGGATCCCGGCGAGGGAGACCCTGTCTCCCAGGCTCAGACTCCTCAAGTCAGTCGCCTGCATCTCAGGTCCCAGCACGTGGACAGTGGGCTGGGCAGTGATGGTGCTTTTAATGCTTGTAGAGTATATGTGCCATCTTGCCCCGTTTTCAAGTAAGGAAACTTGGGCCCAGGGAGAAGTGATGTATCCAGGTCACAGCATGTCAGTGATGGCGTGTCTATGAGGCCAGACCGCATGCTCTTTTCCATCCGGTTTACACAGCATCCGGCATTGGCCCACCAGGCCGCGGGGCTACCAGCCCCTCCTGCTGAGGCCCGAGTATCCCAGGAGCCACCCTGGTGCCTCAGCCTGGGCAGAGGTGGGAAACTCACCTGCCAAAAGGACCAGTGTGTCCCACTTCTAACTGCGGCCGCGGAACACTGGGGCTGGGAGCAGTAGCGGCAGAGCTCCTCCAAGGCTCCCGCGGCCTCCAAAGCAGCAGCTCAGACCCGGCCCAGCTGGCTAAAATGAGTGTGTGCGGTGAGGTGGGGGTCGGAGTTGTAACTGGAAGGCTCTGGAAGCCGGGCCTCCGGACAGCAGGCCCTGGGATCAGGCACCAGCCCTCCCAGTCTCCTGGAGTCCTGAGTTGGCCTCGAGGGACCAAGCGAGAAGGACCCAGGCCCATCCGGTCCCTCTGCCCCTCCCTCTCAGGGGAGGGCCCTGGAAACGCCCTCTTGTCTACAGTTTGGACAACACCGGGGGTAAGTCTGCCCGGGCTCACCAGGAGGGTGGTTCCCAGAGCCATGGGACCTGGGGTCTCCCAGACAGTGTCTAGCTGTCCGCACAACTGGCAGAATGATTTTCTTGGTTTCCAACAACTTGAAAACCACATGTGATTTTCCATAGTCTGGTGCCCCCGCCCAGCTCCCCAGGCTTGGACTGCTGAGTGAGCAGAGTTCACCGGAATTCCTTCCACTCACCGCAGGACCCAGCCCCCGGGAGACTGGGGGGTCACTGCAGCCGCAGGGGGGCTGATGGGCTGAGGGGCGGGAGGCGGGCTTCCAGTGCCTGAGTAATTCTGCAGCCCGCAGACTGGGATGAGGACAAGGGCTGCGTGTGGCAGTGTCATGTGACAATCAGGCAGGGTTGTCCGGTTCCAAACAGGCTCTACTGGAAAAAAGTATGCTCAGCATTCCTCCCACCTTCATCTAAATTGACTCCGATGGATCGAAGATGTAGATGTTGAAAGAGAAGCCATCAAAGTCGTAAAAGAAAACATAGAAATCTGTGCTTATAACCTTCGTGGGGGAAGTCTTTCTAAGCAGAAACTGTAGAAGGATGGAGAATTTTGGTTGCATAAAAGCGCTAGCTTTCTGTTCAGAATATCCTGAAAATGAAATTAACAGGCAAACAGAACACTGGAAATAGGTCCACAAGCCCTAGGTCAGAAAGCGAACATTTTAGGAGCTGCCCGTGGCCTCAGAGCCTCTCTCCAAGCCTCAGTTTCTCTCCTCCTTAAAATGGGATAATACTGACAGTATCGCTCCTTGTAAAAAGGGCACAAGGTTTCACTGAGATAAATCTAGAAAG